>NC_059074.1:150423397-151673397 GCF_020497125.1 Mauremys mutica | reverse complement strand
AATGTACTTGACACTTAATAGAATAAGACATGGTTCCCTGCCCCAAAGAGTTTGCAATCTAACACAGACTAGACAAAATACAGCTGTGCACTGTACAGCAGATCACCTACATTCTCCTTGTGTTCTACTAGAGACTCAGGGTTATGAACCAAAGCCCCATTTGCCAATGGCCCTTCCTCACTCTTCATCTGAATTAACATTGAATAGGTGGGTCGGGTCCCTAGCATGGAAGACAGGAGACCCGGATTCAATTCCCTGCTCTTCCACAGACTTCCTGTGAGACCTTAGGCAAGTTACTTAGGCCCAGATTCTCAAAGGGATTTAGGTGCCTCAGTTCTCATGTGTGAAACAGGGAAAACAGCACTTCCAGACCTCACACAGGTGGTGTGCGGCATTCAGATACTGTGGCTATAGGGGGCATGTAGTCACATGAAACAGATAGAATAGTGGCCTTTTTTAGAAAAATCAATCCTCTCTGCAATTTTGTTTTGACCTATTTTACAAGATTGAGGCAAATAGCTTTAGCAAGATTCAAGAGTGAATTAGACACTCACATGAGTAAGATTTGCATCAGTGTGACACTAGTTGGGATGAGATTACAAGGACTATCAATCATAGATTCAGGGACATTAGAGATACAAAACATCGATTTTGTACATCATCTAGCTCATTCCCTGGCCAGTGCAGAATTTTCCATACCATATATCCTCTGGCTTTTTCATCCATCCTACTTCTACAATCTTCATGGCTTCAGGCAGAAGATGATCTCCAGATGGGGTCATAAAGAAATGTCTCCTTACCGCACTTCTGATTTCCCAACTATGTCTGAATCAATTTATTAATTTCCAGCAAGAGGCTCTTCTATTTCTCTTCCAGTTTGGAGCAGATGGCCTCCTCTGAAAGCCAGCGACCTGAAGATATGCAATTTGTTTTCCTTGGGTCAGCCACTGATCTTGGGGAGGTGGGGAGGGGGGGGGAATAAAAATGCCCAAACATCAGCTTTACTAAGGGGGAAATGAGACTGTCTCAAGTGACTGGTTCAAATTTAACCAAAGTTGGAAACTCACCCTAGAGACCAATCAGTTGCTTTACAATGAAGCAGTGTGTGTTATGTTTTATGATATGCCCCTAGAGACTCCACCCAAGAATGAGGTCCCAGGCACCATGCAAACAAATATCAAGAGACAGAAACTGTTCCAAAGAACCTGTAGTCGAAACAGACAAAGGAAGAATTATTATCCCCACTTTATGGAGTCACAAGGCAACTACGTGACTTGCCTAAGGAATTGAACCCAGATGTCCTAAATCCCCGTCCAGTGCCCTACCCACAAGACTCTCTGTCACAGACTGTCTGGCCCTTTAAGGCGAGCCAGACTCGTCCTTGCCTGTGACCAGACAACTATCCCCCAGCTGAGTGTGATGGACATTTAATTATAATGACTGACCCCAGCTATGGGGATCTCAGACGGGGGACTGCTTAAACAGGTGTAAATGTTTAGCAGTGAGGATGATTAACCATTGGAACAGTTGACGAGGGATTGTGGTGGATTCTCCAGCTGTAACCATTTTAAAATCAGGATTGGATGGGGTTTTTTTTCCAACAGAGCTGCTCTAGGAATTATTTGGGGGCAGTTCTGTGGCCTGTGTTATGCAGGAGGTCAGACTAGATGATCACAGTGGTCCCTTCTGGCCTTGGAACGTATGAATCTATGAACAGAGCTGTGAACTCAGCTTAAGGGAGGAGGCCCAGATGAGAGGATCCAGGGGAGTTCCCTCTGTGGGAAGGGCCTGAGAAGTCAGACTGGAAGACCCATTGGGAGTAGGTCAGATTCTGGTGGAAGCCCTGAGCTAGAACTGTAATGTGCAGGGAGGTCCCTGAGGGAAGCTGCCAGCGTTCTTGGGGAGAGACGTAGTGAGAGACTCTTGCTGGGATGAAGCAGCATTGGACAAGTTCTGCCCAGCCTAGGATTGGGGAAAAAAGGTGAGAACTTCAGTGTAGCCCAAGAGGGGCAGAATAATTGTTAGTTTAGATATTTATTTGGACTCACTACTGGACCTTTTGTTTCTCAAAATGGTGCTTGGACTTTTAAGTGACCTAGTTGGAGGGTGAGGCCATGGAAGACTTGGCCAGAGAAAGGCCACAACATATATTGTATAAGTAGGTGCATTACCATATAGCAGTTTCATGCTTCCTTTGCAGGATCTGACATTCCCCAATGCAGGAGATAGCCTGTATAGTCTATCATTCTGTCTAGTTTGGTGAGACCACCCCCTTTCTGGTGATCAGAACTGTTTTCTCCCTAGAAATCTATCCATAACTCACTTTGCAAGTATTTGACATTTTCCCCCCCAGCAAAAGGTAACTGGGGGAGCGGGAGGGGGGGAATTTCACCAGTGGCTTTCAGTGATGCAAATTGTGACAGTCTGTGCAAAAAGTTCCCACATATTTGCACTGGCTGGAAATCTGCCTTCCCCCCCCGTGAAAACAGCTTGTGGTCACTCTCCAGGCTCTGGACAACATTGTCCCTGCCTCGAACTCTACTCCCGTTCTCTCATTTCCCATGAATCTGCTGCTCTTGCCTAGCACTGTATCCAGTCCTCTCTTCTAACTGCTACACCAATATTCTTCTCCTACTCTCAACTTTGTACTATGAGCAGGGGGTGCGGCATTAAAGGCAAGTACAGATCCCCTAACCCTATCCACCAATGGCTGAATTTTCAAAAGGACTTAGCTTCCTAACTTCTGTTTAGGTTTCTAATGTCCATTGAAATCAGTGGAAGTCAGGAGCCTAACTCCTTTTGAGCATTCAGCCAAAAGACCTTAGCTTCTCCTCCTTCAAATCCACTTGTATTGCTTAGCCTTCCTATGGTCAGCATCTCTGCAGTGCTGAGTGGCCGCACCTAGGCTCTTCCATTTATAATGACACATAGTTTCTTGTTCATTTGCAGATGCATTTCAAGCTGCTGGCGATGATCATCAATACCCTGAGGAAATTATCTGCCAGACCATCTTTTACCTCATGTTTCATCTCTGCAGTTCAGATCAGCTGGGAGCCGCATGTTGTGAGTATGGATGTTTAAACAGCTTCAGTCAGATCCATCTCAGGTGTATCTCCACCTTCAGCGGCAGGATTTTATACGCAGAGGGATCCCACCTTTGGAGTTCACTCTTCTTGGCAAGTCTGTTACAAGCCAGATCATCAGCAGCTGTAAATCAGCACAGTCACATTGACATTGGATCTGGCCCAAAGTCTAGCAGCTTACAGGTCGTGATGTCATATTCATCTGTTTAGTAAAGCTGCATTGGGAGGACCAAAATCTTGTTTTGTGAGAAATTCTGTGATTTCAAATTATGGTTTTGCTACACATTAGAACAAAAACAAAACAATTTTTTGGGAAAAACTTCATTTTGGGTCCATTGAAATATTTTGGTTCATGCTGACTTTTTACAATACATTATTCATTTTATATTATAATTTATAACACAAACTGAACTTCTAAACAAAAAGTTATTTTGAAATGAAAACTCAAAGCATTCCATTCTGACAGTGTCAAAGTGAACGTGATCAAAACACTTTGTTTGAGTCAAGGCGTTCCTGTGGAAAGTGTTTTGCTTTTGACAAAACGGCACATTCTGATTTTTTTTTTAAAGAAAGTCCATCAGATTTTTGACTGGCTCTACTATTTAGGTTTAGTGTTTGATTAACCTATTCTTTGTGGTGCTTTCATTACTGGAAACACCTGGTTTCTTTGGCAGCAAGTGCTATTGGGTTGTAATTGATTGTAAGCTCTTTCAAGCAGGAGCAATGTCCTTTCCCATTTTTCTGAGAAGTCATGCCACCCTAAACATAAAGCAGCACTGAGTAAATATGTAAGATGTCTCATGGCATTTTGCAGAGTACCAAATACTTCTCCTATTGTGTCAATCCTGCTGACTCTTAGTAGCACGTCTTTTGTGAGTAGTCCCAATCACTACTGCAGTAAGTGAGATTCAATATGCGTAAGGACTCAGAATAAATACTTTATGTTGCTTTACAAATGTGATAATAGAAATGGTTTGAAGCCACAAAGCAGAGATCTGGATTTAGCCATGAACTTCTTCAAAGATGGATCCAGGGTTTTGTTTCAGAAAACAAGCAAAAACACTTCCGCAATTACTTGTATTGTTAAATGAACCTTCTTTTATTGTGCATAGGTCTCTTTTGTTCTCTGTCCATGACAGTTGTAGTGAATGAGTTTACTCACAGGAATGTTCATGGAAATAGCAAATGTTGAGTATTATAGAATGCCTGGAGAAAGCGAATGCTGATTCACAATCCCAGGTATTCACACTGGCAACTTGATTCAAACTGTTATGCTTATCCAATCAGGGAGCAGAAACATACCATGTGATCCACCAGCCTTCTCAAAATAGCTTGAATTGCAACTATCAAATACAATGAGCTAAAGACTGAAAATTATTTGCACAAAGATATTTGATGAAAACGATTGAATAATTAATAAATCTGAGAAGATTGTGATCTTTTCAAGGACAATTCACGAGCAGACAACAATGTGATACTCATCAGAAATTATTTTGTAGATGTTATTTGTCCAGTTCTAAAAAATGTGAATAGCAAAAGAATACGTAATTCCAGTAATGGAACATTACTCTGCAATAAAACCCCAGCTATGGGCCAGATCCTCCGCTGATGTAAATTAACATAGTTCCGTTGAAGTCAGTGGGCCGTGACCTCAGCTAGTATTAATGCAGCTCCACTGAAATGAATGAAACTATGCAGATTTATGCCAGCTGAGAATTTGGCCCTATAAGTATTAAAGCAAAGATACTAAACAAGTAAAAATAAATATCTCTGTCATTTCACACCATCCAGAGAGCTTCACAGTATCACTTTCTCCATCTGTTGTTATCAAACACTAGAGAGAGGAACACATTTTGTCACTGAGTTTAAAGGCTGCAATTTATCCACTCACCTTTCTTGCCACCTACCCTGTTCCAGCTGGGTCACTGATTTACTAAACCACTGGTGCTCCCTTGCCAGCAGGTGCTATTTCCAGATGTGCTGAATATTCATGAGAGCAGCATGTTCACTGGAGCTAGTGCTTGGTTTCTAATTTATTTTCTTACATTTATTCCTCACACCTCTGGACCAGTTGCTGCTTGCAGATCTATTTTGAGGGGCTTTCTGCACTTGTGTCTTTGTGCATATGCTTCCGTTCCATGTGTGCTCCCTTATTTACTAGAACATTAATCAGTGACTGACTTCCTTAATCTTCCTCTTTATTAGTATATTTGCTTCCTGATCCCAGAGACAAGGTCAAGAGAATTCAGGTGCTACAGAATATGATGCTGAGAGTTGGTATGGGCTGCTCTTCGCTCTGAATTAGTAAAGAGCCTAAGCCTGAGGTGCCGTGTTGCTGGTCGTGCCATCTTTTGGATGAGAGGGAAAGACAAGGTCTAGACCATTTATGATCATCATAAATCTCATGGCATTCTTCACAAGTGTAGTGATCTAACCCTGGTTCATTAGCCGAAATTCCAGTGCAGTTGGAGTACGTAAAATCTGAAGACCTGAATCGGATGCATTATTCTGTTCCTCATCTAAACTGCTGTGAAGAGTTGCCAAGTGCTGTCACCTGCTGTATTCCAGCCCAGACAGGGCTTTCAATGGGGAATGAAGTGATCCAGGTATGTACAGTTTGTAATGTTTGAGCTCTCATAGGTGAACTGGGGGAATGTGGCGTAGATGAAATTCCTATGAAGTGGGTGCACAACAGTTAAAAGACTGTACTCAAAGAGTAGTTATCTATCAAACTGAGAGGGTGTATCTAGTGAATCCCATGGGGTCTGTCCTATTCTCTGTATTTTCATTAATTACTTGGATCATGGAGTGGGGTGTATGCTTATAAAATTTGCAGATGACACCATACAGGGAGGAGTCGCAAGCACTTTGGAGGACACGATTGGAATTCAAAATGACCTTGATGAATTTGAGAATTGGTCTGAAATCTGCAAGATGGAATTCAATAAAGACAAGTGCAAAATACTATACTTAAGAAGTACTGCAGAAAAGGATCTGGGGGTTAGAGCGGATCACAAATTGAATGAGGCAGTAATGTGATGCAGTTATGAAAACGGGTAATATCATTTAGGGTTTATTAACAGGAGTGTTGCATATAAGACCTGGGTGGCAACTGTCCTGCTCTACTCAGCACTGGTGAAGCCTCTGCAGGAGTGCTGTGTGCAATTCTGGGCACCACACTTTAGGAAAGATGTGGACAAATTGGAGAGGGTCCAGAGCACAGCAACAAAAATGATAAAAAGTTCAGAAAAACTGACCTAAGTCAGTTTTGATAAATCTTCAAAAATGATAACTGTTGTTATAAAGAGGATGCTGATCAATTGTTCTCCATCTCCACTAAAGGTAGGGCAAGGAGTAAGGGGCTTAATCTGCAGCAAGAAAGGTTTAGGTTAGACATTAGGAAAAACTTTCTAACTGTGAGGATAATTAGGGACAGGACTAGACTTACAAGGGAGGTTCTGGAATCCCTAACATTGGAGGGTTTTAAGGATGTGGGATGGTCTAGACTTACTTGGCTCTGTTTCAGTGCAGGGGGCTGGGCCAAATGACCTCTTGAGGTCCCTTTCAGCTCTACAGTTCTATGATTCTGTTTGTTGAGTGATCTTTAGTTGAAAGGTGCTAGATTAATATCAGTGTGATGGGCTAGATTAACCCCTTCTTGACGGGTGGTGGGATTAAGAACTCCTGTGGTCACAATCTGCCTCAACCCACCACACCAGTGTGGCTTGTCAGACTTAGGTGCAGGCCTGTAAAAGAGAAGAACTCAGTCCAGTCGAGGTGGCCGTCTGAAAGAAGCAAAGCTAGAGCTCCTTGGCCAGGACACTAGGGTACATGCTGATGAATGGCTTGGGAGAATTGCCAGCTTGAGCCTTCTGAGAAAAGAAGATGGGCTGGTTTGCTTCTTTTGTTGAAATGCCCGGGATTAACTATTGGCCTTTAGCTGTGAAGGAGGGTGGGAGCTCAGATTTCCTGTGGAGTCTTCCTGTCCTTTGTGTAAGGGAGGGGCTCAGCTGCTCATGGGCCTTGGAACTATTTTCCTTTCTATTTGAACAGTTTTATAGCCCCTGGAAGGGGGTGGAATGCTGTGATGGACAGTCAAGGGGCTACACCCCCGACCACAGGACTGGCCCACAGACCTGCTCCTGTGAGAATGATGTATGGGGTAAGTGAATTGCCTGCCTTAACCTCAACAGGTTGATCTTGAGACATAACCTTTGATAGTCACTGTTGTATAGAAAGAATCAAACCCTATATGGAGGATTGATAAGAGGTAGTCTGGAAAGATGGAGGGAGAACTAATTGAAAATGAGTAACTACAATTAAAAGAGGAAAAGACTCTGGCTGAGGGAAGAGAGAGAAAACAGCAAAGAGTACAGTCTAAGGCCCTGATTCTCTACTTTGGTTGATCTGTGCTTGGACATAGTAGGCATTGGTGGCTGCAGGGAGCTGATTTCAGCCCTTGATCCTTAGCTGCCTGGCTCTGGAAGAAATTTGACCAGTAAGGGACCTACTCGAAATTATACCACTGAGGTCTGGACCAGATATTATGCCAGAGGAGGATCCTCTTCCACCCACGGCACATTCTATTACTCTCCCTTTCCTCCCCTTGTGCTGGAGTAGGAGGTGGCAGAGCAGATTGGCTGTCTGCTTTTCCACTAGCAGAACGTTCCCCCACATGAGGAGGATGCTTTGTTAGCTACTTCTGGCCATTTTGAGGCCACTTTGTAAAGTGCCTCAAAGGCCCAGTCCTGAAACACTTCTTCTCAAGCATAGACCTGCTGACTTAAAGAGCTGCAGGACCGAGCCCTGTGGGAGCCAGAAAAGCAGTATTCAGGATCATATCCTTTAGTCCTTACACAGGAAAAGCGCCTATAGACTTGTAAAAGCTAATCCCATAAGAGTAGGGAAATAACCATAATAGTGAAAAGTTGTATTCTTGTCTCTGCACCATGGTTAAAACATCAAAGTTCCCCAGAACTAAGCTGAGGTCTGGTAGAATAGAGCCCTCCCCCCACCCCTGTTTTTTTTGTGGGTTGGTGGGGTGGAGATTCCCCCATTCTTTTCTGATATGATACTGGGGTTTGGTTGGTTGGTTTATAGAGTCATAGCAATTACAGATGGGAAAAGACCCGGCAGGGCATCCTGGGCCTTACCTCCTGCATGCTAACACAAGTTTGTTTTCTGTATTCCCTGGAGCTTTGATTTGGGGTAAAACCATTGAGATTTTCAAATGCAGATTACAGAGAGAATGTATAAATTACCAATAATGTGTCTGTGATTGCAATTACACGTGAATTTGTTCTGCAAACAGAGAGGTGGGGTGTGTGTGTGTGTGTGTGTGTGTGTGTGTGTACATTCTGTCCAATGATGTGGGGCCTTGGCCTTCGATGGAGTCTCAATACGTTGGTGCTCCTGTAATAGCACTACTACTACTAAATGCAGAAAAAGACAATAATACATGTGTGACACTCCCCAGGAGCACCCGGGGCTGTGAGGCACCTCACCACCACCTGCCCTTAGCGTGCAACTGTCTTGTTTGTCAACTCTGTCTGGTTACAGACTTTAAAACGTGATTCTAGTATGTATGCACAACTTTTAGAATGCCATCAGGACATATGTTTTACAATGATATTAACGACCAATGTGATACCAGCTTTCATATGATACCTTACAAGACACAATTTCTGGATAAATACCATGAAGGCAGTGTGTTAGGTGTAGTGAGTTTGTCTGTCATGTTGGGAGTTGCTGTTACAGACCAGGGAACTCTTTGCCAGTTGGCTCAAAGGGGCTCTGAGTGTCACGCCATGGGAGTTGCAGAGAGACCTCTTTCAAATAACACCCGTTTACATCTCCCAAATCCGGTTCTCTCATCCTCCTAGATATTTATGCTGTTAGCAACAAGCTTGCTCCATCTGCACTTTGTGGGAATAGCTATCACTTCAAACAAGGCATTAATGAAGATGCAGTAGAATTTGTCTTCCTGGAGGTTACTGTCTCACGCTCTTTGCATTGGCTTTCACTTCCAGAGAGAAATGCATCTTTAATAAAATGTCTAAACTTGTGAGCTTTGATGTAATTATTTTATTTGTGATCAATAATTTTATTTTTCACAACCATAGAGATCTTGCTTCTGAAACTTGTAATTCCCACGACAGCTTTGATAATGCTAATGTTGATGGATTATCTTGCAAATAATGCCCATTTATCTTCAAAGGACACCCTGCTGCAGCTGATTATGACATCGAAAACAAGTTCTTCCCACAAGACCTGACCGATAACCTTGATTATTGTACACCACAAGCACTGCTCAGACGTTCCACAGCACAGAGTACAGTAGCTGATAGACCTAATAACGTAGAAGAGACCAGCATGCTTCAAGGGAAGAAGGCTGTGATGCCTAGTAGTTAAAACGGTGAGCACAGGAAGACATGCAAGTGTTTACAACCTTGGAGCAAGATTTCTTATGGTGACTAGCTGATTGTTTGGTTTGTCATCAATAAGGCTATGATTTTGGCATGGAAATTTTTTGTAAATTTCATGGCAAATATGCAGGAAAAAATGATAAGTTGCAGAAAGGTTACTCACCAAATAATGTAAGAGGGGGTGGGGCTGGAGAGTGAGCCCACCTGTGCTTATCCTGAAGCAGTGGCTCCTGTCCCACAGGGTTGGGCCTGGCTCCCCACCCCAGGCATTCAACCTGGTGCACAGGATCCCAGTGCCACTCATTTTTGGCCTCTCTGCCCCTCCATATCAATCTACAGAGGGGCACCTGGGCCAAACCTGAGTGGCATTGCAACCCCATGTGCCAGGTTGCAACACCACTTGTATTTCATGGACTTTATTCAAATTAACATTTGCATGACCTCTGACAAAATTGTAGTCCTAGTCATCAGGCATTTTATCACACACTATAGGCAAGTAGCAAAGTAATACAAGAAGCCTCCTAGTCTTGGAAATATAGCGTATCTGTACTTCTAAGTGCAGGATTCTGGGAGATTGCACCATCTTGATTCATTATTAAAAAGAATGAAAGAGAAAGAGAGACCATCTATGTAATCAGAATCAGAGATGGATGAGAATGGGGAACAAGATAAGAGACACAACACATGACTTGTTGGGTGCAAATGATCATGACTTTATCACACATGTTATGTGCAAACAGAATAAAGCCTCAGCCAAAAATATATATTAATTACACTTGGGCCCAGATCCTCAAAGGTAGCAGGAATCTGTGGAATTCCTGTGGAACTTTTAAGAAGCACTGGACCAGCTATTTTTTTTTTTGTGGCTGCAGACGCTGTACAATATAATCTGCAGAACACAATCAGTCCTGTCTGACTGACAAAAAGGCACCATTTTACCACTTTGGAAAAGTAAAGGCAGCAAACAAGTCAGTTGTAACCATTGTAGCATTACTCTTCTAAACTTGATAAGTTTATGGAGGGGATGGTATGATGGGATAGCCTAATTTTGGCAATTAATTTGGCAATTGATCTTTGATTATCAGCAGGTAAGTATGCCCAGTGGTCTGTGATGGGATGTTAGATGGGGTGGGATCTGAGTTACTACAGAGAATTCTTTCCTGGGTGCTGGCTGATGAGTCTTGCCCATATGCTCAGGGTTTAGCTGATCACCATATTTGGAGTCAGGAAGAAATTTTCCTCCAGGGCAGATTAGCAGAGGCCCTGGAAGTTTTTCGCCTTCCTCTGCAGCATGGGTCGGGTCACTTGCTGGAGGATTCTCTGCACGGGTCACTTGCTGGAGGATTCTCTGCAGCTTGAGGTCTTCAAACCACAATTTGAGGACTTCAGTAACTCAGACATAGGTTAGGGGTTTGTTACAGGAGTGGATGGGTGAGATTCTGTGGCCTGCATTGTGCAGGAGGTCAGACTAGATGCTCATAATGGTCCCTTCTGACCTTAAAGTCTATGAGTCTATGAGTCTTCTATCCATCCTGGGGAAGATTTTGCTTCTATCTTGTTGACTGATATCTTAAGGAGCAAGAGAAGACCACAACAAGCTGACTTCACTTCCGTCCACACAACGACAGCGGAAATCTTTCCAGGGCATCAGCTTATCGAGAAGATATAAGACTTCAAGTATTCCATTCACACTGCATTTGTGGGTATCAAGGCCACATTTGACTCTGGCAGGGAATCGCTTTGGCTGATCTTGAATGACAGAGGCCTACCCAAGAAGCTCTGTAGAATGTTAAATCTCTTATATGATGACTCCTCAAGCTATATTCTTGTAAATGGGAAAAGAACCTTCTTTTTCTGAAATAGGTCAGGCATTTGTCAAGAATGCACTGTCTCCCCAGGACTCCACAATGCTGTCAGACTACATGCTTGACCTGACACTAAGTAAATATATTTTAGGAATATGCCTTGATTATAAGAACCTTACCAACTATCAATTTTGCCAATGACATAACTCTAGTTGTTGAATCAATGGACAAGCTGGTTGTGTTACTTAAAGCCCTGGAAAGCTTAGCAGCAAAAGTCAGCCTGAAAATTAATTGGGGTAAAACCACATTTCTTCTTGTCAATGATTTCAAACATACTGCAGGCTCTAGCATCTTAGTGGGTGCTAAGACCCTGTTGAGATTGTCAGTGATTTCACCTACCTTGCTCTGGCGAGAACATGGGCAGCAACGAGAAAGAACTTGAAGCCTGCACAGCAGAAGCATCATATGTAATGCGGTGCCTCATCAAGAATGTATTTTAAGTTTAAAACTGAGCACCCTGATAAGCAGGGAGACGGAGGATATATAATGCTTTGGTGGTCCCTATTCTCAGGTATGGGACTGAGCTCTCTCTGTGAAGACTAAAAGGAAGCTGGACACCATTCAGATGCAGCATCTCCAAATAATCAGAAGAATCAAAAGGTATGAAGTCAAGTTAAATGAAGAGATCCACTTCCCAACAAAACAGGTCCTATTCTCTCAAACAGTCATCCAGCTGGTATGGTCATCTGCTGCAAATGCCTGCCAACTTCCCTGCAAGAATCATCTTTGATTTTGACTCAGTGACAGTAGGATGGAAACTGCCCCCCACCCTCTCTAAACACCTAAAACATGATGGCTGGAGGGCATCAACAGACCCTTGCCCTTCTCAGACATCCTGCCTGGGTAATGTGCCTGATTTAACCCAGGACAGAACACCACAGAGGCATATAACTTTTTCAGTGTTCTCTATGCTGTCCAAGTGACAGTATGAGAACTAACTTACCCAGATCCTCAAAGATATGTAGGTGCCTACCTCCCACGGAAAGTTAGGCGCCTCTTTAAAACGGCCAGTTTCAAAAAGCTGAAAACAATTATGAGTCAAGTCAGCTGGTGGAAAGAAATTTAAACAGCAACTGGGAATGATAATTGGGAACTGTTTAAGAACATTTTACTAGATGCCCAAAATGCCACCATCAAGAAAGAAGGCTACACTGTTTGAAAAAAACCCTGTGAAAGCAGAAATACAAAATAAAGAGATGCATACCATATTAAAATTTATATCTCACAAATAGAAAAAAGGGAAAGTTGATAGCAATGAATATAAACTGAAAGCTAGAAATTGTAAAAAATTGATAAAGGGAGGCAAAAGGTCATAAGGAGAACTGTGGCTTGCAACGTTAAGGAAGCAAGGTGGTTTTTAAGTCTATTAGGAACAAAAGGAATCTTAACAATCATATTGATCCATTACTAGATTGACGTGTTAGAATTGTTTATAATAAGGCAGAAGTGTTCAATAAATATTTCTCTTCTTTATTTGGGAAAAAGCCATATGATATAGTCAAATCAGATGACAATGATGAAATACTTTCCATTCCAATAGTAACTTAGGAGAATGTTAAACTGCAGCTACTAAAATAAGACATTTTTAAATCTGCAGGTCAGGATAACTTGCACACAGTAATTAAAAAAAGCTGATACAGGTGCTCTCTGGACCATTAATGTTCATTTTTAATAAGTCTTGGAACACTAAAGTTCCAGATGACTGGACAAAAGATAATGTGAACTATTTTAAAAGGGTAAATGGAATACCCGAGTAATTATAGACACATCAGTCTGACTTTGATTCCAGGCAAAATAATGGAACAGCTGATACAAGACTTGATTAATACAGAATTAAAAGAGGGTTTATCCAAACATGAATTTATGGCAAATAGAGCCTGTCAAACTAACTTGGTATTTTTTTGATGAGACTAGAAGTTCAGTTGATAAAGGTAATTGTGTTGATATAATAGACTTCTGTAAGACATTTGACTTGATACTTCATGACATGTCAATGAAGAAACTAGAGCAATACAAAATCAATATGGTACATATTACATAGATTAAAAACTGGCTAACTGATTGCTCTCAAAATGTAATTGTAAATAGGGACTCATTGTTCAGTGGGTGTATTTTTAGTGGGGGGCCTGCAAGGGTTGGTTCTTGGCCCTACACTATTTAACACTTTTTATCAATGACCTGAATGAAATATAAAATCTTCACTGAGAAAGTTTGCAGGTGACTCCAAAATTGTGGGAGCTGTAAATAATGAAGAGGACAGGTCACTGATACAAAGCAATTTGGATCTCTTGGTAAGCTGGGAACAATCAAATAAAATGCATTTTAGTGTGGCCAAATGCAAGATCATACATCTAGGAACAAAGAACAAATTGCTCTAATTTCTTAATTGACATATCATGTAGTACCAAGTCAGATGCCTTACAGAGCCCTATTACACCAACACTATCCCCTTTACTAACTAAAATTGTCATCTCATCAAAGACCAACACTTACAGGACTAGGGACTGTTGTAATAATTGGGCCTATACATTTACCCAAGTTGAAAACTCAGTTCTGGAAAGTAAGTGAAAGTTTATACAATGTCACAATAAACTGTCATAACAAAGGTTGATCAGAAAAGGGGCAGAAGGGAGACAGAATGAATTAGTACAAATAAAAAGGCCTCCTGAAAACAAGAAAAGTGTGGAGTTAGAAACCAATGGACTGAAATTGGTGTTTCGGAAATTAACCTTAATTTGTGAACAAAATAATGAGAGGATGGGGCTCTGCTGCCCATCGCTTCCTTTGCGGGTTCTTAAAAAGAAAAGACTTTTGGGTGGGGAATGGGCAGAAGGAGTTGTGTGCCATTACAGCTGTCCGCCCCCTACACACACACTCACACTTTCTCCTCGGACCCTAGGATCTACCATAATTCCTATGGGCATTCATCATCCTGAGCCTGAGAGAGGCCCTGTCCAGACCAGACCAGTGAGAGGGACCTAAATGATGATGGCACCTTCACTGGCTTCAGCTGATTCTCAACCACCTCCTGGGATGTGGGACGTTGAGCTCTTCTCTCTCTCTCACCCTACCCCACTGTGTGTCCTTCTCCTTCCCCGCCTTATTTCTTCTCTCTCTCTCTTCTCTCTCGCTGTAAAATAAGAATCTGGTTTAGCCAGCCAAGACTCTGTTTTGCAAGACTGTTGTCAGCCTGTGACCAGAGAGGCAGCTAAAAGCAATGCCCTAAACAGTCCGATGCTGGTGCAAGTTTGCCAGGTCTCAGAGGGGTGGATCAGACCGTGTGCTGTGCCTGTTTCTCCAGCAGTGAGGTTTCATGTACGCAAAAAATAAACTGGAAGCCACTATAGACTCCAGAATATGGGTGAAATTCACCCCTGTGCGGAGGGCCAGCTCAAGGGCTTCACTTAAGTCCCACTTATGTTCTCAATGTTCAAAATGGTGCTTAGGCCTGGTCTACACTAAAACTTAGGTCGACCTAGCTACAGCACTCAAAAGTGTGAAAAATTCACACCTGTGAGAGACACAGTTGATCAGACCTAAACCATGGTATAGATACCACTAGGTTGATGGAAGAATTCTTTGTCAGACTAGCTACTGCATCTTGAAGGGGTGGATTAACGACAGTGATGGAAAAATCCCTTCCCTTGCTGTAGTGTCTACACTATGGCACTACAGGAGCATGGCTACAGTGCCATAGTGGTGCCTCTATAGGGTCTGTATTGTAGACAAGCCCTTAAATTCTGTGCTGGCCCTCTCCATAGAGGTGAATTTCACCCTGAGCCAAAATCCTGAATCGGTGCATAGGCCTCATGCTGGCCTTCTGCTCATGGGAGAATTTTACTCACTGTGAGAAAGTTTCAGAGTTGGCAGAAAAGAATGCGTAGCTGGGTTTTCTCTCTCTCTCTCTCTCTCCCTTTTTTTTTTTTTTTTTTTTTTGTCTTTCCTAACGTCTGCAAAATTTCAGGATTATTTCAAAACAGCAGCGGTGGTGGTGAAAGGGAATAAGAAATGAAAGTCATGTTTATTGCTTCCGACAAAAGCTTATTCCTCTTCCCTTTCCACGGTGGCATACACACTTTCTTGGTGCTTTGTCACCAGAAAATATAAACAGCAGTTTGTATTTCTTTCAGGGCTGTTGGTTTTGCTTTTTATGTTGTTGGGGTTTTTTTTGTTTTGTTTTGCATAGATCAGGATTTTTATCCATGCATTTCAACCTAGATCTGCAGGACTGCTTGTACTTCGGGGTCTAACAAATTTGAGGCCGTGAAAATCGCATCACAAACTGTGAAATCTGGTCTCCCCCATGAAATCTGGTCTCAAGCCGCCCAGCTCTGAAGGCAGAGCGGAGAGCGGCGGCTGCTGGCCGAGCACCCGGCTCTGAAGTCAGCACTGCTGCTAGCTAGCAGCGCAGAAGTAAGGGTGGCAATACCATGACCCCCCTACAATAGGCTTGCAACCCCCTTTTGGGTCAGGGCCCCCTGTTTGAGGAATGCTGCAGATAAATCACACATTTTTTGTGGGTTGGTCACGGCATAAGTTGCAAATATTGCAGATATGTTACGAATCGGCAAAATTTCCTATTTATGCCATGACCAACCCATGAAAAATGAGTGATTTCTCAGCAATTTAAGTAGACCGCTACTTATACTATAAAAACAGAGCAAGGAAAAGTTTAAGCAACTTCCTTTTAATCTGTGCAGAGCAATGATTCAGGCTGCCAGTAGGAGTGCGATTTAATACCATGACAAACTCCTTGAAACATCTAGTGTGACTTGTATTTAAATGGGAGCATCCTGATGCCAATGAACCAACTCCTGCTATGTAAATGAGGCCAAACTTTCTTTACAAATGAGACTACTACCATCCCTAGTACGGTGTCATCAGCACGGTTTGAACCCAGGACTTTCAGCACAGACCTCTATCACTTGAGCTAAAGGAGTAACTCAGCTGCTAGGAGTAGTAGACTGTAATCCTCTAGCAAACTAGCCATTAGCAGGGGGATGTGGCACACACTTTTCCAAAGTCTCCCAAGAGCATCCATGTGGGTAAGTGGGACGACTCCCTCTATACGTGTGAGAAATCCGCTGCACAGAACTTTCATATCCTGATGAACCCTTACACATTATGTGCTCAGTTTATGTCCCGGTGGTGCAAGAGAGTGCAGTGGGAGTGACATGATCCTGAACAGCTTCAATGATACCACTTAGTTCCCTCAAGTGATGGTGTTCCCTAGCTCACAGGTATTTTTAGAGACACACATGGAATGAGTCAGACCTAACCTGGGATGGTTCCCTGCACCAGCCTTAAAGAGCCTGTGACACAGTCTCTACTGCTCATGCTGTCACTCTGTGCATCATACTGACCTGAGATTCAGCTGTACCTCATTGTAAGTCCAAGATGGCAGAGAGAGCTCTTCTGGGCATCTATGCTATGCCGTACCAATATATCTATTTGCATGAATATCAGCTTCCCTTTGAACATTTGTATGAACAAAGCTTCACATGCATAAATGTTCATAGAAAGTAAGCTAGACAAGGGCAGACTAAAATTGTCTTGAAATCAATTTAATGTTAGTAGTAATGTTCATGGAAATATTTTTCACTCTTCACGTTGCTCTAATTTTTATGCAAAGTGTGCACTGAGCATTTTAAATCTTATCTATCTATCTAAGCCTATGTAAGGCAGGCATCAGCATAGGCTCTGAGTGCCTTGCATGATGGTGGGGATGGACAAGCCAAAGGAATTTATCATCTCTCCATCATTAATTTCTATGATTCCAATACAGCTAGGCAGCAATTTGCCCATGGTGGCAGCCTCTCAATGATGTGTTACTTCCTCTGGCTTAATATTTTCTTTGACAGGGCATTAGAGGAGACAGAGCAGAGATATGGTGTTGTTAAAGTAGAATGAAGTGATGTCTGGGAACAAGTTTAATCAAAACGCCCTCAGTTTGCCCAGTAAGAGTTCTGGAAAATCTTGTCAATTTCACCTAAAGAAGCGGGGGTCGGGGGGGGGACAGAAGAAGAGGAGGAGCAGGAGAGAGATGGCATCAGCATTCTCCCCTAGAGAACCGAATTGTGCTACTGCTGTCATTTAGGCAAGACACAGGAAAAGGGGAATACATGTTTTCTCTTTGACATAAATATGGATTAATTTAGCAAATGTGGTTATTGGCTTTTTTTGTTATTCCTCTGAGATTCCAGTGGCTTCCTAATGCTATCATATACTGTAGGAAACAACTTAGCAGAAAAAAGGGTATTCATGAAAGCTGATGGATATCAAATAAGGAAAAAGTCAATAGACTTATTCTCCTCTCACTCCCAGTTTTACAGTGCATTACTTCTATTGATTTCAATGGAATGTGGAAGGAGAATCCAGACGAATGGGTTGACACATCTGTCCTGAGATTCAGAATCCCTCTATTTCTTTTTTCTTTTTATTGGCTGCACTATTGTTTTGTTTTTTGTTTGTTTTTTCTTTTGAGTTATGGGGACATAAAGTCTCAGAGAAGCATCATAATTTTTATGCTGTCTCTTTTCAGTTTTCATTTACATTTTTATTCTCTTTTCTCTGAATAAAAATTGTTCCTCAAGGGTAACGGGAGAAACAGCAAATTCATCTCCCACAGTCACTGTGGTCACATGATTCTGATGATGTACTGTGGAGGCTCAACCAGAGGAAAACTGTGATGCATCATGGGAGAGGTTGTCCAGTCAGGGAACTCAGCCCAAAGAGGAGAACAGGGACATGAGGCTGAACTACAATTCCCATGAGGCACCTCAGCCACTCAGGGAGATGCAGATTAATGTGGACCTGACCTAAAACTAAATATTTTGAATAATTTCAACAAAAAGAAATGTTTCAATTCAGGTTGTGCCAATCCAACACAAAATATTTTTTCCCATTTTTCCAAAGGAAATTTTTTTAAAAAGTAAAAATCAAAAATTTCTGAGGAAAATTTAGATTTTGCAGAAACTGCATTTTCCATCAAAAACACATTTCAATGGAAAATTTCCAACATGTCATTTTCAACCTTTCCACAATGAGTAAGCTTCACTGCTGTGCACTGGGCCAGCACAAGGCTTGTGCACCACTTAAGCTCCTGGAGTGATACCTTCATGGAGTGCTGTATGAATGACCATACAGTACAGATGTGATAATGAACCTGATACTGTAGTTATGTGCCTCACTAGTGAAGCTCAATGCCTTGATTTAAGGGGATAGTGTTTCCAATAACATGAGACACAACATTACACTCTTACTTTTCCAAGATTGAGTTGAGGCATGCTGGTGGGGTGGAGTGGAAGACATCTTGAATGGCTGCCTACCTGTTAAGTATCAGGGGGTAGTCGTGTTAGTCTGTATCCACAAAAACAATGAGGAGTCCGGTGGCACCTTAAAGACTAACAGATTTATTTGAGCATAAGCTTTCCTGGGTAAAAATGAACCTTGCATCTGAAGAAGTGGGTTTTTTTACCCATGAAAGCTTATGCCCAAATAAATGTTAGTCTTTAAGGAGCCACCGGACTCCTTGTTGTTTTTGCCTACCTGTTGTATATGTTAATTCAGGACTCTAATCGCCAGTGAATCCAACCCTCATTAGCACTAACTTGGAAAGTTAAACAACAAATTTTAGTAACTTCCATTCGTTTCTAACTTTTATACAGATCACTTGTAAGCCAAAAAAGGTAACAAATGTGGACAAAACCTAATTAGACAAACATTACTGTATTGAGAATACTGTGAATCAACTTCATACAATCATTATTCCCTGACCTAGAACTGACCTGAACAATTTAAAAACAAATGCATTGGATTTTACTATTCAACATCCATTAATGCTCATGGAAGGCAGATGGCTACCCTTTTGATTAAGTACTCCCTTGAGATATACAAAGCACTCAGCGCACAGTTTTGCTTTGATACTGAAACAGTTTGCAGGCTTGTTTGTTTGTTTGTTTCATGCAAAATTTCATCTGGTTTCTTTGACTTTCACTGGAAGTATTATAATTGTGCACATTTTCATTATTTCTGTGAAATTTTTCACATTTTTAGCTTTTGAAAATGGAAATGCATTAAACTGCCCTTCAGTCTGGGTAAAGTGAGATTCTTGACTTTGGCTCTTGCATTTTCATTAACTTTCCTCTATGACTCTAAGCAAATCTGGCTTTTCAGGTCCAAATGCTGTCACGGAGACTGAAATAATGCTCATTATTATAGTCATCAGTCGACTCTATCTGAATTATTCCCTGAAGATGTTGCATGCTATATATGCCAACTGTCCCTCTCAGGAAGTGTGAGTTGGTGATGAATTCTGAGCAGGGTTTCTAATTCATTTTATTCCCTTTAATTTAACTTTTCTCTGCATTTCCAGCTTCAGAGCCACCTATTTTCCCTGCTCACTCTCTTCACTCACTGCACAACTTTACAGTACATCCTCTTTGTCTCTTCCAAAGATTCCCTATTTGGACGTTTCTCTTTCACAGAGGAAGCCCTGTACCATGTGTGTGGAACTTTTCCCCCCTCTCTCTCCCTCCTTCTGGGCTACTTTATAGACTCATAGAAGTTAGAGGGGGAACAGACCTACTAAGTCATTTCGTCCGTCTCCATGGGCCAATGCAGGGCTGATCCCTAAAGTACACTTACTAGTGTTTTAGCCAGCCTAGTTTTAAAGGTCCTGACCTATGACGCTTCCAACACTCCCATGGGTTGACAATGCCACAGCCCACTAGATCTTGCTGCAAATACATTTTCCTGGTAACCAGCCTAAAATTTGCCTGCTTTAATTTCTTCCCATTACTCCTAGTTATTTACCCTTGAGCTCACCCCCAAACAATTCCTCCATCTCCTTCATCTTTACACCCTCCAGAGAGTCCAGATATTTGTAAACTGTTATCGTCTCCCTGGTTATTGTTCCCATAACCAAGCTATATCTATTTAGTTCCTCTAGGATTGAATTGCCCCTGTGCTCAGGGGAGCCCAAGGATTGCTTACTTTTTAACACCTCCTCCCCCAACAGGAGTACACATTGCCCTGAAGAGGGCGGAACGTGAAGCCATCTACAGATGAGGACTCCTGAGGCATGATCCGCTCCATGTGGGTCTGCCCTGCCCCCTATTCAGGGCTGGGGCTATTTAGCACAATCTAACCATTCCCTTTAGCTCATGAGGCAATCCTTCCCGACCCCTTATTCATGTCCCTCAATTTAAACCTCACTCCCTTTAGCTTGTGATCAGTTCTCTCTGTAAAATATTTTGTGAAGTATTCTACCGTGTATTAAAAGTGCTACATAAAAACACAATAAATTATTGGTATCTAGCCCTAAGCATTTCAACGGAGACCAGAGATGTGTGTTTATCTTCGCCCACTGTGCTCCAAATGCTACAGAGCCCTGAAGTGAGGCCTCAGACTGCTGCTTCTTTGATCATGGGAAAAGCAGGACTGACTTGAAGTCTGTTGGTTTTGATCCATCTGGCTGAGATGCAGTGACTCAAAAACGATGGAGCTAAAACAGAATAGGAAACCTTGTAGTGGCAGAATCCATTGCAAGGAATTATATGACGGGATGTAAGGATGGTAGCAAACAAGAACAACTGATAAAGATTAGACAACTGGTGAGTTGTCATGATCGTGGTTGCTGCTGCTGATTGGTTGATTAGGTATTGTACACAGAGCAGACCAGATCCTCAGCTGGTATAAATCAACCTCATTCTATTGAACTCTGCCAATTTATACCACCTGAGCTCCAGCTCATTTTGGTACCTTGTCCTCTTTCCCCAATGCTGCACACTTGTTTGTCTCAACTGCCTTTCAGTCTTGTTTTTCAGATGGGAAGTTCTGTGGGGCAGGGACAGATATTTGGTATATGTTTATACAGCGCATACTGTTGTGACTTTATTGAGAATTTCCAAATATTTGGTATTTTCCTTAAAGCTTCCAGCTCCTGGAGTCATGGGAATACATGAGAGAAACAGCTTCCCTTTTTAAAAAAGCAAGTTTCTAACCCTCATGGTTGCAGAATAAAGCTTCAAAATGTGAGCTGAGTGCAGCCTAAAGGATCGAAACCAGAAGGCAAATAATAAACCCCCCAAATGCATTATTTGTTGAAATCTCATGATTTAAAACCAGTCTCATGATTTTTGAAAGCCTGGGGGTGGCAATGCCTAGCACAATGGGGCTCCGTCGTGACTGAGGCTCTAGGCACTCTTGTAGTGATAAATGATAACACCAATATATGGATCTGTTACATGAGGAAATATTTTGTGCACTCTGGGCATAATTCGCCCTTCTGCAAAGGACTAACAAAGGACCTAGGTGATATTTAAATCCCATCTAAGCCCTCTGAACGCAAAGGTGAAATCCTAGCCCCACTGAAGGCAATGAGAGTTTTGCCATTAACTTCAATGGGGACAGGATTTCACCCCTAGTGCCAAACTGGAAAGCTATTCCTCAGTCCCTCTGGCTATAAGCGGGACTAAAGTGGAACATACAAAGGGGTGAAGTTCACCCTATGCTTAAACCATCCTGATAAAACAGCACAGCTTCTTGGGAGTGAATTCTTTTAACGGGAAAGAAAAGTTTCCCGTTCGGCAGTACAGCAAGGCTGTCTGTTGAACAGGTTTCTTATTGCCCAATCAACAGCCAGTAATAGCTGAACCACATGTGGCCTTCATTTCTTTGCCATCTCCTTGAAAAAACACAGGTGTTCACCTAGCGGAAGGACGAGCTCTCTGTGTGCATGATCAAAGGTGGTTTGGAATAGGAAACAGCTTTGCAGCTTGATACACCAGACATCATTCGTGGCTTTTAAAGTTTTACTTAAAATCCCATAAACATGTGTTTGTTTTGCTGGGACAATGAGGTGCTGTTTCGCTACTGAAGGCTCAATTAACTAAGATTCTGTGCTGGTGCAATTGATGTAAATCAGGCTGTTCGACAGGCAGTGCAAATAAAGAAGCAGAATTGGCTCCAACCATTTAGCTGGTGCTAATTGAGATGAAATGGAAGGCAACACATTGACTTTAACATTCTCTGTGTAGACAGTTTAGTGCATTTTTTTTATTGCAAGAATTTATGGACTGTGCAATGATAGCACCAGTGAAAACATGACAATGTAATGGTGTGACGCATTGTAACGCTTTGCTTTTTATTGTAAAACAATTGGGAAAGATGGGAGGTGATGCACCATTACTTCCCACGTTTGTCAATGAACCTGTCCATGCTACTGTGTCTCCTAGAACTACTAAACAGTGGCAGGGCCAGGCCATAAGAAGACCCCGGGAGCGTGGGATGGGGGGTGTGGGGTTACAATTTGTGATAAGAGAATCTCAAGGGTCTAGATGTTTATCTGAACATGCTTGGTTTGAAAAACCTCTTGAAAATCTCAGGAGAACTGCTTTTCTCAGGATATTTAGCATTTCAATGTCTGCAAGAAACCTGGAGATGCATGTACATTAAGAAAAAAAAATTCTTTAATGTGATCAGCCTAGTGTCTAGTGGTCATGTGTCCACGCTGAAAAGCTCATCACCGGAACTGGCCCTTTTGTTGGCGTCCATCGGCAGAATGGCCTGTGAAGGCTGAATTTCCTTCTCAGTGACACAGACAGCCCCTCCAGACCACAGGAAAGGCACATTCGAACTCACTTTGGGCTAGCCTGGGAAAATGATGTTTTTTGTTAAGACACAGGAGGTCTGGGTTCAACTCCTAGCTCTCCTATAAATGGCCTGTGTGATCTGGGGCAAATCACTTAGTTACTTTATGCCTCAATTTCCTAGGCCTCTAGGATCAAGCTTCTGTAAGAGGACCATAATAGAATTTGTCATGGCTGAAATTAACCCCAGGCACTTGAAAAGATGTACTGTCACAGAGAAAATCTACGAGAACACACACCTATTGAACATTTCCATACTAATCCATGTACATGATCCCATTTTTCACATCAATAAGTACAATCTCAGAGGACGATGTAGATAAGAAAAACATTTGAAAGGTGTAACATGAAGGACAGATTGAATGAATTATTTAATTTCACCCAAGTGGGTAGAAGTAGATGTGATGGAATGAAACTAAAGAAAGAAAAGTATAGGTGAAGAAAAGTGAGCAGAAAACTCTTTTATTTAGTGCCAGGCATATACTTCAAAAATACAAAAAAAAAAAAAAGTGAAAAAGAAATACAAAAAAATTCCAGTGTTCTTACGAATACTCTTCACTGGCGTTCCGGGACCTTTTGTGATCATTTTCCACTGACTGAGTTTCACTAGCATAACTATTTCCTGCAAAATGCTTTTCTTTTATCTTGCACACTCAAATGTTTGTGGGAAACAATTTAAAAAATTGGCTTTCAGCAAGCATTTGCAATGGCACTTGAGTTACATTCCGCCAGTCAGGGAATGGAAACAATATAATGTGACGTGATCAAACCTAGTTAAGCAACACAACTCCCAGTTTGAAGTTTAGATAGCAAGTCATAGAATAAAAAAAATGAGTAAAAAATGATAAAATCATTCAAATAATGATTGAATCTAAAGAAACTGTGATGTGTGCAGAGACATTCTTTGATGTGGCAAAATACACTAAATCAGCTATGCATTGCAAAATATTTGCTCAGGAGTATCCTAATGGTGAGAATTATCAGACAGTGAAATAGTCTCTATCACAGGATGGAGTTTGGACCCAGATTCATATCTGGTTTTCTTTGAATCATGGGACTGGGTTTGGGAGACCCCAAGTGAAGCACAACAGCAAGGGTAGCATTATAACAAGGAAGGGTCACATAACTGGGTCAGATGACTGCCAGTGTCACTGCTATATAAAGAGCTGCCTTTCTCTCAGTCTGAGAGATCGCAGTTGGGGTGAGGCTTGCCGCAGTGATCAGGCCTGAGGCTTAGGAACACAGCCTATCAAGGTCTTAGCTGTAAGTAAACTGGGGAAATCCTGGGATAAGGACTTAAGAGAAAAGCTGCCTGAACCATGAAGGAAGTAGCCCTGAGGGAATAATGAGCCCGGAACAGATGTTTTTTTCATTAGTTCAGGCCTCAGAGTTGGAGCCTAGGAGGAGAGGCCAGGATCTAATACACCCCATATTATACATTATTGCCAACCCCAAGTGTTCAAAATCAACGAGCCAGGCCTCCAAAAACCATAATACTGACTTAAAAGTCATAAGATAAAAATAACAAACAGTTCTTTTAAAATGTTATTTTAAATATTTTTTAAGTCTTTAGAGGTCAAGTTTTCCAGCTTTTCTCTACAACCATGAAGGCTAAAAAATTACTTTAATTTGAAACAAAAACAAGCAAACAAAAGGGCTGAGATTCGGTGTAATCACTTGACTCTCCAGAAGGTTTAATAAAACCTCATATATCACTACCCTGCTCAAGGGCAATGCATTAGATGTGCCCCTGGGAGTGGGCTGTGAGGAACCCCTGCACTAAGAGGAGACAAAGAGTCCTGTGGCACCTTATAGACTAACAGACGTATTGGAGCATGAGCTTTCATGGGTGAATACCCACTTCGTCAGATGCATGTAGTGGAAATTTCCAGAGGCAGGTATAAATATGCAGGTTGAGACAAGAATCAGTCTAGAGATAATGAGGTTAGTTCAATCAGGGAGGATGAGGCCCTCTTCTAGCAGTTGAGGTGTGAACACCAAGGGAGGAAAAACTGCTTTTGTAGTTGGCTAGCCATTCACAATCTTTGTTTAATCCTGAGCTGATGGTGTCAAATTTGCAAATGAACTGAAGCTCAGCAGTTTCTCTTTGAAGTCTGGTCCTGAAGTTTTTTTGCTGCAGGATGGCTACCTTTAAATCTGCTATTGTGTGTCCAGGGAGATTGAAGTGTTCTCCTACAGGTTTTTGTATATTGCCATTCTTAATATCTGACTTGTGTCCATTTATCCTTTTATGTAGGGACTGTCCAGTTTGGCCGATGTACATAGCAGAGGGGCATTGCTGGCACATGATGGTATATATTACATTGGTGGACGTGCAGGTGAATGAACCGGTGATGTTGTGGCTGATCTGGTTAGGTCCTGTGATGGTGTCACTGGTGTAAATATGTGGGCAGAGTTGGCATCGAGATTTGTTGCCTGGATTGGTTCCTGAGTTAGAGTTACTGTGGTGTGGTGTGTGGTTGCTGGTGAGAATATGCTTAAGGTTGGCGGGTTGTCTGTGGGCGAGGACCGGCCTGCCTCCCAAGGCCTGTGAAAGCGAGGGATCGTTGTCCAAGATGGGTTGTAGATCACTGAAGATGCATTGGAGAGGTTTTAGCTGAGGACTGTAGGTGATGGCCAGTGGAGTTCTGTTGGTTTCTTTCTTGGGCTTGTCTTGCAGCAGGAGGCTTCTGGGTACACTTCTGGCTTTGTTGATTTGTTTCCTCATTTCCTTGTGCGGGTATCGTAGTTTTGAGAATGCTTGGTGAAGATCTTGTTGGTTAGGTCTTTGTCTGAGGGGTTGGAGCAAATGCGGTTGTACCGGTTCATTCACCTGTACGTCCACCAATGTAATATACACCATCATGAACCAGCAATGCCCCTCTGCTATGTACATTGGCCAAACTGGACAGTCTCTATGGAAAAGGATAAATGGACACATATCAGATATTAGGAATGGCAATATACAAAAACCTGTAGGAGAACACTTCAATCTCCCTGGACACACAAAAGCAGTTTCTCATCCCTTGGTGTTCACACTTCAACTGCTAGAAGAGGGCATCATCATCCTCCCTGATTGAACTAATCTCGTTATCTCTAGACTGATTCTGGCCTGCATATTTATACCTGCCTCTGGAAATTTCCACTACATGCATCTGACAAAGTGAGTATTCACCCACAAAAGCTTATGCTCCAATACATCTGTCAGTCTATAAAGTGCCACAGGACTCTATGTCACTTTTTACAGTTCCAGACTAACATAGCTACCCCTCTGATACTTAAGAGGAGACAGTGTCAGCAGAGACCTGCATCAAGGGCTGAAGGACTGCTCAAACTTGGGGAAAGGGTTGAGGGCCTACGTAAGCCTGACAAGGAGGGTAAAGGAGAGTTTGAGCCCAGGGAAAGGCTATGAACACTATTGATCCCTGAAGGGTGGACAGAAGACCAATCCCAGAGACAAGGGGAACTCTGCAAGGACTAAACTGCTGCTGCAAAAGCTAGAACAGTGTGTGTTTAGAGAGGGCTGGAAAGACCATTGAGGCCTTTGACAGAGGGTGACAAGACTTGAGCATGTGTTTTGTTTGGACTCTTCTGTTTATCCTTGGAAGTGGGGATTGATGTCTAAGCTGGAGGGCCAAATCACCCCAAATCACCAAACCACCCTACCACTAGAAGAATGATAGTAGACCTGAAGGGAAATGACAATGCAAAGCAGAGAAATAACAGTGCAAAGCAGGGAAAGTCAACACACGGACAACTGGGCAAATGGACACCAGAATATGACAAACTGGCCATGTAACTTTCTTCCAATGGAAACTTCATTTCTGGAGTAATGTAAAACTGAACTTGACAAAGAACTAGAGAACACATATGTTGTGCAGGGAATAATGCTGCATTGGCAGTGAGATAGATTAGACAGAACCTGTCTATTTTCTGTTTTCCATATCTATTTTCTATGGGACAAAATCTGTTTCTATTGAATTCAGTGTCAAAACTCTCATTGACTCCAGTAGGTTTAGGAGTTGACCCTCTGAGAATTAGTAACCTGAGACTTCATTATGTACCTGTTACTTCAACTACACAGCAACTGCCGAGTGACCCTTTCGAGGCACAATGGGAGTATATGGGATTGTGGCTGTATTTGTTCTTCAAAAAGTGCAGGTTATGTTTGAGGGTGAGGGAGGAAGAAGATTCAAAGAGCTGTATCCATCAAGAACTTGAGTGGAAAATAGGACAGACTTCCCTTTCTGAAACTGCCTCTGATAGCAGAGTTCTTTGAAAAAGTGTGCTTCCGCCTCTCTAGTCTTCAATGGAGATGGTATGTTTGAAAGCAAAGGGAGAAGCTGAAAGATCGTAGCAGTAGCAGTACCAGGGATCGTCGCATGTTTGAAGCTTTATTTCAAAAGTAACTTGACTCCAGTGGAATCCAAGACAGCTACTCCGCATAAGTGAACTGTCATAATCCAACATGGAAGAGTATCTTTTTGAGTGAGACTTTCTTTGCCCAAACACCCTTGTATGATGTCCTTGTTGTCTGTCATCAGGCACAGTTGCCTCTCTAGGATCCTTCTTGTCTCCAAATACTCACAGCTCCACTTTGGGCTGGATCCTACAAGGTATGAATGCCTTCACCTTCCATTTTTCCCATATATTGCCTTTGGTGGGAGTTGAGGGTGCTCAGAACCTTGCCAGCCTGGGGCCTTTAGGAAGGAGGGAGTGGGTTGTAGGCATCCTTGAGGCCCCTTGCCCCATGGATACTGCTATCTCCAGGAAGGTGAGGAAAGGAAGTCATGATCAGCCTCACTACCCAATCTTTCTAAGTCCAGAGCTTGGAAGAACAAACCCAATTCTTTTTGTTTTGTTGCATATTCCTATCAACAAAAAGTGTGTGGGGAAGAAAGGGGGTGGATAGGAGGAATAGCCACACTGTGCTCTGCCCACCTTCTATCCATCTATCGCACTGTCTTCTCCTTGTGTGTGAAAACTAAGGGTGACATTCTGTACAGGGGGACCAGGGCATAGCCTGTGCACCACTTAAATCAAATGTAGGCCTCGTAGTTAGGGTTTAAGTGGGACTGAAATGGTGTATAGGCCTGGTGTTGCCCTGCTCTCACCTTAAGGGAGGAGAAGCAGACAGTGACTGTGGGAGGGGGAGACAGAGTGATGCACAGAGACAAAGGACAAGTAAAGGAGAGAAGACCCAGGGAAGAAGAGTCAAGGCAAAAAAAGGAAGGAGAGGCAGAGAAATCCTGCTGTGAACTGGGCTAGTATCTTCATAATGAAACCATCTCCCCAAAGTCTTGAAGTCCCCCACACCTGGAGCCTACAACAGCAACGATCCTGTCTAGTGTTTCACAGGAGCATGGTGATGACGAGGATGATGATCCTTCTGAAGCATTTTTCATCTGTGAGGCACTTTGCAATCCTTCATGAACCTTCACCACATCCCTGGGAGATGTGATTTGCCCCACACAGCACAATGAGCAGGTGAGAGAGCCAGGATTCTTAGCTTTTATTTCTCCACAATGAACACATTCCATTGCTGTCTCCATTTAAAGGGTCACTGTCTTGTACACAGATACTTTGCTTTAATTTCTCTTGATGGGAAAGAAAGTCAAATGGCAGCAAGAGCTACTAGATGAGAGATGATTAAGCCCAGTACACGAATCTGTGACTTTTTAAATTGACATTGGTTCTGTCTGCTGGGATGATATGATGGTTAAGAAAATGTACAGATTACTTCTGTTAGATTCCTTTATTGAGAAATAGCAGATAAGGGGTATCTTGGCTACCAATAAAAGAATCAGCTTCAAAGCAATACCCAGGATAAAGGTCACACACACACCCCTGCCCCTGTTCTAGCAAAGTATTTAAACACATGCTATGTGTCAGATTTTAAGCTCACCAAGGCAGGGACTGTCTCTTTATCTGTTTGTATAGTGCCCATCACAGTGGGACCTTTGAGTGCTGCCATAACATGTTGAATAATATCATATCATATCATATCAATCATATCAACCGGGAGATCGGAGCTAAAACTAAGTAAATAAGTTCACAAAGTTCCCAGCTGTCTTACTGAATGATGATCCATTCCCTCCCCACTCTCATGCTTGTTGCCTTAGACACTTGGTAAATGTAGGATGAAGATTTTCATTATTTATTTGCAATATGTATCCTCTGGATTGTAGGCAGCAAAGGGACAACCTGAAAGGAGTAGAGGATCGACGTGGACAAGCATCACAAAGTATTCTGGCTTCTCTGAATCATTAGAGCCTGGATCACTGGGTAGAAATTCACAGCATTCTCCTTGGAAACATGTTTCTTTCCAGTCACTCCATTTCTTGCTTGCTGTAGTGACCAACTTCCCACTGCTTCAGAGGCTCCACTTATAGCAGTTCCCTTAGACCTTCACAGAGAGCTTCATTCCCATGCATGCATAGCCAAGAGCCAGTGCAGTGAGGGAGCTCCCAGAGCTATTGTTCTTACCTGTGCTGGATGAGAAGATCAGTCAGCTGCATCTCACTACATAGGAGCTTCCTGGTGCCTTGGTTGAGAAAGTTTTTAGAATCCACTTTGAATACACTCTTCCCCTTTGGGTCAAACATTTACGGTTTTCATTTTTTTCCTTCCTAACTTTTCCCTCATGATAAATTCCTCGCAATGTGTGACTGTTAAAGGAAAGGTATTAACATGCCATATATTAATATGCATCTTGGTTAATGGTGTTATCTTAGGTTATACTTACATCAGAGGCTGATTAACTGCTCACTGAAATCGGATTGTGGGAATATTAAGGAAGAAGCTTCTAGAGTGATATCACCTCCTTTTAATAAAAGTATCATTAACACTTCTTAATTCACTACAATATGTGGTTCCCTTAGCTGGAAGGTCTGACTCTTTTAAACAATTTATTGCCAGTGAAGGCCAAGCTGGTGCCCTTTATAAATCTATTTCATTAACATGATATACTTAATGAGAAAAAGGTTATTCTTCAGAGTCCAGACTTGGTGAACATATTAGCTTTAGAGACTGTTAGACCTTTTCTGTTCCTACAACTTTTAATATTAAATTCTCCATGGCACATCACCCTGATCCTGTTATAGTTTCTACTTAACAAACCCCCAAGCCAACAAAACTCAGATGTAAAAAGTAGACCTGAGAGTTTGCATCTAGTGGCAAAGTGTTGTGTATTTGGTTGTCATGGTTTTTGGTTCCTATGGTAACTGAGTGAGATTATTAGGGGATAGCTCAGCCAGCTTCAGCCGGCTGGGTGAGTTCTCTGAGTCTGTAAATAAAATGGTGGTTTTGTTAGCTGTCTGCTGTCTGGCCTCAAGTGATTTCTTCCTAAACTGGCTGCCCCCAAGGATATAACAAGTGGCGACGAGGATGGGATCCTGGTGCTGCTCCAGTAACAGAAGGAAGTAGAAGTCAAGGTACAAAACAAACAAATAAAAATACTGCTTGTTTGCACTGACTGTGAAAGTGAAACTAAAATCATGGCTACTCTGACCAGGCCACTGGAACCTTTTGATGAGAATATAGAGCAATGGCATGTGTATACTGAGCGTTTTGAGCTTTTTGGTATTGCAAATGACATTACAGAAACAAAGAAGGTGCCAATATTCTTAAGTGTTGTAGGGGCTAAAACCTACTCCCTGCTCCGCAGCTTACTACACCCTGTTAAGCCTGAGACTAAATCTTACAGTGACATTGTGGAAATCCTGGGGTCCCATTTCTCCCCAAAACCACTGGTAATTGCTGAAAGATATAGGTTCTACAAAAGAGACCAAAAGGAAGATGAAACAGTTGTACAATTTGTAGCCATTTTAAAAAAGCTAGCAGAACACTGTGAATTAAAGGAGATGTTAAATGATGCCCTGCTTGACAGGTTAGTGTGTGGCCTGTACAGTGAAGCTATACGGAAGCGCCTACTGACAGAGGCTCAGCTTACCTTACAGAAGGCTGTTGATATTGCTGTCTCCATGGAACTGGCTACAAGGGAGGCACAATACATCGGTGCATCCCCTAGGGTGAAAAAAGTGTCACAAGAACTGACCCACAAAACGGTGCAGAGTCAAGAATGTTACCACTGTGGTAAGCCGGGTCACCAGGCATCGGAATGCTGGTGTAAGGACCTGGTGTGTCGACACTGTGGCAAAAAGGGACACATTGAGTGTGCCTGTAAACAAAAGAAAAGGAGGCCTGTGGTCTGGCCGACAAAAAGAGGAACCTTGCATACCCTAGAGCAGACCCAGGATGATCAAGGTGACAGCTCAGCGCAAGAGAAAGTGCCACTGCATGTTTTGTCTTTGGCAGTGGGCTCACATGAATACTGGATAACCCCGTTATTGGATGGCAAACGTGTACGCATGGAACTGGACACCGGTGCAGCCGTCTCACTGATCTCCGAGACTGTGTATAAAGAAAAGCTACAGCATCTTCCGCTTAAGGCAACAAAAACTGTTCTGAAGACGTATACGGGAGAAGCTGTGCCTATGCTGGGCACTATTGATGTTAAGGTGGAGCTCAACGGACAGGTGGCTAAATTGCCACTGTTTGTGGTGAGAGGTAACTACCCAGCCTTAATGGGTAGGTCTTGGCTTGGGAAGATTCAACTGAACTGGGCAGAAGTGCACCGGATGACTAAAGAAGAAACCAGTCTAACCCCTATACTAAGGAAACATGCTGCTGTTTTTGGAGATGATTTGGGAAGTATGAAGGGAATCACTGTGACATTGAACATTAAACCTGACAGTCCACCAAAATATCTGAAAGCCCGAACTGTGCCATATGCCATCAGGCCAAAAGTTGAAGCAGACCTGGAGCGCCTGGTCACCAATGGAGTCCTAATACCAGTTACCCATAGCTCATGGGCCACTCCTATCGTTCCAATAGTGAAGAAAGATGGCTCTCTCCAGATTTGCGGTGATTTTAAAGTCACTGTCAACCCAGTGTTGTGTGCAGAGCAATACCCGCTTCCCCGCATCGATGACCAAAGTGTGTAGGTACTTAATTCCCATTGAAATCAATGGGAATAAGGTGCCTAGGTGCTTTTGAAAATCCCAGTAGGCACCTATCTGCATCTTTAAGTGCCTCCATACCTTTAAAAATCTAGCCTTAACTCTGCAACATACACAATCCCCGTTTCCTGGATCACTCAGGAGTTAATAACCAGTGATGGGAATAGGAAATGGTGAACCCATCCCGCTGAAATGAATATTCTCCTGTTTCGTGCCTTGTCTCTATCTTCCCTGACAGATGAACCCGAGGACAGTTTTTTGTAAAGGTCCCTCGGGAGATATGTGCTTTTTATGTTCAAAGCCTTCTGAATTTGTTAAGAAAGTGGAATTGTTGGGGTAAGCTGTGAGTCAAGCTTCCCCCAGGGTACTGGCAAAACTCTTGCATTTAATTAGGCCACAGCTGGGTCCAATGAAGTGTGGAAAGAATAGTTTCCTGACTCATCAGCTGCCTTTATTTTGTGTTCCATTCTCTCTTCTTCTCGATTGGACCCGTTCTTTTTTGCAGATGTTGTGCAGGTTGCACTCTAAGGGCTGGTCCACACTAAGAAGCGGGGTCGAACTAGGGTACGCAAATTCAGCTATGTGAATAGCGTAGCTGAATTCGAAGTACCCTAGTTCGAACTACTCACCCGTCCAGACGCCGCGGAATCGAAGTCCGCGGCTCCAAGGTCGACTCCGCCACCGCCTTTTGCAGTGGTGGAGTACCAGAGTTCGAACTATCGCTTCCGGAGTTCGAACTATCGCGTCCAGATTAGACGCGATAGTTCGAACTCCGAGAAGTCGAACTCACCGGGTCGACCCGGCTCGTAAGTGTAGACTAGCCCTAAGCTATTCTGCAGCACGAAGACTGGCTGGATACTTTGAACAATTGCTCTTTGTAAAGGGAGATGATTGCTTGAATGGTCGTGCCAGAGTGAGAGTCAATGGGCTGATCTGTTGCTACTTTTGTGGGGAGGGAGACATTTAAAACTATGACAAAAACTTGAAAACATTTTTTAAATTATTTGTTTTAATTAATTAATATTTCTTCTTTAGTACCAGCAGTTAAAGTTAGGGGGAGCACAGCAGAGGACTGCCAGAGCTCAGTGCCACCGTAGCCACACCTTCTTTCTCCCTGCCATCCCTCAAGACCTGGATCCTGCAAAGAGGGTGGTTAGTGCTTGTGCATGGAGGGATCATCGGGGAAGGAGTGTTTGTTAAACCAGCTTTATAATGCAGAAGTGCTGCAATGGACCCAGCATGGACGTTTGAGCTCCTATGTGAAAGAAAGAGAATATGTGCTGAAACAGGGATGTGTGTGTGAGGCAGATGAGATGTTTGTGCTGAAAATTCACTTAGATTATTTATTTTTGTAAGGCAGACACGTTGGTGGGTGCATTATAAGAATATAGATAAAACAGAATAGAGCGTTTGAGAGAAGAAAAAGTGTGTATATTACACCTCTCTCACAGAATCAAGCTGAAAACAACAATAAATTAAGCAACAAACTTTAAAAAGACCTTCATCAGACCCTGAATAGTATTTCTGAAAATGATTGATAAACAATTATTAGGCTGCTGTCACACCCCTAAAGTCGTATTTCATTCAGTCTACCCAGTGGACTGTATAAATCATTGGCTCATGACAGGAGAAATAAATAAGAGTCTCATTTCTCACACAGTGCAGGGTCTTCTTTTTCTCCTCTGTTTTTCCTCAGCTGCATCCACACTGGCTAACAAGCCAAGTGGGCTAGTCAGCTGCAAGCCAGAAAGAAGTGACTGATAAGACTTGGCAGCCTGGCTTGATAACCTGTCCCATATTCTTCTGGGCAGGCTCTCTGGAAGGACTCTTAATTGTTGTTCACAGGCACTGATTCCCCTGGGATAGCTCCCACTGTTATGGGATATAGAACCAGCCGCCAGGTGAAAATATTGACAGCTCTTCCAGGGGAGCCTGCAAAGAAACATGACATTTGGGGACTAATATTTATCGCTCGACAACAGCTGGCAAATTGTTCTCATCTGATTCGGCTGGCTGCTCCTCAGCGGAAATCAATAGCAGATTGGAGATATTTCACTCCATCTATTAGGTGCAATAAAAAAAATATATAACCATCATTAAAGCCAGGGATTGCATAAAAATCTCATTTGAATTTGGGCTGCATTCCATAACCCAAGTTATAGCCCAGACACTACGGTGTATCTGGGCAGTAGGTGTTTGTGACATCTAGCTGGAGAAACAGGTGATGAAGTATATTCAGTGAGATATCTAGGAAGCAGTTTCTGTGATTTTGGAACTGAACAGCTAACTTTCTTAATTTGCTAATGCACTGAGATTATTCCATGACATCACAGCCTGGTTACCATGCACAGACATGAGGTGGCAGCATAAAAGAAAGCACCGCATGAATAACAGGCTTTTTCTGTTATACATCGCAAGGATGTGCCCTATGAAACTTGTCCAGACTTCAGAAAAGGTTAATAATTGGCTATAGTAAGGTTTGGGGCTGAGGGGCAGGGTTCTTATTTCCACATTATGAACCATTTCAAAAAAATATCTGGAGAAACTCCTTTCTAGCTAAGATGTGATCTAATAAGCAACCCTAGGTCCTAGATTCCAGAAGCTCCTCCAGCCATTACATTGTCTTTCATGTAGTGACTGTACTCTATTATTTGTCATCTCCCTCCCAGTTGTAACAGAATGTGATAATTAGGAAAGGGCTTCATTAACCTCACAGTCGTATCTCGTCCAATGCAGAATGAAGGCCTTACTATATCGTAGTTATAATCAGAGTTGTATATCGAGGACCATATGTATTGAAAGAGCTGTTCTAGGGAGGGGAGAGACCTGGACCAGCAAAGGATTGCAGGTCAGGATGGAAATACATTAGTTGATGTGTGTGAGTTCCTGGAACTGGAATAGCAAGCAATGCTGTGGGTCAGGACTGAACTGCAGTGGCAGAGCTGTGTGGCAGGCTTGCCCGGATAGCAAGCATTGTGGCAGATCCAGTTTCAGAGGTTTAATTGGCTGACTGAACAAATCCTACCCATGTTATTCTAGGCCAAGGGTTCTCAAACTGGGGGTCGGGACCCCTGAGGAGGTCACAAGGTTATTACATGGGGGGGTCGTGAGCTGTCAGCCTCCACTCCAAATCCCGCTTTGCCTACAGTATTTATGATGGTGTTAAATATATAAAAACATGTTTTTAATTTATAAGGGGGGGTCGCACTAAGAGGCTTGCTATGTGAAAGGGGTCACCAGTACAAAAGTTTGAGAACCACTGTTCTAGGCATTAGGTAGTGCAATCAGTTCACATGAGTTCTGAATCTCGACACAAAACATTTCAAAAGAAGAAAGTGAGAGATACCTTCACTTCCATCCAAAATGTCAGATTAGTGCAAATGAACATTTTCAACAGTTGATAATTCAGATGGCTGAAGTCTCCCTTCAAATGATACACCTATTAATTTGCTTCAAACCTACTCATTTGCTCTCTGCATCCTTCCTCAGTGACTCACTGATGGCTAAGATTTAAAGGAAATTGATTTCAAGAGAGAGACATGGTGTTGGATTGAAACCAGTAGAACTGATGTGAATAATCAAAAAGGGAAAGCCAAAATATAATGGACCTGAATTTGTTTTGTCATCATCAGCTGCCCTGGACTCCCCAGGGAGTGACAATTATGGCAACTGATTTAGACCATTATTCAGTTTTTACCAAAAACTTCCCAAAAATGCCATGATGTAGTATTTGAATTTGTCCATGCCATGTGCTTCTCAGGGCTTGCCTTTAGACCTTACTGATGGTCCTTTGGGGGATTTTGTGCAAAAGTTCTGGCCAGCTGCAACATCCCAGCCAAATTCAATCAACCTGACCAAGAAATATTTTGAGGAGAACAATGTTGCTCTTAACAAAAAAAATGAAGAGAGGTTGGCTGGAAATATGGTTAGTTCTTTGATTTTGATGAATCACCAGATGTTCTTGATCAATCTGTTATCGGCAATTTTGTTTTCATTGTTTGATTTTGTAGGGGGAAGTCTGCACTTATTATGGCAGATTTGAAGTTTGTAACTTCAGCAAATAGTCAGACAGTAGTAGCCTGTGTCAGTAAACTTTACATGAAAATGTACTACATGCAAGGCTATGGCAACAGTGAATTCTGACTCAGCCTCTTACTGCACAAAGTTCAGACAAGAAGTAAAGCTGTCTGAAAAACCTGAATTGCTTTGTTTGTCTAGCCCACGTGTCTCATGCAATGAGTAATCCAGAAACACCTAATTTAAGGAAGGTCATAATTGGTGCTACTGCAGTTTCCAAGCATTCCAGTAAATGCTGGATGATGTCTGTGAAGAGGGCAAATGTGAACGCAGCCTCCCAATTACCATTGTTCTGGCAAGATGGTTTAGTATTTAGCTGCAGAGTGTTCAGAAGGCATGAAGTGTCCTAATGCAGCTTTTAGATCAGCAGTGGAAAAGCTGAAAAGCTGAAAACTCAAGCAGCCACTCAAGAAACTTAGGCAAATCCTTCACACAACACTCAAATTTCTTACGGAAGCCCTTCAGCTATTGTATGAAGCACAGAAGAAATTAGGATCCTATTCTTCTACAAACAGAACATTTTCTAACACAGAGGTGTATGGAATTCTGGTCAATGATGTCTCTGTGGAAATTTGTCCCAAAAGCACATCTGGGAAGATTCCAGAATAAACAGAACTTTTTATGTCTATTTTGCCAATCAGAGAGCAGTATACAGTCGGAGAAGCTTTCCAAACTTTTAATGCAGAGACATCAGAGAAGTGGGAATGTATTGTCGCTCATAATATCTACCCTGAAGCTTTTAAGAGGAAAGTCTGGAAAGTCATTGTGCTGTTTGACCCATCACAAAAGTGTGGCCTCTCCTGATAAACTTCATGATTATGTTTATATCATATCCTCCTCTGTGGCTTTTAATGAAGAAAGCGCTAAACTGGAAAGCAGGTTCCATGAGTACACAGCAATGCCTTCTCCAGACAATGGCAACATCACCTCACTGAATTTTGAAAAATTCACTCCACCGACTCCCCAGATTTGAGCGGTGCTGCTTCTCACATCCTCAGTGACCAGCCTCACTCAGCTGAGGTGGAGTCAATTTTCTAAATTTTCTAAATCTGGCTATATCTAAGATTGCAGGAGAATAGGCCTTTGGAAAAAAGACACTTTGAAAATACTGTTGCAAGACTGCTACCCCAGACTTTTGGCATTCACACTGAATCCCCTTATATCAAATGTAACTGTGCAAATCATGAACAGTAAACTGTCCACTTTTTAAACAGGCGTTTTATTTTTGTCACATGGGTTAGAGATAATGGTTTAATAAACAGTAAGCTCCTACTTTTCTCTATTTTTTTGCTTTTTTTCTGTCCTCCCACCCCGCAGTATTAACCCTGAGATTTACCTGGAAAACTGTGAAGTTAATTTGTTGCACTGATTTTCACCCATTCAAAATTTTTTAAATGAACACTTATAAATTCCCGGGAAATTAAATAAATAAAAATTGGAAATGAAGGGGTCTTACGCATTGCATTTGATTCCATTGGGATTTCCCAGGGCTGTAAGACATCTGCCCTGAGGGACTAGTTCTTTGAGTGAAATTTTCCCTTGTGCAGAGATCTGGAGAAAGCCTATGCACCAGTTAAATCCCATTTAAACCCTATTTTGAGGGATTAATTAGGACTAACATGGTGCCTAGGCAGGGCCTCTGCACAATGGCGAATTTTACCCTTTGTTAGCAATTAATGGGCTTGTTCACTTTCAGTGTGTATGAGTAGAGTTGGATAAGTTGCAAATTTTAACAAATACTGTAATCAACGTGTGATTCCATGAGAGGGGTTCCTTTGTAGAAGCCTGGCCCCATGCAGGATGTGAAGCAACACGGTCAGCTGGGCTGAGGATGGAGTTAGGATCTTCTGTGTACTAATCCCGGGCCTGCTGCTAATTTGCTACTTGGAAGTAAATTTATTTCTCTCTGTCTGATTGGATTGGGGGCAGCAGAGTGGGGAGGCAATAAAAAGGGGCTGGTTTGGGGCAGAAGAAAGAAAGAGATTACATCCGGGGAGGCAATAGAAGGAGAAGGTGGCTTGTGGGTAACAGGCTGGATTTCGGGGGCAGGAATGATGACAGTGGAATAAGTAACTTCTCCCTTTGTCCGCTCCGTATGTTTCTCTGTATTTTCCACTCTGTTTTGCAATCCTGACAGGGTTTTTTCTTCAACTGCTTGTTTCTCGTTGTTCGAGTTTTACCCATCAGAGCCTGTTCTGAGACACAGACTCCCTCGCTGTCTCCAAAACGTGAACCATTTGTCTTCGTAATCCAGTTAACCCCCATGTCTGCATTTGGTTCTTGATGTGACATTTCTGACATGACATGATGCAGGTATGACAAGCCAATCTAGGTCTCATTGTCATGATGCATCAAATCAGACCAGCCTGGGAGGTGGAAAGAAAACTCCCAAACCCCATATAACCTTTGCAGACGGAGAGGCCCCTCATCAATTTGATGGAGGTAGCTTGATTAGAAAGACAGCCCAGGGGATGACAGGAGAAGGGAGACCTGTCCCTAGCTCACTGGAATGTACCAGGATAGTCCCTTTTTTAAGCCCTGTCCCAGCCATCCCAACTTTTTTGGCAAAAGTGGGGACTTGTCCTGTTTGCTCTTGCCAACTTGATCATTTGACAAGAGCAAACGGGACAAATGCCCACTTTTGCAAAAAAAATTGGGGTGCAGAGGAACGTGCAGGCAGGGGGAGCGAGTGATGATGGGGGCAAGCAGGGCTTGGGTAAGCAGCGACGCCAGCCCCAGCCTTTCACAGGGGACAGTCAAGGCTTGGGTGAGCAGCAATGCCTGCCCTGCGTGGCGTAGGGGTGGGGGCTCAGATGAGCTTCTCGACCAGCCCTGCTATCCCCCCTTTGGGAAATATGGTCACCCTACCCAGGTTCTCTCAGGCAGGACTGATCTGCCCGAGCCCCACCGTAGGCAGGAGCAGCTCTGGGCAGCTCTAACCTGTGCCAGCAGGTCCTCAACAGCTCCTGCCTAGCTGGGGATTACCAGAATCCTTTCCCTGCTCCCTATGCTGGGGTGGGGGCTGGGGATGGTGATGCAAAGACTAGCTAGGCCTGTGAAAGCTCCCTCACATGAGGACAATTTATGTGCGTCTCAGATCTGGCTGCTTTCCAGTGTGATGCAAAGAGACTAGAATGCCAGAGAAAATCTGGCCCAAGTCATGCAGGTAACCTGCAACGGCTGTCTTGGACGCTAGCTCGAGGGAGCTAATTCTGGCTGCTCCTCCCTGTGATTCATTAGCTGCAGATGCACCTTCACAGAAGATAAACTTGTTGTTGGTGTCCTGGTGCCTGTTCCGTTGCTGAGCAGTGGCGTTGCTTCTGTGGCAAACATGAGACGTGGTAGAGGCTAAAGCCACAGGAGGATGGAAATGGGGAGGAGCGACCGCGACCACAGAGAATCAAAATGGACAGTACGAAGAGGAACTTTGCCAATGAGGGGCAAAATGCAGCATTCCCTAGACAGGCAACACTCCTCCAAGACAAGGCTTAGCTCACTCAAGGTAGGTTATGTCGCTTTTGAATCTTCTGTGGCATTAGGATGCACTCTGAATATTTGTCAGTGGGCTTGTGTAGTAGGTCTCTCTCTCTCTCTCTCTCTCTTCCTCCCTTCCTCTTGTTGTCCCCTTTTTCTTCACTCATGAAAGTCTTGAATCTCTCCAGACTTAGCAATATAACTAACTAAAAGGAATAAAACGGGGAACGGAGCTGGAGGCTCAGGTTTCAGGTTTATTTGATGTACACGATTACTCGGTGAAATGTATCTCTAATTTTGTTTACTCTCTGGCCTGCTATTTGAAATGAGGATGTAGCCTGGACAAAGTCATAGCAAATGCACTTTCGCTGCATACACCCTTACTGCCATTCTGGACTGCTTTACAAACATAGGCAGCCCTCCAGCTTTGGAAGCCTGCCATAACTTAAAGGAGCCTCCCATGATGCCTATGTTTCGTTGGAGGCTGTTTCGGACCATGGAGCATTGCAGAATTGGGAGGGTGCATACTTAGCTTTGAAGCCACCTTTGTCCCCAGAGCCCCACTTGGTCTGTCCTGGGAGCACAGCATAGAATCTTAGTCTCATAGTAAAAGGTCATCTCCTCCCACACTCCACAGGGAGTAAAAACCTTCCAGGGACTGAATCCAGTCTATCCGGGCATGCTACACTCAGCCAACACAGGCCTGACAATCCAGATCAGTGCTGCCTTCACTGTCACCTTTCGGAGCATTCCCTTGAGCCTGAACACACAGTACAGTGTGCGCTTGAGCAGAGCTGTCATGCACTTTTCATTTTGGTAAATACATTTAGAATGGATTTTCAAAATGAGCCTGAAATTTAGTTATTTCCAACATGAGAGAACCTTAAAGAGCCCCCGTGGGCCACTTCATTGGCTGAGCAGTGACAATTATAAACAATAACTGGAATCTAAATAGAAAAACAGGCAGGATTGTAAGTGCTTCCCATTTTTCAAGTGGATGGAAATGGGGAACAGATGAAGAGATTCAGTCTGATGAAAAAGGATGCTACAAAACTTGATGAAGAGGCAGCAGACTAAATATTTCTTTATTGCCTCGTCAAGGTACTTGTGTCTCGCTAAATAGTGCACAATGTTATTTAACATGTCTGTCATTCAAGCCTTTGCCTGAGAACAGATGAACAAATACAAAGTTGGGAAGGAGACCAAACTGAGTTGGTCTGAAAAGACTCTTTTGGAGTCTTTAAGCTGCTTCATGTAGCCACACAAAAAGGAAAAATAAAGGAGGGAAAGTTAAAGGACCATTTTGGCACCTGCCAAAGGATTCAGTTCAAGGCGGGTTCAGAATGTGAAAAGGGCTGTGTTTGATTCTAGTTCAAGTGTGAGGGATTGGTCGGGTGTGGCTCTGGAAATGTGGGTAGTTATTGGTCCTGTTCCAAAACTGTGACTTTTTCAGTTTGGCTTCAGTTGTGGAATGGGTGAAGAGCTCTGTTCTAGAACCTAGAGAAGGTTTTGTTCAGGTTTGGTACTAGCATTGTGGGAAGAGTTGGTTCCTGTTCGATTCTAAAACCTGGACAACTTCTGTTTCATTCCAACATTTATTTGCTCTTCTTTTCTATTGCAGCAGCAGTCTAAGGGCACCAGTCAGGGATAGGTGTCTCACTGCACAAGGGACTATACAAACAGCACAGGCCATCACCTGCCCCATCTAGTATTTGGAGAGTTCACAACAGTATCCTTATACTTACATTGGACTGTCTTCTTGTTCTGTGTTTGTACTGCACCTAGCACAATGGGGCCCGGACGATGATGGAGAATCCTAGGCACAAATGCAATCATAATAATTAACAGATGAATAAAGAAACAGAGCTAGATTCTATATTGTACCTCTCAGAAGGGTCAGCACAAAAGGTACAGCCTGAGGGCAAAGAGGCTTTAAAGCACCTTTGTGCCTGCTAGATTCTGGGCTGGGGTTAGAGTAGCCATCACTTTGTTCATCTGAAGAAGTGGGTTTTTTACTCACGAAAGCTGATGCCCAAATAAATCTGTTTAGTCTTTAAGGCACCACTGAACTCCTCGTTGTTTTTATGGACACAGACTAACACGGCTACCCCCTGATACTTGTCACTTTGTTAGAGCAGCCTAAATCTAACTTAATGGTAGCCTCCCTACCGCTGCCTATGGATTCCTCCACAGCCCAGAGCACTCAGAGCAGTGTGCAGGGAACAGAACCTGGCCCACAAACTGAGAAGAGAGGGAAAGGACAACGTGACAGTAGAAATGGGTGTGTTTGTGTTTGGGTTTGCTTGTGGAATTAGTCCCATATTTGATTCACATCAGTTCTAGAACCATGTTGCAGGTACTCTTGAAATGAGACCTATAAAGATGTTCAGGCAAGCAAGCAGGGTTGTCTGAATTTTCCAAACCAGTTCACCCATCCCGTCTTCCAATATCATTTGACTTTACAGTTCAGGCTGAAAGCAGATGTTTCATAAGGTTTGTGTGACTGTAACACACTATCAAACAGAGGCAGGTCTCTTTGCAAGTTTGACTTACAGTCCTGCTTCATCAGGCAAGAGTCACTCTTTGCTGTTGGGGGGGGGAAGGCTTTTAGAAACACTCCCTTCCCTAGTAGAGCTTGACAGTTTTAGAATTTAAATTTTAATTGTGCTGACATTTCCTAGGCAACTGTAGTTTGGCAGCCCTTGAGTAAAAACAAAACAAAAAAGAAATTGAAATTTGCATTTAGATGGGGAGAATTTTTTTTTCTGAAGAGCATAACAAGCAACAAACCATGATAACTTCCAGTTGTTGAGATAACACCAGCTTGGAATTATGCCAGCCATGATCAAATTATGGGATTCTCTCTTATTTAAATATATTCTCCCATTCTGGGCACAATATGTTCCTTTTTCTCAATTTTGTACCTTGCCTGTAGCAACTGGCAAGAGAAACAAATCAAATCAGTTCATTTTGTGCCAAATCTGAGGAATGAATTGCTTTCAGTAATGCACCTACACTCTTGGGCTGAGAGAAGAAAATTGTTGGCCCCATGACTTTTAAAGCTGTAGAGTGTTTATGCTATATTTTAAGAAGCAGTCAGCCATGTACAGGTACTTGAACTGTGCTGTCAAGGAAAACAACACACTTTGATGATGCCGCTTTAAGTGATTAAGTAGCTTGGTGGATAAATGCTTCAAAGCTAGTTTTCTCAGGATGCCATAAAGATTTCTACTGAGTCGGGACTAGGTGAATTGGAAATGGAATACAACGGAGTGGATGTGAACAGAGCATTTAAAAGTATATTTAGAATTGTGAAAGATGCCAGATGAAGACTTCAGGTCCATTTTTATCCCACAGCTTGTAATTTCACTTGTGTGTACAGATGGTAGAGTTCACCAACCCAAAACCCATTTACATTCATTGTGCACAAGTACATCTATTTTGGCACATGTAGATTCAATCACTTGTGGACACAAGTAGTAGTGCTCAGAAACTACATGTTCAAAACAGCATGGGTGGAAAGAGGCCATATTTTGGAGACGTGGCTCCAACAGCTGACAGTTCATAGGTATTTAAACATTTTGCCATCTTCTGACACTCAGTGTCATATCTTTACTCATCAAGATGATTGGCCCCAGATAAGGTACCTTTGCATCTCTGGAGCAGCATAAAGTAGGGTGACCAGATGTCCCGATTTTATAGGGACAGTTCTGATTTTTGGGTCTTTTTCTTATATAGGTTTCTATTACTCCCCCCACCCCCATCCCAATTTGCTGTCTGGTAACCTTAGCATAAAGGGACCTTAAAATAACCCAAAAAGGGCTGATGAAGATTCCTCTAGTGTGGAATGGAATGACCTCTGTTGATCCTCAGCTAGCAGAATGGTCCATAGGGGGACTTTTCTATCTGGTGCAAGTTGAAGCAACCCTGTGACTACTCCAACTCGCCATGGGGGTTGGTTCAGCTCCTTGGCTAGCCCAGGATCAGGGGAGGCCTAAGGACGGCTTAGAACCAACTTTGCCTTCCCTTCTTTCAGCTGTGCCAAACATAAATTTATGCTTGGCATGGCTGAGGATTGTATCCAGACTGAGAATGTTGCAATACTTTTTCTTGGATTGAACATACACATCAGAAATTAATGGTCTGTTATTAAGGTGAAGGTCTCAGTCACCAGTAGTGGTGAAACCCCTTAACTTGCCGTGCCAAACCAATGTCAGGCATTTATCGGTGTCATTTTTAACCTGAATGGGATGCAACCACTACTGGTCTTTCATACTCAGTGAGCTATACTTGTGCTTCACCACTCAGACATCATGAGTTAAGACATAAAGACCTATTGCAGAGTAAGTCCCAGGGCATAAGTGATAAATACTATCTCTGAACCTATCGGTCTCCTTGAATGTATCTGCACAGGCTTAAGACCGCTGATATTTTCTACCTGTTTGGAACAGCTAGTTCAGAGGGAAAAGAAAACTTCTGGCAGATAATAATTATAATATTTTGTAAACCTAAAAGGAACGGTGCGTACAATATTGGAAACGTATAGATAATTCTTTATAACAACTATATTATGCTGTGATTTATACCAGCTCCTTCCAAATATCCTAAAAACAGAACACTAATTTTCTCTGGAAAAAATCATTTTTGGCATGGGTTGTCCTTAACTAATATTTGCTCTGACCTCAGCAATGCTTAACTAAGGTATTGCACAAATAAAGTCATATGTTGCACTTTTAAAGTACTTCCCATCTGAAGGATTGTTTTACAGAGCGCGGTGTAGCTGAAAGCTTGTCTCTCTCACCAACAGAAGTTGGTCCAATAAAAGATACTACCTCACCCACCTTGTTTCTCAAACATTAATGAATTCAGTCCTACAATACTTCAGTATTACTTGAGGCACATGTGCCTTGAAATGACTTGTCCAAGGTCACACAGGAAGTCAGCTGCAGAGCTTGGAAAATAACCCAGCTCTCCTGATCCCCAGACCTGTCCCTTTTTCCCCCTGTAACAACATCTTCTAAAGAGCACCTAGATTCAAGGCTCTCTTGAAACACTTTTCTATATTGCAAGACTGTCCTTGCTCCAAAATGAGAACAGTCACTCATGGGAATCAAGGCTTATCTCAGTTTGTAAATAAGGATGAACTAAGTCCACCTTCCTATACTCCTACTTGCCTGTGAATGAAGCAAAAGTGTCTGTACATTGAAAGGTGTAACTGGCCTTTTTTTAAAACAGCAGTAATCATGGCTTTGAAATCACCAGGCATCATCACATCCCCATTCTCCTCAATGACAGGCACAATTTGATCTGCCCTCTCCCTGACCTCTGCTTTACTTTTCATATCTGCCTTATTTTCTGGTCACTACATTGGCTCCCTGTTGAAAAGAAGGTCAGTTTTAAAGTCCTGGTGCTAATCTGCAAAATTCTTGATGGTCTGGGGCTGTGCTATGTGATTGGCCTCTCCTTTGCTGACAATGATTTCCCCTGACAGATATGCTCCTCGGGAACAATGGAGTTGTCCAAGAACAATAAGACTCACAAGAGCTGGAGACAGAGCTTTCTTAGCGGCTGATTTATGTCTAGAGAATACACTGAGGAGATCAGAATTATCCCAAACCGAACCTCCTCTGTGTCAGAGACTGGGACCTATCTATTTCCCACAATAATTAAGGAAAATAAAATTGGATGCATAAAACTGTACATTTAAATACATCTAATAATTAAGATGTTCCGATACCTTGATGAAGAATGCAGGATAGATAGATAAGATACAAGGAATACCAAGTTCTATACACCAGGAGGCCAAGAAGATTTACTGTAGCTGGAATGAACAATTCCTTCATGTTCTAACTTACCTTTGCAGCTACAGTGAATCTTTTTGGCCTTGTGGCATATCGAATTTAATGTTCCTTGTATACTGTAAATCTATCATCCAAGTTACTTACATGGCCCTCATTTCCATGGAATCTGAGTGTCTCACAGTTTTTAATGTATTCATCCTCACAACACACCTGCACGGGAGGGAAGTATTGTTCCCATTTTACAGATGGAGAACTGAGCACAGAGAGACGAAGTGACTTGCCCAGTGTCACACAGGAAGTCTGTGGAGGAGTAGGCAATTAAATGCAGATCTTCCAAGTCCCAAGGTAGCACCCACTGAATCCTCCTTCTCTAAATGTGACTTTCAGTATCAAGACAGCTGGTTGCATATCTTTTAATTTGTCCACACAAATGTAGCATGTAGACTTTCCAGAAGTCTGCTTGCACCACTGCCATGGTTGTGACGCTGCTTTAAAATTGGGACAGTCTAGTTTGAGATGGAATAGTCACCCCACATAAAAGAGGTAATTTCTGGTCTTTATATCCAGCTTCAACATTCAGACCACATGTTGATTAAAGGCCTTTATTTGTATTTTTCTGTGTGGCAGAGGACACTTTGACGTATACACAAGCAGAACGGCTCTAGATCACCTGTCATGTTCTTTCTGTGATGGAACTGAAACTGCAGACTGAAGCCGGTCAACATTTTTCTCCATATTGTTGTTCTGGAGGAAAATACTATTTTGTCAAAATCAAAATATTTTGCAGGAATGTGTTGGTTTTGACAGACAAATTTTGAAACAATTTGAAATCGAAATGGAATATTTCATTTTGTTTTTTCTCATTTTGTTTTTATTTTATGTTATACATTATGAAATGTTTAATATTATATATTACATATTTTATATTTATACAGATTGTAGAATTTCAACATTATCAACATAAACATTTTGAGAAGTCGTTTGGATGTTTACAAAATGAAATCGTACAGAATTTCCACTTCGTACAAAAAATTTAAAAAAAATTGACTTTTCATCCTGAATCAAGATTAAAACAAATTTTGAAATGTCAGAGTTTTCCTCAGGATGGAAATTCCATTTTCTGACCAGCTCTAATGCAGATTCGGTGTTCACTCCTTTTTAAGGGATTCCTGTCTACATACAATTCTGCATAAGTAATATGAGCTTTTCTGTACTTTGCTTATTGTGAATCTACACATTCTGGCTACATTGACACAAATACTGTCACTATTACTGGCAGAGGAGTTCTCTTCTACAGCCTGAATAGCTTTTACTACACCCTCAATGCAAAAGAAGTGAGATGGGACAGAGAAAGGGTTGCAGGCCAAACTGGAAGGACTATCTACATTTAATATCTTTCCACGTTAATGAAACAACTGCTTGTCTTCCATAAACCAAGCACTGATTTCCCAGCAGTGTGCACTAAATGGTATGTGATCCTTTATGGAAAATGCCTACTAGGATGAACCCTCAGTGTTCTACAGAAATCACTCCAAAACCCAATAGCCTATAATGAGGAATGAGATCCTTTCTATACATTTTTGAACCACCTACAGAGTTCTACACCGGGGATAATTTTATTATATTCTAGAAGTTGGCTGAAGCAATCTAAAAATGATTGTTTCTATATTCAGTTTTGTAGGACTTCTCCATAAGGGGTTGTGGAGTGAAGATGCTTTTTGGTGGCATGGGGCAGCGACAAAGAATCCGACCACTGAAAGACCGACTACCTCGATGTCACCTTGATGTACATGTGCTGAAAAAAATTGTTAGAGGGCCACATTTGGAATGGTGCTGAGCATTTACTACTCCTTCACTTTAGCGGGAGGTATAGGTGCTCTGCAACTCTCAAAAATTCTGCCTAGGAAATTCCAATCCAATATCACAAGCAGCATGGGCTAGCTGTCCTGAGTATAAACCTGTCCAGACTCTATGAGTACATAACTCGGGGTGGCTAACGCATTTTGCCGCTTGCTGCTGCCCACGCTACCACAGATACACTACTAATATTAGCCCGCTAACTATGTCTACAAGAGCTGGGAATCACACCCTGAGATTGTAGTGCAGAAGTAGCCAAAGACAGTAGGAGAAAAAACAGGCATGTCAATCAGATGAGATGTTTTTAGAAGCTGAGTGAAGTTGCAAATATCATGCTCTATAGAACTGCAGTCTGCCTTAAAAAGGATGTATTTATTATAGAAAACCACTGCAAACTATAGACCGGCTTTCACACAGCTTGAGTTCCTGCCTTGTGTCTCTTGTTTGCCAGGGACCACACCCTGATTGGCACTCCATACAACACACAGATACTTAATGGCTAAATAATATACCCTAGGGCGAAAAAGGGTCAGGTACAGTTGTATGAGGGGAGAATGAACATAAATATAAGTGGTCTGATTCCCAGAAGTCCTGAGCACCCCAAGGTCCTGCTGAAGTCAGTAGATTTTTAAATTGTGACCCTGGCAAGTGGCTTTATAGGCAGAGGGATACAACAAATAGTTATATAAACTTTTTTAAAATTCTCTAAAACATGCCTCAAATACTTTTTTTCTCCACTATATAAGGAATATATAGACTACACCATGTGTACTCCCTCTCATATATAGATAGATTCACATCCATTGTTTTGCATGTGTAATGTAATTATTGGGGCTGCCCAGTGCTGGAGTACACTAAACCCTGAGGGTATGTCTACACAGCAGAGAAAAACGTATGGCTGGCTTGAGCCAGCCAGCTCGGGCTGTAGGGGCTGTTTCACTGCTGTGTAGATGTCTAGGCTTGGGCTGGAGCCTGGGCTGTCAGGCCTTGCAGGATGGGAGAGTCCCAGAGCCCCGGGCTCCAGCCCGAGCCCAGAAGTCTACACCGCAATTAAACAACCCCGCAGCCCGAGCCCATGTCTGCTAGCATAGGCCAGCTGGGGCTTGTTCTTTGCTGTGTTGACATACCCTAAAGTTCCAGTTGTGTGCCCGATGGCCCATGACTTGGAGATAAGCACTGAGCAACCCCAGTAATTACATCACGCATGCAAGAGTGTGGTAGCCCTGGTGGATCCCAACAACCTCTCAGACCCATGGCGAGGAGAAAGGGTATTTCACTTGGGCTGGCAGGAAAGGGAAAGGTTGCAGATACTCTATGTACAGAGCTTAAACAGGTACAGTTCAAAGTGAGCAATAGAGGTTCTTGTTTGGGTCCCTGGGCAGCCCAATCAAGAATAAGGGGTCTTCAGGCCTAGTGCTTGGGGTGCCCTCTCCAGTCTCTTTTCCAGCAAAAAGGAGCTTGAAGGTTTCCAGGCCAGGCTCAGTTCATGTCTTTCACTGGGGTCCCTCTGCATGGGCACTTTGCCCAGCTGCTGCTGCTCCCCTATAAGCCACACATACACCTGCATCCAGCTGTAGCATCTGGCACCCATAGCCTCTTCCGCACGCTGCACTGCATATGGTTGGGGGGGGTTCCTCTCTGCATCCAGTTTCTCTGCAGCTTCTGGATCTGTGTTTCCCAACCCAGCCGGCTACTCCCTGCTTCGGGACCCTCCCCCTACCTGCCCGGGAGGAAGTGCTGGTGGGAGTGGTAGTCCCCTGCTTAGCAGCTCTATCACAGTAAGATATTTGTTTCTCTGTATGAACAGCTGGAGTGTACTATTTCTATAGTCAGGATATTTTCTTTCAGATCAACTGCTATAAAGTCAAAATGGTCTTTCCTTATTTGAATTCAGAGCAGGTGCAGGATTATTGCATAGCTCCCTTTTAAAGGTCATGATATACCACATTAGCATTATGATGACACAGTCAGACATGAAGCATCTACAGAGCAAGTGTCAACCAGGAAAGGTTAAGGGTTTGCTTCCTACCCTGATACCCCATATTAATCCCATCTGGAGAGCAAGCCACCTCCAGACAGGGGGAGATGAAAGCTGGGAGAATGCACAGATTCCCCAGCACCTGCAGTCTGAGCTAGTTCAGGAGGCCAGACTATTTTCAAGCTGCCTTATTATTTTTTCCTGAAGAAACAGGCAAAATGATGGATTGCAGGAGGATGGGGGCATAATCAGTGTTTGCTCTGCATCTAATGAGACACTGCAACAATGAGGCTTATATTCAGCCTCATAAGAAGAAAGAGAGAGAATTGAATGAGGAATTTCAAAACTATGAAGGCTATCGTGAAAACTGATTGGTCCCTTTTTTACATGTTGTCCCACAATACTTGGGCAACAGGGATGCTCAGTGAAGTTAACATACTCTGAAAAATAATTGTTTTTGTGAAAACTAGGTGTGTAATTGCACATGGAATGTACATGTGCAATTGCATGGGTATTTTTGCTCATGCAGTCTCTAAGATTCCAATGGTTCCTGTAAATGGCCATTTATGTGTGCAGGTCCTTGTTTGGCAGTTGTGGTAAGGAAACACACATGTTATGTTTGATTTTTTTTGTGTGCCCCCAATTTAAAACCAAGGAAGCATGAATAAATGGTACATATCATCCTCTGAGATTCATGAGGTCACTGAGAGAGATACTGTGGCTACACATAAAAGGTTACTTTATTATGACCAGTAATACATAGCTATGCAAGTGAATATAGCAAGAAAAGATCAAATCTCAGACTCCAAGGCATGAGCTGACCACTGTACTGACCAGGAAGGAATTCTCCTGCTGAATGCACAGCATCGCAGAACTCATCAAGAGAAGCATTTGGAGGGTTTTGCCTTCCTCCAGAGCATTAGGTACTGGTCACTGCCAGACCAGTTTGTCTTAATCCAGTGTTCCCATGCAGTCCACAAAAGAAGTGTACTGCAAGAAAAAGTATGGCCTTACCTTTAAACAATCTAGTCCACATGTACAAAAAAAAAGGGGAGGGTGTACTTATCCCACTGGCAGAATCTTTGCCATGGTTTTTCTAGAGCTTAATTCCCACTGAATGGTAAGGAACCGTTTTGAGAGGTATCCAGGAAATCTCATCCTCCTGATCTTTCCAAGAAAGATGTTCCATGGGATCAGTGCAGCGTGAACAAGAAGAGTGAAGAAAAAAAGCCCCCTTAGAGGAGTTTGATTTTAATAAGAGGATGATGAAGTTAATTAAAGCTCAAAGCCCCTGAGCAAAGATAGGACGGGAGTTCTTTGGGGTTCCTTTTGCTTTGCTCCAGCTGTACCTTTCTCCAAGCCAAATGCAGGAGCCAAAACACCACAAACGGGCAGCTGTTCACTGGTTAGGCTGTTTTTTTGTCATTAAATGGCAGGAAATATAGTTTCAGAATCCTCTGCAGGGATTTAGCCCAGTAACTACACTGATTCTTAACGGGAATTACACAATTCAGCCCCTCTCTCCTCAACACATCTCTCCTAGCTGGGTTATTCATCTGTTTCATTCTCACCTGAAACACCTTTAACCATCTAAATATCACACACAATCTGTGCTGTCATTAAAAACAAAATCCTGCCTGCGTGCTCACAAATGGACACTTGTACATGCAAATCGGATAATTACTAATGGGCCAGCTCTTGAGTGTTGTTAAGAGGTGGAGTTCAGCGTGAGCTGCAGTTGCTCAAAACATCTTTTGGATTTGGCCTAATAATACTTTCTATAGCACCTTACATCCAAGCGTTCAGCTGGCATCTGAGGACCTCGAAACACAGGAGTGAAATGTGACCCACTCTTTCTTCCCCTCTAGTAGCTAGATCAACAACACTGTCCTTTCCTGGGTTACTCACAGACCTTGAAGCCCTCACTGTTCCTTACAGAATTCCTGCTGCCAGCAGCTTGATGGGCTGATGACTTTGCTTGGATGATAAAGATATTTCTTTTCCCTTTGGGTCTGATCCTACAATGTGCTGAGCACCTATTGAGAGGTGCTGAGTGTGCTTAACTCTCTCTGAAAATGAATTGGAGTAGAGAATGCTCATCTCTTCTCAAGAGGCACTTAGCACTTTGCAGAATCAATCCCATGTGCTGCTTTTAAACCAGTCAGTGTCATTAACTTCAGTGGAATCACTCCTTATTTACACCAGAATACTTGAGAAGAAAATCAGGCCCATGCTCCCCCCCCCATCTGTTTGCTAATATCAACCACTGTGTGTGTTTTCTGAATTATTTCTGCCATGGTAGCTCCATTGGCATGAGGTGCTGACCAAAGCCACCAGGCTGCATGTACCTGCCATGTTGTACATGCAATGACCAGATTTGGGCATGCAAAGCTGTGGTTTTGCTAGTGCACCCATGTATAGAAACATGGTGTTCACTGGGAGAGACACCTCAAATGGGAAGCACCATCTAACTATGGAGTGTTCCACTGGAAATCTTTGCAGGGTTGAAATTAATTTCTGCCAACAATCTTTCATCAAGGTCTTTCAGACTCACACTCAGAACAAGATGCCCAATAGGCTCTGTTTTTTGGGATACTTTCTAAATATTTAACATGAGAGGAAATGAATAGTCCTTGTAAATATCCTACAAGGTACTGACAGCCCTCAACTCCCTCTGTAGTCATCAAAGGGAGGAATGAAGTTCCGAATGTCTAGGTGCTTGGGTGAACGAGAAAATTAGGTGACCTTAAAGGGTTGCTAACAAGAGCAATCTGTTGCATGCCCCACTGTAAATGAAGTAGCCTGGAGAGCAGATTAGTTTGCAATCTGACACACAGCAAATCAGGCAGTTTGTCAATGTCCCTTTAAATATTAGAGGTGCTAGCATCTGAAAGCAATTAATGGTGACATTTTGTGGGAAACAACCCCATTAAAATGCATTGGGCTCCATTAGGTGTCTGGAGAGGGTGTGACCAATCTGCATGGATGAAATGGTGTTCACAACAGTTGGAGTGAAAAGAACAAAGGTAATTGAAGCCAATAAACTCTGTTTGCTTTGCCATACCCAAACATGGAAACCAGCCAACACCTCCACCACCACCAGACCCCAAAGCAAGAATGTGCCCCAAACTTAGAGAGGAGTGGGTCAAATGGTTAAGGAACATCTTAACCATAGCTGTAAATAAGGACACCTATGTTCCATTCACATCTCTATCACCCTCTGTGATGGGGCAAATCCCTTATTTTCCCTGTGCCTCCATTTCCCCATCTATAGAAGGGGGATAATGAGCTATGCCAGAAAGGGACTGAAAGGTTTAATTTGGGAATATTTGTGAAGCAATTTGAGATTGCGAAATAGGAGGCACTGTAGAAGTGCAGCATCTTGTTAGAAGACCCAACTCAAATCTTTAGCCTCAATCTTTAACCCAAAACCCAACTGCGACCAGACATCATCATCACCAATGAGGACCAGAAGAAGATCATCATGGTGGATGTCACAGTGCTGTTCAAGAACAGGACCCCGGCCTTCCACGATGCTCGAGCCAGAAAGGTAGAGAAATATGCCCCTCTGGCTGACACCTTGAGAGCTAAGGGTTACCAGGTCCAGACACACACCCTGATCGTCGGAGTGCAGAGAGAATGCAGAATCGGTCAATGCGACGCTTGGCTGATGCAGCAACTCATGGTGTCAGACTCCATCAGGTGGTCTAGGGACATCTACATAGAACACATCACCGGACATCGGCAATACCAGGAGGGATGAGCTGGAGTGCTGATGAGAAGTGCAGTCAGGAAAGTAACAAATCCTTTCCTCATAGATTGTATTTTCTAAATGGACGACCAACCTAATTCTCAATTACTGAGGGACACTCTCCACTCATTGATATATTTTGCTTTCCACAACGAAATCTCTGTACAACTTTTCATGAGTGATGTACCCGAGTATTTGGATTCTAATATCTAAACACTATACCCAGATGCACAGACACTCTTTTCCCAACCTATGTATTATATAGTTTTTTTAACATTAGCTTTAATAAAAAATTTATATCGGTGTATCCAGGTGAAAATGAATGGCTTGTGTTATACAGGAGGTCAGACTAAATGATCTGATGGTCACTTCAGATTGTAAACGCTATGAAACTTCATTTCAGCCCAGAATCTTTTATGAGATCTGGAAAAAAAAGAGAGTTAATTCCCCTCCCCAAACATTCTTCAAAATGTTCCCCGCTATGGATAAGGAAGGTGTGGGGAACTGTGCTCATTCTGAGGGCTTTCCCACATTCTTAGAACACACCTTGTTATGGACCCTGGATGAAAATGGGCACATTGTGAGGGGTATCTATACTCCTTAGAATCTGCTCCCACTCTGTACCTCTGGGGCATTTTATGGTATACGTCACATATCTCTCAGAACATGCAACCATAGTTTCCTTTGCAAGCAGCTGAAGTGGCTGACAGGAACATTCTGAGGCAGGGAACATTCTGCTCTCACAGCAGCCAGGAGAGGTGGCTGTCCTCAGATGGCAGTGTGTGTTGCTGCTCTTCAAGGGGCATAGCAGCAGATACATTTCCAGTGTGTCCATGGAAGCTCCAGGAGCCATTGTGATGACCTCAGGCAGAATGTCCCCTAGAGGCCCCACTGTGGGGACACTGCTTTGTACCACACCCTCTATGTGCCACTCTGTGCCTAATAGGCAGGTGTAAGCCCAGTCAGAGTTTTAACTTTCCTCAAGTCCATGAGGTGCTTTGGGATTCTATGAGGATTCTGGTGGTGGCAGCTAGATAAACAAGTTGGTCTTTAGAGGTGAGAGGGTGTTCTGAAAAGGGGTGGCCACTGGTTCTGGGTCTCTATCTGCCCATGTCCTCAAGGTTTTGGGGGGGAGAATAGATGACAGCGATCTAATCTCACCTGGTGCAGAGCCAATGTCCCCTGTATAAATAGTAAGACAAAATTAGATGAATGATCCAAACCTGGATGTAGTCTTCCAAACTTCTTGGTAGTTTGGGGCAAAGTTTCTTATTCCTGTGAGGAATGAACATTCACAATTCCCAAACCAAATCTCCAGTATGAAAGATGATCAGATAGCTTAATTTCAAAAATCAACCTGGCTAAAAGTGTTGCCATATTCTGGGAAATATTCTCCAACTTCTAAACACCTATTTTAAACTATATTGGTGTGATGCTGGCAGACCAGATGCCAGCTCATGCTAAAGCCCCAGGTCAATTCACTTGTGTATTAGTATAAATCAAAGGGGTTAGTCCCTGGGCCAATCCCGAGTAGTGTATTGGGGATCATGGGTAAAGGGCCAGCAGTGGAGGGGTCCCCGATGGAAAGGAAGAGGGTCATCTAATTTGCTTTACCTGTGGTCAGGAAGGCCATAGGTACAAAGATTGTTCCCAAATTCAGTGTGACTATGCCCAGGCCTGTGCCTCAGAAGACCCAGGGGAGCCCCTTGGACCAAAGGGGTATGTTTTCCCAGTCACAGTAGACAGCACCACAGCACTGGGCCTAGTGGATTCTGGCTTAGGACAGAAATTTGTACAGGAGCAATTGGTAGTTCCAGGGGCTCCAAAGGGTGCAGAACGGGCATATGTGGGCTGCATTCATGGAGATGTCCAGTCTTACCTCACAACCAATGTTAGATTGACCACAGGGGGGCCAAGATTGACAGTGGTAGTAGCACGACATCTCTCCTACCTGGTGGTTTGAGGACAAGATTGGGGCCCACAAGCCAGACTTTTGAGGGCAGCATCTAAGGTGGGACCAGAACCCGCTCTTGACATCCAGGGAGAATATAAACTAGAGGAAGTTCTTCCCTTTTCTGACCTTGAGCTGTTTGGTCCAAGGCCCAAGTCATGCTGGGAAGCCCTTGTAGCTCAACTGCTTCACGGGAAAATGGCATTGGGGTGCAGTACAATTTAGACTTCCCTAGGAACCATCCACGCTGGCTGGTCCTAACCCAACCCCAGGGGAAGCCATGCTGGCTTTGGACCAGGGGAGCCCAACTTTATTCAGAGTCAGAGGGAGGATCCAGTGTTCAGCCCATTATATGGCCAACTGTTCAGGATTCCCAGTAACCCCATTATGAAATACAGTGGGATCTCCTGATGAGGGTAACCTGAGACAAACAGATGGAGCCTATAGAACCCAGCTCCTAGTCATCAGGCTACACCAGAATCAGGTATTAAAACTGACCCATGACATACTTTGGTCAAGACAGCTGGGGGCTGGCCTCCCTCAGAAGCTTGAGTATGGGGTACACCCCGTATTGTATTTGAGCAGAAAGCTCCTTCCCTGTGAACAAAACTATGTGGTGATCAAAAAAGAGTGCCTGACAATAAAGTGGTTCTTTGAGGCCATGAGGTACTATTTCCTTGGAGCACCCTTCACCCTCATCTTCAACTATGCCCTGCTGCAGTGACTGCATGCTATGTGGGAGACGAACCCCAGATTGATATGATGGTACCTAGCCCTGTGGCCACATGTCTTCACAGTCCACCACAGGTTTGGAGCCACCCTTGTGAACATGGATATTTTTTTTTCCACAGGAAGGGGGAAGTTTGGTGAACAAAGAGTGTGTCCCCAACATCACTCAGAGGGGAGGCGTGTAACAGGGAGATCTGCCCCTTTAATGGCCTTGCGGTGGGGTGGATAAGTCGCAGCCAACCCTGTGGCAGAGAGAAGCCCAATAGACAGGTGCTCGGAATCAGCTGACACAGTTAACAGCACTTCATGATTGGCCAATGCTGTCATCTGGGTAAGGATACTATGAAGAAGAACCCAGCAGCTGGAGATCAGAAGATAGTAGAGAGCATTTGCTACTGTAAGAGCAGGAGGCTGAAGGCAGGTGAGCCCTGTGGATTTCCCCCTGGATTGGGGAAGACCCTGGAGTAGCTGCCAGAGGGCCCAGTCTGATCCCTTACCAAGATTGTTGGTTGTGTTACTTTTTGTACATTTTTCTGTCATTGTTGTGAAGACAATAAACAGAGCCCCAAAGAAAGGGACAGAAACTAAGCTGGGCATGGCTGACAGTTTGTTCCCAGCTAGTGATTAGGACCACATATGCACACAGCCCTTTTTCATCTATGCTTATCTTTCATCTATGCTTATGTTGCTTATGTTATGTGGCACATTAACCAATTCCCATATTTTAATCAATACCTGTTTACCTTTTACTTGTAAGAACTGATTTCTCATTACATTCTATCCAGACAAACCAAGGAAGCAATTTGCATTCCTACATAAGAATGGCCATACTGGGTCAGACCAAATGTCCATCAAGCCCAGTATCCTGTTCTCTGACAGTGGCCAATGGCAGATGCCTCAAAGGGAATGAACCGACAGGTTATCATCGAGTGATCCATGCCCTGTCACCCAATCCCAGCTTCTGGCAAACAGAGGCTAGGGACACCATTCCTGCCCATCCTGGCTAATAGGCATTGGTGGACCTATCTAGCTCTCTTTTGAGCCCTATTATAGTATCGGCCTTCATAACACCCTCTGGCAAGAAGAGGTTGACAGTGCATTGCGTGAAAAAAAATACTTTCTTGTGTTTGTTTTAAACCTGCTACCTATTAATTTCATTTGGTGGCTCCTTGTTCTTGTATTATAAGAAGGATCCTGGTTAATTGTTCTGTTTGTGAAAGCTCAGAGTTACAGATTTTAGATAGCCCTGTTTCAGATATGGTAGCTGACATTGCTACAGCAGTGCTATGGTTTCACAAACTGTATTTTTCCACTTTATCTTTGCAACTAAGTCAAAGACATTCAATTGATTCAGTTGTCCAATTGCAAAGCATGCTGGTCCAGTTTGGTCTACTAGTGTCATGAAGCACGATGGGTTTTAACTTAGTTTAGTCAACGGAGAGGAAAGAGGAAGTTATAAATAAGAATATTTTGTTATTCCGTACTAATGTTTGTGCAGCATGGCAGCATGCTTCTTTTAATTCCTTTAAAAAATATGAATTATCCCTTATCACTAATACTGTGCTAATGCCATGATTTTCAGTACACTGCTAATGTTAATATTTGAGAACTGGTAACCAAATATTGGTGAGACAATGGCTTGGATTGTCATCTGTCATCCTTGCAGCTGAATTTCAGCAAAGACAAGGCAAAGTCTCCCTTTACCCTTCTGCCCCCAAAATTTTGCACGATTTACCAGTGCATTTCCAAATGTGTAGGAGCGCTGCATCCAATGGTGTTGTATTACATATACCAACACCACGTCAGTGTCTTGCAAAACGTGATTGTATCCTCAATGCAGATAATAAGTAAGTTCAGATTTCATAAAGGAGGTAGGACACCTCTGTTGCTATGGTAGAATGTCTTTACAGACTTTCAGCTATAGGTCCTGCTATTTTGTGATTATTTCTATAAAGACAATTAAATCCTGAGGAGAGTTGTCACAATGCAGATTATCAACTCATCCGTTAGCAAGCAAGTCAAACAGGGCCATCACTGCAGTTAAGAACTTATATTCATATCAGGTTATTAGTATTCTGGGCACCGTGGGTATAAAATCAGGTAGATACTCAGTGGATTTCTGCTTTATACAACTGGAGCAGATACTGTATTCCTATTAGTAGCCACTTCTGTTTCTTAACATTATCAATTAGTTATCTTGGGAGTCTTTAATTATGAGATACACATAATGCACTACAAAGATTGTAAGAAAAAGAGTGTGTCAAAGTTAGACTCAGGACTCACAGTTTGTCAGACCACTCTGTTTTATTAGCACAGCGCTTCTGCTAATAACACCCAGATAATGTGAGCCCCATGCAAGACACAAACTATCTTATTTATACAGATAAAAGGATGAGAACTTAACAAGATAACAAAGGGAGCAGAATCAGATAAGTTTACCTGGGTTAGGCATGCATATTTTATTCCCTTACTAACTACTACCCATCTTCTGTTAATGTTTTGCCATTAGCACCATTGTTTATGCCTAATGTTTCTTTTCCTGGCACCTGTATTTCAACATTTCTTATTTCTGCTTAAAGGTACATACAACATTTCTTTAATCCATTCTTATTTTTACAATATAATTTATTCTACTTTCACAATCCCTCCTTTTGGTCAAGCTTACGCCATGACCAAAATTTTACTGGGTTTTACATATTAACCGTTTTTTTATCTCTTTGTTCATTAGCAATATTTAAAATTATTGTATTAGCACTCTGTTCTGGGGCAGTTACCTGAGTAGCATGCCTTACACAATTTTGGGTACAACAGGAGACTAACTGAAAACATACAAAAATTATTAGGATTTCAAACAGGATAGTTAGGGCTTCCTGAAACAACCAGTTTCCTATACCACAGAATACTTAGCCACTTCCATAAAGAACTTGGCTTTTTATGGGGAATATATGCGATTTGTTCTAAGTGGCTAGCGTGATCTATTACCTTATTGGTATCGTCAGGTATAAACACACAACATTGTTTTTTTTTTTTTAATGAGAGCACAGGTCCCTCCTTTGGCCGCCAGCACTATGTACAATGCCTGACGTTTTTGGAGGGCCACCTGTCGGACCGCCCCTGTTTCTTTGGCCAGGGCTCTTAAAACTTTCTCCAGTTTTATTTGCCATTATTTTAACTACTTCTTTTAACCTCAGGAGCCTTTTTGCCCGGTGTATTACTCCCCCAAGTGGGTTAAAGGAACTGCCAATAGTCTCTTCCCAGGTGTCATTACTGTTCCATATTGTATTAAACGGACGAGGTCCTCCAGTGAGGTCTGGGGAATTGAGTGGGATAGCCAGGACAGGAACATCAGTTTGACAGTGGGCTGAGATGTGGCTGCAGACCCAGCATTTAGAAATATTAAGGGTCTGAGCTATCCACACTTGCTGCTGGATAAAAGAATTGTCATTGTGGACTCCCCCGACCTTCAGACACCAACAGCCGAGGAACAGGCACCACATGTTGGAGGCAGGGCCCTTCTGGTTCTGACAACCTCAACTGAGGGAACTGTAGTCACAGTTTTATGTCCACCAGGCAGCAGGCGCTAGGCTCACTACTGCTTTTTCTTGGGCCTTGCTTTAGGTAGTCGTCTGCTTCTGGCAACCCTTACGAGAACGTAGATTGTAAGGTATTGCAGGCTGTTCCTCTACGTCATCTTCTGGAGTCAAAATTGACTCTGCGTGGTCCTGAGGTGATGATTGGTTCGCTGGGGTGGTGCATTCTTACACGGCAAAGCATGTATTCATGCTGCGGATGCCAGACAGTTTAACAGCAGTTTGGGTAGTAAGCAGTGCCTGATGATTCTTTGATACTCTAAGTCTTTTTGCTTCTTTTCTTGACTCTGGCTATAACAATGGCCTTCACACCTTATCTTTTCCTGATGCATTCATTCCTCATTCACACAAACAGATTGAGAATACAAACAGTAGTATTTTATATTGAGCAAAAAGGCATTGCAAATTAAACCTTGCTAAGTTTTACAATTAACCAAGACAATTTACATTGAGACCCAGGCCTTCAATGTTTCTCTAATTTACTTAACATAGACACAATAGAGAATCCTGTCTCTTACTACCTAAATCTTAAAACAAAGAGTTAGAGAGGGCCCAATTTGTAATGCATATGGGAAAACAGAATCTTATAGTCCCAGAGGGTCATTTCTTTCTGCTATTCAAAAAGGGTGGCTGGTAGGATGAAATCAAATTATACATTATAAAGTCCAGCTCCTACATATCCCCCTTTTGACACTAAGATTATCAATCGCCAGTGTCACTTCTTATGTAGTAAAATACTGAGAGGTGATTTGGGCCTGTGGCTTTAGCTGTGCATACATTTGTTTTATTTACCAGCATATTTTAAACATTTTAATTAAACACATACAATTTAAAACCAAAAACAATTAGGGGTAGTAACATTAGTATGCCAGTAGTTGTGGGAGACCATCCAGATAATATGAATGGTTCTGTTTCCCACATTGTTTTGTTACCTTTTTAAACAGATAATGGGTAACTGTTTGCCATTTAATGCCAAGACTGATAGAGAACTCAGCTAAATCAGTGCTTACAGTAAGCTGAGACTTTTTGGTTGTGGCAAATAGTAAATGTGATTATTGGTAAACACAGTACTTACATTACATGTACATTTGTCTACTGGTGGGTTGCTAACACTTTTATTCTTTTAAAACACTTCTTTCCAAGAATTAACACACACATTGCCCGTTATACAATACTTTGGCCTAATTATTAATTTTATCCCACATACAGGATCCTAGTGAGGTGTCTTTACTACAGAGCTTTGGAGCAACAGGCATGGATAAGCATACCCACTTTTGAGGAGTTCACGTGGTACAACCTCTAGTGTCCAATAGTTTCCCTTCCTCCCCAGCCCACTGGCTTGAGGTTTGAGGTAGCCAGAAGGATCCCAGGTGCAATCTGTGGAGTGGGCTAACTTTTCATTTTTTTTGCTTCCAGAGCCTGTTGGTGTGCAATTTTAACAACAATTTCTTCACTTAACAAATTTTGTCTTACCGTACTGGAGTCATACTGCATCCAGTTATATTGATAGGTATTAAACAATAATCTTTTCCTTTGATTTAACAGATGCATCAAAACCTTAATATTTTCTGATATTACCCAAAACATCTTATGTTCTAATTATCTGCATTTTAGTACATTTCATAGCTATTGCAGTATGTTTTTTTTTTAACTTATTTGTTTTTGTAATAGGTTGTTCTGTAGCTGGTATTAGCTGTTTCTGATTTTCTGAAAGACAAAAATAACATTTTTCTACCCCTTTCAGGGTGGCATTGATTGTTGCTTAAAATATTCCTTTCTTTTACAAATACCCTTGCTGATTGCAGGCAAAACAGAGGAATTACCCCCATATTTTCCTGTGGTTTTTTTGTTCTATAGGCAGGCCAGGTTTTAATGGGTTCTACTTTTTAAGAGTTATGGGGAAATTATTCCACTGTTGAGGTATACCACCTCATGAATTTAATAACTAAAGTTTTTCTTCTTATATAGCAGACCAAGTTTGTAATGTTTTTCCTGCTGTGTTAAGCTTTAAGTTTATTCACAGGTAATAGCTGAGAAGCATTATTACCATATTACCTTCAAGGTTTTTTCCAAAAATCATACACACTATACGTTGTTACAGGGGTACTTACTAACATTAAATTTATTTCAATGTTTAATATTAACAATAACATTTAGCATCAAATCTCTTAAAGGGATCTTGTTATACCATGTCTTTTATTTAGGCAATTTCTTTTGTGCTGGCAGTTTTTACCTTCCTTTATCAGTTAGGTAATTTGCATTAACACAGGCTTGGCTTGTGGATTCAAAGCCATTAGCAGAGCTCAGAGACTTTGTCTTAAAAGGGACACAATTAACTTCCACCAGAGTTTTAATTTCTTTCCACTTTCAACTCCTGCTTACAAAACACACAGAGATCTGAAAAAGAAAACAGTCTATTGCGGCTCTTTTTGGAGCCCTAATAGGATTTTAATTCAGTAGCATATTTCATTTGTATTTCTTTTACCCCTTTTTACAATATACACTGCACATGTCCTAGGGAAAAAGCACATTCCTTCTATATTACAACTTTTTTTTTTTTAAACATTAGCCATATCAATTTTTACATACGATGTAACTGTTTCTTTTTTCTTACAGAGTTTTCATGTACCCTTATCAAAAGTGACAGTCTGATTACACAGAGCCATTTTAAGGCTCAGTGTTTTTAACATTGCTTCTTTTTGTTTTGTGCACCTCACCTCTGCTGTTGCTTCAGAGGGGCACTGTTAAAATATTTTAATTCTTTCACTACAGCTCTTATCTGCTATTGTTACCAAAAAAAACAACAACCAACCAAACAAAAAGACTCCAGAATCTCTCCCTATTCTCCTGATTTTGACTGCCCTATTGCAGCCATGACTTGGTTTTTATTTAAAAAAACATTTTAAATTTTATAAAGAATCAAGTTACCCCTTAAGGGTTAAATGCTAAATCCCAAAGCCAAACAACACTAATTACCTGTGTCTTGCAAAAAGGTCTGTCAGTTTTGCAACTTTGAATTAAGAGTCAAATGAATTTTTAGTGGCATTAAAAACAAAAACAAAACTAATTTATCTTACACCTACAAAACAGGAGTTTTACAAACCAGATGTGCTGGTTTAGATTCTTAGAACTTTACATATTTCACAGACAACTAGATACATACACATTTTCTTTTCCTTAACATTCCTTTGCACTGCTTTGTTTTTACATAGCTCTATATATATTTGGATTATTTACAGGCATTCTTTTGGAAAAGGGCCCATTTTCCCTTCAGAATGGCTGCAAAGAAACCAAGAATTCTCTCTCTTTAACATGGTCCTTTTTAACATTTTCACAAAGTTTAACTGCTTAATTCTCTCCAGCCTTTGTAGAGTTAACTTTTCACTCTCTTTCCTTAAATCACTCGTTTATCTCCCAAAATAACACCTTTATCACCTCAGATTTCACCATTTTAAGTATTGTTCCAGGGGTTCATGCCTGCACTTACTGCTTTTCTTACTCCTTACACTATGCCCTTAGGGCTTCCAACCTGTTTTTCAGTTGTTTTTTTTTATCTGTTGCTTGCCTGCTTTTCTGGGCCCGATCCTGCTTTTTGTCCTTTTTACAATGAGATGGGAGTATTAAGGGGGTTGGATCGATCCGGGGTGGGTTTTCTGAGAACGGGGTAAAGGGGAGCGCTTGGTCTGGTGGTGGGAGAGGAGGCTTTTAATAAAGCTTTCAACTTATTATTTGAATATTTGAGAGAGGCGAGTTTTTGATTTTGTCCAGCTACGATTTGCCTCTTCCCACCACTGAATGAAACAATTAACCTCTTCTTTAGCCAATTTAGTTTTAGGTTGGCCGAGTTTGTCCTTTAAGATGTCCACTCGGTCTTTGTTCCAAGATTTTAACAGTGGCCACTGAGTTTTGGGATCCCCCTGAGTTAGCCTAGACCATTTTTCCAGAAATTTACAGGAGTCTGGACCCTTCTTACAGGAGTCTGGACCCATCCTAAATACATAAAATGAGCTGGCGTTCGTTTAGGGAACTGTCCCTACTTAGACGTCTGGTTACCCATACAGGAGGACTTCACACACCAATCGCACAAGAAGGAAATTCGGGTTTGTCAGAGCAATGCCCAGTGCAACACACAAAAGGAGCCCACAGGCTACTGCCTCAATTGCCCTTGCTTTCACACCCAGGGATTTACCCAAAGTGTGGTGCGGCTGCAATTGTGCAGATTCCACTCACTCAGACCGCAGGGACAGGAACCCCTTGGTTGGCCGATCCCCGGACGGAGATGGCACCCAGACTCAAACACTCCACAGGAAGACGGATAGACACAGAGACAGAACAGTCCTCAGTCCGGACAAAACACAGAAATAATTACCTGACCAGATTCCTGATGTCAGATCCCGGGATCCCTACCAGAACAGAGTGGGAACCAACAGGTTCAATGGCGTAGACTTCACTGTGGTCGTGCACCTTTCCGTTCTGGTGGAGGACCGCTCGGGCCAAATGCCCAGGTGCCGGCTTCCACGGTCGTCCTACAAAAACAGTCAGGAATCACACAGCCCCAGTGAAGACGGTTGCCATCTCGGTGGAACCTCCAAATTGTCAAAGTTAGACTCAGGACTCACAGTTTGTCAGACCACTCTGTTTTATTAGCACAGCGCTTCTGCTAATAACACCCAGATAATGTGAGCCCCATGCAAGACACAAACTATCTTATTTATACAGATAAAAGGATGAGAACTTAACAAGATAACAAAGGGAGCAGAATCAGATAAGTTTACCTGGGTTAGGCATGCATATTTTATTCCCTTACTAACTACTACCCATCTTCTGTTAATGTTTTGCCATTAGCACCATTGTTTATGCCTAATGTTTCTTTTCCTGGCACCTGTATTTCAACATTTCTTATTTCTGCTTAAAGGTACATACAACATTTCTTTAATCCATTCTTATTTTTACAATATAATTTATTCTACTTTCACAAGTGTGATCAAATGGTTAGGAGACCAGACTAGGACCCAGAAGACTTGGGGTCTCTTCCTTGGTTAGCTACTGACCTACTGTATGTCCTTGGATAAGTGACTTCACCTCCCTGTTTTCTCTCCTGTCCTTTCTCTATATTGTCTATTTTCAGTGTAAGTTCTTTGGGGCAGATACTAGTTCTTAGCATGTATTTGTCCAGCACCTGGTGAAATGGGATCCCTCTCTAAGCTGAGGCCTGTAGGCACTAGTAGTATACAAATACATACGTGAGGTCTTATTCTGGGTGATCCCTCCAGGTCGTGTTGAAGCCTATCAGTGTGATATTATGAGGGATGCTTGCACTGCCTTTGCCTTTTTTATGTGTTTTCTGTGGACAAAGCGTGACATGGTCAATTCAGTACCTTTCAGCAATGCTAACTTTACTTGAAAACTAAAATCATGGCATATGGTCTATTGATTTATGGTAAAGTAAATGATGACCATAGAGTAATAAGAGCTGTGGATTCTAGTTATGAAGTGAAGCCTGGGAGTTATTCTTTTTCTGAATAATTCTTTAGGAAGTTGTAAAATTTACCCTTTCAAAGGTGGCAGGGAAATAACAGACCACCCGGGAGACCAACTAATTAATCCATGTAATGAAAAGGACAGTGTGAAGATGAAATAAAAGAACCCAAGACTGGTCAAATGAAGGAGAGTCAAATATAAGACTAGCAGAAGGAACACAAGGTCAGAAAATTTTCTAAGTTATTGTAGTGTGGCTTGTAACTCACCTTGTGAATTTAGGGGCTGGTGTGCACTAATTATTTCTTTACAATGCCACTTGTGAAATGAAACAGCTCGGAACTGATAAAAGCGTGAACTCCAAATCCATTGTGGATCACTGAAGCATTTAATCCATGTTTTAATAATCTTCCCATTCCATCTGAACTCCAGCTGGCTTCTCACGGTAAAATCAATTAAATAGGTCTAGCCATTAATACTGACTCCTCTGCAGCATGGAAATGTTTGGAGCTGGCATTGGGGTTGGAATTCAACTTTCAGAGTTAGGGTTCCTTCTTGAATGGCTGGGAGGTGTTGAGTCAGTCCACTGAAGGCCAAGCACAGGGGCAGATGAAAGCAGTTTATGATGTCCCCTATCTGGAATCTGGACTTACTGTGCACACCACATTGGAGCAGGGGGACTGAAACCTACGCTTCGGTGGGAGGGAAAACAGGGAGATGAAGTCACTTATCCAAGGTCACACAGCAGGTCAGTAGCTAACCTAGGAAGAGATCTCAAGTCTTCTATATTCATTGGGCCAGAGAGAGTGTGAGAATGGCCTGCTCCAGAATTTCCCACATCCCTTCTTCACATCAAGTGGGAGGAATTTAATCCAGGTCTCGCATATCCCTGGATGCCCTAACCACTGGTCTTAAGGTTATAAAGTGGCACCACCACCTCCTCCTGCCATGTCGTGTTGGTTTAGACATGCTCAGAGCATGTCTACTGGATCAGGCCCTCAAGGGAAGATAGGCAGGGAATGCCTAGCTTGTGAATCCCTAACTGCTGAGTGTGGCAGTACTTAGATAGCTATGTGCAGGCCCAGCTGCTGAAATTTAGGTGCCTGGGACTTTAACAACAAACATTTAGACACACAGGGATTTCAGGCACCTAGAGTCCTAGGGGAGCATCTGAGCAGGAGTTTCATGAATGTCAATGGTACCTAAGTTTTGGACTTAGGCTCTTAAAATAGCAGTTAGTACCTAAGTCGCTTTGTGTATTTAGCCCTTTGACTAAAATGTTGCCAGGACCTTAAGGATGTAGATATAATCAAAGAACATATGCCCCACAAAGGGACAGGAATTAGAATTGTTAAATCCCCCAGTCCTGCTTGAAACTTTTTGGACTAATGTGCCTGTAGCAGCTCATGTGCAGTACACATCTGCCTTCTCTGAGATGGAATATATGGGGAATTGGAATGCAGCACAGCACCAGGTGCTCTGCTCCTACTGCATCCCTCATGACTTCTGTTGTCCCGGGACCACATTCAAGGTCACTTTCTTGGCGGGCTGAACGGATTGCGGCCACAGTGCCACCTTGCCAGATGGCAGAATCCTCATGTAGCGTATGGCGCCCATCTGCAGTAAGGTAAATACAGCCATGATAAATGGAAGATCATTGATCGACACAGATGGGCCTTTGCAGATTTCTCTTGATGGAGCCTCAGTGCTGGCTATTCCGTCCATTAATCAGAAAGATAGTTAATCTACTGCCCTGTCTGAAGAGGAGACCAAGAGAGAGAAAGACTACAACACAACTGTTAACTCCTTTCTCAAGACATTATTCTCACTTAACTCAATGGTTTAATGCAGGAGTTTGCTCTACTCTCTTGTTATGTGGGCCGTATAATTATTACAAACTGAAGCTCTGGATTATAGTGCCTATATCTTCTACTGAAATAGATCACTGATGCATGACTCAAATGTCTGTTCTTGGTTCTTATTGTACATCCTCTTGTGCCTTTAAGAAGCTTCCTCTAGCGGTCAGACAGTGATACCGGGAGTCAGCAGACCTGAATTCTATTTCCAGCTCTGCCTCTTATTTATCTTGTGACCACAGGCCTGTCCCTTAACCTCTTGGTACCTCATTTTACTAACTAAAAGTCAACTTCTATGTCAAGGGAGCATACGTGGCTGGAAAAGTGAGCACTCTTTGGGTTTAAAAATTGGACAGAGTTGTTTATCTTCCACCTCCTCCATCTAAGACAAAGGACAAAAGCAGAGACGCAAACAATGGCTTCTCTTTCTAAGGCACCTTAATTAGAAATACGCCAACAAGTGCATCCCGTGTACCACAAAGCCTTTTGTACTAAAGACCACTACCCCATTAACTTAACAACAGAGGGATGGGATAGTGGCCAGCGTGTGAATGGTAAGTGCATTTTAACAGCTGCATATCTCTGACATCTTGGAAAATCATCCATTTTGATGCCCTTATTTCAAAGTGGATCTGCCTGAACTTATTTATTGCTGCTCTAAGGAACACGTTTTTAGTCTACGCTCCATTTACATCAGCATGAAAGACACACACACACACACACACACACACACAAAGACAAAAATCCTACATGTTTAAATAATCTGAAGGATTGATTTCAACTGACAAAAAGCCAGGAAATTAACAACTAAGAGCTGACACTCCATGCATAATGTACTGTCAGGTTCTATTCTGTGTGTGCATGTGACTTTTCTTTTGTGGGTTCTTTAATGTTAATTTTAAAGAGGCACTTCAATATTAAACAAACTTGAAAGACAAGAAAATTAACAGAACTAGACAGTGTCCTTATAAGCAATAATAGCAATACCAGCAGCTACTATATATTATAATCCATTTTGACATAATGCTGTACATCAGTTTCCTAGGGCTATTTACTGTGACCTTTATAACTACAATGCTAATGACTTTGTACCTTACTCCCCTCCCTCCTGTATGATGACATTCTGCAGTAGACCATTTTTACTGGTTGAAAGGGACTATTTCATGATGGTATCATCAGAGGGTGCAGAAGAGACAGCAGGGAGTATAGGACTTGGACACATTATAAGGTACGAACCACGAAGGACAATCGCGCTTTGCATTTCTATAGGGACTTTCATCCAAGGATCTCAAAGTGCTGTGCAAACATTAATCAAGCCTGTGATGATAAAACAACCACTGCTGAATTTCCCAATAAAATGATAACAGAAGCTGGGGATGTGATGATTGTCTGCTGGTATTTGGAGGGTATTAATATGGAGGAGTGAGAATTTTCTAGAATGGTCCATGGGGCCATAACTTGAAGTAATAAGATGAAACTATAGCAAAGGAAAATAACAGAGTCTTCTATTCTACATAGATTCTCTACCTTCCTCATCACTGTAGTATCTTCCATGGCAGCTACACTCTTCTAGAACAATGGAGCTGCCCGCAGTCAGAGTAAGACTGGTAAGAACTAGAGACATGGCTTTCTTGATGGCTGCCCTGTGGCTATGAGACTGAAGAATCCCAAATTACCAGGAATCTCACTGCTTTCAGGCCAAAAATCCATCTCCTTGCCTTAGCTTTCCCTCAGCAACAACAAAGCAACCCAACAGACAAACGATATCCTCTTTCTGGCTGGGGATGAGAGCACCACCCAGCAGTGAACCATATGGTAGGCACTCCAACACCTCAGTGGCAGACAACAGATACCACTGCATAGCAAGATTTGGTCATAGTCTGGATTTGAGGAGTGAATAAGATAGAGGAGGATTCCCAGTTTTTAAGTGATGTATTTGTGATGGGTTCCTCCCCCGCCCCCAGGATGCCACCTGCAACTGGAGTTCTACTGAGCCCCCTGACCCACCAGCCTGGGCTCCCTCTCACACTGTACTACTGTGGTAAGCTGTGAAGCCTTCCAGCCTGCACTTTCACCAGCATTCACACAGGTAGGGACACACACAGCCAGAAGTGAAAGTAAGCTGGTACGCCCCGGTACAGTGTACCGGCAAGAGTCAGTGCGCCGTACCGGGGCAGCCCAGCTTCCCCAGGCGGAAATTTAAAGGGCCTGGGGCTCCCAGCAGTGGCTGGAGCTCCAGGCCCTTTAAATTGCAACCAGAGCCCCGCAGCTGGAGCCCTGGGGTAGCGGCAGCGGGGCTCTGGGGGTTATTTAAAGGGCCAGGGCTCCCACTGCCTCTACTGCCCTGGTTTAGATTAAAACATAAAATAAGTTATTAACTACAAAAGGGTAGATTTTAAGTGATTATAAGTGATAGTAAACAGATCAAAGCAGATTACCTAGAAAATAAACAGAACCGCAAACTGAGCTTAACACACTAGATAGGTAGGTTATGAATTAGCAAATTCTCACCCTCAGTGATAAACAGGCTGGCAGATTCTTAAGGAACAAGCTGCCTTAGCTTTGCAGCTTGGGTTTTCCAGGTTTTCATACACAGGCTAGAAATCCCTCTACCTTGGGATCATCACTTCCCACAGTTCAGTCTTGTTCCTCAGGTGTTTCCAGGTGTTATTATAGGGGGAGTGAGGTCCCCCCATTATGTCATTTTCCACCTTTTATATCTGGGAGGCAGGGATAGCTCAGTGGTTTGAGCATTGGCCTGCTAAACTCAGGGTTGTGAGTTTAATCCTTGAGAGGCCCATTTGGGGATTGGTCCTGCTTTGAGCAGGGGTTGGATTAGATGACTTCCTGAGGTCCCTTCCAACCCTAATAATCTATGATTCTTCCCACTTGCTGGAAAGCTCTTTTGCTGTGGCCTGGGTTAAACAATTCCCATTGTGTAGTGCGATCTCTGAGAGGTTTCTATTGTACACAGTCCCTGGTTAATCCTGGTGCTTGTGTGCATTTCCTCAACAAGCCATTAACATTGTTTGGCCTTTTTACTGTTGTACCTGAAAGACTGCTTGTGGGTGATTTCAGCCTCACAATAAGTTTCAGTAACGCATATATAGCCAAACTTCATAACTTCACATACAACAATAGCACATACAATCCAATGAGATATTACTGTCTAGCAGATCAAGACTTTTAGAATGATACTTCCCAAAGCATACTTTATACAAAACATATCCTAGTTACATGACAGTGGTGAATATTGGGGTGCCAGAGTATCACAGTAGTGTCTAAACTTATACCTGGGCCAATCTAGTGACCTTTTTCTGGTATCTCCAGAACTAAATACGATATTATAGTTGTTGTTTCACAAGTGCCATATAGAGAAGTCCAGGAGTTGATGCATGTGATATGCAACCCACATTCAAATTGCATTGACTTTTTGCCACTATATCTCATTGTAAGCTCATCTAATTTGCTGTCCACAGTCATTTCGATGTCTTTTTTGACATTGCTGCTTTCCACGTATCGCCCTCCAATTGAATATCTTAGATTTGAATGATTATTCACCAAAGAAATTAGCTTGCATATTTCCTGTCCATATTTCTATCCTCTGAATCCCTTTTATGATTTCTTTGTCCTCACTGGCATTTGTAATAGTTTCAGTGCACTTTCAAGTGTTAATTAAATTAAGATGTGTTTTTTCTCTCATCTTCCAAATACCACATCAGTTGTTCTAGAGATAATTATGATTAACTCTCACGGAGAATTATGACCTCAGGTGAGGAATAAGCATCTGATAGAGATAAACTGGTAAGAAGCAAAGATTCTGTTTTCATGCAAATAACTCTGGTTCATCTGAAAATAACAACCAACTTGTCTGTAAAATGAATGTTGTTCATTTTTCCCAGAAGGCATCATTTGCTCTACTAAGGGCACTAATAATTTCTCACATTTCTATACCACCATTCAACCCCAAATGCATTATAAATTATTCAAAGTTTTGGTCCTCATCCTCAAAATCTTCCAGAGATTTGGCCCAAGATACCTGAGAAATTGCCTCACTCTGTGTGATCATGACCTTCCAGAATAGCTGGAACAATACAATTGTCAACCTCAAGAATGGGATTTGTATGTGCAGGCCACAGAGCTTTCTTAGCAACCGGCCCACAAATATGGAACTCATTCTCAAAAGAGATCAGTCTCAGCAACCCCAGAGAGAAATGCAGACCCACTTCTTCAATCCAGTCTTCCCACAATAACACTACTACAAAACCCCAAACCAAACAAAACCTGCAAAATAAAGTTCAGTCCTCGCTGGAAGGAAAAAAGAGAAATATATTTTTCTGTGTATACTTCATAAGTTTAGGAGGCACTCACATACCATTGTAATGGGGCTGCATAGGAACTCAGATAGCGGAAGCTAGGTGAGTGAGTGAAGATTGTATTTTCTGGGTTTTCTGTTTTTTGTTGTTCTTATAGTTATTGTTTGCAAATTGTCCATGAGGAAAATCACTATTTTCTTGACTATGTTTGTCATTCAGAATAATTCTTGGACCATTGCTTATTCACAAACAATTGCTTGCAAGCATTCAGTATTCAAAATGTAAAGTGTTTTAATTGGATACATAGATCATGTGATTTCTATCTGTTCCTTGATTGGATGAATGTGACTCTTGGAATCAGGTTTTTGCTATGACTATACCATCAAAATCACTTCTGTAACACTCACATAAACTACAGTGTTTCCACAAACATCCTTCCTGCCCGTAAACTCCTTTGTTAGAAATATAGGAGGAGAGAAGGGGTGGGATCCCAGCCAAAGCAAATTCATTTAAAATATGAATGAATAGCCCTGGAATTTTTTGTTTTGTTTGTAGTATTTACAAAAATATCCTATGCCATTGAAATCAGAATTCCCTAAATTTATTTTTTTTTAATAATTCTCAAATGAACTCCAGCCTCTGACAAAATCAGCTGAAATTAATATTATTCAGTGACACTATTTGCAAGGTTAGGTTGAACTTTCCTGAATTATATTGTGTTTATGGTTCTGCAATAAGATAAATAAATTTGTATGACTTTCAGGACTCCCACAAGTATCAGTATCACATAAGTTTCCCTAGATTATATTGCACTGCAGGATGCTGGCAAGCATGTGATTTCAGGGATCCTTGTCAGTATGTATATGTATCTCATGAAGCTATCACAGTTAGCACAGGTTAGAGAACTAGTCAGGATGACCTACTGTTTCCAATAGGTGCTGGTTTTGCGATAGCTCTGGAAATGTGATTACAACAATGTGGCTGGGTTCTTTTTTGTCAATCTTGTTTGCAAGTAAGATGCTAATTGAGCCATGCTGAAGGAGATGCTTCTAAACTCCACTATCGATGTAAGTGAGATGTGAGTGGTTCTTTAGAGCAAGAGGAATCTTTGGTCTGGGGTTTAGCAGTCCTGGAGCTGGAGCCCCAGGAATAGCCAAGAAAGGGGAGAAGGATTGGGCTGTAGCTCATATTATTTATTTTGGGTTAATAAAGTTGAACTCCAGGAATGGGAGATTTTTGCCACTCTAGAGTGGGTGTGGACTGTGTTTTGGGACTAGCAGGCTGAGAACACTATCTGTTCACAGGGATCACTGATGAGCACATTGTGATGTTGATTTACCTACTCTCTGTCTTTAAATTAGGGCTGTCAAATTATTTTTAAAAATTGCAAGTAATCGTGATATTCAAAATATAGTTGTGATTAATCACAGTTTTAATTGCACTGCTAAATAATAATGGAATACCAATTTAAATTTATTACCAATATTTGTGGATGTTTTTCTACATTGTCAAATATATTGATTTCACTTACAACACAGAATACAAAGTGTACATTGCTCACTTTATATTATTTTTATTACAAATATTTGCACTGTACAAAATATAAAAAAATAGTATTTTTCAATTCCCCTCATACAAGTACTGTAGTGCAATCTCTTTATCGTGAAAAGTGCAGTTTATAAATGTAGATTATTTTTTTACATTACTGTACTCAAAAACAAAACAAAGTAAAATTTTAGAGCCTAGAAGTTGAAGCATAAAGGGGCATACAAATGTTTAGCGTATCTGGCACATAAATACCTTGCAACATCGGCTACAACAGTACCATGTGAATGCCTGTTGTCACTTTCAGGTGACATTATAAATAAGAAGTGGGCAGAATTATCGCCCATAAATGTAAACAAACTTGTTTGTCTTGGAAGTTGGCTGAACAAGCAGTAGGCCTGAGTGGACTTGTATGAGATGAATTGAAAAATACTATTTCATATTACAGTGCAAACATTTGTAATAAAAAAAATAATGTAAAGTAACCACTATACACTTTGTATTCTGTGTTGTAATTTAAATCAATATATTTAAAAATGTAGAAAAACATCCAAAATATGTATAATAAATGTAAATTGATATTGTAATATTGTTTAATAGTGCGATTAAAACTGTGATTAATAACAACTATTTTTAATCTAGTTAATTTATTTTGTATTAATCACATGCATCAGTTGGGATTAATTGACAGCCCTACCTAAAATGAATACAAATGTGAATTGATTTATCTTCATTTGGAAAATAAACTCCCCTCTCCCTCTGCTCACTTGGGCTCAGCCTCCAGGAATCTCTATTTTAATTCCAAAAGCACCAGAATCCGGCAGATCTGACCTGTCTGTGCACACACGGTATTATTAAAAGAGCTGTGTGGTCAGATGTGAGGGCTGGTTCACAAATCACCTCAGCAGGTGTCAGCCAGTTTTTTTCTGGTTAGTACTCCAGCACGAAGGCTGGTAAAGAACAAAGTATAGAAGGGTGGCCAGAGGAGGGTGGAAATCACATCCAGAAGCCCCCCCTCCATGGTAAGTTCAAGCAGAGCTGTAAAACTATCTTTAGCATGAGACACAAGCCTCCCAGGTGGAAGAGGAGGAATGAGACGAGATGCCAACTCCCCTGGGGCCTACTTATGTCTTGACTGCAGAGGACGACCACACTAGTTCCAGTTTGATAGGTCTGAAGGCTGTGGGAATAGTTACTTAAATAGTTAATAAAAGGCTTCCTCCCTCTTCAACCATCCCACTTGCTGTCACTTAGAGGACAGGAACTCAGATCATCCCTAAACAGGAGGAGCAGCAGCAGCATAGAAATGCTCCCAGTAAAAGCAATGAGTCTGATTCTTTTCCCATTTACATCAGTATGACTCCACTGGGCCAGATCCTCCACTGGAGTATATGGGCATAGCTCCATTGACTGAAGTAGAGCTCAGCCAATTTACATTAGCTGACAAGATGACACCCCCACCCCACCCTTGACTCCATTGGAGTTACTGTTAGCTTACATTGAGATAAGTGAGAGGAAGATCAGGCCCATGTTTTCTGTCATTGGAAGAGTATGTGGAGGACCCCTGGAGATAGTACTAACGCTGATCTCATCCTAACCAGCCCTCAGGTGACTTTTCAAAAGAATTAACAGAGATTTCCTTTGACTCTTCATTAATTTTGGCTTTTAAAATAAGATGAGCTGTTTCTCTTTTTGGGGGTGTTATTTCAGGCATCTTTCTTTGCTGACCTTTAGTCTCTTTCCTCCTGTGTGCAGATGAGGGCTAATTTTCTTCTCTGGCTGCTCTTTTAGAAACATGAGACTCCCAGGGAATCAGACAGTTTGGGGGATTAGACTTTCAGCCTCAGGTCACCAATTCAAATTAGGTCCATGTCGTTAAGCCACTGATCAACCTGCATGTAGTCGTGATTATTCACTAAAATGTACTTACTGATCTCAGTCCACTAACTACTGAATCGATGCCCATATCAGAGAAACCACCATCATGAGTAGGATTAGTAAACTGGTTTACTGTGTCAGCACTAGCATCAAGGACAGACTAAACCATGGAAATAGACCTGCTTCCTCATCTCCAGAGGCGCTTCCTGCAATCCAAGGCTGAGGAAGGCATTTTGGTGGGAGGGGTGTGTGTGTTGGGGAGAATAGACACTGACACTGTCCATTCTGCACCTGTCCTGAGGATACAAAGATGAGTCAATCCCCACCGCTGTCAATCCGGCATCATTTACCAGCACCAAATCCACTTAAAATAGAAAAGAGAAAACTGACTCTTTAAGCCGTGACGTCTGACCTCCGGATTAAACAGGAGTGCTAAGATGTGGGGGAGTGTTACCTGAAAGGAGGTGAAGATGAACAGGGACCATTATCTGAACCCTCAATTCAAGAAAAGAAATAGTACAGCAAACATAGTGAATATTAAAAAGTGGAATAATTACTTTTTCAAGGCCTGAACTACTATGATCATATATTTTGCATGTCCATTGTGCCATCCAGCCAAGGATCATAAACCCCTTTGCAAATATTAGTGAAGCCTCACATCCCCTTCAACATAGATATTACGATGCCCATGTTCCAGGTGACAAAAGTGAAGCATGGAACAGCAAGTGACATGGCAGAGGTTGCTCAGAAAGTCATTGGCAGAGCTAGAAATGGAACCCAGATTGCCACATTAAACCACCCAGCACTGCTCTGTCTCCTTGTGTATACCACTGTAAACAATTATGTCTGTGATGGAGCAATGAGACTTCACTGAACCAGGGGTTAGTTTTAACCCAGCTTCCCTTCCTCTTGCTTGCGTGATCAGGGGAAGAGAATGCCTTTGGGAAGACCCAAGGTCAAATGAAAAGCTGTGACGTTTTCTGTTTATGTTATTTTACTTTCTTACTATCCCTTGAGGAAAAATACCCTGCTGATGCAACAGCTATTTTTTTTCTGCTGAATCATTTCCCCCATCTTACAGTCCCTAAGGTCTCTGAATCATTCAATAATTCTTTGAATTTTAGATATAGGTTTCAAGGCACAGAATAAAATGCAAACCATTTACAAGAACTAAGGGAATGTAATGCAGGTATTGACTATTTATTACGTTTCCATCACATTCCACTTGATTCAAATCAGGGATGGGCAAACTGGTTTGGCTGAAATAAGAGGTCTCCCCTTCCCCTCCCATCTCTTCTTTAACTCTGGAAACTTTGCCCCCAAATTTAGATCAAGTTAATTGCTTTCCTAGGGGTCTTTCAGATTGCTGAGCCTCAGCATTTTCAGATTTCATCTCAAAATGGAAGCACTGAAATAGAGAGAGATAGGCTGTACTTGTAAGGATTCTAGCTCAGGTGAAAGGTGTGTGGGTAATTCAGATAAACAGTTACTCAAAAACTTTCAACATTTTCATGAAATTTTTCATCAACATTTTGAATTTCCACCAAAATACAGATGAATTGTTTTTTGCATTTTTTGTGTGAAAATGACCTTTTTGACCAATTCTACAGATAAATTTTTGACATTTCGGCTACCCTTATTAGGGAAAAAATTGGAATCAAACAGAATTCCTGGATTCTATTCCTGGCTCTTCTACAGACTCATTGTGTGACATTGGGCAAGTCACTTAACCTCTCTCTGCGTCATTTTCCCTGTCTGCAAAATGAGTATAATGATTCTTTCCCATTTCTGTACATTTTGAGACTGATAGACAACAAGTGCTATGTAATTTCTAAGACCATTATTCTACCTGGACTGTATCTCAGAGCTTTCTGAGTTTTGCCACTCACTGCTTCCTAACCTCTTAATGATGCCTGCGTGTATAACTATTATTATGTATTCATAATTATTTTATCGTGTCAGGGCTCAGAAGCCCTAGTCAGGATCATGACCTCATGTGACAAGCATGGTACATACATGGCAGAAGACCCAGCTCCTGCCCTGAAGAGATTGGAATCTAAATAAGCAAGACAGACAAACAATAGAACAAAAAGAAAAGTACATAGTTTGGGAGTTGCTTACCCAAACACATTTGATAAAGCAAAGCAGGCTGCTCAACTTGAGAAATAGAATATGAATACTCGAGTAGCATTTATAAAGGAATTTTGAAGCATACTAATGTCAGCAGTGTCACAGAATACTAAGCAAGGCTTTATATATTTTTTTAAAATATATATTAGTACTTGAGGTTTTATTATTTATAAGGCTCTCATATGGCCAGATAGCAGAACACCACATAATTTCCTATTCAGCCTCACCACTGAAGATGAAGGTGCCCTAATAGAATTGACTTGCTCATCGAGGTGGCAAAATGTTAATTAGTTTTCATAAAAGATTCAGCTATAGAATTTTAAGTGAGCACATTTGCTGCCAGGGTGCTGGGGAAACTCACTGTAACACAGCTAGCATTAGCATGTGACATTGGTGTTGCTAACAAAGACTGCATGCTGGTGGTATGGCCTGCTTGGTATCCAAAAGGGTGCAGTGCAAGAGAGCAACATAGAGAGAAGAGATGGGGTGCTACTGTTTGGGTGCAGCATCAATGCATATGCCAGCTGTATCCATTTCCCTAAGGCTAACAGGTGACGGTGAGGAGCTAACAGAGAGCCTCCTTTGCCAGACTCGGTCCTGGTGGTCATTGCGTTTGATGAAGAACTTCAGTAGGTCACCTGAAGCTACACAAGTGAGGATTTTATTGACCTGAGGCCCAGAGAGGGAAGCTCAAGTTGCACTTCTAGGAGCATTGGTCTGGAGACACCTCCCACCAGAGAGGAAGAGCACAGGATTAACCCTATTTAGATCCTACCACAAGAACGTATCTCAGGAGTAAGGTTGGTGGAGGGGAAGGGAGAAGAGAATTTGACACTTACAGCCAGATATCTGCTGGAGTAAATCATGATTTACACAAACTGAGGATTCTGCCTACACTAGCCAGCACATTCTACCATCTTTGATATGACAAAGTGTTGTGGGTCAATCCAACAGCCAGCTGGCGAAGTGGTCAGGCAGTGGCTCCAGAGTTCTTTTCAGTCTACTTGTTCTAGACGGGGCCCTGCTCAGATGTATACAGCAGACCTCTCCCTCTGCTGTATCCTTTCTTCTCCCCTTGGCGTTCTATCACGACACATGGGGTGGGGGGCAGGGAAGGGGAACCGGGCCCTCTCATTCCACCAGGTCCTGAACCAGGCTCCTAAAGGAATGTTGCAGTTCCTCGATTATTTGGTTCACCCCAAGTTACATTCCCTCCTGGATCACTTCCTGCCGGGCTGTGGCTCCTCTGTCTGGGGTGTGATCACAGTCTTTGCAGTATCAGTGTAGTTTGTCAGTGTTCCCTCCTTCAAGGCCTCTCTTGGGTTCCTAACGCAAAAGAAGATTGGGCAGAATATGCATCATCACTTCCAGAGTGACCTTTCAAATGATGTAGTCTCATAGACTCACAGACTTTAAGGCCAGAAGGGACCACTGTGGTCATTTACTCCAACCTCCTGCACATTACGGGCCACAAAACCTCATCCACCCACTCCTGAAATGGACCCCTAACCTCTGGCTGAGTTACTGAAGTCCTCAAATCGTGGTTTAAAGACTTGAATTTATAGAGAATTCACCACTTACACTAGTTTAAACCTGCAAGTGACCCATGCCCCATGCCCCATGCTGTAGAGGGAGGCAAAAAAAACCCTCCAGGGTCTCTGCCAATCTGACATAGGGGAAAATTCCTTCCCGATCCCAAATATGGCGATTAGACCCATAGCATGTGGGCAAGACCCAACAGGCAGATACCTGGAAAAGAATTCTCTGTAGTAACTCAGAGTCCTCCCGATCTAGTGTCCTGTGTCCAGCTGTTGGGGAGTTTTGCTACTGGCAGTTGCCAATGGACCACATGACATCATAGACAGTCCCATCATACCACTCCCTCCAAAAACTTGTCAAGCTGAGTCTTACAGCCAGTTAGGTTTTCTTCCCCTACTGCTCCCCTCGGAAGGTGGTTCCAGAACTTCACTCCTCTGATGGTTAGAAACCTTCACCTAATTTCGAGCCATTGTTTCCACAGCTCCAGGAGTCAGCCTGGCTTGCTGTTGCAGCTTTAACTCCTTCCCCCCTACCCTAGGCTACCAATGTGCTTTTAAACTGTCCCTTCACCAGGAGTATACCCTGCAGCTGCTGAGGGGCAGGGCCTCCTTGGCCCAGTACTGCCCCATGTCTTGTTCTGGTTTAGTGTGGGGTCTGTAAGCCCCATCACACAAAAGTTGTTATATAATTAACCCTGAATTTCCTGGCTTCTGCCATCTTAACCCCACCTTTTCATATTTTGTTACCCCCCTGTCTGCTGGATTCCGTTGACGCCCCTGCATGGCAGTAGAAGGCAGTGGTGTTCCTTGAAGTGCCGGTGTTCCTTAGAATGGCAGGAGTTCAGTGGCTCTGTGTTAGGCAAGTGGGACAGCACTGGGGATATGTATTTAGCCCCTTCATACCTCGTACCTTACGCAGCAAAAAAGCCGACAACAGATTTTGGGGACAGGTTATTTATTTTAATACCTAGCACAGCACAGACCAGTCTGTGAATGCTACAAGATCATCTGTTCTTCACAATAAAGCAGACAACAGCTCCCATTTCCCCTTTCAAATAAAACTAGTCTAGTAAAACAAGCAAGGAGACAAAAGCACCTGCCCTCCTGTTATCTTGGCCATCTGTGTGCTTTCATCTTGGCCACACTCCAGACGCTTAAGAAAGACATTCCCTGTGAAAAGTTAACAGTTAATGCAAATTCACCAGAGCCCTCCCCACCCTATCTCCTCCTTTTCTTTGCCCAGAAAGAGACAGAATAATTCACTCTGATGAAATTGCATGTGACAGTTTATGGTACTGATTCTTCCCAAGGCTAGAGGCAACCCAAAATGAGTCTGAATGGCTGCCTCTCATACCTATCTCATGTGCTCCTTGCCGCCAGTATGATGTATACGACTCTAAGAGAAGCGCTCCAGTTCCATGGTGATGAGCATAACATGAATGCTGAGGCTGAGAGACCCAGGAGGGTAGGAAACTGACTGATCCTTTGAAAACTCCTTCCTTCAAACAGGAGTCCAGTAGTGTTGGAGTTTGGTTTTCAATATTTCTAGAGAAGGGGGATTGAAGGAGGCATTAAAGCTCTCTTTGCTTCTGTCCCTTCACTCCCACCCTGTGTTGCATCCACCACCCTTCACAAAAGTATAAAAGACAGGATTCCTTCTGGACCTGATCCCCACAGCTTTTCCATTGACCTCAAGGGTGCTGTTGAATAAGACAAAGTATTACCCTTTCCCCTGAAAGTTGAGCAATATGCCTGCGTTATTCCTGGCCCAGGCCAGTGTGGTGTCAAGGAACTGAAAATTAAAACAGCAACTCCCATATGGCAGGGTGCAGCGCATAATACTAAACCACTGACCTCATAGCAACCTTTCCCTTGTAAGTATAATACAGCATTGTACCTGGACATGGTACTTCACAGACACATAAAAAGACAGGTCCCTGCCCTAAGAATCTGGTCATCTACAGACTAAATTGTGAGGTAAACCACAGTCCATTGTAGTGCGTCTTTGAAATTTGCTCTCCTCAAGTGTTTGTGCCAGGAAAACTCCAATGAAGGATCACTGGTGCAAAACAAATAGAAAGGATGGGAGCAAACCTGGCGTGGCCTACAAGCAATGTGCCAGAACTATGCAATTTAGAACAATATGGCTTCACATGGCACATTTTCCCCATGTTCCCTCTGTATGTTTATTTACCCTCCCAACTCCCACTGAATCAATGGGAGTCTTTCCATGGATTCTAACAAAGATTGGGTTGATTCCTTTGTAAGTTCCTGGGGGCAGAGACTGTCTTTCTCTCCATCTCTTAAGAGTTGTGCAGATGTGTGATCCTATAGAAACAATAGATAATATAGTTAGCAATGTTTCTGCTGGCTCAAGTGAGCTAACCCAGGGGCTGACAGATTCTTCTGAGGGGTAAAAATAAAGATGCCCTTTTCTTAAACTCAGCTTATGTCAGGGGTAAGAAACAGCCCAGGAGACCTTGTATTCTCGATATTCAACTCCAGAGCCTGAGGGTAAACACATTCTGCTTTTGCCTGGGTGTTTGTTTAGAAATGATTGCTGAGCACCAGCTTCCCACCCAGCTGCTACCTCATTATTATTCTGCATTCATTTGAGTGAAGCTTCCCACCCCCTTACCCCACCTGAGATGCATTTACTGGTGTTCATGAGTAACATCAGAGTTTGTTTTGCTGTGATTATTCTGTAGTGATTTATTGTTCTATAAAACTATAAATTATCCCCTGTCCTTTACCAATCAGAGGTATGGGCAGGAAAGAAACATACAAAGCAGCTGATCCTGCAAAGGTCTGAGAGCTGGCAGCGCCCATTCAGCATCTTGAAGGATCAGGCCCAGCAGGAGAAGAGTGAACATTTCAGCTGGTTGGGAGTGTTTTTTAAAAAAAAATGCTTTTTTTTTTTTGGTCAAAAAAAGCCAATATATTGAAATGGAACCTATTAGCATGAAAGGGTCAGTTTCAACGAATTTCCCATTTCAAAAAACTTTTGAAAAAAAGAGTTTCAAAATTGTCATAACATAGAATCATAGAATATCAGGGTTGGAAGGGACCTCAGGAGGTCATCTAGTCCAACCCCCTGCTCAAAGCAGGACCAATCCCCAGCTAAATCATCCCAGCCAGGGCTTTGTCAAGCTTGACCTTAAAAACCTCTAAGGAAGGAGATTCCACCACCTCCCTAGGTAACCCCTTCCAGTGCTTCACCACCCTCCTAGTGAAAAAGTTTTTCGTAATATCCAACCTAAACCTTCCCCACTGCAACTTGAGACCATTAGTCCTTGGTCTATCATCTGCTACCATTGAGAACAGTCTAACTCCATCCTCTTTGGAACCCCCTTTCAGCTAGTTGAAAGCAGCTATCAAATCCCCCCTCATTCTTCTTCTCTTCTGCAGACTAATTTTGATGTTTTCTAAATTAAAAATTTCCATTTTAGGGTCAAAATGACGGTTTGAAATTGAAGTTAATTTATAGTAAAAAAAAGTGAACAAAAATATTGAAAAGGTCAAAACAGAAACAGAGCATTTCATATTTATCACAACAAAAAGTTTTGAATGAGCTGATTTGAAATGGTCTTTGGTTTGTCGGTGTGCAAAACGTTTGAAATTTCAGCTTTTCACCCTGATCTGGGACAGAAAAAAATGACCAACATCTCCACAATTCTCTCTAGATGGGAAAACAGTTTCCTGCCCAGCTCTAATGAAACATCCCTTCTGCCTGTTGCCACTTCTTTGCCACTGAGACAGACTTGGAGAACTGAATCATCCAGATTGTTCAGTCTTCTCAGACCCCATCCAACAGCTATTCCTCCTCCTTGCATTCAGATTTATTATCATGTGGCACTGACTTTTATGGGACTTTAACGCTATTGCCTTGATTTAGATTCTTTCCAAATACCACAGTCTATTAAAAGCATCACTTCATCAAAGTCCACAATGTTAATTTACCAGGAAAATTCCCACAGGATTTTTTTTAAATATTTTTTTATTATGAAATCTAGCTTCAGCTTGAACTAACAGAAACTTAATTATAAATGGGAGCATAGCACTAATTAAATCACCCATTCCAGTGTTAAGGCCCGTTTGGCAGTAATACACAGTGGTAAATTGCCGTGTGGGCTACATTGCAGGAGATAAGCTCCCAGTATTAGTAAACTCTATTTTCTTCACTTCTCTTTCCCCTTCTCCCCACTTCATCACAATGAAGAGTGGAAGGCAAGTAATCCAGGAATCTCTGAGCCACTCGAAATTCTTTCTACAAACAATAGATATTGCAATTACAAAAGGAAGGCTAAAAATAAAGAGAAGTCCTTGTGGCACCTTAGAGACTAACACATTTATTTGGACATAAGCTTTCGTGGGCTAGAACCCACTTCATCAGATGCATGAAGTGAAAAATACAGGAGCAGGTATAAATACAGTAACTCCTCACTTAACGTCAGGGGTGGCTCTAGCAATTTCGCCGCCCCAAGCATGGCGGCACGCCGCGGGGGGCGCTCTGGTGGTCGCCGGTCCCGCGGCTCCGGTGGACCTCCTGCAGACGAGCCTGCGGAGGGTCCGCTGGTCCCGCGGCTCCGGTGGAGCATCCACAGGCATGCCTGCGGATGCTCCACCGGAGCCGCGGGACCAGCGGACCCTCCGCAGGCACGCCTGCGGGAGGTCCACCGGAGACGCCTGCCGCCCTCCCGGCGACAGGCAGAGCGCCCCCCGCGGCATGCCGCCCCAAGCACGCGCTTGGCGCACTGGGGTCTGGAGCTGGCCCTGCTTAACGTTGTAGTTATGTTCCTGAAAAAATGCAACTTTAAGGGAAACAATGTTAAGCAAATCCAATTTCCCCATAAGAATTAATATAAATGGGGCAGTTAGGTTCCAGGGCAGCTTCTCCTACTCTGCAAGCACCAGGGGCAAGGCGCTCAACCCTCAGCCCACCCACTCCACCCCTTCTCCCAAGCCTCCACCCTTGACCTGCCTCTTCTTCCCCCCACCTCCTCCCCCTTTACTTCATATGCTGCATTCTGGCTCCTCCCCCTTCCCTCCCCTCCCTTCTAAGTGCCGCAAGCCAGCTGATTGCCACCGTCGGGAGACAGGAGAGGGAGGGGGGAGGCACTCCGAGTCCTCACTCCTCCCCTCTCCCTCCTGCCTCCAAAACACTGCAAGCCAGCTGATTGCCACCAGCAGGAGGCAGGGGAGGGAAGGGGAAGGCACGCCGAGTCCTTGCTCCTCCCCCATACCTCCTGCCCGGGGCAATCAGCTGGCTCGTGGCATTCGGGAGGCAGGGGATGGAGGGGGAGCCTGCATGCCGAGTCCTCACTCCTTCCCCTCTCCCTCCTGCCTCCAAAACGCCACAAGCCAGCTGATTGCCATGGGCAGGAGGCAGGGGGAGGAGGGGGAAGGCACTGATCTGCGGAGTCTGCCGGCGGGCGGGAGGCGCTGGGAGAAAGCAGGCAGCCAAACAACGTAAGAGTGGAGCATTGCACAACTTTAAATGAGTATGTTCCCTAACTGATCAGCAACGTAACAACAAAACAACCTTAAGCAGGACGACTTTAAGTGAGGAGTTACTGTACATGAAAGGACAGGGGTACTTTACCAAGTGTGAGCTCAGTCTAATGAGATAAATCAATTAACAGCAGAATACCAAGGGAGGAAAAATAACTTTGGAAGTGGTAAGAAAGTGGCCCATTACAGACAGTTGACAAGAAGGTGTGAGTGACAGTAGGGAGAAATTAGTATTGGGGAAATTAAGTTTAGGTTTTGTAATGACTCAACCTTTATTCAGGCCTAATCTGATGGTATCCAGTTTGCACATCAATTCCAGTTCTGCAGCTTCACACTGGAGTCTGTTTTTTAAGTTTTTTGTTGTTGAAGAATTGCCACTTTTAGGTCTGTCACTGAGTATTAGAGAGGTTGAAGTGTTCTCCTACTGGTTTTTGAATGTTATGATTCCTGAAGTCAGATTTGTGTCCATTTATTCTTTTGCGTAGAGACTGTCTGGTTTGGCCAATGTACATGGCAGAGGGGCATTGCTGGCACATGATGGCATATATCACATTAGTAGATGTGCAGGTGAACGAGGATAAAAGGAAGAATAAAAAATCAGAACAGTTCCCAAGCCTCATTCTCCATATGGTACAATGTTTGGGAGTAACCTGATGTGCTCTGTGACTTGCCTGACCTGTATGTCCCCACTTGCTAATTGAGATGCTCTAGTCTGACCAGGGGGTTGGGGAAGGTGGCTGCATGCTAGCTTACACTCAAAATTGAGCCCAATTACCAACATCCCTGAAGGCTTGTTCTGGCAGCTAGAGATATCTGGCAGCTGTGCTCCAGTCACACCCCCAGCCATGCCTTTACATGCCACCTTGCTGCTTTTTTGGCACTGAGGGAATCCCTAACCATCCCATTTAGAAGGTGGCATGGGAAACAGGATTGCTGTCATTGGTAGCTAACGGTATGTGTACTTAGCACCTCCTGTGCCAGATGGACCTTCAGCCTCAACTATAGAAGACAAGGTCAAGGCTTTCATGTTACAAGTTATCACTGTTTAATCAAGTCATGTGCCCTGCACTGGTACCTCCTCAATTACTTCAGTGGGGTTATTTTAAGGAGGAGGGAGATAATCAGAGTCCAGAACAGTCTACCCTCCACTGGGGGAAGAGGTGACTTATACTCTTGGGTCTCGATCCAGAACCAGGATAATGGTGTCTAAATTCTAAGCACTAGCTGACTTGCATTAAGGTGTGATAAGCCAGAGAGAGGGGTGGCTAGGTAGCCACCATAGCAATCATTTTTTGCTAAGCAAAGGTGCGTTGGTCTCTATGATAGGCAGAGCACAGATGAAGAAATTTGAGCAATTCCTCTCTGGGATTAAATCAGAAGTTTTATGCTCAGTGTCTGTGACATTTATTATTTTTCCAAGACAGCTTATGTTCTGGTTTTGATTTCTAATAATTACAGCAAAAGAAACCCTCATTGCTGGGCAGGTTGCTGCAGTGTGTTCACCTCTTAAGCACCAACAGGTGGCCCGACCTTAAAATGAATTTAACCAGTGAACGGAGTCCACATCTAGTGGTCGGATTTGTTGTGTGTGCAGCAAAGTCTCAAACTGAGACCCTCATGATCAGGAAGCAGCATTTCAAACAGGACACCTAAATATGTTCCCATAATAAAATACCTCCATTTGGCAATGCTATAAGCCTTAGAAAAATCTCAGTTCACACGTCCTCAGTAGAGACTTGTTGGAGCTTCACAGCTAAACTCTGAAGATTCTGTCTGCAGGGCAACAGGGGCCAAGCAGGACTCCCCCTGCAATTTCAGCTCCCAGCTGCTGCTGGTGGAGTGGGGCTGGGCACCAGAACTGAGAGCTGGGAGCCTGTCTCTCCTGTACGCTCCATGCCCCCACTTCTGGAACTCAGGCAGTGTGGAGGAATGTAGCAGGGACCAGAACTGGACCAGTGTGTGAGGAGAAGTAGTAGATTGGGGTAAGGAGCCTGCGGGCAGGGAAGTGGAACTGGAGGCTGGTAGGAGGGGAAAGAGGGGGACTGGCTGGGCAAGGAAATTGAGGACAAGGAGCTGAGGAGATAGAGCAAGAAACTGAGCAAGGAGACTGAGACTGCAAGTCAGTGAGGGGAACAGGGGTATGGGGGAACAACTGGAGCTATTCTGTGGGGCACATCACTGTAGTATCTAAGTGGTTCATTAATAATAATTGATTTATCCTCCCAACAACCCTTGTGAGGTGTGAGGCTATTCTTATCTCCATTTTACAGAAGGAGAACGGCAGCACCTATCATATATGAAGCCCACAGAAGCATTTTCCCATTGAATTTTGACCTCCAAGCCCTCACCCTCTGCCGTGCTGGCAGGATCTGGTGCAGGCATGACACTGTGTAAGATACTCATACTTACTCATATTATATGGATATCAGAAATGTTCACTAAAATGGTGTTTTCCACATATAATCATCATCATCCTCTTACTTAGTACTTCTATAACTCTTTTCATCTATAGATCTCAAAGTGCTCTACACAGGAGTGGTCGCAGCATAATCCCCATTTTACAGATGGGGAAACTGAGGCATGGAGAGGTTAAATAATGTGACCTTGTAGACAGTGCAGAAGTCAAGTTAACTCAGCATAATTCCTCAGCCTATTGGAATGATGGCCTCAGCAGACAGAGAACCTGCACTATAGAAAACTGGGAACACTGGGGAGGAATTCAGTGGGACCAAGTTGTTTCCTATTGTCAGGGCACATGGATGTTCTAGAAGGGGAATTCAGTGATTTGCTGTCCATCTTTTTTGGTCAGCACTGGGGTGAAGCCCTAAGAAATGTGGGGGACAAGGAGGAAGCAAATGGAAGTTGCCTGATGTGACTGACTCTAACAATGCATATGGTTTGTGTGAAATATGTACATTCCTGTGGTGTGTCATTTTATCTCAGACCTCCGAGCTGGCTCCCTTCCTTTTGCCCATTCAGCATTTAGAGCATAATTCACATCCTTGCTCTGATGGCTGTGGAATGGATGTGTTTCTGGCCCCTGTTGCTGGGAAGAGATGAATCTTACAAATGGGCAAAAAATGTAAATTTGGCTCCTTAAATTACATTTCGCTGAAGTCTTCCAGTGAAGCTTACTGAGCTCCTCTGAAGTAACCTCATGCTGGTTTCCTAAGGGCCATTCACCTACAAAATGCAAGGCTGCAGAATTCACATGGATGCTGGGGATCGGGAGGGTGAAAGGCAGCTGCTACATCCTAACAGTTCTGCCAATCCTAGAACAGTGTCAGTTCTCCAGAGGCACAATGAGCTGCACCTGTTTGCAACATGTTCCACTGTTGTGCATTGTTATGGACTAATTCACAGTGATTGAGACCACATTGGTTCCAATTCTTATTTACAATTGTGGCCCTTTACCCTGCTGTGGGAGGGGAAGGGTGCCTTAAAGTGAATGTAAATGTAATTTGATCCCCCTTAAAGGGCCCGATACATTGCTCAGAACATTAGTGCAAAGGAGAATCAGGTCCATCATCTCTGGGGCTATACAGTAGGTTCTGAAAGCCTCCAGGATAACCAGTAGGGTTGCCCAGTGTGAGAATGCAACTGCCACAACTGGGAGGAAGCTGGAGGAATAAATCCCTACTTCTATTCAGGTTAAACTCCATTTATGAGAGGCATAACTCCAAGGGGAGCCCCTCTACAGCCCAAAAGATAGGGAAGGAGATGGTGTCTCAGTGCAATTCCCAGTAGGTTGGGGTCCTTAGCATAGAATCTATCATCAAAACTGCCCTATGTGTTGAGAAAGGCCAGGACTGAAAAAGTTAAGTTGACTGAACCCCTTTTCTGACCTATAAAAATCATCCTTCCAGGTCAGAGTATTATTGTTTGTGTACCTTAGTGCCTAGAGGCCCTATTTTTTTTAGGTGCAGTAAATGCACATATTCTAGACGTTCTCAGTGCATATCCCCCAAAAGCTTACAGTCTACATGGACAAGAGACACAAATGATGGGAGAAGGGAAGTAACGTTATCCCTGTTTTACAGATGGGGTCCTCAGACATTAAGTGACTTGCCCAAGATCTGTGATAGAACCAGGAACAGAACCTGAGGTTCTTGAGTTCCCACCCACCGCCTTAACAGCAAGACCTCCTTTTGCTGATAAAGCCACTAAATAATGTGACTAGAGTAGAACTAATTAAAATACATTAGAATTAATGAGGATTGCCTTCATAAAATGAACTGTGGGGGTTGGTTTTTTGGCTTGGTGTGGGTGGTGGTGGGGGCAGATGACTGGGGATTTGGAAAGAGAAGTTAATAAATGTGCCCAGTTCTTCTAAAAAACAAATCTGTGTATCTGCTAATTATTAGTTGTATATCTAAATACTGTCGTTTTCGTTGCTCACATGAGTTTCTAGTTTATATACTACAGAAGCTTCATGAAGAACATCATCATTTGAATGATCATTACAGGCATTTATACGGCACTTGTCATCATATCGAGATGCATTTTATATTACTGACATGAGGTCATTAAGAATTACAACTAGGAGCAGAAAAAAGTCATCATAGTTCTCTGCTACACCACACAGCTTTCAGGCAGAGGAGGTGGGTTTGGCCAGGTGGCTAAAAGACTAGTAGTTCATAGCTTATGAGCAGGTAGAAGCCCAGACATAGAGATGCATCTTGCAATTCTTTCTGAGCATGGCCAGGTGGGTGATTTAATATATTTCTGGTAGATGCTGAAGAGATACAGACCCATTATCCACAATGCCCTGCTGCCAGCTACCAGGGCCTTCATCCTGGGGCTAGTAATTTCCAGCATTCCAGATAAGTGTTGGCCATGTAACTGGAATAACTTGAGCACCCTCTCTGACCGCAACATCTCATCGGGCAAATGAGAAATACGGAGCTGTTACAGAGTGGTGCCCAATAGCAGATTTAAATTCCCGTGAGCCCTTGGAGCTCAGGACAAGCATTGCCTACCTAATGGTTGCCGAAAGAATATGTAATGTGCTGTGTATGCGTCTGTGCTGTTGCTTTTTAGCAGCTGGCCCACAGAGTGGCTAAGCGATCTGCTGTTAAACCATATAAAACAGAGTGTTAGAAACCTGCCTCTTTGGAGCTGATGGACCAGGAGTCTAATCCAAATTGTGTCTGTTGTCTGCAGTGCAAGATTGCTTTCACTGCCTCTTCCTGAATTTTGGCAAAAGGCCTTAGGGTATGTCTGCAGTGGAAGTAAAAGCCTCTGTCTGGCTCATGCCAGCTGACTCAGGCTTGCTGGGCCCCGGCTAGAGATAGGGCTAGAGCCTGGGCTCTAGGACCCTGCAAGGTGGAAGGGTTCCCAGAGCTCGGGCTGCAGCCCAAGCCTGAACAGCTACACGGTGGTTAAACAGCCCCTTAGCTCAAGCCTCACAAGCCGAAGTCAGCTAGCATGGGCCAGCCACAGGTGTCCAATTGCAGTGTAGATATCCCCTTAATGGCTGCTGCGGACCTGGTTCAGTGCTCTGAAGAGCATCAAGAAGTGTGTAACAGGCTATCACTCTCCCTGCCTCTGTTTCCCCTGGCAGGCTGCATTATTATTCACATAATGATCCTTCCCCTGCATCATGCTGGACTTTCTTCTTCTTCTTTTAAGCGTTCACTAGTTTTATCTTGCAGTCTTGCCACTGTATTAATTCTGCTGGCTGCTTGGGAGAGCATACAGCATGTCTCTCTTATCAAACTGTAGCACAACAGAAGCCCTCGGGTAAAGGCATTTGGCTCATAGGATCCAGTTTCTTTTTGACCGTGACTCAGCAGGATTTATGGTTAAATACATCAGGACTTGCTCTGGCACTTTTTATCTCATTACCACTGGCACTTTAGGCCAAAATTCAACCCTACCAGACTTGAAGGAAAGTGGCATCTGCTTATGAGAGGACTGACTTTGATCCCATATCCTCCAGATGATGAAATACCTCAAAAGAAATACAGCACAAATGCAGTTACAACAGACTAGCTAACAATGTTGTCTCCCGATCTAGTGACTAGCCTATATAAGAGGATAAGAATCTACTACTGCCACTATTAAGAGGAGATACACCTTCAGCTCAAGTAGTGGCAGCCTGTTCTTTTAGTGCTGCAAATCCCAAATTCAGTCCTTCCTGAGTATAACTGTACAATCAAAAGAGTTTTTCCTCAACCCTTAATGCTTATAACCACTTCTTTACCACTCCCCCAATATTTGCATCATCTACAGACTTTACAGTAATGGTTTTATGTTTTCTTCCATGATTTTTTTCATGTTTAAAAATGTTAAATAATGTAGAGCCAAGAACAGATCCCTGCTAGACCCCACTAGAACCACACCCACTCATTGATGGCTCCCTATTTACAATTATAGCTTGAGATTTAACAGTTAGCCAGTTTTTAATCCATTTCATGTGTGATATAGCAGGGCCAGGGAGCAGTGGGAGAGGGGAGATATATAAGCCCTAGGCAAATTAAGGTGTGGTTCTCTGTAGACTAGGGAGGGCTGCTACAGGTTAATTAGAGCACCTGTAGTCAATTAAGGCCCTGTCAGGAACCTCTGCTTCAGGCAGACAGGGTGTATAAGGAAGGAGAGAGGACTGGAGTTTAGAGGTGTGTTGCTGATAATTGAAAGACCAGAGCACTTGAGGAAGGGGTACTCTGTCCTAGCATCAAGGACCAAGGGTAACCCTACCCAAGGGGGAAGAGGGTAAGAAACTCATAGGGGTTGAGAGGGGCTGGGACTCAGAGTGAGGAGCAAACCCAGACCCCTTCCCTGCTTTTCTCCTCTACCACCTTCCTGGACCGCTAGTGGGGCTTTTGGTACCCCAAGAGCAGGGGCCAGAGGTGGTGTCCTAGCACCCCACCAAGAAAAGTGTGGGACCCACATGGCCATTTTGTATGTTACTTTTGTATCATGCTAGTTTCTTAATCAAAATGTTGTGTGATGCTAAGTCAAATGCCCTACTGAAGTCTAAATATATTGGACTGTCTTTTTCCTCTGTGTCTGTACAGCTCCTAGTACAGTGGAGTTCTAGTCCTTGACTAGGGCTTCTAGGTGCTACTGCAATACAAATAAGAAATGCTAATAAGCATAATCAACATTAATACCTTTGTCAACTAAACATCTAATCTTATTAAAAAGAGAAAATAGTTTCCATCAACTAATGTTGATTGGCATTAATTATATTACCTTCCTTAACTTCTTTATTAATTGAGTCCCTTATTAGGTGCTCCATTATTTCCATAGAGAAAATAGTAAAGGGAAGCACAAGCTCACAAGAAGTAACCTATGGCCAGCAGAGTTAAGGAAATAAAATGGAGATATTAAATATATTAGGAACAAAAGGAATCCTAACAATTGTATTGGTCCATTAATGGATGGAAATGGTAAAATTGTCAATAGCAATGCAGAAAAAGGAGAAATGTTCAATAAAGATTTCTGTTCTGTATTTGGGAAAAAGCATGCTGATGTATTCATTTCATATATGAGGTTTCGATATGGATACTGAAGACCCACCCCTCCCCAGATTAAAATTGTGCAAAATTGGTAGATTGCTGGACAAGATATGTGGTCTGAATCCATTAGAAACTGGAAGTTTAGCATACTGCAAAAATCCAGCAGAGAAAAGGCAAATTCTGGTCTCAGAAGTACTGCCTTGGAAGCAAAGTACTATTACTTACTATACTAGGTGGTGGAGATGGAGAAATTGACATTAGCTGAAGTTTGGCTTTTTTTTAATTATTAATTTAAAATTAGCACAGGAATATCCTCTATTCTAGACAGTTTGGCCATTTATCCTACTGCCTGTCGTTCCTGTAAGAACTTTCACAGTTGGCATCCATTTTCTATACTTGTACCCTCCTCAATTTGATGCAGTGTCTTTGTACATAAAATTAAAATCCATGGAAATGTCATTCCACCACAGCTTTAACAAAAAACCAGCACTTCCCTCTGAAGAGCAATGTATCAGTAGAGCTAGAGAAATTATTAAAAAGTAGTCACTTAAAAAAAAAAAGTAATTTCTTTAGAAAGCCATGATGCCTTTTGTCTGGAGCCTCAGCTGCAGCAGTGACATTAGAAGAACCCTAAAAATAATTTTCCTAAGTGTGCAGCAAGAGAAACAGTCATATGTAACTGCACATTGAGTCAAAGCAAATTGTATTTGAAAGTGCCCCACGGTGGTGAATGGAGGCCATTATACAACTGGGCCAGCAGCTAAACATGAACGGTAGATTGGAAATTAAGCCAAAGACTAATAGGGAGACTGAAGATGGTTGGTGCAGGTCTGAAAAGTTTGTAGACATAGAAATTGGGTCAGATATTATGAGGGCTTCCTATCTTCATGCTTCAAGCTAGAGGTTGAGAGCTTGTAGGGGGTTGGAAAGGAATTCTCCACCCTGTCCTCCATGGTATAGGTACACAATAAGTTCATGTTGGCTTTTTGGATCTAGGACAGACCATACTGTAGATGGACCAGTACTCTGATTTCATTATGGAATCTCATGTATTCCTAAGAGATGGTCATGTCTGATCATCTTGAAGTAGGGGAAAGTATTCAGCCACTGAGCTTCCTCAGTTATGAGGTATAGAATATCAGGGTTGGACGTGACCTCAGCAGGTCATCTAGTCCAACCTCCTGCTCAAAGCAGGACCAATCCCCAGACAGATTTTTACCCCGGTTCCCTAAATGTCCCCCTCAAGGATTTAACTCACAACTCTGGATTTAGCAGGCCAATGCTCAAACCACTGAGCTATCCCTTCCCACTTAGTATAGGAGCTGAAGGCATGAATTGTAAACTATGACTGATAACCAAATGGCCTAAGCAGAAAATATGGCTAGTAAGAGAAACTGGAAGTCTAATACTAGGAATGGTCAAAAAATAAATGGGTGAATAGGGAACTAGAATCAAGATTTAGAACATCAGCTTGATCAAAGGATTCTAGGCAAGACATCTATGCCAAGCAGATGGAAGAGTACACAACCAGTAACCAGATGAGTAACCTTTTATAGAGAAGAAATGTCAGCAAACACAGATCTAATAAATACAGACATCTGTCAGAACAAGTAGGGTGGATCCAAGATGGGAGAAACTAGGGTTACAGAGGAGAGACCTTTGAAGAATTAAGGGATGGGACATGGCTGATATTAATGTTGTACATCATTGCTGCATAGTAAGTCTCGTTCTAGCATTGAATGCTACTTAAGGTTTCTTTCTGAGGACATCCATGACTTCTGAACTCCGCACACACATTAATGATATTTCTAGTACTGCCCTGCTGTAGCTCGGCTTCATGCAGGAATTACCAAGTGAAATTCTATGGCCTGTGTGCTACAAAAGGTCAAATGAGAGAATTTGGCCTTAATATCTGTAAATCTATAATGGGAGTGACAGGTGAACTTACGTTGGTTGACCGGTGAACTTAGGACATTCTCTGAGGTAACAGTTTCTGTGGCAGTTCAGGATTGGAGTACAAGGTACCTGTTCGCTGCATGGCCAGTGAGATGGCTACAGGAATCAATCTGTGGGCATTCACAATGTCAGCTTTTGCACTTCATGAATGCTTAACTGTGCAATCTTTACATTACATGCAAAAAATGACATCAAGATACAGTTATAGCTTGTAGGAGCCAGAAAAAGACCACTAGGACCACACAGTCTGAACCCAGATGTTCTGCAGAACTAGTCACTCCATCATTCTCACTAATGTCTCAGCTACTCTTTTCTTCAATCTCTGCAGTGATGGCACCTCGACCACCTCCCTATCTTGCTGCCAAGGAAAGAATTCTGCAGTCACTCCCTAGGGAGTGGAGGAGTTGGCAAGGGATGGGGAGTTCTAGGAGGAGTGAGCCCTGGGATCCAGCCTGGGAATGCAGACTCAGGCAAGAACCCAAGAGGGGGTAAAGTAGATGCAGAGACAGCTCCAATGGTAAACCAGATTGGGGGTGGGGGCATAAAATAGGGAAGACAGGTAAGAAGAGGTCCAGGGAGATAGTGACAGGGTCTGGGAGTAAGTGAACGCTCGCATCTTTAGGAACTCTGGTCTGTGTTAACGGCTGGAGCAAGGGACTTACTTTCCAGACCAGACCAGAAAATGGTTAACCGTTGGGGATGTTGAAATGCCTATAGTTATCCTTGGGGACCCAGCCTACCCCTTAATGCCATGCCTCATGAAGCTGTACACAGGCACCCTGGACAGTAGGCAGGAGCTGTTCAACTATAGCCTGAGCAAGTGCAGAATGGTGGTAGAATGTGCCTTTGGACGTTTAAAAGTGCGCTGGCACAGTTTACTGACACGGTTAGACCTCGTTATTAGTGCTTGCTGTGTGCTCCACAATATCTGTGAGAATAAGGGGGAGATGTTTATGGTGGGATGGGAGGTTGAGGCAAATCACCTGGCCGCTGATTACACGCAGCCAGACACCAGGGCAATTAGAAGAGCACAGCAGTGCATGGTGCACATCAGAGAAGCTTTGAAAACCAGTTTCATGACTGGTCAGGGGGCTACGGTGTGCAAGTTCTGTTTGTTTCTCCTTGATAAAAACCTGCCCCCTGGGTTCACTCTACTTCCCTGTAAATAAACCGCCCTCCCCTCCCCCCTTTGATCACTGCTTGCAGTGGCAATAAAGTCATTGTTGTTCAAAATTCATGCATTCTTTATTACTTCATCACACAAATGGGGGGATAACTGCCAAGGTAGCCTGGGAGGGGTGGGGGAGGAGGGAAGGACAAGGCCACACTGCGCTTCAAAACTTTATTGAATGCCGGCTTTCTGTTGCTTGGGCAATCCTCTTGGGTGGAGTGGTTGGGTGGCCGGAGGCCCCCCACCGCGTTCTTGGGCGTCTGGGTGAGGAGGCTATGGAACTTGGGGAGGAAGGTGGTTGGTCACACAGGGGCTGCAGCGGCGGTCTGTGTTCCTCCTGCTGCCTGTCCTGCTCAACAATACGCTGGAGAATATGAGTTTGATCCTCGAGTAGCCTGAGCATTGCTTCCTGCTTCCTTTCATAATGCTGTCGCCACATCTCCTCTCGCTGGACCCTCCTGTCCTCTCGCACGTCCCTCCTGACCTCACATTCATTTTGTGCTTTCCTACACTCTGACATTGCCTCCACGCATTCTGCTGGGCTCTTTCAGTGTGGGAGGACTGCATGAGCTCAGAGAACATGTCAGTGTGAGTGCGTTTTTTTTCGCCTTCTAATCTTCACTAGCCTCTGGGATGGAGACGATACAGCGAGTGTTGAAACATTTGCAGCTGCTGGAGGGGAAAAAAAGAGGAGAGTAGTATTTAAAAAGACACATTTTAGAGAACAATGGGTACACTCTTCCAAGCTGAACCAAGCTGTTAACATTACATAGCACGTGTGCTTTCTTTACAAGGTCGCATTTTGACTCTTATATTGAGGGCCTGCCAGTTTGGTGTGAGAGATCACACACACAGGGCCGGTGGGCAACAGAATTCAGCTTGCAGGCAGACATGGTAAGCCACAGTCTTTTGGCTTCTTTAACCTTCATAACATGTGGGAATGGTTTCAAACAGCAGCACCCTCATGTCCCATACCACGCACCCATTGAGTTGGCCATTTAAAATGGGTTGGCCATTTAAAAGGAGGGGCTGCAGTTTTCGGGTTAACGTGCAGCACAAACCCAACTAAAGCCCTCCACCCCACCCTATTCTCTGGGATGATCGCTTCACCCCTCCCCCCATTGCGTGGCGCACAGCAGGGATGATTTCTGTTCAGTCACTGGCAAACAGCCCAGCAGGAACGTCCACCTCTTAATGTCCCCTTAATAAAATTCCCCTATTTCAAGCAGGTGACCATGAATGATATCACTCTCCTGAGGATAACACAGAGAGATAAAGAACGGCTGTTGCTCGAATGCCAGCAAACACCGGGACCGTATGCTGCCATGCTTTGTTATGCAATGATTCCAGACTACATGCTACTGGCCTGGCATGGTAAAGTGTCCTACCATGGAGGATGAAATAAGGCTGCCCTCCCCAGAAACCTTTTGCAAAGGCTTTGGGAGTACATCCAGGAGAGCTTCACTGAGATGTCCCTGGAGGATTTCCACTCCATCCCCATACATGTTAACAGACTTTTCCAGTAGCAGTACTGGCCGCGAATGCATCCCAAGTCTTCAGGGCAAATTAATCATTAAACACACTTGCTTTTAAACCATGTACAATATTTACAAAGGCACACTCACTAGAGGTGTCTTCTCTGCCTTCAAGGTCCTTGAGCCTGCCTTGGATGGGTTGGGAGGGTACTGGGTCCAGGGTGATTAACTGTCCCTGACTGTCAGGGAAAATGTTTTCTCCGCTTCCTTGCTGTGCACTAACTTCAACGTCCTCCTCCTCCTCCTCTTCCCCTAAATCCACATCCCTGTTGCATGAGAGTCCATTGACAGAGTCAAAGCACAGGGGTGGGGTAGTTGTAGGGGCACCCCCCAGAATGGCATGCAGCTCATCATAGAAGCAACATGTCTGGGGCTCTGTCCCGGAGCAGCCGTTTGCCTCTCTGTTTTTTTGGTAGGCTTGCCTCAGCAACTTAGGTTTCACACGGCACTGCTGCGGGTCCCTGTTATGGCCTCTATCCTTCATGCCCTTTGAGATTTTTTTCAAATATTCTGGCATTTCGTCTTTTGGAATGGAGTTTGGATAGCATGGATTCATCTCCTCATACAGTGATCAGATCCAGTACCTCCCGTTCGGTCCATGCTGGAGCTCTTTTGCGATTCTGGTACTCCATGGTCACCTGTGCTGATAAGCTCTGCATGGTCACCTGTGCTGATCAGCTCGCCATGCTGGCCAAACAGGAAATGAAATTCAAAATTTCACAGGGCTTTTCCTGTCTACCTGGCCAGCGCATCGGAGTTGAGAGTGCTGTCCAAAGCGGTCACAATGGAGTACTCTGGGATAGCTCCTGGAGGCCAATGCCATCGAACTGCGTCCACACTACCCCAAATTCGACCCAGCAAGGTCAATTTCAGCGCTAATCCCCTCATCGGGTAGGAGTTCCGAAATCGATTTTAAGAGCCCTTTAAGTCGACAGCAATGGCTTCGTCGTGTGGATGGGTGCAGGGTAAAATCGATCTAACGCTGCTAAATTTGACCTAAACTCGTAGTGTAGACCAAGGCTAGGAGTCACCCCAGTGGTGAGTAGTGAATCCTATGACACAGCCAGATTTCATATTGTGGTTATAGCCACGTCTCTCAGATCCAAAGAAGTGCAAAAGAAAACAAATGCTGATGGAGACTTCAGGGGATGTTAGAATCACGGACACACTATGATCATCAAACATATCCCATTATTGATTTGTAGTATTTTACAGTAGCCTGCATGGTGTCTTCCATCAAACTTATTCTCGTGATTTCACACTGCAAATATTTATATATTTTGCTGGTGAAGGCATTTATAGACTGACCATGCCTCTTCTAGCTGTTGTTTTTCTTCTTCTCTAGACTATATAAATTTAGCTCCCTCTGTCTCATCTTTCAGTCCTTGAATCACTTTTTTGATGGTTTTCTCTGTATTTTTTTATCAAACTAGGGTTTATCTCTGCATGAAATGGCCCCCAAAAGTGATCCATTCTGTCATCAACTTACAATTCTGCAATCTTGCAGGTCTTTCTTCATTTCACCCTGTCTGACACAACAACTAAATGTCGGGCTTGCATATACTGTTCTGCTTATCCAATCATTTGAAAATGCTTTTTTCTCCACATTGCCCTGCCAATGTACCTCCGCCCAGACCCAAAGAAATCATCTCTAAGGGCGAGAGACTAGTTCGTCATTCATATCCATTCAGTCTCCAGCATCTTTGCTGAAACTCCCAACTGGGGTGACAATTAGTGTAAATTATGATGGCCTCTTAAGTGACGAAGATAGAAATCTAGTAGATCTAGCTGGGAATTTTCCATCAATTATTTTTCAAGGAAAAATGCAGTTTCTGCAATATTGAGATGTAGTGTGGCCAGGGTGCCTGACCCATAAAATAGAATAGGGACATGATACCTATAACTACAGCTCCCATGTGGCATGACAATGAAACCCAATTTAATGTTGATCTGATTCAGAATTTTTTTTTGTTTGGAGTCAGTTCAACAAAGCAAAATGAAACATTCCTCTTTGGTAATATCAAAATGGTAGAAATGAAACAAAAGTTCTGAAATGAAATGTTCCATGAAACCATTTGATATTTCAACTTTTTACTCAAATTCAGGTGGGAGAAATATCAAAATATACAAATTTCCCAGCAGATAGAAATTCTGATTTTCTCTTAGGCCTGGTCTACACTAAGGGAGGGGGGGTTGAACTAAGGTACGCAAGTTCAGCTACGTGAATAGCGTAGCTGAACTCGAAGTACCCTAGTTCAAACTACTCACCCGTCCAGACGCCGCGGGATCGAAGTCCGCGGCTCCAAAGTCGACTCCGCCACCGCCGTTCGCAGTGGTGGAGTTCCGAAGTCGACCGGAGCGCGTGGGGAGTTCGAACTATCGCATCTTGATTAGACGCGATAGTTCGAACTCCGAGAAGTCGAACTCTCTGTGTCGACCCGCGCGGTAAGTATAGACCTACCCTTAGCTCTAGTATCTAGCCTAAGAGCCATAAACTGACTCATTTCATAAAGCCACTGCCCAGGCATTAGAATAGAATGCTTGTCTCCACTGACCTGTGCTGAGTTAGAATCTATGGTCTAGATATATTTTGCAATCTATTCTGCAGACATGCTGAAGTACTTACCAGACAGACATTGTGAAGTCTTGGCTAACACAGCGATGGAATTCCTTCCAGGAAGTGATTCATGATCCAGTGAAAGGCAACAAGTTAACTGAAAATAAATTTCAACACAACTTAGTTAACCTGTAGAACTCCCTGCCACAATAAAGTCACTGAAACCAAGAGTGTAGTAGGATTAAAAAGAGGATTACATGGTCATATGAATGAGAACACCCACATTTATATTTGATAGGGTACACAAAATGTAAGGAACATAATTAACCTTCCAGCATCAGAGCATAAGCCCAGCACATACTCCTTGGGTTACGAAGAAATTTACTTTACAAGCAGGCTATCCCATAATTTCCCATCATAAGGAATCTTGTATCTTCCTTTTGAACATCCAATAATGACCTCTTCAGAAAGAATCTGCTAATTCCACAGTCCACCACACTTCACTAGTGTTTTTCCTCATCGTCAATTTAAATTTTCCTTAGATCAGTTTCACCCCTTGCTCCTTGTTTCCCAAAAAACATTTTCCCCCCTCCTGGGCATTCACATCTTATCAGTATCTCCCTGCCTACTGTACACTGCAGCACGCTGCTCTGTTTTGCAACAGATTGCCTCTGGCAGAGCATTGGAAAGATGAGGAAGAATATGATATGGTAATTCTATTTAATCACAAACTGAAGCATCACCTGGGTTTTCACAGCACACAGGGCAGTAATTCCACCATGCAGATGCTCAGATACCAATGTAATAAGCTAGTTTGAACACCTATATGTTAGACATTAGAGGAAATAGGTGGCTAGATGGAGATATCCGGTTCAATCAATTAGTCACGGTAGCCAATTATTTCACATTTTATTTATTTAATTCAAGGCTCTGTAGTTCCCATTGAAATGTTTTTCACTAGTAAAAATGCCCCCCATTATTAAAACCAGTCAGTGGGCAGCCTGCACCATTCTCAGTGTCTGGCGGTGCAATGGTGTAGCAGGAGCTAAGATAGATTTAAGAAGGTGGCTTGTTCTGATATCTAAAAGGTATAGCATGACGTTGTAAATCCAGCTTTCTCCTTCCACAGACACTCCAATGTAGAGCAGCGGCGCTGTATATTTGAAATAGCCAGAAAATTGGCCCAGCTCATAATGATTTTACATTTATTGGCTGTGCTTCAGATTTATTTTGTGTTCACATGCAGGTGGGAAATACATAGTGTCGGGTCCACAGAGAGGTGGAGGCCAAATGTGCTGGGTGTGGGAGTGTAGCAGAGCGTTGCAAGGTGTTGGGGGACTGGAAGGGCAAGAACATGCTGACATCCCAGCTGCCCTCAACCCAGAAGCAGGAATAATGCAGCCAGAATCCCTTTCTTTTCTTCCTCCTTCTCCAGCCACTTTCCCTTTACCCGATCACTCAAGCAAATTAAAAGGGCATTAAAAATGCAGGTGGGAGATGAGATGATGACCAACGGGGTTGGCGGGGCGGGGAAGGATCTGAGCAATTAAAAATTAACCTGCACTCCAGCAAATAATTTCCCTATAAAACATAATTTGCATTTTCCCCTGCTGCTCTGGTAAATGAAATTTAAATATTTAACCAGAGTCCCGGTGTCACTGGGGCTGCAGCATGTGCCATCCCCCAATGGGAGAAGGAGAGCAAACATTTCACTAACAAGATGAGCAATGCTGCTTGTCATTCGCTCGGACTGGTCCACTCCTTACACAGCTTTGCAATCCACTCACCCTTCTGTTTGTGACAGATCTGTAAGCTGCAGACGGACACACAGGCAACTGCTAAGATGCTTCACGCATGAGGTGCATGGTACTTCCACTGATGCACCTTGTGTCATCCTCCAAAATGACAATGGGCCAATGGGCCATCAGCACAGCAAAAAATGTCCTGTGGCCCACTGCAGCCAGGACCAGCAGTAAAACTCTTGGGCTGTTCAATGCAAACTAGAGATCACAGAAACAGCAATGGGATAGCTCCACGAAGGGATGGATAGTCTCATTTTCAGAAGTGTCCGAGTACCCACAAATCCTATGGAAGTCAATGGGAGCTGCAGGTGCTCGGTACCTTTGAAAAACAATTCACCAGTGACTAGGTCCTAGTCCATAACCCTGCTACGGCTACTGCAGTATGATTCCGTAGAGATGTTTGATAGTCCTTTGTCTAGATGGTTTTTTCGATGTCCAAAGCAATGAATCTTCCACCAGTTCCCCAGGTAACTATTCCATAGGCTTCCTGATAGCCACCCTAAATGTCCCTTTTCTTAATTCATCCTATCTCGCCTACTTCTGCACCCTTAAATTCACCCTAGATAACGCCTTTGTTCCCTTGAGGTTTACACCATTCAGGTATATTTAGATTGTTTTATCGACACATTTAAGGCTTAGTTGCTCCCTGTCCCACCCTCCACCCCTCTGCAGGGGCCAAGCACAGACGCCCACTGAAGATTCCAACCATGTCAGAACTGGTTCTGCTATGGACTCGCAGTGGGGAGGGTCCTTCCCTTCTGATCCCTGTGGAAATCCCCAAGAAGTGTGAAGATTTGGTCCATGCCCCCTGTTATTTATTTACTGGGCCTAACCTATAGTCAGTGTGGCCTTAAGGAGCGTGCAGGTATATGTGAGGTATGCAGCTATTGCTAGCTGAGAACAACTTCAGGCAGCATTGGCCTGATGTCAGGATGGAAGGAACAAGTGGGTTAAACAACAGTGGAAAATCTTCCTCGGAAGCCCAAGTGAAGACGTTAAGAAGAAAAGCAAAGCAGTGAATGACCTTGCTTCCTTTGACATTTCTGAGTGATGTCTCCCTCTGGAGCCGTGGCCCAAAGCCTCCTGTCTGAATATGCCGAGCAACAAGGAGAAGAGATCAGCATGACGCTGTAGCCTGCAGGGCCACTCGTGGGGAGAGAGTTGTGCTTCTCTTCATCTTAGTCAACGTGGAGCCATGGCAAGGAAACTGTCAGGCTCTTTTAAGCCCATTTCAATCAGGGCCTATATCTTGCCTTGAGAGAGGGGCAGAGGGGACAGCCACAGCACTGATGTGAATTGTGTGATGCAGCTACCGTAGTGAGGTGGGGACAAGTTGGATGTAGCTGAGAAATGTCGCCCCAAGAAGATAGAAATGATCTTTAGTGTTTTATTCTATCTCTTCATAGACCCCTTTGGGAGCAGTATTAATGAGAAATGTTATCTAGCCCAGTAGACGTAAAAGGAAATCCATTTAAGAAGCCACCATCTGGATGGATCGTTCCACCTCCAGAGATGTCTCAGCTTCAGCGGCCCAGCTACGGTGCTGCAACTGTGCCAGGGTAGTGCTTGTAGCATGGAGGCTTCCTACATCGGAGGCAGGGTTCTTCCGTCAATGTAACTAATTCATCTCTCTGAGAAGCAGTACCTAGGTCAATGGAAGAATTCTTCCATCGACCTAGCTGCATCTACAGTGGGGGTTAGGTCAACCTAATTATGTCACGCAGGGTGTAAAATTTGTTCACAGCCCTGAGCACTGTAGCTAGATTGACCTAAGTTTTAGGTGTGGACCAGGCCTCAGAAAAAGTTAGCAGAACTTACAAATGCTTAAATGTGGAGGAACTGGATGACTCAGGGGACTGGGTGCTGCTTCAAATATCACCTGGGCTGAGTATACCAAAAGCTATAATTACCTGGTGGCTGTTCAGTGGCCTGTGGGAAATTAGTGGGTGTCTCTCAGTCCCATTCCTCCTGGGCTGATGGAATAATATGATTACTTGGCTCTTATACAGCACTTTTCAAATAACAATCCCCAAAGACTTTGTATACATCACATCTAGTTTTAACTGGCAGTGTCAGCAGAGAGATCAAGAACTGAATGGGCCTGAACACCCCTTTAACTCAGATCAGGTTTGAAGAGAGGATTGGGCCATACCAGCTCAATCATTGGTCGGGCTAGACTGATATTTTGCTTCCAGCACGGGCCAGTACTTAATGCTTTAAAGGGAGGAAAGGAATCGGCTTTGTACACCCAGCTAAAGAACATCTTATATATTAGAGCACTGCTCTGACTAAGGGCTATGCAGAAGATGCACCGCCCTAAGGAGAGTTCTGAGAGACATCAATTGCTTCTGGAATTCCTGGGGAGCACAGCTGCTGCACCATCCCTTAGAACCTACAGGAAACAACTTGTACTTCCTTCCTCAGCCAGCTCTACCAGCTAGTGCAGAAAAGGGTTGGCTCTGCTTCCTTCCAACCCCCTTTGGAGAGACTAGCACCTACAGAGGCAATAACCCAGCCCAGCCCTTTGTTGTGGGGAAGCACAAGAGTTGCATCTGTGGCTAGCCCCTGTGAGCGGTGTGAAAGGGCAGAGGGCTCTTTGCTCCCTCCACTCCTATGCATCCACTCAGGGGACCAGCCACAGTCTGGTGTCAATGCTTTACTGCTGTATTTAGGAGGGGGTGTCACTGATGTAACCCTGAAGCCAGATTTGCTTACCTGTATCGCGCAAGACTACAAATGGTTATAATCTAACCAAGCCCTTTTGAAAACCCAGCAACACAACCAACAAAGTGCCTGGGGGGTGGCATGAGTGAAGCTTTCAGTACCACTCTCCCTGCTCCGTGGATAAAGAGGAGACATTAGTCATCAGCCAATCCAGGACCATTTACTTTAACCTCATTTAACACTAATTTCTAATATGAGTTTTTCATTGTAATCAAACAAAGGTTTTTGGGGGGGGTTAATTAAAATAATTACAGGGACATTTCATTTAAATAAATTGCTCCCTGGAGTTCAGTTAATGCGGGTGTTAAAACAGGATGATGAAGATGATTATTATGGACTTTGAAAAGAGATTAATAGGCAAAGGGCACAGAGAGAAAATGGAAATGGGATACAGTGAATAGATTATCTGGATGATCTGCTACGTGGATTAATGGACTGAATCCTTTACACTGTATCTACAGTGTGGTTTGCGTATATCACCTTCAATAAAGCAGATGCACGGAGTCCCTTTTCCCGCTCTTTTACAAGTTACTGGGCTTGTTACAGGAATCACGACATGAAATCTATGGCCTTGTTATATAGGAGGTCAGACTAGATGACCACAATGGTCCCTTCTGGCCTTGGAATCTATGTATCTTCAAGATCCTGATAGTCTGAGGTTCTGTCTCACTCTTTGCATATGAAAGTCAATAAAGCATCACACAGTGCTGGAGTAGAAACCAGACCATTCCTTCTCACCAGAAAGCATCCCAAGTGAGATTCTGTTTTGGCTTCTAGTTGATCTTTGTCCCAGACTCAAACAATGCTGTCCCTCTCTAAACAAAGAAAACTGAGTGTTGCCCTTTGCTCCTCAATGGTCAAGGTTTCCCAGGAGAGTCAAACAATTGCAGAAAAGGAACACCTGAGTAAACAAGGTGGCTGCTCATCAGGGGATGCCAGGTGTGAGCAGTCTGGATAGCCCTGCAAACTGCAGCTGCCTTTTCAAAGTCTGGAGAGGGCCAGGCAAAACATTCCATTGATAAATGAACATTCTATGATGCTGTCTAGGGTGACTAGATGTCCCGATTTTATAGGGACAGTCCCGATATTTGAGGCTTTTTCTTATATAGGCTCCTATTACCCCCAACCCATGTCCCGATTTTTCACACTTGCTGTCTGGTCACCCTAATGCTATCTGATCCTGGAAAAGTGTGAGTCTTTGTTCTCCTCTCATGGCTGGTTTACATATGAGAATAAGTGTTTAGTACAGCTATCCATTAAGGGAGTTACTCCTTGTGAAAGGGTGTCCATCCCCCACAAGCCCAGATTGGGTTAATGTGGACCAGAAGGGGCCAATTAACCTCATATGATGCACCTGGAGGGAAGCCAGGGATTGATAAACACTAATTGCAGATTAATCCTATCTGGGAGAGGAGCTGGAATAGGATTAGAAACCAGGAAGTGAGCGCAAGAAGAGGGTGCAGGGAAGGAATCTGTAGTCACTACCTGAGGGAAAGGGAGTAGGCCAGGGATAAGGAGGTGATCCAGGGAGAGGTGATCCTGGGGTCTTGCCCTGGACTAGGAAGTCTGGCAAGAGGCCAAGAAGGGTGAAGTAGCACCAGATGGGGCAAGAGCTAATTCCCAGATTTAGCCACAAGGAGGGACCCCTTCACACTCCTTTAGCTCCTGAGGTACAGGCTCACGCTTTTAGTACTGTCAGTCCTCTGTCCAGTCCTTGCTAATGGTGAGGGTTGCACTTGCCTAGCACTGTTTATCGCATGGCATTGCTATTCAAACATGAAGCAGACTGTTTTGGGTTATGCCCCATTAGCAGGCAAAGGGATGGAATATTGGACTCTGACAGTTCCCTAGCATTCTGTGGCAGTTGGGAGATGAAACGGGGAGGTCTAGGTTGGATATTAGAAAACACTATTTCACTAGGAGGGTGGTGAAGCACTGGAAGGGGTTACCTAGGGAGGTGGTAGAATCTCCATCCTTAGAGGTTTTTAAGGCCTGGTTTGACAAAGCCCTGGCTGGGATGATTTAGTTGGTGTTGGTCCTGCTTTGAGCAGGGGATGGAACTAGATGACCTCCTGAGGTCTCTTCCAATCCTGATACTCTATGATTCTATGAAGGGATAGTTGGGGAGAGGAGGAGCATGTAGTCACAGCAGCAGGAAGGGAAAGACTCCCTGGGACCTGAGGGATGGGTGTGACAAGAACAGTGCGAGGGGAAATGAAATGGAGCTAATCTAACCTCTGTGTATGACTGAAATAGTCCCAACCTGGGAAACACTTTCACCACACTCAAACTCAGGAGAGAAAAACACTCTGAGAAATTGATGAAATCTCTGTATCCAAAGCTCTGAAGATCCACTTGCCAGCTAAAGGCTGTGACCTGACTCTCCAATGCTGCATTCCACTGCTCACGTGCATTACAAAAACATCTCCCAGCCCAGCCTCCTCTGCACTGTCCCGGCCTTGCTGAAGGCCCAGATCTGGAACCTCATCATTCTTGACCAATGTAGGTTACTGGGAGCTTAGTGCTCTCAGCCAAGCCATTCTCCCTTTCCCCCATCCTTCTGTTCTGGTGCCTTCTCACCACAGTAGAGATCAACATCTCCAATGGTGAGACTCAGAGGTTCTCTTTACCATCAGACTTGCTGCCATGGAACTGTGACTCTGAGAACTTGCCAGGGCTAGGAAATGCATTACAGCTTGGTTTGAAACACAAATTGTCCTTATGCTACTGCCAGTGACAGGAGAACTACAAGAGTTAGTGGGTACACCTAAGCATATTCTTTTCTGTGATAGCAACTTGTGCCAACTACCTCCTTATCTACAAATCAATAAAAAGAGCAACAAGGAGTGGGTATTCAATGTGTATGCCATAAGGAACAAATTTTCTCCAACTCATCTCTGTAAGTGTATATGTGCAACATATATCATTCAATATGCTGTATGTACTATACTCGGTGAGCCAGATAGTCAGACAGTTTAGGCATATATGTGGACACACAAAATGCTCTTCAGTTGCATGTTTAATCTGTGCATTTGCACATTGGGTAGTTGTACACACCAAGGGTAATCAGTGCAACTGGGCACATTGTGGTGTGTTTACAAACCTACAATATCAGGAAATTAGACCCTTTGTGTGTGTGTGTATAGTGCATATTTTATACACTGCATGCATGGTAGGGCATAGATGTCAGATCTTCTAAACTTCACTACATATACAGTATCTGTTGGGTGGTTGAATTGTAAGATGAAGTGGGTGGGTGTTTTCAATATGTATTTCAATTTATTTTATTAAATGTATCAACTACACAGACAACAGAATGTACTGGTGTATTTATGTCCACAGTGTACATAAAAGTAATCAACAGTCAAAGCAGCTCACAAATCAATGAAGCACTTTCCATAGACTCCAACTTCAATATATTGAGCCCAAAAGAGGCAATACATTATAAACAAGTTACATTTTCAAAGACAAAGATGGAAGTCTCCACTTCCCTATTATGAGGGCAAGGAGTGAACATAATAAGGTCAGATTTTCAAAATTACTAGGTGTGGCTGTACATATATATAATTTGCATACACAATTATAAGCACATGTGCAATTCCAGTGACTGCACATATAAATTGTGTCTAGAGCAGTGGTCTTCCACCTGTGGTTCACAGGCTCCTGGTGACTATGAAACTAAAGTTTCAGATCCCAGAAAAAGGCATTCTGTTTTTCTGATCAATCAAAAGTATGTGATTCCCCCTACCTACAAGGACAAAACCCGAAAGTGTTGTTGCTACCATAGAAGCCCACAGTTTAGCGCCCTTTTTCACACTGCATCAAATATTGTGCTAAGCATATGCAACATTTATAGTTGAATTCTGTTCAGTCAGTTTTCAGTCTAAGACTTCTATGCCAGGGGTCCGTGGACCACAGGTTGAATTTCCAAAGGGGTCCATGCTTCCATTCGAAATCTTTTAGGGGGTCTGCAAATGAAAAAAGGTTAAAAACCACTGGTCTAGAGCATAGATTCTTCTAAACCAACTCGAGTGGGTGGGTATTATAAAATATGTATGTAAGGGATTCCCTGCTTGCCTCTTTTTGAGTCTTGCTCACGCTGGGTAATTCCAAGAACTCCTCAACCATGATTTATTTGTGAAATTCCTTCAGGAGGTGAAGGCCCCAAAGCTGCAAACCAAGGAAAATACTGTGATAAAATATCGTAAAGGAGAAAAATAGAAAGGGGGGACAAAACCAGTCCCTAGCTACAGAATGATTGCATGGAGCTCAAGAAAGGATACCAATAAGGTAGTGGGAAGTAGTGGTTAAAGCAGGAGGCTGCGAGTCCAAATACCTGGATTTTTTCCCCACCTCCTCCACTGATTCCCTGTGTAGCTTTGGGCAAGTCATGAAACCTTTCTGTGCCTCTGTTAACCCTTCTCCACGATGGGGATAGTGATGCCGATCCAAAATGTAAAGAACATTGAGATCCTTGGAGAGAAACTGTCATATACTACGAGTAGAAAAGTATCATCATTAAACAAGATGGGCCAGATCCTGAGATAGTATAAATTGGAATAATTCAATTAAAGTCAATGGAGCTATGCCCATTTACACCAGCTGAGGACCTGGCCCTGGGATCTTAAATATATACCGTGTATATCCTAACTGAGTAAATGTATTCCTCTATCGGGAATACATAAGACTTGATCCACAGCTGATTGAAATCAGTACAAAAATATCTATTGACTTCCCCGAGGTTTGGATCAGGTCCTCAGGCCTCGATTCAGGAAAGTACTTAAGCAGGAACTTAACTTTGAGGACCTGATGAGTCCCAATGATGCCAATAAACCTACTTACATGCTTAAATTATGCACCTGCTTAAATACCTTGCTGATTTGGAGCCTTACTGCTTGATCCTGCTAGTTGCTGAGCAATCTGTCTCTGATACAGCAGAGCACAGTAAGCCCATGCTTAACTTTAAGTATATGCATGCTCCCACTGAAGTCAATGGGCCTATGCACTTGATTAAAATTAATTATGTTCTTAAATGCTTTGCTAAAGCAAGACCAAAATGCTCAGTACTTTGCAGGATTGAGCTCTTATGGAGTATGTGAGAATATTAATAATTTAGGTTATCTAGACGCACAGGGCCAAACCCTGCTCTCACTTACACTAATGTAAATCTAGAGTATCTCCACTGAAGTCAATGGAGTCACTCCAAATTTACACCAGCATGCCTGAGAGCAGAATTTGGCTCAGAGTGTATTAACTGTCTCTGGGGTGTTCTGTAATTTGAAGGATACCTTCACTCGAGCGTCTAAGTTTCTCACTGACGCTGCAGAACTATCTATTGTTTTGGGTAATCAGGAGATTATTTTCCATCTCTGTAATATTAATTTCTTGGCTTCTATCAGCATTGCCCGGGGGAACAATCTTTCATCCTTGTTACACAGATCACCTATTATTGATAAATTCCCTAATATGTATAGTGCTTTTCTGTCAGCCTTTGAATTGAATACATTTATGCAGCAGTTACTGTTTTAATCTTTAAAATATACCCCAAATGCCAGGACGCTATTTTTCTCATGACTTATCTAATATCTTTTGCTTTTTTTCCCTAGTAACAGTTTGAATTATCAGAGGCAAACACTGACTCGAAGGGCTCTCAGAGGCATCTAGTGGTTCAGAGGAGAAACTGCATTTCATGGCTGAATTTTGTTCATCCTTCTGTATGTTGTAATAGTAGCCCCTGGAGTCGGTGGCTAATGATCACTGCTATGTGACAGGGGTTTAACCTTTTCCAACCATAATCAATATCATGTGACTGGGAGCCAGGGGAAAAAGATCAGTCTCTTAACAGTTCTCCTATGTGCCAAACCTTTATTACACCTGTGAAACTACAGCTGCAAACACAACAGGCTGGAGGAGAACAGGGACTGCTCTGCATCCATTCATGGAGTGCCGCTGGTGCGTGTGGGGAGCAGACTGCACCTCAGTGGGGGGTAGTAGCTCCAGGGTGATATTAGGTGCATAAAGCAACAGCCTGTGTTTAGGAGGATGAGTGGGGTTTTAGAAGGGGATGCATGTAACTGTGGCAGCTATGCTCAACCTGCAATAATTCTGTCTTTGGGATACTGTTCATATCAGAGTTTATATCAGAGTCAGCAGCATTTTGTACTGTAATAGCTTCACTTTTAATGTATGCCATTAAATCATACAAGCAAATTGCATGATGGGCAGAATTCAGCATCATACCTCATGTCACCCTAATATGAGGTATGATGAGTTAAGAAGCAATCAAAGGATTCTGCCTATATGGCCCACTAAATCTATACATAAAAGACTCATTTAAGCCTTCCTTTTTAAGTGTTATTATTTGTATTTCATTAGCATCTAGAGGTTCCAAATGAGAGCCAGGCCAATTGTACTGGTCACTGTACGAGCACAATTTACAATCTAAAGGAACCTTAGGAGAAAGGAAAGGATATTTAGTAGTATGTAGCATGTGTGTGTGTGCGCGCGCGCACGCATGCACACACATCCATGCACCTGTCACTAGTTGGGATCACAATTGCTCAGATGTGTGCCATCTTATAACAGGTCTTGACCTTTCCTCTAAGGGGCCTGTGCTTTCGGCAAATCAGCCTTTTAGCCCCACCATTCAACAATCTTTCAAGCAGCCCATGGTCTGGTGACATCTGGGGTGACATCTAGAGGGTTACAACTGTGTGCCTTGAAAGACAATTCTTATTTCATTTAAATATTGCAGTCCAAGCCTCCCATGCTAGAGACTGTTCTCCACCACGTTAAACAGTAGCAAGGGGAGAGGGGAAAGGAATAATGGGCCCAAGCTTATGCAGACATCAGTGATCAGCCTTTCTCTTGATTGAAGATATCACAGAGAAACAACAACATTGAACAGACAGGGCAGACTGAATGCACTTCAAGAGAAAATTATTTCAGGTAGCAGAAACATTTAAAGGGATCAAAAGATACATATCGTAGGCTAGGGGGAGAAATGATGCTGGAAATGGAGACTTCTATTGAAAGGCATGATTTGATCCCTGGAAAGCTACTTAAGGAAGATAAAGCGATTTAAGATCAAGTTAGAGGATAGAAAGAATACAATGATTCAGAGGCACACCTGAATGCTGGATGTCCCTGACTGGATGGAAACAAGGCAGAAAAAAATCACATTTTTGCTACAACTTCAGGATCCCTCTCCTTGTAACTGCAGTGTAAGGAAGCAGCTGAGCTGCTGCTGGTGAGCTCAAACAAGATGTAATTTATTTTCATGTCACACAGAGCTGGGTTAATGCTTCAGAAAAATCCCCATGAATATTCATCCTTGTTTTGAAACAGATTCTTTTGTGTTCCGTTTCTGGGGACTCTTTTGTGTTCAGCTTTCCAGGACGCGTGTGCAATTGAACATTGCAAGGACAAATATACACAGAAAGCGAATTGTAAGCTTGTATGCGTAGATTCTCTCAGAAAGCCATTGTAAACTTCCTTTCTATGAGCCTTAGGTATTTCCTTCTCCCCCCGCCCCTGTTTAACAGGAAATTTCCTTCCACTGTACTCCTAACTCCTTCTACAATCCCTTACTTATGTGCCCCACTTCTTTCCATCTTCTCCCTGACCCATTTAGTTGACTACTACTCCCTGTGGGCACTAGCAGGAAGCAGTCCCAGCACTCAGGTGAGCAGAAAAGCTACAGCTGTCCCCTCCACAGGGACACAAGAGGTGGGGAATTTCCTTGTGTGCTCTTCTCCAGCATTTGTGCCAGCCCTAACTGATGCCTATATTGGAGGTAGGATAGCCTAGTAGGATGACTGTGAATGAAGACTTGGAAGCTCCTGTGTTCTAATCCTTGCTCTACCACTGACTGCTTTCCTTTGGGTCTTGAGTGAGTGGCATCCCATTCCATAACTCAGTTTGCCCATCTGTGAAATGGGGATATGTGATAGGGCATGTATGCCACACAGGCTCCAGAAGGGTTAAGGGGGGGCTGAAGAGGCCAGTTAACATACCAGGCTGCATCTGGAGGGAGAGCTAGGCTTACCTGAGGGTGAAGTCCAGAAAGGGAGAAGCTGGGGGAGAACTATAAACAGAGGAAGTTGAGAGCAGAAGAGAGCTGCAGAGAGAGAGAGTCTGCTCTCATTCCCTGGGATTATCCAGAGCAGAGAAACCCCAGCGAGAGGAGTTAGGGAGTTTCCCATCTCTGAGAGGGGCCTGGGGAAGGCAGACTGCAGAAGGCCAAGGGATGGAAGGTGGGCTCTGGAAAGGGGGCAAGGCACAGAGAGGCAGACCTGAACGATTGGTGTTCCAGGAGAGACAGGAACTAGGAGGATCTAAGGAGAAGCCAGAGGCCCAGGAACCAGAGCAGAAGGTGTGTTAAGCACAGGCTGAAGGGAAGCAGCCTGTGGGGCCTGGAGGTAGGAAGTGGCTCAGGGAAACAACAAATCTAAAGGAGCAGACCTAGATGCTTAATACAGGGTCCCTGGGCTAGAACCCAGAGCAGAGGGTTGGATGGAATTTCCCTACCAGTCCCCGAGAAGGGGCATACAAGCCCAAAGTAAGGACTACAGAGCCCAGGGTGGGGCTGAAAATGACGTCTCAAAAATGGGCTGAGGAATAGCCCAAAGGAGACAGAAGGATCTTTTGTGCTGGGACACTTTTTGGACTTTTAGTTGGACTTTCATTATCCCAGAAGGGGTGGGGAAATAAACCACGGCCTGGCTGGAGAGCCAGCTCATGGGAAGAGGTGGACCACTGGAGGATTAACATGGCTGTCAGCAAGGAGTACCAGAATGGGGAGAGAGACACCATACCATATCCAGCCACAAGGAGGAGCTCTGGCAGTGACTCCTCCCTTCAAGGATAACAATTTCACTTCAGAGTTGTTAGTTAATATCTGTCAAGCACTTTGAGCATATAAAGCATTGCATACCGGTAAATGCTAAATATCTAATAACAAAGAGTGTTCTCCCAATTAGGGCCCCGAATCCTTGGGAACCAAGAAAACTGTAGTTTTTCTCAAAAAATGTAGTTTTTTGTTTGGTTTTCTTTTTTAAGCTCATCTAGGTCTCTTCTTCTGCTGCAGTCCCAGCAACCAATGGAATTGATGATGGCCTCAGATCTGCAAGGCTAATCAGGACAATAAAGAAATTGTCTTGTTTTTTGTTGTTGTTGTTGTTTTGGTTTGTTTGGTTTGTTTGTTTTAGTTTTATTTTAATGGCATAAACTGTTTTGTGTGGATTTCTGACTTTCTTTGACGTCTCTGGAATATATAGAACTGCCGATAATAACACACAGCGTGGGATCATAAAATGATCCTGCACCAAAGGGAGACGATCTAATAAGTCCCCATTGCAGAATCTAAAGAGACTTCGGCATTGCTTGTCTGCTGAGTGACAGCGCCTGATGAAAGGCAAGTGGACCAGTTCCAGATTTCAATGCCCCCGCTCCATCAGAAGTTAGGTGCTTCAATTTTATCCTCTAGGGGATTTATACAGACCCTGCTTCCCTCCATCTTTCTCTTTGACAGAGAACCAGAACTAATGACTCTCTAGAATGGAAACTGGCCATATGAGTCCATTGAGCAAAGATTCTGTTCAGCCCAGGCTCAGAATTCCAGTGTCATTCCAAAGTGTAACAAGTTCATCCATCCACTAAAACCTTCCTTCCTTTCCCTCTTATAAGACAGTTGGATGGTTATTAGAATATTATTCTGTACCCTTTAGAAAACATCAAAAGCGAGGAGAGTTTTGTCCAGGGGCTAGAGCTAGGGGGACAGGGCATCAGAACTGCTCAGTTCTATCCCCGTTTATGCCACTGTCTTGCCATGTTACCTTGCAAATGAGACACTTAACCTCTGTTTCCTCTGCTCGGGAAGCGGGATGTAATTAATAATATCTACCTCACAGGGATGATATGTGCTGCGCTATGTAATGACTTAGCATTTGCAAAGCTCTTTGTGAGCCTCAGATGCACGTCTCGATAGAGATGCAATGTATTGTTATCTCACAGGATAAATAAGCATTCTGCAGAACCAATGCTGCCTGATTCATGGCATATTCAAAACCATGAAATGCGGGAATTGATACATCACTGTAATTCAGACAAAGGGAAATCTGTTTGCTTGATTGCACTACTAATAATATCATCAATGTCTTTTGCTGACACCTTAACCTGAGAGCAAAGCTCCAAATTGTGTCAGGAAAATCCAGGACTCCAAGATGGAAATAAATGAAATTCCATTTAGGATATAATGGATCGCAGCTTTATTCTGGTTTGAACCCACTGAAGAAACTCCATCATTCCGTTCCATGTGCATAGGGGCTTGGTGTCTCCAGTGGTCTCCCTATCCACAACTACTGTAATGTCCTGCCTTTGCATCTGTGAGTGAATGATTTCTCCCTCCAGCACCTGGTATATGGAGAGCATAAGGGACCTACAGGAGCTCTCCTTTAAGTCAGCTAGTAAAGGCTTAAGGTTTTTTAGAGCTGAGGAATGACAGTTCTAGTCCCGGCTCCCTGCATGTATGTAACATGTGTAACAGTTGTGTCCACTGTACTCAGCATGAGGATTCTTTACACTGTTTCTCCTTAATTATCTAGCTGTAACCCTTTGCCATAGTTCATCTGGTAGCAAGCTACCTTCTTGCCTTCCCTACTAGAATATTAGTCTGGCAGTGTTCCCTGTCCTGCCTGAAACAGATGGGCAGACTGGGGAACCCAAGTTCTCCTTACACTGTCCAACACACATGAGACTGCTCCCCAAATCCTATGTTTTAGGCTGGATCAGGAAATTGTTGCTAGTCTTGTATGTATGTAATATGTGTAGCTTATCAAATAATTTCCTCCCATTCGTCCCACCAAATAATAATAACTAGCTCCTATATAGTTCTCTTCCCCAGTAGATCTCAAACACCCACATTTGTAAAGGTATATAAAAGTTGCGGTGCTGAGAGTGACAACACCTAAATCCCATTTTCAAGTGTTTTAGGCTCCTAAGTGCCTAAATCCCTTTTGAAAATTGGACTTAGGGTCCTAAATTAGTTAGGTATTCCCACGGTGAGCACCACAACACCTAAATATCTTTACAAATCTGGGCCAAAGTGCTTTCAGAAGGATGTAAGTATCATTATCACTGTTTTACAGATGGGGAAACTGAGGCACAGAGTGGTTTAAAATCACTTTCAAAAGGTCACCCAGCAGGCAAAGTCAGGACTAACCCAGGTCTCCAGAGTCTCAGGCCCTAGCCACTGGGCCATACTTCCTTCTCCTCCTTCATCTCCTTTCTTTTAGGCCTGGTCTACACTAGGGGGGTGGGATTGATCTAAGATACACAACTTCAGCTATGAGAATAGCATAGCTGCAGTCGACATATTTTAGATTGACTTAGAATCACTTACTTTGCGTCCTCATGGTGCAGGATCAATGGCCGCCACTCCCCTGTCAACTTTGCTTCCGCCTCTCACCGAGTTGGAGTTCAGCAGTCGACGGGAGAGCAATTAGGGATCGATTTATCGCATCTACTCTACACGCGATAAATCAGTCCCCGATAGATCGATCATTACCCGCCGATCCGGTGGGTAGTGTAGACGTACCCTAAACGTCCAGATTCTTTCTGATGATTCTTTCTAATGTGATTTTAATACATAGGTTCCCCCGTGGGGGCTGGAAGAAGGATAATGAATCATTTGAGAGCCTATTTCCTTACCATGTGAATGAAGGTGCCTTTTTCAGACAGCCTGCTTGATACTATGGGTCAATAAAAGCTGAACCCACAAAAATGCATACAGCAGGTATACAGTGCATTAGAGCCAGCTAGATACTGCCCTAGACAATAATATATTTCTCTACTGGCCACAGAAAGATTATTGTTCAGGGCCATGGTTTCTTCCAGAAAAGTCACCCCCCCACACACACACATCCCAGATACTGTGCTAGAGCAAAGTAGGAGGAGAAGGAGGTTTTCGGGATATTTTCGCCATGATGTGGGATATAAGAATCCACTTGGTTTCCTTTTTCCTTCAGTGCACTGCCACTGCACAGACTGGCAATTAAAGGGTTAAACCTGAACACCCACAAATGACCCCAGCCACTGCAATAATGGAAGGAATCTTAAAACTTACTTAAGCCATCCGATGAAGTGGGCTGTAGCCCACAAAAGCTTATGCTCAAATAAATTTGTTAGTCTTTAAGGTGCCACAAGTACTCCTGTTCTTTTTGTGGATACAGACTAACACGGCTGCTACTCTGATACCTTAACTATGTAACTTTTTCCATAGGGCAGAGAAGTGAGCAAGGCAGATGGACCTTGGCCCAGGGTCAGCAAAGCATTTAGGACCATGCTTCACTTTAAGCATGTGCTTATATCTCACTGACTTCAATGGGAGAAAAATCATATGCTTAAGTTCTTTACTGAATCAAGGCCTTTGTCTGGAATCGAATTAATGGTACACTAGAGAAGGCAAAACCTTTTATTTCATGATGAGTTATGTATTGTTCAGAAAGTTGACATCAGTGGGATTTCTCATGTACTTAAAGTTACTAATGTGGGTAAGGATTTTTCTGAATCAGTGCCTGTAATTGCAGTTTTAGTGGAGGCTGGTTCCCCCCCAGCAACATTCTGTAAATTTACCGCTCTCTGATTCAAATGAATGCTAATATTGAAACCTTTACAAAACCTTCCCTTGAACCTGAGCACAGTGGTCTATAGTTAGTGGTTTTGCAAATGGCTAGATATTACTTTGAAAAGGTGTTTACCTTGGTAATACAGATTGTACCAAACTCTACTGAAGTAGAGTTACACCCGGGATGCCTTTGGCTCACAGTGACAATGAATAGGGCCGCAAGGTATTGTGGAATTGGGACCTGCTCAGGAAATGGTAGTAGCTAGTACTGCGTTCTGATCTCATGCTGGTTTTACACTAGAGTTACTCCATTAACTTCTTTGGAATTGCTTGTGATTTATACCAATTGTAGAGCGTGTGAGAGCAGAAACAAGCTCGTAATCTTCCATATTACTGACATAATAAACACTTATTTCTTTATCTAAGGGAAAGGTAACTGGCATTGAATTCATGCATTTTTGCACAGTATGATGGAATGACTAACAGAGACTAGATTTTGGTCAAAAAGGGCATAAAACAGCATGAGTTTAACAACATGGTGTTAAACATGAGTCACAATTAACCGAGGCAGTGAGTGATTAACACCGAACAAAATGGATGATATTTAGCTAGAAAAACATACTCAATATTTTTTCCTTTAGTGTAGTTCCTTTTTATTTACTTCTTGGAATAGGGACACAGAAAGGCCCAGCTGGAACACTGTGATGGTGTATTCCAACAGCACAAGGCTTGGGCTGAGTGACTATACATGTTACGTTGAAGCTGTGACTGTTTGAACTATACACCAACCTCCAGTCTGCATGTGCAATGAGTTGCCATTACTGTTAAGTCTGCTTGGAGAGCTTCAACAGATGGAACCAACCTGTAATATCTCCAGTTGACTGATGCCCCATTCTCAGATGGGCAACAACACGCTACACCCACTCAAAGGTCTTTTCAGATTCAGGGGAAGAATCACACTCCTGTGGTTGAGGGTGTGACCCCAAGGCTGATCTCTTGACAGCTCTTTGCTCTGGCATGCCCCTTTGGTACGACTTTGCTCACACCATCTCAGACAAGAGCGCTACTGGCCCTTTACCATGCATGGATGATCAGCAGCGCCAGGGAGCTGAACAGTATGTCCTTACAGAGAGGAAACATCCGTGGGAAAGAGAGTCTAACACAGTAAGCAAATTCAGGAGTCCATCACTGCACTTGCCTCCTTGTCTCCTGAATTGTATATCCTGGACAGGGCTCAACAGCTGCCTTCTGGCTTCTCCAGAGTTGCTGTGGCCATGCACTGGCTTGGCCTGGTTTCCCCACATGCTGTGACTCTGAGGCAGTGTCACAGACAATAACTCATGTGGTGGAAGAGTGCCCAGCACATAGGGTGACCAGATGTCCAGATTTTATAGGAACAGTCCCGATATTTGGAGCTTTTTTTATAGGGCTCCTATTACCCCCCACCCCCTGTCCCGACTTTTCACACTTGCTATCTGGTCACCCTACCAACACAACATTTGGAGAGCAGTTTACAATGTTTAGCCTCCCTTGCTACAGAGGCCATTGTCTGGTTACAGAACCTGGACATCAAGCTCTGACATCTGCATACGAGAGAGAGAGAGAGAGAGAGAGAGAGAAGTTTTCATTTTAAAAGGACCATAAGGTTATGTGGGGTGGGGGGTTGAGTTTATGATAACCTCTTGAACTCTCAAACGTGAAATATATCCCCTGTTGTGTGCTATACTGCGTGCCTGACACTTTTATTTCAAGGCAAAGAATATGGAAATCATTAACAAAACTATCAGACTAGTAAAGAAACACACAGACTTTGCAAACTCATATATAAAACAGTAGATTGGTCCAATTTTGATCCTACTAACCTTGACGTGTATTGCGGGGTGGCAGGGAGTTAAAGCTGAAGCTAGCTTCCCATTATAAGCCTGATTTTCACACCCACCCACCTACCTAGCTGATCTCCCTGAAATGTTGTATGCCCCACTTTGTCACAGAGGGAGCTGTGTATGGAACGTGGCTTGGAGGGGAAGGATGGCCCAGCGGCTAGAGCCCTAGTTTCGATCTTGGAGACCCAGATTCAACTCCCTGCTCCACCTGTGACACCTTGGCCAAGTCCCTCTTTGTATGTTAGTTCCCCATCCCTAAAATGGGAATAATAGCACTGCCCTACCTCAGAAGGGTGTTGTGAGGATAAAACTTTTTCAGTGACCAAATATTACTGTAATAGGAGCCACATAAGTACTGTTAACCCTTTTGACTCAACTAGCTAGTCAAATATTGAGAGTCAAGTATGTAGTTCCAGTTAGGAAAGGAAATTGGTCATAGTCCAGTATTTCTCTGATGCAGTTGTGCTCATTTACAAAGGACGTACAAAATCCTGTTTCTCTGAACTCAGAAGGAATCAAATAGTAGGAAAAAGCTTCTTTTGCCCACAACTCCGAAAGCACTCATTTCAGGCTGCATCCCTGAACCAAAATCTTCTCCCCTGGTTTCTTCCAGAGTCAGCCTTCAGACTCTCTCTCTCTCTTTCCCAGTTGCTGGGGTTTTGTTTTTTGTTTATTCCACCTTCACACACATACATACCCTCAACCCAAAACAATATTCAGGAAAAGCTCCTGGACGGGCTCACATATTTCTTTTGTCTTAGGTGGGGGCTAATTCTGACTGTTCCATTAATTGAAGGAAAAGTTTACCTTCAACCTCAGTGAGGTTTTAACTCAACCCATAACCTAGCTCATAACAACATCATAGGTAGAAGGGACTCCTACAAGTCCCAAATGATGTGTAATGGAGAGCTCCATGGGGTGTCAGAAAGTGCTGCAAAACAAGATGAGGAGTGGGAACTTGCAAAGATCCCCCTTGCATTGAGCCTGGCCTGAGCCACATCAATCAGTCCCCTTGTTTTGATAATGATTCTAGAAGCCAAACCCCATCAGTAATGAATGATAATAAAATGCAAACAACTGCCTCTGATAATCCTGTTATGGGCGTCTGTGTGTTCTGCTGCGATTAAGGTGAAAGAGAAAGTGATTAGAATGAGCTGCCAAAAGCAGAGGGTGGAAGGATACAAAACTTCAGAGTTAAACATAAACAGGAGGTGAAGTGAACTAGCCCCGCTGAGATGATATCGTGTATATGCTTTTGCCATGCTTATAAATAAAATATTTGCTTATTATTGCAATCACATGGTGTGCCGATCCCTGAGAATTTAACATAACGATGCAACTTGTGAGAGCAGAACAAAAGGTAATGTGCCGAGATGAGTAACGCAGGACGTGGCCTTCACAAGGCATGTGGAGAAAATAAGGATGCCAGAACACAGCTATTGTTTCTTTTGTTTATTTTAAATGGGGATTTGGGCACATAAAGGATTTCTGATGGGTTCTAACACAGTGGGCTGCATGATGGGAGATAAAAGTGTCTTCATTTATTAGTGTCACTGCAACGTGTCAGTGGTTTGAATTCTGTTTTTACCACCGATGCGCTGCATTGAGGTGTGATGTTTTTAAAACATTTTCAGATGATGCCGCTTTTCCCCCATAAACACAAGACAATTCTTGTTTGTCTGAATAATGTGAAGTGCCTCATTTAAACCCCATAAGCACCAGGGTATTAAAAGGCAGGTACTCTCACTTTAACTCATGACATTTTGAAAGGAAGGAGAAACTCAATAGTGTACATTAAGGATAGAGTGGGTGAGCATTTGATGAATGGATAGAATACAATATAATGTGATCCTGTGGAGTGTCTTTCATGTAAAACTCTGTCTCAAAGCACTTCACCATCTTCAATCACAGCAGAAGGAGGTGGAAATTAAGAGCCTGGTGAGAAAAGATGCATTTTCAGCTGACGAGAGAGAGAGAGAGAGAGAGAGAGAGAGAGAGAGAGAGATGATAAGTCTGTTTCAGAGGGCTGGGGCTGTGAAGGAGATGGCTCTTGCACTAAAAGTGATGAGATAGTTTAGAGAGACAGATTCTAGATTGAAGTGGGGGGAGAGGGAGAGACCATAAAGGAGTCTGGAAAGGCTTTTAAAACAGGAAGGCAAATCTGAATGGGCTCCTGAAATGTTGTGGCTGTTCTACAAAGCCCAGAGGCCTTTGCAATGTTCCTTAGCAGCTCCAGGCATCAGTGGGAGGGAGCACCCCAGAAGGCCAAATAAGACTCAGATGGTCAGCATTTCAACTTGGCAGCCTCCCTGAAGGTGCCAGTAAAGTGGGTGGGAGAGTGGCCTGCTAGTGCTCCCTGAAAACCACCAGGGTGAGGGGACAGGTGGAGGCTGTGCTTTGAATCTATGATAGCTTTCACATTTCAGATTTGTGTCCAGATCTTGAGCTCTGGAGACAAACACTTCCAATTCAGGGTTTTGTCCTCCAGCTACAAGCCCATCTTTATTTCAGTCAAACTACTGTATCAGTTGGGGGTGGGTACATAAAGAAAACAGAAACATTTTTGTGGTAGCTGACATAATAATCACTAGCTCTTGTAAAGCATTTTTCATCAGTAGATATCAAAGCGCTTTACAAAGGAAGTCAGTATCATTAGCCCCATTTTACAGATGGGGAAAACTGAGGCACAGAGAGGGCAGGGATTTACTCAAGGTCACCCAGCAGGACAGTGGCAGAGCCAGGAATAAAACCTAGATGTTCTATATCCCTGTGCAATGCTATATCCATGAGGAAATGCTGCCTCCCTTAATCCCACACACGCTCTCATATACATACACATTTTTTTCATGTACATACACACCCTAGGTACTTAAGACTGGAGCAACTCCTGTGGCTGCTTTCACAGCTGAGCTCCAAGCCATATACAGGAACTAGGGATGGGTCACCTGAGCACTGTGGAAATGACAGATTTGAAGGTAATTCTGGTCATTACAACAATCAAGCTTTCCAAGAGGAATGCACTCACAATCTGTTTTGCCTATATGGGATGGTCTCAGTCTTGACAACATTTTTATTTTCATGGATAACAAAGAACCTCCTAGCTTGTATTAAGAACTGGTGTAAAGAGGAGCACAAAGGAAGCCATTTGCAGCGCTCTACCACAGCAAACTTTATTGGTCCTCAAAATCCCTAAACAGTGCTACATAGTCTTGACCACCATCTACTGGCACATTTTCTGTTGTGTACACACACACACACACACACACACACACACACACACACACAAACAGCACTCACAACTCTCATAATATCTCTCTGCCGATAATGGAAAATTATGAATTGATAATTAACTACACAGGCTTTGAAATTACTAGGCAACTTTCCTGCTTTTCCATTCTGTGTGGCTTTGATAGTCCTCCTGAGATTTCTAGGCTGCTAAATTTTCTGCCATCTTCTTTGCCATCTCATGGAAGTCCCTAATAGGTGAAGTCCTTTCATTGCCATTTTCCCCTGTGTCTGCATCCGCATGGTGGGCCTCATTTAAACAACTGTGTGTTGGTTTGTCAGGAAATAACAATTGAGACAGTGGAGTTGTCCTTTCACTCACTGGAGGTGACCTTAGTCTTTGCATACCTGTCCTTGCCCTCCATCTCTTGTCTCTGTCAGATGCTGGTAGTACTGTCTCTGGCTGTCCAGGAGCTCTGTGGTTCCTCTGTCATAGTAGTATTTGGCTTGCTGTCACCACAGAGTTATTTGTTCTGTCACCTTTTCCACTGCTGCTGGCTTCAGAAGTTTATTTGCTATAGGCAGTAGAGTCTTTGTAATGGACGACATGAGGTGCTGTACAGGGCTGCTGCCCGTGCCTATTTTTAATGTATTTCTCCAGTCCAGTAATGCAGTTCGCGGTCTTTGTTATCTTAGTTTGCCTTTTCTAAATAGTTTCTTGGCAGTTTTGACAGCGGCTTCTCTTTTGCAATTAGACTGGCAACAGTGCAGAGAGCCTGTGATATGGTCAGGTTCCACTGATTCTGTAAACTGTGAAGTTTCCCAACCGGCCTGCGTAGTGAGGTTCATTACCTGCAAGAACAGTCTCTGGAACTCCATGCCAGGAAAACAGAGCTTGGCAGTATTCAGTGTCACAGGCTGCTCTTGTATTTAAGGGCTCTATTTCCCAATAATCCAAAGAGCAATTAACTGTCACAAAGATATGCGTGAGTTCCCGATATCCATAAATCCATGAGGCCTTGAAGAATCTCCAGTTTTCAGATATCCCCCTGCATCTGCAATGTGGCAGGGAGCAGCAGGTTGCTCACAGCCAAAGTGGCTCAGTGCCTTGGGTCAGTTGCCACAAAAAATAAAGGAATAAAAACTCTTTTACATCTGATACTGTATTAAAAGCTGATGTAAAGATCCATACAGGGGAAGTCCTTTGCAGTGCACAGTAACAACAACAAAAGTTACTGGTCCTACAAAATCCATCAGCAATGCTACATATTCTTGTGTGCCATATACTGGCACACCTTGTCTTAACTCTACTAGGGGTGTCGATTAATCACAGTTAGCTCACGCAATTAACTCAAAAATAGTAATCATGATTGATTGCACTGTTATACAATAGAATACCAATTGTAATTTATTAAATATTTTTGGATGTTTTTCTACATTTTCAAGTGTATTGATTTCTATTACAGCACAGAATACAAAGTGTACAGTGCTCACTTTATACTATTTTTATTACAAATATTTGCACTGTAAAAATGATAAACAAAAGAAATAGTATTTTTCAAGTCGCCTCATACAAGTACTGTAATGCAATCTTTTTATCATTAAAGTGAAATTTACAAACACAGATTATTTTTGTTACATAACTGCACTCAAAAGTAAAATTTTAGAGCCTACAAGTCCACTCAGTCCTACTTCTTGTTCAGCCAGTCACTAAGACGAACAAGTTTGTTTACATTTACGCGAGATACCACTGCCTGCTTCTTATTTATAATGTCACCTGAAAGTGAGAACAGGTGTTCGCATAACATTTTTGTAGCTAGCATAGCAAGGTATTTATGTCCCAGATATGCTAAACATTTATATGCCTCTTCATGCTTCAGCCACCATTCCAGAGGACGTGTCCATGCTGATGATGCTTGTTAAAAAAATAATGCATTAATTAAATTTGTGACTGAACTTCTTGGGGGAGAATTGTATGTCTCCTGTTCTGTCTTACCTGCATTCTGCCATATATGTCATGTTATAGCAGTATCGGATGATGACCCAGCACATGTTTGTTTTAAGAACACTTTCACAGCAGATTTGACAAAACGCAAAGAAGATACCAATGTGAGATTTCTAAAAATAGCTACTGCACTCAACCCAAGGTTTAAGAATCTGAAGTGCCCTCCAAAATCTGAGAGGGACAAGGTATGGAGCATGCTTTCAGAAGTCTTAAAAGAGCAACACTTAGATGTGGAAACTACAGAACCCGAACCATCAAAAAAGAAAATCAACCTTCTGCTGGTGGCATCTGACTCAGATGATCAAAATGAAATGTGTTGGTCCATTCTGCTTTGTATAGTTATCAAGTAGAACCCATATCAGCATGGACGCATGTCCCCTGGAATGGTGATTGAAGCATGAAGGGACATATGAATCTTTAGCACATCTGGTACGTAAATGTCTTGCGAAGTCAGCTACAACAGTGCCATGCGAACGCCTGTTCTCACTTTCAGGTGACATTGTAAACAAGAAGTGGGCAGCATTATCTCCTGAAAATGTAACCAAACTTGTTTGAGCAATTGGCTGAAGTAGGACTGAGTGGACTTGTAAACTCTAAAGTTATACATTGTTTTATTTTTGAATGCAGGTTTTTGTACATAATTCTACATTTATAAGTTCAACTTTCATGATAAAGAGATTGCACTACAGTACTTGTATTAGGTGAATTGAAAAATACTATTTCTTTTGTTTTTTACAGTGCAAATATTTGTAATAAAAAATAAATATAAAGTGAGCACTGTACACTTTGTATTCTGTGTTGTAAATCGCTTGACAGCGATGTACTCTTTACATATGCACAGACATAGAGCACTCTCCAGACAGCTTGCAAGTGACAATCCAAAGCAATTACATTAGAAAAAACCATCAGTAATTGATAGAAATAACTGGCAAACCCAAAATCTGGCCATGTGGTAATACTGGGAAGTGGTCAAACTGAGTAACAGTGTATTATGCCTTGCAGTGCTATTGGGCAAGGAGTTACAGTGCTGCATGAAATCAGTGGGAGTTAGGCACCTAAATACTTTTGAGATCTGAGCCCAGATCCTTTCATTCCTACACAGTCCTTAATCAGGTCACATTCCCACAGAAGTCAGTATACATTTTGCCAGAGCAAGGACTGCAGGATTTGGCTATCACTGAGCAATAATAATGTGCAAGTGGGCAATGAGCTACAGCATTACAGCAAGTACCGTAAGAGGGTATTTCTTGGCAGGGAGTAGCAGTACTAGCAGAAGCCTTTCTCATTACCGTCTTCAGCTTGTAATCTGATTGTCCTTTTCAAGTTCCGTGTGATAAGGATAATGGAGTTTATCATGGCACTAGTCATTCATTTATGTTCAAGGAGTTTTGACTGGGAAAAGCATACAAATAAACAAGACACAGTACAGATAAGCAATAAGTAACAATTTTCCATGCGGTTGCTCTGTACATATTTCCACTGCAAAGATTGCTGTAAGAAAGAAATATGTCAACAGGAAACAAATAAAAACCTGGAACACAAAACAAACACAACAGCTCCTCTAACCCTGGGATCTAAGTTCACGCCTCCTGAAAAGAAGAGATGTGCCAATGGTCATTATTTCCACACTATAGACTGGATGATCAGTGATAATAAATCTCTCCTTTCTATGGTTCCATGGCATGTTGGGAAGGGTAGTATGGGGCTACAGATCCTAAGGAAGGAAAGGACGTATACGTAAGTGAAGGAACAAGGTAACCGTCATACTTTAATTTACATAGAGAAAGTCATGAAAGCTCTGTGATTTGGACACATCAATTCTATCCGTTCCTCCCTACTCATAGCTCTACAGCTATATAATTTGGGCACCTGTTCATCCAACTTCTCCCAAATGCCTTGCATTCATTTATTTAAGGTAAGCATTAGCTTTTCCACTATTGACCTACCCTCTTCTTAGCTGCCATTGTCAAAGGTAGCACAGCTCAGAGTAAGGGGATGGTGCTACATTTAAAAAAAAAAAAAAGAGCCTGGAGGTCATCTCTCCAGTCTGTCTGGCATTTATACCACAGTCATCACTAGTATAGCAGTGTCATGGTCATCATGTATTTTGAGCTGGCCTGTCTTTAGTACCTCTCATGCAGGAGAGAAAATGAAGAAGGTGGTAGTATTTGGGGGGGAGGTTGTTTTGTTTGTTTGTATTATTGGTAAAACCAGAAATCAAACAACTGACTGCTAACAGTCTTAGTACCATCCCTCCTTTGGATCCAGAACATCTGTAATAGCAGGGCAGAGCCAGCAGAAAAGTTCAAAGGACCCTAACCTTCCTTCCTGTTTCCAGCTGTCAATGGGTACCAGAATGTCCATTTCTATAGCACAGATCCCTCCTGACCTAATATGCATTCAGCATAACGTTTTTATTTATTTATTTCTGGATGTGACATGGAGCGCCGCCTTAGGTATCTCCATATTATCAATCTATCTGCTTCAGAAAGTTGGAAGTCAGCCAGGACATCATGACTAACATACCTGCTCTTATGACAAATGCTATAGCTTCTTGGACAACCACAAGACATCATGACCTTTGCTTTAGACTGTAAGCTGTTTTGAGAGAGGGCCCCAATTTTCATACATATTCATATAGCACAATGAGGCCCATGAGCGCTTCTGCAATATAAACATTACATTACTGATACTGGGATTCTAAAAACAAAAATAGCACCTCCCACAGTGTGGTATTTCACATTGTCAGTGCTAACTCAGAGGGAGAATTGACACCTACTGAATCATCAGCACCATATCTTGCAGGGCCTAGATGCTCCTTAAAGGTTATCCGTACAAGTACAGCCCTAGCCCACCACTGCTTAACTTTTGAGATCTGAGAGGCTCACACCAAAAGCTAGCTAGGCTAAAGTGAAGCTAAAGACCCAAAACACCTATTCTTTACTTATTCTAATAAGATCAAGCACGGCCATGGAATTTCCTGCAGCCAGTCTGGATGTACACATTTGCATAGGTGATCTGACTGGCTAATTTTGTTCCAGATCTTGGTATTATTGATTTCTGAGGAAATAAATAAAAGAAATGTAACAATTCATTGCATTACCTTTTAAAGCCTAGCATGAACAAGGATCTCTCTCATGTGTGTAACAGTGTTGGATAATGCACCACAAAAATGTACATAAATTAAGATTGCAATTCCATCCTGACATTCTGGCAATTCAAGCTTTACTCTTGGGATTTATGGTGTCACTTACTAGAACCCCAACACAGTATGACAGAGTCATTAAAAATACCTAGTGATATATTATGTCATCCATTAGCTGCCTATTTTGGGTTTCTTGCCTTGACTTGTCTCATAAGTGTACATTAGAAGTTTTGATCAAAACAGATGGGCCTATCTTTCTCATGCCTTTTTCTAAGCATATCTCATGGGAGCTCTATGTATCTCTGTTCATCTTCATATAACTCTCTGACATAATTAACACTTTGAACATTGGCATTTTCCAGACTTTCAGCCGGATAAATGCTTAAGAGGACATAATGCATGCACACATTCTAAGCAGTCAATTGCCAAGGTTTGGAACAAAGTTATCTTATAGATAAACCAGTCTGTAAAGGATTCACACTAACTATGATTCATTCATTAAATGAGTTATTTCCAGACCTGAACAAAATTCAGCATCTCTTAGCACTGGAGAACTCACTGATGGGAAGGATGTAGCCTCAAAGTTAGGACTGACACTATCTCTATATCAAAATCAGTCTTATAGTAATAGGGTTTCCACTTTTCAGATTTTATTTTTTCAAGTCAAAATTTGTGATACTGCATTGTGAGTGATGCAAATGTGATCACCCTGTGACAGTGCATCAGTACACAATGGCAGTTGCATCATATTGTTGTGTGCTCAAGTAAAGACACCTAAAATAAACCTGGAAACAGGGCTTAAATTCAGCCAGAGCTGTGCGGAATGGAGCTCCGGTAAACATTGTTAAACCAGGGCAGAAGCCGAGAGCCCGCCTCCTGAGGAGCTGAAGCATAAGCATAAGCATAAGCCCCAGCACCTCCCATGGGGCTGAAGCCCTAAGCCCCAGTGCCTCGTGAGGAGGGCCTGGGAAATACTCTTTGAGAATTTAAGCCCTGCGTGGAAATCCAGATTGTTTTTACAGAACATAGGAAAGACTCCAACGGAGACAGTCCCATGTATTTCAGGATGGGTAGCAAGACACCCCACCTGATGGCCAAGCTTTATGCATGTAGCATCTTATGGTTTTTCTCAAGCTAAATGAGATTGCTCTGGGGAATTTCATGGCACAATATTTGCTCCTTTTTACTTGGTCTTTCTTCTTTTCTTTTGGAGGAATCAGAGGAGTGATAGAACTGTAGCTCTAGAACTGGGTAACTATTATTGCTATTAAGGGCAAAGCCACAGATCTAAGCCTAGTGCACACATCTAAGAACATAAGAAAGGCCATTCTGGGTTAGACCAATGGTGCAGCTACCCCTTTATCCTGTCTTCTGACTGGCCGGTACCAGATGCTTCAGAGGGAATGAACAGAACAGGGCAATTATTGAGTGATTCACCCCTACATTGTTGAGTCCCAGCTTCTGGCAGTCAGAGGTTTAGGACACCCAAAGCATGGGGTTGCATTCCTGACCATCTTGTCTAATAGCCTATCCTCCATGAACGTATCTAATTCTTTTCTGAAGCCAGCTATACTTTTGGCCTTCACAACATCCCTTGGCAATGAGTTCCACAGGTTGTCCATGCACTGTGTGAAGAAGTTCTTCCTTTTGTTTGTTTTAAACCTGCTGCCTCTTAATTTCAGTGGGTGAACCCTGGTTCTTGTGTTATGTGAAGGGGTTAAAAAGCACTTCCCTGTTCACTTTTTCCACACCATTCATGATTTTATAGGCCTCTATCACATCCCATCTTAGTCGTCTCTTTTCTAAGCTGAACAGCCCCAGTCTTTTAAAATCTCTCCTCACATAGAAGCTGTTCCATATCCATAATCATTTTTGTTGCCCTTCTCTGTATCTTTTCCAATTCTAATATATCTTTTTTGAGATCAGGCAACCACAACTTCATGCAGTATTCAAGGTATGGGAGTATTATGGATTTATTTAGTGACATTATGATATTTTCTGTCTTATTACCTATCCCTTTCCTAATGGTTTCTAACAGTCTGTTAGCTTTTTTGACAGCCGCTGCGCATTGAGCAGATGTTTTCAGAGAACTATCCACAATGACTCCAAGATCTCTTACTTGAGTGGTAACAGTTAATTTACACCCCATTTTGTATGTATAGTTGGGATTATGTTTTCCAATATGCAGTGCTTTGCATTTATCAACATTGAATTTCATCTGCCATTTTCTTGCCCAGTCACCCAGTTTTGTGAGATCCCTTTGTAACTCTTCTCAGTCAGCTTTAGATTTAACTATCTTGAGTAATTTAGTATCATCTGTAAACTTTGCCATCTCACTGTTTACCCTTTTTCCAGATCATTTTTGAATATGTTGAACAGCACTGATCCCAGTACAAATCCTTCAGGTACCCTTACCTCTCTCTCCTGTAAAAACCCATTTATTCCTACCCTTTGTTTTCCTATTTTTTAACCATTACTGATCTATAAAGGACCTTCCCTCTTATCCCACAACTACTTCTTTTGCTTAAGAGCCTTTGATGAGGGACCTTGCCAAAGGCTTTCTGAAAGTCCAGGCACACTATATCCACTGGATCACTCTTATCCACATTTGCTGTTACCTTCAAAGAATACTATTAGATTGGTGAGGCATGATTTCCCTTTACAAAAGCCATGTCGACTGTTCCCCTGTGTATTGTATTCCTCTATGTGTCTGATAATTCTGTTCTTTACTACAGTTTCAACCAGTTTGTCTGGTATTGAAATTAGTCTTACTGGACTGTAGTTGCCAGGATTGCCTGAGGAGCCTTTTCTAAAAATCAGCATTCTATTAGCTATCCACCAGTCATCTGGTTCAGAGGCTGATTTAAGCAGTAGGTTACATACCACAGTTAGTAGGGCCAGGTCTATGCTGTAGACCTATATTGGTATAACTATGTCACTCAGAGGTGTGAAAAATCCACACCCCCTGAGCAATATAGTTATATCAACCTAACCCCTGTGTAGACAGTGCTATGTAGATGGAAGAGCTTCTCTCATCAACATAGCTACTGCGTCTTGGGGAGATGGATTAACTACGCCGACGGGAGAAGCTCTCCTATCAGCATAGGAGCATCTTCACTAAAATACTACAGCAGTGCAGCTGCTCTGGTGCCTAAAGACAAGCCCTAGTTCTAGTTTCATACTTGAGTTTCTTCAGAACTCTTGGGTGAATGCCATCTGGTCCTGTCAACTTATTACTGTTCAGTTTATCAATTTGTTCCAAAGCCTCCTCTATTTACCTCTCAATCTGGGACAGTTCCTCAGATTTGTCACCTAAAAAGAATGGTTCAGGTGTGGGAATCTCCCCCACATCCTCTGTAGTGAAGACTGATACAGAGAATTAATTTAGTTGCTCCTCAAAGACCTTGTCTTCCTTGAGCATCTCAAGCATCCAGGGGCCCCACTGTTTGTCAGGCTTCCTGCTTCTGATATACTTTAAAAAATTACTATTAGTTTTTGTGTCTTTTGCTAGTTAATCTTCTAATTCTTTTTTGGCCTGACTAATTATACTTTTCCACTTGGTTTACCAGAGATTGTTCCTTTCTATTTTCCTCAGTAGGATTTGACTTCCAATTTTTAAAAGTTGTGAGTGTTTGGTTTTTTGTTTGTTTGTTTGTTTGTTTTGTCTCAAACTGCCTCCTTTACTCTGTTATTTAGCCATGGTGGCATTTTTGGTGGGGTGAGGGGGTCTGCTACTTTTTTTTTTTAATTTGGGGTATATCTATGGTGCCAGCCTCTATTATGGTGTTTTTAAAAATTTCCCCACACCCTGCATGGAATGAAATCTGGAATGAAGGTCCCTTGATAGAACATAATAGATTTTTTTGTTGAGATTGATAGGTCAATGGCTCCATCTAGCTGTAATTACTTGATTTTCTTTTTAATTAAAAAAACCCACCCCATGAGTTAATTTAGCACCTGAAAAACAGAGAGCTAATACCATTATCTAGAGGTGCAGGTGGCTCCCATACTAGCTCTATCTGTTTACCTCTAATCTGACCTACAGCTCCCCTACTATTCTAGTACTGGGCTGCATATGCTGGCTTTGTTATTGTAGGCTTGTTTTTGAGTTTTCTGCTGATGACACAGATATGTTATTGTAGGGTTAGTCCTGAGCGCTCAGTTATAAACACTCATTTATTATCATAGGATTGTTCATGAGCTCGTTATATACACTAATTTAACATTATAAGACTGATCGTGTGTGCTGAGCGACTGCCTTTGATTCTCCCCTCCCCTTAACAAGAAAATAGCAGTGAAGTATTTGAAGTGAGAACACAACATACAGACATATGCAAATTCAAAAGTACAATCAGCTACAAGGAGAGAAAGGCTAGTAATGTACTAAGGATGTTGGAGACACAACAGTGCAGACATAGAGAACCTTAGTTGCACTTAATACACTTCCCACAAACCAGCATAGGAGATGTGAAATCTGACATTTACAAACTGGATATTGCATGAACTCAGTAGCCCAGGATACAGTTAGAAACAGGGCATCAGAGCAGAGGCAACGCTCACTAAAGGTCTCTATGAGTGATTGATCATTTCACCAAAGAAGACATTACTGCATTTGGTGGAACAATGGAAATTTGACAGTTATGCTTTCTGTATGTGCATTTGGGGTGCAGTTCAGAGAGGTTTTTTTCCTTAAAGATGATATTTCGGGCATGTCACTTTCCTTCTCCTTCTGCGGACAGCAGTGCAAGATTCACTTCAGTCATGACACAAAATCACTTAGAGAGAGACCTATAAACAATAGGACCTTTTCTCACCATGTCATCATCAAAGTCAGTGCAGAGAGATTGAAATGCCAACTCACTCACAGTTAGAAATGTGCTTTTCCACAGTGTCATTAGCTCCCTCACACACAGGGCCGGCTCCAGACCCCAGCGCGCCAAGCGCGCGCTTGGGGTGGCATTTTGCCGGCAGGGCGGCAGGCGGCTCCGGCGGACCTTCCGCAGTCATGCCTGCGGATGCTCCACCGGAGCCACGGGACCAGCGCGCCCTCCGCAGGCACGTCTGCAAGAGGTCCCCCAGAGCCGCGGGACCGGCGACCGGCAGCGCGCCCCCCGCGGCATGCCGCCCTGCTTGGGGTGGCCAGATTCCTAGAGCTGCCCCTGCTCACACACCTCTGTCGTTTTGGGATTCAGAACATTTATTTCAGGATTTATTGGAACCAGAGGGAAGAGAAAGTGAGCAGAAGAGAGGCCATGATCCCAGCACCTCAAATCTCATGCTTCAGACCTAGAACGTGATTGCCACGATGTTCAAGAAGGAATTCCTCCCATCCCTCCCCTCACACGGTGTTCAATTAGTAAGTGATATGGCAGGCAGAGTTGTAGGAAAGAGATCTTTATTAAGCATGCTGAGAGACCAGCGTCCTGCTCTGAGGTGCTGTTTGGGTAGTAGTGCCAGTCCCCAGCTTGCATTCCTGAGCCTGTAGTGCCACATCAAGCTAGGGCCATCCTGAAACCTAGCTTTCTTCTCCAGTTCCACTTATCATGCTATACACATGGGGCCTGATCCAAAGCTCACTGAAGTAAATAAGAATCTTTTCCTGCCTTTAATGGGCTTTGGATCAGGCCCATAAACCAATGCCCAGCTGGCTGGCTGCATTATGGGGAGTTTATATCGTCCTTTGACTCATCTAGTACTAGCCTTTGCTATCAGGATACCTGGACGGGGGGTACAAAGGTCTTATCCCGTAGTGCTGATGTGTCCGTTATGGACGGAACTGAGGCAAATTCAAAATTTCCATCCTGTGGGAAATGTCAAGAGTGAGGCCATTAGGAAAAACCCCTTTCAAGCCTGTACAGATGATGAACTGTGCTCTGAAATCGTATCCCTCCTTTTCACAGTGTCTCAGCATGGAGGAGGACATAGGCTGCACATCCCATACTTCTCGGTTCTTCAGCGGAGAAAACGGGAGGCGCATCTGCAGGAGCATGGGCCTGGGTCCTTCCAATTTTGTCACTGCTAACAACAGCCACTCCCCTTCTTCCCCCTTAAATGACAGGTTCAAAATGTTGATTAAAGGAAACTCTTTTGTTTCCCCCCTCTACCCTAATCTCTTCCAATCATTTTCTCTCAACCCCCTCTCTGGTCCTCTCTCTCCCCTATCCCTTGCCCTTGATACTGTCTCCCTTTCCCATCTCCAACCTATTCCTCTTGGGATAGTAGCTAGAGCTCAGTTCCTGCTGAGAATATTTTGGATAGTGAGTTTGCAGGTGTCGCCTTCCAAATGCAGGTGAGCTGACAGCCCTACCATCCTGTCCCCAGCTCCAAATAGCTCCACTGTGCAGAACCCAAACCAAAACTGAACACACGGGGTTGTGTCTGGGAAACGGTGCAGTTTGACAACAACAATGCCCCATGTCAGTTGTGGAGACACCACTTCTCTGCTGCCGACCCCTGTCAGCATAAGTGGCAGACACCAACCAGGGAATGCAATCTTTCAGCACATCCTTACAAAAGCTCAGTTGGTGCTTCTGCTTATTATTACTCATATAACAGTAGTGCATGAAGACCCCACTGTACTGAACACTGTACATAGCCCCTGCCCCCAAAAGCTAATTAGACTGAAGGTAGGAGAGGAACCAGGCGCACAGACAAAAAGTGTCTTGCATCAGGTACACAGTGGGTGAGCAGTTGTACTAGAACAAGAAGTTAAAGAACCCAAGCTGCCTGGCTCTTTGGCCTGTCCATTAGACAAAGCTCTCTCCCACTGCCTTGCAATGATGGATTCTAAACTCCTAAATGTCTCTTCCTTTTTACAGACACATACACATACGTGTTGGAGAATGTGACAATGTGAAGAACAGGCAGAGAGGTGCTAGCAGCGAGTGAGACAGTACTTTAAACCTGTGCTTCAGCCTCAGGACTTGTTATCATTTGGGGCGCTGGGTAGAGCCAGGCTGCATAGAGTGCTAGAATTACAAAAAGGTGGTGGGGCCGGGTGGCTTTGGTTTTGTTTTTTCTTCACGTCGCATCAAAATCCATGTTTAGAATCAGCTTTTTGCACCTTCTGATTGTCAATGCCCACAACCTGCCACCTGGACTGTGCAAAGTCTTTTTTTAAATTTTCTTAAGTCGTGGCATCAGTGGTCCAGTCAAGGGTACAGAGAGAATTTGGGCAGCTCCTGCTTCCATTAAGGCCAGTACCAAAACGTTCCACTAACAGGAACAGGATTGGAGCCATAAAGCTCAACGCAGGGTTGCCTTGCACCTCATGACACTAGTGCAAAGTGACTGCAAATTGTGGCATCAGGTGCAGGGCAAGGTAATGGTGAATTGGGCACTACCAAATGTAGAGCATGTTTACACCAGGGTGAATCCAGAGTAACTCTGTGGCTAGGATGCTGGCTGAAGGCTCAGGATACGTGGGTTCTATTTCCAGCTATACCACTGACCTGCTGTGTGACTTTTGGTAAATCATTTTTCCTCTCTGTGTCTGTTTCCATTCCCACCCCTTTGTCCACCTTGTCTATTTAGACTGTACTCTCATCAGGGAAAGGACTATGTGTTTGTTCAGTTCCTAGCACAATGGGGCTTCAAACTCAGGCCCCTATGTAGCAAGGTATTGAGCACATCCCTCACTTTAAAAGTAAGGGAGAAGTCCTGTTGAAACCAATAGGACTCCTCATGTGTAAAGTTTAGTATTTAAGTACGTTGCTAATTGGGGCCTCTAGGCATTACTGTAAAACAAATAATAACTGAGATCAAAATCTGTCTGGATGTCTCTTTGCCTTCCTCAAGCCACTGCCTTTAGTCTCTCTCTTTTCTGAGTACCAAATTCACTGGCAAACTATAAAAATAAAAGGTAAAGACGTGGTTTGTCATGTGATGACAGATACAATCTGCTGTAAGTGTCACTGCAAGTTGACACCTCCTCTGCAGCTGACTTAATTCTTTCTCATACCTGCAGTTGCTCATTCCTGACAGCATATGTCTAATCAGTTGTGAGGGTCCCACCTCTGATCTCTCCACTGTTCCTCAGGCCAGTAAAATGCTCGAGTCAAATCAACAGAGGGGCCAGCAGGTGACCTCCCTCAGAGCTTCTGTGTTACAGCAGCTAGTAGGCCTCCATACAGAGGAAGCTTCTGCAGGAGTCTTACTGTACGTAAGCAAAAGGGGACACTGTTTGAAGGCATTTAGATCATTTTCCTAATACAGAGGACTGAGAGTTACAAAATCTATGTTCTGGGCCCAGCTCTGGTAGGGAGAGTGTCTAGTTGTTAAAGCAGGGGGACCGGAAATTAAAAGATATCATGTCACTGCCACACAAATATGGCGCAGTAGAACCTCAGAGTTATGACCACCAGAGTTACGAACTGACCAGTCAAGCACACATCTCATTTTATAGGCACCAACTCCATGGGTGCTCCAGCTTAGCACCCACCGACGACCAAGCTCCCCATCTTCCGTCCCAATCCCACCTGCCTGCAGCCCTGCCGATCAACTCCTCCCTCTCCCTCCCAGCGCCTCCTTCATGCCGCAGCGTGCATGAGGCACTGGGAGGGAGTCGGAGGAGTGGGGATTGGGCATGCTCGGGGGAAGGGGCAGAACAGAGTGGGAAAGAAGCAGGGTAGAGGCAAAGTGGGGGTGGGAAGAGGTGGGGCGGGGGGCTGGGAGAAGGGGTGGAGTTGGGGCGGCATTTGGGGCTGAACGGAGGTTGAGCAGCCCCAAGAAATATTAGAAGCCTCATTTGGAACTGGAAGAATGCTTATAGGAGAAGATTAGGAGTAGGAGCCAGGAAAGGAGAACAGAGGCAGAGATGGGCAAAAGGTGGGAGAGAGTAGAAGCAGAGGGAGGGATGAGAGGGGTAAGAGGAGTGGAGGGGTGTATATGTGCAAGGCGACCACATATGGACGATTTTAATTCTGCCATTTACTAATTTTGGAGTATTTGATTTTGCAACGTTAATATTCTTTAACATAGGGAGGTTGTTTGTTTTTGGAGGGGCTGAAGTTGGGGGAGGGTGTTGAATGTAGTTTTCTATGCTTTTTTTAAAAAAAAAACAACCCAATCAAACAGAAATGCTATCATTTAACTATATTGACCTCAACTTGGAAGTCCGGGCACTACCTAATAGTAACTTTGTCCTGTCTGCCTAAAGTGACTCTGGGGTTTGAACTGTATACAATGTTTTTCTTCACTTTCTTAAATAGGACTGTTGAGCCCTGTTAAACAGCTGCCACGTTCCATCCCAGAGGTGGCTGCAGTTCTGCGGGTGTTGTGATCCCTGTGTAGAGAGCTCTGGAATCTTTGGGGATGAATGGCACTAATCTGATCTGGGTGTCACATACATCAAAGTTCCGGGGTGGTCAGCTCTGGGCTTTTTGATTGTTCTGATTGGCTTCAACAGCAGCTTTGTAAACTGATGGCTGACACCAAGAGAAAATAAATGTCTCCTTTTCCCTTCTCCTTCTATACTCTCCCCTCATTCCCTCCTTCCCTGCCACAGTGTATGTGACAGCAGAGCTCAGCCGGACCTTTCCTTCCACATGAATTGCATGCAAAAACATCACGCTCAGAGAGATGAAGGACACACAGCGAGAGTGAGATGCAGACTGACAGGCCAGGGCTGCCAAACACTAGCTGCTAGCAAATACCTTTTGAAGCAGGGAGATTTCACTGAGATAAAGTTGTTCTCCCCATGCCCAGAAAGAAGCAAAAAAGTAAACAACAGCAACACAAAAACCGTTCAGCTCAAATTTGTTTTGCTGAGAGAATTCTTATAATGTTGATCTCAGGGATATGCAACTAGATTTCTGAAATGGAAGGGGATATTAGAAAAACAGGAGGGTGATGAGCCTTTTTAGCAGCTGCCTGGTATGCTCACTTTTTCCAGAGTTGATGCCACAAGGTAGTTTTTCACCACCTGACTTGTGCCCTTGGGCAAATTACTAAATCTCCACAAGCATAAAATGGGGCTAACGATATTTGTTTTGACGGCTTGGCTACACTTACAAATTTGCAGCGCTGCAGCAGGGTGTGAAAACACACCCTCTCCAGCGCTGCAAATTGCGGCGCTGCAAAGCGCCAGTGTGGTCAAAGCCCCAGCGCTGGGAGCGCGGCTCCCAGCGCTGTCCGTTATTCCCCACAGGGAGGTGGAGTATGGACAGCGCTGGGAGAGCTCTCTCCCAGCGCTGGCGCTTTGACTACACTTAGCGCTTCAACTGCTATGTGATAGTGCTTTGAAAGTGAAAAGTGATAGCTATTGGCAGTTAGCCAGCTCCCAGGTGTGTCCAGTAACAACTGAAGTCAATGGGAGCTGCGGGATCTCAGCTACCCTGTAAAACAAACCTAAGGTCTCTCAAGTTTGGCAGCCAAATCAGTAGTGGAACTTTAAAAAATGTTACACTATGGGTACGTCAGCACCGCAATTAAAACCCATGGCTGGCCCCGACTCAGGCTAAGGGGCGGTTTAATTGTGGTGTAGACGTGTGGGCTCAGGCTGGAGCCTGGGCTCTAGGACCCTGCAAGGTGGGAGGGTCCCAGAACTTGGGCTACAGCCCAGTCAGAATGTCTACCCCACAATTAAACAGCCCCTTAGCCTGAGCCCCATGAGCCTGAGTCAGCTGGCATGGGCCAGCGTGGGGTTTTAATTGCAATGTAGATAGACCCTCAGTGACTTGCCTGAGGTCAGAAAGGGGCTGTCAAAGTCAGGCCTCAGTGATTTCTGGTTCTTAGGGTATGTCTACACTGCAGTGTAAGCTTGAGCCCAGGCTCAAAGCTAACCCCTCTTACATCTAAACTGCAATTGCACTAATCCAGTGCTCAGAGCCAGGGTCCCCAGGACCTGCATGGCTGGAGGGTCCAAGCTCAAGCCAGGACCCAGGATCTGAGCCCTATTGCTTTGCAATGTTGCTGCAGGTCCCAGGAGTCAGCTGGAAGTATCTGACAATTCCATGGGACAACTTCTTCAATTGCCTGCAATCCACTCTATTGAATCTGCAATTGCCTGCAATCTATTCTATTCTAAACGGGCCTCCCCATCCCCCTCTTGGAGAACAGCAGCAGCTTAGGTCAGCATTAACCCATTCTCTTCTGATCATAGAATCATGGTTCTGCAAGCACAGTATAAGAAAGCCTCCTGGGTTTGCAATGGAGAGCGAACCCATCAAGCCTTTTACAAATCAAGCTGCTTCTTTGTAATATGCAGGAAGGGTAGTAAAGTTTTCCCAGAATGCACCACGGTCCTAGGGCTTGAGTGGCCACATTTCGGGGTGGGGGATGCTAGGGACCATGGGATATGGTTACTTTGACTCAGGGCTGCTCACTGCAGTGTGAACACCAGAGCCCTAGGTTGAGCACAGGTTAAAAACGTCTTAACTTAGGGTTTAAATACAATGTAGATGCTCAAGGCCGTGATCCCCAAACAAGGGTCAGTTGACCCAAGTCCCACTAACCCTGGGCTTACATTGCAGTGTAGACATACCCTCAGCCATGACTCTGTCTCTAAAGTCTTGAAGCCTGATTCTCCATGGCCTTGCAGTGTATTTAGTCATTTGCTATACAGTATTTGTGAAAAGTGAATGCAAAGGAGATGTAAAATGCTATCACTTTAGAATGGCAGTGTCTGAGACCCATTTTGCATTGGTGTTTATGCCTGTACAAGAAGCAAGGGAGTAGAGAATTGAGCCCCTGGTTGGAAACACAAAGAACTTTAACTAGACATTATCGTTTGCCCATCATGTTTGGAAGTGTAGCTCAGAAACTGGTCAGAGGGAGGGTGGAAGGAGGAGCAGAGAAAGGCCATAGAATCAACTGGCAAAAAGCTCTATTGCTAGCATTCTTTTGTAAGACCTGATTGCCCAAAATCAGCAATATTTGACTGGGCTGATCACAGTTCCTTTTTATGATTTATTAAAACTGAGGCTGGAGTGAGCAAGAGGGAACAGGATGTGGAATGCTGAAATGCAGAAGTGTCTCTCAGGGTCTTTCAGCATCTGCAAAAATCTTCCCTTTTGCTATAAATATCTGCAAAAACCAAAACTGCCAGCAGCTCATGGGAATGCCCTGATTTTTTTGGTTCTTTTTCATTTTGCAACCTTTTAACACTTTTTTTTAAATACTTTGAATACTGAGTAACTTTCTGGATTTGGCATTTGTTACAATTTCACCTGCCCTGAGAGGGGAACTGCAAGTGCTTTAACAGATAGGTTGAAAGGTGGTCTTGTTTCACTGAAACACCCCCTAAACAAGGAAAGCACTCGAAAACAAACCACTGCTTGCCTATACTAAGATCCTACCTATAAATGCAATCAATTTGCTGAGCCGTGTGGTTAGATGTTTGTTTGGCTGCATGTGTATGTTCTCCTTGTGTGCTGCCCCAGCTCTGTGCAATCAGCTGTCACAACAGACCTCGAGTGAACCATCCAATGACCACAAGATCTGTTAAGGTACGAAGGCACCAGGCCATGTTTATTGTTGACAAAGCACAGTAATAGCACCTGGCAGACTCTACAAGGATATTAAGACATATATGCCCATGACAATGGACGCAGCTTAATGAATGGCAGGACTTTCCATTCCCCCCTTGGCTGGACAAAGATACTCCCTCTGAGATACATTTTTATACTCTGGATGCAAACCAGTTAGAACTGCCTCTGACTTAATTAGTCACTGCCCCCTAACGTGGCTAGTCATTATCTTGTAGATGTTGGTTCCATTAAAACATTTTTATTATGTGCTGTCATCCTCACCTTATCTTTTAGGAGGGGTCAGTGTGTTTCTGTAATTCTTGGGGAATGTTTTTGTACCATCTTTGATATTGGGCTGTTCTGGTACCACTTGATATCGGGATGTGTTTGCATGAGTAGTCTGTGCTTAGCACTTCTTAGGAATGTGTGTTTTTGCAATATCAGCCCTGTTCTTGCCAGACTCTGTGAGCAGGTCCTGCCTCATACCAGGGCTCTGATACAAGGGCTTATGTTTCAGGCTCTCTTCCTACTACAAGTCAGTTACAACACAGTTACAATTTGTGATGTAGATAAAACTTTATTCAGACCTTGGACTTCTCCAATTTTTGCAGGCCTGGTGAAAGCCAGGATGGTGCTGCGGAGGCATTGTGATGTGGGGTGTGAGGAAGGGGCATTATAATTTACTTACATGATCATCCCTAGACAAAGGATGTGGAAGCTGTCAGTAATATTTTATAAAATGTGGTATGTTTGGCTGTTTGTTATTGCGTGGTTGTGACTATAGTTACAGGGAGTTATTTCCAACAGTAGTAGACAGTGGATAGGCCAGAAAGTGGACAATAACTCTTGATATTCCCCATTTGCAGATATAGAAAAGGAGAAAGCAGGTGTCAATCCCTTTGAAACTTACCTCTGACCATGCTGAATTCAACACCACTGACTTGGTACAAAGCGAGGGAAATCCAGGCAGGAAACTACAGCAAAGAACTTTGGAGTGGATAAAGCTGAACCTCTGGTGCTCGGGGAGAGTGAGACACTTTGAAAAAAGTCAGTTGTATGTCTTTGTGTTCCCGAAAGGAAGTCTTGCAGGACACCCAAATTCAGTTGGGCCTGCTGAGCAATCACCATTGGTACACGGGATGCTGCACCTCATCCACACACCCCTAAAGAGTGGGAGAATTGTGGAATTTCACCCCAGAGAGGTGAAGGCACAGGGCTTGTCACCTGGAGCAGATGCACTCAGAAACTGAGAGAGGTCAAAGGTGCAGATAGCACTGAACTGGGACCCTATATGCATCATCATGTTGTTATCAGTGAGGAAGGGGCCTTCTTATGCCCTTTCCAGGGAGCTATCCTGGAAAAGAAGGAAATGGTTCTGCATAAATGAGAAACCTAGTCCAGGTAGGAAGGTTCCTGGCCTTGTTTTGTCTCCCCTGTTTCTCTCCTCTATCCTTTCTGTTGTCTCTCACCCTCTGTCTCATTCCCACTTTGTAGAGTGGCTGTATGAAGATGGGCAAAAGCAAAGGTAGTTTCCATTTCGGAGTGTCGGATGGTAGTCGGATTCATTGACATTTAATGGCTATTGCAGGGGTCGGCAACCTCTGGCATGTGGCTCGCCAGGGTAAGCACCCTGGTGGGCCGGGCCAGTTTGTTTACCTGCCGCATCAGCAGATTCAGCGGACTGTGGCTCACTGGCCGCGGTTCGCTGTCCCAGGCCAATGGGGGCGGCAAGAAGTGGTGCGGGCGAGGGATGTGCTGGCTGCGGCTTCCCGCCACCCCCATTGGCCTGGGACAGCAAACCGTGGCCAGTGGGAGCCATGGTTAGCCAAACCTGCTGATGCGGCAGGTAAACAATATGTCTCAGTCCGCCAGGGTGCTTACCCTGGCAAGTCGTGTGCCATAGGTTGCCGACCCCTGGGCTATTGCAATGAGAGTCTGATTTCCCTCTCATTTACATTGGCTTTATACCAGCATAACTTTGAGTGTAGCAGAGTTACTCCTGACTTACCCCGGTGTAAGTGAGAGGAGATTCAGGCCCAAAGAGGAATAAAGGGAAGAGGCAGAGGAGATGAGGGGGAGGGGGAGAGGGCTGTGAGCTTCCCCCCACCCTAGCTCCAAGGGAAGATAATGGGAGGTCTTGCAAAATCCTACCCCATCCATGTCCTCTGCTGAAATGTGCTATTGTGACTCCCTATGGTACTTAGAGAACAGCAGACATTATCCCTGTGCCTACTACAAAAGAAAGTCCCCCAGAGAGGCTTTCACACCTTTCTCAAGTGGAGGAAGCAGACTATAATCACAAAAAACCAGTTCTTTAGTACTTTCTACGCTGATGCCAATTAACTCTACTGCACCTGTAGTGTAGATCAGAACAGTAACTCTGGGGTGTGCGTCGCAGTGAAGAATGCTATGAAATCCACGTATAACAGAGAAGTGTCATAAGTAATCTAGTCATATTTTACATATGAGCCAGTGCTTGATATCGAATCTCTAATAAAGTGACATTGTTTCTTTAAGGGATTGTTGAAGTTGCTGGCAGGTTACAGGTCCAGTTTAGTATCTGATATGTCCTCTACTGTGTTCTACCCTTGCAATAGTCAGAGAGTCTGTTCCATCTCTAACTGCTGTGGTCTCCTGTAGCATGTAGACGCTGGATAGACAGGCTACAGATGCTTTAGGTGTTGCTGGAGTCCAGGCATTATGCTTGGTGGGGAAAACAAACAAACAAAAAAACAGAAGCTGAATGTGTAAAGGGGACAACTGGCAGGAAAGCAACACAGCTGGATCTCCATGAATATCAGTCACCCATTTTTTTGCCATGTGAACATTATCCTATGCTGGTTTAGATCCAGAGACACCATAGTGGGGTGTTATTAAACTGTGATACTGCAATGTTTGTGTTGTCTGTGTACTCCACATTTGACTGCTAAGCACTCTCTAAGTGTGCAGAATTCAGCAGCCATTCTGTACTCAGAACATAATGCTGACTGCCAGAGGAGACACTATCCAGATGTACACAAACACTGTCCTCTCTCCTGGAGACTTTATATTAGTTCTTTCTTATTTTGTTGTTCTCTTAATTTAATAAAAACACTCAGATTTAAATAATTTTGTTTATTCATTATGTATGGAAAAAGATAACAGGACCAGGACTAGCCAACCTTTTCTTGTATTTTCTCGTAAGGGCTTATAAAGTACATTGATCCATGGACTCTGCCCTTCAAATGTTCATGTGCGTTGTAATACATCTTGGCTAACACATTGATTTATCTGGATAGCACAGTGCAAAGTGCAAAATGTCTCAGTGTACCAAGAGTGTAATTCATCTGTGAATTTGCAACCAGAAATCGCTTTGCTGAATTCTGCACTGTGGTCAATGGGTTAAATAAGAATTCAGCCAAAACTCAGAACAAAAGAAATAACTAAATAAAAAGAGGGTAGGTCAGAACTGAAACAAGAATCACATTCCTTGGAGTCAAGGCTTTAGAATGAGTAGATGCAGGAGATAAGTCACACACACTACACAGCTGTTCCTATAACTGAAAGCCTGGTGATATAGAAAAATTTCTACAAGGATTCCCGTCTGTTGAAATAAGGCAACTGTCCTGAATGTTAAGGACTGACTATTCATCCTGCAGTAAATGGATCAATATCATGCCTTGCAGTGACATGATATTGTACCAAGACATAATAACTTGTGGTTACAATGTGAGGGCGCAACATAACACAGCATCGTGGGATGAAGATGCAAACCTCACACCTTCAATTCCTTACTGAGTTCTGGGCATTTGGAAAGCCGTTGAAAGTCACAAGGAAAACAGTCTGTCTGAGGCCCTGGCTACCCAGAATAGTCTATTTGGTATAAGCTAGGTGTGATTTTTGAGCTAATATATTTGTACTGGTATAACCTGTCTGTAAACACTCTTGTTCCAGTATAAGAAGGGCTTTTTTTCTTTTTGTTTGAATGTTGCTTGGGAAGGAGCTTAAGCTAGACTGAAAAAAGACACACATCTCAGAATAAGAATACTCATAGGGGGTTATGTAGTAAGACTATACTTGTATAACAGGAAATACTTTCCCATGCAGACAGGCTCTAAGGCCTTAATCCTGCAAACATTAATATATATGCTTAACTTTTCTAACATGCACAGTCCCATCAAAATCAATGTAAGTATAGTTTAGCACCTGCGTGGGTGTTTGTAGTTAAGATAAAAATCAAACTGTAGGGGAAGAGCCACCATAAGGGAGAGGAAAATAGAGGCATCATGGAAAGAATTCACAAAACTGCTGGTGATTAGGCAAGCCATAACTTGCTCATTTACCTTTTTGCAGTTGCACACAACATCAAGCAGTTTATGTTTTAGTTAAACATTATCTTTATTATTGAAAATATTTGTTTGCTTAGTTTGGTGCAACATTATATTAAAGAAAAGCAAAAATAGGAATGAAAGGTACCAGCATATTATCATCAATTGAACCAGAATACTGCCATCAATTGGCTCAAATGTGTGCTTTTGTGTGCTCTATAAAGCGAAATGGAAGCATAATTATCTGTCAGTCTCCAACATGAAAGGTTTTTTTTTAAATTTAGAAGTATTGAGTATGTAAAATTTTGTTTTCCCTGTTTTTGCTAGAGAACACCTTGGAGGACCCAGAGAAATGGTCTGGGAGATTTCTCAGACCTTTTGAAGACTTTGAATCTTTAACAAAAATATATTTTCTTGCAACTGTTTCTCATACACTTGAGCTAACCAGGAATTAGTAAAAAAAAATTTTAAACAATCCGAATAAAAATCATGTTGTCCATTTTCTGATGGTATTTCTGATGCCAAAATCCCTACCAGTTCTCTGTTTGTTCAGAGTCTTCCAGCAGGCAAAACCTGAAACTGTACTTCTTTCAGGCATTCTCTTGACATCATGAAAAAGAAAATAAAGGCCTTTTTCCTGTCATTAGATCTGAGTTGGAGGATGTGATCGCATGAGCAGGACCAAATGTCCCAGCCCCAGTTCTCTTTTGCCTTTGCATGTCACTGTTTGTTTGTAATTTAATTAAAACACACACACAGGAAAAGTGCCCCAAACCACTCCTCTGTTAACTGTAGCAGCAGGCGTAAGGAGATCAAGGACCTGGTGGTTCTGCCGGAGCCGGGCGTCTAGGATTAATCCTCGCCTGCCAGCTACACAGCGATCCTTCCCTGCGGATTCAGCCTGGAACCACCTGCGTCCTCGAAGCAAGCGAGGAACTACAACTCCCAGCAGGCGGCACGGCGGCCTCAGCCGTCCCCACACTGCGATTGGCTGGTTGGGCCTCTTCCCCCCACGTGACTCAGGCCGGCCGCCGGTGCTGTTGTCCCGGGCAGAAGCAGCCCGGGGTTCGCCGCAGGTGGCGGCTCCGCGCGGGACGGGCTCAGCCAGGGCTTATGGCAGCGGCGCAGGGGGTTCGCGGGTGTCTCCTGCGGGGGCCCCTGCGTGCCCGGCCGGGCAGGAGCTGCAGCTCCGGGGCTCCTGTGCGGCAGCAGCAGCAGCAAGCGCTGGTGGCTGCCCCCGCCCCGGCTCACGTGAGTGGGGGGCAGCAGCCTGGGGGGTTAATGGGAGCCCCGGGGGAGTCACGTGGGCGGGCAGGTGTCTGGCTCAGTAGAGAGGTTGTGGGGGGCAGCTGGGGAGGAGGGAGTTAAATAGGGGGACTGGGGACAGGGCCGTCTCCAAGTTTTTTGCCGCCCCAAGCAAACAAATTTCCTGCGCCCCCCCCCACCTCTTCACCGCCCCATTCCACCCCCTTCCCCCAAATCCATGGCTCTGCCTTCTCCCCCGAGTGCGGTGCATTTCCCCTCCTACCCCTCCCAGGCAAGCCTGGGAGAAGCGGAGCAGTGCCATGCTCAGGGGAGGAGGCAGAGGTGAACTGGGGGGAGCGGTTCCTCTGTGCCCCCCCCCCCTCGGTTACTTCCTGCGGCCCTCCCTGCATCCCCCACCACCACAGCTCACCTCCGCTCAGGGCTGGCTCCCGGCTTTTTGCACCCCAAGTGCTGCCCCATTGGAAAGTGCAGCCCCAAGCACGTGCTTGGAGCACTGGTGCCTAGAGCCGGCTCTGACTGGGGAGGGGGGCTGGTGGGGTGGGAGTTACCTAGGGAGAGGGGGCCAGAGGGTGACTGGGTTTGAGGATCAGGTGGGTGCCAGCCCCTGGGGATTATATGCATAGGGAATAATGGGGCAGTGGTTATTTACAGGGAGGGTGCCAAGGAAGAGGGTGATTTGACGGCTAGGGATTACCTACCTTTTGGGGGTGGCTGAGGGAGCAGGGCCGGCTCCAGACCCCAGCGCGGCAAGCACGCCTGTGGGGCGGCCCTTTCCCGGGGGGGCGGCAGGCTGGGCCGGCGGACCTGCCGCAGTCATGACTGCGGAGGGGGCACTCGTCCCGCGGCTCCAGTGGACCTCCCGCAGGCATGACTGCGGACGGTTCGCTGGTCCCGCGGCTTGGCTGGACCTCCCGCAGGCATGACTGCGGCAGCTCAAGCGGAGCCGCCGGACCTGCGAACCGTCCGCAGCTGCGGGAGGTCCAGCCAAGCCGCGCGACCAGCGGACCCTCAGCAGTCATGCCTGCGGGAGGTCCGCTGCTCCCGCGGCTCCGGGGCGCCTCCCGCGCATGACTGCTTGGGGCGGCCAAAAAGGTAGAGCCGCCCCTGTGAGGGAGAAATGGGAGATCATACTTTACAGAGCAATTAACACTGGCACAAGGCCACCTCTGGGGTGAAGGTGGGGGGTGTCAACAGCTGAGCAGAAAGGAGGTGAGGGCTTTTAAACAAGATACTGGCACAACCACTTGCTCTTAGCGAATGTGCCAGGAGACTTTGAACATCAGGATAGAGGAGGTAGCCTTGTGAAAATGCCTATCACGATGAGCTGCAGGGTGCTAAGTCTGTCTTTCTTGGAAAGCTGAGTCGCACAGTCAGCTACTTTGAGGGGGAAGTTATCTAGAAGAAAGAAAAAGATTGGGTGGATTGTAGATAATTTTTTATAAATCTGTTAAAGGTGCTCCTATTTTGCCTTTTCTGTCCCCTTAATACTGAAATGGGCAACTATTGTTTGAACACTGATCTTGGTTTTAGATAGCACCTTTTTTTCCCCCTTAAAAGATCCTAAAGTGCTTTACAGACATATTGTGTACAGAAATCCTTGCTCTCACCAGTGAAAGGTAACCACATCTGGACTGGAATGTGGCAGCTGGCTAATGGGGGACAACAGTGCCACATGACAGTTCACAACTGGAAAGAAAGGTGAAAACCATATCCCTCTAATCTTATCTATATTTTTAAAAAAATTGAGGAAATATCTAAGAATAATGTTCACTATTATCGTGTGAGTTTATTCAAAAGGCAGGTCCTTGTGTAAAGGGTGACTTTTTAAAACTGCTGTCCAAGTAATGTTTTATAACTGGAAGTAATGTCACACAGCTTAAGCTCCAGACTTAAGTGTTGTGTTTAGTAATGTACTACTACTTTAAATTTGGTTTCATTCAACCTTTTCTGATTTCTGCTTAAATATTCCTCTGAAGTAATTGCGACTATAATATCCTAGTATTGGAGCTGAAATTGACTGAAAGCAATAGTGAAACTGAATAGTTTTTCAGTTGTCCAAGATGAGAAAAAAACTGATAGTTAAATGGTGTATGTGGTGAAAAGTAAATTAGATTTTTTTAAAATTCTTTCAGTATTTATAATTTACCATGTTACTAGTAAGGAATTCTGTGCACTTTAAAATGTTCAACGTGGATGTGTTAACTTGAAGCAAAAATACCTCCTCTACCTCTATTACAGGCTGTTTTTTGTCTCAATTGTAATAATAATACTTCTCTCTTAATTACAGTAATATTATTCTTTTGTTTAGTAATAATGAAATTCCATCTCCTTTATCCATTTTGTAGTGAACAGGTCATTCAGCAACAATGTTTTTCTGTTCTGGGTATACTGTACACTACTCAAAAGCACATTATCTGTAAATGCCAGAAGTGGCCATCTTTGTTGAAAATGGTCATCTGATGATCAACTGGATGTAACCCAAGAGGTCATGTGGACTTCCTAGTAGGAAGGCTGTTTGTTTACTTTGCACAGCTGCCTTGAAACTGAATTTCCTCAGCAAAAACATTGTCCTAACTAGGCCGCTCTCAATTTAACTGTTAAATGCCTCAAAAAATTAATTCCACCTCCTCAGTGCCAAACTGGGGGTGGAAGGGCACAACAGAACATGCAGAGTGTAAGTGTCTGGCACACTTCGGCAAAAATAGGACTTGACATACAGAATAATCACAAGTTTTACATGATTTATTGATTACATTCTCTCACATGGCAGCCCCTTAACAAGCAAAAAATAGACTGGGACTAGGTTCTGGTGCTGGTTTCTGGAAGTCAGTAATATTTTTAAATTGACAGTGAATTTAATACTTTTTACAAGAAATCAAACTGACAGTAAACAACTTACATGTCAGTAAAATTGGCTCAATTTAGAAAAATGGTTGTTTACTATGTGAACCATCAAAAACCAGACTTTTTAAATTATGTGACCACAAGCAGAGCTTTAAGTCTAAAATTGCTGTCCTAGAGACTGAGCAATTTTAAAATTGCTCAGTCAGGAATACCTTGCTCTTTTAAATGCTGCTTTGTAGGTTTCAGAGCAGAATATTGTCAGTCACCTCTTTTTGCGAGAAGGGGAAAGTACTTGAGCTATCTGGTGGGTAGATCTGTGACTTTTATGTGTATGGTGGTGGCAGTTGTATTGTGGTCTAAAATGTCATCTGAGTCGCCCTGTGACTTAAGCAGCCAATCAATGTCAGTTATGCCATCTAAAATGGAGTTCTGTATCCCCCTTTCTTCTCTCTCCTTTCTGGGGGTCAAATGGCAAGTTCCAAGTTCCTTCCACAAAATAATCATTCAGATGGGTCACCAGAATCAGTTGCTGCTTGCTGTAAATTATGCAGATATTCTAAATATGATAACATTTGCCTCTTGGCATGCCCCTCGGTAGGGTTGGAATATGGGGCTCCTTTCTGCCATCCACCTAAATGAGGAAGGAGGTGTTATCCCCTGAATACTACCCACTTGTGACACTGAAATGAGATGTTACACACAATACATGTTGCAGATCTGGGTGTTCCTTTGCTTGTTGCGTGAGGAATGAAGACGAGTGTTTAGGGAAAGGCTGGAAGTGGGAGGGATGTGTTGGGTGAGGCTGTCGCATGCAGCAATGTGGCCTGCTGTATCTTAGACAGACCCACCATGGGGTTGCCTAAGTAGCTCAAATTAAGTGAGATTTGGGCTTACCTTTTAAAGATTGGGTGGCATTTTTTACTTACTTGCAGCCTGTGGGGTTTTGCACTTAATTTGGGGGCCATTTTTCTCTGGGCTTTTTTTTTGTTTTTCTTGGACCAAGCGCTGCTCCCGCATGCAGCATGATGGTGCAAGCCCTGCCCCTATGCTGCTCTGTAGCCTCGCTCCCTCTGGGTTTGGATGGCTCTTTTTAGACCAGTTGTGCTTGTTTCTTCACCCCCAGCAAAATTCTCTACAAATACCTTTTAGTGATTTGTCAAGACCAAACGCTTGATAGTTTTTTGTTAGCATCTCAGAGAAGTCTGTTAAATCTTTATAGTCTCTGGAAAGTAAAGTGAAGAATGTCCAAGGGCTTCAGCCCTGGGCGGCAGGGCTCAGGTTACAGGCTCCCTGTCTGGGGCTGATCCCCTTGAGCTTCAGCTTTGTGCCTCTTCCACCTGGGGGGTGGGGCTCGGGCTTTGCCCTCCCCCCCCCCCCCACCCCCAGGACGGCGGGGCTCAAGCAGGCCCAGGCTTCAGTCCCTGCTCCTGGGGTCATGTAGTAATTTTTGTTGTCATAAGGGGGTCATGGTGCAATGAAGTTTGAGAACCCTGCGCTAGGCCATTTTGTGATATTCTTAATGGGTGTTAATATTTCTGGTGACAACTTTTCAAATTTTTTGGTATTTGTGGAAAAATTACTCTAGAAAGCACAATCTGATTAACTCTGCGGGGAGGGATAGCTCAGTGGTTTGAGCATTGGCCTGCTAAACCCAGGGTTGTGAGTTCAATCCTTGAGGGGGCCGCTTAGGGATCTGGGCAAAAATCAGTACTTGGTCCTGCTAGTGAAGGCAGGGGGCTGGACTTGATGACCTTTCAAGGTCCCTTCCAGTTCTAGGAGATAGGTATATCTCCAATTATATATATTATTATTATATTATACACATCCAGAGGCTTGACACCCTGTCACAGAGAGTTACAGGAATAGCTGTTCAATATATTTTTTTTAAATATTCAGTATGATCTTCTAACTTCTAAACATCTAATATAAAGTGTCAGATTGACAGCCCAGGAGTCTGAAGTCCTTTATTCACAGATCAGGTAGCAGTACAGTTAGTAGCAGGCTTCCCCAGCTCCTCTCTATCTGTGTGCCTCAACTGACCTTTCAGGTGGGATGAAAATAGTTCAGAGTCCATAACCATTTAATCCTTGGTCTTCCTACTGAGGCTATTGATCTGTGCCAGTGAGTGCTAACTGAAGAGGTGTGTTTTTTGGTAATATAGACAACCGTCCCACTAGAAATTGGAAAGAGAACTACCAAGCTCATCTCGCATGTCTGTGAACAACCATTAGTTAGTGGGAACTTGCTGTCAGCACCAGCCTAGGCTGGATTTGACCTAGAAACCTAAGTAGTTAAGGATGGATCACTTGATGATTACCCGTTCTGTTTATTCCCTCTGAGGCACCTGGCAATAGCCACTGTCAGAAGACAGGATACTGGGCTAGATGGACATTTGGGTCTGACCCAGTATGGCCATTCTTATGACTCTTCCCATTATCAATCCCCTGAACTGTATCCGGGTATAAGGATATGACAACAAGCTAATGAATAGGAACTTCTAGTAGTCAGGATGAAAACATGATCTTGGTTATTTTACACAAGCCTGTCTGCTACACACCAAGCAAAGATTGTAAATTATTTCCAACAAGACTTTTAAAGGGACCATATCAACATGAGTCTGCCGATCCATATGACATGAGTTAGTGGTGAATCTCTCAGTTTGCATCACTTGGGCAGAGGGAGCAGGACACTTGGAGTCATTCTTTCACTGGGGAAAGCCCTGGGTAGTAAGCTTTCCTCTCTGACCACTTTAAAGTGAATGAAATCTTTTATAACCTTGTGTAACACCAGCTTTTGCATGCTTGTGGTGGAGCAGCTTCTAGCACTCAAGCAACATTACAATAACAAACTGTTTTATGCAACTGAAGAAAAATCCAATTAAGGAAGCAGATCTTGATTTCAACAAGTATGTTTAAATAGCTAAAAGATTTATAAAACTACAGTAAAACCTGCTTTAGCGACCACCTCTGAAGAGAGACCACCAATCACAAGTGAGTACTTGCAGAGGCCATGGAACTTTCCCTCCTATAATTTAAATGTGAAGAAACGGTGAAGAGCAACCACCTGTCATCTGCAACCAGTGACATTTTCTTACTCCCTTCAGAGCTGGGTGCCCAGCCAGCAGCCACTGCTCTCCAGCTGCCTTCAGAACTGGGCGGCCAGAGAACAGCAGCTGCTGGCCAGGCACCCAGCTCGGAAGGCAGTGCTGCCGTCGGCAGCAGAGAAGTAAGGGTGGCAATACCATACATTTGAAGAGAGACCACCTCGCAGAAGTGGATGCTTGTAAGAACTCCCATGAGTTGTTGCTTTTGGTAGGTTTTGCTGTACATTGGGACCATGTCCTTGAAGAGAGAGAGTGCCACTTTCACATTTATAATAGGCAAAGGTTGCTGGTTATCTGCTAATATGTGAAACAAAGGATGTAATACAACCACAAAGTTAGCTGAGGGATGAGCAAAGGTTAAAAGTCTATAAACTTGGCTGTGTGCTCTCTTACTTATACTTTGTCTACATTAGGGAATTTTTTTTACCAGAAATTACCACCAGAGCTAATGGTGGTTCTTTTATCTCTGGTAGGTGCAGGCCTGGTGAAGCACTCCCTAATGTCAACAAGGTTACACAGAATTGGCAGACACAGCGTGTGGTCTGTCTGCACTACCCCCTGGGAGTTAAAGGTAGATTTACTCTACTGCCTGCTCAACTGGAAGCCGCCTTAGTAGTTACGATGGATGAATCATGTATAGGGTCTGAGCTGAGAGCTTGGCTGTGTCTTGATGAGTGTCTGTAGTTATCAGCTTTACCTGCTGGTAAATGCAAACAGAGAGGGCCAGGGTCCTATATTGACACCCGATACTGTTCTGTTGTTCAAACTGAATCTGGCATCCTTTTTAGTGTAGTAAGCAAACTTCAGATAGAAGCAGGCCTAGATTTCCTTCTGCCTGCTGAAAATGGACGACCGAAAGCAGTACTGGTAACTCAAGGTATGTCCACACTGCAATAAAAGACCTATGACACAGTTGCAGCGGGCCTAGGTCGGCTAATTTGGGCACAGGCTGCGAGACTAAAAATTGCTGTGTAGACGCTTGGGTTGGAGCCCTGGCTCGGAGACCCACACCCCTTGCCAAGTTTCTGAGCCTGGGCTCAAGCCTGAGCCCTGAAATCTGGAGAGTGGGGTGAGTCTACAAGCCTGGGCTCCAGCCCGAGCCCAGATGTCAACACTGCAAATTTTAGCCCTTCGGCCTGAGCCCTGGGAGCCTGACTCGACTGACCTGGGATCTGAGGCTCAGTGTGGTGAGTTGTTGTTTTTTTTTTTTAATTGCACTGTAGATGTACCCAAACAGGGCTAATGGGCCACTTCATGTAAGCAGACACTTACGCTTCGTGCCTCTTTTCAGACCTTACCAGTCCACTGGCCAAGTCGTATTGAAAGTCCTCTGGACTTTTGCCATTTAATTACAAGATCTCTGCAGGTGGAGAGCTGAAGTAAATTGAACAATGGTCTCTGGGAAGATTATGCTCCTACAAAAGGATTATCTTTCTGTCTCCCCCCCCCCCTTTTTTTTTTTAAAGGACTGCATTGTTAGAACAGCTGCCAATGACTCAAAATGGCCTCAGCTATTAGATGTCACCTCTCTGCACCTCCCACTGTTCTGCTGGCTGGCTGGCTGCACCCTGTTCCATCCCACATGCCGTACTCTGCCTGGCTGATCTGTTCAGGGAGTGCATCTCCTACCTGTCTTCCACCCCCAGGAGTAGCACACAGAAAATCTCCAAAAAACTTCTTGGGGAAATAGACAGCTGTATCTAGAGTATGGGAAATATTGTAAATATCTCTAAAAATAGTGCTAGGGTTCCCTTGTTTAAACTATCGAGTGACTAACGCTGCTGGCTACAGCCAGGCACAAGGTGGATTTGATTTAAATCACTAGTCAGGAAGACTCGATTTAATCATGGTTTTCTACATAAAAGTGCATTCTTGTTGGTTGTTATAACCTTAATACATATTCCTCACAACTCAGAGATAGATGTAGGTTTCATTTTTAGAAGGTACACGCTTTACATTTTTAAACAGTGATTTATTTTGAAAACTTTTCAGATTAGTTTTACAGCTATATCAGAAAATGAATGATTGTTTGGTTATTTCATTTACCAAAGGTAATTGAAGCAGATATTTATGAAGTCGTTGAATTGGAGATAGTTCATCTCCCAATAAGTTAATCCAGGGGTCGGCAACCTATGGCACGCGTGCCAAAGACGGCATGCAAGCCGATTTTTAATGGCATGCTGCTGCTTGCCGGAGTACCGGCCGCAGGCCCCACTCAGCCTGCTGCCGGGCTAGGTGAAGAGAACCCCAGACCAGCGGTGAGCTGAGCGGGCCGGCGGCGTAAGATCAACATTTTAATTTAATGAAGCTTCTTAAACATTTTGAAAACCTTGTTTATTTTACAATACAACAATAGTTTAGTTATATAATATATAGACTTCTAGAGAGAGACCTTCTAAAAAACATTAAAATGTATTACCGGCACGCGAAACCTTAAAGTGAATAAATGATGACTTGGCACACCACTTCTGAAAGGTTGTCGACCCCTGGGTTAATCATTAATATTTGGAGGATTTTCTTGCCATGCTATATTAGGAGGAGAACATCACCAGACAGACGTTTAACATTGTTTTATTTAACTAAATCAACAATGTTAAGTATTCTGGATTTTTTTCTTCAACAGCAAACATATAATATTTTAACAAAACAAGCACATGTCCCTTGGTTCTCACATTTATCTCCAGACTTCTTCTCCTTTGTCCAGTTCTATTCCTCTCCCAACAATCTTTTATTCACTGAACTTTTTGAAACTTTCCACTTTTAGAGAGAGGTAAGAGATTGACTCTGTGTACACAAATTTGCAGAGGGACAGTAGAGTTGAGGTCTGTTATTTCTCAAATATTTCTATATATTTCTTTATTTTAAACATTTTTGCTGTTAACAAGCACATTACCTCTGGAGACACAAATCCACAATTCGAGAACTGCAAAACTAAGCATTTCTGATGGTATCTTCTAGACTGAGCACTGAGTCCCATTGGGTAGATAGAAAAATTAACCTAAATAATCTGTACAGAAGCCTGTGGAATCCCATAAGATTGGGTCCCTAATCCATGAACTATTGGAACTAATTTACAAAACTTTTCTTAAACATTGTGAATATATTGTCTCATACTATAGAATTAGAATTTATAATCCCTATTCCATGATGAGATATCTTTGAGCTATAATGTATCTTAATTAAAACTATCTTTAGATAGGTTTTTTCCTCAAAAAGCATTTTATCAAAAACAGTTAAAAAAATTTTAATCATTGATTTTGTTTTTTTAATTTTTTTTTAAATCCACCCTGGCCAGGCATAATATGGGCTGGCTGTAAATCCTTGCTTCACCAGTACACCTCTACACTTGACCCCCTGGCATCCAACCTGTGCGGGCAGAGCAGTTCTGGAGCACTTTCAGGAGCAACTTTGGATAGCTCTTCTGTATAGGTTCTTATACCATGCTCATCAACCCAGTATCTGAGCTGCTTCCAGTAGCGCATTGAGTGATGGGACTAACATCTGCCACGTGGCTTGTTCTCTCATCCTCTCCATATCCTCCACATAATGCAGCCCTAGAGTCCAGTTGCTCATTTAATGTCTGAGGTTTACAGTCAGATCTTTACATTTAACCTTTAACACCTTACCCGTTATAACCTAACAAGGATAGCTAGAATGACTGGAACTGGCCACTGTAGTCACAGGACTTAAAATATTCCTTTTTTCTTTAACTTGCTAACACAAAATCTGTCTCCTTAAATGATTTTGTGATGTTGTGTCTGAAGAGCATTAATGGAAACAAAATGCATTGCATTTCAAAGAACCATTTCCACTGCATCTCATACACCTCATCCCATTATTCTAACCTTATTTCATTCCATTTAGATCATAGAATATCAGGGTTGGAAGGGATCTCAGGAGGTCATCTAGTCCAACCCCCTGCTCAAAGCAGGACCAATCCCCAACTAAATCATCCCAGCCAGGGCTTTGTCAAGACAGGCCTTAAAAACCTCTAAGGAAGGAGATTCCACTACCTCCCTAGGTAACCCATTCCAGTGCTTCACCACCCTCCTAGTGAAAAAGATTTTCCTAATATCCAACCTAAACCTCCCCCACTGCAGTGACTGCTTAGTGTCAATCATAATTATTCAATTGGTCTCCATAAAATCTTAATATAATTCCATTAATATCAGTGGAGAAATGTGAGCATCCACCACCAGATAAAAGCATATAGGTATTTTTTAAAAACCTCAAACACTTGGTAATTCTATAGCTCCTCTCATTTGAGCCTCTGAAAATCCTTATAAAAATGATTCTAGTATTATCCCTGTTTTACAGGTGGGGAAGTGGCAGTACAGTGGGGTTAAATAACTTGCCCAGCCATCCCATAGGTTAGTGGCAGAGCTGAAAGTAGAGTGAGATGAAAAAACTACTTGAAAATGTATATCTTGTGGTTTCAGTGCATCCAAGACTTCAGCTTTGGGGTTCATCTGAGCGTGCTTGTTCAGACTTTAAAAGTGTAAAAAGCTTTTTAAGGCAGTTGTTTATCCAGACTTGCTAGTATACTGCAGCATGCTGCTTAGGAGTAGTTTCACATGGGAACTGGTTGGGGATTAGCCCAAAGGCAGGGAGCGAACTGGCTGCGGTCACCATGTCTTTCTTCAGAGTCTCAAACCTCAGGCTCAGCTCTCCATGTTAATAGCAGACCATGGATCTCAGTTCCTTTGTGTCAAATTGTGGTTTCGCTTTCAAATTTTTTCACAGTAGCTATTTCTTTATCCAGAGGCTTCAATGATATGATAGACCATGGGATAGGAGGTGGAGGAGGGAGAAGTGGAGAGTGGCCACAGGGAATATGGGTGGGAAGCTGATTTATATAGTTTTACTCCCACCAGGGGCGGCTCTAGACATTTTGCCGCCCAAGCACGGCGTCATGCCGCCGAGCGGGGGGGGGGGGCGCTCTGCCGCTCGCCGGTCCCACGGCTCTGGTGGACCTCCTGCAGGCTCCTGCCGCCCTCCCGGCAACCAGCAGAGTGCCCCCCACGGCATGCCACCCCAAGCACACGCTTGGCATGCTGGGGCCTGGAGCCGCCCCTGACTCCCACTCAGAGGTGTGTTTAAATTTGGCAGAATTTACAAGCTTGATAGGCACCATTAATAGATTTATTCAAAAATGGAGAGATTTAGAAATGAAATTAATGAGGATATTGCGTTATTGTGAAGTGAAGAGGGAATCCCACAGACTTCTGAGGCCTGTACAACACAACATGCTCTCATTTACACTGGTGCATATCTGGAATAACTCCATTGATTTTAGCGGTGTCCAGCTTTACGCTGGTATAGTATTTTAGAATCCAGCCATATAATCTAGATGACGGAAAGCATGCTTGCATTTCTGAGGCATACCGGTGTAGTTTGAGCCTCTGAGAGAAAGCATTCTAATCTTCCACACAACGTATGTTGAACCTCCAGGCATGAGCAGAAGCAAAGTTTGTCAAATAGCTCTTTCTTAATTAGTTTGCTCTGGGACCAATCTATTCTATCTCTTTAATGTGTTAATTTAGATGTTGGCACTCTCTCTGCTTTTAAAATAAATATTTCTGGAGGGGTTTTCTGAAGTCTTAATCCCCATCCACAAACAAGTCTGGGTTTGTTCCCCAAGTAGCTAAGAGATAGGAGTAACCCACTCAGAGGCTCAGTGGTTGCAATTTCCTTACTTGGAAATAGATAAAAGACAAACTTTCCTTTAACTCTCTCTAACACCCCTCATTCTTTATTCTTAGGGACATTTTGCTGGACCATGGGTCTGTAGTTGATCTCCAGAGTGGAATCCTTGTCCCCTGCAGTAAAGATGGTCAGGTTATAAGCAGGGGGTTATTACACTGAGTAGGAAGCCAGCAGCTGCTGACACTTGGAAGCAGCTGACAGCATGATTTCCTACCAGCACCCCTCTGTGAAAGGGATGAGATGCAGAATTATTTATAACTAAGATGTTTTTCATCAAGCATCAGCTTCTCTTAATGGCCTAGTAAGCAAAGCGGTGGCCCTGGGGCTGCTGCTAAACTTTAACCCTAGTGCACTAAACATTGCATAGGGTTGCTAGTTTTGGTTGGACGTATTCCTGGGGGTTTCATCACCTGATATAATCTTTAATTAAAGATTAATCTTTAATTCCTGAAGGCTCCAGGCAATCCTAGGGGTTTGGCACCCTACTCGGGTGTTCTTTCTTCTTCTTTTTTTCCCCTTTCCACCTTTGTTAGCTGCTGCTTGATACGGTTTGTGTCTTGAGCAGCACTTGTTTGATGAAACTTAGAGTGGCCTATCCCACCCAGGCCGGGGAGTCTCTTCTTAGCTCTGCCCACGTTCGACCTCTGTTGTACAGTTCTCTGACCCCCTGCCCTTCCTGGTGTTTTACTTCCTTTAATTACACATGCATAGAGCCCTGCAAATCTGCAGATGTCCGCGGACCATTTTTGCAGCTCAGAGATAGGATGCAGATACAAATTTTGTATCCGCACACATGCAGGAACATAAAGCAGGGGTTTCAGATAGTGTTACAACCTGGAGTAACTAGTCCCAAATGTGTTATGCTTCTAGCACTTTTAGGCACACACAAAGAGAAGAGAACAGCATTGTGTTAGTTACAGCCTTGTCTAAAACACTGTCATGTTACTATTAGGGGTTTTAGCACTGTCTCCCTGACTAGTTACACAGGCCTTTCAGCTGGGAATTATGTTAGCCAAGCCATGTCCACAGGACAAGGCTTCTAACACAATTCAAACTGGAAAACCATACTAGTTGGCTGTTGCCAACAGATTTAAAAGACCGTTCAAAGTGGCCCAATTTGTTCTTATGTTGGACAGGGCCTTTTGCCTCATACTTGAACTTTCACAGGCAGAAGGCTAGCGATGTACTGTCAGTTCTAACTTTTAGTTCTTCTGCTAGGCAGCAAAATGCCTGGAAGGATCATGCCCAGGTTGATCAATTTGAGGACCACAATGAGGGCATCTGGATGACTATTTTGGGTGTATATCTTTCCCTCTGTCTTTACAGATTTCAAGAATCAAACTGTCCATGCAAAATATTTTGCAGAGCAGGCCTACAGCAACTGCTACACAAAATGGCTAATTTTATATGGTTCCTCCCCCTTTATCTTAAATATGCAGCAGAAGATGAGAGTCGGGGAACTCCTTAGCTGTTCCACTGAGACTCACTTTGGTCTTGGTCAAACTTGGCTTCTGTGTGCCTCTGTTTTCCCCTTCTGTAAAATGTGGATGATAATTTCCCTGTGAAGTTTAGACTCAGTTAACGTTTATACGGCGTGTTGAAGGCGAAAACAGCTACCATTTGTTTTATTGCTTTTTCTCCTCAGGAATTGCCAAGCACAAGAAGAAAAGGTTTCCTAACTGAACATGCTGCCCCTTTCTCTGCTTTCCTGACTGACAGCTTTGGCCGTCGGCACAACTACCTGCGGATCTCCCTGACTGAGAAATGTAACCTCAGATGTAAGTCTGTCTGTTTCTTCCCCCTCCATGTCCCAGTGAGGTTCATGTACGGCACAGGATATGGAGGTCCACCTGTAGGAACTAGAGCTGGGCAAAAAATTTCAATTAAAACTCTCTTTGGGTGAAAAAATACAGATTTGGTGACACCAATACTTTTGCCTCCCTCCAGACATAAGTGGCAAATTTGATTTACAGACCTGTCAAGTAGGTGTAAAGTTGTTTTTGGGATTAAGCCAGCAGCTTTGTCTCTGGGCTTGTTTGTTCATGCTACCTGTACTTCTGAAAGGCAAAACAATTGGCAATTATAGGCAATTGCTATGCAAAGTGCAGCCAAGTGCAGCGTTGGTTCCTTGCCAGCAGCTGATCCGACTCTTTGCTAATCCTTCCATTTGCCCATGTATTTCTTGATTGCTTATTCAGGTCAGTACTGTATGCCAGAGGAGGGAGTTCAACTGACCCCTAAATCAGAGCTGCTCACTACCCAGGAGATAATCACCCTTGCCAGGCTCTTTGTGAAGGAAGGTGTGGACAAGATCCGATTGACTGGTGGAGAACCCCTCATCCGACCTGACGTGGTTGATATTGTGGGTAAGTTTCTGGTCTGGTTTTATCCTCCTTTAGCAGTGCCACAAATCATGCAGCACAAAGATGTCTCGGCCTAATCAAATTGAGCAGCATGGCATACGGGCTATATTCGGAGGGAATGTTCCCTACCATGATCTGAGAACCCTATTTGTGCCTGTCTGACAAATGGGAGCTGTATGCCTTCAGTGGCAGGTTGAGACACTGTCTCTGCTAGTTCTTCAGTGCATTTCCTCTTTCTGACCAGTGTTGTATCCGTCTTGCCTTGATTCAGCTCGAACCAGCTGCACTTTATCCAGGAGCTGATATTTTTTTTCTTTTTTCCCCAAAGACATTCTGACATCTTGTTAGTAACAGTGGGTGCATCACTTGAGAATGAGATATGTAGTTGAGTGCAATGGGCACACCGTTGTCAGACCCCCTGGGCTCAGCAAACTAAATCCCAGTGGGCTTGTGTAGATATTGACAATAACAGAGGGAATAGTATGGATCCCCATGGGACTCTGCAGATAAGTGACTTTGGAGGCGGGCGGGGCAGTTACCTATTGCCACTCAGTCTGCTGGAGAGGAATGAATGGAATCACTGTAGGCTTGGGCCACCTACTCCTGCTACATTATGTAGCTGGGTTAGTAAGTGTGTCAACGGCAGCCAAAAGGTCAAGCAGTGTGAACACGGAAGTCTTGTCTCCATAGCCATAATGTCATTTAGTGCCAATGGAACTGTCTCTGTGCTGAGCCCTGATTGTGAGGCATCCAGGATGTTGGCCGATGTCATGTGTGGTTGTTTGAGCTTGGTGGTTAGTGTTCCTTCAGTTATTTTGTCTAGGAAGGGGAGTCTCTAGACCGGATGGTTGTAGGAGAGATCTTCAGGGTCCAGGGATGGCTTCTTGAGGATAGGGCAAACGATTGCATTTTTCAAAGAGTTTTGTAGGTGTGCTTGTCTGAAGGAGACATTGATTATTTCCATTGAGTGGGCATAGTTGTTCTTCGCTGGCTTTTATCAGCCAGGCAGGGCATGGATCCATTTCATGAGTTGTGGCTCTAACATTTTGTGGGGCTTCTTAAGTTTGTTCTGTGTGATGGGGCCAAACTGTGTCAGGGTGGGTAATAGAGCCTGGTTTGAGTGGCGTTTCATTTGTCCCTGTGCGCTCCATACATTTTCAATTTATCTTATCAGCAAAATATGATGACTCCTCTTCCCTGTGGTGGATGCTTGTGTCAGATATTTGGGCTATGCAGTCTGGATTGATTAGCTAGTTCATTATGCAAAATAGCTGTGCTGGCCTTGGTAGTAGAGGGGTAGAAGGCTCATTTTGCATCCATTACTGCTGTGGCGTAATCCTGTAAGAGTTGTCTGTGCTGCTGGAGGATGGATTCAGAATGTGGTTTGCACTCAGGCTTTCTGCCTGTGCACTTCGCCTGCTGTAGCTGGTCTGTGAACCTGAGTGATCATTTTGGTTCATGTCAGGGGCAGGTTGTGGCCATTGTGTTAATGGTACTGGATATTCCGTGATTGTACTGTTGGACTAACTCATTGGAGCCTTGGACATTGTATTTGTGTGGCTTGTTATCCTAGGGTGAATTGAAAACCTAGAGAATTCAGGGGTCTACACATATGCACTTTTTTTCTTCTTTTAGGTTGTCCTGTAACTTACTGTGCATGTGTCTGGTACCTAAAGACACGGTCCCCAAAATAAAGGGCTTGTAATTGACAATGGAGGAAATTTTCACTGAGGCAAGACAGGTGCACTGCTGTGTTTTCTGCAGACTTCCAAGGGACGTGCCAGAGGCACCATTACTGCAGCAGTTTGAGAACAGAGTTGTGGATGGGGAAGTGACTAGTCCTACAGATGAAGGCGAATAGACTTTTCAGGTCTTCATTGTTCACAACTTGGATATACTCAGTTTTGTGACTTAGCACTTCTGGGCAGAGGCTGCTCAAGATAATCTGCCGCCCAAGGCAAAACTTTAGTATGTTGCCCCTGGTCCAGAGAGCCTGCACTGCGGGACTGAAGAGGTGGCAGCTGGGGCACTTTCCATCAGAGCTGGAGGATCCTTTTCTCCTGGGACTTGCAGTGTGGGGAGGCAGCAAGGGGTTGGGGGAACTCTGGTTTGGGAGGTGGGGGAGCTGGGGAGTGGGCAGTGGGTTAGGTGTATGGGAGGAGGCTTTGGAGTAATGGGTGTCTGGGAAAGGCAGGGGGATTATGTCGGTGGTGGGTAGGGACTGAGTGCCTGCAGGAGGCAGGGGTACCCCAGTTCACTCTCAACCCTTTCTCCACTGTGCACCCCCTAGCTAGGAGCAGGTACCACTCCCCCCCTCCCACCTCCCCCCAACGTTCACCTGCCTAGTCCAATGAGATGGGAGACTCCTCCCTGCTGCTGCTTCCCACCATCAGATTTGGCACTCATGTAGTGCACATGCGAACGGGCCTCTCCAAACAGGGCCCAGCAGCTTGCCTGACCGAGTAGACTACATCAATGTAGTTTGCACCAGCAGGGTCTCTCCAGGGCAGTTAGAGCGCTCTGCAATTCACACCAGTTCTCCCAGAAATCTGCCACTGATTGACCTATAACTAGAGCGGCCTCTGCTTCTGGGGTGGAGTCTCTTTACTAGTAAAATGAGTGCTGATTGTGTGGGGAGTAAAAAAACAAGCAACAAGTCTGGTTTTGTTTCTGATAGCTTAATATGTCTGGCTAGGATGTTCTTTCTTGGCAATGCATCACTTAGCGGAGTTTCAGTTTTCAGCTGAGTCTTGTTTGCACTCCCTAGCCTTTGAGTGGAAGGCAGGATTCCGTGAAGGAAACATTTTGTTGAAGGGGAAGGTGAGAGGGGGAGTCTTTGTGATCAATTGGCATAAAAATATGGCTGAAGACAGGAAGAAGTTCAGTAGTTCTGCTTTGATGTAACTCTTAATAAAATTCTCTGAGTACTAGAGAATTCCTGTATTCAGTATTTTGCTGATTTTTTTGAAGAGGGAGCTGCAGGTACTTTGCTAAATGGATTAAGCAATTGGCTAGTTTTACTCTAGCTTAACAAGCCAAATAAATGTGTGTGATAGAGGAAAAAAATATGTATTTGGGCTATAAAATCTTTATTGCCATGAATCTGAGATGGCTGTGTTTAACTCGCAAGTGAGTTCTGCATGTTTTCTGAAACAAGTGGAAATAAAAATTTAATAGCAACCCTGGCATTATCACATATTTTGTTAATGCCTCATGTTTAGTCTACCTACTTCTTATTTTATTTGTTTCTTTGGCTTTTTTAATAGCCTTTTCCTCTTTGAAATACCTTGATATTTGTAGAAATAATGCAACTAATCTGGGCAGGTCTTAGTGACATTTACAAGGATGTTTGTATTAATAGTTTGAAATGTATTAGTACATCATAGTTTGACAAGTATATATGTTTGGGTGTTTTCATGACCACACGTGATATAAACTTTATCACTACAGCCATCTCTGGGATGCAAATACTGCCGGCGTTCTACCTCAGCAATACGAAATTATGGGTACATAAACTTTCCCCACTGTACATTTATTTGGAAATGTTACTGTTTGCTGCTGCTTATAAATGATATGCACCTTAGTACCAGGCTGCATTTTCCTGTATGGAGCATTGTGTGCTGTGACACTGTTTGAAAACAGTTTAACTGTTCAGTGGTGCTGTAAAATAACTCATCTTTTTTAAGTCGTTGGACACATAACATGGGAAAGCCTTGCATTCAGTTAATCAATAAACTCCTAATCTGTAGTCTTGTTGTTAATTGCAATAAATAAGTAAATGTTTCACAAATTACTGAAGCACTATTCACTTAACTCCAGTATGATTAGAAATTGAAACCCAGTAATAATCTGAATGTAATAGAACACAACTGTGTAAAACCACCAGTGACCAGTGTTAGATAAATGTCTGTCTTTAAGGGAGTTTAAATTCCAATTATTGCCCTTTTAACTGAAGCATAAATCATATCCTGCAGACATAAATTTGGAATGAGTATCTTAAAGTGGTCTTTGCAAGATGGTCATTTATAATATACCTTTACCTGTTAGACATGGTTCACATTTCTGAATTTTGCTATTTTGCTATTTAATAATCTGTGTTTAATCATTGATGATGTTCTTCGTTCATACTGGACAATGAAACCAGTTTGGTCCATTTCATTTCCTCTCGTTAGTTAATTCACTTTTTGGGTTTCATGTGTTAGTGCAGTGCTGTTTTGTTTCCATCATTGCAGGGAAATATTTACATTATTTCTTAACTGAACCTATGAAAACATTCCTAATTATTTTGGATTTTTAAACCCTTTTTGTGTCTCAGTCTACTTTAAGGCACCTTGCAAGTCCTAGACATGACTCACCTCCCTGAGATGCTTTCCTGAAGCAGCATGCAGTGCTTAGGGTGTTTTGGCAATATTGGTGCTCTGAATTTAACTTAGTTTTCACTGAATAAATGTTCTCTCTATATAAAGTGTAATATATCTGCTAATGATAAAACTCCTGAAGTCTGTAAGAGAGAGAGGAATAATCAGTACCACGTTCTGCTAAGACGCTGGGTCTGCACTTTTTTTTTTTCTTTTTTTCCCCACTGCAATAATATGGCTTGAAGCCAGTGTGGGAAACTAGGTTCTTTAATTTCTTATTTATCTACAGACCTGCTGCAACTCCTCAGATTATTTAGAAACTCACATACACCATGAGTCAGCAACTACAGCTTACTGCAGGTTGTGTCGGGTCCTTTTGCCTGCTCTGAGCACAAGTTCCTGATGTGACTAGTAAATGGGGTATAGATAAGGCTTTACCAGTTTCACAGCTGTGTAAGTGTCATGGTCTGTGAAATAAGCCTTTCTCCGTGAAATCTGATTTTCCCCTTGCTGCTAGGAGTGCCCCAGTCAAGGGTGTATGTGTGTGTGTAAGGGAGGCTCCTAGCTGCAAGTCCCAGCCAGGCTGGGGAGGGACAGGACTTGTATCACATACAGTGTTTTTTACTGGCTGACCGTTGAGTGGTCTCTGGCCTAGTCTACATTGTGGGTGGGGGATCGATCTAAATTACGCAACTTCAGCTACATGAATAACGTTGCTGAAGTCAACGTACTTAGATCTACTCACCACGGTGTCTTCACTGCCGTGAGTCGACGGCTGACGCTCTCCCATCGACTCTGCCCGCGCCTCTTGCTCCGGTGGAGTACTGGAGTCAATGGGAGAGCGCTTGGCGGTTGATTTATTGCATTTAGACTAGACGCGATAAATGGACCCCCGCTGGATCGATCGCTGCCTGTCAATCCTGCAGGTTATGTAGACAAGCCCTCTGTCAGTATGTCTACACTTAAAATGCTGTAGCACTTCAGTGTAGACCCTGCCTATGCCAAGGGGAGGGATTCTCCCACCAGTGTAGGTAGGTAGGTAATCCCCTCCCCAAGAGGCAGTAGCTCTCTTCCTAGCTCTGTCTCCACTGGGGTTAGGATGGCATAATTACTTCTCTCCAGGATGTGGATTTTTCACACCACTGAGCGATGTAAAATCCTAGCGTAGACCAGACCTGCGAAATTAGCTTGTGGGAGAAGGGAGTGGTGTCTCAGCTCTGTTCCCAGTGGACAGACATCCATAACACTAAAACTTCCTTTAGTCAGTGTGACATCCCAGGGTCCCCTAGAGCAGGAGTTGGTGCAGTGTGGGATATTGGGTGTTTATCAAAACCCAGAACAGGAGGGAACTTGCCTAAGAGGGCCTGTGCTTGAAGCTCTGCTGGCTAATAGCAGGATCCCTGCAATAAGACTTGTCCAAAAAACAAACAAATTTTGAGTCATCAAACAATTATACTCCTGTTAAGCAATGATTTTTATGGGTCTCATTGAAAACAGAACCTTTGTCTCTTCTTCCCTTTATTTATATAAAACAAATTGAATAGCAACCCTGGCATTATCGCGTTTTGTTAATGCCTCATGTTTAGTCTGCTCCTTGTTTTGCTTGTTTGTCTTTGGCTTTTTTAATAGCCGTTTCCTCTTTGAAATACCTTGATATTTCTAGAAATAATGCAATTAGTCTGGGCAGGTCTTAGTGACATTTACAAGGCTGTTTATATTACTACTTTGAACTGTATTAGTACATTTATATATATGCGTGTGTACACCCTCTCCTCTTCCCACTTCCCTTTGCTGACTGCAGCCACAATTAAATTCAGGGCCACCCAGAGGATTCAGGGGGCCTGGGGCAAAGCGGGGGAGCTGCGGCACTTGTACTCACCCAGCAGCAGTTCGGGTCTTCGGCGGCATTTCGGCAGCGGGGGGCCCTTCAGGCGCGCCGCGTCTTCGGCAGCACTGAAGGGTCCCCCGCTGCCAAAATGCCGCCGAAGACCCGGAACGACTGAAGGGCCCCCCGCTGCCAAAATGCCGCTGAAGACCTGGACCGCCACCGGGCCAGAGCTCTCGGGGCTCCCGAGGAGCTTGGGGCCTGGGGCAGATTGCCCCACTTGCCCCCCCTCTGGGCAGCCCTGATTAAATTTAGCAGGCATGCACTTTGATCTGGTTGTTGCTGTCCTGGAGCGTGCTGGTATGCAAACATGCAAGGTACTCCAAAGGACTGTTCTGGATTCCAATTTGTTAGAAACACCTTTTAAAATACTGTTGAGGGGCGAGAAGGGAGGGATTTTTCTTTAAGCTGCTAAGAGGTTTGTGCAGCTTTTTTACTAATATTTCCCCCCGAGGATCTCCAAGCTGATGCTGAGAACTGTAAGGGGTTACGGTCGGAGTATTTGCGAAATAAAGAATTGCCTTATTTACACAGCCCCATAAGAGTGCCCTGGCACTTTACAGACAAATAAATGTATTGTTCAGTGCATCTGAATGTTTTCCAAACAAGTTAGTCCTGCAAAACTAAATCAACTGTGTCTCAGTTGCATTATCTTTTAATACTGGTGATCTTCCCATCCAGTGGCTGAAAAACCAACTATGACCTTTGCTTTGAGATAGAAAGAACTTTGAGTGGTTCTTTGTTTTGTTATTAGATATTAGATGAGTTTTGCTAGGAAATAGCACCTTTTGACTTATCAATAGGAGGGTAGGGAGCCATTGAAAGAGAATATGCCATTTTCAGAGAGAATATTCTGACCATGAAGGGGCAACAAATGTAAAAGTGGTGGTCTTAATTTATTTACTGCTAAATGCTGCACTTCCCCCTCAGACTACTGAGTTAGGTAGTCTGATCTTCTTTCCCATTCCATTTGGCCACTTGGCTTTATTTGTATGCATTTAGCTGCTGATTTTTTTTTTCTCAAGTGATTACAGTAGGCATAAAAGCAGCCTTAATCTCTCTCTAATCGCTACTGAGTTTATTGGTCAAACAGTGCAGCATGACACAAGATAGCTGCAAACGTTTCACTGCTTAGCCTGCACAAATAAACAAGCAGGCAAGGATAGTGGCTGGTCGTGGTGAATTAACTACAGACACTAAGGATTAGTTCTCCCATCTCTAATTTCTGATCTCTGGATTCTGTCCAGTCTGTTTACTACTCTTTGCAATATCGTGCCCTCCATTAGAGTCTCCAGTGAATTGTCTAGTTGTGTATTCATTACACAAATAAAGAGGCACTGATAAGAACCACATTCTGCCCTAATTGGCTAAATTCAGCTGGTGCCATAATAGTTTAGTGCTGGAGTCTGTCCGGTTCAAGCTGCAGCATGAAAGTCTGATTGGACTCTGCTTAAACCTGTACTTACTAATCTTTCCAGCAGTGACATCTGTAGTGGCTCCTGTCACTTCTCTGTTGCTGGAAGCTTGGTGGTTGATCAATGGCTCCATGTCTAGTTGGCAGCCGGTATCAAGTGGAGTGCCCCAACGGTCGGTCCTGGGCCGGTTTTGTTCAATACCTTCATTAACGATCTGGAGGATGGTGTGGACTGCACCCTTAGCAAGTTTGCAGATGACACTAAACTGGGAGGAGTGGTAGGGATAGGATACAAAGGGACCTAAACAAATTAAAGGATTGGGCCAAAAGAAATCTGATGAGGTTCAACAAGGACAAGTGCAGAGTCCTGCACTTAAGATGGAAGAATCCCATGCACTGCTACAGATGAGGGACCGAATGGCTAGGCAGCAGTTCTGCAGAAAAGGACCTAAGGGTTACAGTGGTCAAGAAGCTGGATATGAGTCAACAGTGTGCCCTTGTTGCCAAGAAGGCTAACGGCATTTTGGGCTGTATAAGATGGGGCATTGCCAGCAGATTGAGGGACGTGATCATTCCCCTCTATTCAACATTGGTGAGCGTCATCTGGAGTAGTGCGTCCAGTTTTGGGCCCCACACTACAAGAAGGATGTGGAAAAATTGGAAAGAGTCCAGCGGAGGGCAACAAAAATTATTAGGGGGCTGGAGCACATGACTTATGAGGAGAGGCTGAGGGAACTGGGATTGTTTAGTCTGCAGAAGAGAAGAATGAGGGGGGGATTTGATAGCTGCTTTCAGCTACCTGAAAGGGGGTTCCAAAGAGGATGGATTTAGATTGTTCTCAGTGGCACCAGATGACAGAACAAGGAGTAATGGTCTCAAGTTGCAGTGGGGGAGGTTTAGGTTGGATATTAGGAAAAACTATTTCACTAGTAGGGTGGTGAAGCACTGGAATGGGTTACCTAGGGAGGTGGTGGAATCTCCTTCCTTAGAGGTTTTTAAGGCCCAGCTTGACAAAGCCCTGGCTGGGATGATTTAGTTGGGATTTGGTCCTGCTTTGAGCAGGGGGTTGGACTAGATGACCTCCTGAGGTCCCTTCCAACCCTGAGATTCTATGATTCTAGGATGTGTGTTCTGAGGACAGCTGATGGGCAAGAAAAGCATTTACATTGATGTACCTTCTTCTCCCAGGCTGGAAGCACAGCATGTTCCCCTACTGGCAAACGGACTGTGGTGCTAGCTAGTGCTTTTCCTACAACTGCTGGCAACCATGGCCAGGGCCAACGGTGGCCACCGCTTCTCTGGTAGCTCACTCCTGGTGTATGGGGAAGGTTTGAGACATCCAGAAAGGAAAATGAAGAGAAAGTTGGTTCTTAAAGAACATCGCTGTTGTCCCTCTGCTTCCAGCTCTCACAGTACTGGGCATACGTCTTCTAAGCCACAACCCCAGCCCCAAATACCTTCACGCGCCTCCCTTAGGGTATGTCTACAGCTCAAGCTGGAGGTGTTTGTTATTCCCAGCTCGATGAGACATACTCATACTAGGTCTCCTTGAGCTAACACGCTCAAAATCGAACGTGGCCGCAGCCTCGCAAGGGGCAGGAGCAGCTAGAGGCCCCGAGTGAATGCCCGTCAGAGACGCTAGGTATGTACGCAGGCCAGATAACTCCTCCCTCCACTTGCATTGCCACAGCTACATTCCATTGTTAGCACGCTAGCTCCATGAGGAACCGAAATAGAAGCTAGTGCTCACTCCTGGAGCTAACAGATGTATAAGGCAGGTAACATTTCATTTTTGCACCTTAAATAGGCAGATGTGTATCCAAATACAGACAGGACTTGTCGGCAGTAAACAATCTGAGGAACACTAAAGGTGTCGTTCCATTGGAGGTAGCAGTGGTGGGAGTGGCTGAGTACCTGGGGACCAGGTGGCCACCTGCTCTTTTACCACTATGCTTTTAGTAGAACTGCTCCAAGCAGGGTTAGATGCCATGGTGATAAAAATGCTCATACCCTATCCACACTAATGCTCCCTCTATTGATAACGCAATGGGTGGGAGACCTCCAGAAAGAGTCTAAGATAGACACAACCAAAGGGACTAAATCTATTGAATAAGATGCCACAGCTTTTTACACAGTCACTTTTTATTGCAGACCTGCACTTTAAGGAGACGAGAAAAGGATGTTTTTTGGAGAGGTATAAGCTGAACACTTTTACTAATCAAAATGACATATCTTAAATATAGTGGAAACCACCCACAGTGAATTGGGTTGTAGTGAAACAGATGGCAATCCCAAGTGATTCCAGTGTATCACCATTTTCAGGTTGCAATCCCAGTTAGGTAAATTCTCTGCTTAGCAAGGCTTTCTCTGTGCAGGGTAAGCAGATGACTTTGCTATACAATGGATCTAGTGTTTCAAACAAACTCTAAATACACTATAAGGCGTAAAAAACCCACTATAAAGAGAGGGAGTGAAAGGAAGTCTCAGGAGAGGAGAAGAAGAAACTGGAGTACTACAGGGAATTCAATTTTTAATGTCATAGTAACTTTTCTGCCAAATTGCCAATAACAACCTTCTGCATTTAACTCATCTGTGCAGATGTTTCAGGCTGGTTTCGTGTTATGTGAGCCCCATTGGTTGGACAGCATTGCCAAGTTTGGGAAAAGCCTCTTAACGTTGAGGGGCAGGTTGGATAATAAACCTCATCAAGTGAGGCAATGGGTAGTGTTCTACCCCTTCCTGGCTAGGAGCAGTTGGAATTAGCACCTCCGCTTCCTCACCCATGTGGCAGCCTTTTTACAGTAGACACTTGGAGCTACCCAATGGTCACCATGAAGCTCCTAGGACTGGTGCTAACGCTGGAACTGTGTAGCTCTAAATTGGAGATTAGCCATGTCTCAAGACCCTGCAAGTATTTTTACACATCCATTTTTTGGGAATGTTGCTGTTTCTGAGGCTTGAATTTGGGATGTTAATCTAATCTTTCCTTTTGTGTTTTTTAATAGCTTTCCCCTTGTGGGTCTTGCATTAGCACTGTTTGATCACTCCACTTAGTAATGCTTGTATTAATAGTAAGGACGAACTTTGAAGATTTCAGCCTTTAAGCTGTACTGTCTGAGTGTCTCTTTGCCTTCTTAAATTCCCTGTACAGTTTTGGCGACTACAGCATGCTTTGCTAGCTATCTTAAGTTGCTTGTATAATGTTACTTTGAGCTGTTAAAGTAGCTGCCATTTTCTCCCCTGAGATGTGGTTGTGTTTCAGTGGTGGGTGAACCAATTTTCAGCGAATGATATGCTATGGTGTGTAAAGCCTTTAGGACAAAAGGTGCTATGTAAGTGCAAGTAGTTCAGTATCTGGCTCCAGTCGGGGCCTCAAGAAAGCGGTGGTTAGCGACTGACCCATTAGCGTTGGAATTCAGCTTTCAAAACTGGGCAGCTGGGAGACAGGCCAGGTTAAATGAGTCCATGGGGCTTCCTTCAACATTAAAGCACGCATTTGCTGTAATATAGAGCGCAGTTAATCTATATCCAGAGCATTTTGATGAAGTTCTTGGAATCACTGTTGCTTGCCTCATTTTAGCTCCTTTAGTACCATTTGAGGCTGGCTTGTGCTGTAGTCTGTTTAATCTAGTAAGTGCCGCTCCAAAGACAATGAGGTACAGAAATGTGCTGGTTGTCAGCAGAGCCCATTTGGTAAGGGGTGAGCTCCCCTCTCTGACTATTTTATCTAGTGAATCGGTAAGTGGGTGAAGGGCCTTGGTGTATGGAGGGATTTGGGCTCTTGGCTGCATTTATGTGAAAATAACTTTCTCCTTTCCCTAGTGATCTAGAATGTTCTCTAGAGGTTCCTGTGCATCTTGTGGTTGAACTCTGGCCATTAAACACTCTCCTTTTCCCTGCTGTTTCCTAGGTCAGCTGTTCAAGCTAGAAGGGCTACAAACCATTGCTGTCACAACCAATGGGATCAACTTAGCTAGGCTGCTGCCACGGCTGAAGGAGGCAGGGCTGGATGCCATTAACATCAGCTTGGATACTCTGGTTCCGGCCAAATTTGAATTCATCGTCCGGAGGAAAGGTACAGAAATTCAAATAACATCTCACTGGTTATAGGATGACATTGCCTATCTTTTTATGTCTCTGTTTGTTCAGCCAGTCTCTCTCAAACTTCTGTTGGGAGAGAAGTGAAATTCCCTTCCTTAAGACCAGCCTAAAATATCTTCACTTGGCTTGAGCTTGATAGCTGGCCCTTTTCCCTTCTACTCAGCCTTCTTTCACATGTAAAACCCCTCATATGTAAAACTACCCCAAATGTAGTTATGAAACCTCCTACCTCAAGCTGTTATTCAACCATTCTCATGAATCATGAGAATGGGTGAATAACAGCTTGAGGTAGGAGGTTTCATAACTACATTTGTCAATTCTCAGCTCTACACTGTTCTCCTGTTCAGCATTTTCAGCCAGGAACAGAACCAATTGTCCACCATTAATAATCAAATGAAGGCATGAATGGCTGCCAGATTGTTCCCCTGTCACCCACAAAAACTGAAAATAATTCATTGAGATCAGAGGTGGTCAACCTACTCCTTGCCATAACCACATGTTACAACTGACAGGAGTTTTGTGACAGCCCCTGCTCCTTGCCTTTCTAACCATAAAGAAAAAGAAGATGGTCATGAGTCACTGAAACCCATTTGTGACTCCCAGCTTTAGAACCTATTATTCCCAAATACTGGATGATAATGAATACAGAATATATTCACTGTATGCCAGATTGGTTCATGATTTGTCTACGATTCACTAGCTCTGCTTCTTGTGCTGTCATTTGTTCTTCAACTCTATAAATATTTGTTTTCCTTGGAGTACAAGCCCTTCCACACACTTCCTACAGTGAATCCTGTTGAAGGACCCATCAAATGGGCAATCTTGTGTCTTCAGCAACCAATTTAAAATGTCCCCATATGATTTATTATACTGCTTCTATTGACTCCTTAAGATAAGTCCTGGTGGCCTGTGAAATGAGTTAATGGTTTAGTCCAGTTCCTAGTGGACAAATACCCTGCATTGAAATGTAGCTTCAGAACTGGCACTATTTGGAACTTTGTTGGCATTTCCAGCAGAGAAGTCAAGGACTAAATAGACCACAAAGACTGAAACTTGCTGTCAGCAGTAGGAGTGGTCTCCCCTGGTCATACTTGAGGCAGGCTTAAATGTGTAGTGAGACATTATGGACACAAGAGAAAACTATCCCATTGTGGAGGAAAGATAGGGAGTAGGGTAAGAGACCACCCTGACTTAACCAGGAGATCTTCAATGACCTGAAACTTTTTTTAAAAAGTCATACAAAAGCAGAAACTAGGTCAAATTACAAAAGATCAGTATTTTTAAACGAAACAAAAAACACAAGCATGTAGGGACACAAATGGAAAGGCCCAGCCACAAGATGAGATTAAACAAGCTAGGGATATAAAGGGTAACAAGAAAACATTTTTCAAAAACATTAGAAGCAAGAGGAAGACCAAGAACAGAGTTAGGTCCATTACCCAACAAGGAGGGAAAGGCAACAGAAAATGCAGCAATGGCCGAAGTGTTAAATGCCTTTTTTGTTCGTTTTCACCAAAAATGTTAGCAAAGGGAACATCTGTGTGAGTGCAGTAGGATCTGAGGCTAAAATAGGGAAATAAGTTAAGAATTTCTTAGACAAATTAGATGTCTTCAAGTCAGCAGTGTCTGACAAAATACATCCTAACATACTTGGGGAACTGGCTGAAGAGATCTGAGCCATTATTAGCCGCTATCTTTGAGAACTTGTGGAGGATGGGAGTGATCCCAGAGGGACTGGAAAAGGACAAATAGAGGACCTATCTGTAAAAAGAGGAATAAGGACAACCCAGGGAATATAGACCAGTCAGCTTAACTTCTGGTATCTGGAAAGATAATGGAGCAAATAATCAAACAATCAATTTGTAAACACCTAGAAGATAATAAGGTGATAAGTAACTGTCAACACGGATTTGTCAAGAACAAGTCATGTCAAACCAACCTAATAATCTTCTTTGACAGTCTAACAAACCTTGTGGATGTGGGGGGCGGGAGTTAATGTGATATATCTCACTTTAGTACACTTGAAATCCTATAGCGGCGCAGCAGAAAAGGTTCTGGAAGTTATAGTGGATCACAAACTAAATATAAGTCACAAATGTAACTCTGAAAAAAAGCAAAACTTCTTCTGGGATGTATTAGCAGGAGTGTCGTAAGCAAGCCACGAGAAGTAATTCTTCCACTCAGCACTGATAAAGCCTCAGCTGGAGTATTGTGTCCAGTTCTGGGCACCACACTTCAGGAAAGATGTGGACAAATTGGAGAAAGTCAGAGGAGAGCAACAAAAATGATTAAAGGTCTAGAAAACATGATCCATGAGGAAGGATTGAAAAAATTGGGTTTTAGTCTGCAGGTGAGAAGACTGAGAGGGACCTTGATAAGTTTTCAAGTACATAAAAGATTGTAAAAAGGAAAGTGATAAATTGTTCTCTTTATCTGGGGACACGAGAAGAAGCAATGGGCTTAAATTGCAGCAAGGAAGATTTAGGTTAGACATTGGGAAAAACTTCCTAACTATAATGGTTGCTAAGCTCTGGGACAAATTACATAAGGAGGTTGTGGAATCTCCATCATTGGCGGTTTTTAAAAACAGGTTAGACGAACACCTCTCAGGGATGGTCTAGAAACTCTAGATCATACTTACAGAGCCTGAGGTCACTGATGAGGGGGTATGAGTCCTATCACTTTTTTTCTAGCTAGTGAATCCAAATGTAAATTTCAGAGACCTAGGACAACAACAAATACAAAATGTGATGGTGGTGATATGTTAAACGTTCCTTTTGCATTAACCTTAATGCTCAACATGAAATTCAACCCAAATGTTCAGGTTTGGTAGATTCTCTCTCCCCCCCACCGCACCCCGAAATTTATCTTCACACTCATCTTGAATGCAACCCCCCACCACCACCACCCTTCAGTGTCTGTGCACCTATGTGGACTGCTAGCTTAGAGACAATGTCTCCCCTTAGCCACTAGATGGTGCTGCAGTACCAGTAAAGTCAAGAACAAGCTATTTAAAACTCTGCAGGGCTACAGAAAGGTAACTGTAACCTACTGAGCACTCGGCCATGGAGCCGAGGTTTCACTGTGTTCCCCAACCAGAATAAACCTAGAGCGTGGCATGATCGGTGTCTGACAGGTGAGGAAAGGTGGTCTCTCGCTTTCCCTTGATACTTGTTTGGTTAATCTGGCTCCTGATGAGGAAATTCACTGTGTTTGGATACAGATCTCAGTCATTAGCAATATGCTGCTTATAAACTACATCTCACTAAAACTTGTTGAGGGAAAGGCGTAATTATCTATGTTCTGGGGAAAAAAAATCTTTTAACCACAGAAAGGGAATCTGGAGAGTGCTGCTGAGCCCAAAGGTGCAGGGGAGAGCTGGGGAAATCCTCAGGGTTTTTAATAAAATGTATTAAAAAGGAAGGTAAGAGTAAAGTTACTAGTTTTCTAAGACTTTGGGTGAAGGAGAAATAGGGTGAAACCAATAACTCCAAAAGTGGGTTACTTTTAGTTTCATCCATTTAAAAAAAAAAAAAAGTACTTTTTGCATGATTTTAGACCAAGTTTTATAGTGAATGGAAGGAGTTCACCATAGGGATGAGTCCAGTTATAATGTGAAAGCACAGTGAGGCAGACACTTTAGGGCTTATTTTGGAGGAGGTATCCAGAGAAAGGGTTCTGGTTCTATAGGTTCAGGGTTTTTTCCAAGGCTTAGTAATCCTATTGCCTGGGAACTTTTACAGTGGTGATGCTGGAGTCTGAGGAATAAACTCCTACATTAGGGAGGGAGGGAGGATGGTGCAGTGGTTGGGATGTTGATCTGTGACTCGGGAGACCTGGTCTGCCATAGATTTCCTATGTGACCTTGGGAAAGTCACTTAGGCCCAGATCCTCAAAGGTATTTAGACACCAAACTCCCATTTCTTTTGAGGATCTGGGCCTTAGTCTGTCTGGGCCTTCCATTCTCTTTCGGGAACATGGAGATAATAGTATAGCCCTACCTCACAGATATGGAGGATAAATGCACTAAAGATTGTGAGATGCTCTGCTACTTCAGCAACAGGGGCCACAGAAGTAACTTAGATGCATGAAAATGAGGAACATGGTGCCTCAGCTCCTTCCTGCTCTCCACGCCCTATGGAATGAGCCAGTGGAGAATACCTGCACTTCGATGCTGACGGTTGAAATGAGTTGACAACCTGCCTCGCTTTTTCAGATCGCCCCTGGAGGCGATGCAATGACAGCCTCCCACAATCACACCCTTGAACTTGTGCCTTCAAACTACTTCTCCTGCAGGGTTGAAATCTGGGAGGTGGAATCCCAGCTGAGACCAATCCAAAAGGGATTGTGAGCATACATATTTGCCTGGATAGGACCCTGCCTCAGAGGGTCTGAGGGACTGAATGTGTGGGGCTGGAAATAAGAGGAGGAATTGAGAAGGACAGTTGTGTTTACATCACACGCTGTAACCCTGCTCAGATCACCCCTACCTGGCTGAGCCCAAGCGTGCCCTGACTCGGGCATGCCTGGTGTTTTTGATCTGCTGCTTGGGGCTGTGTTTTGATCATTGGCCTCTGGGGGTTCAGTTAAGGATCCCCTTTTGTCATTGCCAAAGTCACACTATCCCCTTTCCGTTCAGTCCTTCCGAGAGGTTGCTGGGCTTCCCAGTCCCTGTTCGTGACTCTGGGACATGTTTACAGGAGCGCGTTATGATCTCCCCTGCCATGTTTAGTCTGCAACTCGCTTAATGAGAATGAAACCCACCGTTGATGTCATGGGCTTCCTAGGTGCCAGCAAAGCAAACACTCGTGTGAGGAGGAGAAAGCAAACGGGTTCTGAATTCAAGCAGCTGATGTTTGCATCAGTTCTTTAGTTTATTAGCCCTGTGCTCTTCACCCCTACACCCACTTTCATCCTTCTGTTTTGCAGGACTGGCATTAAAGGAGCTGCAGTTGTGGGTCAGAAAAGATCAGTGGGACTGGCATCCTCTGCTTCCCTCCTGTGCACCCCTGTTTGGTGTGCCCACTCTGAACTAGCCAGGGTTAAAGCTCCCTGATCTTGTTCATGGCGTTCTTTGTGTATTGAGTACTGGAGAAAGGGACTGGAGGGCAGCCTTGGAGACAGAAAGGCACTTGCTTAGCATCCACAGGGTGCAGGGCACTTCCCAACCCAACAGCCCAGGACCCTATTGTGCTGGACATTGTACAAACCCAGAACAAAAATAAGACCTTGCCCCAAAGAGCTTACAATACTTAGTGTGTATGAACTCCTCTTCTGTGGGACCACTGCCTGGACTGCCAATGGGCGCGTGGAGGGACACTTGGTGCTTATTTTGATGTTTTTTTATGTCAACATGTGTCCCCTAGGAACTAGACTGATTACGATTCACGTTGTGGCCACCTGTTCACAGCAGGCAACAACTTTCTGCTGCTTGTTCTCTTCCTAACTTTAACAAAGAAACTGGATTATCACTTGGGGTGGGGTTGTAGGGAGAATGGGAAGGGAGTTCAGATTTCTCCAAGGCCCTTGGACTCATGAATTGTCTAGCTGCTTGGCAATTATTGAGTGGACTCACTGTCCGCAGGTGGGAGATGGGGTGGAGTTGCAATATGAGAGAATGAAGCTAAGCACTTCACTTGATGAGGTCACTGCAGTTTCTGATTCTTGTCTCATCCTTTCTGGAAGGTCGAAGGCCAAGCTGAACTGGTTTTGTAAAAGCTCTCTTTCAGTGTGCCCATTAAATTGACGGGTCAAATGATTCATAAAATGAGGATGCCATGAAAAGTCACCTTTCACCTTAAAACCAAAGTCAAAGCCATTAGCTTTTCCAGGAACCGATAAAAATCTGTGGTCAGGGACAAGTTGGGAATTTTGGCATTTTTGTCCATTTCTTGATTCATTTAGCAGCTTGTTGCAGAGTGGTCAACTTACAGAAAGTGACGTGCTGCAGTCTTAGCAGAGGCAAAAATGCAACAGACACCTCTCCTGATGGCCTCTTTTAACAATTATTTAGTGGGGGGGTTCCCCCTTAAATCTGGGAGCACTTTTTATAGATGCTCTCCCACATTGGTGAAACTGGGGGTAGTGATGGGCAAAGCTGAAGCACAGAGAAGTTAAGGGCCAGATTTTTGAAGGTATTAGGTGCCAAAAAAGCAAGGGTGCCACAAGCCTTTAAGCAACTCTGCATTTTTTGGGCACCCAAATATCTTAAAAAATCTGGTCTCAAGTGACTTGCCCAAGGTCACACTGAGTCTGCAGCAGAGTTCAAGATAGAACAAAAGTCTCTTGACTTCACTACCATCTACTGGACCAAGCTGTTTTGTCTCTGTTTTTGTCTGATACTTACTGACTTGCTCATATACATTTTTGTTAAGACTTAATTCTTGTTCCATTTTAGGCTTTCATAAGGTAATGGAAGGAATCAACAAAGCAGTTGAACTGGGGTACAATCCTGTTAAGGTAAGATCATTTGGTGTGTAGTGCCCTCGAACCCTGTGTTTTACTCTGACTTGATACTTTGCCTTTTTGGGGTTTGTTTTTTTCCTTCAGAGGTTGGCAATTTTTGTAAATATGAAAGACATTTCCCAGTAGCATTGCAGGGCTTTCCCAGGACATGAGGGTGATCCCACTGCTTCACCTTGTGTAGCTGACTCAGCCATTTTTCATTCAGAGCCTCAGGGTATTGAGATCTTACATGGGAACACCAGGCTCTCTGCACAATGGGTTCAGGCTCCTTCTCTCCCTCCAGGTGAACTGTGTAGTGATGAGAGGCCTCAATGAGGATGAGCTGTTGGACTTTGTGGCGCTCACGAAGAACCAGCCACTTGACGTGCGGTTCATCGAATACATGCCCTTCGACGGTGAGTACTCCTGGTCTGTAACTGCCTGTGCAGTTTTGCCTTCTCTCGGGGGGAGTGAATCTGGCTGACAAGTCTTTGCTACTTGGGCTTCTTTTCTGAAACCTGATCGCGTTGACTGTCTCCTGCAGGGTGCCTGAACCCCTATTTTAAACCTAAGAGAAGCTTTGTGTAAAGTAGCCACTGTAGTTTTCACTGCTGTGTCCAAGGACGCAGGGCAGGTGGATGGCAGGTCAGCGTGTAATGGGTGGGAAGTTGGGTGCCCTGCAATGGCCAGGGGCTGGCTTGTTGTATATTGGAGATGCCTTTCCTGCGAGGGAAATCTCATGGAAACGGAATGGTGTCACCGTTATAAGCCATGCTCCGCCTGTGAAACTTCCTTAGTTCCCTCCTCACATCTGTTTTCTATCACGGTACCTGTCCATGGAGTGGGCTGTTCTGCTTATAGTGAGTTGAGACATGGGGTGCGTCTATACAGCAAAGAAAAACCTGTGGCTGGCCAGTGTCCGCCAGTTTGGGCTGCAGGGCTGTTTCGCTGCTGTGTAGGCTTCTGGGCTCGGGCTGGAGCCCAGGCTCTAGGACGCTACTGGGTGGGAGAGTTCCAGAGCTCAGGCTCCAGCTCGAGCCCAGAAGTCTACACAGCAGCGAAACAGTCCTGCAGCCTGATCCCCACGAACCCAAATTGGCTGGCACGGGCCAGCCATGGGTTTTTGTTTGCTGTGTAGACATACCCATGGTGCCCTTCAGAAACCCCGGATTCTAGCCTCTTTGCTTCCTGTGCTCCAGAAAGAAAGTGTCCTCAGTGCTCACGGTATCAAAATTGCTCTTTGTTGGGGTGCACTTTTCCTGCTAACTCTTTCCAGAAAGGCCCTCCATCTCCCCCTTCCATTCCCACTTTTGGAAAACTGGGGCCATCTCCCCAAGTTATTCCATGTTGCAATAATTTATCTTCAGCTTCTGCATTAAACTGTGCCGGAACAAGGGCAGAAGCCACAAATCTGCACCAGAGCTAGCGGACGCAGAGCCCCTGGCTAGGACCCATGTTGCCACTTCATCGACACAGACAGTTGTTCTGATTGTCTGTCTACAGACCCTTGCCCTTCCTGACAAGTCCAGGTTGGTTCACCGTCCATTGCATCCTCTTACCCAAGGAGTCAAGGATTGCTAGAACAATCAATTGTAAGGGTCAATACGGGTCCTCACAGTTTGGGTGTTGAAAGGGGCAATTGAAATCCAGGTACCAAGGACTTTCTGTTCTTTCCTATTTTAAAAACTCCTGGGTGGCTAAATTTGTGCTGATTTAAAACCTAGGCAACAAATGGAACTTCAAGAAGATGGTGAGCTATAAGGAGATGCTGGATACAGTCAGGCAGAGATGGCCTGACTTGGAGAAGCTGCCCTGCGAGGCCTCCAGCACAGCCAAGGTGGGTGCAGGCTAAGTACACTGTGAAGGGAGACCCAATGCTTCAGCAAAGTGCACAACAACTTGTATTTGGAATGGTTGGAGCAAAGAGGATTAGCATGTGGCATAATGCTCCATAGCCACATATGTAATGATCCCAAGGTCCTTGATCAAACTGCATGCACGCAGCCTCGGTGAGCAACAGTCATTAACTTTACCCATGGAAATACCAGGCACCTACCAATTACCGGTACTTGTCTGTCAGGTGCGAGTGTCAGTGGGGTAGACACATTGGGGCTTATTTTGGGGGGTATCCAGAGAGAGGGTCCTGGTCGTGTTGCTCATAGGAGTTTCCAAGGTATGAGGAATACTTACTAAACCTGTATTCTCTAAAAATAGCCATATTTTTATTCCTATTTTAGTCTTGATTTAAACCTGGGATCTAGAGGTGACAGGTCTTAATCTCCCCTGATTCGGTATATACACCTCTACCTCGATATAATGCTGTCCTCGGGAGCCAAAAATTTTACTGTGTTATAGGTGAAACCACGTTATATTGAACTTGCTTTGATCCGCCGGAGCGCGCAGCCCCCCCCATCCCCCCGGAGCACTGCTTTAACACGTTATATCCGAGTTCGTGTTATATCAGGTCGCATTATATCGGGGTAGAGGTGTAATTAAAAATAAAAGAAAACCAAAACAGGCAGCCCTTAGACTCATTAAAAGTTGAGGAGTAGTCACTGATGCAATGTTTTTGTTTGTTTAAATCATTTTAATATAAAATAAGTTTACACCTTAACACAGGTTGTTGTCATCTCAAATTTAATTTTAACCAGGTTTATTTTTTTCAAAAGAAAAATGTACCTAATTTAAATTACAAATCCATTTAAAACATGTAAATATCATTGACTTGTATCTACCCTGATCTATTCTTCTGTCCCGGGGCTGCTTCAGGCTTACAAGGTACCAGATTTTCAGGGGCAGATCAGCTTTATTACGTCCATGTCAGAGCACTTCTGTGGATCCTGCAATCGGCTGAGGATAACTGCAGATGGGAACCTGAAGGTAGGCAATGAAACAAGACGCCCTTCACCGACTTAGAGCTGAAATAGGGGGTTGAATTACTTCTCTTAAATGGAACGGTGTTGGAGACGGAAGAGGCAGTAGTGGAGAGGAGAAGGGAAGGAAAATGAGGGTGAGATTTAAAGAGGGATGAAATGGAAGCGGGTGGTCAGCCATGGGAGCATTCAGATGCTGACTGTACTCTGTAAACTGCAATGTAAGGAGAGGAATTGATCCATTGTGTAGCACTCAGATTTAAAAGAATGTCAATGTGAAATACCCTGACTGTACAGAGGTCACAGTGACCCTGAGTGTACACCAACTGATTTCAAATGCAGAAAGTGAACAGGAGGAATAAAATTCCTTATTTTTACTTTCAAACAATCTTGTGTCACGTGGGACAATACCAAATTTAAAATAGAAATAAATATATTTCTGTCCAAGCGAAGTGACCATAACAGGGTTAAACCCACCCATTTTTCCATGTTTTTCCATATACCTTTCAAATACTCCTATGTTGAGATCCATTTGTCCATGTTCAGGACCCTTTGCTGACCAAAGAGTAGGTGTCCTCTAAGTTAGCTGAAGGTGGCACAATTGTACTAAAGCAACTTGCCCAGGAACAAAGTAATCCCGTGACAGGAATGGCAACTTGGTATTGGCATCAAATCAGTTTGTGTGCAGTCTCAGCAATTGCAATACACTTTAAAATCTAGAAGCAGTAGCTGTGGAACTTTTTAAAAAGCCTCCTGCTTGAATACTTCCTTCCTGGATTACCCCTGGGAACCAGATGGGGCATCTCTCAGCCCAGCCATGGTGCAAGAAGACATACAACAGCAGGAGAGATGAAGGAAGGGGAAAAAAATCTCATGACATCTCTGCCTGCCTGCTGTTTCCAGATGTTCCAGTTCTATATGCTCCTAAAATAAATGGCTAGCTGGTGGCTTTAGGAGTACTAGAATTAGAACTATAGACATTGTTCTCCCATAGACCAGGTTGTTTTTTTGCTGCCTGATGTTCAGGTAAACTGCTGAAGTAGTGGATCCTATTGGCTTCACAGCAAAACACTGTTTGGCTCCCAGACGTTGGACCTGTTCTGAACTGAATTTTGTGCATTGCGCCCCAGCAGGCCGCTGAATCTCGTTATCCAGTGGTCAGTCATCCAGACCCAGTACTGCAGTGAATTTCTAGGTTTATAGTCCATCCCATGAAATTCTGTTCCGTGCCACAGTTAAACGCTAGAAATCAACATTAGAAATGTTCATCCTTGAGAATGAGCTTGGAGATCTGGGTACTGTAGCGTTCGCCTTGTATATGTTCATTCAAAGGCCCTGTGCTCTTCCCTCCCCATTTAGGTTTTGTAAGGGTATAGAATCGCACAGCTTCCCTACTCTGCTGACTTAGAGACCCTCACGGCTTCAAGGAGCAATGCAGAGAAGACAGCAGGGTCATACCCTACAGAGACCCAGATGCATGGCTGGGAAGTGACTGTGCCTTTCTATTATTTGAATGCTTTGCTCAGTTTTCGCCCAGGATGCTGACATTGGTTGTAATGGGAATAGTGTTTCCCGGCTAGCTTTATTCACCGTCTCCCCTCCCCTTGGTTTATTGCAGGTGTGCCTTTTTGGGAACTCAGAAGTGTCCTTGAGGGATCACCTACGGTCCGGTGCCTCGGAGGACGAATTGGTTCAAATTATAGGCTCAGCAGTGGGCAGAAAAAAGAAACAGCATGCCGGTATGTTTCCTGCGTACAAGTAATAATGAGGGGTTAGGACAAATGATGCCCTTTTCTAAAATAGGATGGATGATTCGCAAGACCTGGTAGCAGGGAGGGAAAAGCTATTTTGTGGAATTACAGTGACTCAGGAGAGGAAACTCTGAGATTCCTACTTAATTAGGAGCTTTATCTGCCACTGGTCTTAGTGAGGCAACTGGTGACAGGTCAGTCTCAATGTTCCATGGTTACTCTGAAATTTGGGTACTTTTCTGAAGCTTTCTTACCCACTTCCTGAGCTGGGACCCAGGCTGCCTAGCCACCATGTGGATTTCTGGGGTTGTAAATAGAACTCTGAGCATGGCTGTACATGAGTGCCCTCCTCCTGGGTGCCCCCTTGTGGCCTTGAGGCAATTCTGCAAGTGGCCCCTCACCTCAGTTTCTCTCTTGAGTGATCCAAACTCCTCCACTTCAGGCACTACTTAAACAACACCTCTGCTTGGGGCCAGTAGATTACGACATAGTTCATAACAATAGTCCCAAAACACAATCCATATCACCCCAGTGCACACAGTCCTTGTTCGCACTATACCTCACGGTCTTCTGTCACAGCTAGGCTCCTTATCAGTCCCTCTGGTAGGATAGCCACCCCAACACTTCCTTCTGGGGTGCACCCCTGCTCTTCCTAGCAGGCAGCCCCATGGCCTCTCCGTGCAGCCTTGCCAGGGCAGCATCCCTCACTCCCTCTGGCCCTCTCACTGTTCCTCTGGGTCCGGCGCCTAAAGCCATCTGCTGCTCTCCTCTCCTTTGGTCCTCTCTGGCCCTTGGCTCTGAGCCAGCAAGCACTCCCTCTGCTGCTCCTCCTGCCTTCAGCCCTCTGACTTGGGGAGGTCAGCCAGCAACCCCTCTTGCTGTTCTCCTGCCTTCAGCCTTAATTCAGGAGAACCACTTTCTGTCTCTGGCAGCTTTTATCTCCGGCCCTTCTCCTGTCTGGTTATTACCATCGCTAGTGGCGACGCTGTAATTTTCAGTCAACCTACCTTCTTGTTGTTATGGGTGCAAACCTTTTCCCTTGCCTGCCTTTCCACTTTGCAGCATTCTGAGAGATCCACATTTTCTCATTAGAGTTAAACGAAGACCACAAGTACCGGAGCTAGGCTGCTGATCCATCTGGTCCAAGCTCTTGTTTCTGACTGTGACCAGTACTGATTCTTCAGAGCAAGCTGAGAGAAACTGCTAAGACACCGCTGGTTCTGCAGCACTGCCCTGGGGATGGGGAATGGTTCCATAACCCCTGTTGTGATGCATTTACACCCTGATGCTGGAGACTGGATTCTTCTTCTCTCAGCTGGCATACTTGCAAATGATTTTATTCACAAATCTTGTCCAGCTGCCTTTAAAAATTTAGCTGCTGAATGGAACTCTGACTGCCTGCGCAGTGAATTCTAGACACTGACTCCATGCTGCGAGGAAGTATTTCCCTTTTTGTTCTAAATACACTTGCCATTAATTTTATTGAGTGGCTCTTTAGTTCTCTTAGAAATCCCTAACCGTTGTCATTATCCTTCTCTGGACCTGGTAAATCTATCTGCAGGTGAGGTGACCAAAGCTGAGTGCTCCCTCTCAAACGAGGGGGTAAATCCAGGTTTTTTCAATGTCTGTCATTCCAATCCCCAGACACTCTGATGTTTTTCTTACCCTGCTGCTTCTGTGCACTGAGCAAACATCTTCATGTCCTGGGAGGAATCTGACACGTTCAGCACTCCTCAGTATATGAGCGTAGACTAATTTTCACTGTGCACAACTCTTACCCAAACACAATTGGTTCTGCCACCATGCTGTCCAGTAAATCTAAACTGTACGTCCATCTGGAGTCTTCACTAGCTTTTTTTTTTTTTTTTTTTTTACACTACTCGGAACAATTTGAAGTCATCAGCATATGCCAACTCAGTGTTCCCTGCTGCCTCCAGATCATTAGTCCCCATACCACTAATCTTGGGGTCTTTTGGTATTAGCCTGCCTTGTACTGGAAGCTATACAGGTGTATTGAGAGGTATACAGTTATATGTGTAACCTATTTACCTATATGGTGAAATACCATTGCTGCTGCTGAAATATGACAGTATGTCTAAGGTACTTAAATGGCCCCCGTCGCCATAGTAACTGAGTGTCTCGCAATCTTTTAATGTAGTTGTTGTTGCAAACCTTTGGAGGCCATAGAAAAACTATTATCCCCACGTTTATAGATGGGGAATTGAGGCACTGAGAGCCTACGTGACTTGCTCTCATAACACAGGAAGTGGCAGAGCAGGGAATTGAACCTTGGTATCCCAAGTCCTAGGCTAGTGCTCTAAGCACTGGACCATCCTTCTCCAGTCGGCCTGAATTATTTGACTGCTGTCACATGCAGAGAGTAAGTCTGGTTATAGGAGACTTTCTGGGAAAAGGCTCCACTGTATGATGGCAGCTCTGTACTTGGGCACTTGCATATTGTCCTCAGACCGTGTTTTACATTTTAATGAGTTAATTGGTATTTTCTTATTAATTTTGGGGGCTCTCCTTTTCCTAGTGTGTGGGTTAGGAATGACGGGGTGGGGGACAGCAGAAGAAAATTAAATAGAAGAAAACAAATGACTTATGATGTGTGTGTTTTAAAAAGAACTAGTAATTTTTACATGTACATTATTTTATTTCTAGGCATGTTTAACATTTCCCAGATGAAGAACCGGCCAATGATCCTGATCGGTGGGTGACAAATCAGTACGTAATACACACACCGTGGTTTTATTAGGTTTACATCTCTGGGGAGTGGAAAGAGTTGGGTTGGTTTTTTGTTTTGTTTTTTTTTTGGTTTTTTTTCCCTAAGCTGCATCTCTTTCTATTTTGCTTTGGGCAGAGATGAACTGATGTTAAGAAATGTGGTCATTTTTAAGTCTATCAACGAAAACAGGGGTGTGTGTGGGGAGGGAGAATGGTGACTCATCCATTAACTGCAGCCTGTCATCCTGCCATATGTGGAATGGATCATTTATATGGCTGTGGTCAATTTCCATTTTGAACTTTTTAAAAATGTATTAGCGGCAAAGGCCTTAACATGCAACTTTGAAAGCCTATGTCTCCTGTTTGCTTCCTTTGCATTAAGCACGACCAGGACAATGATGCTACAGCACTTCTGGGTGTTTCTTATAAAGCAGGATCTGGCTGAGATTTTGGTACCTTGAACAAATTGCAGCATAAACATTAAACTTAAAGGAGGCAGGCTTCACTTTATTGCTGGGGTAGAATTCCTTGATGGTGACACACTACTGGGGTCCCTGCACTCAGGTATTGTGGCATAGCTACCAAAGGAAAATCTTGCTCCTTCACCTCACCGCCCATATGCCCTGAATCTGGACAAGCGGGTTTCAAAAACCTGGCATTTAATTGAATTAATAGTGTGAGGACTCACTTGCATATACCATGGGGTGAAAATACCATTTACTAATTGCAGCCTAGTGGCTGTCAGGTATTTATATAGCACCCCTATCCATAGTGCCTGAATGTCTGAGTCCCTAATGCCTTGGACTAAAGCCTGGGGGGAGCAACGAGAGTGCATTATTATTTTTTTTTCCCTTGTCTTCCCAGGGCAGCATTTTCGAACCCACCCTTGGCTAGAATGCTTATCCCAGAGTTCTCTGGCATTGTCACAAGCACAAATCAGCTCTAATTCAGAGGGGAAACAGATTTCAAACCACTTACTCCTCTAATGAAATAGTCTAGTGGTCAGAATAAAGAACTGAGTCTCCTGGGTTTTATTCATTGCTGTTACTGATTTTTATGTGACACTGGCCAAGTAGGTTTGCCTTTTCTGTGCCTGTATCTCCCTGCATTTATAAGGAAGGGGCAGAAAGATGCTGGGTGGATTGCTTAGTGAATATTTGTAAAAGCATTTTGAGATCCTTGGATGGAAGGTGCTCTAAGTATCATTCCTTGCTAAGAAGCTCTGCTATATCCAGGGGGAAAACATTTTATTTCAAGCCCACTTCTTCTCTTCTGAGCGAAGCAGTAAATCAGCTATTATGCATATTGTGATTTGTAACTTGGTAACTCAAAGCTGGCAAGAATGGGCAACTGCAAGTACCTAGACTGGGAACCAACAATTGTATCGTTGGGAAGGTAACATTCCTTAGATTTGCAAATCTCCACTGCAGCTATTTTTGCAATACCTGTTCCTTTAATCAGTACTCTAGTAAACTCCACTCAGGTCGCTCTGCAACTGGATTCTGTGGAGTGTTGTATTAATATGGGCTTTTGCTTTTACATTTTTTTTGCCCTTCTCTTGGAAGAAAGGTTTCACTTAAGATTCTTCCAATTCTCATATCTTTGATACCATGCTGTCTTCTGCCATATGGCGTTTGTAGGTGAACAGCTTGAACTGTGCAGGCAGTTCCTGGTTTGCTTGGTTCTTTGGCTGTGTTGCCAGAGTTGCTCTACTACGTTCCAGAAAAGGGGGAAACAGGTACAATTACAGCAGCCTCACAGGCTGCAAAATGAGGGTGAGCTGGGTTTTTGAATGGGATGAAAAGTAAACTATTTTCCCTCCCAAACTAGACCCCCATCCACTGTCTTTATTAAGCTATCTGTGGGGCTTCTCTTTAATTTTAAAATAGCATTTGGAGGAGGAAGGGTGGGAGGTCTGGATGCAGAGATGGGATCTATCCAGCTTCTTTTGGAATAGCAGTCTGGTTACATGCAATGGTAGCAGAAGTCTGTCCTGTTCTTCCCCATCTTGAGAAGTAACCACTGGCATTCTCTGCATAAACAGTACAGCCTCTAGGACCGGAGCTGAGTCAAGGATGACACAATGTGATGTGCAGACCATGGGTACAGATGGAAAGCAGATTGGGGGATTTCCTAATTTGTGTGTTTAATTGCAGGGTTCAATTAAAGCTAGTGTGCGAACAGACAGGAGGTAGAGAGAACATGGAATTCATTTAACCAGATCTAATGCAATGGAAATGATTAATCTCTCTTGCTGGCCTAACAAGCTAAACCCATCTTCTTTTCTGAATTACCTAAGCCTTGACACCCTTTTATTTAATTTGGTCTGTCCCATGACTATTTTCTTAATAGAAATATTAAGAAGAGGCTCTTCTCCTCCCAGCTTCACCTTCGTGATGGGAGAGTCCTTATTCCTTCTCTTATCCGTCAGTTGGAAATTTTTCAGTGATGAAACCAAGTTTATCTTTGCAGATTCACTAATAAGGTACAAGCAAAACACTGCTGATCTACAGCAGTAGAAAGTTACTAGTGCATTGTACCCATCACAGGCATGAAAGTTCATGGTCTCGCTCTCTGCCTTTTTGTGTTATGTGAACAATGTGGGTGAGGACAGAGGTACCATTTAAAGGAAACTTGTATAAAAGAGGCAGCTTGTGCTGCACCCCTAAAGTGCATGACTGCAGCGTGCCTCATCACACTTACCCCCATCTTCTGAACTCATCTACTGTCAGTTAAACAGAAGTTTTACGTGCCTCCCAAATGTACTGACTGATGCTCCACTCCTGAGCAGCTTCATTCCTGTGGTACTGAGCTCTTAACTTACAGCCCAGCCTCCCCGCCCCAGTTCAGGCACTCTGCATGAGTTTACCTTCAGTCCTGCAGAGCTGAGGCCAGCAAGGGGACTGAAGGTCTCACTTACCTTAAATTCTTGATTTTTTTTTTAAATGAAGGTTCAAGATGCCCCAAGACCTATATGAAAACAAGCTTTGTCTCTGCTCTGTTGCACCATTAGTGTAGTGTCCATTACGAGATGGGCTGCAGCCGGTAGATCCCATTTCATGAGGTTTCTCTCTTAAAATCGGGTTAGTGCTAGTGAATGAGTTCTTGGTGACCCCCGCCACTCCTAGTTAATTACCTGTTAGAATCGTTCTTTTAGCCCCTCCCTCACTCGGTGACACCACAGATGTACAAACAAATTCAGCCCTAGTGTGAGAGGGCAGCTGCCTCTGCTTTCTCCATAGCTGAAGTTAGCCCCTTGTCTTGATTAAAAGCTAAAGACAGTTAAATTCTAGCTCTGAACCAAGATGCTCAGTGTGTGCCGCTCCCAGAGCTAGCTGAATGGCAGGGCTGTTGAGCGTAGCAGGGAAGAGGTTAAATAGACACGAATCTTCCGTTTGAAGGTTTTGCTAATCCAAGGCAGCAGACCTAGTACAGTGTGGTGAGGGGCTGTTTGCAATGTGGGCTGGGCTTGGGACTCTATCAGAAAGTAGCAAAGCAGGTAGGGACCTTGCCTTTCCCTTGGGGAAAAATAAAGCACAGTGTGTGTCACTCATGAGAGCTGCTCTGACTCCTCTGTGAACAGCTCTTGAACTTGCTGTTTCCCAAAGGAGTCCCGCTTCAAGGGGCTACAGAAGGGGTTTGCTGATCTGTGATCCACTAAACCTCTCCTGAGCCTCTGTATTGCTTAAAGGAATAGTGACAAGCATAAGGGAGATCTCCTTTTAAAAAAGCAGGTGGTTAAGACCTGGCCACTACTTGCATCTTTGGATTATAAAGTGAATCACTTCCATTGTGTATGTAACAGGCTCCTTCTGTCATGGTGCTTGGCAGTGGGTGCTGTGGAAATGCCAAAGTTGGGGTATTAGTGTGAGGGGCAAGAAGGACTACGTCCCAGTGGATTTAAATAAAGATCCAAATTAAGCTGGCAGAGGTCCTGGCCAGGGCAGAGGAAGTGGGTGTCAATGAGGGAATCTGAGCTCCCAGTGACTAAGCCTCAACGGCCATGCACATCATTAACTCGGTAAGAACTGGCAGCAATGAGGGAGGTTCCCAGCCTGGAGCCTGTCTAGGAACTTGCAGGCAATGCAGCTGGTGCTTGTCGGCCCAGCTGACCTCCAGGGCTGCAGCTAGGAGCAGAAACCAGGAAAGTGAAATGATCCTACTTTAAATAGCATGCTGGAAAAGGTGAGAGCGGCAGCCAGAGCTGGAGGGCAGGAAAGTGCACAGAGGGGAGTGAAAAAATTGTTTTTTAAAAATGAGCCTGGTATTCTTATTTGTTGAGGAAGACGTTTTTAATCACCCTGTCACAAGAAGAAGGCGGTAGACCCTGCCCCCTCCCCCAATTATTTTTTTCCAAAGATGAAGTCCAGGTAATTCCTTGGCTTCCTGTTCTCAAGCAGTGAGAGCAGTGTTCTGACTGCATCCTAGTTCAGATATATTTTAGCTTATCCTTCCAATTAGTAGCAATAGCTTGTGTCTCATTTCTATTTATCCTCCTCTTCAGAGGCAGCATTGAAGTCGACCCCACTACTGCAAGACGCCGTGCAGAATTCTCCAAGTTCAAAGCAATGGGGCCACAGACCTGGCCACTGGCTAACGCCAAGAGCAAGTTTATCCAAGCAGATGGGAAAAGCATTTAAGAAAAATGTGTTTACAGGACGGCATGCCTTGCCAGGATCTCACTCAGAGCAACAGCAGCTTGCAGCAGAAATTCTGCAAGCTCAGGCGCACAGCGTTTGCATCTTCCAAAAGAATTTGAGCTCTAGCTCGGACACACAGTGCCTTAGGACAGGAAGTCCTTCCATTCAGCACACCAGCCACACAGCTCTGGACAGTCACTCAGGGACTGCAGCTGGAAACCAGTCAGAAGAAAAGGGCCCAGGATCTCACTCCAAAGCCATAGGTTCTGGCTTGTGCGCCAGTGAACGGGGTCCCTCCAGCAGCCTGACTCACATTGACCAAGAGGGGCGGGCGGCCATGGTAGATGTTGGAAAGAAGCCCGATTCTGAAAGGACCGCTGTTGCCAGTGCTGTGGTTCGCCTGGGTGAGAAGGCATTTGGGATGGTGCGGCAGAACCAGCTGAAGAAAGGAGATGTGCTGGCAGTAGCCCAGATCGCAGGGATTCAGGGAGCCAAACTGACCAGCCAGCTGATCCCCCTGTGCCACAACATCCCTCTGAGCCATGTGGTCGTCTCTCTGAGCCTGGACGAGAGCAGATGGGCTGTGGTGATCCAGGCGCTCTGCCACAGCCAGGGTAAGACGGGTGTGGAGATGGAAGCGCTGACGGCCGCCAGCCTTGCTGCCCTGACTGTGTATGACATGTGCAAAGCAGTCACTCACGACATAGTCATCGAAGAGGTGAAGTTGGTGAGCAAGACGGGAGGGCAGAGGGGAGACTTCCAGCGAGGATAGCACTTATCAGGAGCATCCCCACGCGGGGAACTGAGGGTGCGGGCTGCTTTGGTGCCATATCTGCAGTAAGGCTGAGGAAGCAGCAGCAGGTATCCTATAAAAGAATGTGACTGAGTCTCTGACCGGCCAGGCCATCTCACTGCTGGGTGCTCCTCAGTTCAGCTCCCACTGGACAGGTCTCTGCCTGTGTCCACCATGACACTTAGCACCCTTGCCAGTAACCTCAGCAGAGGGGCCATGGGTCAAAACTGAGGCCCTTCAGCCCGGTGGTGCCAGGGAAGCTGCCCTGGCTGCTGTAACCCATCCAGTGCTTAGTCAGGCACTCTTCATCAGTACTGAATTCACTTGGCAAAGGAACACAATGAGGAGTAGTTTATTGTATCTTTGATCAATGACTGGGGCTTAAGAATTGCTCCTTTCTCCCCAAACTTAAACTCGGAAGAAACTTCAGAAGGAGACAATGGGGAGTCATTCTAGAGTCCTGGCCATTGAGCAAAGATTTTAATAATGGACAGAGGCCCATCAGCTGGAATTATTCAGCTCAAAGTCACCTAATCACACCCCTCACAACTGCTTGGGTCCTAAATGGGTCTGATCAGTACCACAGCAAGGGGATGGGAGCTTGTGTCCATGAATGGAAAATTAGATGTTGGTTGACTGATACCAAATAGCCCATGCCTAGTCCTGATTTCACTGAGGGGCATGATGCTGAATACAGAGGGCTACTGGGGTAGCGGGAACTGTAATTTGCACACCCTGAACCGCATTGCTGTAGTTCACTCGTGCCTGCCATTATAACCAACTCATTTGATGTCCCTGCATGCTCACAGGCGCGTTCTGAATCAATCTCAGTCCATCAAAGCCACTTCCCACAAGGCAATAGGCCTCCTTCCTTGCAGGGTCCTGAAGCGATGGCCTGCAGAGGAACATCAAAGCTTACTATGTTACCCCACTCCAGAGCAACCAGCAGGAAGCATGACCAAAACTGGGTAGCCATGACAGGCCTCCCCCAAAGAGTCAGTTTGGGCTATCAAATAATTGACTCAGTTTAAACTACTTTGTATGTTTTTGTACTCTAGCATGTTTATGGGCTGTGCCTAAGGGCCTCATTCTGCTCCTTAGAGAAGTCAGGGCCAGAACTCCTCAAAACATGAGCAGAATCAGGCCCTTAATTTCTGGGACTTGAAATCCAGCTGAGATTCCCACCAAGCTCCAGCAGATTCTGATTTGTTTTTTTAATCCACCTGCCTGCCGTGACTGTTTGTAGCCCCTGCTAATGGCATGTCATGGGATAACCTAGTCTGATGCTTGCTTCTTCTATTGACTTTGCATCCAGCCAGCAGAGGAAGCCCGAGCTAACTCTTCCATCAATAATGCTGCTGTTGCTGAACTCAGTGATTCTTTTGGCAAACAGGGTCATAAACATCCCTTTGCTGTGTTGACTCTGCTCCAGGGAAGGGGAGGAAATCCTTCAATATTTGTCAAAGCAACCCAGGAGAGGGGAAATTGGAATAGGCATTTAGAAGCCTGAAAAATCAGTCTTCTAAAAGTGAAGTCCTTGATGTTGCAGAGTCCTATGCTTTTTTGGTTGTTAAAGCCTGAACCTCTTGAGGCATGTGGCTAGACAAGGACCTCTGCTTTTTTTAAAAAGGAAAGTTTCTCTGCCATGAGGAGAACTAGGAAAACTTTGAAGTATGACCTTCATTCATCCTAAAAGCTCAAAGCCAGTGGGCAAACAGAGAACCCTGGGCAAGGGGGCTGGCACATGTAATGCTTTTTAAACATTTGGTGTTGGTTACACTCCGCACTTGAAACGGTCCCCTTGCGAAGGATGATCTGCAAAAGCAGGAGTTAATTTTGCATGTTTTTTGGAGTGGAGGGGACTAGACACAGTAAAATATACAGATTTGTCAGTCTAAATTGAAAAACAATTCTCCCTTTAGAATCTTGAACTCAAATTTTGAGAGTTTCTCCTGCTACAGTTGAGATCAGACACCTATGGCAGAGCAGGGATTCCAGCTCTCTCTGCCATCTTAAAGGCTAGTGCCACCCTGTGCTATGGCTGGAAAGACGCACAGAAGTCCCTAATTCAGATCTTGGCAGACCAAAAGCCTTTTTGCTTATAAGCCTTGTGTTTAAAAATGAAGTCATAGAGTCTTGTGTTGAGGAATACTTCAACAGTAACAGGTTGTTTTTTAAAAAAAAAAAAACCTACCCCAAATACTCTTAACCACTCTTTATTTTAACTTGCTCACCACTGCTATATTTTGGTTTTAAACAGTAACCTAAAAGCTTTACCTAAACCTCAAAGACCAGGAGCCCCTAACTTTAATTTATGGTGTGCTCCTATGGCTTAAGTTTCCTGTCCTTTAGATACCAGTGCTGCCGCCCCCTTTGATACACACAACAGAGGAAGTTTTAAAACCAGCCTTATTAACCTTGCTTTCCTATTAAACTAGAGCTTTCAAGTTACTTGAAAGAATTCTTTCCTTTGCCTTATGATTGATGATTATTGTTGGTACAGCTTGCTCCCTAAAGTTGTGTTTCAAGAAACATTTTATCCAGGGGTGAGACTATACACGACAGCATCAAGCACATCCCAGTCACTTCAAAGGAGATGAGTTCAGGTTTAGTGCAGCAGACTGGGACAGCAGGGTCAGATTTAAACCTTTAACTGCCCCTCCCCCTTTCCTCTATACCTGATTGCCCATCACTGTGTGCTTTCCAATCCCTTTTCTTACTAACTCACACCAGCACCATGGAAGCACTTTGGAGTTCACTGTAGAGTCACTCTGTGTTTTAAGCCATGTGACTTGTTCAGGTGTAGCTAGGAGTTTGAAATATATATTTTTTATGGCTGAGCCATTATCCACAACAGCCCAGTAATAGTAGTGTTGCCATGACCACTAAGTTCCAAATTCCACCACTAGATCTGCTTAGGGGATCCCATGAACCACATGGCACAAGTGGGTTCTAATACACTTTGCTCTAGAAGTATGTGGCAGTGTGTTTGTTTATATTGATCAGACCTTTCATGTAAAGATTACTTAAATTAGCACCTCTCTGAATATTCTACCTGAACACACCTTAATAGTAGATAAGTTACATAGCTATGGGACAGACGTGGTCACCGATGAATTGGGAGGGTAAGCAGTTCCAGGGGTATGTCTACACTGCACCTGGGAGTGAGCCTCCCAGTGCGGCTCGACAGACTTGTGCTAATGGGCTTCTAGCCATTGCAGCTCAGATTGGAATTTGGAGGCTCTACCCTGAGGTACACTTGAGAGCCTGACCTCCAGTCCAAGTCGCAACATCAAAGTGATGTCTGCGCAGCTAGTTTTTAGTGCACTAGCATGAGGCTGTAGTCCTGGGCTAGGATGCTTGCTCCCCATGTAGCTAGACCCTTACAGGTTGCGCTGGGTTTCAGCTACTGCGTGGGTGCTGAATTCCTGGCTAGTTCCTTTCCTGCTTCTCTCGAGCCCACACACCTATGTGAAGGGGAAAAGTCTTCCTTGTAGAGAACCACTGGCCAATATTAGCAACAATGCTTCCTCAGCCTGCACCGCATCGCTTCCCGCAGTCCCCAGTGGCCTGGAACAGCAAACTGCAGCTAGTGGGAGCTGCGCTCTGCCAAACCTGTGGCCGCTGCAGGTAAACAAACCATCCTGGCCCACCAATGGATTTCCCTGATGGGCCGTGTGCCAAAGGTTACTGATCTCTGCCATACAGCATGAAAGGCGTCATTTATCAAAAAGCATTTCAGGTACTTAGAAAACCAAACAGACTATGAGATGTGACTTACAGTTACTAAGAGCTCTTCTATCTGCACTGAGGCAATGAAAAGATACAAACACACTCTGGGTGCTCAAATACCATAATTCTGCTCACAAGGTCCTATTACCACATCAGACCATACTGATTACTTGCCATCATGGCAGAGAAGCTCTGCTAGTTTAAGACGAATATTGGTTAATGCACAGAAGATTCCCTCTGCAATCCCTCTTGCAGAGCTGGGGGATGAGGGGAGTCAGGCTTGGAAGCTAAGATACCACACTTAGGTGCCTAAATTCTTTTGAGGATCAGGGCCGAACTCCCACAGACATCAGTAGCAGTTGGGTGCTGAAATCCTAGGAGGATCTCGCCTTAGATACCATGGTGATAGGCAACCTTAAAACTAAGTAGAGTGGTTTCTACATGTCAGGACTGAAGCGAATTGGCTGAGCTAAATAGGGAAAGGACACCTACCTGCACTCTGCCTTTGCCTAGCTTGCTGTAGCCAAGTTGACTCTTACTTTCATGAGCACTTTTTGTCCATCATCTTTAAAAAAAAAAAAAAAAAAAGATACAGCCTGTTGTATGAGGTTTTAAAAACAACCACCTGTCCTGATTCAAGGGGTTGAGGAACGATGAGTTGTATTCAGTGAGAGAGAGAAGAAGGTTTAAACCAGAGATGATGGTGCATTTGGACACGTGGCTCCTCGGCTTCTGAAAATCTGCTATGGTGCAACAGTTGATTTAACAAGCCAGGACCCCCATAGAGACTTTTTGAATTTCACTATAATTCCTGTATCTTGGATAAGGAGGAAGTGAGGATTGTAAGGTTATCTGAATAGTTGGGGCAAATTGACAGCTCAGCTCTATGTTGGTGCCATAACATTTTCTTGTTACATAATCAAGCCTTGGAACTATGCAGTTATTCTGATATAGATAAGATGTTGAATTAAGCATGAGCGTCCATTTATTTTATGAGAATGTGTTGCCAAAGGGCACTGGATAATAGTGTGTGTGTGATGTTTGTACCCCTGCTCCAACACACACAGTGTGTTCTCAATTACGCACAAGTAAACTGGGTCAGTATTTTAGAGGCTTATTTTGCTCCAATACATTTTTAATAAAGACTAATTGTAATGGAAATGAGCCTCTTTGTGTAGGTTTATTTTTGAACAAACATTGTCAGTGTTTAAGCTTAAACTCCCTTTTAAAGTGTTCAGTGAGGGGGTCTCTCTTCAGGAGAAGCGGCCTCTTCTGAATTTTCTCTAGCTCAACAGGTCGACTTTGTCCCTGTGCCACGTTACAAGTTAGTACAATGGACAGACCGTGATCGCCAGTGATTCCTTCTATGGCGAGAGATGGAGAAGTTATCCATCTAACTTACTTGGGTGATGCTTAAAAGAAAATGTCAATTTACAAAAATCTTTAGAATTGAGCCAGGTCTAAGTGGATGTGCCAAAACTGAGCATCACATAACCTCAGTCATTCATCATTTCACTTCTTCCACCCTTCCTTGCCCCCAGTCTATCTGTGCCCATGTTTCTGTGGACACAGGAAATGGGAAAAGATTTGTGGCATTGCCTCTGGTGTCCCCTAGCATACTTACCCCTAGCTTGTCTTTGCTGTTTCATGTTGTGAGATATTCTTTGTTCAGGACTCGTTCAGCCTTCGTCCTTTGGGGCAGGTAACCAGCTAGCCACCATTCCCAGCTGGACGCTGACATGGACAGTTAGAGCTATAAATCACTGGCCAAGATTTTCATCAGTGGCTATTGTTTGTGGGTGCCTAACTTGAGACACCTTAAAGGGGCCTGACTTTCAGAGTAGAGCTCTTCCCCTCTGCCTCTCCCCCCAGAATAAGGCCCCTTTTAGATAGCTCAAGCTGGGCCTCCACAATCACTAATAGCTTTTGAAAATCTTGGCTCTGATAAGCCATTTAGGGCAAAATTCCACTCTGGGGTAACTCCACTTCAGACAATGACGTTTCACTCCAGATTTGGTTTTAACTAAGAGCAGAATCTGGCTCTTCCTCCCCACCCCACCATTGGCCTTTAACTAGCTTGTGGCTCCCTTTGGCTGGCTCAGCTATGGTAATGCAGGCCTGTGACAGTTTTGAAACTGCTGCAGATGTGTGCGTTTTGGCCAGGAAATAGGCTTGCTAATTAGTTAAATGGAAACAGTTTTGCTTCGCTCCACTTAACAGGACCTTGTTCCAAGAGAGGCTTAAGGTTGCAGTGAACATAAAAATAGCTGGAGGAATTACTGGTTGCAGTAGGCTACAGCACTAACCTTCCACTTCTGGAGACTCTAGTTCAAAAGCCTGGACTTAGGTCACCCACGAAAGTGGATTTGGTGCATCTATCAGCGTCACATTGCAAACCCACGACATAGCTGGCAATCTCTGCCCTAGATAGAGGCACAGGGCTGGGACAGCAAAGGGGTTTGATTGAACTGGTGAGTTATGTATGCACTACACCTACCCAGGGAGACTTCTCATCTTACTGCCTGTGACTGAGATGAGCAGCTGGCCAACTCTACCTCCATTCGTCCCTCACTGCTGGCAGTACCACATTTAAAACAGTTCAGTGATGTGTGCACAAGCTACCCTGAGGACCTGGGCCGAAGGCAGATAATGATACAGGGTGATTATAGTTGCACTAGCATGGTGTTTGGAGTAAGTGATAGACCATCACCTACTGGAGTTTTGAGGCATTGGTACTTGTAGGATGCTCTCGTGTGATCTTAATAAAACCTTAACACAAGCTAGAGCAAGAAGTTGATCAAACATATGACTGAGACTCAGATCTGGATTCACATTCTGGCTCTAGTTGACACTGACATTCTGCATGGCCCTAGGCAAATCACTTAATTTCACTGGGGCTCTGGGTATGTCTATACTGCACAATAAGCCTCTGACTCAGGTTTGAGCCCAAGCCCCGCTTCTGCCCACACACAAATCGGTCTGATTCAGTCAGCAGACACTCAGGACCCTGCTAAGGGGGTGGGTGACAGCCCGAGTCTCACTGTGACTCAGGTCCAAGCCCTGTCATTTTGTTGTGCAGACACAGGTCAGGCAGGGTTGCCAATTTTCTAGTCGCACAAAACTGAACTCCCTTGCCCTGTCCCACCCCTCCTGAGGCCCTGCCCCTTCTCCAAGGCCCCACCCCCACTCCATCCCTCCTCCCTCTGATGCATGCTCTCTCTCCCCACCCTCACTCACTCATTTTCATAGGCTGGCTCAGGGGTTGGGGGGTTGACAGAAATGAGTTCAGGATGAAGAAGGGGACCACGGGCTGAGGCAGTGGTTGGGGTGTGGGATCTCGGGTGGGGCCAGGGATGAGGGGTTTGGGGTGCAGGAGGGGACTCTGGGCTAGAGGGTAGAGCCGAGGGGTTCAGAGTATTGGAGGGGACTCTGGGCTGAGGCAGGGGGTTAGGGTATGGGCTCTGGGGTGGGGCCAGAAATGAGAGGTTCAGGGTGTGGGAGGGGACTCTGCACTGGGGCAGGGGGTTGGGGTGCAGGGGGGTGAGGGCTCTGGTGTGGGACCGGGGATGAGGGATTTGGGGTGCAGGGGGTGTGGGCTCATCCTCAGAGCTGGGGCAGGGGGGGCACAGGAGGGGGTGTCGGGGTGCAGGCTCTGGGCAGCACTTACCTCAAGCCGCTCCTGGAAGCATGGAGGTGCGGGCAGGGGTCTCCGCATGCTGTCCCCACCCCAAGTGCCAGCTTCGCAGTTCCCTTTGGCCAGGAACCACAGCCCATAGGCGCTGCGGGGGCAGCGTGCAGAGTTACCTGGCTGCGTAGGAGCCGGAGAGGGGACATGCCGCTGCTTCCAGGAACCACGTGGAGCTACGGCAGGCAGGGAGGCTGCCTTAGCCCTGCTGCGCCGCCAATCTGACTTCTAACAGCCCGGTCAGTGGCGCTGACCGGAGCTGCCAGGGTCCCTTTTCGACTGGGCTTTCCGATCGAAAACCAGACACCTGGGTCAAGCCACAAACCCGAGTCAGAAGGTCAGCATAGTGCTGTACGGAAGTGTTACCATGGCTGAGATACCTAGGTCCAGCAACTGTAATCCCACTTTTTACAATGCAGTGGGGATGCTCAAGCACAGGTTTGGCAATGGATTCCACACACCTGGATCCCACGGACCCAGCCATAGTGTTCAGTGTAGACACACCCTCGGTTTCCCCATGAGTGACACGAGGCCAATGCCCACTCCCTATGAGTTTTGTGAGGCTTCGTTCACTACTGTTTAACAAGCAGTTTTTTCAGATCCCTTGAGGGAACTAGCCATTAATGGCGTTAGCGATGCTACTCCTTCACGATCCGTGGTGCAAAAGTAAAACGGAAGAGGAAACAAAGATGATGTTTTACTGCACATACCCAGTAGGGATTATCCTCGAATTTCCAGGTGCCCACTTAACCCCAGAGCCACAGTTAGTAAATAAGTACTTAATATCTTGGACAACCAGAAACATCTTTCTTTTCCTCTTCATATACAAACACTCCCTCCAGCACATGTTAATACAGCTTTCCGGGCGCACAACCGACAGGACGCAAAGCCAGGAGAAGCAAAGGTTAAGGTTCCAACACCAGGAGGAGCTTGACTGCATGGCTTTTTGGGTGGAAAGGGGTAAGGGAGTTGGCTTAATTTAGGATTCTGTTTGGAAAAGGATATGCCATCAAATATACAACACGTGCAATGCCGCAGCATTACCGTTATCGGTGGAGCCATAGGCCAGGTCCTCAGCCAGCATAATCCATTGCTGTCAATGTGCAGATTTATACTGGCTGAGGACCTGGCAGGCAACTTTTGCTTCAGTGTGATTTCAACTGTGCAGTTTTAATGTTTCATTAATGCCACTTTCTTATCCTGAACTCCAGAAAGCTATTTTTAATGCAAGCCTCAGTTATCGTCTTCTAAAGAAAGCGCACACACACACACGGTCTTGACCCTGCAATAAGCTGCCCTTTCCCTTCCTGCATGTGATGCTGTATAGAAATGCTAGCGCTCTGTGTGGCTCATTTGGCTTGTGCAGATCAACTCCTGGGGCCATCCTCTGTGCCAAATCCAAGAAATAAGCAGAGCCGAGTGATGGGAATAATTTCTGCTGCCCTGGAAGCCTAGTTTCTCCTATTGCAGCTGGCAGTTGGAGAGGCTCCATTCTGCCAAAACTGAAACTTAATTGGGTTCAGTGGAAAAGACAAGCCGCGGCCAGGGCCTCCGTGATTCTGGGTTTACAGGAAACGTGGGCAACGCTGGCTTAGTCCCACTGGGAAAAAGAGAGGAGACGGTGGAGACGTCACTCACGTTTGGAAAAACGCCTCAGCCGAAGCCAAACGCTTTACACTGAGGCAGGCAGGGGCGGGGGCAGACTGGTTGCCTGGGAAGGGAAGGCGAGCCCAAGAAGCCAAGCGAAAGGCAGAACCAAGTCAGGTAGAAGGGCAAGAAACAGACGAGCCCGTCCCAGAGGCACATAGCCGGGGCCAGCATAGGGAAGACGAGACCCCCAGCAAAGCCAAGGAGTGTCTGGCACTGTTTTTCAGATTGGATGCTGCAGGTAGGCCCTAAAAACCAGCTCAGTAATGGCCCCATAGCTTGCAGCCATCCTGCTCTGGGCTATCAGAAAAGATACAGCAGAGGAAACATGTTTGCAATGGGAGCTCAGATACCAGTTTGAAATCTTCACACTAAAAGGTGAGAACAGCGACACATGAAGCAGCCCAGCTGCTTCACGAAGGGCAACTCATTGCATGACGTTTGTCAAGACACAAACATTTGGACCATGCTAGAGGTCCCTGGGGACTCTCTTCCCAGGGCTTGATCATGCTGCCACGAGCGGGGATGGTCTAACCACCTCTCTACGTGTCATGACGGCCCTGGGAGCTGCCTGTCCCATGGAAAAGGACATATGTTGTTGTGCAGGACACTGTGGATGTAAAGATACATGCAAGATGTCAGCCATTGGTAGTGTTTTCCAAGTGGCTGCAGTGCAGGGGATCACATATACAGTGCTACAGCAGGACCAGACTGAATAGCCAGCAGTCTTGCCCACCTAGTTATTTCTGCGTGGCTTTTTCTATCCTGCAGACTTTAGGAGTCTCTCTAAGGACCCTGCACGACAGGATGAAACCAGCAGGGCCGGGCCACATCCTGGGAAAGCATCTGGTCATGAGGCAGTTGCTGTCCTTTGTCCTGAATCATCTAGAGTTGTGGCCCCAAAGCCTAGGTGGCAGATGATCATCTCCCATATCCCTACACCAGGGAAAGAGGGATGGAAGAGATCTGCAGATCATCTTTGGCTTCAGGTTGGACTAGGATGTGTGGCTATGACTGATTGTGAGGGGGAGGTCTAACCATGGCTGTCCAAGTCCTGCAAGCCATGAAGTTCTCTTACTCTAAGCATGCAGCCTGCAGTGTGTTATTCCACATAAATAGAGATTTGGGGCCAAATTCAGCCCCGATCTAGCTCCACCAGGGGTCAATGGGAGTTTTACCAGTTTACTCCAGGGCTGAATTGGCCCATTGGTTATTTAACTACATAAGATCAGATGAGAACATAAGAATGGCCATACTGGGTCAGACCAATGGTCCATCTAGCCCAGTATCCTGTCTTCCAACAGTGGCCAATCTCAGATGCTTGAGAGGGAATGAACAGAACAGGGCAATTATCGAGTGATCCATCCCGTCATCCAGTCCCAACATCTGGCATGAGGCACTCAAGCTAACAGGACCCAGATTTGAAAGTAGGAGGCCTGGTTGCTGTGTTCTTAGCAGACGGTCGACCTCTAGATCTCACTCTGATTGAGCGCTTTAAAAGTATCCACATGCTCTGCAATTCACTTGACCTGCTGATCTGATGAAGCCAGAGTTGCAAAGCTCCTCTATTTGCTCCATGCTGGGTGAAGGGGGCTCCCATTCCTCAGATGATGGATTGCATTGTGATTTGTCAACACACACACAGAAGCATCGATAGGCACATTCGGTGCATTGAAACAAAGACAGAACCGAGCACAGGAATATGTGCTGAAAGCCCTCACCCACCCGGCTAGCAGGGACATTCCACAGAAACTACCAGGAATAATCTTGATAGTCCACCAGAGATGTCCCAGAATGCATCATTCTGGGATATGAGACACAGCAAGAGCATCAGCAATAACAGTGAGCCAACCCATGGGGTCTCAGGTGAATCAAGGATTTTCATATCTGCCCCCAGAGAACTCCATCTGGAGGGCATGATCTTCCACTTCTCTCCCTCTAGGGTGTTATTCTGTTATTTATGGATTTAAGGAACGCACGCTTGGGAGCGTGTGTGGACAAGGGCAGGCAGGGGTTGTGAAAGGAGAGGGAAAGAAAGGCCTTCCAGCCACTGTATCTCTATAAAGTAGTTCCACATGCAAGCGAACCAGGGCTTGCCTCACTGCTGAGTGTTATGCAGTGTGGTTTCAGCAGCCATTCCACCTCGACAAAGCTGTTATTTATTTACTTAAAGACTTGCATTCCATGGAAAAAGATGCCCCAAGATAGCTCTGTGTTTCTAAAATTAAACCCAGCTGGCTGGAATGGGGAGGGAGCAAGTCAGAGTGCCCCATTCAGCGAGCAGGGATGCAGGCTTGCAGTATGGCTGCCTCCTCCTCTGAAATATTTTTCCTCCTCAGAAATCCATTGGCAAGCCCAAATGAAAAGCCCTCTGTGCCCTCTAATGCTGAGACATATTAGAAAGGCAGCTCTTTTGAAAGCTGGGCTTTGGTTCGTACCATCCTCAAAAGCAGAAACATCCTAACTTGCTGTAACAAAACCAACACAGGATGAGCATATAAAGCAATTGCTTCTTTCTCAGCAGACCAGTTGAGGGCTTTGTCCCCCATGGATTTGTTACTTATGAATCCCTGGATGACCCAGAGTTTTAGTGCAATCAGGAAAAATCGTATGTGCAATTCACTGGGACATGCCACTTTTCTGACGTTGGTTTCCTAGCTAATCTAGCCAAAGCTTCTCTGTAGTTCCTATGTCCATAGTACAGGTTTCCTTAAAGCAGGCTCCATCTAGCTCTTGTAGTTGCAAAGTTTAATTTGCTAATCTACGTTACAAGCAGACTTTCAGGTTAACAATTAAAAAAAAAAAACCTAAATATCCCTCCACTTTTACTAAAATCCTCTCAGATGAGTATTAGCAAAATAATTAGAAAATCTTTATTTACGTTTCATCATTTATGCCATCTGTTTACTTTTGGCATTTTTCTGTTTAGCCAATGAGAATGAGCCAGTCTATTTTTCTCTTTTGTTTATCCTCAATTTCACCGTCTGGCGTCACGACCTCCCTCACTGCTGCAGTGTTTGGTTCAAGAACTTCATGGCCAACTGCAGACAAGGGGATTTCGTGTTTTAGACCAGGAATTGACCTATGCAGGGATCAGGAAGGAATTTGATCGCCACTCCCCGCACACCCATGTCCTAGCACTGGACAATTGGAATCGTGCTGTATTTTCCTCTGCCAAATAAATGCACAGAAGGGGGAAAACTTACTGGTAAAACTCCACAGCTTCTGTTATGAGTCTCCAGTGGCACTTACACAAGCCCTGGCACCCTTCTGCATGACATAGTGGGATCCTTACACTTCCACTGTGTGTGTCTCTCCCTCTCTCTCTGGGGGGAGCTGTACTTCCCACTACCAGCCACTAGAGGCTGCTGTAGTGCCTGTTCTCAATCCAGTGGCAAGGAGACTATACAACTAGGCCAGAGATACTGAGTGGTTGGGAGGGCCGGGGAGAAGGGGAGGTGAGCTGAGAGATTGAGAAGTGGGGAGCGGAGAACAGCGGGAAGAGAATAAGGCAGAGTCTAAAAAGGAACCAACTGGCTGGGGGCAGGGGAAGCACTCAGAAGATAGGACATACCAGGCAACGCTTGCTGTGCAACCTTCATTTGGTCCCTTTGTGCATACGCATTATGAGGCGTCATTAACTATTTGAGCACATGCTATTTTTTGCCTGTCAGCCTCATTCAGTGCACAGGCTGGACCTGCTCGAGGAGTGAATCAGGGCTATGGAGTAGAGGAGATGTGCATGTATCCCCAGCCTCATTGGTTGTAGTCGCTCCACGATGTGTATTGGCTGAGCCGGGAAGAGGCAGGCGAGCCCCATGGTTCAGACACTGCCCTGAGACCCAGCAGAACTGGACTGCCATTCTGCCCCGCCACAGAGTTCCTTACAAGTCACTTAAATCTGCATTTTCACTGAGTGTTCCTCATTTTCCTGGGTGCTTGGCCTTCGAAAGCCAGGATGTGATTTCCAGAAGTTCGGAGTGCTCCCAACGGCCACAGAAGGGGCTCAACACCTTGGACGAATCAAGCCCTGAGCAGGATACATCGGGCACCCAAATACTGAGGACAAATGATTGCAAATTTGAGTCTACATTTCTGTGCCTCGATTCCCCATTTGTTCAATGGGGATAATACCTTGGGGCATAGTGGAGATTAGTCCATTATTGTTTGTGAGGTACATAGATACTGTAGCCATCTGTGCCCCACAGAGCTTAAATAACATTTGTAAAGCACTTTGAAAGACTGATGGGAGATGCTATAGAAAGGCAGAGGATGGTACTAAGGGAATCCCTGCATTCCATTGGTCCATTCAGCCATAATTATAGTGATTTCTGTCCTAACTAGAGCTGGGTCCGAGCTACACAGGATTGAGCTGGGTCCAATCTCCTGATGCTTAAGGTTGTTTGGACCTAGGGCTTTGGGGAGGGTTAAAAAGTAAAGGGTAAAGCTGCTTTAATGTCAGACCCAATCCCTGTCCTCCTCCCCACCCCCACCCCATGGCAAGCTTGGGTTGTGCTGGGCGAGCACCCCTGACCTTGGCTGGGAGGAGATTGTTAAGCAATTGCCAACTCCCCATCAAAGAAGGAATCTTGTTTAGGAGAGAGGCTAAGATTGCAAGTTCGGAGTTTCTCTTTTTGACCCCACTGCAAGGCTGGGACATGCCTGCTGGTGGCTCCCAGTGCCGAGACTCAGATGCTGGGACAGAGCAAGCACCCCAGGACCATGGCCACAATCGGCTGTAGTTGTAACTTCATATCAGCACAGTTGGAGAGTGGCTTTTGTGGTGAAATGCTACATAGTCCCTTCAGTTCCAGATGCAGCTTTGACCCTCCAAGCTGGGGGCGGAGGGGGGGGCCGCACAGGCAGGGGCACAAGGACCCGGGACATCTTCACTGATTCAAAAGGAACTGGGGAGCTAAGAAGGGAGGAGGAGATCACCATAGAGGATGGGAGTGTTCCTCGTGTGCACTGGGAGAATTCTACCACAATGACACCCACTGAGCTGGGAGGCAGACTGGGCCACATTGCAAGCGCAGTTACAGCAGAGTAATGGAAACATAAGACTTGCCAAATCCCATCAGACAAGTGGTCACCTAGTCCAGTATCCTCTCTTTAGCAGTGGCTAGTACTGGAGGCTTGAGAGGAATGAACCAAATAACCTGCCCTTGGGGACAGTGTGTGCCTAACTCCCACACTCACGACAGAGTCACTCCATTGATGTACACAACGCATAGATGCCAACTTTCTCCGGCCCCGCACTGACTCCACCCCCTCCCCACCTCAATTCCAACCCCATCCCCAAAGTCCCCACCCTAACGCCGACCCCTCCCTGCCCCTATTGGATGCCTTCCCCAAATCCCCGTCCCAGCCCCGCCTCTTCCCCCAGCATGCTGCATTCCTCCTCCTCCCCCCTCCCTTCTTGCCCCATGAATCAGGTGTTTCATGGCGCAAGCACTGGGAGGAAAGGGGGAGAAGCAGGACACGGCAGCGCGCTCGTAGATGAGGCAGAGGCAAGCAGGAGCAGGGGGGTGGGGCAGGGCCACGGGGAGCTGCCTGTGGGTGCTGAGCACCCACCAATTTTTTTCCATGCGTGCGCCAGCCCCAGAGCACCCACGGAGTCAGCACACTATTTTCCCAGGAAACTTTAGGTCACATATGGTCCTGGGGTTTCAGTAGGGTCCCATTTTCATCCCTCACAATGAGAGCATGACTGGTCCCAGGCGAGGGCTGCTCCTTGGGTCTGTTTGAAGCTGATGTGACCTATCACTACTTTTACAGCCTGTGTCACAGCCAGAGGTCACCCCCATCCTCTGGCTGATCACACTGTAAGGCAAGCTGCCAAGAGGTGGAGCAGGACTGCTGAGAGATGCCAGTTGGATGTTGACCCCTTGTCCCAAGGTTACATAATGACAAAGAAGTGCCCAAAAGTATGAGCACGGCTGTGGGAATGAGATGGGAATGGTAGCACCCCAGGAAACAGCTGGAGTGCCAGATGACACCCTTATCCCTCTGACATCATTTCAAGGATTGGTGGGGAGCAGTAATTTTGTTATTCGTAAGGAAAGTAAAATATAGGGTCTGTCCCTAGAAACCCAACATCGGCTGACTAGCCAGAGTCTGTGCCTAACAGACCGAAGCAGGTCTCCCCTATCTAATGAAATCCCTGCTACCCAGACAAATCTGGTGTTGCCAAAGCTATTTGGACCACCCAAAACCCATTGTGAGCCACATGCTTGTGTTTTTTCTCAGCTGTATAGGGACAAGGATCAGGATTCTGGACAGACACAACCCTCTTCTATGCACATCCACAGAGTTACGGGCTTTAGCGTAGTGTAAGTAATTCACTGCCTGTATCCATATATATGCTGGTGATCCTCATGGCAACTCTATGCGCACCTTCCCAGGCTGATGCTTTCACTGACATAATCCCTAAAAACCTGTCAGGGATGAGACAATGCATAGGATTTGCCATATTAAGACAGATCAATGTGCCACCTACTCCTGTGTGACCCCTGCTCAATGTCACACAGGAAAGCATAAGTCCTTCATATATCATGCACCTGGATAATAATATGCTGTGAAGTATATTTCTTCCTGCCCCTAGCTTGTTTATCTGTGATTTTTTTCCCCTAGCTTGTATACTTAGAGATACTATTTTATTCATATGAATAGCAAATCCTTCATGGCAATTTTTGCCTCAGTAATATCCTGCAGCAGTGAGTCCCACAGCTGAATAATGTGGCATTTCCTTGTATTCATTTTAAATTAGTCACTATTTACTTTTGGTTTCAGCGCAAGGGTCCAATTCTCCATATGGCTGTAGGCCCATGCAGGCTCAGGGCCTTCACAGACACTCAAGGAAGGGGGACCCATCAGCATTCCATGGATCAGGCTCCAGTTTTCCCAAGAAAGCCTGTGCATTAATTTCAGCCTTCAGGGGACATAGCTAGATGTCACAGCTATTAGAAAAAATCAGGACTAGCTCTGATCCCACCATCCCTCACTAGGATTCTTCCATCAGTAATACGTGAAAAAGTAACAGCTGCTTTGCACTTGGAGATGCTGACTGCCACTAAATGCATTTGATGCTGCAGCATGACTCAGGCTGCAGTTTTCACCTAGTGTCCTCAAGGCACTTCTTGTTTCACATTGTATTTGCAGCAGCAGCGCTAAAGGAGATAGCAACAGCCCCTTGGGAGCTACATCTCTTTCTGGTTAGTATGAAGATTAGCCACACACAAAGGGGAAGAGAAGATGTGAGGTGAGAAAGAGCAAGAGAGGAGAAATCACTTGATAGCCCCCATCAAGCTTTAGGGGCTTTAGGCACTAACACAGGGGTCGGCAACCTTTCAGAAGTGGTGTGCCCAGCCCCAGTCTTCATTCATTCACTCTAATTTAAGGTTTCACGTGCCAGTAATACATTTTAACGTTTTTAGAAGGTCTCTTTTTAGAAGTCTATAATATACAACTAAACTATTGTATGTAAAGTAAATAAGGTTTTTAAAATGTATAAGCAGCTTCATTTAAAATTAAATTAAAATGCAGAGCCCCCTCCCCTCCAGACCGGTGGCCAGGACCCGGGCAGTGTGAGTGCCACTGAAAATCAGCTTGCGTGTCGCCTTCGGCACACATGCCATAGGTTGCCTACCCCTGCACTAACACAACACAGCTGTTCAATAATAGCAGCAATCCATAGATCGAATTGTAATCAACAGGCTAGCATGGTGAGGCATGTGAACAAGAGTGCCCTCTGCTGGATGAAATTGGACCAGCTCATGCATTGGTGAGTGAGTCACCTTATTCTGGCTACAGGTCTACAGAGAGCACGGAAACTTTAATGCTGCAAATGACTGTGGAAGCAGAGGCCTGTAGGGCAGGAGTGGAAGGGGAGCAGTTGTGCTCCCTTGGGTACACCAGGATGATGGTGTCAGTGGCTGGTGTGCAGCCCCACTTCCTTACCCCACAAGGTGAGGTGTGGTTGGAAAACCCAGAAGTCTCACATCTTTGCTGTCACCTGCAGCCTTTTCATGCTTTCCTCTTTCTGCAGCTGCGGCTGTAAGTGATCCCAGTAGCATGTGAATCTCAGTGCACAAGTCAAGCCCTCATTGGCCCCCTACCAGTGTCATCTCCCAGCAAGGGGTCCTCCAGTCCCTCAGCTCTGGGCAGGAGATGCAGTAAGTGAGATGGAACTCATTGTCTTCATGTTATGTTGCACCCTTTGATCGTGGCTGGAAAGGGCTTTTGGAGCTGGTCTTTTGGAGCTAAGCTTTCCCCTCGTTAATTAAACACATGAGGAAATCGGCCCTGGGAGAGCAGCACAAATATTTATCCTTACCACAGCAAGACTAGCCCTTTTGGAGGGCCCTTCTTGATGTTTCCTTTCAAACAGGCTTAGGAATGGGGCTGAGCCAGTGTCGACAAAGCCGGCGGTGTCATGGCTGGATTATTTATGATGTTTGAATTTTAGTTCCACACACCACCACCCAGAACACACAACCCCCCGGGCAGAAACCTGGCCCCAAACGGGCAGGAAGAGGCCAGGCTTGTCTGTCTGGAAGAAACCCTGAAAATAAAAGGGTGTTTTGGGATGGGGGTGGGGGGCAAGCTGGGGGTCAAGCCCAGATCTTGCTATTACATGGGAGGTCTCCTAAGGCAAACACTAGGAGACAGTGACTTCAGGAATGGTGGCTCTCAAACAGGGGCATAGCCTGTCTCCTTCCGGTGTCCATGTCCAGCCACAGGCCCTGAACACGGGGCAGCAGGAGATGGGATCCTCGCCCATCCCCACCCAAGAGTTGTATAATCGAGCCCAAAGGCTGACGAGGGGCCTCATTCAAGGCACGTGGGCCAGTGAGACGGTGCTTAAATTCTTCCCTGTTTAAAAGGCCGAGCTCCCCTCACAGGCCACGTCCCAGGGCAGCAGTATGAAGGGTTGCAGGGCTGCTGCCTGTTCTGTGCATACAGGGACATGGCAGAACAAACACTTAAACCAGAGAGGGCTTCAGCCTGTAGGGCAGGGGGTTCTCAACCGTCTCCTTTCTGAGCTCCCCCACAACATGCCATAAACACTCCAGGGTCCGGTCGGGGGAATGATCCGGGCTCCGGACCGGGGGTGGGGGCGCTCAGGCATAATGGCCGTGGGGCAAGGAGGGGCTAGCTCAGGGCTGTGGGCCGGTGGGAGAGGTAGCTCTGAGTGCAGGGAGGGGGTAGCTAGGGGCTGTGTGCAGGCGGGGGGGGGTAAACTTAGGGGGCAGGTAGAAGGTCAATAGGGGCTGTGTGTGGGCTGGGGGTAGCTCAGGATGCAGGGAGAGGGGTAGCTAGGGACTGTGTGCTGGGAGCCCCCCCCAGTCGCTGCTTCCCAAAGGCTCTGATGGCCCCCAAGCCAGGTCCCCTCACCCCGGCAGCTCTTACTGGCTGCATGGGGCTGGGAACTGAGAAGCTGCAACCCTGAGCACCAGCAGGAGATAGGGAACGCTGCAGCTGCCCGCTCCATGGCACCAGCCAGAGCAGCAGCTGCCTCACACTGCTCAGAGCCAGGCAGTTTGAGGGGGCAATACCCCCTATGTCCCCCAATTCTGCCCATGGGCTCCTGGCTTGAGGCCTGCATGTAAAAACCTCACAACCCCGAGAGGTCATGACCCCCAGTTTGAGAACCCCTGCTCTAAGGTACCTATATGGCCCCCACAACAGTAGTATGAGCACTTCACATCTTTATATGTTTATCCTCACAACACCCTCTGAGGCAGGGCTGTTATCCCCAATTTACAGACAGGTAACAGGCAGAGAGAGATTAGGTGACTTTCCCAAGGCAGTCTGTGACAGAGCGTGGAAAAGAACCCAAGTCCCTCAAACTGGCACCCTAAGTCGTGGGCCATCGTTCCCCACCCCCAACACAACATCCACCAGAGAAACGTTCTGCTCTTTTCTTGTAATGTTTAAGATTTCAATGCTTGTGTCCTTTGTTGTGCTAGACATGCCTTCCCCAGCCAAGCTCCAGCCCAGACAGAACCCATGTGGGATCCCCTGCACAGACCCAGTTAGCCAGCGGTCTCCAACGCTGAGGCATCAGCTGTGATATTGGGTGACAAGCAGCCCAGATACCCAGGGCAAGAACATGGGTGCCAGCAAATAATCACATAACACCACAGGAGAGCCCAACCTTCACATCTGCCGCTACCTTCTAGGAAGACACTGATGAGATTGAGCCAGGACTAACTAAAGGAAAGCAACTCCCTCCCCAACAGAACTCTGCCCAAACTGGGACTAACAGAGGAAAAAACATCTCAAAGTAAGGCAGCAAAAAGCTACTTCAAAATGCCCATTGGTTACTGCAGCAAGAAAATCATCTAGCACAACAGCCTTCAAACCACAGTTCAAGCCTCAAAAAGCCATTAGTCATGGTCTTTAGTGGCCCAAGCTCAGCTCCCAAAAACTCAGACAGCTCTTCCAGCCACCTCCATACCATCCTCTACTTGTCTGAGGATAAGAGACCCACCTGCGACTCAGGGGTGAGCCAGGGCTAAAGACAGGGAGAATGAAAGGCAGCACAGATTCCAGCGCCCTTCAGCTAGTGTACAGACCCCCTCCCCGCCAACCACTGGGACAGCTCATGCCTGGGTCTGATTTCATTTCTAGTATATGGCCCCTGTAGGGCAGAGGCACTTACCTCTATCCCCTGCACTGATCTGGAGAGAAGAGACCAGGACATCATGAGGAGAGGCTGGAAGATGTTCCTGTGCCAGGTCCTTTCCCTCCCAAACCAGATATCAGAATGTTTCAGCCCACAATCACAGTTGGAACAGAACATTTGTCTCTCTCTTTTTCTGTCGTGTAGACAATGCTGCACTTAATTAAAGCAGCTGGAACATGAGCCCTTCTAGGCTTGATGGCCACTGAGTAGAAAGATGTGGTTTGCCCTTTCCAACTATGCAGAGAGCTTGCCTGGCTGTTAGAGAATGGGGACAGGGAGGCTGGGTTCTGTTCCCAGCTCTGCCACTCACTTCCGGAGTGACCTTGGGAAAGAGTCTTTGCCCTGCGTACTTGCAGCTGTAAAACAGGGAGGGCAGGATGAGTTGAACACAGAAATCCAGAAAACATTTAACAAGCAGAAAATAAAATGCTAGCCCCAGAGAGCATGCTCTAGTCTGCTCCCTGCTAACTACACTGCCTGAGCCTGTTACCTCCTAGTAGGCCTAGAAAGAGCTCCCTGGTGGAAAATGTTAGCTCCTGATTGCTCCTGGCCTGGAGCCCTGGGTCATTATCCTAACTGCTTCCACCAGTGTGGGTGCAGAGCTGCAGGAGACAATAGCAGTGAGTTAACGCTGGGCCTACCAGATCCAACAGTCCCTGTGTTGCTTGAAATGCCTGGGACCTCACCTGAAGTTTCCTGTTGGAACGTACTGCGTTATTAGGTTATGAAACCAGATCCAAGGAGCCAAACACAAGCAGCTAGGGGGCTTACCATGTAGCCCAGAGCAGTTTAAGGATGAACATAGCCAACAAGCCATTCCTCCTCCCAGAGCAAGGGAGGTTTATGTGCAGACAGATGACAGCTGTGTGCATTTCACTGGGAGAAATCATGTGATGCAAATTAGATGCCCCCCTCAAGCCCCAGGGAGGCTCTCAGTGTTGCAGGGTGAGAGAACCCTAGCCTCTGACTAAGGCCTGGTCTACACTAGGCGTTTAAATCGGTTTTAGGAGCCTAAAACCGATTTAACGCCACAGCCGTCCACACTAGGAGGCACCTTATATCGATTTTAATGGCTCTTTAAATCGGTTTCTGTACTCCTGCCCGACGAGAGGAGTAGCGCTAATATCGGTATTAACATATCGGAATAGGGTTAGTGTGGCCGCAATCGACGGTATTGGCCTCCGGGAGCTATCCCACAGTGCACCACTGACCGCTCTGGACAGCATTCTCAACTCGGATGCACTGGCCAGGTAGACAGGAAAAGCCCCGCGAACTTTTGAAATTCATTTCCTGCTTCGACAGCGTGGAGAGCTCATCATCACAGGTGACCACGCACAGCTCATCAGCACAGTTAACAATGCAGTCTCCTGAGAATCGAAAAAGAGCCCCAGCATGGACCGCTCGGGAGGTAATGGATCTGATCGCTATATGGGGAGAGGATTCAGTGCTAACAGAACTGCGTTCCAAAAGACGAAATGAAAAAGTATTTGAAAGAATTTCTAAGGCTATGACGGATAAAGGCCACAGCAGGGACTCCGTGCAGTGCAGAGTGAAAGTTAAGGAGCTCAGACAAGCCTACCAGAAAACCAAAGAAGCAAACGGAAGGTCCGGGGCAGGTCGAAAAACATGCCGCTTCTATGATGACCTGCATGCAATTTTAGGGGGCTGCGCCACAAGTACCCCACCCCTGACCGTGGATTCCGAGGTGGGGGTTGTAATCTCTGCCATGTCAGACGGGGAAGATGAAGAGGAAGAAGAAGAGGAAGACCTCGCAGAGAGCACACAGCACTCCGTGACCCCCAGCAGCCAGGAGCTTTTTATCACCCTGACGGAATTACCCTGCTCCCAGCCCTCACAAGCAACTATTCCAGAGAATGACGCCATGGAAGGGAGCTCTGGTGAGTGTACCTTTGCAAATAGCAAACAGTGTTTTTTAAGCAAGCCTTTTTTAATGATTGATTTGCCCTGAGGACTTGGGACGCATTCGCAGACAGTATAGTTACTTAGAAAAGTTTGTTAACATGTCCGGGGATTGAGAGGAAATCCTCCAGGGACATCTCGATGAAGCGCTCCTGTAGGTACTCCAGAAGCCTTTGCAGAAGGTTTCTGGGCAAGGCATCCTTGTTCCGCCCACCATGGTAGGACACTTTACCATGCCATGCATGTAGCAAGTAATCAGGTATCATTGCGTGGCAAAGCATAGCGGCGTATGGTCCCGGTGACTGCTGGCATTCAAGAAGCATCCGCTCTTTATCTTGTTCTGTTATCCTCAGCAAAGTGATATCGTTCAGGATAACCTGGTTAGAAATCAGGAATTTAAGTAAGGGGGTGGCCATTTTTCTACTGGGTTCGTGGAATGCAGCAGCTTAAAAAAAACACTTTCCTGCACGTAGCGAAGCGGGGGGAGGGGAGGAGTGAAATGCCGATGATCTTTTCTGTTTGGTCATCGGCGAGGCGATCTTCCCCAAGCTACCGGACAAGCAGTGGGTGGGGGGGAGGGGGAAGGTTGTTGATTAGCAGGGAGCTAGCGTGGTATTAGCCATGCGTTGGGGGGGAGGGGTAAATCACTGAGACAGTGGCTTACCATGGCCGCATGCAAGCTGAATCCTGATGCCTGGACCTGTGTCTGAGATCTGTAACCCAAGAGCTGCAAGCAGGCACTATTAAGATGAAAAATGCGACCTTGTAGGGAAATCACATGTGCTATGTAAGGTGAATAGTGCTTTTCACTGTGAAAGAGTATAACCATTGTTCTGTAAAATGTATCTTTCTAAATATTTATCTCCCTCATGCAGCTGCAAATTTTTCAAGCGTCCCTCCTCCATCCCAAAGGCTAGCACAGATAAGGCGGAGGAAAAAGAAGACGCGAGATGAGATGTTCTCGGATATTATGGAAGTTACACGCAATGAAAGAGGTCATCTGAATGAGTGGAAGGACGTGGTTTCAAATTACAGGAAAGAGGCCAGTGAACGTGAGGACAGGAGGGACAACCGAGATGAGAGGTGGCGGCAGGAAGACCGGCAGGAAAATCAGCGGTTGCGGCAGGAAGATCAGCGGTGGCGGGATGCAACTCTGGGGCTGCTGCGTGATCAAACTGACATGCTCCGGCGTCTTGTGGAGCTTCAGGAACGGCAGCAGGATCACAGAGTGCCGCTGCAGCCCCTGTATAACCACCCTCCCCCCTCACCATGTTCCTTAGCCTCCTCACCCAGACGTGTAAGAACGCGTGGGGGGAGGCTCCGTGCACCCGCCCACTCCACCCCCGTGGACAGCCCAACCAGAAGGATGTCGTTACTCTGAATTTTTTTTTAATGGCCTTCTCCATCCCTCCTTTCCTCCTCCCAAAGCACACCCTTACTTCTCTCCCTCTTTTTATAATGAATCAATAAAGAATTCATGCTTTTTAAATGAGAGTGACTTTATTTGCATAAGTAAGCTGTACTCGAAGGGGGAGGGGGAGTTGCTTACAGGGACTGAGTCAATCAAGGGGGTTGGGTGTTCATCAACAAACACAGCAGTCACACTGTACCCTGGCCATTGATGAAGCTCGTTTTCAAAGCTTCTCTGATGCGCACCGCTTCCTGGTGTGCTCTTCTAATCTCCCTGGTGTCTGGCTGCGCGTAATCAGCGGCCAGGTGATTTGCCTCAGCCTCCCACCCCGCCATAAAGGTCTCCCCCTTACTCTCACAGAGATTGTGGAGAATACAGCAAGCAGCAATAACATAGGGGACATTGGTTTGGCTGAGGTCTGAGCGAGTCAGTAATGTGCGCCAGCGCGCCTTTAAACGGCCAAATGCACATTCCACCACCATTCTGCACTTGCTCAGCCTGTAATTGAACAGATCCTGACCACTGTCCAGGCTGCCTGTGTATGGCTTCATGAGCCATGGCATCAAGGGGTAGGCTGGGTCCCCCAGGATAACGACAGGCATTTCAACATCCCCAACTGTTATTTTCTGGTCTGGGAAGTAAGTCCCTTGCTGCAGCCGTTTAAACAGAGTAGTGCTTCTGAATACGCGAGCGTCATGAACCCTCCCTGGCCATCCCGCGTGGATGTTTGTGAAACGTCCCTTGTGATCCACCAGTGCTTGCAGCACCATTGAAAAGTACCCCTTCCGGTTTACGTACTGGGTGCCCTGGTGCTGCGGTGCCAAGATAGGGATATGGGTTCCATCTATCGCCCCCCCACAGTTAGGGAATCCCATTGCAGCAAAGCCATCCACTATGGCCTGCACGTTTCCCAGAGTCACAACCTTTCGTAGCAGCAGCTTAGTGATTGCTTTGGCTACTTGCATCACAGCAGCCCCCACAGTAGATTTTCCAACTCCAAATTGATTCCCGACTGACCGGTAGCTGTCTGGCGTTGCAAGCTTCCACAGGGCTATCGCCACTCGCTTCTCTACTGTGAGGGCTGCTCTCATCTTGGTATTATGGCGTTTCAGGGCAGGGGCAAGCAAGTCACAAAGTTCCATGAAAGTGCCCTTACGCATGCGAAAGTTTCGCAGCCACTGGGAATCGTCCCACACCTGCAACACAATGCGGTCCCACCAGTCAGTGCTTGTTTCCCGGGCCCAAAATCGGCGTTCAATGGATAGAATCTGCCCCATTACCATCAGGATCTCCAAAGCGCCGGGGCCCGCGGTTTGAGATAATTCTGTGTCCACGTCCTCATCACTGTCATCGCCGCGCTGCCGTATCCGCCTCTTACTCGCCTCGGTTCGAAGGTCCTGGTTCAGCATATACTGCACGAGAGTGCGCGAGGTGTTTAAAACATCCACGATTGCGGTATGGAGCTGAGCAGGGTCCATGCTTGCTGTGCTATGGCGTCTGCACGGTTCACCAAGCAAAAAAGGCGCGAAACGGTTGTCTGCCGCTGTCAGCGAGGGAGGGAGGGGTGAGGCTGTACCCAGAACCACCCGCGAAAATGATTTTTGCCCCATCAGGCACTGGGATCTCAACCCGGAAATGCCAAGGGGCGGGGGAGGCTGCGGGAACTATGGGATAGCTACGGGATAGCTACCCACAGTGCAACGCTTCAGAAATCGACGCTAGCCTCGGACCATGGACGCACACCACCGATTTAATGTGTTTAGTGTGGCCGCGCGCACTCGATTTTATAAAATCTGTTTTACAAAACCGGTTTATGCAAATTCGGAATAGTCCCGTAGTGTAGACGTACCGTAAGCAACAGCCTCATAATTTTCCATTTCTGCATCTTCCAACCTATTCCGCCTTTCACTCCCTTTCCTCCTTGAAGTACCCACCATTCATCCTCTGCCCTCCTGCTGCTGTGCCACTCTCCCTCCTCCTCCTCTGTGCCTCTTGCCCTCACAGTCTTCCCCACCTCCATCCTGAAAAGCTTCCTCCCCCTTGGTGAGGACCCTTTCCTTTCAGCTGGGGTCACTCCCTTGTCCTTGTCATCGCCATCAAGATGATGCTTAGCTAAGCAAGCGATCCTGTGACCTGGATCATAAGCCTTGTACTCCTTTCCCCTTCCTCTGACTGTTGCTGGGACTGTGGCCTGACAGCCTGGGAGCTCTCTGAGGCAGGATTAGCTTTGGGCATGGTGAGGAAAGGGAAGAGCACTCTTTAGGGACTCTGCCCATAATATCTTTGGCCCCGCCCCACAAAGGTATTTAGGCACCTAATTCCAGTTTTTAAGCTCCACTGTGATCTACAAAACTCCCTCTTGGCTGCTGCCTAGCCCTCTAGGCACCTAAACTCAGCTGCCACCTACATTTTCAGGGTAAAAGGGGCTGCCTGGGCGCATGTGCCCTGGTGTCTTTCTTTAGGTGCCCAGCCGCCTAGCTGCAGCCTAAGCCCTGAGGCAATACCCAAAGGGAGGCAGGGGGAAGAGAAAAAGGAGAAGCACCTGTCTCACATGTGGGGCCTAATCCAGGGGGAATGCTCATACCACGTCCAACAGATCAGACCCCATTCAAAATCTAGCAGCAGCACCGCCGCTCACCTTATAACTTTGAGCCCTGTAGTTAGGCTATTCGTGTTGGAGTCCCCTGTCCACTTCCCCCTCTCTACGCCAGAGGGATGGAAAGGGTTTGAACAGGGGTCCCCCACCTCTCAGGTGAGTGCTTGAACCACTGAGCTATGGGATATTTGGGGGGGCATCTCCCTCAGTCTCTCCTGTTGAAGCTGTTCCTTTGCAGATAACTAATGAAGAGGCCTTGGGCCAGAGACAGAATAGCGCTATAGTCCTGTGGAAGAGGGAGATCCCAGGTCCAGTTCTCCTGCTCCAATTATTAGTTAGCCAAAGTGAAACAGCTTCAACCGGAGAGACTGAGGGAGCCTCACATGAGAGTATACCATAGTTCAGGGGTTCAAGCACTCTCCTGAGAGGTGGGAAACTCCTGTTCATAATCCTTTCTATTCCCTTCTCTTCTTAAAGGGAGAACCTGGGTCTCTCCTACCCCAGGAACAAACTCCGAGCACTGGCCAATAATTATAAGGTGGGCAGTGACACCAGGTCTTCCTCCAGCTGTTTTGAGTGGAGGTAGACAGAGGCCTAATTTACTCTCATAAGAAACAACTTGGGTGCATAGCTGCAGAAGAGGGGCAGGCCTTAGGATACACCCTTCTTATCGGCATCTCCCACTGGCTAGCTTAGGCAGCTCCTCACCTTGTGCGCTGGCTTTTGGGGATATTAGTCTTAGGCCATGTCTACGTGGAACAGGGCGCTGGCTAGGAGAAACAAGCCAGGTCCCTGTTAGCCCTGTTCCAGGGGAAGAAGGGTAGTAGTTGGGCTGGCTGAGGGGCCATGCCCTAATTACCAGAGTGGGTCCACCTGTAGGCCTGGGTAGCCAGCCTGCCCTATAAAGCTGGCTAAGAGACAGGAAGCAGGGAGAGACAGGAAAGGGAGGAGTGTGGGCTCTAGATCCTTGCTGGCTGGAAAGTTAGTCTCCCAGAGTGTTGGTCTGTGTAAATAGCTGTACATAATAGGTGGTGGGAACAGACACAAACAATAAAAGGACATGGGTGCTGCACTTCAGTTGGTCTCTGACTGCGTTTGTGGAGGGGCTGGGAGAAGGCACTGCTACACTACGCTACAAAATGATATGGACTGAACTTATGTTGGCATATGGCCACTGCAGTTATTAAATCACTTGTGTGCATGCACACTTGGCTCCTGGTGTTAGCGGTGTGTGTCCTCACCAGGAGCTCTTGTATTGATTGTATCCTCAGGGTGAGGCATTGTGGGACAGCTCCTGGAGGCCAGTAACAGTCGACGTAAGCAACGCTGTCTATACTGACACGCATCGACCTAACTACATTGACTATAACTCTACACCACTCGGGGAAGCGGTGTTACTAAATCGGAGTAGAGGGGCACTTACGTCAGTGGGAGCCAAATTGAAGTGAAGACACTTCCACACCTAGGTCAACACAAGGCAGCTTATGTTGATCTAACCCTGTAGTGTAGGCCTGGGCACCTATTTCTCTCTGTTCATTGGAGAGGGTTGGCGCCTAACTCAGCTTTTGTGGCACCTGGTGTTGTTCCAGTGATTTTCTAGGTGCTGCAAAGTGAAGTGTTGCAATATTCAGCCTTGCAGCACCTTTGTGGCTCTGGGCCTTTAACTCTCTTCCCTCTCATGTATAGAATGGAACATGATAGGTCTTTGAAAGGGCTACCAACACAACAATCCTCCAAAGAGGAGACTGGATTGGGCTGGGCTGGTGGCTAGTACTCAGCAATGCCATGGGGGAAGCGTAAGTTCTAGTCCTGGTTTGTTGCTTGCTCCCAGCACCGAGATCCCTGCAGTGGCGGGGTAACAGAAAACAAGGCTGTACTCTCTCAACAGTGGGCAGTGGACACCTTGTGTAACCATTGGGCTCCAAAGAGTGTTCTCAGTCATGTCTTCTTGCCCAAAAAAGGTCAGTGGAGAGACAGTGCCTCCCAGGAAGGGGCCCAAAACTGGGATTCTTCCTGAGAACATCCTCCCCACACCTATCAATCAAATGTGCCCAGCTGACATCCAATAAAGCACATGGAAAATTAAACCATAAAATAATTCACTGCAACAAAGTGGGGGCAATATATCTTTAATTTTTTTTTAAGTATTACAGTATATTCTTATAAAAAGGTGCAGATAAAAAGGACACTACAGGTTTTTTACATTTAATTCATTTATAGTCTTAAACTGACCAAGAAATGAGGATACACTAAGGCATTACAGCAGCACCGGACCTCTCCCCAGCTCCTGCAGGCAGCACTGTGCCTTCTAATTTAGCATGTGGGGGAATCTAAAAGTGGCCAGCAAGTTTCAAGTTAACCTAATGCAAGGAAGTGAGACGGCTGGCTGAGATGAGGTCCTAGCAGGAGCAAGCACTGATCTGAAACATCTGACGTTTCCTTTCAGCATGTGATGTTTTTTTAGGAAGCCTTTCCAGATGGCGGTTAGAAGGGGGGACATTAGCTGGGCACAGAGGGCTTGCAGCTGGTGATAAGCCCTTCTAACAATGTACTGTATGGAATTTGTGGAACATGCTGTAGGCAACACAAAAGCAAACTAATGGAGTCAGATGCTGTTCCCAGTTATATTGGTGTAAATCCAGGGCAGACTGACCTGACCACACCGGATCTGGATTTATCCTGCTAACAGAAGAATCTGGCCGTAAAGATCTATAGCATGTTCCTCCAAGAATGAGAACAACATAGTGAAGGGCTTTATGACTCTCTGAAGTATCTTAAAAAGACACCACCATCAGAGAACCCATAGCCCCCGTTCTGCGCTGGCAAACACATGTAGCCCTACGAGTTCACAGGTGCTGTGTTAAGCAAAATGTGGACAGCTTTGTTTTTGCCACAAATCCCATAAGGATTAAGTAGCCTTAATCAAACTGCCCATTGGGATCAGTAGTTGGGTGGAGCCAATCCATGGAAGATGTGCAGGATTTAAACTTACATTAAAAAACAAAAAAAAAATCTAACCCTTACAGTTGTAAAGAAAATCTCCCCAATGTGCAAAAAAAAAAAAAAAAAGTGCTGTCTCCAAGAGACTGCAGCCAGAAAGGAATGATAGCTCAGAGTGGTGAGGACTGTCTCAGTAACTTGTTAACTCTGAAGCCTAATGATGATAATGTAAAGGACAACATTGTTCTGTGTTAAGCACTTTTGTAGAAGCATCTTGCTCCACTGGGATGATGGGCAGAACTGGGGATTGTGGGCAGAGTTTGAGGAGAGTGCTAATACCTTTTAGCCCACTGCTCAGAATTTGGATAAAATAAAATCACAATGTGCATGAAAGTAACAGAGCTGTAATTGGTCTAAAAGAAAAAGCTCAGGGGGGCATGGGCCAATGGGGATACAAAACCCCAGGGAACGCTCCCTTCCCCCCCCCCCCTCCAACTGCTGACATGCAGCCCAGCCCGGAATTGCCAAGCAGACCGGCTAGCTGGTGTAATGCCCTGGCACAGTCTCAATAGTCTTTGCTGTAGTGCGGTGCATACATGCAAACATAGCAAACTAAAATAAGGCAAAATAAATAGAGGTGTCAGATTTACAGCTTCCCCCTAGAGCTTCCTAAAAACCTTAATACTTTTTAAAAACATTTAACCAAAATAAAAAGAAATTACCCAGAAACAAAACTGCATACATCATGTACATCATGAACTGTACAACCCGTCTCCATTCCCCTCAAAGACACTTCGGACACACGCCTCCCACTCCACTACCCAGCTCAGAGTGCGAGCACACCTGGAGAGAGGAAACATTCCTCCAAAGAGGCTGACCGTCACAGAAATGCCCACCCCGTATCTTTCCCACAAGGGTCCTCACAACCTTTCTCGCTTCCTCGAACACCCCGAGCACATTACAGAAATGCTTCTGAAGAACACCCAAGCCATCTTCCCCTTGGGAAGTCTCTAGCCACTAAGCACTAGTCCTGCTGCTGCCGCCACTGGGGCTGGGTGTAGATTTGGTGCCTGGATCTTCAGTCAGCTGCCGAATGTGGACTGGCCTTTCTGCTCCCATGTTGTGGAGCTGCTTTGATGTCAATTGTCCTGGTCTCTGGAAATGTGACTGATAGCCAGGGAGGGACTTGACTAAGCACTTGTGCTAATAACTTTTCTGTGGCCCCTTGGGGCAACCCTCTTAACAATAATGGGCTTCCATGGGGATAATTAAGGGTGGACTTGGACCCTGGGGGCCAGATTTAAGGAGATAGAAGATTCACTCTTCTGTAGCAGTGAGACTCCAGGGGAGGGACTTGGCTCAAGGGGGGACAGGCAACATTACTCTCAGTTGGGCTGAAAACTCTGCCACGGATCCAGAGGAGCTGTGCTGGTGGGAAAAGCTGAGGAGAGTGCCAATTGGCACACACCTCTGTCTGTTCAGCCTATCCACTGTTGGGGCCGGGCTGGCCCCTTACAGCTGCCCCATTGCAGAAGAAGTTGAAGCTATGTTGCGTCACTGTAACCTGGTTCCCTGGTGGGGGAACTACTCACTGCCTGAGGCCTCTGCCAAGGTTTGCACCAGTATGACTCTAGGATTAACCAAATCCCAGCTCTACTGGCAATTGCCCCCGATAGGTTCTCCTGCGAGCTTGTCCTCTGCACCTTGCACATGCCCTGGCCTTCCTGATCTGTTCCCCATTGCCTTTCCTTCCCTGGGATTTGCTGGTGCATAGTGGGCCCATTGTCAGCATCCCTCTGGGGCTGGCAGGAAGGTCTTTGGGAAAGTGGCTGAATCCTTTTTGCTGGCGTAGGGTTTAAGTACTCAAAGAGCTGCTGGGAAGGCTTCAGGAGGTGCCTTGGTTAAACTAAGAAAGAGGTGATACTTAAAGTTGCCCTCCTGTGGGCTGCTGCTTTCCACCTGCCAACATGCTACCCCAGGGCTGTGTGTGAGCAGCTCCTGTAGGCGGCTGAATGGAAAGGTAGGAGACAGGAAGGTCTGTAGCCATGCCGGTGCTGTTCCCCTATTTTCCTTCCATGCACAACAAGCCAAAAGGGCCAGCTGCACGCTACAAACATCCCTACCCAGAAGGATCCTGGAGGTATCAGAGTGGGGTGGAGCAAGGCCTGGACAGCAGAGAGGCACTTGGGGGTTACCAAGGCAATGGCTGAGGAGATTTGGGCTCTAGCAGCAAGTCCGGGAGCTGTGAGATCAAGGGCAGGTCCACAGATGTGCAGGACTCCCGTGATTGCAGCTGATCCCCTTAAGGTGAACATGCCATTGGGTCCCCACAAGGGAAAAACTGAGGCTGCACCTACCCTGACTGTTTCAGGGAAACTCTTCCACAGCTGTAGCTTGGTGCATTCCACTGGTGCTTGCAATGGCAGGGGTGCTAGTGTGGACTGGCAGGGCTGAGCTAGGACCAGAGCAGGTGGAGATGGGACAGCTCCTGGGATACTGCAGGGCCGGGCTGAGCCAAGATACAGAGGAGCACAGGGGATGGAGGAGAAGCAGCAGAGCCCCTATGACATTGCAGGGCAAGTCTCAGCTGGGGGAGCAGATCCCAGGGATTGGGGAAGATGGGAAATTGGGAAAGCACTGCAAACTGAGCCCTCTCATTTAACTGTTCTCTCTCTCCCCCCCTTCAGTTCCAACACTTGTATCCTCTTCTTCAATGGAAATGGACATTTTATTTCAAATCTTGGGAAATGCTGGCTCCTAGACTCAGCCAAGGGAAAAAACAACCACCAACCAGAAGCCCAGAACGGAGCTCCTATGGGCTCTCACGGTCTCACAGCAAGCACCAGTCACTGTGTCAGCGATTACAGCCCATATCCTGTGAATTGTGGGGCCCTGCTAAAACAAACTCATTCACTGGAGAACAAAGACTAGGCAGGGCAGCACAACCTTCATTTTCCTGCCTTAGCCAGTTAGCGGCTCTCCAGAGAGCTGTGTTTAAACGGCACAAGGGAGTCGCACTGAGTCACAGCACCCCTAGGTCTAAAATCAAGATGGAATGTGGTCCCAGCAAGAAGGTGGGTTCCAGGGCAGGGCCAGCAGCTCTCCCGTCCCATGTGGCCAGCCACTTCGCATCCCACGAAAACATGTTAGCAAGCCTTTCTCCCTGTTGCCACCTGTCAGTGGTAGGAAATGCTGCCAACCTTCATGACTCAATGCAAGTGTGTCCAAGACCTCACCAGGGGCCTCCTCCCAAGAACATTTTGCTATGGGGTACGTGATCAGAGAAGGGGACCATGCTGAAGGCGCCTTATGATGGAGAAAGCAGCCTTGATCCAGCATCAGAGACTCAAACACCTGATGCTGAGAAAATGGAGCTGGAGTCGATCTATGGACTCCTGAAGGCTTTTCAGTCACAATAATCTAAATCCAGAGTACGGCCCACAGCTGCCTGGTACAGCCCTATGTGCTTTGTGCACCCGTCTGGGAGTTGGAAGATTTCACCGGCTCCCTTCGACTCTCTCGCACAGAGATCTCTGCAAATCTTGGGCTGGACTGTGCAATTCTGATCAATGGACAGTGGGCTTCTTTGTAACAACCTCCCCCTCTCTGCCTTTGCTACATTCATGGCAGTGCAAGGTGACTAGTGTGTCAGAAAGCCTAATGCAAGCCTGCTGGTGATAAGCACAGGGTGGGGAGATGCTAGCTCATAAATTCAAGGCTCTTCCCCTGAGCTGAGTTCTCTTTGATATCTCAACCCCTGTTGAATTTTCCTTATAAAATGGATTAGTCTTAGACTGGGGGCCAAGAGGGTACAACTCTAGTGAAACCATGGAGTCACACCTGCTTACACCAGGGCTGAAATCTGACCTTGGTACTAAACTGAATTAGTGAGTGAGCACTAAAACCAGGGAAGATAAACCAGGTTAAAAAATCCCAATATTTATAATCCTTAAAAAATCTCAGACTTGGAATTTGGAGACTACCAAACACTAAACTCAATGTATACCAATTTGGCACGTATTACGATCTCATATGGCTCTCACAGGGTGGGTTATATGGCATGCTTTAAAAAAATAGTGTTGGAATAGAGCACTGATCTAGTACGGGAGCAGCAAGAAGCTTGTGAATGTAATTTACAAACGACATTTTTAAAAAATCTATTTTGGATTTTTTTTAAAATTGCTTACAAATGTAAGGTTTTTTTCCCTTAAACTTTCAAAACCCAGTATGAAAATACAAAATCTCTCCCCTAAAAGGTGCCTGGGTCTGCCACAATGGACATTTCTGTTAACTGCTAATCCCCGAGGGGGAAGGGAATAATACTGAAGGAGAATGCATGCAGCTCTTGTAAGATACCAGCTCTTCACCATGAGTATTCTGCAGAGGTGCAGTGGTCTGGAATGTCATCAATAGGGAAATTCTAGGCTGGGAGACTCAAAATACAGTAAACAACATTACAGTTTTAAACTTTTTTTCTTATCTCCATAGTTTACATAATTATTTAACCTTCCAAAGAGTTCAGAGAACCTCCACAGTGTGTTTCCCCGATGTTGTCTGAATATAATACTGATCGGGCAGTGTGCCTGGGGCACGGAGTTTTGTCCTGCAGACTCAATGCTGAGCCTGAGATTAAGTGACATTTGGAGAAAAATAAAGCCAAGTAATTAAAGTGACGAACTGAGCTGTTTCTGACTTCCTCCAGATTCTACGAGATTTCCTGCTGTTTGTTTTTTAATACATATTTTGCAGAGGATGGGTCTCTTTCTCTCATCTAGTATCACATCCAGAATACTACTTTCTTTCTCCTCCTTTTTCTCTCCGTGGGAAGATAACCAAAAAGTTCACTTAAGGAAGACAAGACAAATGAAACCGTGACAACCTGCATAAGCTAGTCTCATTTCTAGAGTCGTGAAGGTGAACAGAAATAGCAACAAAATAGTCAGTGTCTTTCTTGTTGGCTTGTTTGTTTTTGGCTGTGTGCTTTACATTTTTATTTTTTTAATACAAAAATTCCTATTAATTAAACACTAATTTTCAAAGCCCTCGACCCATTCAGATCTGTGTCCTCCTGATTAATTCCTGTCTTGTTTATGGCACCTTCATTGCAAACACCATCTTCCAAGTGGAAAAGACCTTGGGGACCATGGCTGTCCTTTGACATCTTCACATATTATGATGTTTTATGGTTCCCGCAGGGGTTTGCTGAGAAGGCCAACTTCCTAGATGCAAGCTCTAGTTCGTTCCAATAAAGTTGTAGCTGGCACCAAGTGGAAAAAAAAATATCCCATTTCCATTGTCAGTGATCCCATTTGACTGTCTTTATTTAGGACCTTGTGATGATCCCATACAGTTCCCAATTTCCATTGGGTTGCACTAACAAAATGATGCAAAAGCACTATGAAATTATCAGCACTGGGTGGCTATTACCCTCCTACCCTTGGGCAATGGCAGTAGGCTCTAAGAGCATCTGGATCTGGCCCCGATCGGCTGTGGATTCATTTTCTAGACTCCAACGCAGAGCACCCATTCTAGAACATGTATTTCACTCTCTCCCAACTTTTCAGGTTCTAGAACATCCCTAGAAGCTTCAACGGGTTCCAGAAAACGGCTTTAACAAAAAAAAAAGAATTCAAAAAAGTTTTGTAAATGGTTTTATCAATTCTGATTATTGGATTTCGAGCCAGGACTCCGTCTCATTTCCAGACCCCGTCCTTCCCCTCTGAGCATCATTTGCTTTGGCTACTATAGGCCACAAAAGCACAAATAAAAATACACAGTACATGAGATCAAAAGCATTTTTCAGGTTCTCGTCAATGACTTTTTGTAAATCCAGTTCTGGAAAGGAACTCCATGGCAAACTTCCGAAGGCTGCTCCAGATCTCGAGAAAGCATCAGGTGTGTTCAGAACCAGCCTGAGACGTAATGGTCTTGCTTAGTCTCAACAGATGGAGAACACTACTTGTTTGTACTTTGGCACACAGCGAACGATCTTCCCCCAGCTGCCGAGTGGTCCACAAGGCCCAAGTGCTTCCTGTTGTCATCAATAGGCCTTTGCTGAGCTTGGAGGCAAGACTCCCAGAAGCAAATCGGCCAATGATCCAAATGGCCCAGTCTCAAACCCTGCTGGCTTCACAGAGGCACTTTTACAGCCATTCCACATTAGGCGCATGGGGGAGGTGTGGGAGGGGAGGAAAGTTGGTCATGAAAAGGTAACATCTCTAGCTACGGGCTGGGTGAGCCCTTGGGGGCAACCATCAGCCATTTGCTGTCACACACATTCATCTTTCTTCGTTTGTTCTTTGTCATCATCTTCTTTGGGTTTGTTCTATTTCTTTTAACGTCCCCTCCTTCCTTTTGTTGTTAATAATTTAGTTTGGTCACCGCCCGCTCCCGACTCGTCTCCAAGCCTTGGTTCCCTGAACGCTTACGGTTGCGCTTGAGCTTGGATAAGTCTTTGTCGAAGACCTCGCCCGACCTGAGGGCTGACACCAGGTCGTCGAACTCCCCACTCTCCTCGGAGATGCTGCCGGCCTTTGCTTTCTTTTGTCGCCTCTCTTTCTCCCTCTGCTCTTTCAGCTGTTGAGGAAGACACATGGATTTAGGCTTGGCTGGGGCTGGACAGAATATCGTATTGTTAAGGGACGTTGTCAAGCAGGCACTAAGATACTACGGTGATTGGCATAATGTGGAAAGCTAGATTACAGAGGGGGGCTCAGTCCTGAGCCCTGCTGCACACGGAGGAGAAAGGAGGCATAAGAAACCCCCTCAAACCCTATGCCTGAGCCTGTGTGGGGGATAGCAGCCATACTGGGCTGCTCCTCTATTCTCCTGTGCAGGTGGGTAAGGAGTGGGTGGAGCCTTGTCTACCCCTCCTTGCCCCCCAATGCCCCAGCCCTGCATTGAACCCAGCATTAAAGGGGGAAGCAAGTAATCTGCAGATACTTCCCTCCTGGAGCAAGGGAGAAGCGGAGACCAAACTCAGAGTTACAATTTGGTTCATGTCCTGCTCTTAGGGCAGTGGCAGCTAGATGCTACACCTTATTCAGACTGGGTTGGAAGGTTACAGTCCAGCCGATAGATGAAAAGAGGAGAGAGTATAGACAGATGTAGATTAGGCCCCAAACTAAGCACAGGGTGTGCTAATAAACCCAAATAGGAATAGAAATGTGGTTATTCAGTCAAACCATATGCATTGGGATGGAGTCAGTCTCTTACAGTGATGGGAACACAAAGTCAACAGAAAGATCCAGAAAGAGAAGCCAATTATAAACAAAAAGTGAAGACCACCAGCCAAATTGCACTGTCCAACTTGAAGAAGATGCAGAAAGTCAACTAACAGCATCAGTGATGAAAAAGGTCAATTATTATTATTATTTTTAAAGTTTACTAGCCGAGTTCTTCCCTAGGTGATGCCCTGCTTCCCTGGAGTGACACCAGCAAGGAGTCTGGCCATATGAGTTTGTCTCGCTAACATCCATCTAAGCTTCCCTGCACTGGCTCCTTGGGTTAGGACTGGTGATCTGTCCTACATGCACAGACCCCAACCGCGATGCTCTCATTCTCTGTGTCAGCCCCTGGGATGCAGGAGATGCACTCCATATATCAACTACAACCCTTCTCTGGGTCAGTGAAGGGGTCCTATTCACTACCTCGTCCCTGAAGCATGGTGGCTGATGGGAGGCATTCAGGAAAGTGGGTTACAACAGGGAAAGATTTTCTGGAAAGAAGGATCCCATCAAGTTTGAATACGGGACGTGGGGAAACATACCCCTCCTCCACCAACCTACACAGGAAATAAACCTAAATTGCAAGGTGCAACATCCCCTGCTATTCCAGTTCTGACCACACATAGCTTTTTCAGTGCCCCACACTCTTGGCCTGCAGCACCCCCTGCTATCCCAGCCCTGGGCTCCCCACACACAGCTTTGCCAGTGCCCCTCACCCCTGACCTGCAGTCTTCCCTCCCCCTCCCCCCTACGCCATCCTAGCCCTTGGCTCCCCACACATAGCTCTGCCCATGCCCCCCACCCCTGACCTGCAGCCCTCCTGCTATCCCAGGCTGTTGAGGCATTTCAGCGCTGCTGACCTACAATACCCACACTTTAACAATGAACCACTTCACTTTTAAATACTAAGCACTAATAAATCGATGCCAAGTACTGGCATTTTAAATCCCCTCGTACAGCACCTCCAAGGATGACGCTGAAGTCCTGGGATTTCTCCTTAATCTCCCCTCCACCTCTGAACCAAGCCAAACAGAGTAGTTTAAACATAAATAAATAAATAAATAAAAATAATAATTATAAAAGCTCAAAGCAGCAATCCTACTAAGCAAGCCCTGGGTCGCAGTAGCTGCTGGAATTAAAGTGCTGGCAGCACAAAAGGAGGTAGAGGAATGCTGAGCTGTTCTCAGGCCTCAGGAACGGGGGAGGTTAGTTCACCCCAACCCCCAGGGACCCACACATCGGCGTTCCAGCAGGAGAATCAATGATGCATGCACGTTCTCCCTGCCCTGTCAGGGCTGAAGGCAGCCTGAGTAACCAAGGCATTGAGGGCAGCTCGGGGAAAGGCTGCTGGTATCTGCAAGGCAGGCACCAGTGTGCTCCTGTGTCACAACACACTGTCCAGGGACAGGCACAGAACAGATGATAATCCAGTCTGAACGAAAGCAGCCCAGTTGGCAGGACTGAGGGGGATCTGGTGCCAAGTGCTTCAAAACAGGAATATCAGTCCTAAAGAAGGACTGTGCAGGGGAGGCTGCCCAATAGCCAGATGGCAACCTTCAGGTGTGGGGAGGGAGGCACCCAGATGTTAAGAAGGCAGCTTGGGGGCTGGGACAGCATGCCCTGGTTTGACAGGGCAGCACGACCTTTTCAGGGGAGAAGAGTGCAGAACAGATCCCTGGGGGCTGGAAGCCCCTCTTGTCGGCCCTGGGATTTCAAGGCAGCCACCAGATGTTTCCCCTGATGACTGAGAACGCTGTGTCAATAACAAGGCCTGCAGTGGGAGGGAAAGCACACAGCCAAGGAGCACTTTGGCAGGAGCGGGAGTGGGAGGACAAGCAGCCGGGAGAGGAGATGAGAAATGAGGGACAGGTGGAGGAGAGCCAGGCTTGCGGGAGCAAAGGAGACAGTGAGAGGTGGTGTCTGAAGCAGAGGCAGGGATGGAACATGAGCAGGAGAATCGTCTCACTTGGCCCCTGTTCTCTTGAGAACAAGGAAAGAGGCATCCCCTCCCCCATGCCTTTTCCCCCGGGTTCTCACCATGGCCTCCATGCGTGCCCTGCGCTCCTCCTCCTCTTTCTTCTTCCTCATATTCTCCAGATCTTGTTTGGCCTCTGTGAACGACTGCAGGAAGGTGTCGAAGATGCCAAAAAATTCATCTGGCTGCATCTTGCCCTCATTCTCTCCAAAATGCTTCAGTGCCTTGGCGTACTGTCAGACAGGGAGAAGAACAGAACACGAGCATGGCAATTAGAGGGGCTGTTCAAGGGGGTCAAGGAGATAAAGCTTAGGGATGGCTTTGCACCACACTCAAGCCCCTTCAGGTTCTTTTGTGGCCAATGGGAAATCACCTCCGCAATCCCCTGCTAGCTAAGGAAAACCCATTTGATCTCTCCCCTAAAGAAGATGCTCTCCTAACTAGCCAGTTGGCATTTGCAGGCAGATTTGGAGGGCACCAGTTAAGCACCCATATCAAAAAAAACAATACCCAGTGCCTGAGGGCCACGGAGTCATTTCAGAGAGCAGCTGCCCAGCCACACCTCAGCAACATCACTGTAGCCAATGGGGGGAATGAGTGCTAAACTGTGCCTGATCAAATCAGCCTCCTCCCCCACCTCTCCCCTCTGGGTCAATTGATAACATGGCTGGGGTTAAGGGACTCTTGCCGTAACATGACAGTCTGTTCCGTCATTGGCCTTTTGCGGTGTAATCCCTCACTGTGGAGACCGCTGAGCAAACATAAAAGCAGTTGCCTGGAAGAAACCAGGCTGCAAACAGACAGGGCAGGAGAGGAGGGTAAGGAAAGCAGCCAGCTTTCCCAGGCGGACTTAAAAGAGAGCGGAAACATCAGAAGTGGCCTGTATTTTACAAGGCGAATGCTGAGGCTATAGGAAGCATTTGGAGCCTGCCAACTGGCATGACTTCAGTAACAGGGCAGCCTTGATCTGGCAGTGGTGAAGTCACAGCAAAGCCTGGCTCTGGGTCATGAGCCCTGCAGCCCTGACACAGACACGCCATTAGCAGTACACGCACACATCATCATACTCATCCACTCGGACACAGCCATAAACTCGCACGCACCCATGTGCCCTGCTGCCGATACTCACACAGAGCCACACGCCCTCTCGACGATACTCTTGCTCCCAACACTGATCCATGCACACAGTAGCACCCATAGGCACTCTCAGCCAACACATACGTATCTACACACGCCCCAGTCAAACCACACCATGACTCTTGCAGGCTATCGATTCACTGCGTGTGATCATTACAGAGTGCTTCAGGTGCACACCCAATTAATACAAATGACAACAGTCCTGGACCATGGGGTGACAATCCAGCTGCCCATTCCCCACTTGAGTGTTTTTATAGAACGTGAGAGAGACCAGGAGCTGTGCCGTTTGTAGCCCAAACAGGAAATGAGTGAGAAACTCTGGGATCCAGCCTCAGAAGCCCCTGCAACTCTGATGGCTGCACTAGGACTGACATTGGGAGAGGAACAGCATAAGCACCACCACCCGACCTGCACTGAAGGGGAAAGAAATCCCTTAACAAAAATGGATGAAGAAACAGTTTCTTTCTGGCGCTGCCTGTGAAATTTTGCGATTCTCCCCACACTCCCTCTCTCCTTTGCTCTTCCTGCCAGGCTCGTGCAAAGCAGTTTGCAGCAATAGTCTAGTTCTTTTAAACAGTTGCTTTTTGGCAAAAAAACCCAAACAACAGAGAAATTCAGAGTAGCTGACATTAAACAAAACTTGCTGCAAGCAGCACAAGTTGCGAGCATGACAAGAGAATCAGAGACTGTAGGGTGCAAATCAGGCTGGCAATGGATGCCTGTTGTGTTGAGTTTAATCCCCATCTCTGGACATATACATTTAGAAAATGACGGTAGAGAGTAAGCATTATATGTTTTGGGGGACTCCAGCCCTTCCCCAGGGAGACATGCCAGAGGCTGTGGAGACAGCCCCTTTGGAACCTGAAAAAGAAGATCCGTTTGCTTAGTTCTCTCTTTTTACCATTAGAGGCCAATCAGCCAAGGGAGGCCAGGGGGAGGGGTGAAGAAAGAGGGGAGACCTCCGTAGTGCACAGACACTGCCATCGCGCACAGAACAAAGAGCCCAGAGCATTCTATGACCACAGAGGACAGACCTTGTCAGGGATTCCTTTCCCATTTAACTCATTGCCATGGTTTGCAGAGAACTAAAAAGTAAGGCACAAATCAAGACCAGCGACATTCCTTCCCCACACAAAACATGCACAAAAATGGTCACTCTCTTGTTCTAGGCAATTTCCTGACCTTTGAACTCCCACAAAATTTGCCGGAATGACTCTTATTTACTCAAAGGTGGGCCAGAATCCAAATTCTCAACTCTGTACAGCTTCTCACTAGTATCTAGATCACAAAGGATAAGAGGTTATTACTGCTGCCAGCAGGAAGAGTTGCTCTGTTAGATCAAGTGACAGAAGCTTGTGCTTTTAGCACTGGAGATCCTGGGTTTAGTCCCTGGCAACACCACACAATGGGCAGTCATTACATCTAGCCAAGGTCAGTGTTTGTCACAGAGGTTCTTGTAGGTAGGGATGGGAGCACCAGTGCAGAAATTTAATGAATCTTAATATTGCTCTGGATTATAGAACTTTGGGAAGGTGAGTGAGATGGTGCACAAATACTAAACTGGTTTAAACCAGTGGAGGGGAAATCCCACAGAGTACATAAGTACTGCCTAGTCCCCCCTTTCCTGGGCCTCTTGAATCCTGCCTACATATAACATGTGTAGTTCCCAAGTGCCATTCTTAATGCCCTCAAAAGTGGGGAACCTGCATGCACACACTCTACACTCCTGCTGCCATTTGCCCAACGGCTATCATGCACCAGCTACTCTTGCTTCATCAGCAGGGATGCTCTGGTCATTGCTCCTCCCACTAAATGGAGTCACAGAGTTCCACTGTCTCCTTAAAGGTACAATACCCTCGTTAAAGAAAAATAACTATTAGAGAGTCTTATAAATATAACTGGTTCTAGATTTTGAAGTAATGTTGAGGAAGGACTGTCCTGGATGCACTCTGACACCTCATGATGCCACATTTGTTTACTGTAAAGCAATGAAATATGAAATAGAAACATACAAGCTACAATTAATGAAAGGTAACAAATGAACTATGAAACAAAATTATCGTTTATTTAATTAAATGTTTTCTCTCTGGTTCCCACTCAGAAAAAGTGGTAGGAGCAGAGGAATATGAACCAGAAGAATGGATTCTAGACCCAACTCTGCCACTGATATGGCTTTCTGCTAGTCCAGCGGCAGTCATTAGGCGGACCACGGGCCAAATCCAGACTGCTAGACGCTTTTGAACGGACCCCAAAAAAATCTTAGTTTACTTATTTTCTATTATTATTTTCTCTGGAGTTTGGACCTTGACTATACCTTGACCACGAAATTTGGACCTTAACAAAAAATAATTTACTACCCCTGTGCTAGTCACTTTCCTGTCTGTGCTTCAGTTTCCCCATGTGTTACATGAGGATGGTAGATCCCTATCCTCTGCTTCATATGGGAGTTGCAAAGATTAGTTAGTTAATGTCTGCAGAGTACTCTAAATGCAAGTATCACTGAAGATGGGATGCTAAGGAAACCTCATGCTGTCTTCAGACCCTTTAAACACACCCCTCTATTTTAGGACTTTCCTCTACTTACCAACTGTATTGGTTTTGCAACAAGTGCTTCTCAGAACTTACCATCTCCACCCAGGACACTCCACTGTAAACACATTACTTTCCCAGTGCTCACCCTACAGTGCATGAGCAGCATGTGATGCATTGCCACAGCCTTTGCCTTAAAAGCAGCTTTGAAGTGTAAAATGGTCAGGATCATGTGCTGGGTGATTACCACTCAATGGGCCTCCTTGTTGAAGTGGAAATTTCTGATTGCCCGGCTTATCCCCGGCTGGCTGCCCATTAACTCTGCATGTGTGTGTGCGCCTCAGGCTGAGCCTGCTGTGTGCTCCTGGGCTGTCACAATTCTTTACAATAGCTGTCGGCCTTACCGAGAAATGACACGTTAATCTTATTTGAAATAGTGAATTACACACACCCTAGCGTCTGAGACAGCTCTGCTGCATTTCATGCCTCCTTGTGTCAACTCCAGTCCACAGAGACACTCCGGGAGGTTATTCTGGACTACAGGTGGCTCCTTCATTTAGTCCCCTCTACAGTGGGCACAGAGATCTGAAGATGGGTTTGCCATGAACTTCCTGCCCCCTCCGCTCATGGATAGGTGAACTATTCCCCAAGGTGCCATCGAGTCTTCATCATTTGGGCCCTGTTTGTGGCAAGTAATTGTGTGGTTCCTGATAGGCATAATGCTGCATTCTCAATGAATGGACACAAATACATTGATTGAGCTCGTATCACTTCCTCTAATGATCTCGTCAATGCTTCTATAAGTAGCATCATCCCTGCCCATTACTCGAATGAGAGCCCTCCACCGAAACCACAGTATGCTGCAGGAAGTAGTACTGGTGATTCAGCAGGTGGTACTTTTCTCTCTGACTTGGTCCCTCCTTTCCACCCCTCTGGTGTAGGAAAGTGCTATGCTGCTGCAAGTGACATCTTTGGGGTTAGGACTACATCCCAAGCTCTCATGACCAGACATCACTGATCAGATTGCTGACCAGGCTGAACCCACAAGAGCCAGAATGCTCCAGAAGACAGGCCACTGCCCTGGGAATCAGCATGTCTGAGTTGTATTCCCGATTCTGCCACTGATGCTTTTGGTGACCCTGGGCAAGTCAGCTAGGGTACAGCTACACAGCACTTAAATACTCACTGCTGGCCCAAGTCAGCAGCCTGAGGCTAAGGGGCTGTTCAGGGGTGTAGAGATTCGAGCTTGGGCTCTGGGACCTGTGAGTTCAAGTCAGCTAACCTGGGCCAGCCCTGGGTCTTTTATTCCACTGTAGACATACCATGAACCTCTTTGGCTCAGCTTCCTTTTGTGACATGAGAACAATGGTACTTATGGTAGACTCTGTCGCAAAGTGCTTTGAAATCCACAGATGAAAATCATTATGTAAGTACTAAGCATCATATTATTTTGTGATGTTCTGTGATGTCAGGCACTGGAACATGGATAGAAACTTGCTTATTACTTAAGGCATTTGGGGGAAGATACATGGGCAAAGCAAGATGGAAAATGTGGGTTTTTGGGTGGAGGGAGGATAACATGGGCTGGTATATATTTTTCATTAAAATAAATTCATTTCGACAACTTATCACCCCTCCATCTCATGATATAGCAGGTCTGTAGCTTGTTGCCAACTCTCCTCCCCCTGCCAAACTTTCCACTGAATTCCTCTCTTTGCCAAAGCAAATGCTTTAGACAGTTGTTTATTTTAAACAGTTGTTTCAACAAGGAGATGGAAAACGGGATGGCAGCACACGCTCGCAGCTGTGCCCGCCAATGAAACATCAAGTGGGCTGCAGAGACCCCATTGGAAGCAGCAGGAATGGGGGGGGAGGGGGAAGATGTATGTATAGGAGAAAAAACAGCAACAATGACAATTATCCTGGAGTCTCCAACCGTTCTTGAGGGACTAGCAATGGGAAGAATGAATTACACCACCTGCTCTGAGCAAAACTTAAAAGACTTCCCTAGTCAAGCAATACCAAAGTTGTTGCTACTAAGACTCCAATTCTGCAGCAAGGCAGTTCAACTAAATGCTACTCTGTTTTTTATGGGCCTGTCAGTGGAAAGACTCATCGATCTCCACTGAGGTTGGACCGGACCCTACGTCACCTTGAAACCTATTGATTATAAAGGATATTTGAGCTAGCTCCACAGTAGCCAATAGCAACCCTGCTCATGCAGTATAGACACCATGAGCATTTCTGATACATTGGATAACTTGTCCTGGGCCATCTGCATTTCTAATTTAGTGTAGGTCGGGTAGGTAATTTATTTACCAAATGGCTCTGTTTGAGATGGCGAGCTTTGGTATCTGTCCATGCCTCTTGGAATGTGCCCCAGCTTGACTCCCCCAATAGTCCATTAGTCTCAGCAGCTGACAGAAGTAACCAGTTCCAAAAATCCGAGGGAGGCCAACTTTTGTGTTTGAAATGGACATTCTGTCTTTGCCGCTTGGACTGAAGTATCCCTGTGCACCTTGTAGTTCTCTGCCATTAATGGCTATTATCTTAGCTGGATTTTCACTTTCCTCTGCTGCTCTTCAGAACAGTGCTACTATGTTTGTCAAATTTACAGGCATCCAGTGGATTCTGACCTCCCATCTCAATGCTGCTCAATATTAGTCCCCTGCTTGAGGTATCATTTCATAGTCAAGTCATAAAAAAAGACTGAGAATTGACAGGTTCCCACCTCCCTTTCATCTTAACCTTGCCAAGGTTATTTCTTTGTCTTTGTTATGCTCTTGTACTGGGCAACTGTAGGCAGCAGGATGCTTGCTGTTGATTTTATATCTATTCCAGTTTCTGCGCTGCAGACCCAGCTTGTGAATTCTAATCACTATGGTAGTGATCACATCTGAAATATACATAGTGTCTTTCTTCCAGAATGATCCAAAGTGTTTTACAAACAGATTTATTATAAACTATACACACAGGGTGAAGTTCACCCATGTGCAGAGAACAGATACAATGCCATTGTTTCACTTCAGTGTATCGTCAGCACTTATGTGGGACTTTAGTGGTACAGAGGCCTTATGGGGGTAAATGTCATCCCTAGCAAGTAGAAAAATAAAATTTACGCCATGGGAAGAACTTGTGAAAAAAGTTGCATTGATTTGGCCTCAGCATTTGAATTGTTTTCCCACAAAACCAAGAAGGGCAGTTTTTTCAGGTGACATTCACTCTTATCCTGTTTTTCCAATGAAGAAAGCAATTTTTTCATCTGGATCAAACTTGTGAAAATTGGTGACAAGTTTCAGAATAGAATTTCTCTCAATTCCTCCCACACCACACACATGAGAAATGGCAGAAAATATTATCCCTTGATCAAATCTGTGAATTTTCCTTAAAAACCCAACCCCTCACAGGTGTTACAGTGCACTGAAGGTGAAAAAGCCAGCAACAGAACAGTGCCCAGCACTCTGAATGAACCTATTAAGAGAGTTGGGGTAAACTTTTCAGCTTGATCTTAACCGAGCATCTGTTTTGTGCATGCACAGATGACAGTGGTTACAGCATTTCACTTGCAAAGTGAGACGCCAGTGTCTGAGAATCTGGCCCTTAAATTTAAAACCTCACTTCTTCACTGCGATAATTGGCATCAACGGGTCTTGTTGTCGTCTGTCTAAGCAAAGAAGCCAAAGACTGCATGGGCCGTGTGAGACTGAACTCCCCTTCCCAACACTAGATGTGGTGGCTCTGGGGTGCACTGGTGGGGCTGTGGGAGGAGACAGGGGGGAAGCTGCACTACCTGGGTTATACCCGCTCCATGGGTAAAGAGACAGCTCTGGTCGGCTATCTTCTATGTTATGGGTAAAATGTAAGGTGCTAGTTTGTATCTGAGAGACTGCCTCTCCCTCCATTCCCTGCTGGGTTCAGTGGAGCTATTGAGTGGCAGCCCCACTGCTGTAAGAGAGTGAAGGCGGCAGGCAGGATGTTCTCCACAAAGGACCTTCAGCTTTGGAACTCGTTCCATGCCCTTAGTCCCAAATAGCTTGAGTCTATTGCCCTCCAGGCCAGGCCAGGCTGTAAGGCCCGTTGTATCCCTTAGCAGTGAGGAAATGGGAAGACTTCAGTAGGAGCTTTTACTACTGGATCATTGTTGGTTGGCACTCTGCTGATTTGTCTACTGGAGTGGTCTCTTATCAATGAATATTAGAGAAGCAGAGAGGAGCAAAGGTTTGTAGGGCTCTTTTGGAGTGGATGTCTTATATAAATCTCAATAAATACAGAGCACATTTTGCCAGCACTAAAGACACCTAAAAATCACTTCTCAGGTTTGAAAAGATACTTTGTATTGTTTTAAATCCAAGCTCAGGAAAGATGGCTCTGCCTAACTCTTGGCAACCAATTAGCCAGTACTATATTTAGAACGATATTCAATCCCAGCTGTTAAAACCAGGACTTCATTATTAAAATCAGTGAGCCAGACCATTTCTTCCAGGGCTCATTAGGATTTTTTTTTAAGTCTTCCCCCCCACTCCCCATTTCATTCCTAGAAATCAAAAGGAACAGAATAGTGAGATCTCTGTGTGTTGTGTCCTACTTTTGCTGGGCAGTTGTAGCAGCAGTTTCCATGGCAGGGACAGAGCTCACGATTCAGCAAACACAGAGAGCCCATTGAGCATGGGAGCTGTTATGGGCTCTGGGAAGCACATCTGGTTTGTTGAGAATTTCCCGTTTTGAAAAAGGAGCAGGAGGAGAGAGGGGGAAAAAAAAAAAAAAAGAAGTGAACATGAGAAATAGCACAGTACTGGTAAGGACAGAGAGTTCTCTTTCAGGAGTCCAAGGCAGCTCAATGCCAGTGGGAGAACCAAAGCTCTAGATTCAGCAGAAGCTGGAAAGGCAGATGTTCAAGAATAGTAGGGGTGTGTTAGGAGAAGGTAATAGGGAATGGGGGAGAGGTTTCCTAAGTATGTTATAGTCATTAAAATAAAACGTCTCTTGTTAAATGCTTTATGTTGGCAAATGTGAAAAAACGTGAGCAACAAGTTCCAGACATATTGGTCCGGCTGCGGGGAGACACTCCAATTATCCTTAAAGCAACAGGATCCCCTTTTTCCTGCCCTGGCCTGATCAAGAAAATATATTGGTGCCTCAGAGTGAATGATTTTGTGTGTTTAACCCATTATTGACCCCAAGATAAACCGCCTTGTGCCAGTCAGTGCTTGTCAACTGAATGTACCTCTTCTGTGCTACAGCAGGTATAAGAGGGGAGGACAAAGGACATTTTTATAACGATAGGTAAAATGGTTTGGATACTGTAGGAACCAACCCCAAACTCATACTCAAAATTTATACTAAACTGAACGAGAGAGTCTTCTTGATGGTTGAAATGTCCGCTTACCTCTTGCCTTCCCCCAGCCGCTCTTTTCTTCACTCTTTTGTACCTCTGCAGCTTTTTGATCCCAGCCAAGAATAAAAGCCAGAGGTCCAAAATACCCCACAGAATGGGAGTTCTCTTAGGGAAGCCATACTACAACAGAAGTGGAGGGTCTGGAACATAAGCCACCCTTCCCTTGCTATCAGAGCCAAATAAGGACTTTTGTTCAATTTTGCCATAACAACCAACCAGCTCTTCTTGTGATTTCTGTGGTGTGTGCTGTGAAGCAAACTCCGCAACTTTGAAAAGCCAAGTTATCCCCATTGTGATGAAATGTTATGTCAGAGCGATGGCACAGCATGGTGACAGGACACTGTATTGTCCTGATCCTCCTCCAGCATCATACTTGTCTTCTGAAAACCAGGAGGCCTGGCAACCCAATTACTGATATTTTATTCACAGTTCAGCTTGACCCCTCACATTTCTCACTGCAAGCTACTGACACCAGCAATGGAAACGAACTGGTCCAAAGGAAATAACTTGTTCGCTTTGGACGGCCAACTGCTTTTAATATACCAGCCAACCAGGACAGCTTTGCCATTACATGCTGTTTATTTTAGGACTTGTTCTTTTTTAAATATTTTGATATCCTTATGAGCTTTTCATACATGTTCTTTCCCATTCAACCAGAAGATGGAGGGATTAATGCCAGCTTCTAGTCATCAGCAAAGAGCTGGCACCTCTTCAGAGGTCTACACTTCCCTTACTAGATTTTTTCAAAGAAGCAAATGCGAGCTGATGACAATAATAACTGAATATTGATACATTTATGGTACTTTTCAACATGAAGGATCCCAACGTTTCTTGCAGATGTATATATCTCCCACCGTTAGATCAGCAGAATTTAGCTACGTTTTGCCAGGAGACCAGATCTAACAACCCTATTCTTGAAAAACATGCTGTGGGATCTTTAAGAACCAAGGGAGATTGTGCTTCTGATGTCACCCAAAAGACATCACTCCCAATAACAGTATTTCCTAACACCATGTCACAAAACCCACCATTGCCATTTTCCCCCATACACACCATCTTCATCCATAAGCTCTAAAGAAGAAAAAGATTCAATGGGCAGAACCTAGAAGGGGATCTGGGTTGTAGCCGTTCAGTGAATGGGATAGAGAGACCAAAATCACCACATTTAATCTGAAACTCTTTGAATGTCAGGATGTTGCCTCCTGCCTCACCCTGCCCTCATTAGTGTCCCAGCATCTTAATCAGCTGCTTTCATTTCAGCTCCAGAGGCAGGTTTCTGTTCTCCAGGAGGTACTGATCGAAGATGGCCAAAATCTCTCAAGAGCTTGCAAGGTTCAGGCTCTGCCCCAGATTCATCCAGGAACCTGAGGCCCAGCCTAGACTTCACCCATGCCTGAGTGCTACCGCCATGGCCCACCTCTAGGGAGTAGAGGACTTCAGTCCCCAGGGCTGCCATTCTGGTACTTTTCACTGGGAAAAAAAATACACGACATGGGGGAAGGAAAGAAGCAGCTGTGTCTGCTGGTTAGGGGGTTTCCCTCCCTCCTTTTACACAGAGAAATATGAGGTACACAGTTTCCCCCTTGCTCTCACTTAGCCCACTCATCGGGATCCTGAGGAAGCAGAAGAGATGAGCTTCCTAGCTGTCAGTCAGTAATGAGCCACAGAAGGTGGGTCTGAAAGCTGCTGGCTGAAAGGTGCAGGTTCCAGTCAAGCACTTTCAGGGGCTTTCCTACCTTGTCCCTTGCCTCGTTCAGAAGGTCTTCTAGCTCCGAGAAGCTGAAACTGGCCACAGTGATGAAGTCACTCATGACAGGCACAAACCTGTCCCCTGCTTCCCGCATGCGTCTCTTCTGGTAGTCCAGTTCCTGGAAGAGAAGAAGTCAGAAGTGTTAAGTGGCAGCCAGCAATGGCTCCTCAGTGAGAAGAATGGGGCTGGGTAAGTCCAGTTGTTTTGGTTAACACAGACCACAATCTCTCCTCCAATTTACCCAGCAGCAACTACAGTTCAGAACCACCCCAACCTCTGGTTTCACCTACTCAAAGGCAGACTCTCCATGAGATGGAGGCAAATCTTACTTGTTGTCTGCTGGATCCTGCAATAGTAACAAAAGAGTTCCTTACTATCCATCTAATTTATTGTATTTCTAGGACACCTTTAGTATCTAAGTGCCACACAGCTGAGACACTACACACATACTTAAAATGGGAAATAACTGGAACTCAGATAACACGGTGTGGTAATGACAAGTAAATGCTGATTTATTTAATAGTGCAGTGGTATTGTGGATCATGGGGAAAGCCTTTCAGGAACCTGCCCTGTTCTGGAACTGGGCTGATGGCAGAAAGGATCTTCCAGAGAGCTGCTGAACCACACTGGTTCTACAGCAGCGAGGAAGGGCTGCATTGCCCCTAGCTCACAGGGGCATTTTGAGGCTTGTCAGCATTTGTCCCCAATTAATATTTGCAAAATACTTTGAGATCTTTGTACTAAAGACGTTATAGAAGAGCAAAGCGTTGTTAGTGTTCAGACACGGAGTTGTCTGGCCATGGGGTAGAGTAAATACAGTCTTAGGTGTTTGCCTTGGTCTTATTTTTAAAAGTTTTACAAAACACAACCGAGGTGCCAGGGTTTGGGCTTTTACTCTGGGATACTGCAGTATTTCTATCATCAGAGGTGAAGGATTTTGTTTTAAAAAAATCTGCTCAAAAGAATGATCATCAGGGAAATTTGCTGGCCCACTGGTTAGAGCACTAGCCTAGGAGACTCTCATTTAAGTCCCTGCTCTGCCACAGACTTCCCCTGTGTGACCTTGAGCAAGTCACTTAACCTCTCTGTGCCTTAATTCCCCAGCTGTACAATGGGGATAATAGCACTTCCTTGCCTCCCAGGGGTATTGAGAAGATAAATACATTAAAGATTGTGAGGTGGTCAGGCACTACAGTGATGGGGGCCATATAATGTTTCTTGGATGGATAGATAAAGGATACAATCAATCCATGAGGGCAGGGGACTGGAGTCGATGACCTCTCAAGGTCCCTTCCAGTCCTAGGGTCTATGGATCTATATCCTGTGTCACCAATAGCAAGGGGCGGGGAACTCAGTGTCAGAAGCAGGGAAGCATTTCCCATATAGCTGGGGTACTGGTTTCACAGTCAGAAGAAAAACTTTTATTTATAGAGTATTTGTTCAAAACGTACGTGCTTAGACATCAAAGCTCTCCTTCTGATGGCTGAGCCACCACTTCAGCTGGATATAAACCAATCCCCAGTCTTCAGCACAAGAGTTTGCATACACATACCACCTCCCTTGGGCATCTTTTCAGCACCACGGCTGCTTATTGATGGAGGTCCAGAAATGCCAATTGAAGTTTAAAAATTTAATCTCCAATGTATCCTGCATGATAAGCAGTGGCTGGCTGTCTCTTCAGATGTGTGATTTCCAAAAGCTGGACTAAACAATAAAGGGCTGTGTCCTGTTTTTAAATCACACCATAAAACCTGGGGAAGCGAAGGGTTATAAGTACCTTTAAGAGCAGCTGACTGCGAAATTATTTTTAGTCTTCTATTCTTATGGGGTCTTGAAGAATCTTCTCAACCAGTGGAGCCAGGATTGTGGTGAGAACACTTTGGAAGGTGATCAAAAGTTGCACCTTCTCCCCCACACCTGACAATGATCTTCTATTGTTGCTTTAGTGTTGCATTTTAAGTGCCAAAAAATGTGAAAGGAGCGAGACTGGAAGGTGCGGGCAGCCCAGACTGAAAGCATCATGCAAGGGGGGGGGGCAATGGTGACTGAATGGGAAGGGGATTTTGCCCCAGAAGTCCACATACGAGAGAGCAGAGGAGAAGTGGATGGAAGGACAAGAGAGCAAACAACCCACAAATAGAAAACCAAAGTAGGTACCTGCATTTCAAGGAGGGAATTGCCTAAGTCAGCCATATGTGGGGCTCCCTTCAAACCATGAATCCCATGTCCTTTTATGGGTGCTTCTGACCTCCAAACACCCACCCATAGCAGCAGCCTCTGTTACTAGTGCTTCCTCCTGACCCAATAATCCACACTGGGTCTGATGCTTTTAATCCAGGAGGAACTGATGACGACTCACTGAAGTTAGTAGGATGGCTCTGGGGACCAGTAATAGGACACAGAGCCCTCCTCCTCCTCCCTGATCTCCAGTTCAAATCCAGCCCAGGTGAAAAAGAGTCTAAAAGTCGTTACCCTCTGCAGGCTGTTTGATGATGTATAAGAAATAAGAGGTGGGTCTCATTCAAGTTCTTACCAGAGAAGTGTTCGAATCACAGACATCCTGCTTGCCACCAGTTGGTCCTTTTGTTGGCAATCTCAAGTCAGGGACCAAAAAATGAATTGGCAATAGAGACTGAGCTCTGCTCTCATGACTAGAGAGGGAGGGTCTCTACAGGCCAGAGTGAAGGCACACAGGAAGGGTCATGTGGGGGACGCTTGCACTTCTATGGCTGGTTATTGCACTGGTTGAGTGGCTACATTAGGTCTCCAGGATGCTAGTCTGGCACCTTCCACTAGCATTACACTGACATATTTTAAAACAAAGCCAAGTGCTTATCCTAAAGATAACAGGGCACCAAAAGGGTGGGAAGTTAGCGCCAATCAGCCTTACACCTATAACCAGGACTGAAAAGGTCACTGACAGCTACACAGAGCAAGGGTCTCATTGCGTTTCAAACATCTCAAATGCTGTCTTTTACCTCTATTTAATGCCATGATTGCCCTCATGTCCCACAGTCAGCAGAGAACACAGTCAGTGTAGGATTCTTGGCTTGCAAATCCAGGTAGAAGGAAGGGGGAATATGCAGCCATGCAGCTGTTAGATGAACGTAGGCAAGAGAGGATATAACAACCAGGGGCGGCTCTAGACATTTTGCCGCCCCAAGCACGGCGTCATGCCGCGGGGGGCGCTCTGCCGGTCGCCGGTCCACCGGAGCCGCGGGACCAGCGGACCCTCCACAAGCATGCCGCCGAAGGCAGCCTGCCTGCCGCCCTCCCGGCGACCAGCAGAGCGCCCCCCGTGGCATGCCGCCCCAAGCACGCGCTTGGCATGCTGGGGCCTGGAGCTGCCCCTGATAACAACAGTAAGACTTGGCACTTACACAGGACTTTACATGTTCAAAGCTCTATGCAAACATTAGCTAGCTAACCCTCCGAACACCCTGTGGTAGGTAAGAGTTATAATCCTCATTTCACAGATGGGAGGTAGAGAAGTTAAGTGACTTGTTGAAGGCCACACAGAAAGTCAGTGGCAGAGCCAAGATTAAAACCCAGGAGTTCCTGGCTCCAAGCCCTAAACTCAGTTCAACAGACCACACCGCCTCCCACTACACCATGCTGCCTCAGGATGACAGAGGGTATGTCTACACTGCAATAGGAAGGTGTGATTGCAGATATACCAGAGCTAGCTTTGATGAAAAACTGGGTTCTATAGAAATTACTCTGCAAACCTACAGAAATGAATAGAGGATGGGATCCTTTACACAGGTTTTCTGAACCATCCTACAGAATTCTACAAGTTGAAATGAAAGGGATAGCCTCTCTCTCAGATTTCTCCATAAGGAATTTGAAGATGCTCATGTAAAATCACACTGATTTCCTTGCAAAGTGACCTTTGTTGACGGAGAGTTATTGCAACTATGTAATTTGGGTTTACTGTTGAATTATTCCTTTATTTCTTTTTGCTGTATATTCTATCTAACCTCCAAATCCCAAGCTCCTTATCCTTCCCTCCCCCTTCCTTAATAAATATGCCACCTCAATGAATACCACTTGTTAGCTGCCTCCTGAATTCTACTCATTCTGCAAATGCCCTCATGGTGGGCAGGTATTGTTTATTTTTTTGGAGATTTCTAGGTGGAGGAACCATGTGCTGACATAAAAAGCTGAACCCAGGGATCATTTACACCAATGCCTCAGCTTTAGCTCCTATGATGTAAATACCTTGGGTCAGAGGGCTGCTTCATCCAAATACACCACCATGCATTAATCTGTTTTGCAAGAGTGTTCTGCAAAAGTTAACCAACAGCTGAGGAAACACAGGTAGCAGAAGTCCAGCTTTGGGGACTTTCAGCAGCAGTGGGAAGAAATGCCATTGCATGTTGTCTTACAGCTTCTCTGGGTAACATTTCATCCTGGGTCCCCTTTATCTAGTCCATGTCTTTCTTCTCTCAGCCAGGCAGCTGCTTGTGTTGCTGGCAGATGGGGCAGGTTATAATTGCCTAACATTTAGTGTATTCCCCACCTGTTTACTCCTGCCCCAGGGGGGCATGTGAGACACCTGCTAAGCAACCAGTGATTCCTCTGCACAAAGCAAAGAGAGGTTTATTTCATTTTTTGGTGTCTGCGCCATTTGTCAAACTGTGTCTCGCTCTGCGGACCAAGATCAAACGAGCCTTTTGTTAAGGCCGAAGTCTGCTAGGATCATCAGCAGAAGCTTTGCAGGACCAGCTTTTATTTATTTCTCCCGGCGAACGCATTGTGCTTAATGAGAAAAGAAAAGCCCCCTTCTTCTCTCGTAGAAAATATAGTGCCCCAGATCCCAAGTGGAACATTTTTAGTGTGGAGATTTGGAAATCTTGACATACTTACAACCTCAACGGCTTTCAATCCAGTCTTTATGTTGTTAACTTCCTTCTCCAGCTCCATCAGGCTGCAAGGGAGACAGAGACGCAGCAGTTAAAACAAAAAGGGCAGTGTTACACAGGAATACAGGAACTGCTGTAGCAGAACAGACCACTGGTCCATCAAGTCTGGGATCCTGCCTCTGGCACCAGCCATGCCAGATGCTGGGGACTGGGGGAAAGGCTATGTGCTGCCTTTTGTATGTGATGTAAAACCCAGGTCCCAACTGCTTGTGGTCAGATTAAAGATCCCATGGTATTTATGGAAAGGAGAAAAAGGTTTAAACTCAGAACTTCTGTCACAGGATGCAAGATACCGGCCCGTGAACTCAACCCAGCACTCTAGCATGGAGTGCTAGCCACAGGGCTGGTTTGTAATAATTGTGTGATTCACAGGCAACAAACTCAGCTTCAGCACACACATCACAATGGTCTGAAATCAGTTTCACACCCATTTTCTCCCCCACTTAACTACAGAATCCCATTAGGGACAAACTTATTACTAACCTATCCTTTTATCATGCACTATCTAAATACTGTTGTTGACTTTATCACATAGGAGCCCATATGAGCTAACATCCTAGGTTAGCACAATCTTACCCTAAAGATCACTAACAGACAAACTCCTAAACTGTAATGTTGTACTGATATCTCCTTAGCATACAAAAGTCAGAGTACTTTTCATTACTACTAGGAGATGAAGTCTGTCACCTCTAGATCACTGGCTAGAAATTGGTTGCAGGTTACTAGTGAGTGAAAAATTGTTTCTCAAACTCTCAACCAATTCCTTAGTGAAGAAGTGTCCATATCTGAAAACACAGTACTGGTGCTAATTAATGTCTATGTGAGAGCTTGGAGCACAGAACTTCTCTCTTTATAATCTGCTTTCATTTTCCCCTTGCTTTTCACAGGCTGTAGAAGTACCAGACCAAGCCAGTTCTTCATACAAGGAACAATGGCTGGGCAAATACTGAACACGGGTATTCTGGAACAGTGCTTTGGAAAAACTCCAAAATAGTGTTGAAGGTAGTTGAAACCTTTTTATTCGCTTTCCACAAATATCCACAGGAACTTTTTTGTTTATAACAAAAACTTTAGTGAAAAGTGAAAGTGTCCCAAACCCTTGTGCAAAAGTATGTCTGTACAAAGGTTTGCATGGCCATCTTGAAGATGGCTTAAACAGCCCGGGACTTATTTGCTGGGTTTTGTTTTGTTTTTTATGTTGTTTTTTTTAAAACAACCTCCAACTATCCAGCATGGAACATTATAATATAATGTAGGTTACCAATCACACAGCACAAGTAGTGAATTACAAACAGTCTAGTTACAGTGACTAGTTCAGGAGTATCAAGCAGGACATGTTTGCATAAAACTCTCAATGATTTTACAAATGACTGAGGCAGATTCTCAGCTGGTGTAAGTCAGCATGGCTGTCACTGGAACCAAGGCAATTAACACCAGCTGAGGAGCTAGTCCTTTCTTGGGAATACAGCAGCGGAAGCAAATCTATAAGCAACTAAATGCCTGATTGAAAGCCCACTGAAGTCAATGGAAATTTTTCCTTTGACTTCAACGGACTTTGAATCAAGTCGCAAGACTGACAGTAGCATTGGACTTACTTGACTTTTGCTGCTTCTGGAAGATGCTGCAGCTCAGAATGCATGTCTAGGATATCTGTGTAGTTCTTCTCAAAGATCATAATTAAGTAGTGCAACAGTGTAATATTCCTAAAATAAAAAGGACACAGATGAGAAAGGAAAGATGGTGGGGGTAATGCCAACCATTGCAAAGGGTTTGGTGATGGAATCTGGTAGGTCAAATGAGGTGAACTTCACATAAGGAATCAGCAACTCTGTTAATGAAATGAAAATATCACCAATTAAAAGAGACTATTCTCCCAAGAATCATTCCTTCCAAGAACTAAAGGGAGCTGGGACTTAGGGATGCCATAGGATCTGCATAGGACTTTCCAGATATGGAAACTCAGGCTCATCCAGGCCAAAGGAAAAAACTATCTAGGCAGTAGCTACATAGGGGATGAGTAACCTCAGAATGTGTATACAGGAAGCACATAGCAGTAGTTAAAACAAAGTTCAGGTTTATTGGTTTAATGTCTTTAAGATAGGGATCAATTCCAAGTGACTTCTTATGGCAATTACTCATTCTGTGACAGTCTGAAGCCATTCCCCTCAGAACTGTTGTCTCATCAGATCCCGGCAAAGGGGTGGGGGAGAGGGGGTACAGCCTAGTAAATACCTGCATGGGAGACATCCAAGGAGAACCTAAAGTGCTGCAGGGTGTTACTGATCAGTAGGTGACACTCTTTCCTCTGAGTCAGTACAGAACCTATGCCCTGGAATGGTGGCAGGAGACATGCTGTACTGTCGGAGGGACTGCATTTGGGATGAGATGTAAAACTGTGGCCCTGGCTTCTTGTGGCTGCTAAAGATTCCATGTCTCTTTTTGCAAAAGAAAGGATATTAAGCAGTTTCAATTAGCTGTGGAACATTAAATACAGGTAGCGTTGCTGTATGCAGTTAAACAGCTGACGAGTTCCACCCAAGATGTGACTGAATTGCAGTGCAGTATTAATTGCTTCTAAAGCACTTCAGAGTGAAAGCACCATTGAAATGTAAAGGTAAGACATCATTTGAAATTCTCTACAGTATGTCACCACAGGAAGCAAGATGCAGCATGGTAGCTTTCATTTACTTAGGGACTTTCAAGCCTACCTGTCTATGCTGGATTTAGTGTCTGCAATTTTGTTCAGGCTGGAGACTTTGAAGCCATACGCACTTCCCCTTTGGCCCTTGTTCATGTAATTGCCAAAAGCCAGGACAACTTCCAAGAGCTGCTTCAAGCGCTTGCTGCGGGTGAGCTCTTTGGAGGCCAGAAGAATGGCTTGAAAAGAAGTAAAAGATGACCCAAGGTTACATCACAGCAACTTTTCTGGAGGCATTTATCCTCTGATTCGAAGCATTCCAAAGCACAGCCCCAGGGATCCCCAGTCTCAAAGCGTCCAATCCTGGGGCCGATCATGGCCTCAACCAGGGCAATGTCATCTGAAAATGCTGAATGGAACATGCTCACATGCTCACTGTAATATCCAAGAAGGGAGCCTAGGAGCAGTTTAAATACCTGAATGAATCCTATCTTCCCCTCCTCAAAAAGAACACATTTACAGAAGAGCACCAGGGACTGTGTGTATCTGCTGTTACAGCCACAGCTGATGGGGAATTACAGGGGTTGGGGCTGTGAAGAAAGTCTGCCTTTAGAAAAAGGGCACACGGCATTGGTGGCTCCGTGGCAAAGGGTAACAGAGGGCAGCAGTTAAGACATATTCTGCAGTAACAACTTTATTGAACCTTCGCATGTAATGACAACGTTAGCTGGTGGTCTTGCCTTGTACTGACAAAGGGCTTGGCTACACTTGAGAGTTACAGCACTGGTGGCGGCTTTACAGCGCTGTAACTTACTCCCCGTCCACACTGGCAAGGCACAGACAGCGCTGTATCTCCCTGGCTACAGCGCTGGCTGTACTCCACCTCGACGAGAGGAATAAAGAGAACAGCACTGCTCTTGCAGTGCTGGGGTGCCAGTGTAAACAGTGATTAATCTTACTATGCTGTAACTGATCTCCGGAACCTTCCCATAATGCTTTTTAAGTAAAGATAACACTCTTTGTTTTGTTGTGATGCCTCTCTTTGTTTTGTTGTGAACTCAGGGCTCCCGGAGCTGCTTATCTAAAAAACAAACGCAGCTCCTGTTTGCTGTGAATGAGGCAGGCAGGGGGATGAATGTCCACAGCTAGTATTTGCTTGAGGAGAGAAGCAGCCCGGTGGGGGGGGGGCGTTTTGGAGCACCTGCTTATCTGGTCTGAAGGCTATTTGCATTTAGTGAATGAGAGAGGGGTGGGGGAAGGGGTCGAAACTTTTAAAATGATTGAAGGTTGGTGCTGTGTATCTTCAAGTCCTTAGAACTTGCAAGGCAGGGAGCTGACACAGTGTTAGCTCCAAAAATCCACTCTCTTTGTCTCCCCCACGCTCCCTGTCACACTCCACCCCACCCCCCTCTTTTGAAAAGCACATTGCAGCCACTTGGACACTGGGATAGCTGCCCATAATGCACCACTTCCAACACCACTGCAAATGCTACAAATGTGGCCACACTGCAGCACTTTCCCTACACAGCTGTACAAAGACAGCTTTAACTCCCAGCACTGTACAGCTGCAAGTGTAGCCAAACCCTGACTCTCCACAAACACAGCATGTGGGTAAATCACTCAGACATTCCCTTCCCCCCACCGACTCCCTGCAGAGGCCTTTGCCATACCTTCCACTTTAGGCTTGCATTCTGCCAGCCTCTCTGGAAACTTCTTCTTAAAGAATAACGCCTGCAGCCGCTGCTGGTAGTGATCGATCCTACATAAGGGGAAGCAGAGGGAAGTCATGAAGCTTGGGCTACCTAAGGAGGCAATGCTCAAACACAGATTCAGCACAGGCACAGTTCATTTTATACACAAAACTGATCCAGAGGTGGGATTACCAATGCAGCCTGCAGCATATAAAGGCCTATTGCTCCCAATGCCTGTCGGTCAGTGTAGGTGCTATTACTCAGACTGAGGAGTGTGGCATAAAGACACAGGCTTTGTACTTCTACCAGTCGCCCATGAGATATGGTTAGTTTCCAGTCTCTTTCAGAAAGATGCATTTTTATAGTAGACTCCAAATGGGGGTAAATGGAAAAGGAGTCCCACTCAGGAGAGGTGTCAGGTTGGGATAGGAAAAGGGACAGATCCCAGTGGGGGGAGGAGGGGGGAAATGTGACAGACAGATGGAAAAGGAGTGTGAGATGAGTCCCAACCAGGAGATCCAGCAGTTGAAAGCCAGATATGAACATCTGTGTATGTGAACAGTGTTGGATGGGTGGAACAAACATGTTCTGGTCAATTTAGAGATTCCCCCTAAATGGCACTCAGAGAGAGTCCTTACCACCAAGAAATGCTTATATAATGACTTGAAATGTCTTCACGTTGTGGATGTCTGGGCGCCCCAGGGTGTAATTCAGTGCAGAATCTGGCCCACAATATCTTGATTGTTTTCCATCAATGTCACATTATCCATTTTCTATCACAATTACAGCAGCTCCCAAGAAGCCCTCAGGGCATTTTCTCAGCATATGTTACACAGACCTGCTCATTTCATAGAGGAATCGATCAGCCCGGGCCATGCGGTCAATTTCGTGTTTATGTTCCTCCAGCAGGTCGATATCACTCTTCTCAGGAACAAACTTCAGCAGCTAGAACCACAGACACAAATCAAAAAGAAGCATGAGGGCTCCAGCGAGAGAGAGAGATACACCCGTGCAGATGGAGAGTGAGACCGCGTGCAAGAGAGTGAGTGAATTGTTGTGCTACTGTGAGGCAGAGCAGCTGCTTCCCTCAAGTGATTGAATTCTGCTCTCAGTTACACCAGTGTAAATCTAGAAAGAACTTCTTGCACTCCCACAGCAGATTTACATTGATGTAAATGAGAGTAGAATCTGCCCCTCCAAGTGGAGATTATCTATTCCACTCACTCTAAAGTACCACACAAAGCCCCAACTATCTCTCTCCTCCCCTGCCCTGCTCTGCAGAAACAATAAACAATATCTAAGCCACTGTATATGTGCCTGACACGGGCTGCTATTCATGTGCTGACCTTAAAAGCTCATACTTTGACAGATTTTTGACATATCTGGTGGGAGTCATGCTACAATCTAGTTATAAATATTGTCATGTGCACACCCCGGCCCACACTGCCTGCAAGAAACACCAAGCAGTGGATCTGCTTTTTATCATTGCTCTTATATTTTATCTAAAGAAACCAACAATTTGATATTGAGATGCAGAGCAGCTCAATCTCTGACACATCAGGGGAGCCGGGCACAGGCATGTAAAATTTTGTGTATAAAATTAAACATTAAGATCGAGCATAAAAAGGGACCATCTCTTATGGAGGGGTCAGAATAATAAAAAATAATAAGACAACGACGACTTTGCACTTTTTAATGCAAGGATCGCTAAGCACTGTCCAAATATGGGTAAGCATCATTTACCCCCATTTCACAGATGGGAAAACTCAGGCAAAGAGTGAACCAACAGCAGAATTGGTAATAGACCCAAAGGTCTCCAGTTTGCTGCTCTAATCACTAAACCAGAAATGAAGCAAAACAAAACAAAACAAAAGAAAAAGAGAGAGAAGAAGTAGGTTGAACAGGAGAGCAGAAGTAGAGGGAAAGTAGAAATTAAGAGAAAGAAAAACTATTACTGATAAAAAGTTATAACCACATATTCTCTAGATCAGAGAACTGAAGTTATAATGTAATAGAAAAACTTACTGAACCAAACTCTTCCAGGTGTGACTCCATCAAAATCAATGGAGTTACATCAAGGATGCATTTGGCACACTGGGCAAAATTCTCTTTTACATAAGCACAATTATGTCTCAGGGCCAAATTCAGACCTACTATAAGCGGAGGCATTTCCAGTGAAGTTGACTGAGCTGCATCCACTTATCCTAGGTCTTAAATGGGCCCAATGAGCTGCTCCAAGAGGAGAAACTGGCCCATTATCCTTAGACCAACCACTGTACGAAGTAATTGTGATTCTTCTCACCTGCTCCAGCATATCTTTGGCCAAGTCTTCTTGTTCATCCATCTTCAAGATCGCCCGTTTGATTTCGTCATTTGACAGCTTCAACCTTTCAATAGTGTTAATACTGCCCCATTAGTAATTTGAGGAATACCAAAAGCCCCCCAGAAAGCACAAGACATAAAAGGCCACATTGACAGCTTCAACACAGGGCCTCCTATGACACTCTTCCCCTCCACCCCCGCTTTGCTTGTCTAAAGAAGTCAGTCACCTTTGTTAAGATGATCTAATCAATTCTGGTGTACAAAGACTTTCCAGCTCATACTCCCCCCACCCCCCACTTCAGCTAATCGAAGTCACATCAAAAGCAGGAGGAAAACAACAACAATTGGCTTCTCATAGATCAGAATTCCTTTTATCTTCCCTCATCACAGACACCTTCCTTTTCAAACACTTTTACTCTTCACACCCGGAATCTACATACCATTGAATCCAACTATGAACCTAAGCTTCACCTCTGGGAATATTATTAAAGCATCTCCAAGGCCACTGAGTAATGGTGCTGAACCTTCCCCCTTCTGGATCAAGAAATAGATTTGTTTTGCGCAAGTGTCTTGGTTTTGCTTGAGAAATTCACTGTGCCAGCGTTCACAGCTGAAAAGGGAATTGACATCATGAATTTAGGCAGGTAGTGAGTTACACCCCTCAGCAGTGCTAGCCATGTCAAGATAGGAGCTCCTGTGCCAGACTGACAAGGTGGTAAAATTATCATCATCCTCTCTCCAGCCTCTGCCCTCTTCTTTAGAGGTCTGCAGTTAATGAGGCAATCAGTTACGGCAAAACAAGCAGGGCTCAGTGAATTGATCAAAGAGTCTTTTCACCTCTAGGTCACCAGTTCAAATCCGATGCAGACCAGCAGCAATCAAAACTTGTTACCATCTAATGGCTGCCAGCTGGCTTGTCTGAAATGGGCTTGGTGGTCCACAATCCAGTTCTTCGTGAACAGCTGTCCACATTACAAAGTCCACACACCACATTTGACATCCTCATTGGTTGTTCCAAGATGGAACGGACCACAAAGGGAACTGCCATCTTACTCCCAAAGAAAGTCTCTACATCAGGGGTGAAGCCTACAGACAAGGCAAGGCAAAGTGGGAGGGGGCATTACTTAACATTTAGCAGGGGGAAGAAAATAAAAAAATAAATGAGTCATGGGGTTGATGAATGCAGCAGAATGTTTTTGTCTTCAGTGCTGAGAAACATCATGGTAACATTTCATGCTGCTATTGCCATTTGGATGGGATCACGTTTTTGGAACTATGCAAAAGCAAATGTAAATGCTTTATTTTTACAGACAGGAAATATTACTAAATCTGAGAAATTTAAATCATTTTAACGTTGCCCAATATAATAAACAGCTGGGAACTAAAATATGAATCAGCAGACATTCAAAAGCTTTTTAAAAATTATGCCTCCTAACTAGCTTCAGCTATGCTGTTCCCAACTATTCACCCAGTCTGTTTTAGAAATGAAGCTACAGTAGAAATGGTGCACAGGGCCAACTGCCAGCACAAAAGGTAGAGAAACTAGATTTCCATACAAGGCATACAGTTGAGCCACAGTTAGAAGAGATGAGAGGATTAAAAGGCTTGGAAATGAAAGGTTGGAAAAAAACATTTTACTTCTAGGTTACAGGTTGACTCAAGCTCAACTCAACACAGGGGGAACTGGATGAAATTCTATGGCCTGAATTAAACTAGAGATCAGACTAGATGATCTAATGGTCTGACCCCTTCTGCTCTCAAAATCTATCAGTCTTAAAATCTGGGAGTCTATGAACTTGCTAGTGATCAAAACCTGTTACAATCTGATGGCTGAAGAGCCTAATGTGAAATGATTTGGTAGGTCTCTGCCTACTTTCTAGCAGATGCATACCCATTGTGACTACATAAATGTTATGGTTTTGTTTTTCTTGGGACTGCACCTTTACATTTCTAGGAGACTGCTCTCTGCAGGAGGTAGATGCCATATTGTGAGGCAGAGATCCTGCAGACTGTTACAGAGGAGACACGCACACCCTGCTCTCGCATGGAAATCTAACTTTGTCTTTACTCTGCTTTTCACCCTGACCTAAAATTGAAACAGTTCAGGCTGAGAGGATATGGAAAAACATAGCATTCATTACACAGAGCATCCTCTCCGATTGGCATCCGTTTCAACAAGGGGCCAAAAACTGAACAGACAGGTTTGAGGTACATTGGCAAAGACAGTGGGGGAAGCTCATGTTGCTGCTGGTCACTCTAATCTGTTCTGTGGCCTAACTGAAGACTTCAGTTTCCAACTCCATCGACCTGGAACCTTTCACCAGCACCAAAAATATTTGAGCGCCCCAAAATGACAGACAGCTACACAAACACTGATTTTTTTGATGCATCTGTGCCCAACCACAAGCAGGAAAATATCTGGCTTGGTTGACCCAGTCCATATTAGAGAGTGCCATAAAGCTTGCCCACTCATCTGCAGGGAGGCAGTTGAGCTTGGTCACTTGCAAGCCTGTAATGGGGTCATGAAGACTGCAAGTGGGCATCCCAGACTAATACAGATCCTATTAAATCTGATAGAAGGGACTCATCAAAATGGGGTTTATTTTTCTGTTGGAGCAGTAACTGCTTGTAACTCTTGAAATGTCAACAGCACAAACATGGATTCCCACAGTTAGAAGCCAGCTGAACAACTGGCACAAAGGGTTGTTAATCAAACGATTCTCGTTATATTTTCGAAACTCCCAATCAGCCCTGTAATAGATCTGAAAATCTCCAACAGTAACATGAAACAGATGTGGTGCATTTAAACAGAAACAGGTGAACTGATTAAACAGGAACCTAAAGCAGATGCGTAACATCTTTCCATTCAAGACTGAATAGAGGTTTCCCTGGCGTGTGGTACAGACACCAAATTAAAGTGTATTTATGGCCCAGAAAGTGACACTGTAGAAATTACAGCTCAGCATTGGAGAGCTATTCTCCAACATCAGTGACTTTCTTACCAAGTCTCCAGAGCCAAAGATTATTTATCCAACTGCCACAGTCCTCCAGACTCCAAATGGCATGTGTAATTCCAGCTGCGTCCTCTCTGCTTCATACATCTTCACTGACAACAGAGATCTTGGCTGCAAACCCAGCTGGTGACATGTGACTTAAAAAGGAATGCAGCACTCTCTTCTTCAGCTACAATAGGCTTTGTCTATAGTGCAGACAGTGCCCAAACCTGCATTCAATCCTGCCCCAGCCTTGGTCAGATGGAAAAGGACCTAAAGAGCAGTGGAAGGAATCCCACTCTCTTCTCCTTGCCCATCCCTCCCCGCATGGTGATGGAGCAAGGAGACCCAACTGTTTGTGGCTTCTCCTAGTGGCATTAAAGCTGAACAATTACCAAATAGCTTCTAATATGGTACTTAGCTTCCCTCCCTCTATCCCCTCTGGACACATAAATAATCCCTATTGACTCTGCAGAGTAATTCATCACTAATCTCCCCCAGACACCTCGGATGATTTAACGCCAGCTTCACTTGCAGACATCAAGTGGCTTATTGTTTGGTCCTCTCAGAGAAAGACGTCTGCCTGACTCAGAACATGCCCGGGAGACATGCCGTCGTTTCGCATCAATCTCCCTTACAGACATCCAGCACTTTCTAATTTTTCTTCCTTAAAGATATCCATTGATTCAAGCTGGTGTTATCCCTTCCCCCTCCGCTGCAAGACCATCACAGTACACCCATCATTCATCAGCCAACTCTCTCCAGAGAAGTAAAGAGCAACTCAATTTACTGCTCCACTCCTGGGCAAGTACTGTTAGGTCTTGCTCAGCTTTCAAAGAAGTGCAGTCACCTACTGCCAGGGTACCATGAAGTTATTCAAAGTACGTTAACTTTTCCTACCAAGAGGATGTCATTCCCACTCTTCCTCTCTCCCTGGGAAAATAAATCTCTCATCTTTGACCAAGATAGTTTACCTTTTCAAAAAGGATTCTCATGGTTCTTGTGACAGGAACTGAGATTGGCAGCCCCAGAGACCGACTAACTCTTTTTAACTCACAGGATAGGTATAGCAGCACTGAACTCCTCCTCCACACACACATTCTCACATGCCCCATTGAATCCTGACCTAGAGAGATGGCTGTAGGATAAGAAGGAAGCTCATGTGCCATCTGAAACTGAAACCACCAGCCAAGGCTGGCACATGGTATGTTTTTGGGATCCGGATATTTGTCTTAAAGGAAATGGAATGACTCCCTCTCCCCCACAACAGCCATCAAACTGCCATTCAATAATAGTGCCTGCTATTCACTGCCAAACCTGGCTGGATTTGAACCGGTGGCCACATCCCATGACTGATGTGCTGAGAAGGCAGTACCATTTGGCAGACTGGTGTGATACCCAACCGTAGAGTATGTCTACACTCCAATAAAAGATGTGCTGCATGGCCATAGCTGGCCTGAGACAGCTGACTTGGGCTCGCAGGGCACAGGCTGTGGTACTAAAAATTGCAGGGTAGATGTTTGGGTTGGGTGGAACTCTGGCTCAGAGACCCACCTCCCCTCACATGGTTTCAGAGCCCGGCCTCCAGCCCGAGCGCAAACATCTGCAGTTCACCTCAGTTACACTTGGGTGTATATCTATGGCACCTCTGTAGCACTCACCATGGTTCCTGGGGATGGGCACTGCTGACCAATTCCTGCACAGGAGCAACAGGCGTGAATGGCCCACTTGCATACAACAGTCCCAGTGCCATAGTCTTTGCCAAGGCTTCAGCTAGGCCAGCTGATGAGTGGCACACAAGTACATGCTTTCAGTACAGCGCTCCCTTAGTATGAAAAACGTTATTCGCAATAACTGCCTATGTCCATACTGATTCACAGAGATAAACAACATAAGACACCTGGCCTGCACAGGACAAACGCTACACGGAATTGTGCAAGGACACCATATTAAATCAGGGAATCCGAACACTTGGAACAGACAGAAAGAAAAGGTAAAGGAGAGCAGAGAAATTTCCAGCTGAGAGCTGAAAAGAGATGAAGAATTGATGAGGTCCAGAGGGACAGGCAGGCTGGGCTGTTCCAGGCCACAGAAGTCTGACCAGAGACCTCTGACCTGGTGGAAACTGGGGATATCAGGAATATTGTGAGGGAGGCTGATTTCTGATGTGGCAGAAACTGGTGCATGTCAGAAACATCACAGAAGAGGCTGTCCTTGGACCTGGTGGGAGCCAGGACACAGCAGAGAGAGTTGGTCTTGTAACCTGGCTCAAACGGGACATACTGGAGGTACTGTGCGAGAAAATGACCTTGTGAAACATTCAGAGCTGCATTTTGGATGCTTATCTGAGCCCTTTGCAGTTGGCTTATAGCTACCTGACATGGACTAGGGCTTGGATCTAGACTCATCAGGCTCCACAACATGAGTATTGCACCCACTGCACAGGAGAAAACCCCAAGGTTTCAGTGATGGTAAATGACCGGGAAAAAAAAAAGTTTTCACGAGGAAGAGGATGAGGAGGAAGGTGACACTGAAGGACATTTACCAACTAATTTCCTTGTCAACAGAAATCAACTAGCATTCCAATTTTCGTCCCCTTTAATTTATCCCAATTAATCCCTTCTGCCACAGTCTTGTTAAATATGAGAGAGATGGCTATTTCCCACTCCAGCTAGGTTTTGGCTTGTTGGGGCCTATGAAATATGAGCTCTGCCTGACCCTTTCTAACACTGTGTTAGTAAAACAAAATCATTCGAGTAGTGGAAAAAACCTCATACAGCTCTTTTACTTTAAAGGACACGACAGTTTAGTGTAAACAAAGAGGGAATAAACTACGGGGATGTATGCACACTTACAGTCAATTGGAAACAGCTGTTGGAAAGTACTACAGCAACCTGAGAGTTGGATCTGCAACTTTGGATTTTAGGATTGCACAAATGCACTCTGTTTGCTTAGCATCTTTTTAAAAAAAAAAAAAAACCAAAAAAACCCCCAAAAAAACCCACCACCACCCCCAAAACGAACACTTATTGTGTACGCCTGCGTGCGCATAAGATGTATTTCAAAGAGGGCAGGGAAAGCAACATGCTCATGAATGCCAATCCCCTTCCCTGATTGGAGAATTTCACTTTCAAAGGCTTGGTGGAGGCTGGGAGGGAAGGATAAAGAAGCCGGGGAAGGAAGGAAACAGCATAGGCATGATAAAATCCCTTGTAATTATTGTCTGCAATCAACCCGAAAAAGCCACATGCTGCACTTGGAAGTAAATCTGACTATAAACCGAGGAACAGAAAGGCATGAATTTAAAGGAACCTTTTGTCCTAAGATTTTTGCTTCTTTTGTCCTAAATGGGTATTGTGAGGTTGGGAGGGGATTATGGAGCTGTGGATTCTAAATAAAATAACAATTCTGGGGGACATTGTTAGGTCCTTACTCCGTCTTTACTCAGGGAAAGCGCCCATTGTATGTTATAAAATTTTTATTTTCTGAATCTAGGCTATTTAATGCACATGGAAAATGCTGGGTTGATAGCCCTGGAGATGGGTATTTCCTAGTTGCACAGAACACACCGCAAGCTTCCCTCGCTACTGCTCTATCCATTAGGCTCAAATCTAACCTCCTCAAAGAAAGAAATGAGAGTTCATTCTCCATTTTCCATTCAGTCCTTGGCCTCTCTATTAAGACAAGGGGGTCAGAATGTCGTTTACTGTGGGCACCACTTATCTCGAGATGTTGGTAATGGGGAACAAATCCCCATTTTGAATCCAAACTAGATCAGTAGCTACTCAAAGACATGCTCATTTGATGATGGCTTGGTGGACCATGTGAAATGAGCTGATGGTGCTCAGCCTAATTCCTAGAATACAAGTGTCCACATCTGAGAACCACTCCCCAAGGCCCACTTGCTAGCAGTTGGAGAAGAGAAGACTAGGCCTGGAGAATGACCACCACTCTCACTCTTTCAGAGACTTCCCCCAGGTCAGGTCTGAGGCATATGAGCAGGGCAGAACAAGGACTGGGGGGGGGGGGGGGAGGGGAGAAGCTAGTGCCCAAGCTGTTCTTGTTCTTTGGACAGAGACAAATTCAGTCCCTAGAGCTTCATCCTGGTGCCTTTAACCGGGTTACAGTTAACTTAAATGTATGGAAAAGAAAGATGCGCGAACAACCCAAATCTCTTGTTGACAACCCAAGTAACAGGCTCTCACCCTGAGATCTTCTCCCATCAATGTAAGATACATTCCACGTGCTTAAGAGCTAATCTGGGCCCCAGACACGTCAACAGATCTGTCAAATGGAATGAAAATCCTGCTGCCCCTAAACAACCCCCAGCCAGCCACAAATGACGTGCGCAGGCAACTATTGCAGACAGAAAACTGTAAACCGACCCTCTTCACTGGGAATGGGGGCGGAGGGTGTCTCGCTGACATGCCGACTAATGTCACATAAGTAACTTATGAGAACCTCAGTGGGTTTCACCAAGCAATGGAAAGAACAGGCTCCATTTCTGCTGGTCTGGCTGCAGCTTTGCTTTTAACTGTTAGCTTGCTGGAGTGGGGGGTGGTGGTGAGGAATCCAACACTTATTAACCTGCACCTCCTGCTGAGCAATGGAATGATTTTTTCTGAGTGCCCCGCCCCAAAAGCTGTCTCAGTTGACGACACTCCTCTCCTCTCCGGTGGCAAGGGGAGTCTTCTGCTGCTGTGCTTAGAGCTGAGCCAGACCTGTTGTTTAGCAACAGACCTGCAGCCTAGCCTAGAATGGTTGGCAAAGGACATGCAAGGTGTGCATATAGCCCAGATACACAGCATATGAGGACACACAGGTCATTGCAGGAGGTTATGGAGGATGAAAAAAACATCTGCTGGCACTTAACATCTAAAGTGTCTCCTGAGTGTGTCTCCCATTCACTGCCTTCCCCACAAAGGCAATAAAATTTTTTTTAAAAAGTGGGGGGCTGAAGAAAAATATATTGGATCTGCCAGCATCCTTCAGGGGTCTGATGTGCTCCCAAAGGGTTTCTCGGAGCAATATGCAGAGAAGAATGTGACAGAAAAACTGCTGCCAAATGGCATATATGGTGCACAGTGTGCACCATTATGGGACAGCCCGCGTATTGTTGCCTGCACAGTGGCCAAATTCCCCACATACACTTGTTTGTGCGCTTTTATGGCAGTTGAGAGTCTATCTACTTGCCTGTGTTTCAATATAGATCTGTGGAGTGCCTGTGTTTCGGATGACCAGGTGTGTTTGCAAACCTGTAAATACATTTGGGTCTCCAGGAGTGGATGCAATTCCACATAGGCAAGCGCTCATCTCTCGTCTGGGTGTGGATACATCTGCATCTGTGTGCATGGGCAGGTGTCCACGGTTGATCTCAGTATTTGGGTGTCTGTGTGTTGGGTCTATCTTTGCCTCTATGCACATTAACCATGCTATACACTGTGAGTTCATAGCTACTACACTTACTTGGAGAGGAGAATGACGCAATTCTGAGCCCTTCGGCCATCAATAACAGAAAGCTCTTTAACCTTCCGTGTGGACAAGTATAGGTCCTCAGTTGAGCCCATCTCTTTCTGCAAGTAAGAAGACACAAAAAATAATCAATGCCCTGTTTTTTCTTCCTTTTCTCTCTAGCCAACACCCACAGAATGAACCAAGTATATTGGGCAACAGTCCGGCCTAACCCACTAGCGCTGAACTTGTGGGGAGATTGATCCAGGAGGCAGAATAGGAGATAGGAAGTGCCAGAAATCAACTTCTAAAGGAGGAAGGACAGACAGATCTTCACCCCAGTTCACCAGTCAAACAAATGCTGATCATCATTAGTTGTGCAGGATCATCCTAGCTTCCAGGCATTGGGCCCATTCGGATCTCACTCCATCGTAAATCAGGAGTAACTCCATCAACAGAGTTACGCTGGTGTAAAACCAATATGAGAGCAGAACCAGGTGCATTATGGTGCAGTGCACATGTGTGTGTATATCCCCAGGAACACAGATCTATTCAGAAGCCTGAACGGCCTCCAGGAGGAAGTGCCTGCAGTAGAGGTTGCCTAGCAGGACGGAAAGGTTGCATCCCAGTTGGAGGCAGTTGGATAAGAGTCCTTATATTGTCTCTTAACTATTGAGTTCACCATTGGAACACAGGCCTGCCAAATTCCCATTGAGTGAGGGATGCCAAGAAACACAGAGAAACGACACGATGAGTGAGATCCCAGGAGTCAGTCAGCTGTACTCTCCACACAAAAACGGGAACCAACGCCAAGTGGATGTTCAGCAGGAGCATGCCCCGTGCTGTCTCAGAGCCAGATTCTCCAGTCCACTGAGGGCCAGAAACTGACCCTGGAGAATTCCCCCTTAGGAGAATCTCCACAGGTGTGACACTGGCAGAGGCAGCATAACCATCTCTGACGTCAGCTGCCCTCCAGACCCCAGCATAAGGAAAAGGAAAGGGTTGAGTCAGGGGGCAGGAAGGGGCATGCTGGAGCAGATTAGCACTAGTCCTGATCCTCCATTGGAGTCAGGTCTGTTAGGGAACTTATGCCAGCAGCTGAGTAGCCCTTCCCTGCAGCTCTAGCTTCTGCAGGGCAGCTGAGGATAAGAGAGCTGCAACCAGCTCCCTTCAGTTTTCATTGTCTGCTAGTAATGGAGAATTAACCAGGACTTGAGACCCAAAGATGCTTAGTGAGTCTGTTCTCCTCTCAAAGGGCTTGTGTGACTCTGAATATGGCTAGTGGAAGCTCTGCACAGGCATGTCTAAAATAGACTTTTTAAAAAAAATTTCATCTCCAAACTACTTTAAAAGCCCTAGGTAGTACTCTCACATGGCAGAGAAATAACTGATGTACCTGTTTTACAGGCAGCCATAAGGGTAAGGCTCCCATTGGGAGTATTTCCCTTGGGCTCTCATGAAAATCCCAACCTAAGAAACTTGCCTTGGGGAGTTGTTTCTACCACACAACCTTATCCTTTGTTGTCCCTTAACATGCTGAAAAATACTGAGCTGACCACAACCATGCATCAGCTTCCCCTGGTGGCCAAGATTCTTATAGGACTTTCTGGGAAGGGCAGTTCCCAGAGACTTGGTGACCAGGACTCATTATAGGACAGCAGGGACTAAACAGCAGAACAAACCCATTTTTGAAAGCTATACCTTCCTTTGAAGTGTTCTCTGCTCTGATTTTACTTAAGGTGCCTGTAGTGCGATGAGTAGACAAGTGAGCCTGAACTTCTTCACTTCATGTGCACACACACTTCTATCTCTCCTCCTGGTCTTTGAGGACTATGAGCCTCCCAGATAAGGTGGACTGAACCGGACTCCTCTCTCATCTACCTTCTCTGCTCTTCAATTGCCCTGAAGGGTCACTGTCAAATGACCTGAAACCTTCTTCCCAACTCAAGCCTCAACATCTTCCTGCCCCACAGACAGAAGCTTTTCTTTATTGACTGTTTTGTGGCTGGTGAAAGGGACCTGAAGTGACTTCAGTCTCTAGGCCAGTCATCTCCAACACAGGTGTGGGCAGGTCAGTGTAAACTTTCCCCACAGTGCCCTACTGTGGTGTGTCACACACTGAACTGCAGAAAGCATTGCTACGGTTGAGGACTTCACATTCTATGCCCCATTTGTTCCTTGGCACCTCTGCTAAAAATGGTCAAGAAGGGGACCAATGAGGGCAAGCTACACTGATGGGGTTTCCATGATGTGGTCACCTGTCAGTAGAAACCAGACCAAGACCTCCACATTTTGCACAATTGAGTGAAAGGATAATGCTAGTGTTCAGCTTCCTCCCACCCCGGATGAATGCAAGTAGGGGAGCTCCTTGTACCTCCTCCCCACCCAGGCAGGAGCTGGTGAAAATCGAGCACTAGATGAGCACAGGGGCCCTTATTTGCATGGTGCTGTGTGTTGTCTTTGGTCTGCATGCCACAGGAGAATCTTGCAAGCCAATAGTTTGTTTTTAGGAGGCAGACAGTGGTACTCACCTGTTTACAGGAGGAGGGGTTAGTTAGCAGGTCCTATGCAGGCAGCAGCCGCAAATAACAGAGAAGGAAACATGCCGAACATTAGCCACAGAGATAAAGATACCAAGTTTAACAAAGAGGCAGATTTTAGCCATACATAGTTTTCTAAGAGAATAAAATTATTTGCAAGTAACATAGGCTCAGATTGTGAAAAGGTATTTAAGCACTGCTCTGCTCATGGAAAGTCAATGGTACTTGGGCCTTGCGACGCTGAGTGGAGCAACACCTCAATACTTTTAATAATCTAGGACACAGTCCTTATCCAAAGAGCTGCCAAGGTTAACATTCCAGGCTCTGTTCTCCTCTCCTTATGCATATACATAGCTCCCCATTGTTAATCATAACTCATTGTGCTTCTAGAGCAACTTCCATCCAGGGATCTCAAGGCATTTTACAAACACTAAATAATTAAAGCTCACGACACCCTTCTGCAGTTGGTATTATCCCCATTTTATAGACAGGCAAACTAAAGCACAGAAAGCTCAAATGATTTAGTCAACATCATACAAACAGTCAGTGGCAGAGTCAGGAGAGGAGTCCAAGAGACCTGCCTCTTAGTCCAATGCTCGTCCACTGGACGCAACACTGCTTCTGCCCACAGCCACCAGCAGGAGATACATGTGCCAAGGGAGGGGAGAACAGATCCTTTTGTCTTTAAAAATAAAGAAGCAGTTTAACAAATGAAACTGGAAAAATATATTAAGACCATGTTAATAGCAGCAAAAGAAAGAAATGCCTTATTTACACGCTCACTTTCTGTTTCAAATGCAAAAGAGCAGAGATTTGCTTTGACATTTTTCTTCACAGATATTTGGATGAAGTTTAAAAGTCACGAACCCAGAGTAATCACATAGTTGGCCAGAGTGGAGCATTTCCAACAATAAAAAGGAAGAAAAGACCAAGTGTGAATCAACTGGAAAAGTTCTGATCAGATTTTAACTCATGAGGAACTTTGGTTGCTTGGCCTTAAAAAAGAAATGGTGAGGACTTATTGATTGGAATCCAGTTTGCATTGGAATGCATGTAGATGAAAAAGGAAATATCATCATTTAAAGGAGCAACAAAGGAATATTTAAAGAAAAAAAAATGTGTAAAACTGAAGCCAAAGCTGGAATACAGTCAATAACCTTTAGTACAAAAACATACCACGGTATTCTACACTAGTATATCTTACATCAGTGATACTGCAGTGTTATAAAGTACTATAGTATTTTTATAAGGATCAAAAGGACCATTCTCAGACTCCTGGAGGTCATTCTCGGAGGATGGCTCCATTCCAGTGGGAAGGGGTTAGGGTCAGGTTAGATTATGGTTGAACAGGCCAAACTGCTTTTCAGTGGTTGGTAATGCAGCTATAAATATTATGTTTCTAACTAAGAGTTGGCAGACAAGGACAGCCTCGGCTTTAGATTCTGGGGCCCAAAAGGAGGCAAGACTTTGGAAGACCTTTCCTAGCAATGACATCAAGATGTAAACATTGGAGCTTCATGTGTTGATGCAACATCACTGCACTGTGATGGTGTCTTGCTGCTATTATGGCTGCTAACATGTACAGATGGCAACTGTCTGTTTCAGCACTGATTCAGGGTTCCTCACAGCTGTGGTTATTGCAAATGCCTAAAGCCAGCCATGGACAAGGAATGGATTTCATGTACTTTAGTCTTATTAAATTGGATACTTATTGAGAAGTAAATACCTTAGGAGGATATTTTGGAGGTCTTTTCTCATGCAAATAATCTGCCTAATCTGAACATCCCAAGATTAGGACAGTTCTGGTCGGTCAGTAATCCTAGCAACACCTCTGAAATGTCAAGATATTTGCAGGGGCAGAATGAGTACCAAAGTGCAACATTCCCATCATATAATGGAACCTCGAAAGCTTCCAAGTTGGGATGCTCATCTACACACCGTTGGGTTAGTGAATCAGAAGAGTTCTGCTAATCCTGCTTTTATGATGGCTGGAGATACAGTGCCCAGGTTAGTTCTTTCACTGGAACCAGTTTGCCAATGCCTGACAATAGAAGTCTGATACCTAGTGTAGACTCAGTGGTACCGGCTAATGATGGGAAGGGAAGCCTTGACTAAACTCCTTATGTTTGTGCCATTAAATCAGACTATGCAAGTTATTTTAATATGTTTCTAATTCAACACTGGATGAAAAATTCTGAGACACGAGTGAGAGAACAAAGCCAGCTAAGTCTCACTTGGTAATTCTGCAACACTATAGGGGGCAATATTTAAGCGTCAAAATAGCTTCTAGCTATCATTTCCATGTCTGTCTTCAAACTCAGGAGCAATGGCCTGATTCTGTAGTGTTGCAAGAAAGTTTCCCCAAACACATTCCAAATGCTAGAGAAATCTGTGGGAGGGAAGGAGGTAGAAGTCCAGCCCCGTTCCTGCTGAATCTCATTCCTGGGAAGCAGACAGATTGTAGGTGACTTGCTTTCCAAGAATAGGAGGAGGGGGAAAAAGACCTTCTAATAAATGGCTGCTATTAGAGTATGATGTTAGTGTCATAATCTGTAACTCGGACAGTTTCTGTAACTCAGCCAGTTTGGCCAATATGTTGTTTGGAAAAAAGAGAAAGCAAAACACAGCTAATTCTGGTCACATAGCTCAATACTCTGTAGCTGCCCAGAGTTTTACCCTGGAGGAATAAGAAGGAAAAAAGGTAGAAAGAGATTAGGAGCACTGAATACAAAGTTCAAGAGCTTTACAGAAGCTAGCTGCTGCTCAGATTAAATTAGAGCATTACCTGCTGGGATCTGTAGTATCCAAGGGCTACACACTTGGATTAAATATCAAGGCAACAGCATGCTGTACTTTCACTAACAGTTCTCCACCCACCTCCCCACTCTTGTGCTTTTCTAGGGAGCTCTAAACTCTCAAGCAGAAGTAACCCCCTATTGGTTTCTCCCCACCCCCACTGGTGCCAGTGAAGGGTCCAGTTACTAATGTGTCCCACCCTGATCCAGAGTCTCAAGAAATTCAAGGCCTGCAGTGCTGGGGGGAGGGGGGGGAAGAGCCCCACCCTTACCTGGTGTCTTTGATAAGCAGAGAACATTTTTTCAAAATCCTCCAGATCCAGCACCCTGAAAGCCTTTAAGTCATCGATTTCATGCCAGATTGTGCCATGGATCTTCTCCTATAACCCAAAGAGAAAAATCATATGTTCAGGAGACAAATCACAGTGAAGGTAAGCACAAACCACAGTGTAGGTAAGCACATCCAATTCCAGCAAGGCAGACCCAACTATTGTATCCACTCAGCACAGCACAGGATGCTGCTGTCATTTTGGGGGCATGTTTTGTTTCTGTAAGACAGAGTTTTCTAGTCCAAAGAGAAACATTAATACAAATTAATGGGGCTGTTTTTTTAACCTGGGCATTTTGCAATTTGCATTACATCAATTCCCCTTTAAAAATGCCACTTTCCAAGACTAGACTACATCATCGCAGATACCACTCAAGATCCCATGGGTACGTTTCCTTCCAACAGTGGCAATTGCTGCAGATGAATATGGTCATGTTGCAGCAGGGGTTGTCGTCATAAGAAGGAAATTTAGCAAGGACTCTAATGTGTGGGAAATCCCAGACACAATTCTCTCCAGCTGCAGATTTCACAAGACCTTGCTGCAAACCTTAACTGGGTGTGGAATACACCCTGCATGGGTATCAAGGAGTCTTCAAGGTTTTCCTTCCAAGTGACTCTCTCCCAATCTTTAAAGGCAAATCATCTCCTATTGGATGGGCTCCCCTGTCCACACCAGAAGATACCCACAGGTCTCAAACAGATGTGATCCATATCCAACCTCTCAAACAGCAGCACTGACAGTCACAATGGTAAAGGCAGCATGATGTACGGCAGACTTCCCCCATCCGTGGTTAGCATGAAAAAGGGAGTCACCAACATGGGGGAGCCAGGTGCCCTCTCACAACTACATGCTCTTCACTGTCACAAGGAAGCTTTTGAAAGCCTTTGAATTTTACGGCCAGCTGTCATTCTAAGCTAGCAGAAGGATTATTGATGTTTCTTGCAGTCTCAGCAGAGGCACCATGGACTGAACAGCCCCTGGAGACTGAACTACCTTCTCCTCCCCATAAGTTGTCCCTCCAGGGCAATAGCACTCCAGTGAGGTGAAAAAAGATCAGACTACATAATAAGATAGAAATATGAAGGACCTGAAGGCACTGCAGAACAGCCCAGCAAGGAGGTCTTGTGGACAGGAAGTAAGGAAAGCCAATGAAACTGCCCCCAAGAGGATCTAACTCTCAAGTACCTAAGGTGCACCCATGCAGCAAAGTGTGTTAACACATCATTACAGGAACTAATTAGGAACAGGTTCCACTTCCCATTCACACTCATTAGAGGAGCAAGAGAAATGTAAGCCACAAGGCTCAAGGTGATGTGGGTACCAAAAAAAAAAAAGGGGGGGGGGGGGGCTGAAATGTCTGGAGGAAATTCCTAACAAGGTGGGAAGGTGCAAAGCAAAACCAACATCCTTCCTCTCTGGAGGCAGCTCATGGATGCATAAACAGAGAGAGGAAAACCAGTGTGAGTGAGGGAGAGCCCTGGAAAACCTACTGTATGGAGTAGAACCCAAAATCTAATAGGCTCACCAATAGTTTTGTGACTTTTTCTACATCCAGGGTGGTCCTTTCTGGCCACTGCAAAGTCATGATCATGGTCATGACATTTGGACCTTGCCACTAGAATGGGATGAACTGGCTGAAATAACAAGCAACCCAAACCTCAAGGTTTAGAAACCAAAGCTAATTTTCATGTTCTCCAATTCCTGGATTCCATTTCCAGTCTCAACCAGAAGCATCCAGACAAAGTTAGTTCTCATGCACTTTCCAGCCTGTTTTTGTAGAACCTGAAGTTCCAGACAAGCACCAAAACTTCTTGATGTTTCTCTGAGCTCTCAACCCTTTCTGAGTCACCCCATCACTAGCTGGATGTGTAGCTGTACTATTTGGGGTGGGGGAGTCTTTCTGGAAAAGCCCGAGACCCCATCAAAATGATAAGCACTGAGAGAAGTTGTGTGGCACATGTTGTGTAAAGTGAAAGTTCGGGTGTGACCAAAACAGCTGCTCAAACTCCGTTGATCTAAATACCAGGCTGGAAATCTGTAATGGGAGCAAGATTTCCTTGTGGCTAGAAGGATCATGGGAGGGAGGCGATTCTCACTGGATTTCTGATCTGCCTGGGAACAAGAACGACAAAGGGAGCATCGAAGCAAGTTTTCCCTGTCATGTGCTTCCCCAGAAAAAAATGAAAAAAGCAAACAGAAAGTTACCCCTACTTTTTCCGATTTCATAAGACATTCATGCCAGGTATTGTCTTATCTAAGCTGCTTTGCCCATCTCTTGGTTTTATATTACATGAACCTATAAAGACACATCCAAGGCTGGGACAGTCTATGTCATGAACAAAAGAACTTCAATCCCAGACAGCCCAGTTTAAGCGCTGAAGACGTATACCAGTTAAGGAAATCCCTTATGCAGAGAGGTGCGGGCAGAACAGCCTTCAGTACACAGAGTGCACACACAGAGGGGCTGTCCCTTCCATTCTTGTGTTGAGACCGACCCTTGAAAAGCTGCAGAGGGCTGCTAGACAATTTCTTCTGCTGCGCTCTTGCTGCTTGGCTGATAGTTTCTTGTCATTGGCCAGAGAGACTGAGCATTTTAAGAGAAACAGACTCACAGTGTGGTTGCTATGATAAATGATTCCCCCGGCTCCATAAAAATATTTATGGTCCCTAACTAGCAATATAAAAATAAAAAATTCTTTACTTCTTTTTTTAATTGTTACAAGTCTGCCAAGCTCTGTGGTTTTTCTGCTTTGCACAAGTCTTGGCCCACATTGAGAAACTAAACCCAGGAACTACATTTCCCAGGGTCCCCTAGTGATTAGCTAAGAAATGGTGGGAAGTGGTGTAGTTTGAGAAACATGAGATTAGTCAGGATGAGTCATAATGAAGCATTTGCTCTACTGAGATGGGCTTTTGGTGCATTATATTTATAACCTTCCTGCAGTCACTTCATTTCCGCACTTGCGTGTTTGAAATGCAGCACAGTCTGCTGAATGCCCGGAGGGTTATGAAGATGACAAAGCAAGGGGCTGCACAGGGCAGGAAGTCCATGCAGCCCTGTCCTCTGTTGGCTGCCAGCTGTTTCCAAGTCATCAAACTCCATCATGCATCAACATAACTTCAGAGCATGAGTGAGCCATGACTTCACTTTGGGAGGCTCCAGACACATTCAGGACTTTCTAGTTCTCCTAGAAGTCAAGAGAAACCTGTGAAAATTGTGCATGTCCAATGAATTTTAGGGCAGGCAACCACTAGATGCATGCAAACTATTCACAACTGAAAGGTGAAACTGCTTGAAATTTGATTTTTTTCACATTTCATTGCAAGCTTGAAAATGTGGTGAAAAATGGATCCCCCCCATAATAATGGATCCCTTTACCCATGTAAACAAACCTATTTGGGCTCATTTTGAGGAAAATGTAGCTTCAATTTTTTGGGGGGGGAGGGGAGGCATGTTTTTGACTGACAACAGCTACTTTGTCCCATTTCATTGCAAAGCAAAATCTAAGACACAAAGAACCACCTGAGACAACAGTGAACATTTCACGGGGAGATGTTGCAATCCTATCTCCCCATGTAGTTCTGTAACAGGGTGGCCACCTCCACAGTGCCCTCTCATGGCCTGGGGTGGCTCTGCAGCAGCCCTGTCTCAGTTTCCCATTTTCAGCCTGCTACAGCAGCTGCCGGAGGGGCTTGCTGTTGTAACTTGTGCCTCCAGCTAAAGCCTTAACACAAGTCCTTCCTTTCCTGGGAAATAGAGTTCCTTTGTTTGTTTTTGGTCCCAGTCTCAAACTAGTCCATGGCCTCCTTCCCAAAGGGTCGGTCTTCTCTCTAATTCTTCTGCCCACCCTCTCAGCTTGGCTTTCAGCCCTTCCCAAGCTCCTTCCTTTCCATCTTTCTTCTCAGCCCCTCCTGGGCTTCTCTGAGTTGCTGCCTGCTCTTTCCTGAAGAACTACCCCCAATGCCTGCCTATCTGAGGTCTTTCACAGGCCTCTGCCTGCCTTGTCCTTTCTTCTGGCCCTCACAACCTTTCTGCAGCCATCTGCTACCAACACTTCCCCTTTCTCCCCAGGCCACTCGGCTAGGTCAGGTTGAGTTACATGACTCACAGCTCACATGACCTTCATTTTCCCCACCTAGGGAGGAGAGCCGGCTGTGTCACAGATGGGGTGGAGACCCATCTCCCTTTAGAACGGTCAGTCCCCAGTGGCAGGATCCCCTCACTCTAGGACTCATTTGGGGATCACTCTTTTGGCTATGGCATTCATACTGGTTTAAGGAGCTCTCTACTGAAGAACGTCTCAGCACCTTGTGTGTCACTTTCTGTAAGGAAGAAAGAATCTCCGCTGATTTCAGTAGTAACTCATGAAGAATGTTCCCACGGAACAGAGCTCTCCAAGAAATTACAGTGTCCCCATCGAAGCAGGACACTCAAGGGTTCTACCCTGAGAATATTTGTGCAAAACCACTGTTTTTCCATCAATATTAATAACCTGCAATGAAGTGTATTTTTGCAATTTTCCCCCAGCAACTACAACTTTTCACAAGGAAATCCCACTGTGTTGTCACGAATCCACCACAAGTGGAAATTTGTCATTTTCACAGCAGCAACAGTTTCATGTTTTTGTGGAAAAATTCAACCTCAGGGGAACAATTCTTTTGGCTGATATGTGATTTTTTTTCACTCTATGTGAAAAGTTATTTGCACGACTCTTCACACAAGAGAGGTTGTGGTATATGCAGAATAAAAGCCTTCCTGATGGGGCAATCGCAGCACAGCTTCCACTGGGCTTGGCTGCTAGAGAGAGACTCCCTTTCAGCTCATTTGGTAGAGCTGATAGTAGCTGGCCAGCAGGTAACAGGAACAGAAGTAGACAAGTAAACCAGTTACTCTGGTAGCTTCAAATGAATATACTCGTACTTATTATGAAGATAAAGAGAAGAGAGAGTTCAAATCCACATCTGGAGTCAAACTTTCAGGGTGTTTAGATCTGGTTCATATTTTGAACTAATAGCAAATATCCAGTCCCAGCATGCCCTAGGCCTTGTGTAAACCCCAGGATGGAATGATCTGGTGGGGGAAGCAACCCCCATTTTCAGTCTAGGAGCAAAGAAGGAAATCTTCCAGGGAGTTCACAATGGCCACATTGCAGTGCTTAGTGTCTTTTCCCCATCCCTTTTAAAACCAGTAGCTTCCATCAAACAGTATTGTAGTATTGGGATGGAGCTGCGGCATGGAAGGCATTAACTAGAGCTCAGTCTATGGTATCAAAGTCTCTTTGACACCAGTCATCAATTCAGAACAAAGCTAATAGAGGTTGTGTGTCTCAGGGTGAATTAATGAGTCATTGTTCGTGAGCTGGTGCAGTTTCCTCAAAGCACAGACATCTTTCAGCTGAGTGCTGGGTGAGTTCCCTTTCCCGGAGTGCCCATGAAAATTGTGGGATGTGATTAATTATTGCCAAATACTTAGGCAACAAGAGTTAGAAAACAGCTCAGCATTCTCATAATGCACAATAGATGGGCACCTTCCTTTCCAAGCCAATGTTAATGCTGGTGAATGGGGCAGGATCTGCTGCCCTGGATATCACCCTCCTCTGTGGAGCCACAGAAGTGGTACAACACAGACCATACAATTTTCCGGCACATGAACACACAATGCCCCAGCCAACGTGGGCCTCTCAGGGCCCACAATAAGGGCATACGGAGATTTTACTCTGCACGGCCAATTCAGCACTTGGTTTCTGTGCTGAGCCCAGCAGCCTTTAAAAATAAGGGAACAAAAACAACCTTTGTGGCAAATTTACATTTCTCAAGACATTTGCAGAGGGCCTGCGATTTCCCCCTCCCCTCTCCATTTCCATTCACTCCACCACCCACAAAGGTGCTGACTGCTCCTTCTGGAGCCTGTCAACTCTCCTCCCTGTTTTGTCCAGAGGGGATGGGCTGCACCCAATAGAATTAGGAGCCCCAAACCTTGACCCTCATTCACTTCAAAACATGCTATGGTCCAAGAGATCACCAAGTCCCTTCATCAGCTCTTGGGGGAGGAAGGCAGGGCCACCTGGGGGGACAAGTGGGGCAATTTGCCCCAGGCCCCACAGGGGCCCCACGAGAGTTTTCAGGGGCTCCCATGAGAGTTTTCGGCAGACCTTCGGCAGCAGGTCCTTCAGTGCTGCCGAACACACCCGGATCGAGTGAAGGACCTGCTGCCAAAGACCCGGAGCTTCTTCCGCTCTCAGTCTTTCGATCTTCGGTGGCAATTCAGTGGCAAGGGGTCCTTCTGCTCCGGGTCTTCGGCGGCAGTTCAGCAGCGGGTCCTTCACTCACTCCGGGACCTGCTGCCGAAGTGCCCCGAAGACCCGGAGCGGAAGGACCTCCACGCCGAAGACCCCAGGCCCCCTGAATCCTCTGGGTGGCCCTAGAGGAAGGAAGGTCTTGCAGTTAAGGTGCAGGCTTGGAATCAGGAGATCTGGATTTTATCCTTGTTTCTGCCACAGATGCCACATGTAACCTTGTGCAAAGCACTTAAACTTTTTTTTGTCTTTTGCCTGTCTTGTTTATTTAGATCATAAGGGTAGGGCCTGTCTCCATGTGTATGTACAGTAGCTAGCATAACGGGTCCTGGATCTTGACTGGGGAATCAAGGTGCTACTGTGATACAAATAAACAAACCATTTCTATGCCCCAGCTTCCCCATTTGTAAAATAGAGATACCACCTCCTACAAGGTGGATTGATTGTGAGGCTTAATAAATTAGTATTTGAGGGGTGCTTAGAGACTACAGGAATGAGCACCATAGAAATGCCAACAAATAAGTAAAACTAAAGATGATCCCATTAAACCAGCCTTGCTCTGGCTTGACTCTGGGTTCTGAGGGTAGGATTAAAACCCATAAGTCACTCTCCACAGCAATGAGCAGAGAGGAAGTGCCCAGTAGCGGCTTGGGGAACCCACCAGCTCTGAGGGAGATAGCTCAAACATGTTCCTCTCCCTTGTAGTGAGGAACATCAACTTATGGGGGGGCACATTTTGTCACAGCAAACAACCGTCCCAGCTACCCTCCAACTGACAGCACCACAATCTCTGGGATCCACAGAAAGCTGACAAAGTCAAAACACGAACACCGACAAATGCTCCTATAGGAACATCCTGCCCCCTACACCTCCCCAAACTATTCCACATTCCCCAAAATAGCATCTTTTACCCACCTCACCGCCCAGCCCTTCAATTTTATTAGCACAGCTGCCTCCACTCCTAACCAGAGGGCAGGATAAGCCTGTGGTTACTGTGCACTAAACAGAAACACCTGTGCCTCTTGCTTTTTAAAAATATACGTATTGTTGTTATTTCTTTTCTTCAGCGCACTAAGTCCCATGTTCTAAAAAGGAAAATAAATCCCCACTCTTACATTCTCTCCCACACCCCCACGTGGCCCTGACAGACAAGCACAGACGGTGCAGCAAATATTTCACTTCGTTTTATTTTAAAGAAAAGGAGAGAGAGTGAATTCTTGTGGCATTCCAGAGGTCCCCAGACACTCATTCCGAATGCCTGAGTTGGGCCCCGGGTGAGTTTCAGTCTAAAAAAGAACGTGGGTTTCTAGGCAGCTGTCCAAATTCAACACAGACACTTTTTTTATCTGTGGAAAAAAAACACCCAAAAGAGAAGGGAAGAAAAAAAATCCAGCAAGATGGGGAAAAGCAGAGGGGTGGGAGTGGCTGCAGGGGTGGCAGAAAAGGAGCGAGCTGTGCAACAGTCAATTTGAATTCTTTTCCGCTTCTCACTGCCCCGTCTCTAAGGACTTCTCCTACCAAGAGGGATAGTAAAGGCAATAATCTGCAAGTCTAACTGTGAGAGGGGCAGAGGAGGGTTCACGTACAGACATGGCGACATAAGTGATGTCAGTGACAAGCTGCTGTCCCCTCTGAGAGGCTGGCCCCTGCCAGAGTAACGTAGGCTAATTTAGAAGTCAACTCCGCAACATCTGCCCTATGCTCTGCCCACAACATGCTAGCTGGTCACACAATAGGGATGCTCTTGTTCCCTGATTAGAGTTTGTAGGGAGGGGCTAGCTCTAGGCATGAGCCAAGGGGACACCTGGTTCTGGTTTATGACATAAGCTCCACTGTGGCTGCTCTCCTAGTTATAGATACACCTGGATCTGATGCAGGAAAGTCTAGGCTGTGCCTTGGTCATGATAATGCAGTCCACTGGGATGAGGTTCATTGCGGAAGCCCTAGACTAGGGCCTGCTGGGAATATACATGGTTCAGACCCACAGGGTTCCACTGTAGCCGTGCAACTTTCCGGAAGAAAATACAGTGCCCTCTTTTAGGGCAGCAACCTTGATCTGAAGAGAGACACGAAGGCATCGACTTCTCGCATCCTGAACAGCTCCCCACTGGCACCAGCCAACCTGTGGTAATTCCTGACTAGGGCAGATGGGGTGTTGAGGGTGCAGTGGTGTCTTACCTCGCTCAATTTGGCCCAGTTGAAGGATTTCAGTGGGTGGGAAGGCTGTGGGATAGATTTCTTCCTCAGGCTGGTCCCGCTGCTGCTGAAGGTGGTTGTAGGAGGGGGCATCATCCCCATGCTGAAAAAAGGAGGGGCTCCAGGTGGGGGAGGTGGCCCTCCCGGTGGAGGTGGCGGAGCAGGTGGAGGGGGACAGCCGGAGAATGGGAGTGGGGGTGGCAGCGGGGGCAAACACTCCATCATCAGAGAGGAGGGCAAAGCTAATGGGCCACCAGGAGGGGGTGGAGGAGGGTGTGTGAAGGAAATGCCACCACCTTGCTGGAAAACAAAAGAAGAAGCAAAAGATGTTTAAAATGTACAGTAACTCCATGTTGCCAACTGATGTGATTCTCTCTCATAATATTTGGTGTTTTTCTTAAAGCCCCAGATTGCAGAGTTTTGTGATAAGGGAGAATCTCAGCTTTCATTTGAAAGTCAGAAAGTAAGTTTCTAGCCCTTGTGGCAATAGAAACGAGCTTGAAAATATGACCCTTAAAATGCTCAAAACACAGAGTCAGTAAAAGAAGGCAAAATGTATTTTTCTTCTGATCCCATGAATTTTGGGGGGCTGACGCATGATTTTTGAAATACTGAATATATGCCAACTAACCTCACTAGTACAAAGACGGGAGGGAAACCCCTATCCATAGTGACTAGCTTCTAAGGGCTGCATTTGGGCTCCCGGAGGTTGAGGCATGCTGGGAGTGAGGAAGGTGCTGAACCAGGCAGGACATAGCTGCTGGAAAGGTTAGGCCTGCAGAGAAGCAGCTGCAGTCCCTCCAGAAGCACCACAAGGAGCATTTGTCACCTCCAATTTCCTATACCTGTATAACTGGTGATGTTTCCATTCCTCCAGCCATCTCTGGGGGTGAGGGGCAAACACGCTCCATTTGGGGGTTTCAACACAAATTATGGACATCTGCTGCATTGTGGGAAGGGACATGCACTCCTCAGCTTTTTGTGCATGGTTAAATGAAGAGGGTGACTACAACGAAAGAAGGGGACAGACTATCTATAGACATGTGGGCATTGACCCCTGTTTATTTTACCAGGGCACATACCCTGGACCCTAATGCAGGTCTATGCAGCCTTTATGCTGCAATCAGAGGTGAGATTGCAACATGGGCTGGCATATCTGTGCTAGCTTTAATTAAGCGAGAACAGCTACAAATAGCTGTGGAGATGCAGCAGACTGGGCAGCAGCACAGGCTAGCAATGCAAGTACACACCTATGAGTCTCAGTGTGCTTGTACAACCTATGCTGAAGCCCATGCTGCCCTGTCTTCATTGCTATTTTTAGCCATGCTAGCATGGGTAAAGCTAGTGCAGGTGTGTCTTATCCATGCTGCAATCAGACTTCCGATTGCAGCACAGACCTATCCTAAAGCCTCCAGCTTTGCAGCTATATACTCAGACTCCCTTGGGATGGGGGGCAGACACACAATTCATCGTTATTGTGCCTTTGCTCATTATTCATTTGCTTCTGTGGGATGAGAAGAAAAGTCTCAACCTCATACCGAGAACTCATTGAATTGAGCTACCAGGTCTGTCATTTGGTCCCGGGTCTGGCGCAGTTCCAACGATTCTTTCTGCAGCTTGTCCTTCATCTTGTTCAATGTCTTCATCATTTCATCTTTCTCTTGGGTCTTTATCTCACATTCTCTTTCCTTCTTTTCCAGTCTGCTCATCAGCTCTGCGTGTTCTACAGAGAGAATGAGGAAGCATGACTGATTAAACAAAACCCATGAAAGCTCTCTAAGGAGATGTAAGATAGATTGAGATAAATAATGCAAACTGGTGGTGGTGGGGAGTTATAACCAGGAGCAATGGGATGAAACTGGACCAAGGAATATGTAGACTGATTTTCAGCATATATTACTTGACAGATGCTTCTTCAGCTGTCGAATAATCACCTATGAAGCCTCATCACTTGAGCCATTTAAACTAGACTAGAGAAGGCATTGGGAAATATACTACTGGAACCAAACAAGCATTGTCCCATGGGGATATGGACTGGAGGATCAAAAAGGTCATCTCCATCTCTACTGTCTATCATTGTGTGGTTAAATCAGGACATCTCCCTCAGTTCTTCAAACAGAGATCACGTACCTTTTCTGAATTTCTCCGCCTGATCTCTCCACTGTTTCACTTCATTCTCATTCACCAGCCTGAAAGAGGAAACCAGTTTATTTATGGTCTATTCTGAGCCATCCAGCCCTGTGGGCAACTAGCCACAATGAAAGACAACTGGAAAAGACAACTTGCTGAATTGTATTATTTCCATACTGGGTCAGATCAGTGGTTTATCTAGTTTAGTATCCTGCTCCCCACAGTAACCAATACCTGATAATTGGCTCTTAATGTGCCTGCATTATTGTTTAATGCTATACATGGGGTAGTGGGGATCCTTCCTGATCCCTTTTGTGGTACGTGGATATCCTGGCAGTATGACATCTATTTACTTTTATCACAGCCCTCATGGCTACAATTATTACTACTGCTGGTCACAAATTATCCTGACCCTTTTTTAAGTGGTAGGTGGCCTTATTGCACTTTTGCAGTTGTGTTTTTGTTTCTTGGAGAGAGGCTGACTATATTTTAGATAATGTATCAATTGCCAGACAATGTCAATACCTCAGACTGCCATGGCCATTTCTCACTAGTGAAAGAAAATACTCAGGAGAAGGAGTGATTAGATAGGCAACAGAAGGAGCAACTATGAAAAAAGACCAGGTGCAAGGTCAACGATGAGGTCCCATGTTGGGATGGAGAGAAGGAAGTCAACTGTCAAGTGTATTTTTCAAAACAGCTAATGAGCACTTAGCTCTGGCTCACAGAAGGCACTGTATAATTTTTAATAGAATAGAATTTAGTTCTATATAGGAGTTTATATTCAAAGTATTGCAAAGCACTTTCCAGTGTCTAGACCAGAGGTTTTCCACCTACAGCTCATGGGCCGTGAGTGGCCCCCAGAGGTCACTGCCAATCAAACGGTTTGGCGTTGGAAGGTACAGTGCAGCACAAGGAGTGGGGGAACGGGAGGAGTTGAGTGGAAGAATGGCTCATGTGATCACCTCTCACATGAAGCAGCTCACAGAATGAAATAACTGGAGAATCATTGGCCAAAACTGATGTGGGTGAGGGAGGGAGCAGATATTTTATGAAGAGGTAAAAATTATTTATGCTGTTTGGCTGCTGATTTATTTTATGTTATTTGAAATCTTCCTGAATTAACCCAAAGCCATGGACAAAGAAGATCTAAGTAGAGCTGGTCAAGTTTCAGAAAACGTCAATGAAACTTTCATCAACACTTTGAAAAAAACAACAACACCATTTTGTTAATATTTCATGACTTTTCTTCCTTGATTTTCCACCAGCTCTATAGCTAACAGAACTCAAAGAGTACAGGAAAGTAAAACAGACCCTGGAAAATAAGGAACAGATTAAGCTATAGTTTGGAAAGCAATTAACTAGAAAATTTATAACAGATTACAATAAAATGTAACCTAGATGCAAGCTCCTCAGTGCAGGGACCTGGTATTTTGTTTAAAGTGCCATTTACAACTAAAGTGTTGGATAACACAATTAAGTAAGAATAATTAACACAATTTACATCTTAATGATGTTCTTGACATTGAAGTTGTCCAGTGGAGCTATATCTGGATCATCCCCTTTCTCATCCTGAAGAACGATTTGTTGTAGTATCCTGTCTAACAGCTGCCACTGCTGGAAATGTCCCCCATTCCGCTTATCTGCAGGGAGAAACACCAATGTACAAGGGTTACTATTAACATCTGAAGATGCTTGGAATCCCTGTATTCCCCAGACAACAGGCCAATGTTCCTTGCTTTCTTTCTACCCATCTTAACAAAACGGGGGGAAGAGGGAGTTTGTCTCATTGCAGGTAAATTATAGAACATCGGTCCTGGTTCTGCATGGTCTTGCGCCTTGTATTGTCATTTACACTTGAGCAACAAGGGTGTAAAATCCTATTAAATCAGACTAGTAGGAAAAGTACATTCAAATTCTATGATTTCTACTGCAGATCAGGTAAGTGTGTGTAGAAATGCACCTACAGAGCTGTCTCCATAGGTCAGAGTTGTGACTTTGCTACTTGCTGGGGGCTGATTTTTATTTTTTTATTTTTTGGGGGAGGGGGGGAAGTATCTAGATACCACAGTGACCAGGCATTTTACAAATATTTATATTCACAATTGGCATGCTCAGCTATCTGTAATTCAATTCAATACAACTTTGTGGACATAAGCTATAAAAATGTTACCAATGTGTTTATTAAAAAAAACAACAACAAAAACCTGATCCCTCTGGTATGCGTTGAAGAAGCCAGGATCCATCTTGGATAGAAATACACACAGTGTACACACAACAGCAGGTAATGAACTGCAGGATTGGCCCAATGGATTTCAAAGTCTGGCCCTTTAAAAGCTGTTTTTATTAAATACTTCAAAACGGCTGAACTGTGCCTCTAACCCAACAACATTCCTATCAAGTTTATCCCTCCTCTGGTAGCACATTCTGGGCTCACCCTGAGCCCCAAAGCGTATGTGCTGTTTTGTACCACATTAAAGAATTGACTGTGTCATACAACTGCTAGGTGGGTGACTGTACTTTTAAATCCAGCAGGCGCCCAACAATGCTCTGCATGTAGCCTCTTGGAAAGACATCAGGAGGGTTACCCCCACCTTCCTTGCTAAGCTTCTCAGTCTCACTGCTCAAGCCTGGGTGAAATTTACTAAAACCACTCCCCAGGACTCTTTCCTAAAAGGACTGGGTTAAACAGTTGTATAATGATCTTGGTAAAGGCTCTTTCCTGGCCACTACCGTTTGAAAGCATCAATCAGTAATTACCAATTGATTATTTAATCAAATAACTTTAAGAACCCATTCATATAATACCCTCCAAAAAGAAAATGCTGATTTAGTTTTCTGTTAGGGTCTGAGAGCCTGATGCATTGCCATGAGACAGCAGCCCAAAGACATGCTTATTGCAGAATTTCCCATCAATGAGCAACAAAGGTTTTATTTGTTTTTGTTTTTTTTAATTCCTTATTGCCTTGTGATAAAATTCAAAATGACACCCATTCCTGGGAGTTCCCAGACCCAGAGCACAAGAGTTCTGTCTCTCTCCTTTAAAACTTTTAATTTAAACCCCCCAAAAGCTTGGTTTGTCACAGGTTGGGAGGCCCCCAGCTTCTTAATTTTGTTTGCAAGTGCAGAGTGTCAAGATGCCACTTGTTAGCTTGCAACCTTCCAAAATCCGCTGGTTGGGGTCAGTGTCAAATCCTAGCTCCTTCACCCACAATGTCTGAACAAGCCTCTGCTGTATCAGAAAGAAAGTGCATTCCCTTCTGTGATCCATTGTCCCTTCCTTATATCAAGGCTCCCCACGCCCCTCTGCCCCAGGAAGCAGGGATGTACTCACAAGGCATCTGCAAGCAATGCTGAAGGACTGATAGCAAATAGGGATAGGCGTCCGTGTGCTTCAATCTCTTCTTGATCATCTCGAACATCTGAGAGGCGCTTTTTGTATCAATGTGAATCTGGAGTAGGCAGAGAAATAACGTGAGAGAGAGGAAGAGAAACATACACAGAGTGGAAGATGGATCCAGGAGTGAAAAAACTCTTTAACAAGAGCGATGAGCAGGAAAAAGCAAAAGACCGCAAAAAGCAGGAATCCCTTTGCAATGACCCAGCAGAGGGGCTTCAGGGAGAAGGGGGCTGGCAGACAGGTGGAGCTTTGGGATCAGCACTGCCACACTGGGTTGCAGTGGCCGTAAGGAACAGTTCCCAAAAGGGTTGGGAGGCTGGAAAGGTGGGACGACATGCCTCTGACCTTGCTCCACCAACTCTTCCCCTCCCTACAATGTATGTGCCCCTCCCCCACCCAATGTCTCCCTGTCTCCACAACCTCCCAGGTGACGACCTTCAGAAATGTACCCTGGGTTTCGTTATTGGAAAACTCAGAGATGGGTCTGAGCCACGCCCAGAGCTGAACTCTCTCAAAGTGAGGGCATATTTGGATCCAGAATTTTGGTTCAGGCCCATGACTATTGAGAATGAGTTCCCGCCACCCCTGCCCTCTTTTGTCCCTGAAAACTCTGCACAATGCAGAGAGGAAAACACCTTTGTCCAAGCCCTTTGGCAGGAGCCATGGCAGTGTTTAATGTTTTCATTGTTCACGTGTACTGCCCCCATTCTGTACATGAGAGACAGCAAAGAACATTCATCATCCCTTTAGCAGCCCTGGCTGTTCCTGGCTGACTGCTTGGGAAAGTCACAGGCTTTTGCATTCAGCAGCCAAAGCAGCTATTCAGCCTCTGGCAACTCCAGCTCCCACAAAGGCAACTCACCACATCAAACCGCTTGGCAAGTTCCAGATCATCCTCATTTCTCACCATCTCAAAGAAATCTAAGTGCCTAGGAAAGAGGAAAACAAATCCAACCAACTCACATGACAACTCTCACCTGGACCAAGCTGTGGCAGGGAGAGAAGAGGAACTCCATTTCCTGACAGAGGGTTGTGATAATGGCAGGTTTGATGAGGCAACCCCTTCTCCCTCCTCCCCCCACCCCCAAATGATGCGACTGTCCAGACACCTTGTAATATTTACACCGTAATGCTCAGAGGACAGGGCATTTAATGAGGCTTAATGACAAGCTGGGAGGTGTGGATTGCCTGGGGTTCAACAAGTTGTTAATCCCTATTTAAGTCCCTATGTCCAGGTGATTGCTGCTTTTAGAGCCTAAAAATGAAAATAAAATAGCATATGACAACATGCTGTATCTTGACTGACATAATATCACTCACTGCATAAGGGGGAAATCCACTTGCCCTGCTTGCTTGCCAGACTGCTGGAATAATCTCATTCTTCTTATGACATGTAGCATAGAGAATTTCAAGTATTCCATTAAACACAAGACATTTTGTCATAGTGCTTGGGGTCCTCAAACTGCGCTAGCCTCCAGGGCTCCATGCTCGCTTTGTCTAACCTTGCTCCATTGTAACTTGTGAGACCCAGTTGCCCCACTGACTTCCTGTTGAACATCCTTGGTTACTGGATAAAGAATCATCACTAGTCTAGTGGGCCAGATTCTCATTTCAAGTACAATGGTGTCAATCCAGAGTAACACTGCTGACTTCAGCCATTTGGCCAGCTTTCAACCAGCATAAGAGCACCAGCTGGCCCAGTAGTGCTAATACAATGGGGTATGTGTGTAAAAGGAGAGGCCCAGCAACATACTTCAATATTCTGAGTAAAGACTTGAGCCAGCTTTGCTATCCTTCAAGAGAGGCAATTGGATTTAACTTGGTATTTATACCAAGTGTCAGGCTGCAGCATGTCACGGTTTGATCCTTGGGAAGAAATCTCACTCACAGTATTCTCAGCCATATTGAGGTTTGAAGGAAACCCCAGTTTTGATGGGACAGCCTGCGTCTTGCAAATTAGATATAAAATGTAAGGGCTTGATCTGGCTGTCTTCCAATCCATGTAATTCCAGCAGAAACTGCTGCCATGCTCCAAGCCACCTGGTACCTCCAGAGAGTGGTTTGAACTAGGGTACGACGGGGGAGGGGGAAGAGGGAGTTGCACAGCAGTGGGGGCATTCCCTGTCCATGCAGCACAGGTGGACCACAGGAGGCAATTTGCTCCACAACACACCACCACACTCCATACCTCCAAAGGTTTGTGTTCTGCATTGCTTCACTTTATACTCTCATAAACTTCTACAGGCTCCTCAAGATCCTCAGGGATCTCGGTCAAATCACCTAGTTCTAAAAAGTTTATTTTGGCTTGTAATTTCTGAAGAGTCTAATTTAAGCTGCCTCAGTCAATGAAGCAAAGTACAGAACTTAAATTAAGTCACCAAAGCAGATGTGCCACACTGGAGAGCCTCTTTAATATCTTAACTTTTAAAATATGACTTAAAGAACCAGAACATTAGCCCTGTGTAATAGATGTTGATTTGATATATTTATTGAACTGTGGTTCTGTCTCTTTCCTATCAGGCTTGTGGGGTGGTGGTGTTTTGTGTTTGTTTTTACTGGTGATCATCTACTTCTTAGCAGCACAATTCTGGAACATTTTGTCCAAACATTTTCATGTGGCCTCCATAATCAATCTGCCAATTCTGAGGATGCTATTCCATTTTTTTGGGGCGGGAGGGGAGGGTGGCTTTTTAGGGAGAGACCCAACAGCAAGCTTGAATGGAAAAACTCAGTTGGAAGCTTTATTTCTGGAACATTTACTACTGCTCCATAATGGAGTATCTATTGTCAAATAGCATGACTCACCTGTCTAATGTTGCATTTTCATGTCCTCTTAGCTTGTCAATAACAGGTTGAATTCCCAGCATCAGAAACTCATATCGCAGGTGCAATCGGAATTCCAAATTGTCCTTACAGAAGGGGAGAAAAAAAAAACAACTCAGACTCCAAAAGATTTTTGACAGATTCACTTAAAGGTAAATTCCTACTTTGAATATCATCTCTTCTGCTTTTAAACATTCACAGGTAGACTCATGTCCCGTGTTCCCACTCAGAATCTCTCTCAACAATCCTGACCTTCCATCAAAAAAAGCAAGTTCAAACTGGGCCTTCGGTCAGTGTGTCATTCTAGGGTGACTGTGTATTCTGCTGTTCCCCCTTCAAAATAAAAGTCCTCATATAACTGCATCAGCTCCATGTATCCTTCTGGGAAGGGAGCCCTCAGAGACCTAACAATGCTCTATAAGTTGCTCAACAGGGGACAGAGGAAAAGCAAAGCAACCGGCATTTTCTCTATGAGCCAAGAGCTTAGGTCTCTTCCAAGTCTGGGTCACAAGCAAAAAGAATTTTGGAGGCTTCATTCAAGTTCCCATCTATGAACTTCACAAAACCACCACGCACACTGGCACATTTGGGAGTGTCTGCTCAGGAGGGGCTTCAAGGGGGAGTTGCAAGCAAAGTGTGAAGAAGACGTAAGTTAGGATTGATATGACCAGTCAAGCATCTTTTCCAAGAACTAAACCCACTCAATAACACTGTAAGACTTGCCCCTTGGTCTAATAGCCATTTCCAAAGCAAATAATTCAGTAGATGGAATTTCCAGGGTGGTGACTCACCTCGCCCGCGCCAGCATTCAGAACAGCATTGATAAAGGACATGATGGCCGTTTTGAGATTCACCTCATCCCGGTAGCGCCCCATGCTTCGGTCTAGCTCATTCAGCAATGTCTGAAACACAAGGGGTGAGGTGAGAGAGACTAACAACATTCATTGCTTTCCACTGCACAGCTCCCACATTAGCTCCTTGTGAACGGATGGCGAGCATAGTCAGACTGCCTTTGATGTGTCACATCTCTGCTTAGAGCGTAAGTGGTTCAGAGGAGGGGCCGCGTCTACCTGTACACATTCATTACAATTTGGGGCACTCCATGAAAAATAATTAATGATAAAATGCCCACTTGAGCCTGATGGAGAATCCCTGCCTAGTGCTTTGGAGGAAAGCAAATCTCCGCCCCCCCCTTTCCCATTAAAGTCCCTGTCAGTATGGTCCTTGCTATGTGGCAGAAGTAAGAGGACCTTCCCTAGCCCACATCTTCCAGTCAGTTTAACTCTGCATGTGCAAGACAGAATCTCCATGGTTAATGCATCTTGGCCCATTTAGATCAGTGGCATCCACGTAATTTTTCATTCTTTTCTTGAATCCTAGCACAGTGGATTCTGCCAGTGCCTCAGGGGACAGAGAATCCCAAACATTAACTACCCTCAGTGGAGAACCACCTCTGGAAGTGTATCATTGCACCAACCCCTTGGAGCGGTTTTAGTTTCCACTTGTTCCCTTGGTTCTGTTTAGTTGACATAAGGCAGATTTTTGCTCAAGTCTTCATACGCTTCTTTTAATGTATTTGTACACAACAGGAAGAGCCCTTGTGGTCACTCAGCTGCAAACTCTTTAGAGCGTAGAGGTGAGCTGCAGAGCTAAAGTGGAAGTGGAGTTAAACCCAGATTTCCACGCTGATGTCCCTCCCCCCTAAACAAGCTACAGAAGCATTTGGCACTCAAATATCTTTGAGCTAATCTTTATTAAATCTTCCTGCTTCGCAAGCGGTATCTCAGGGCACATCACTGTCATGGCATCCGGTATTTATGATGTTGTAGAGTGATGCATTCTGGGATATCACCAGTGGGTTTGGAAGCACCAAGAGATGTTATTGTGAGGCAGGGAAGAATTGAAACAAAGAACATAGTTAATGTGTTTTGGTGCCAAATGCTCCCTGCAGCCTCGTTAGGCTAAACTTCATTTGAACTCATGTTGTAGAGTTCCCCTTAAAAACTGATTAGAGTCATAAGTTATTCGTGTCATTCTACATGTATCCTTTCTCACCGATTCCAGGGCAAATGTGCTCAATTTGTAAATCCAAAAATGATTCTTCTGTCAAAGCGGCAAATTCCACATGGAAGAGGATAATTAAATTGTCCAGCTTCTGCCTCTCACATCACCAACACTAAACAAAAGCCCCACAATCAGAATTCAGTTGACAATTCTGCTGCTCATGCACTAGGGAGAATGCAATCCTGCTCAGTCTTCCAAAGGTATTTTGGCTGTACAGGGAGAAGAGAACTAAAACTAATGTAATACACTCAGTGGGTATGGCTAAAATACACACACGGAGCAGAGATGTTGAATAGGGAAGTTCATTTTTTACTTAGTGGCTTTTTGGACCCTGGCTACTGAAAGCTTTTCATTCCTAGCCAAGCCCTCCATGCCTGGGATCAGTTTAATAGGCGTAATCTGGTCACCTCCAGAAAAGTACATCGCTATGGAGATAAGGTGTCACATAATACATGCCTTGTATAATGGTCTACATCCCTTCTCTTATTTATTATACACCTTTCTGATCCAGCCTAGGACCCACTGACATCTGTTTCTGTAACTGAACGTAGCATATATACCTCCACGTTACTATGTGCTTGAATGTCTAAGCCCCTTCTACAGCCAGCATCTTCTCTACAGCTCAGTGGGCCGAGTAAGTCTGAGCTTTGTCTTCTGTGCCAGCTGCAAGCGACTCTGCTCCAGGCATTTGATCAACAATTACAATGTCTCCCCATTGCTCAAGTGGACACCCAACACCCACCTGTGCTCCCTAATCACAATAAATGGGCACCAGTCTTCAAACAGACCCAACAAAACCAAAGTTCTTGAGTTGTCCAAAAAGCAGAGGATAAACAGCAGAGAATTTAATTCTGTTACTTCAGATTTTGTGCCAAGATTTTGAGACTGAAATCCAAAGCCATAGGTCTCTGGAATGACGTGGGCAGGATTTCCCCAACCATTAAAACAGCAGCTCCAAAAGTAAGTTTTTTGTTTTGTTTTCCCCAAAACTTTGCACAAACCTGACCTCAGTCAGAATTCCCTTTGTTCAAAGTCAAGAAACATCAATTATTTGGAGACATCACTGAGCTGGAGCAGATATATGCTCATCCATGTCTACAATTATATTGTTGTGGTTTGGTAAGGACATGTGTGTGAGACAGACTAAATGTTAAGATTTATACAGTATAATTCCTACCCACTAGCCATCCAGCTCAAAGGACATCTGCTAAAGTTCTCTGTCCCTTTCCTGCAACGGAGCTGGGAATAGGATGTGAAAAGCAGTCAGGGAAGGGCAGGGCAGAACAGACTGAAGGGTAACAGCAACAAAAATGCTCATTGAGTGAGGTGAGCAACATTGCATCCTCTGCCATCAATATGATCTAGAAGGGAGCACTGTAAGGTCATGAAGTCCTTAAAGGGTCATAGTCTCTATCCCACATGGTGTGGCAGTTCTCCAATATCCCGACCCCTACTCAAGTCTTGACTTGAACATTTCCTGTGAAGATTTCACCACACCTCTGTGTACTAATTGATTTTATGGTTATAAAAGTTTTTCTTACTATTTAAGCAAAAACTTTTCTTGCTTAATTTTATTATTCCTCATCGCTGACATCCAATAAGGTTCCTTTAGTGAGCAGCAAACCTCAAAGCAGTTTGGATGAGCTCTGAGGGGTGGAAGCAAATCAAATGGGAATAAAGGATTCTACTTCATTTTAGATGTACTTCTTTTTGCTCCCTTTACTGTGTAATCTCAAATTGCTCAAATTTCCTTCTATGGGCACTGTTCCATACTGCTAATATTTAATACAAGCCAGGCGATGGGGCTCTGGAAGGAATGCCTGTTGAAAAGGCTTAGTTTAGGAAGAAGACTGAGCTGCCTATATTCCTTAACCTCAATGTTTCTAGTGATACTAAACATGAAAACCAGATACTGCTTCTACTCTTGTGATTCTAGACAGTGACTGGACAACAGCTCTCATCACCCAAGGAGACACTTGTTAACACTACATCTCCCATGTGCCACAGTAACTCTAAGGGCTTCTCTGCATTGTGAGCTACTGCTCGGCCAGCCGTGGTGCAAACCTACAGAGCACTAGATTGCTGAGTAGTAACGTCCTATATTGACTCCGCTACCACACAGTGGAAGTCCTGGAGTGTGGCTTAGTGTATTATGGCTTGACAGCGTAAGGCCAGGTGGCCTGGAATCACCAACAGTTGCTTTAATGAAGAGAGAAGCACTGGCCTATATCTGACAATGGGATTCACTCAGAACTGAAAGCAGGGTGACTTAGCATTTTGTCAGGTCTGTCAGATGTAAAGCTAGACAAGAAGGACATTAGTGTGTCCTAAAATATCTTCCCAGGCCAGAGAGGCATCACCACTTTGCAAAATGGTAAGACTGAATCAAAGCATGAGTGTGTTGTTAAGATGCACAAACGTTACAGTGCCCAGACACAATGAGTTTGTCCCACTGGAAAAACCTTGGAAGATGGCAACCATCATTATTATTAGTGCCAGCAATGCACTGGGCACATCATGGAAGAGTTATAAAACAATAATAGGGTCCTTGCCTCAAAGAGAATCAAATATAAATAAGGCAATGTATAAATGAGTACTTTCCGTATGCAGAACACTTATGATTCACAGATCTCAAAGCACTTTACAAAGGTAAGTCAGTGCCATTATCTCTATCTTATAGAGGGGGAAACTGAGGCACTGAGAGGTTAAGTGACTCACCGATGGTCACACACAGAAATAGCATCCACTAGTGGGACTGAATGCAGGAGAAAGGAAAGAAACCATGCGGTGAAGTTTAAAATTTGTCTTGTTCATTCATGATTTTTTCCTCCCCCAGAGTGTTTGTTGCTTTTTTTCCATATTATCTTTCTTCTTTTATGGAACAAGTTTATGGGGTGGTAGAAGAAGTATGTTCTAAAGAGGAACTGAATGTAGCAGAGGCACGTTCAGCCTGGAACAGGGAGGAGACAAAACATTTGCCACCATACACTATGGCCAAAGGTGCAAGGAGGAGCAAACTTTAAGAAAATAGATAGGGGTTCCACAGCCCAAACCTGAGTGTTAAATAGATTCATTTATATTTATTACTATTAGTATGACCTCTGTGTCCTCAGGTGTGCACTGCATTTATTCATGCCTGCTCTACGCAGATAGATCAGTTGGTTCTCATATATAGCACTGGTGGTGCTCTGCCCATGCCAGTGACCCAGATGAAGTTCAAACTCTCCCTGGAGGAACTTGCAGTCTAAGCCTGAGATTTTCAAAGTCACCTAGATGGTTTGATTGCCCAATTGCCATTAATTTTAATGGGTATTGGGTGTCCAGATCCCCTTGGTGGCTTTGAAAACCTCCACCTAACTGGCACTAGAGGCTGCAGCATCACACAAACTGGAAAAGACGCAGTCCCATAGAGGAGTGTGGACATTAGAGGTGGAATACTTCCCAAAGCTGGTTGGGTTTCAGGAGCATTATAAAAGAGGAAAGGATGGGGCTTGTCATATATTAATTAAAATGGTTCGGGCATAAAGGAAAGCATGAAAAAAGGTACAGAATGGGTAAAGGGACCGCTCAGCTCAGGAAAGAAGTTGGGGCAAACATGAGGGAATGGAAAGCGTATACTGAAGGAAACAAGAGATAAAGGCTGGCAAAAAAGGAAAAAGGAGAAACACAAACTCTATTAGCAGTAAAAGGAGTGAGAAAACCAGTGATGCATCTGGCAAGAGAAAGATGATCTTGACAGTGGCATTCTGGTCAAGCTGCAGAGTTGGGAGATGGGGGAAGCTGGAAGGGAGGAGGTTGCAATAGTGAAATAAGATGACTGAAGTCTTAGCAGCAGAGAGCATCAGAAGGGTGAAATCTGGAGATATGTGGCCTGATTCTCCTCCAAGACTAGTGTAAAAACCTCAGAACGGCCATACTGGGTCAGACCAGTGATTCACTTAGCCCAGTATCCTGTCTTCCGAGAGTGGCCAATGCCAGATGCTTCCAAGGGAATGAACAGAACAGGTAATCATCAAGGGCTAGTCTACACTTACCGTCCGGGTCGACGCGGTGAGTTCGACTTCTCGGAGTTCGAACTATCGCGTCTAATCTGGACGCGATAGTTCGAACTCCCCGCGCGCTCCGGTCGACTCCGGTACTCCACCACCGCAAACGGCGGTGGCGGAGTCGACCTTGGAGCCGCGGAGTTCGATCCCGCGGCGTCTGGACGGGTGAGTAGTTCGAACTAGGGTACTTCGAGTTCAGCTACGCTATTCCCGTAGCTGAACTTGCGTACCCTAGTTCGACCCCTGCCCTTAGTGTAGACCTGCCCTAAGTGATCCATTCCCTGTCGTCCAGTCCCAGGATCTAACAGTCAGGGACATAGGGACACTAAGAGCATGGGGTTGCATCCCTAACCATCTTGGCTAATAGCCACTGATGGACTTATCTAGTTCTTCTCTGAATCCAGTTATACTTTTGGCCTTCACAACATCCTCTGGCAACAAGTTCCACAGCTTTACTGTGCATTGTGTGAAGAAATATTTCCTTTTGTTTGTTTCAAACCTGCTGCCTATTAATTTCATTAACTGACTCCTGGCTCTCATGTGATGTAAATTGCTAAGACACACTTTCTTACTCACTTTCTCCACACCAGTCATGATTTTAAAAACCCTCTATATCCCCCACTAGTTGTCTCTTTTCCAAGTTGACTAGTCCCAGTCTTTTTAATCTCTTCTCATATGGAAGCTGTTGCATACCCCTAAATATTTGCATTGCCTTTCTCTGTATCTATTCCATATCGATAGATCTTTTTTGAAATGGGCAATCAGAAACTCATGCAATAACCAAGATCTGGGCATATCATGGATTTATATGGCAGCATGATGATAGTAACTATCTATCCCCTTCCTAATAGCTCCTAACATTGTTAGCTTATTTGACTGCCACTATACATTGAGCAGATGTTTTCAGAAAACTATCCACAATGACTCCAAGATCTCTTGCTTGAGTGGTAACAGCTAATTTAGACACGATCAATTTGTAAGTATAGTTGGGATTATGTTTTCCAACGTGCATTACTTTGCATTTATCAGCATTGAATTTCATCTGCCATTTTGTTGCCCAGTCACCAAGTTTTGTGACATCCCTTTGTAGCTCTTTGCAGTCAGCTTTGGACTCAACTACCTTGAATAATTTTGTATCATCTGCAAATTTTAGCACTTTACTGTTTGCCCCTTTTTCCAGATCATTTATGAATATGTTGAACACTGGCCCCCATACAGATCCCTGGGGGATACTACTATTTACCTCTCACCATTGTGAAAATTGACCATTTATTCCTACCCTTTGTTTCCTATCTTTTAACCAATCCATGAGAGGATCTTCCCTCTTATCCTAGGACTGCTTAGTTTGCTTAAGAGCCCTTGGTGAGGGACCTTATCAAAAGCTTTCAGAAAAAGTCCAAGTACACTATATCCACTCGATCATCCTTGTCTACATGGTTTTTGACCCCTCAAAGAATTCAAATAGATTTTTGAGGCATAATTTCCCTTTATAAAACCTGTGTTGACTCCTTCACCAACAAATAGTGTTCATCCATGTGTCTGACAGGCAAAATGCTTGAAACTGGTACTGAAGTTAGGCTTACTAACAGGGTTACCTCTGGAGCCTTTTTTTTTTTAAATCGGTATCACATTAACTATCCTCTAGTTATCTGGTACAGAAGCCGATTTAAGTAATAGGTTACATACCACAGTTAGTAGTTCTGCAATTTCATATTTGAGTTCTTTTAAAACTCTTGGGTGAACACCATCTGATAAATTAAACTGAAGTCACCAGGACCAATTTGTTCCAAAAATAAAATAAATCAGGAATTACTCCATGGAAGCCCATGAGTGTTACACCAGATTAGTACCAGTGTGAGGTCAGAGTCAGACCCATTGTAGATGGAATGATGTCTTGGTTACGAAGAGTCAGTAATTCAGGCTGTAGTTTCCACTAGGACCCAAATGTGAAATTTTCCAATTTAAACATGCTAACCCCTAGTTTTAGCAAAATACTTGTCTATATTTTCTACAAGGTCCCATAAAACAATCCATCTTCACACATGCATTTCAGTAGAATTTATAGTGGTGGAGCCAGATCCTCATTTGGTGTAAACTGGTGCAGCTACACTGATTTCAATGGAGTTAAAACAGTTGAGTCCAGACTATGGTTTGGATTCTGATCTTAATTCTACTGGTATAAAACAGGAGTAACTCTATTCAAGTCAAAAGAGTTAGAGCAACATAACCAAAGTACTTTGGTTATAGCAACGTTACTAAAGTAAGAAATTGGCCCAAAGTACCAACTTTCCCTTTGTAACCTCCCTCATACTTCTTCATTTGTTGGTGTCTGTGTGGTACTAGACTAGGCATTCCAGGTAGTAACAGTCATGCCTGGAAGACGAGAGATGCCTTAAGACTGAGCAGCAACCTGTAAACAAGAACACAATTTTATGTGGTTCAGAGTTAAATGTGTGATCTCCACACACTAATCCATGTCACTTAGGCACATGCAAGTGGGAAATAATCAGTGCTCCAATCTGAAGCTGTCAGTAGTGAGTTATGCAGAGGCTTAAGTTTTAGACAGCTGCCAATAAATAAAGCTGACCTTCACTTCCTCATTCTTGTGAGGAAGCAGGGGAAAAAGAAAATCCATTAAGGAATTCCACCAAGACAAGAAAAGAAACAGGGAGAAGGGAAAATAAAACTCTCTCACAGTTCTCTGGGAGAAAATGGTTCCAGCAACAGCTGTCGCACATTTACTCACTGACTCCTTGAATCATCTGCTATTGAGAGAGGTTGCCAAAGAAGATCAAGGAGAAAGAGAAACTCTGATATTCATTGCTGGTGCTATTGGGAAAATGCTAAATCCAAAACCAGTGAGCAGCTGAGATGGAGCATGAGGATTTCAACCAGAAGAGGGGTCAGGAAGTAACAAGAGGGGAAGGGGAAAAAGGAAATTATGCACCACTGCTGCCAGGATGGTGACTGGGGGAAAGCACATGTTGTGGAGTGGGAGGGAAAGGCCACTCTCAGAGTCACTGAATAGAGATCATGGTCTTCATTATTAGTGATAAATGTTTGTTCTTACAAGGAAGCCACGAAAAGTCAAGGAGGGAGGGACTAAATGGCTCAGGGGACTGGTAAAGTCATAGGGAGCTTTTCACTCCTATGTCACTGGTTTCAAGCTAACCTGAGTCAGTACTGGCCAAAAGGTGATAACCATCTGATGCCTTGTGTGAAACGAATTGTCAGGTCTCAATCCAGTCCCAGGTCTCCATACGACTCAACATGCAATCACAAGTGGCACCCCTCATGGCAGTTTCAGCAGAGAATCCTACAAAGCAAATAGCCCATGAACTCCTCTCTCATCCTTTCACTAGCTGGTCCCAGGCGGTGAGGGCTGAAGCACAGTAGTGAGGCAGTGAGTCAAGTCTTGCACAACTACTGCCTGTATTGTAACTTTCCTCTGTTCCTATCTAGGGCTGTCAATCCAGCACCTTTCACCAGCACAAAATTCCATTCTAAAGCAAAACAAAATCTAATGAGCATGCCAGAGTTTTAGATCTTTTTCATCTTTAAGTTACTCCGCAGGGCACACCAGTGAGATGTTTTCTAAAAGATCTGCTCTAGTTCAAACAGGAATTACTTCAGGGAAGTTCTATGGCCTGTGTTATGCAGGAGGTCAGACTAGAAGATCAGAGTTGTCCTTTCTGGCCTTAGAATCTATGACAAAGACTGAGCTCAGGCCAGGTTCCAGAGAAGCAAAATCTTCCCCACTTTCTATGGACCTAATAGTCCCATTTCTGTCAGCTTCCAAGCCTGAGATGCTGAAATCCTCCTCCTCTTTGGCTCATCTGCTGTTTCCTTAAATAGCCTATTGTCTCATCATCTATGTGAAAACAGAGCAGAGCCTTTGTGGGGTCCCAGACATCTTTTTCATGAGGCCAATCCACAATTTCATCTTTTGTCATGAACAATGGAGCCAGAGCAATTTGTTTCCACTCTGCATATTCAGAATATGCGTCTCCTGTTCCTCCTGTGTAGAGTTTGCTTTTGATTAGTTTTCACTACTCAGGAAGAATTCTAATGGCTTAATTGTGTTGATGCCAGATCCCTGTTTGGGGGAATTCTGAGTTGGTTTTATAGGCTCAGAGAGAATTTCTGAGGAGGGAGTTAGAGAGCAATGGATTGGAATCTAGCTAAACCAGGAAGCTTTAAACCCTTCAGAGAACTCATGCACTGAGAGATGCTATTAAATGCTCAGGTGATAGGAGACATTTCCCACCAAAATTGTCCTTGGAAGCCAAAGGAGATGTGAAGTATTGGCAAAGTCTTGGTTATAAAGCTGCAGATCCAAGACCCAGAGTGAACAGCTGCTCAGAAAGGGTGTTATTGTTTTATTGTATTAAATCCAGACTCAGTCCTCTATTATCTCCCAGGCAACTGTGCCTGAGGCACATACAGTAAAGGCACAAGCTGGCTTGTCTAGTGCCTCCTTGGGCTCAGCCACCTCACCTCCTTAGTGAAAGCTCCAGATCCCCCAGTAAAGCAGAGACATTCATATCCCTCTTCCTTGGCCTGGCTGTCAAGGAACTGCAAGACCACTCTGAGCCAAGGCCAGGACTAGAGGGTAACAGTGCTTCACACTTGAAAGATGAGATATGAAGCTTTATGTCACTGGCATTCTTAACTGAGAACCTTAAAGTGTGGCATCAGCTTCCTTCTTTGCCTTTCACTGAGCATGGCCCATGTTCACTTGGGATGCCGCCACTGATCCACTGAGAGACTTAAATGGGTGGAGGGTGGCAATGGTAGGTATTTGAAGACTTCTTCAGAGTTAAGCTAAGAACTGCTTGGGTTCAACTTGTTGGAGAGAATTCTGGAAAATGCCATTCCAGTTTCTGGACACAGGCTTTACAAAATTAGTAAGCAGGAGCATATCCCTGCTGCTAACCACATTTTTTTTTTTAAAAAAGAGGAAGCAAACACTTATCTTTCTTCCTCATGCCCCCTTCCCCCAATGCAAAAACATTTGACAAAGGCAATTATTTGTGCATTCCATTAATTCGTGGATGAGATAATAAGTGAGTTCCCCCAGGCTCACAAGAGCTTCTGTGAATCATTAGATGCAACTTCTCAAAGGCCCAGCTGTACAAGATGAGATGTGTTACCATACACTAGCCCAGCAATGATTTATCATCCCAGTCATTTACAGTTCGAGATAAATAAAAAGATATACACAGGAGGCGGCACTTGAGTTGACTTGGGATTGCTACAGCATATGGGTTTATTCAGCAGATCAGATCAGTCAAGTTGGGACAAAGAATTAAAATCTGATTGAAAGTTGCCAGGGCTGTGAATTACTGCCAAACACGCGAGGTCACCCCAAAGCGCCTCCAGTGTAAACAACCTCAAGCTTCAGAAAGGCTTCCTCAGTTAGGCTAATTACCAGAAAACGATAGAGATTTAAGGTTATCCTTTCTTTTTCTTACATGCAGACTACAGCACACTAACCATTGTACTCTCTCTGCATTTGGTTTCCATTCCTCAACTCCATCCTTTGCATCAGCGATTCCCAACCTCTTACTGGTACATTAGTCTTTTGGGGCTGAAGTCCTAGTCTCCCCAGCTCCCTATTGTCATTATGGTTGCATTAGCACTGAGACCTCAACGTGATAAGCTCTGCACAAACACATAGCGAGACAGTGAATGCACAGAATAGCTTACAATCTGAATAGACAAGGGAAAGGGTGGATGTGGAAACAGAAGCACAGAGATGAAGTGTCTTGGTCAAGGTCACAGAGTAGGTCAGTAGCAGAGCTGGGAAATAGACCCCAGGTCTCCTGATTCCTAGTTGTGTAACCTGGACAGTAAGCCACTTGACTCCCTGAGCCTCTGTACTGGGACTCACCTTGATGAGAAACAACCACATGAGCCTCTGTTGGCGACCAGTGACCATGTCCCACTTAGCTGTGCATGCTGCAAACTTCCACGGAGCTTGAACTACTTTTACAATCCCAAATTTAGAGCAGCCCAAGATCCACTGAAGCTTAGAGTATGCACAAGCTGAATGGACGGTCAGGGGCAATGGCTGATGTAAACAAGGTTTTAGGACCTAATTGTATATTACCCTCCTTATAGTAGCCAGGCAAAACTCAATGGAAACTTCACCCATGGAAGGAATTTTGGGTTGTACTATAAGAACGGTAAACTAGTACAGTGCCAATATGTTTAGAAACCATGGCTTAACACAGCTGCTCACAAGGTTTCTCCTCATCGAGATGGTTGTTTCATTAGGAAGAGGCAGGTCATGGCATCAGTTTATAATCTCCATAACCAGAAAGTCAGTAATCTATCTTTGAGTTCTTCCTCTATACTTTGAACAGGAAATATCTGTGTTAACTGTGGGGTAACAATTGGTAAATGTTGAGTTATTAATGGCTTTTGCTATAGATCATTTACTCCATACTTTCTGCATTATGACAGAATTAAGCTCCGGGGGCCTTTATGCTATTGGCACTTAAATAGTACGGTAACAGGCACCCAATAGATGACATCAGTCTAGGTTAGAGTGTGAGATTACTGAAAGCCTTTCATTAATACAGCAGGACTCGGTTTTAAGGTAAGGCACAGTAGCTTTAAATCAGCATTGATAGCAGTGACTGACTGTAGAATATGTGTGATAAATAATCTATGTGCGGGAGTTGACACTACTTTGGTTGATCCAAAGTCCAGGTGAGGAAAATGGACTTTATGCCTCTGACAAGGTTATACACTGTGTAGAAGTACAAACCACCCTTTTCAAAGATGCATGGTGTTCAGCATTGTTGGCTAAGCATGTTTATACCTGGAATCTTGTCCTCTCTGCAGCATAGACCTGGTAGTGAAGCATGGCCTGTAGGACCTTCTTATGGCCATCCGGCACCAGGCAGACAGCCCCGAGGATCTCCAGCACAGCGATTTTGGTCTTGATGTTCTCAGTCCGTAAGCTCTGGGAGATGATATTGATACTTTCTGGATGGGCCAGGACATGTGCCCGTCCCTGGGAGTTGTTCATCAGTGCCTTGATACACCCTATAACGGATGTGTGTATGCGGCTCTCTGAGGTCTCATAGTCCATGCTCTTCAGGAAGTTCAACAAACAGGTCAGGCCATCCAGCTCTATAAACCTGGTCACAAACCTGAAGGGAAAAGGAAGAAAACAGAATTAAGGCAAATTGTACTGTAGGCATCAAATTAATAGACTATGGAACTATGATGCTAAGAACAGAGCAATTGGTAGCCTAGATAACTCTAGATGATTCCAGACAACACGTCGCAAACAGATGGTCAGTCTTGTTGTCATGGTCATTTTCCAATTTAGGTAATTGCATTCTGTCTGCTTCAAATCCCACCTTTTGTTTCCCCTATCCTGTGTGCTTGGACAGTGTTACTGTATACTAACTACCACGTTCAACCCCAATGGCTACTGCATTTCAATGGCTGGTGAAAAGATTCCTATATACTGGCAAATCTATAGGGCCCACACCTATAGTCCTGGATCAGGCAAAACTCCAAAAATGGCTTGTATGATCTCTGCTGGCAGGAGATGTGCTTAAGGAGGGAGCAGACTCAATGACCACCAGGGTCTGGCATGAGGACACAAATAGACTAGATATGTACAGTGAATTTTCAGAAGGAACAGCATGGAATAAAGCAGTGTTGGAACAAGTTTTGGGTCACTTTTCAAGTCACTGGGGTTCTGTGTCAAACTTTCGTTATGAAACCAGGCAAAACATGCCTGGTTTTAGATAAAGATCATGCACTAATCTGAATGGATACAACATAGAAAAAGCCCAAGGAGGGGTCTATAGTTTCATTCAAACCAAAGATAAAAACACGATAGGTCAGTTCATCCCTGGAATTAATCCACTGAAGTTAACTGAGTCCATTGAAGTCAGTGAAACAATACTGGGAACAAATTCACCCCATTGGTTTTAGTTAAGTTTCACTGTGAGTTTCCAGTAGGCTTAATATTTTGGGGTCCTACGCAAAGTGAAGTGAACAGGATCCCATCCAGTTCCCTGTCCAACTTGTGAACTCTGAGCGGCTCCAACTGTGTGTGTCATTGCTTTCAGTTCTCGTCTCTGTGCACAAGAACACTCCTGAGCCTCAATTATGTATTAGTATACAATGCACATTAGAAATAGGTCAGCCAGTCCTGTGGTTGGTACTCCACTTTACCACACAGGAAATTTCATGGCCTATCTGAAAGTTGGGCCAGATATACTAGACAGTTTGCCAACTTTCAGCTTACTTGGACCAACAGTTCTGAGCAGAAACCAGGCAAAACCTGGTGATTTCAGATGAGTTTTTTCTCTGAGGTTTGTTCAAACCTGAACTTCAAAGCAAATTTTAGAAGGGACCAAACACACATGCACCAACAGTGAGAAGAGGGATTTCATTAACTCAGCTCAGCGAAACTGCCAAGTTTCACATTGCTCGGATCACAAATTACTTGTCTTTTGGGTGTACCATCCTAATTATCTATATAAGCCATGGGAAGAGAAGCCCCTCTCCCCCCAGGTAGATGGAAAGACCATACAGAGAGCACCAGGAATTCAGTAAGACACCGAACACCCTTTGTTATTCTAACTGGTTGCAAGAAAACTAACGGGTAGTTCAAGGTCTGTGACCCATTCAGTTGCTGGCCTCTCTGCCGAGACTGCAATTTTGGCAGTCATGGCTAACTGTGGTGGTGCTGTGTCTGTCATACATGTGTCCATTGAAAATTGGACTGAGACCAAAATCATTTTGTGCAGACTAGCAGATGGCCATGAAATGATCACTTTTAGATGTTTCACCAGCTGTGGCCCAGAAGGGCCTGAAATTTTTTCCATTTTCTACCCTGAATAGGATGGTACAACACATATCAGCTCTGAGTCCTAACGTATTTACTTCAAATCTATTTATTCATGATGACTCTTGCCAAGTTCCTTTGTGAATCCAAGGGCTTGCCAAACTCTTTACCAAAACCCAGTGGCAAAAGCATTGCCATCCTCATAGCTCCAGGGCTAAGGGGAGGCTAAGACTGACACCACCCTGAGGACACAGCATTCTCCAGTGGTTCAAAAAAAATCACTCAGAGCCTGGTCAGTCAAGGGTTTCTGAATTCCACTTCCAACTGGAGCACTGGCTATTGGGGCGAGACATACAAGTGACTGACTTTCATGTACCTCTGCCGGCCCAGCTCTGAAGAACAGGTGACAAATAATTTGTGAAAGGCACAGTGACATTCTCACAAGCACAATACCCAAATAAATCTAATGGCAGAGAAACACTGCTAGGATTCCTAGGGTGAGGTCACTCCAGCAGGAGGGTAGGTGCAGGAAAGAGATTGATGTCAGAGACCTTGATTAACGACGAAGTTTCAAACAATGTCGGGATTTTCCTGTATCCTATCTGGTCCAGAGAGCAAAATGCTAATCTCTGTTACTCAATAGGAAGCAAACTTGACTACCTCCCAATCTCAGCTGACATCAGATGTAGGAATAAAGCTATGATTGTCACCTTCCCTTGTCAAAACACTTAGTGCCCTGTCATCAGGAAAAAGCTATAAATTGTGTGTGCGTGTGTGAGAGAGTATATATCTATATCTATATATACATAGATAAATAGATAGATAGATATGGGGGAGTCCAGCTCATGAGCTAAATGTCATTCTCACTGTATTTATTTGGCTGGCATGATGCATGCAAGACAGAGATGGGAGAGTTCAGCTCCTAGGCTGAATGCCATTTATATCACCACATTTCCTTATTGCTTTTGTGCATGCGTGTACATAAGCGCATGCGTGCACACACACACACACACACACACACACGCTTGTGCATGTATGAGGCATCCAGTCAAGTTTCTAGGGAAGAGTGCCATCATCGTGTTATGTGTGTGTACAATTAGCCTCCCACATGCCCCATATGTTGCACGTGAGGGCTTTGTTTTACATGGAGATTTAAAGGTGTGATGTCACAACACGTTTGCTAATGTGCCCTGTGTAACACATTCTAAAGTTCCAGCGTAGACAAGGCAGCATGTGCTTTAAATAGGTGCCATATTGGTTGCATTAAACCCTAGGCTCACTGCAGGTTTTTGCTTGACCAGCATAACTCATGTTAAAAATAGGGTTCTACACTAGGGTTTTAAAACATTTTAATTTGAATATTAGCTAACATAGCCTAATAACACGCCTCTCATCCTAATGTAGACAGGGCCTATGTGGCAGTGACTTTCCCCATGGCTGTGTCTTATTCTATGATCTATCCCCGTACAGATTGTGCTGCAGCCTCACTGTGAGAAATGACAAAGCTTGGGAAAGACGGAAAGAACATAAACTCCGGGGGGGGGGAGGAGAAGGGGGGCGCGTGGGGAGGGCAGGATGTTCCCACCCTACTGACAGTCAAGGCGATGTTTCCCAGGCTAGCTAAAGCAGTGGCCTTTGGATCAGGAGGCATGTACAACTCTGACAAACCTTGGACCTCTGCCCTGCCTGAAATTCAAAGCAGAATAGGCTGCATTTGCTGGATAGATTAGTGATCAGCTAAAGTACACAGGAGTGACACATGACTAAACCAAGCCAAAATAAAGAGAGCCCGACCTCCATGTATTTTAAGACTGCATAAAATAGGGTTGGAGCAGGGTAGAAGAGTGATGACATTTATTGCTGATAATTCAGATTAAATAAGATCTTTCTCGCTTTGCCCTCAAACTTGAACCAAAACTCTCCCAAGATTCCAAAAAGTTGGGTTAACTTCTCGTGCCCCTCATCAACTTTCATTTTCACTGTGCTGCTGCACTTCCATATTCAAGTGCTGAAATACAAAGAGCAAAGCTGTTCTCTCACCAATTCTAGTAATAACCTTTGAGGAGCTTTAAATTAAAATCCGTTTCCTTACAATACATATTTTCTTGAATGTTATGGTTGTTCCTGAGCACTGGGATGCATGCAATGACTTATTTTTATACAGCTGCTACCGAGAACCACGCACCTATTTATTATTGTAGGGCTGCTCCTGAGCACTGAGACAGACACACTGGTTTATTATAAATGGAATGTCTATTGCACTTTCATCTAAAAGCAGAGTGCTTTAATGAATTAAGCCTCAGAAAGATGCCAGAGATGCAGGTGTGTATCTTTTCAAATTTTACAGATGGGGATCCCAGTTAAAGGGACTTGGTTCTATAGTATTAGAAAGTACATATCCACATGGGGATACTTTGTTCAGTGACTCCTCTTACAGAGATACCTATGGGTAAGCAATCAAAGCACCCCCATCAGTATCTTGTTCCCCTTGCAGAAAGATTCTGTTCATTCCATTTGATACAAGTTTCGGTTTTCATTTGCCATGTTGCTTGGGGATCTAATGAAAAGAAGGGCCTGGAAAATGGGATTCATGTCCAAATTCAACTAAAAAGACTGGTATCTTGAAGGTCTATGTCCAGATCCCTTCTGTAAGCAGCTCTGATGTAGCTGTGGCTCCTCCACCCCCATATCCTTTTCATCAAAGAAGGAATTGGCTTGCTGATCGGGCATTGGCACAAGGCCCGTTTGGCAGCTAACAAATTGAGTCATTGGAAATTAGTTGAGACACGGACTTAACTCAAAATTTGGCTTTGCTTAACTATGGGAAAAAAGGGTTCTAAGCCACCGTCAGCAGTTTAAGAGGGAACGTTTTATGCGACAGTTCATTGATGCTAGTGCAGATGCTTATTATAAACTAATTAAATGAATGCCTGTTGTCAGAGGGACCCAGCTGAAGCAGCTCAGGGCTAGTTGAGAAAGCCCTGAAAAATCTGATCATTGGCTGAAGACACTTCCTTTACCCCACTCACATTCCCCTCCCAGGAGATTGGGGAGTGGGATCTTATTGGAAAGGCCTTCTTGAAGGATAGAAGGAAACTCATTGGTGGCAGTGAATATATGTTTGAGCTGGACACTCAAGCCCATGGAGATGTCTCGCTCCACTGCTTGCTGCCATAAATGTACTCAGCTGACATGATGAAAGTCTGTCAATTTCACTGAGTACACTCCAAAATAGATCTGCACCAATGCAAAGGATTGATTCCATTCTTTCACAGCAGCTATTGACATGTGGATTGAAACACCAGCGCCTAGCCTAAGAGTGGAGAAATTGTGGCAAGCTGCCATGTTTCCTGTTTATCCTTAAAGTCAATTTGTACTGTATTGTGTTCTTTGCTGTGCAAATAGAATACAGGCAGTATTAGATGGTCACTTGCAAGCAGGTTGTCCACAGATGCCAACAACATCCTCCAAATCATTTCGCCACTTTCAGCTACACTGCCCTGAAACTCACCACAGAGGAGGTGCTGTATGTCTCAGTACAGCACTTCCTATGAAGTTCTGTCAAAACTGCCACAAAGGATTCTGGGTTACATTGGGTTACATTACATAAGTCAGATGACAAGGGGATGAATATGGATTCAAATCATGAACAAGTTTGAGAGCAACATTCCAGCAGGTCAATAAGTCAGTCTCCCTTCTCCACTTAAAAGCTGCATGCTCATCCAGTACCTGCACACTCATCCAGCCCGAGGAAGACCAAAGGCTAAAGTGATGGGCCAATTGCTTGCTGCCTCAAAAAGAAGATGTGAGTGCATAGAGGTTTCTTTACGTTCAGAGAGCAACACAAATTGATATGCTGGGAGATGTTTCACCAATTCTAATTGGTGGCTATACTTAGGAAAAACCCTGAGTAGCCCAGGGGCATTAGGTTTGTCAGGGTTCCTGTCTGGCTTATAATCAAGATAGGCCCAAATCACAATACCAGCTCTGCATCCAGATTCGCTTTCCTAAAGCTCAGATCTGAAGCCTCCTATCTGCCGGGGTCCCCACTCTAGTTATAATTAGAGAGGGTCCCAAACCAAAATCCAAGTCCTGAACATTCCTGAACTTGATTCCAAAACTAGAGCCAATTCTGAACTTTGCAAGTGGCCAGCCTCTCTCTCTAATGGGCGAAAATAAATCCCTGGATCCAAAAATCTCCATAGTTTGAGGGATTGAAACCTGAATCCAGAATTCCCAGCGTGTCACGAAGCACTCAGAATCATAGAGCTCTTTCAAGAGAGAGGCCTTGTAGGAAGGCTGCACTGGCAACATAGTCTGCTTTTTAGATGTTCCCTTCCCATCCCTGTAGAACAGAGAACAAGCGTCATAATAAAAGTTGTTTTTGCTCCTGGAAAGCAGGTAGCTAGCACCCTAGTGAATTCTTAATGGGGCCAGGATCAAGCAAAGCAAAGAACAGTGGGTTCTTTCTGCTCAGATTAACATTTCCCACACTCTGGATTTTTCCTGAGATAATGTGACATTAGCTGCTTTCTCATGCTGACCCCACTTGACATACATCGCAGATTATTAGAGTGTGTGAGGGGTGAGACTCAGATTTATGGATGACATGGTAAACAAGAAACACTTTGTTGCTCTCTTACAGGGTCACATTTTCAGGAGCTTTGAATGGACTATTCTTCCTCCCTCCATGCAGGAAAGCAAACAAATCCTGACAAGAGAGGACTGCCTTCCTGTTATAGTTACAACGATTTAGGATTTGCCATAATGAATGAAGACACTGGTCCATCAATGACTCCATCCTGCCTCCCCCAGGGACTAATACCTGATGCTTTGGAGGAAGCTGTGTACGCACGCACATGCACCATCCAGCCAGCTGTACAACTCTCTGCATAAAGGGAGAAAACCTCTTTTTCAATTATTGCTCCCAGCTGCTTGGTTTGGTTAATTGGAACATGCTCCAGAATTATTGCTGGTGTATAACTGCATCGATCACATTCAATTTGACCCTTTACTAAGTCCACACGTCTATATAATTCATGCTCACAAAAAAAGTTGCAACAACATGAAGAGCAGACATGCAAAACTCAGCCATTTGGCTTTGCAGGAACACGTGAGAAAGAGATTATTCTCAATTGCCATCCACCTGGGTTCCCAACTTTCTTGGAGGTGGCATTCACAAAGGTGGATGGTTTCAGTGGGAGTTAGTACCTTTGTGGTTTCTCTCTTGGTGTCACTTGGAGCTTTGGCTTCAGAACTCCCCATGGAACTGTCACACTTCACCAGGGTATATATTGAAGCCCCAGGAAATTGAGTGATATATCTGCATCCAAACCATGCAGAAGTCAATCTCAGGCTTATGTGAAATGTTCATGAACTTTTTGACCAATCCTTCTATTTCCTGAGATCACACCTGTTATGGATCTATTTTCTATACACTGTGCTTTCCAATGTAAAGTCTCTCTAAAGGTAGCCAGCTTGTAATTATTCAGTATTGCTGCACCCAACAAACAAAAGGTGACCTTAGATTTCTGAAGGTGAAATATACAGAAAAACAAACAAAAAAACCAACTTAAGAATACAAGCCTAGAAGACACCTCCTAGATCATAGAGTCCTCTGCTATCACAGACAAACCCATCATATAATCAAACATCTTGCTACATTCTCATAACTACATGCATCACAGGAACAAAACACCACACCAGCTGCATGTCAAATTACTTGGATGTTTCATACTTAGCATTTTGAGTTGCTCCAGATAAAGGATATTTGAATCCAACAAAGTTTGAGAGTTAATACTGACATGCCATCCTTAATTCAATAATATATGCGGGATACCGCACACCATGTGGTCTAGAATCTGATTACCACAATTTTCAAAGACCTTCTTCAGGTTTCTAACAATGCAACTTGTCTATGCTTTCCTGAGGCACATTCGTAACTCCTCACATGCACCTGGATAGAGTGTTTAGAGGTGAAGGTTGCAAGGACCCCTATCAAAATTATGAGCTACCAAAGGCTTTCTTTGAAGATGAAAACTGGGTACCTGCCCACAATCTGCTGAGGGTTCTCTCACTGCCACTGTTTCCTGTGTCAGATATAGCCCTGTGAAGGAGTGGGTGAAAGAGGAGATGAACAACAATTACCTCATGGGTTGAGTCCGCAGAGCTGTTTTCAAGTCTTCAACTATTTTATTTCTCATTTCTGTTTCTTCTTCATCAAAAGCGTATAGGGTCTGCATCTGTTTGGAAAGCAGAGAGATGGTTACAAAAGCCAGAGCTGCCTGATGATAGGTCAGAGAAAACAGACTGCTAGATAGCCCAGAGGTTGTCAATAAGAAATATTCTACCAAGTCACTTGGAGGTGCTTGCTGCTTCCAGCTGCAAAGCTGAGTCCAGCTGAGACTGCTTCTGTTCCTGTGGATTAGCAATAGTGTATAACCCAGTGTTCTCAGATTACTAGAGAAAGTCGCAGATGCCCTCACAAAATAATTGTTCCTGTGTCTTATCTGGGATGTTCACCGCAGTATGTCTGAACAAACAATTTAACTCTCAACATTCCTAACAGGTAGGTATTCGAGGGAAGTTATTATTCCCCTCTATTCAGCACTGGTGAGGCCACACCTGGAGTACTGCGTCCCGTTTTGGGTCCCTACTACAGAAAGGATGTGGACAAAGTGAAAAGAGTCCAGTGTAGGGCAACGAAAATGATTAGGGGGCTGGGGCACATGACTTATGAGGAGTGGTTGAGAGAACTGGTCTTATTTAGTCTGCAGAAGAGAAGAGTGAGGGGGCATTTGATAGGAGCCTTCAACTACCTGAAGGGGAGTTCCAAAGCGGATGGAGCTAGGCTATTCTCAGTAGTTGTAGATGACAGAACAAGGAGCAATGGTCTCAAGTTGCAGTGGAGGAGATCTAGGCTGGATATTAGGAAAAACTATTTCACTAGGAGGATGGTGAAGAACTGGAAGAGGTTACCTATGGAGGTGGTGGAATCTCCATCCTTAGAGGTGTTTAAGGCCTGGCTTGACAAAGCCCTGGCTGGGATGATTTAGTTGGGATTGGACTAGATGACTTCCTGAGGTCTCTTCCAACCCTAATCTTCTATGATTCTATAATTCTATTACTGTTCCAATTTTTAAGACAGATAGACCAAGGTACAAAGAGGATAAGACCTACATTTTCAGTTGTATTCACTAATTCTGGGTGGCAGAGTTTTTTGGGTGTCCAGGCCAAAGGCCAGTACTCCTGATCTAGTCCCACCCAGCTCTTCCGCTGACTTGCTGTATGACTTTGGGCAAGTCACTGAAACCCACACTTTCAAACTTGGATGCATAAAGCTAGACACCTAAATTCAGAGTCAGACACTTGAAATGGGTAGCCTGATGTTCATAGGTGCTAAGCACACATAGGTCTCAGTGAAGTCAATTGGATTTGTTTCGTGCTCAGCACCTCTGAGAATCAAGCCACTACATTTGAACATTTTGGCCTATATCTTTCTCAGCTTCCCTAATTGTAGAAGATGGATGATCATTCCTACCTTATTGATAGGGGTACCGTGGGGTTTCACAAAACAATATTAATACTAGGAGAACCTCAGCTCTCAACTCAGGGTCTTCTTGAATAAATACCTTGATCAAACAAATATTATCCAGCACCTACAATCATGACCCATTATAGCAGAATACTAGTGTCTTTATGATAATGGTTCAGCAAGGAAGTCCCAGAGAAAAAACCTTCTTTCACTAGATCATCTCTTAACTCTCCCCCTCCCCTTCTTCCCTAAACTCTTCTGTGTTGCAAACCATGCGGTGCCAATGCATGTCAAATCCTGAGGGTGGTCACTTGGCTAAGACCATGGCTGGTTTATGCTACACAGCTGGTACAGGGAGCTGTATTTAACTCTAGGGGTCCTCTTTCTGATCCACACTAAAGTCAAATTCACTCACTAACGGAGCAAGATATTTCCTGCCCTAATGGAATGGCAGAGCGCTACTGATGGAAAATGAGCTGACAACGTTTTATCTTCTGCCAGCATCTCCAACAGCCAGAAACATATACTGAAACACTCAAGCCAAGCCATATACAATCCCCTCTTCAAAAAAATAAATAGAAACCATGAAAATGCATTGTGGAATCTCAATAGCAGATTCTTGGGGCGGGTTTTGGTGCTTGATTTGTAGTTCCTTGGGTGAGGGCCCATATGGTCAACTTTTCTTGGCCCATAAACATTCCTTTGAAAGGCTCCCATTTTTACAATAGCTTACTTTCTCCTCTGACCCATTGCTGGAGAGAGGCACATGGATGGCAGGAGGGTTTTCAAAGGTATTTTGTTGAGAGTGGAAACAGCCTGTTTCCAAGTGAAACAAACATAAGTAATCCTGCTTTTGCAGCAGATGGTTAATTACAGAAAAACCCTTTCTGGAAGCTATGAGCAGCCAAGAGCCCTTCACTTCTCTCACAGCTACACAAGGCCAGGAACATGACTCCCTGTGCCTCCTCTAATAACAGAAGGGTCAGATGTCCATATCATGAAATTACAGTGTGAAAGTTACAGAAAACAGGATCACACTAGGAGAGAGGGACGGGAAACTATTGTGTTTGGGGATCACTGTTTGTGGCTGCATTTCATAGTTATGTTTGGTTGGGAAATAGATTTTCTGAACTAAAAACTGCATTAAAGGGATAATGTTGGCCTAGTTTAGGACTCCATGTTAGTAAATTTTGTTCCACAGACAAAAAGGAGGAGCAAACTGTTGCAGGTGCTTCAACCAGCCTGAGATACTCCATGCACAATTTCATACAGACTATTTTTGCATGTTCAGAAATGTTGATTTGAATGCATCAGGGAAATCTGACATCCAGCTACCTGGTCTGCATGGATTAGTCTGAGACTGCACATATGTGCAAAAAACTATATACAAGGAATTGTGTGTTCAAAATGACAGGCAACCTTAAAGGCTACTTTTGGAAATTTGGCTCAGTGTGAATAGAAATATTTTAATTTCAACTGTATTTTGTTTAAAATCCAAGGGAAAAAACTCCCCCATCCTCCTGTGCCCTGAAATACTAGAAATCCAAACACAGCAGCCTAATGCTAGTGCATGAGAGCCAGAAAGCAAAACTGACTAGAAGCGGAAAATGAACTGACCTGCCTAGTTTCATTTGCCAAGCTAAGTCAGATGGAATAAAGGAAATAAATAACAGAAATAGTACTAAAAAGTACCACCAACTGGATTTTCAGAATTTTACAGTTATGGTCCAAGTTCCTTATTTTGATCTCACCTGTACCATTTTTACAACTTGTTACTCAGCTGAGTTCAGTGAAATTACTTCCGATTTAAAAAAGTATAAGTGGATCAAAATCAGGCCCTATGTCATAATTAGAGTATGGCCATTTATTATTGTTAGTAGTCACATTAATATCTGGGCAATATCCCTTTAAAAACATTCAAAGAAATGAGCTCAGGTGGAATTCAAGCTGCCATGACATCTCTGGAACTGGATTAGGGATGATCCAAGAGCAGAAATTCTCAATTACAGAATTAAATTTTAAAAACCAAACAAACGTAAGATGCTCTAAGCAAACAACAGTTTAGAGCAGCATGAACCAGATGGGAGATGGAGTCATCTTCCACCTGTTAGATTCTGCTGAAAGATATATTTTCTTTTATGTCCCATGAAGCTGTTTTGCCCTGAGCAAATGATTTCTGAGCCAGAGAAAAGGGCCTGGTAACAGCTGTATTTATTAATCTTGACTCCATCTCATGCTCTCAACACAGCTATCATGCCAAAGAGCTGTATGTGCAGCTACTGTTCACCAGCAAGCCCTTCTGTACAAGTGCAAATATAGCCAAGATCATAAAAGCAACATGGTGGTGGTCAAAAGTAATCTTCCTTCTCCCCAGTAAACCGGGGATTGCATTTATTGAGGCTGCCAAGCAGACAGTGTCACAGAGAAAAAGAGACAAGTCTCTTGACATGTGCTAGAAATAGGGCAGCTGCTACATCCTACAAAGAGAAGTTTCATGACTTGACAAATCAGCCAAGATGACGACAACCCTGATATTTAGAATGGTGTACGATTTTGTGTCTGCAGATAATCACTGATATGATTTGTTGCACTTGTCAAATTACTGGATTTACAGGCACAAAATTACAGGTGTAGAACTGAAGGCCACTCTTCTAAGTTAGGTAGCATCAATGGTTAGCTCCCTTTCTTCCAGGGATTGACACAGAAGCTATTCCATTTTGAACTAGTTGGTATTGTCCTTCCAATTAGACCATCTGAAGGACAGCTCATACAATTATAATAGGGGGCATGACAGTCAATAAAGTTATACAGACAAACACAGTATAAAACTGGTGAGAGGATCATAGAAATGTCGGTCTGGAAGGGGCCTCGAGAGGTCATCAAGTCCAAGCTTCCCCACTGAGACAGCACCAAGTAAACCTAGACAAGGGGTGGGCAAACTTTTTGGCCTGTGGGCCCCATCTGGGTATGGAAATTGTATGGCGGGCCATGAATGCTCACAAAATTGGGGTTCAGGAGGGGATGAGGGCTCTGGCTGGGGGTGTGGGCTCTGGGGTGGGGCCAGAAATGAAGAGTTTAGGGTGCAGGAGGGGGCTCTGGGCTGGTGCAGATGGGGTGGAGTGCGGGGGGGGGTGAGGGATCAGGCTGAGGATGAGGAGTTGGAGGTGCAGGAGGGTGCTCCAGGCCAGGACAGAGGGGTTTGGAGGGCAGGAGGAGAATCAGGGCTGGGGCAGAGGGTTGGAGCATGGGGGCGTGCCTCAGGGGTGCAGGCTCTTGGAGGTGCTTACCTCAAGCAGCTCCTGAAAGCAGCAGCATGTCCCCCACTCCAGCTTCTACAAGGAGGCATGGCCAGGCGTCTCTGCTGCATGCTGCCTCGTCCGCATGCACCGCCCTTGCAGTTCCCATTGGCCATGGTTCCCGACCAATGGGAGCTGCAGGGGTGGTGCTTGGGGCAGGAGGAGTGTGCGGAGCCCCCTGGCTGCCCCTATGTGTAGGAGCCGAAGGAGGGACATGCTACTGCTTCCGGGAGCCATGTGGAGTGGCCCCTGACCCTGCTCCCCAGCTGGAGCACTGGAGCGGGAGCTCAAGGACCAGATTAAAATGACTGGCAGTCTGAGTCTGGCCCACGGGCCATAGTTTGCCCACCCCTGATCTAGACCATGCCTGTCTAACCTGTCCTTAAAAACCACCAATGATGGGGATTCAACAACATCCCTTGGAAGCCTATTCCAGAACTTAACTACCCTTAGGCCTGGGTCTACACTGGGGGGAGGAGGGAAGAGGGGGAATCAACCTAAGATATGCAACTTCAGCTACGAGAATAGTGTAGCTGAAGTCAATGCATCTTAGGTTGACTTACCTCACGTCCTCACAGCATGGGGCTCCCCCATCGACTCCATTTCCGCCTCTCGCCGCGGTGGAGTACAGGAGTCGACGGCAGAGCGATCAGGGATCGATTTATCGTGTCTACACTAGACATGATAAATTGATCCGTGATAGATCGATCACTACCCGCCGATCCGGCAGGTAGTGTAGATGTACCCTTAGAGGTAGAAAGTTTCTGTTAATATCTAACCTAAATCTCCCTTGCTGCAAATTAAGTCAATTAGCTCTTGTCCTACCTTCAGTGGACATGGAGAACAATCAATCACAGTCTTCTATAACAGGCCTTAACATATTTGAAGACAGTTATGTCCCCCTCAGTCTTATTTTCTTCACCCTAAACATGCTCAGGTTTTTTTTAACCTTTCCTCATAGGTCAGGCTTACTTGACCTTTTATCATTTTTGTTGCTTTCCTCTAGACTCTGTCCAATTTGTCCACATCTTTCTTAAAGCATGGCACTCCAAATTGAACACAGTACTCCAGCTGAGGCCTCACCAGTGCTGAATAGAGCAGGACAATTACCTCCTGTGTCTTACATACAACACTCCGGTTAATAAGCCCATGACTGATATAGCCTTTTTCACAACTGTGCATTGTTGTCTCATATTCAATTTGTTATCCACTATAACCCCCAGATCCTTTTTGGCAATACTACCACCTAGCCAGTGATTTCCCATTGTGTATTTGCGCATCTGATTTTTACTTTTTAAGTGAAGCATTTTGCACTTGTCTTTCTTGAATTTCATCTTGTTGATTTCAGACCAATTCTCCAATTTGTCAAGTTCTTTGTGAATTCTAATCCTATCCTCCAAGCGTTTGCTTATAAAATTTTCAGATGACATGAAGCCGGGAGGGATTGCATACTCTCTACTCCATTATCCAAGTCACTAATGAAAACATTTAATAGTACTGGACCCAAGACAGATTCCCTGCTGGATCCCACTAAATACATCCTCCCAGTTTGCAGTAAACCACTGATAACTACTCTGAGTATGATCTTTCAACCAGAGAACAGAATTGGGCCCAAAGTGTCCAGGTTGTTTAGCTGAAATAGAAAGCTGTGACCTCTAGTCCAGTAACAGAGTGCTTCCTAACATATTGATTTATGGTTGGGAATGGCCAGCACTGGGGAGTCAGGAACTGATCCAAAGCCTTTGAAGTCAATAGAAAGACTTTCACAGACTTCAGATGGGCTTTGGATCAGGCTCTCATTTTATCAATGAGTAGCCCATATCTAAGTTAGGCCCCTATAGCTAAGCAATTAGGGGCAACAAGGTATGAAGGTGCTGTTTAAAGGGTCACTGATTGATTTACAGTAGGTCCAAAACTTAAGTTTTGCAAAACCCAGGGTATAATATTTTAAAACAATAGAAAGGTGTCTAATGTTTTAAAAAATTCTAATAATATTTTTGTTTCAAGTTTAACATTCCCCTGCAGTATTTGCAATCTAAATATTGCATCATGTGCTAACACAGAGAGCCACTAAGTGAAACTGATTAGACACTGATTGGAAACAAAGTGAAACTGACTAATCATTTTTTTCAACACTTCACTCAGGGTGAAGAATGCAAAAAACAGCAGCATTCGCAGTGAAAGTGAAGGGGCCCTTAAAAAATTCTTTCCATTTTAAGAATCTCAGAGGTCCTATTAACACATTTGAGGACATTTCTTTTAAAATACCCTGATTCACTGCTATGCTACTCCAGTTTTACAGTGATGTAACTCTACTGAAAACAAATCAATGGAGCTAAACCTGCATAAAATTGAAGCAAATAAATGGTAAATGAGGTCCATTAATTTTAACCCAAGTAGCCCTTAAATATCTCCAGCGATAGGGTAAAACATAAGGCAAAAGGAAAATTTGTCAATCATTCTAGGGCCAGGGCATGTCAAAACAGCGTTACCGGAACCTGGTGTTTATTGATACTCAAACTGTGGTTAAAATCAGAAAAAGTAGGCCAAAGTCTGCTCTCAATCCCTGAAGCTGCTCCAGCTTTACATTCATTCCAGATTTACACCAGGATAAATTTAGGGACTGATCCAAAGCCACTAAACTATTGGAAAGCCTCCCAATAACTTCAAAGGGCTTTGGATCAAGCCCTCAGAGCAGAATTTAGTGCAGGGACACGGCAAGGTTCCATATTTCTTCCCCCTTAATGACTCTTCTAGAGTAAATTTGCCCAGTCTAGACATCAAAACACTAGTCTTTGCCAATCATGCAAACTCAGCCTCTTCTCTTAAAACCAAGCTGTGTTTTCCACTTCACCCCTCATCACCAACAAAGTCTGGAATCAGCAGTTAGATAGTAGTTTTTGATGAGTCATGACAGAATAGAAAGCAGCTCTTCTGTTACCTTCCTAGAGTGGCTCTGAAGCAGTAGTGAAACACTGACTGTGTCAGTAAACTTAACATGCATTACCAAGAAGAAAAATCAACAATCTATATAGTTATTTTTCAGCCCATAACAATGCTATGAAGGTGAATTGAAAAGCTTTCATAAATTAATTATAATGATAAAAACCCACCAACAACTCACACTGCCCAAGATGTTAACAGCTAAATTCATGCAGAACTGATGAGGGCAATCAATGGCTCTTGCATATAAATAACCAGAAGCAGAATTTGGCCATAAACCAGTAACAGACTATGAATTTTCAGAACACAAGAATTGCTATACCAGATCAGACCAGTGATCCATCTATCACATTATCTTGCCTCTCACAGTGGCCAGTGCTAGATGCTTCAGAGGAAGGTATAAGAACCACCCAGTAAATAATTATCGAGTAACATGCTGATAAGGGAGGTTTTCCCCTAAATTCTATCTGTAAGTGGTTAGTTTTATCCTGAAGCTTGAGTATTCATTGCCCTATATTTCTGTTTTTGTCCTGTCTCACATAATCAAAAATCAAGTTATCTATAAAAATGACTAACCCTTTATTTCATTATTATTACTACACTAAATTCTTATAGTCAGTAATGTATTGTGGCAGTAAGTTCCAGAGGTTCATTATACATTTGGGGAGGGGGGCATTTTCCTTTATCAGTTTTTCATTTATTGCCTTTCAAATTTCACAAATGTTCCTTGTTCTTCTATTGTGAGTGAGGGTAAACAGGAGCAGCTGTTTTATCTTCTCTAGGCATGTATAAAAACATGAATGGCATAGCATCTCTCCACTTATTTGTCTCTTTTCTGTGGGCCAAATCTTGTCACCTTTACTCACACTGAGTAGCACATCAATCTGCAAGTAATGCCACTAAAGTCAACATGACTACTTATAGAACAAGGTACTAGTCCGTGAGCACCCCTCCAGTCTAACCAGGCCTCACGGGAAGGGGGGGTGTTAGGGAGGGGCAATCCAGCTCTCTATCACCATCCCTCAAAATTCCCAACATAGAGGGAACGGCTGGAGCACCTCTGTGCTCCACCAAGCCCCCACTGGCTTAACTATCCCTTGTGGACCATTACCAAGGTTGCTCTGTGTCATATTACTACATCCTTCTCATGCCAATGTTGGTGCACAGGGCAGAAGCTAGCTTCTTCCAACCCTCTCAGCCATTAGCTGTTGCTTCCATCTGCTCTGTGGTGTTGAGATTACGGTTCTGCCATCCCTGCTAAGGCTTCTTCTTCTTAATGTTTCTATTGAGTGCCCTTGTTTCCTCACACCACTTGGTTTCCACTTGCTCTCAGCATCCTGTGTTGGCATGTGGGATACCTGCACTAATATGTCCAGCGCTTTCTTCTGATTCTGGTGGAAACAAGCTGCTGGTTAGATCTCTTCATTGGTAATAAACACTCTCCATCCAATGCCCAGAAGCCAGGGGGGCTGGCTTCCTCCTTTCCCCAAGAATGCTCAACCACTGCTCAACCCCAGGCTCTACCCCCATTCCACATGCCTTGAGTTTAGTGAAAGCTGTGGAGGCCTTTCCTATCCTTGATATCACTTCTTTCTGGAGATCTCTGTTGTGCCTGGGGCCAAGTTGGTCCTAAGATCAGGGAAGCGCAAAGGTGACAAAGGCATTTTTTGCCCTTCCCTTCAGGTTCTCCGTTGGACAGAGTTTGGTTAAACCCATGGGTCAGGGCCATGTTTTATTACTGGATTAGGAGCTTACATTTACATTTAATTTGTTTTTAAAGCTTTTCAGATCATCTTTAAGCACTGTTTAAAGAGAGGAGAGAGAGAAAATATATACACACACACACACTCACGTGTGTGTGCTCGCGCGCATGTGCATGTACACAGGAGCATAGGAGAAAACCCATTATTGATTTGCAAGACAAAAGCCAGAGCGACACCATCACGTCTCATTTCTGTAATTTGGCGTTTCCAGTGAAGAATCTGATTTCATCATTTTCAGTTCTGTGAATCACAGAAATAAGAGCTGAAAAAGGCCTGCATTTCATCAAATCCATCTCTCTGCCAGTGCAAGATTCTTCCCTACAGAGCATACTCCTCTCCCTTTGCCAGCTCAATTTTAAATGAATCAAGCAACTGGACTTTCACTACTCTCCTTAAGACACAGTTTCACAATCAAACAGACGCTGTTGTTAGGAAATCTTTCCTGGCGTATGCAGAGGTAACTTACTGCAGCCATGGAGTTGATGCGGTCAATATAGTAATCCGGCCAGCTGGTAGCAAGCTTATTAGGGTCTTCTTGTTCCTGAAACAGAAAATTAAACAAAGTTACATGAGCAGGCTTAAAGGATAAATAGTTTTCATTTGGTTGAAATCATCTGGAATTCTTGACCATCTTACTTCCTACCTATTTCCTTATAACACACATCTTTATAGATTTTATTACAAACCTCTTTGAAGGTATAATGCTAAAGCTATCCTGGTGATGGCAGAGAAGGAAAGATCATCCTTCAAATAGGATTACTGAAAACAGCATTACAGAACTGACTGAGACAAGGTTGTCCTTCAGTGACCAGACAACAATACTCCCCTCCTCACAGTATGCTGACAAAGCTTGCACTCAAAGGACAGAGCCTTCAGGGATAACTCAGTTACATTTTCAAGTCTTACATTTTACAGATTTTAGAAAATATTTTGCATTATTTCTGCTAATTGGATGGGCAAGATTCACCAATTACAGAGAAAAATGCCAAAAAGTCTGGAAATAGGCCAAATGACTGCTTCTTAGGAAGTTAAGAACAACCTCAAAGCATCCAGATGAACAGAACTCTAATCTGTGAATTACAGTGAAAGCTGCATCAAAGACCACCTCCAAGAATGGTCTTAATAATTTTAAAGTATCGCCATACATTTTGCAATTAAACTCACTTTTCAGTTGAAGGCCTACCTCTGCTGGGCAACCACATTTTACTGGTTCTTTGGGTGGTCACTTGAGAGGTTTCACTGCATCAGATTTTATTTTACTTTACTTTGTGAAGAGGCTAGGCAGATAGACTAGAAACCAGTAAGAAAATAATGATTGGTTTCTGGAGCCCTAATCTCCCACCACAAGATATAAGTAGTTTACATTAAAATCAATTGAAGTTCTATCTTGTGGTTGAAGAACTGTGTCCCTTGGAGTTATACTAAAGATGGATGAATAGAGATTATCTTTCTGCCTGTCTTGCTAATCTTCCTGACATTCTATTGTCCTGTATGTATAAACAATTATTCATAACAGGCTTAGCTTTAAAAGTTATACAGATGAACATTAAATAGCCAGATCGCATCAACTCTTTTAGTGCTGCTACATATTTATGTTGGTTGGAGAGAAGAAATATTTCTACATGTCCCCAAACTGGCCTGCCTTCAAAAGAACCTTAATACTTGTCAGACTCCTTTCAGGTTAAAATTAAATTATAGCATACACTGTAACAAATCCATGGAAAATGTCAGGCTTCAAATCTGGAATTCACAGCAACAGCAGGGGTAAAACTCAGATCTTCCTGCTCCAAGACCACAGGCTCCTATCACTTGAACTAAAGGAGAACCTCAATTAGCTGTTAGCAGTATACAGCCAATGACATAATTGAGCAGTTCTGCTTCTAGCCAGTAGAGGGCAGTAGTATATATACCTACCTCTAGAAATACATAAAGCCTGAGAGGCTGTCAAAATGGCAACAGGCATCAAATGCATTTTCTAGTTCCACAATTTATAACATATATACCACCTCCCCATCAGTGGGCTGTGTGGAAATTCATGCCACACATGCACACTTTTCCAGTGCAAGTTGGAAAGCCTTTGTTTTCCTTCTCTCCCTTTCCCTGATGAAAGCAGTAGGCTGACAGAGCTAAATCCTTGCTTACCAACAGAGAAGGAGCTATAGGACTCCCCATAAGTAATCAGCTAGATTTCTACACCTCATTTCATTGCAGACTGCCTTTTAACACCTACTCTCTACTAGATGCTGACAACTGTTTTGCACACAGCAGGCCTTAAGCTCCTATCCAAGAGTCAAAATATGACCTTGCTAAAGGAAAAAACAATGCAAAAACATGCAGTTGATAAATACAGCATTATTTTTAGAAAATAATCTTATCATGACCTGAGTAGCACAGGGGAGAGAGAGCGCTAATCTAGTGCTAGTTAAATAAAGGCCATTCCACTGGGCACCATGACATATACAGCAACCTATTTGTAAAGGGACATCAGGCCAAGACACCAATCTGCAGTGCAAGGTGCCTTGATCGGTCTTCCTGGAAGTTTCCTGTGTAAAGGAGTTTGAAAGAGCGAGTGACCCATGCTACAGTTGTTTCCTACATAAATGGGACAGTAAGTCTGTGAGAACAATATACACAGCATCTCCTTTGCCTATTCATTGAACTTCAGGCTAGGGAAGAGGAAACAAATTCAGATAAAGTGACAACTACTCAGATCCATTCTCCAAATCTCAAAGAATCCAAATAAAAAAAATCTAAGATTCTTAAAAAAGCAGAAGTGTTAGAATACCGTGAGAAATCCTGCTCTTACTAGATTTCCAGCCCAAACAATAGGCTAAAAGGGTTTAAGATAGGAAAAGCATCCAAATACTTGAGTAATTTCCTATCTGAACCCCTGAAGCTTTGGAGGTTTGACCAGTTGTATTAAAAAAAATCAAGAACTCTGACCTTCCTAAGGTAGGATTCTGTATTTTTGGTTGGCTGAGCAGATGGAGGTGTAGTCATTTTACTCTGTGATTTACTGTTTCCCTCCCACTACTTTCTACCCTTCTATATCCAGCATATATTGTGGTCCTAACCCTGAGACCAAAGCTTAACGCCTCTTCTATGATCATCCTGCTGCTTTTGAGCAAGGGCTGGGTGAGAACTGGTTTGGATGAAATAAACATTGATCTGAGGTTCAAAAAAAGTTTGGTTACATTTGTGTGTGTGAGAGAGAGACTGCATTTTCTGGTTCTGGTTCTGACCAAAAACAGAAGGTTCAAAATCCCATAAGGAAAGCTGTTCTGTTTATGGGCCTAATCTCAAGAGAAATTCCTCAGTCCTTATTCAGACAAAATTTTCATTGAAGTCAATGACTGTTTTGCTTGGAAAAGGTCTGAATAAACATTGACTAGGTGCTTCAAAATCTAGCCCTCTATTTCTGAAGTAGCAGAAAGCCAGTTCTTGCAAAAGCTACTTTTGCAAAATCAAGAGGTCTGGATAAGCATGCGGATGTTTATCTGAACTCCCAAAACATTGGTTAGTCCATCACTAATTTTAGCCAGCCACCTGGAGAAGATTTTCAAAGCATCAGTTTCTGACGTGAGATACCCAAGATCACGCTGATATTTACATCAGCCTCAGGAGCAGTACCATGATATATTACAATTGGAGACACCAGGGAAGATGGTTCATTGCCCAGATGATGCAAAAGTTCTCCGCAGTATGAAATCACAGCACCATACTTCTTCTCAGACAGCAGAATCTAAAATACGTTGATTTCGTAAAGACCCTCAAGATTCTGATCCTCAAATAAAACATTTCAAATTGCCTCTCAGCAACTTGCACTGATGTTGATGACAAAATCCTCTTCTTGCTCCAGAACATGCAGAAGGAAAAAAGTAGGGCCTGATACCCAAAGCCACATAGGCATCAATAACTGGAAACAATTACCCAGTTGTCTAAAGCAAAATGTCAGCCAAAGGAATCTATTAAAGTAAAGGCACCTTTTAGCTCCTTGAGTAGTGTAAATATTACATTAAAAAATAAGACGCCAGTCAGTGGGCTTCAGAAGCAACCATGTCATTCTTCACCAGAGCAACAGCTATGTAACTACTGTGAAAACACAGCCCTGATATCATACAAGCCTGTAATAAAGTCAAGGTATTATATAGGCATTGAAACTAATTTGGACTGAGTCCATCCCCATGGCGATAACTGGGACTTTTGAGTTGAACAGCTTTATCTAACATAAGATTTAATGGAATATGTCAAATACTTGGAATATTTGAACCAACTGCAAAAATAAAACTAAACAAAATATTCTAGCCACAGTTCATTTAATCCTGCAGGCCTTTTACAGAGTTCTTGGGGAATCAATCCGCTATACAGTCTTCATGGACACAGTCTCTTCAATGGCACAAAGACATTTGGTGGCATCAGCTCCTTGTGTGAAAGACATGCTCCATAGAAAAAACTAGAGTGACCAGACAGCAAGTGTGCAAAATCGGGACAGCTGGTGGGGGGGTAACAGGAGCCTCTATAAGAAAAAGACCCAAAAATCAGGACTGTCCCTATAGAATCGGGACATCTGGTCACCCTAGAAAAAATCCACCATGCCTGTAAGTACATCATTCCCCTCTGCTGGTGCTCCTTTGTAGAGAGGCACTCAAACACTAAGGTGATGGGTGCCCTATAAATGGATAAGAGTGAATAGGCCCTGAAGATTAAATGCCTAGCTTATCTGACAAATGTCTTTCAGGAGAGGGTTGAGTCATTTGGGAGAAGACTTCACAGCAGCTGCCAGCGCTGTACCTTTTTTGCAACTCGACTTCAGCATCTGGGGCTGTTGATCTGAAGTTTTACACTAAACACCAAATAGACTCACAACAACACATAGTATTTCTCCAGAGTATCTCCTTAGTATCCAAGCACTTCCCAAAGATGAATGGATTTATCCTCACACTACCCTTAGGAGGTAGGGAGTGATTTACCCCAGTTTTAAAAAAAGGGGAGAGAGGGCCAAGAAGAAAAGTTGAGGTGACAATCCAAACTCATCCAGGAAGTCAGTGGCACAGCTGGGAACAGAATTCTGATCACTTGATTTTCAGGCCAGTGCCCTTACAAGACCATCTTTCCTCTCCTATTACACTGACCTGATTTTCAGAGGTCTTGGAAACTCTCAGCTCCTTGGGAACTGCAGATGCTCAGCATCTCAGCAAATCAGGCCATGTGCACACTGGGCCATGGCACCATTTAACCACCCTTCAGGTGTAAATATCCTGTGCTGATGAGTCATGCTGTCTTAAGACACAGACTAAGGTACTGTTTGCCACTTACACAGCTGCCCAACACACTTAAGCACACTTCCCGATAAGTGGAAATAACAGACTACCTTTACCTGCTGCACTCTTTCCCCCAGTCCATTTGGTTGATAAGCATTATTTAAAGCAGCAGCAGGACAGGCAACTTACATAATGCCATCGAGTTTGGGTTTAAAATTTTTTTTACAAGTCCCTTATTCTGGGTGGTGAATTCTCGTTGACCTCAGTAGAAACAACATACAAAACAGATGGAAGAGAAGAAATCCAAATGGACAAACACATGAGTTACACGTTTCATTCCTATTTACTTATTGTAATCTGCAAGAAAGAGCAAACTGGTGCTTGGCATCAGTGTAAACCTGGAAAAACAGATTTGAAATCAATAAGGATATTTGAATTTACACTTGGGTAGCTGAAAACAGAATTTGACAAGACAGCTTCTGGTTAGTGCATTTCCCCTGCAACAGCTGATGGCATCATTCCATCCCAGACAGGAGGAAGCTGGATTCCTATACTCAGCACTAGCTGTCAACAGTGTCATCACTTAATGGCAGAAAAAGTCACAGACCTCTGAACTCAGGTGGTTAAAAAATGATTAGTTTTTGTTTTTAAAAGTGTAATTAAGGGTTTGCCATGTTGTTTACGCCTCCTTTCAAAAGCACCTAAAGGAAGTCAGGCTCACAACTCCAAATGAAAGTCAATGGAAGCTCAATTCCCACGAGATGTTTTTGAAAGCCTTATCTTAAAAGTACAATGAATACTTTGCACTCCTGTAGTGCCTTCCCCCCAACCATATCCCAGTGCTTTTCACAAGTTAATGAATTAAGCGTCACTGCAGCCTTCTCGGCTAGGTGAGTTTAGGTGGGCAAAATGAGGCAGAGAGAGTAAGTGATTCCCTTCAATCACACGGGAAATCTGTAACAGAGCCAGGAATAGAACCCACATTGGACTCCAACATCCTGTGTTTTTACCTAATAGACCATTTTCCTTTTTAATGTAACTGATTTTCTGAAAGTTCAAGCCTTTACAGTTCAACCTTTAGAAAAAAATCTTTGAATCCCAAATGAAATTCTTCCTTGAGCATTAAAAAGTCTGCTAGCTATTTCTCAGTTCTGTATCAGTAATAGAGCCTGCCTCAGTGGAGCAATTTGGTTAACAAATACAAAATGTGTCCGATCTCCCATGAGACAAAATATGAATTCATAACAGCAGCTGAAACAAATCCAGGATTCTTCAGACAGTTTACGCATCCGAAAAGCCAACCAGGTCCCAGGAGATAGTAAATTTTGAAACAGGACAGACCACAGGACTGAGCCATTCACTAGACAGATGTGGTTACTGCACTATTTCCTCGACTGCATGACTAGCACTGACAGGAGTATTCTTAAGGTGTTGTGGATGGTGCCATACACAAGCCGTCTAAGCACAATTCATCCAGAGCAAGACACAAATATTTCTTCTCTCCCTGGATTCAGGCTATCTGCAGATAAGAATCTTTGTGCTCCGAGAGCAGTCTGTTTTATCATGAGATACAAAAAAGAGAATATCCATTCATTAGCAGCTATACGGGCTAGAACACTGTTGAAATGTTCCAGTTCCATCTAGTAAAAAGTGATGCGCACGCACACTACCCAGTTCACTGCAGTATGAAATCAGAACATATTTACCCAGCCAGATCATTGTTTCATCTAGCCTGGTACCTCTCCTCCAGCCAGGCAGTATCAAGCCAGGCTGATCCAATTGGCTGAGTCTGCTGTCTCTGACTGTGGCTGCTAACTGATGTTTCAAGGACAGACTACTGCAAAGCTTACCATGCCATTAGTATGATTTATACTACAGCAGCGCCTCATTGTCTAGGGTTGCCAACTTTCTAATCGCACAAAACTGAACACCCTAGCCCCAACCCTTCCCTGAAACCCTGCCCCCTTCCCTCCCTCTTCCTCAGGGCTCTGCCCCCCACTCACTACATTCCCCCTCCCTCTGTGGCTCGCTCTCCCCCACCTTCACTCACTTTCACTGTGCTAGGGGAGGGGGTTGGGGTTCAGGAGGGGGTGATGGCTCCAACTGGGGGTGCAGGTTCTGGGGGGGACACCAGAAATGAGGCGTTCAGGGTGTGGGGGCTCTGGGCTGGGGCAGAGAGAGTTGGGGTATGGGAGAGGGTGAGGGCTCCGGCTAGGGGTGCAGGCTCTGGGGTGGGGCTGGGGATGAGGATGAGGAGTTTGGGATGCAGAAGAGGGCTCCAGGCTGGGGGATGGGGGCGAGGGATTCGGAGTGTGGGAAGGGGCTGCAGGTTGAGGCAAGAGGTTGGGGTGCAAGAGGGGGTCTGGGCTCTGGGGCTGGGCCAGGGATCAGGGGTTTGGCGTACAGGAGGGGGGTCCAGGTGGGGGGGGCACAGGGCTGGGGTTTGAGGCACAGGCTTACCTCAGGCAGCTCCCAGTCAGCAGCGCAATGTGGCTAAGACAGGCTCCCTGCCTCTTCCGGCACCGCACTGCACCCCAGAAGCAGCCAGCAGGTCCCTCCAGCTCCTAGGCTGGGAGGGCAGGAGGCTCTGTGCACTGCTCTTGCCCACAGGCACCGCCCCCCTGCATAGGAACCGGATCTGCTGGCCGCTTCTGGGGCGCAGCACGGTGGCAGGACAGGTAGGAACTAGCCTGCCTTAGACCCACAGCATCACCAACCGGACTTTTAACGGCCCAATCGGCAGTGCTGACCGGAGCTGCCAGGGTCCTTTTTCAACCAGGCATTTCAGTCAAAAACTGGACACCTGGCAACCCTTTCATGGTCCCCACTGAGACTGAAGCTGTGTTGTGCTGGGCATTGCACACAAACATAGGCGGAAACAGTCTCTACCCCAAAGGGCTCACAAGCTAATTAGACAAGACAGACAAAGGGTGGGAAAGGGAGGAATAAAAAGGACAAAGGTGAAGTGACCTACCCAAGGGGACACAGATCAATGGCAAAGACAGGACAAGAACCCAGGTCTTGAGTCCAGGGATCCACTGGACCCAGGATCAATCCTGAATTACAATCAGCAACAGAAAGAAGAACAAGCATTCAGCTCCCCAAGGAGCTTTCCTCTTAGGAACCTTTCCACAGTGCCAGGAGAAACATGCATGTCACCTAATCCCATGACTCTCCAGAGATTGAAAGGATTGGAGATTGTGCTCAGTCATTTTCCAGACAATGGTTTTCCCCATAATATCCTGGAAATTCACACATTAAACTGAATCCATATTATTTTTTCCAACTGCTTCTCAACATCCTATCCATCACATTTTCCAATATGTCTGATCCTGAGGTTGAGGGGGTTAGATATTTTTCACATTATATACCCACAACGGGCCTGATTCGGATCTCACTTAGCACTGGTGTAACTCCATTGACTTCAGATGAATTAGCCCTCATCAACATCTGTACAATGAGAGGAGAGTCGGGCCTGGGGGTGTTCTGATCAGGGCCGGCTCCAGCATTTTTGCCACCCCAAGTGGCAGGGGGAAAAATAAAAAGCCGTGATTGGCGGCACTTCGGCGGCAGCTTCATTCTTCAGCGGCAAGTCCTTCCCTCCAAGAGGTACTGAGGGACCCGCCGCCAAATTGCCACCGAAGACCCGGACGTGCCGTCCCTTTCCGTTGGCCGCCCCAAGCACCTGCTTGCAGTGCGGGTGCCTGGAGCTGGCCCTGGTTCTGGTCACCTCACAGGTAAAACCCATTAAACAACAAAATGTTTTCCCTCCTGCATCAGCAATGGGCTGGAATTCCAGACCTGTAGAGCAAGAACCCTTTGGGCACTTTATGTCTTCAGGTTACACAGTGTTTATTTAAATTGGGTGAAAAAAATGAACTGTCTAATGATAGCATTTAAAGCAAGTTTAAGCTTTACAATAACTGTATCTGGCACAGACCTTTCTATAGGTTGTTCCTGGATAAAATCCTATCTAGGAGAAGTTTAAATTATAGCAAGGCTGCACAGTACATTTTTTGTTTTGAAAACTCCCTCGTGTACCATTCTCCTTCCTTTCCTGTTGATGCTTTATCACCACCATCATTGGCACAGACAGATGTGAACTTGTTGGCAATGCTGACAGCATCAGCCACCTCTTATTTTTAGAGAGAGTGCAGATATGCTTGTCCAAATATAGAGCCCCTGCTGTCTGATATTGCCAGCATAAGCCACTGATTTATGGGTGCAGTGTAAGGACAAAAGGACATCTTCTCCCTGAGTTCATCAGTCTGATCAAATCAGGGCCGCCCGGGGGAGGAGGACAAGTGGGGCAATTTGCCCCAAGCCCTGGGCCCCACAGGGGGGCCCCCCGAGAGTTTTTCAGGACCCTGGAGCAGGATCCTTCACTTGCTCCGGGGGCCCCGGAAAACTCTTGCAGGGCCCGGACCCCCGGAGCTTCTTCTGCTCCGGGTCTTTGGCAGTAATTCGGCGGCGGGAACCACTGCCGCAGGTCTTCAGGGCACTTCGGCAGCGGGTCTCGGAGCGGAAGGAACCCCCCCCACCGAATTACCGCCGAAGCTGGGGCCCCCGCTGCCGAGGCCCCCAGGCCCCCTGAATCCTCTGGGTGGCTCTGGATCAAATAAATAATCTGGAGCTGAGACTTGAGAAATGTACCCAATTCTTCCAACCCTAAAGGGAAAGCTTACTCACACAGTTACACCAGTAACTCAATCCATGCCCCCACTGTGAGCCAGGTCCCTTTCTACATGGCCCTTTCTACATTCTCCTGTTGATTAGATTCCCTCAACTACTGTGGCCCAACAGCCTCAGTTTCCTACTGGCTGAACTCTGTCGCCACTGAATTGAATACCACCACATAAATGAATTCATGGCGGGCAGCCACCTGCCTCCAAATAAAACTATGAATGCTGCCCATTTCCCCCCCAAACCCAATAAAAATGTTAAGCAGCTCAATTCCCCCCTCCCCTCCTATTCAGTCAATTTATTATGGGGAAGGGGCAATATAAATTGATACTTTTTAGCCCCCTCCATTAGTCAATTTATGCTGATTCCACGCACAGAGTCTTGGGGCGTGTCAGGAGTCCTCTTCCATGATAGCAGGGGCATGGGGGATTGAGTTTTCCCTCCTCCTGGACCAAATCCCAGCCCACCCAAAACCAGGGAACAGTGGGCTGAGGAGCAGGGAGGCCCCAGTCAGCCTGGAGACCAAGGGTAGCAGCCTCCCTGCCTGCCATCCTAGCAGCAGCGGCAGCTCCAGGCCCCAGCACGCCAAGCGCGTGCTTGGGGCGGCATGCCACGGGGGCGCTCTGCCGGTCGCCGGGAGGGTGGCAGGCAGCTCCAGTGGACCTCCCGCAGGCGTGCCTGTGGCGGGTCCGCTGCTCCCGCAGCTCCGGTGGTCCACCAAAGCCACGGGACCAGCGGACCCCCGGAGCCGCCTGCCGCCCTCCTGGCAACCGGCAGAGTGCCCCCCATGGCATGCCGCCCTGCTTGGGGCGGTGAAATGTCTAGAGCCGCCCCTGCCTAGCAGAGTTTTCTCTGCCGGGTGGCGGATATTGCCACCACCCCAGACAAACCTTCTGTGGGGATAGCAGCACCTCACCCACCCAAGCCCACCTACACCTTCCCAATTCTCAACACCACTGCCAGTCCCTGCAACATCTAGCTGTTGCTTGGGAGTCTCAGCTCCAGTATTGACCCTGCTCAACTTGTGACAACTGACAGAGTCTTGGGCCAAAAGCGGTGTGCCTACAGGTCAGGAATTTGCTCCTCGAGTGGACTGCCTGCAACTCATCTTGTTCCTTTCAGCAGCGGCCTTTTCAATTGTGTGCCTAAACAGTTGGTATTTATGTCATTTTGGCTGAGAGAGAATTTCCTTTTTCAATTCTCTCCTCTTTCTTGGCATTCTTTCGGCAGCTCAGAGCAAAGCCAAAGCCAGTGTAACTGAACCTCCCAGCTGCCACATGCTTGCACTTGAAGTTTCTCTTTCTGTGCTGATTTGTTTATTTCTAGTGAACAACCTCTTATTTTCTTTTCCAAACTAAAAAAAAAATTCCCCTCAACTAAAAGAAAAAAAAATCCCTCCAAGATCCATGGCAATTACTCTGCCTGCTGAGCTGGTGATGGAAATCAGACTTCACTTCTCAAAAGGCAACACAAACTGTTCCCTGCGGGAATACATATGCACAGAACTGGCTAATGAAATGTTCTGACAGGCCCCTCTTAGCTATCTTGCCTCTCACAAAAATGCTGCTTTACGAAGACTTTCCATCCCCCTCTTCAACATGGTTCTCCCCTGGTCCCACTCTAGGCCATCTGGTCACAAGGAGAGTTGATGGAGTTTTGATGGTGATGATGGACTGGTCCATTCTGTCTCCCTTTCATGGGTGCCACCACGTATCAAATGAAATGCTGACTAGACTGTAGTCAGAGCTTTTGCAGTATGAAAGATGGGCTTGAGGTTAAGGCACTAAACTGGTACTCATGAGGATCTGGTTTCAATTCCCGGTTCTACCACAGACTTCTTGTCTGATCTTGGGGAAGTTACTTAATTCCTCTCTGCATCTGTTCCCCTTCTGTGAACCATAATACTTGCTTTCTCCCAGCCAGCATGTGTCTTGCCCATTTAGTTTGTTCACTCTTTGGGACAAGAGCTTTCTTTTACTATACAAGAGCTCAGCGCCCAACACTATGGGGCCCTCCATTTTGGTTTGGGCTTCTATATGCTGGTGTCTATAAGCTTAATAAAAATAATAATAAAAAAAAATCACAAGAGAACCTTCCAAAAGCAGGAAGCTGAGAAAGACTCCAGTTTGGTTTCTTTTTCTTACAGGCAGTAGATTCTGAAAACATTATTTAATTTGCTTGTTTCAGAATCCACAGCTTCTTATTTTAAATCATAATTGGATTTTTTTAAATGTATGCACTAGTTCAAGTACAGCTAATGGACTTGAAGCAGGAATTAATACAGGGAAGCCCTATGCCTGTGTTATGCATAGGGCCCTACCAAATTCATGGTCCATTTTGGTCAATTTCATGGTCATAGGATTTTAAAAATCATAAATTTCATGATTTCATCTATTTAAATCTGAAATTTCAGTGCAGAAATTGTAAGAGTCCTGACCCAAAAAGGAGTTGGGGTGGGGGGGAGTCGCAAGGTTATTGTAGGGGGGTTGCGGTACTGCTACCCTTACTTCTGCACTGCTGCTGGCGGCAGTGCTGCCTTCAGAGCTGGGCAGCTGGAGGGCAGAGGCTACTGTCTGGGATCTCAGCTCTGAAGGCAGAGCCACCACCAGCAGCAGCGCAGAAGTAAGGATGGCATGGTAAGGTATTGCCACCCTTACTTCTGCACTGCTGCTGGCGGGTCACTGCCTTCAGAGCTGGGAGCCTACCCAACAGCCGCCGCTCTCTGGCCGCCCAGCTCTGAAGGCAGTGCAGAAGGGTGGCAATACCACAACCCTCCTAAAAAAACCTTGTAATCCCCCTGCAACTCACTTTTGGGTCAGGATCCCCAGTTTGAGAAACGCTGGTCTCCCTCATGAAATCTGTATAGCGTGGGGGTAAAAAAAAAAAAAAATCTCACAAAAGACCAGATTTCTTGGTGGGAGACCAGATTTCATGGTCCATGACATGTTTTTCCATTGCCATGAATTTGGTAGGGCCTTAGTTATGCAAGAGGTCAGACTAGATCATAATGGTCCCTTCTGATATTAAAATCTATGAGTATATGGACTGAATGACTTTCGCTTTAAGTACTTGCTGTCCTTGGAAGATTAATGAGCATTCGGCAGAGTTCAGAACACTGGTAATAAATAGTGGGAGCTCTGTTCTGTACTAAATGGTTTTCCAGCATTCTAGGTGAACATTTTAATTTGTTTTTTTATTCTTTGTTCTTGCTCATATATTTGAGACTATCTGAAGGGTGAGATAGATATTTTATAATTATTATTACATACCATCAACAGGACAAAACTGAGCAACACATGAATTGTAGGGATTGATCCTGTTTTGGAAGTGGATAGACTACTAGATGACCTAACATCATAGCTGCCACTTACACACACAATCAGCATCTACACACAGTTCCCACACCACAGTTTCTGATATCCCACAGTTATTGGCTTTTACAGAAAGAAAAATACTAAAGCGACATATCCAATGGAGTAATTACTGATAAATACTGGCTTTTTAGTTGTGATCACTTGACAATTAAAGTGCTCCCATTGAAGTCAAGGGCCAAACTCCCATTGGTTTCAATGCAAGCCAAATCAGGAGATTCCACAAATGCCATTTTCAAAAGCAACCTCTGATTTTCACTGCTCAAACTTAGAACACTTTGACCATGATTTTCAGAAGTGCTAAATCACTTGCAACTCCTGCAGGCCCTTGATACAGCTGAAAAATCAGGCACAAGGTATCTCAAGTCAGGCGCCCAAAATTGTTATAATGGTCATTGTCATGATTTGGGCCTATGCTTTCAGAAAACTGCCCTGAAGAGCTAGAAAAACTATTTCTGCAGGGCTGCCAAACTTTTGGATTGGCAATGGCTGGGCTTAAAACAAAAAAGAAAAACTAAAAATCTCTCTCTCTTATGGAAAAAACCCATCTTTAGATTTAAAAAATAAATGTATAACTGAGGGCCTGACCCAAATAACCTATGCGCTCAAGATAAATAAATGAGCCTCCAAGTGCCAGTACTGCACCATGAAAACTGTGAGTCAAAGCCCAGAAAAAGAAAAAAGAAAAAAGGAAAGAAATAAAAACACTCTTATTGTTTCTGATGTCCCCTAGAATGGGATTGGCATTTTAGGAGTTCTTTTAAGAGCAGATTTTCTCCATTGGAATGTTGGCATTTCAGCTGAATGATGAGAGCAAATTCAATCTGTTCTTCCCCATCCCCTTCCCCACCAGCTAATCTATAAACTGTTGAAAGGGAGACTCAGAAAGGATCAGCTGAAGAAGAGTCTTCATCATCATGGCAAAGTATGTGCCTCTCAAATCAATCTGTAGCTAGGTCCTGGGTGGTCTGGCTGGATATTCAGTTTACATCCATCACTGATGATCCTATCACACCACTGAAGCTTTTGATGACCACTTCATTGTCAGCTGTATTGCAGCATTCCTTGGTAAACATGCTTTGTAATTCATTGGCCTTCCATCCTAATGATATGTCCGTACCAAGAAAGCCTCCAAAAAAAATCACATCAGTGCTGACAGACGTTTGCTAGGTTCAACTACAAATATCCTCATTTCTGATCCTGTCCTCCCACATAATACGGAGCAGCTGATGAAGACTATTAATCAAAAATGTCAATCTGCCACTCTTTAGCCTTCCTCAGCACTCACGTGTCACTGCCCTACAACAGAGTTGATATACCTGTAGTTCTTTAGATCCACAGCTTCATCACAAGTTTGATGTCACAACATTCCCACAGAGGCTACTAAAGACCCCAGAACATGGTAGTAGCTGCTGCTATACAAGCTTCTACATCTTTCAAGCCTTCTCCAGCTCGGTCTTTGACATTTCCCCAAGTATTTGATAGTTACCACCTGATCAGTGCCCTATCTGGATACTGGTTGGAAGCTGGAGCTGGAGGCTGCTTGATGGTAATGTCAGTGACTTAGTTTATCCAGGTTAATAACCAGACCAATGCGTCTCTCTTCTTGCCCAACCAGTTCAGCCATCAGCTGCAGCAATTCCCCACGTTGAGCCAACAAAACAATGCAATTGGTGCATTCAAGATCTCCCAGCGAATGGTGTAGAAGAGTGTGACACAACACTAAGTCTCCTGTAGCGAACTCTTCAAGTAAACATCTTTAACCATTTGCCCAGGAGGGCAAATTTTCACATCAGGAGGTTGTTATGGGAATCTAACAATTTGCTGACACAATGGTCTGATTCTTCTCACTTTCACGGATCTAAATCAAGAGTATACCTGGCTGAAGTCAATAAAGTTACACCAGTGAGAGAAGTGCATCAGGCCCAAGCACCCCTACACTGAGCCATAATGGAATGACATGGTGAATGTGTTATGTGAACTCCAAAAGTTATTCCTGCACCTTAACATTTTGTACACTAGGCTCACCAAGTTGAAATTGGGACAAATCCTTTTACTGCTCTGAGAATGCTATCCCAAAAGCTGAAGAAGAGAGGAAACAGATATTGATTTGTGTTGATTTTTTATTGGGCCTAACCATATTGCAGAAATTCTGACACCTGCAATACACAGCATATGTTGTACATTAACTTATGCCACTATTAACATCGTTATTTCTGTTTGAAGTGGCCCTGGAATGTCACCCATCATATAGTAATTGTGACCTCTTTGCTTTTCTTCTTGAAAATCTTCAACATTCTAGATGCAAGAGCTGGAGAAGTTATGGACCACCGATTCTTACTTGTACATTTCATTCCAATGAACAGATGAATTAGTGCTGCACATGTGGTCTTTTATATAGCAACAAAAGAACATATGAGGTGCTGTGACATCATCCTCCGATACGATGGACAGCCATACTATCCATGTTCTGTGCTTGTCATAGACCTGTATAGCTGAACTCATTGATTTATATTCCACTTTCAGTTACATCACGTAACTCTCTGGAGGCCATGTCGTGATATCTAGATTAGAGAGACTGGTGTGGCTCTGGAACAGTACTGGGCTAACAAATCATCTCAGCTAACTGGAGTATTAAATCATTCTGTTTAGGGGAAAAGCAGCAGATACTGGAAGGAAAATAGCAAGTTAACTCTAAGGATGTTGGCATTCTGAAAACTTCCAGCTAAAGAACGCAGCTGTTTCCAAAGGGCAACAGCTTCTCTTTGGTGACTTGCCAGTACCTTGAGATTTCTCTGAACAACAGTAACTGAAATGCAAGACTACTTTCAGAGAACCCTATTTTGTGAAATTCTGCATTTCAGACTTGGTTTTCAGTCAGTCTCCTAAACTGAATAAGCAATGCACCATTTTGGCTGAGAGTGACTGCAGAAGCCAGGCACTTGGAGGAGAATTAAGGGGAACTAGAAGTTGCAGTCTGTTTTAAGGAGACGATCTCCTTGTAATGGTTCAGGAGATGATGGATGAATCCCAGCTAGGGTGAATGCAAGACACACACACACACACAGTTTCACTCTTGCCAGAATTCTAGGTGGGGCTTCTGGGGACCTGCCTACAAGCAGTTTCTCCCCTAGTCTGGCCTATGGCCCCATGTGACATTCCTATTTAAAAACTTACAAGACTGAAGCATTAAGCCTCTGTAACAAATTTAGGAAGAGTCAGTGGGGAGACAACCTGGCACCTTTGGCACCAAAACATAAGCCCAAACTACTTCCGCTAAAGCAGTAACTAACTTGACCCGACACATGTAAGAGGCTCGTCTTGTCAGTAGCTGCTCCACACGTCAGATACAAGACATCATATACACTTAGCCAGTGTGTTACACTTGCACACTCAACCAGCTCCCCTGACTCTCAGTTGGGGCACAATCAACCAACTACCAGTAGCTCTTGCCTTAGCAGCAGGGCTACTCTGTATTTAGATCGTCCCACTAGTTGGAGAAAGGTAGCTCCATCTCCTTAAAAGGCACAATATTCATAATTAAGAGAAAGCGATTGCACTTCCATCAAGCTCTGCTTAACTGGGGTTCCTAATAAAGCGCTTCTCAAGTATTGTACCATATCAGATACTCATTAGAATTGCACCAGATACTGAGTGCTGAAGAACAAAGTTAAAGAAGGGCATTAGGGTATGTCTACACCTCAGTATAAGTCCAGGGTTAGTAGAACTTGAGTTAGCAGACTCTGGGTTCATTAGATGCTTGAGCATCTACACCAATCTGTAACCCCAGTGTAAGAATTGTTGAACCAGAGGTCCCAACCTGGGGCTTCAGCATCTACACTGCATTATGAGGCCTGACTCAAGCCACTCATATCTCAGATTTCCTAGTACCCTCCCAAAATGTGGCCACTCTAGCCCTTTGTTCATGATGCAGTGTGAGACAACGTGAGGTCCACCACCTTGACAAGGCGACCCATGGAATTGTGGGATACTTTTGGCGGACTCCCTTAGTACAAGTCCAGTGGTGCTGCATTTACACTGCAAAGCAATAGGGCTTGAACCTTGGGTCCTGGCTTGCCTCTGTCTTTGACCCTCCACCCCCATGGGGTCCTGGGATTCTGGGTTAATGTAATCTGTGTAGACAGAAGGGGGGTTAGGCTACAGCCCGAGTTCAAACCCTAGATTTACACTGCAATGTAGACATACCCTTAGAGGGGAGATTAAATACCCCTTACAAATATAAATCCACAATAAAAATATGTTTCAGATCCTAAGTAGGTAACAGATTCTATGAACAGACTTTCAAATAAAGTCTCCAAAAGAGAGTTGAAAACAATGTAACTGAAAGCTGTCATGACTGATTATGCACTGACCATGTGCTTGGCACTGTACAAACATAAAGGAAACCCTGGCTCCTGACCCAAGGGATTCATAATCCGAATCAGAAAGAAAAACAAAAGCAAAAACCCACATTCAGACAAGACAATGGTGAGACCTTCATCTGGCGTGTAGTGTCCCTACATGAGACCAGATGAAGGCCCAGTTTCTCTCTCTCTGCTTCTATAGAGAGTTTCCTTTCAGTGTCTCATGGAAGAGAGATGTTTGAGGGAGGGATCTAAAGGAAATGAACACTTTCCCTTGCTGCAAACAATGGTGTACCTAACACAAAGCTCCCTGTTCTGCCTTAAACATCAGCGATGAGATCAGCTGTAGCAAGAGAAACAGGGAGACAAGACCTCAGAGCCTGAGAAGAAACAGCCTTTCAGCTCACTTTTAAACTGAGAAATGAATACAAGTAATATTCTATCTGGTTTCTCAGCATCAGCCAATCAGGGTGCAAACACAGCTTGCTGGATCCTCCATCAGTTCACCAGGTTTCACCTAAGGGCTAAGGAGGACGGATTTCATTAACATCATTTTTCTCCACTCTTACCTACATATGTCAAAAGCTGCAAATACAGCTCCAATTTCATCAGCAGACACCAGAAAATAAAATAAAATGACATGCATGGCCCAGGACAAAATACTCTATGAATGTAGGCTGGGGCTTGGTTTAGAGCAGCAATTGCAGTTTGGACTGGAGTTGGAGCTGGATTTGGGACTCCGGCTAGAGCTGAGACTAAGGATGGATCTGGGCCTGGATGTGGGGGCAGAGGACAGAAGCCTCTAGCTCTACATCCAGCTGCACAATATCATGCTGCATTTTTATGGAGGATTTCTGCTGACAACACAAACCACAAGGGCAAAGCTCGAGTGGTAAAAGAAACTCTCTTTAAACATTTAGACATTCTCTTCATTAACGTTAGACGGACGGCATGGGTACAGACTGGGACTCTTTGCGACACTGCACTGAAAGGCTATAAAAAGCCAGCAGCAAATACTGTTTAAAACTAAAGGTCTGACCCTGTGAGGCACTAAGTGCCTTTCATTCCTAACAGTCAGCAAAGAGCACACAGCTCATTGCAGGATCCCTTCCCAAATTAACACCCCAGGATGATAGACTTTTACACCAGAAAGGCTGAGCAGCAATACTGAGATTTGAGAATATCTGCGGACTCTGCTACAAAATACCTCTATAGTCTTTGGGCAAGGTGTGCATATTGTAGAGGGGAAAACAGGATGTTTCCATGATATTGACTAGTTGTACTATAGGTGAAGTTTCTCTCAGAACATCTACGTTTATATATACACACACAACTAAGAATTAGTGGTGCTTAGCCCTTATACAGCAATTTACAGAAGAGAACTGTACAATGAATAACTTTCAGCCCTCACCAGTGAGGTTAGGCGGGCATCATTCTCTCCACTTTACAGATGGGGAAACTGAGACATAGGGACATGAAGTGACTTGATCAGTTCTATGCAGTAAATCAATGGCAGGACCAAGTTTAGAGTCAATAGGCTCCTTTCTCCTAATCTCAGGCTGACTCTACTAGACTACATCATTTCATATACATGAAGGATAGCAGTAAGGTAAAAAAAAAAAGTCACCCTCACTGAATCAGCAATGGACAGATAAATAAATGAATAGGAAAATATTATAAATAAAGGAATAAATGATCCATGAACAGTGCAGTCATGAGCAAATTCTGCTCTCTCTCAAACGCTATGTTTTTGGCAGGCACAGCATGGTTTCACAGAATGCCTCCTTGGCAGCTTTTTCAGGTGGCTTCTCAGTTACCCCTTTGTCACTGAAGAATGGCCTCTCCATCTCTAGAGGATTAGGTATCAATATGGGAAGTGTCACCACTTGGAGGATTAAAAGTGCTGCAGGCTCCCTCAGACATGAGTGCCTCCTTTGGCAGAGCTAGACTGGACTGGCTAATCCTTCAACACTCAAGCCCTGATTCTCTCCTCACTCCTCACCTGCTCTGGTATAAATCACAAACGAGTCTCTTGAAATCACAGGAGTTACTCCAGGACAAGTCTTCTTCCTGACACTTTTGCTTCAGCCAAGAACCAGCCTTTATCACAAAAAAGTCAAACAAACAAGGAAACAGCCCCAGCTAGTCAGCCAGCCAAGGAGAGTTTAACATATCTGTTGCTTTGAGAAACAGATTTGCTTTTTATTCTAGTTCAAAGCAAAAAATGAAAAGAAAAAAAATCCACTCAAGTGCCCAAAATATACTCACCTACCGCTGAAATTTGGTTAGTTGAAGGTTTACAAATTACTCTCTGGAGGCAGCAAGGGAAATGAAAGGAAAATAACCTCACTTGTGTATCTAGCAATAAGAAGTCTAAGAGCCTTGTGTTATTGAGACTGTGCAGAAGGCACTAGGATATTACTGGCACATTAAAACCTGATTGTGTGAAGTGCAGAATGTTCTAAATCAGTATGAGTTGAAGTTTCTCAGCAGTTCACACCGTCTGGCCCTTATAGAATCCTCATAAGAGCTGGCCAAGTAACAGTCAAATAATTTAACCAATGACTTTTTAAAATTAATAACTTTTTCAACCAAACACGTGCACATGGCTCTTCTGGTGAAGCAACAATACACAAATAAATGCAAAGCTGTACCACGGTCCTGCAAACTGTAAAATGCAGTTAATCGAGTGCCCTTTTTTATTCAAAATGATTTTAATTATTGGAATGAACAATTTTTTTTAATATGCAAATAAAATGTTCTAAAACCTGAAAAAAATTAATGCTAACATTTTTCTAAGCATTGGTGGTACCAGAAAGTTTACTGCTTAAAATATAATCTGATTGCACTGTACAGAGCCTGATCTGTAGTTCCCCTGCGAACAAGTAATTCCCAGGAAATTCAGCAGGGGTGTGCGTTTTATATGTGTAGGGATTACAGAATTGGGTCAATAGTCTTACAGCAGTCCTGACTTCCACTGATGTGCAGATGAGATGCACACAGTGAACAAAGGCAGCATATGCTATATGAATGAGTTGAGGGTATCATAAAATGCAATCAGTCAATACAAACATCCCCCTTTGACCCCAGTGGATGTTCACAGGAGAGAGAGAGAGAGAGAGAGAGCGAGCGCATGCGGACCTAAGGCAAGAGTTTGGTATTTGGGTCAGAAGAGCTTCAAGGGAGACTGAATCATGATTCATTTCAATACAAAGGAAAACAGTCCTGTGCGTTAGCATCAGCTCTGTATCGATCACCACATAACATTCTGAAGGAGTGGATACAAAGGCATGAGAAAGATGCAAATGTTTCATGCCAGGGTTGAGTGGGTCTTTGTCTACCTCCTGTGGTAGGTCCACAACAGAGTATAAGAGTTGACTAGAGCGATGAGGTAGAGGTTCTACTCCTTTAGCTCAAGGGGTCATGGGCAGCTCCATGTTTTTGTCGCCACAAGCACGGCAGTCAGGCGGCTTTCGGCGGCACACCTGCAGGCAGTACACTGGTAACATGGATTCGGCAGCATGCCTCTGAGCAGTCCGCCGGTCCCGCGCCTTTGACGTACCCACTGCCAATTTACCACTGAAACCGCAGGACTGGTGGACCTCCCACAGGCATGCCGCCAAAGGCAGCCTGACTGCTGCCTTCACTGCGATTGGCAGGCCGCCCCCCGTGGCTTGCTGCCCCAGGCATGCGCTTGGTGCGCTGGTGCCGCCTCTGCAAGGGGTGGAGTATCAGCATTTAGTACTACTAGAGGTCCTAGTTTCAAAAGGACCATGATAGCCAGAGGGGTTAGTTACTATAGAAATTTGCTAATCGGCAGTTATCTGAAATAAGAGACCGGCTCCAAAACCAAAATATTTGGATCCAGATTTGAATGTCTTCAAGTCCTGCAGTGCATGGGTTGGTGAAGTTTGGCTCAGGCCTCCCTTTTTTTTTTTTTTTTTAAGTTTGCCTTTCCCCATTTCTCAACAATGATACGACGTGAAAGACAGGCTGTAATGAGGTCTGAGTGTACCGCAATGACCTTTCACGAGCACCTTAGCAACCATCACCATAAATAATTAAATACAAACTACAATTGTCAAGACAAATTAACAAAGTGCCTCTAGTGATGCACGAGCCACATTTTTGTAAAGGGCATTTGTTTACGTAAGACAGTCAGTGGGTCCCACAGACTTTGAGGCAAATTTGGGAGCTTTGACCTTCCATTCATCTTAGACTGGAAATAGCATCTTGGATTAATGTATGCGAACAGTCCCCTCAATTTTTACTTCTTAACACTTAAATTTCAGAGTACACAACCTACTCAGAACTGACCGCTCACTCCTCCTGCAAGGCGTCGAATGCCCTCAACTCCTGATTAAGAGATTCCAAGGCCAGAAGGGGCCACTGTGATCATCTACTCTGACCTTCTGCATAACATAGACCATAGAACTTCCCCAAAATAATTCTTACAGCATCTCTGTCAGGCTGTCACAATACCTAAAACACTCCACCTTGATTTAAATGAAACTAATGGGAATGGAGAGCGCTCAGCACCTTGCAGGGTGAGACCTCCCTTGCAGGGCATATCCTGAGTTCCTGACAGGGTGCTTTAGATTAGAGAATTGAGCCCTTCATGTCTAATATTAGATTGTCCCTCCCACCAAGAATTTTCAACTTCTCTCTCTCCCTACTGGCAAACTTTTGTCAGTGTAGGATAGTCAGATTAGATTAGATACAGACAGCCAGAGAGAAGAAGATAGAGATCAGCACTGATATTCTGACAGTCCTTAGGGAGAGACAGGAGGGTCATGGAGGGAAAAGCAAAGAACATCAGATAATTGAGAGTATTTACAATGTAATTAAAGGTCACGTGGCATCAGGACCTTGTTTCAGTTAACAGGGAATTTCAGATACCTAGAGTTTGGATAAGTGACGTTGCACTGTACGTGCAGTATAAAGATTTTCCAGTGTGTGGCCCCTTTAACTCCGGACATCTTCAGAATTCTCATATCAAATCTACTGCCTTAAAAAAAAAGTGTAATGTAGTGAATCCAACCAACGTATTAAATACATTAAAGTCTGCAACTTCCTGCCAGGAGATGGAATGTGTGGCTGGCTGGTCCAGGAGATGGAATGTGTGGTTCTCTAAGATGACTACAAATAGATCCTCTCCCACTAGAGCTGAGAAAGCCAGATGAGTCTGCCAGCAAAAACGTAAGGCAGACATTAATCACAGAAGCCTGCACCTTCTCTCCACGTGCAAGCTCTATCCACCAGCAGGAAGGATAATGCAAGCCACCGAACAGAATAGGTGTATGGAATTCTCAGAGCCGAAGAGGTTCTTTGGTACTTCATGGATTACAGCTAGCATTCAGATACTAATACACTATCCATCATCAACAACTTTTCCTGGGTGGTAGGTTTCAGCTGAGAGCTGCTCATATGCAAAACATCTTTTTTGGTTTGAGGTTTTTTTTTTTTTTTTTTAATTCCATTGTAATTTTTGTGCCAAGAAAAGAGTCCAGATTGACAACCTCAGGTACTGAAGCCGTCAATGTATTCACAGAAAAAAAAAATAAGTTGCAGGCAGCAGCAGGGCAAATATGATCTCATAGACTCAGACTAAGGTCAGAAGGGACCATTATGATCATCTAGTCTGACGACCTGCACAATGCAGGCCACAGAATCCCACCCATCCACTTCTATAACAAACCCCTAGCCTATGTCTCAGTTATCGAAGTCCCCAAATTGCGGTTTGAAGACCTCAAGCTGCAGAGAATCCTCCAGAAAGTGACCCATGCCCCATGCTGCAGAGGAAGGCAAAAAACCTCCAGGGCCTCTGCCAATCTGCCCTGGAGGAAAATTCCTTCCCAACCCCAAATATGGTGATCAGTTAAACCCTGAGCATGTGGGCAAGACTCACCAGCCAGCACCCAGGAAAGAATTCTCTGTAGTAACTCAGATCCCAACCCATCTAACATCCCATGACAGACCACTGGGCATACTTACCCGCTGATAATCAAAGATCAATTGCCAAATTAATTGCCAAAATTAGGCTATCCCATCATACCATCCCCTCCATAAATTTATCAAGCTTAGTCTTAAAGCCAGATATGTCTTTTGCCCCCACTACTCCCCTTGGAAGGCTGTTCCAGAACTTCACTCCTCTAATGGTTAGAAACCTTCGTCTAATTTCAAGTCTAAACTTCCTAGTGTCCAGTTTATATCCATTTGTTCTTGTGTCCACATTGGTACTAAGATTAAATAATTCCTCTCCCTCCCTAATATTAATCCCTCTGATATATTTATAAAGAGCAATCATATCCCCCCTCAACCTTCTTTTGGTTAGGCTAAACAAGCCAAGCTCTTTCAGTCTCCTTTCATAAGACAGGTTTTCCATTCCTCGGATCATCCTAGTAGCCCGTCTCTGAACCTGTTACAGTTTGAATTCATCCTTCTTAAACATGGGAGACCAGAACTGCACACAGTATTCCAGATGAGGTCTCACCAGTGCCTTGTATAACGGTACTAACACCTCCTTATCTTTGCTGGAAATACCTCGCCTGATGCATCCTAAAACCGCATTAGCTTTTTTTACGGCCATATCACATTGGCAGCTCATAGTCATCCTGTGATCAACCAATACTCCGAGGTCCTTCTCCTCCTCTGTTACTTCCAACTGATGCGTCCCCAATTTATAACTAAAATTCTTGTTATTAATCCCTAAATGCATGACCTTGCACTTTTCACTATTAAATTTCATTCTATTACTATTACTCCAGTTTACAAGGACATCCAGATCTTCCTGTATGATATCCCGGTTTTTCTCTGTGTTAGCAATACCTCCCAACTTTGTGTCATCCGCAAACTTTATTAGCACATTCCCGCTTTTCGTGCCAAGGTCAGTAATAAAAAGGTTAAATAAAATTGGTCCCAAAACTGATCCCTGAGGAACTCCACTAGTAACCTCCTTCCAGCCTGACAGTTCACCTTTCAGTATGACCCATTGTAGTCTCCCCTTTAACCAGTTCCTTATCCACCTTTCAAATTTTCATATTTATCCCCATCTTTTCCAATTTAACTAATAATTCCCCATGTGGAACCATGTCAAATGCCTTACTGAAATCGAGGTAAATTAGATCCACTGCATTTCCTTTGTCTAAAAAATCTGTTACTTTCCCAAAGAAGGAGATCAGGTTGGTTTGGCACGATCTACCTTTTGTGAAACCATGTTGTATTTTGTCCCAATTATCATTGACCTCAATGTCCTTAACTACCCTCTCCTTCAAAAATTTTTCCAAGACCTTACATACTACAGATGTCAAACTAACAGGCCTATAGTTACTTGGATCACTTTTTTTTCCTTTCTTAAAAATAGGAACTGTTTTAGCAATTCTCCAGTCATACGGTACAACCCCTGAGTTTACCGATTCATTAAAAATTCTTGCTAATGGGCTTGCAATTTCATGTGCCAGTTCCTTTAATATTCTTGGATGAAGATTATCTGGGCCCTCCGATTTAGTCCCATTAAGCTGTTCAAGTTTGGCTTCTACCTCGGATGTGGTAATATCTACCCTCATATCCTCATTCCCAATTGTCATCCTTCCATTATCCCTAAGCTCCTCATTAGCCTTATTAAAGACCAAGGCAAAGTATTTATTTAGATATTGGGCCATGCCTAGATTATCTTTAACCTCCACTCCATCCTCAGTGTTTAGCGGTCCCACTTCTTTCTTTGTTTTCTTCTTATTTATATGGCTATAGAACCTTTTACTATTGGTTTTAATTCCCTTTGCAAGGTCCAACTCTACATGGCTTTTAGCCTGTCTCACTTCATCCCTACATGTTCTGACCTCAACAAGGTAGCTTTCCTTGCTAATCCCGCCCATCTTCCACTCCCTGTAGGCTTTCTGCTTTTTCTTAATCACCTCTCTGAGATGCTTACTCATCCAGCTTGGTCTACAACTCCTGCCTATGATTTTTTTCCCCCTTTCTTGGGATGCAGGCTTCTGATAGTTTCTGCAACTTTGACTTGAAGTAATTCCATGCCTCCTCTGCTTTTAGATCCACAAGTTCTTCAGTCCAATCCACTTGCCTAACTAATTTCCTTAATTCTTTAAAGTTAGCCCTTTTGAAATAAAAAACCCTAGTCCCAGATGTATTTTTGTTTTTCCTTCCATCTAGTTTGAACTGAATTAACTCATGATCACTCGAACCAAGGTTGTCCCCTACAACCATTTCTTCTATGGAGGTCCTCACTACTCACCAAAACCAAATCTAAAATGGCATCCCCCCTTGTTGGCTCTTCAACTACTTGATGAAAAAATCCATCAGCTATCACATCCAGAAAAATCTGAGCCCTATTACTACTACTAGCACTTGTCCTCCAGTCTATATCTGGGAAGTTAAAGTCTCCCATGATCACACAATTCCCATTAGTGTTTACTTCATTAAAAACATTAAAGAGGTCTCTATCCATCTCCAAATCAGATCCCGGCGGTCTGTAGCACACCCCAAGCACTATCTCAGGGGAGGCTCTAGTAGTTTTCTTTCCCAATGTGATTTTTGCCCAGACAGACTCTCTCTTATCCATTCCATCCCTTCTTATTTCTTTACAGTTAACCTCATCATTGACATACAATGCTACTCCACCACCTTTGCCTTTATTTCTGTCTTTCCTAAACAGCACATAGCCTTCAATACCTGTACTCCAGTCATGACTACTATTCCACCATGTTTCTGTTATCCCTATAATATCCAGTTTCACTTCCTGCACCAGTAGCTCTAGTTCCTCCATTTTGTTTCCTAGGCTCCTCGCATTAGTGTACAGACAGCTTAATTTTTGCCGTTTGGCTTCACTGACATTCTTTATCTGGTTAGGCACAGACATTCCACCACCAGTATCCCTATTAGACTGGTATCTACACTACCCTTCCTCCTTATGTCCATTCTTCTGCTCATGGCTGTATCCTCTCTTACTTTTTCTTCTTCCCTCTCGGTGTTAAATTCCGGCGTGGAGATTACCTGGACATCTCCCAACCATCTCCCCCAAATTCCTAGTTTAAAGCTCTCTTAATCAGTTGGGTGAGCCTCCATCCTAGAAGTCTATTTCCCTCCCTGCTCAGGTGAAGTCCATCCTGAGAGAACAGTCCTCTGTCCATGAATGCTTCCCAGTGGCCATACATCCCAAAGCCCTCCTTATAGCACCACTGCCTGAGCCATCTGTTGATCACCATCACTTGTCACACCTTTGTTGCCCTTCTCTAGGAACAGGCAGAATCTCACTGAAGATCACCTGAGCCTCGATTTCCTTAAGCGTCTTCCCCAGCCTGGCATAGTCTCCCTTGATACGTTCCAGCGAGAACCTAGCTGTATCATTCGTTCCCACATGAAGGATAATCAACGGATTCTTTCCCGCTCCCATTAAGATCCTTTTCAGCCTCAGGTCTACATCCCGTATCTTAGCACCTGGCAGACAGCACACCCTTCTGTTCTCCGGATCAGCTCTAGTTACAGGCCTGTCTATTCTTCTCAGTAGACCTGCCTTTCCCTGGTGACAGTATGATTCTCTGGTCTATCCCCTGCTCCCACTGGCTGCAAGTCCTCTCGATTCCTGTTCGCCCTTGCAATTCCTCCGCAACCCATCCTGGATTCTCCTGGGGCTCATATTTGGTGTTGTCTCCATTGACTCTTCCCCTCTTCCTGTAGGGCTAGCTGCTCTTCTCTTTTTCCTTGCCCTCTCACCTTCAGTGACCACCTGCTGTGTCCCTTCTTCATTTTCCAACTCTGCAAACCTGTTCTTGAGCTCTATTTCTCCTTCACTGGCCTGTCTTTTCCTCTGCCTGGTTCTCTTAGTTACATGCTTCCACCGTCCACTTTCCTCACTCAGCAGTCTTCCCTCAGAATTCTTTGGTCCTGCTTCCATCTGCAGGTCTGAGATTATCCCTTCAGCCGCCTCATTTCTTCGCTCCATCATCTGCTCGAACCCCCTTCTAAACTCAACCTGAGTTTCCACCTGCATCTCCAGTCCTCGGATCTTTTCTTCCATCAGCTCTATCAGGTGGCACTTCATGCAGACGAAACTCTTTTCAGGTACCCCGTCCAGGATCATGTACATGCCGCAGCTTCCACATCTGGTCATCCTCATTGTGTCTTTCACTGCTGCCTCTGTATCGGTCATAGCCTTCCCAAAAAACCTGCTCCTCCAACAGGACTCCCAGTGAAACTCCCCTGTTTACAGCTCTGTTTGCTGGGTGCTGTGCCGCTGCAGCTGTCTATGTCAGTTGGGTCATCTGCAGACTTTGAATTTGGACTCTTCAGTGCTAAAAGCATGAGTCTAGTGTTTGAGGCCACTCTACTCTCAGATATAATCAGAATGTTATCCTCTTGTGGACCAGCCTCCAGAAGACAAAAACCTAAGATCTCCTGGTGTGACTAAAACAAGCTTAAGTAGTAACACACACCAAAGCTGCTCTTTCCAGTCATTTCTCTTTAACCAACATGTGCTAGATCATCAGGGAAATGCTTCTTTACTTCTTGGGGACCAACACTAATATCCTGTGCTCTACTCCTGGAAGTAGGTCTCTCAAAGATTTCCCAAAGGTGGAAAAAAAAAATCCAGCCATCTCTCGCAACCCCCTATTTTTCTAGTGACAGAGGCCTGTGGGAATTAGTGTAGGTATCAGCTATAAGTCCTTATCCTTCTAGTCTCTCTCTTTGACAGCAATTTCAAAACCTTCCTGTTTATTTGAATGAGGAAGTTACCCCTAGAAACTCACATGAACTGATCTCTCTGTGTCAAATGGGATATACACCACCTTCTACTTGGTCTGGAGGGCCCTGAGATATCAAATTTTACAGCAACAACATAATTACATATATATAAAGATATCTTTAGAGGTTCCTAAAAATGTATTTTCCACTCTGAGCCTTCTATGATTAGATTCATGGTAACTAAAGTAATAAAAGATTTTTAAAATTCTATAAAAACCACTTCCAAAAACATTTTTTTTCCTGTAACATACATGGCATATGCAAAAATTCATTATGGTGTGGTAAGGCATAAAGGCTTTAACTGGTTCTGGATGCCCTTCATAAATCACCTATGCTTTCAACTACTCATAAGAAAGCTGTCCCAAACTCATGTCAATAAAGCCTTTATACCACTCCACCACATATTCTGTGTAGATCTAGATGGGTAAACTCCACACACACTTATACACAAACAGTTTATTATTTAGCTACTTAAATCAATCAAAAGATAGTACCTTCTTTTTGCTGCAGTAAATCTGCCACTTCTTCTCTGGCGGGAGTGCAAACATAGCCTCTCTGTTCTTATCCGTGAGATCCAGTTCATCCTGGGATTGTTAAATGAAACACACAGTCAGTTGCACTGATACCTGTCAATACTGTGGAAAGAACATGCATCAAGCATGCCCCACACCCTCAATTAAAGAAGCAGAGGACCTAGTGTCTCCCTGTAACAACTGATCTCTGTAAAGATTTGTGTTGCCTGCATCCCCTTCACCACTGATTAAGTTCACATATTCTGCTACAGGTTCCCCCAGTTAGAGCAGAACAGACCCAGGGAGGTGACGAGCAACCACAGTGTCTAACTTCCTTTGTGAATTATCATTACACCTGTGCTCACTTAGGTGGGAGCAATCACTGTATTTGATGAATAAGAAGTGACACGTCCCGATATAAGGTGATGCGTCATGAAAGTGTTGAAGTGAAAAAACCTCATTGCTCTGGCTAAAATAAGGCAGACACTAAACTTTCTCTGAGAAAAGTCTATATAGAGTCAATGCACCTCCTTCCAGGCCCAAAATACCAACCTGGATCCTGCCCAGCACCAGCTCAGCCCTGCCAATACACTTCAAGACTGACCTGCACCAACCCCCAACAGAACAACCCCAGAGACTGCCAGCTATGCCAAACTACCAGTGATTTTTAGGCCGGTTTTGAACCAGCAACCTAGAGCAAAAGGATCCATTTGCCATTACCACTCCCCTGCACCATCCAGTTCCCACCAAAAGACAAAAGGAACCCCCTCCTTTTGTTGGAAAAACCAACATATTCCAAAGAGACAAATTCACCATTGGTGTAACTGGGCAAATATCTTCATCTGTTGATGAGAGCAGCAAGTTTGGCACAGTATTTTTGAGAGAGAAAGGATTACCTTGTCATTAGTAAACTACACTGGATTCAGAAATTCAATTCCTAGTTCTACCACAGGTTTCCAGTGGGACTCTGGGCATGCCACTTGATCTCTGTGCCTCAGTTCCTCTTCTGCAAGGGGATGATAATACTCCCCTTTTCCCAGGCTATTTAGACGGCAAACTCTTCAGGGCAGGGACTGTCTTTTACTGTGTACGTTAAGCACTTAGCAAAATGGGGGTCCAATCTCAGTTAAAGTCCATAGGTTCTGGTGGGATATAAAGAATAATATTCCAAAGAGCACACCAACATATTTTGCTTTGTTTGGTCCAGCTGTGCTGATCATATAAGACAAGTGGCAGAGGTGTGTGCTTGAACAAGAGCAAGAGAGCGCACGTGTGTGGTACAAAGACCATCCATTCATGTCTTACAGTTTCAAACAAACAATGTTTCAGCCAGATTTGTGTGCAATATATATATTTGAAGGAGAAAGTGTTCAGGAGTCCTATAACAAGATGACATTGTGAGGCTAATAGAACTGTAAATGCAGCACCCATGCTAAGCTCGCCCAATGCAGGGACAATACCTCTTTAATTCAGCCCCACAATGGCTCATTTGGAAAGCCTTCAGTGCTGGGAAACTTGTGAAAACAGTGAGCTAAATTGCATACTGAGCCTGGTAGTGGCTGCTGACAGATTTAAAGGTCCACAGAGACTTCAGCAGCAGAAAGGTACAAAAGAAACGCAAACAGTAACAAGGCTAGGTCACTGCCAGCAGCAGAAGGTAGAATAAGCTGGGGGATTTTTATTCTTTTCAAAAATGTTTAAAAGAAAAAAAAAAGTTAGCTGTGCATGAAGAGCACAAGCCATGTGGAAATGTTTAGGGTGAGTTTCCAACCAAGGGGGCAGCCAAGCGAGACAAGGAGTTCTATAAGCAGCAACCAGAATCATATTCTTGGGTGGAGAGGGAGAGAGAAACTACATGTAAGGTCGTAAGACCAGCAAAGGAATGCTGTTGGAGGTCAAGTATGTGGGATGAGTGGGAGGGTCAGGGAGGAAATCAGAGTTTCCAGGTTTGGAAGAAGAGCTGCTGGGGCTGCAATTCACATGTGAAGTGAGCTGGCCAGTCTTAGCTAAGTCCTGAGAAAATCATCATTGCGAGAAACTGGAGGCTAATAAGAGAAACAGTAGGAGCTCTGTTACGAAGCTTAATTCATGTACAAGAGCAAGTTGAGAGATAGCTAGTTCCGTGTGGTTTTCACAGATGCTCCCCCCAATACCATACTGAATGACAGTACACTCAACCAGTAAAAAAGACAAGACAAACATGACATCAAAATACTCATTAAGTGAACACACCCTTAGGGCAGGATGCTGTAACTTGCCACTTCTGGAAGTTGCTTTTGTGGGTGTTGCATGCATCAGGCAAAGATTCATAGATTATAAGGCCTCAAGGGACCATTATGGTCATCTAGGCTGACCTCCTGGCCAAGGTGCATGCTGCTGTCTTTGCCCCACCTAGCATTCTACCATTTAATTATATATTTTGCATCCTAATAGCATGAGCTTCCTTACAGACAAGGTAGATAATGGGACGGTAGATGATGCAATGGATAAAAGCATGCACATGCAGGCAGCCCTCCCGACTGCAAACTAAGAAAGCAAACAAATAGCAAGAGTCATTGCCTTAGCTACAACCTTCATGCTTCAGGGCATAACTTGCTCACAAATTGAAGATCAGGAAGGAATCTGCTTCCATTGAACAGCATTTAGAGAGGGTGGGCTACTCCTTCCTCTGAAACAAGCAGCATTGACCATTGTCAGAAAGACAAATCCTAGATTCCAAGCTCACAGCCCAAATGGCAAGGTTGCAAGTGGGGGCACCTCCATAGTGGAGGAGGAAAACCTCCCGTACTGGATGCAGAGCAGCAGTGAAGCCACTCATTGACCTTCAATGCAGTGTGCAGTCACTCCTGTGGCAGCTGTGCTCTCCTTCAGTGAGGGAGGAAAGCCAGTGAAATTGCATAGTCATGGATATATCAGCTTTGCTTACCTTCCTCCCCTTGTCCAGCCACTCAAAAGCCCCTCATGTTGAAGCACACGGTGTTCTCTAAAGGTTCTCAAATCCTTTCTTTCTCTACCCCCTTTCTGCAGTGGCAGGGTGAAGGACTTCTATGACTGCAGAGGAAAGCACAGTATCTGACCCAGAGATAAGACACTGGACCACATGAACGATTTGCCTGTTCCAATATGGAATTCTCATGGAAGGAGACACCTCAGGTAACAAGCACCTCAGGCTCTGAAGAGATTTTGAAAGGTTATATCTGATGTGCTTGTGAACACATCACACTGGCCTGTTTTCAGAGTGGAACTAGTCACCGAGTGAGACTGCTGGCTCTAGTGCGAGTGCAGTGACAGTGGCCACCCACTAGAGGGGAAAAGGAACCAAAAAGGAGGAGGTGGGAGAGTGCAGAAGTAGTAGGGACCTTGAATAACGTCATCTAGAACAGGGACAGAGCTAGGTGAGGAAGCCCTCATGCCTGGATGCCCAGGGAGCATGTGGGGGAAGAAGAGAGGTTCTGTTGGAACAAAGGGGGAGGGAAAAACCCCTCTATCTGTTGTGGTGATTTCTCTACAGAAATGTAGTAACTCTTCTTCCATGTCTTGGATGGAGGGCTTGGTTCCAGAGATTCATGCCAACAGGCTCCTGTACAACACAACACAGCTCAGCTGCCTGGCTCTCAAAAGCATTTCAAGCTGCAAGTGCTCCAGTGAAATACAGATTAAAGAGACATTTGCCAGGACAGCCTCAGGGAGATGTAAATAAATAAATTAATTAATTAATTAAATTAAATAAAAAAGCCCAGTTACTATTCCTTACATTGCACTCAGTTTTCCATTTATTTTTTTTTTATTTTACTTACTGAGGGTGGGATACGTTCAGTTAATTTCCTTTTATGTTGGCCTTTTTACAGACAGACTGAATTTTGATGATACAACATTAAAATCTATTGGAGATGGATTTGAGGTTCAAATATTTCCAGTCCAGTTCTCTGGGCCAAAGGGGAAGATGGCCTGCATTCAAAATGGCTGCAACCCAGGAAAACAAGCGGGGGAGAAGAGGAGGAATGGGCAGGGAACATGAGTTTTTTTGTGGGATTAAAAACCATACTATGCCCCATGATTTGGCGAACAGTCAACAAATTGTGAAAGCTGGATCTGGTGCTTGGCCGCCATTGTTTTATGATGATATCATTTAAAGTCCAGCACAAGCAGAACAAAAGGGAATCTCTCACCAATAAAAGGCAGCACCTCTCTGAAAAAGTGTTACATTAAATTAATACAGAAAAAATAATGTGGGAGAAAATTAAAATACCCAATGGTTATCTTGAAGAATCTGGCTGTATATTAAGGACTGTGTTTAAGGATCCCTTCACCCATCTCTAAAATGTAGCCACCTCCGTGTGGAACATCGTAGGACCCACTAACTCTGCCCATCAGTGCTTTAGGACAGGAAGAATAATTCATTCAATTAGAACTGCAGGATTTAGGTGGGCAGAATTTCATATACTCTGAAACAGTGATCCTAATAAACTCCTGAGAGGTGTGTTGGAACAGTCTAACAATACTGTGTGTGGAATCCCTTCAGCACAGCAGGGCTCTCTTTTAAATCAAGTTCTTTGCTACTTATGTAGCTTTTTCTACTAACCCTTTCTGAATGTGCATGGGAAGGACTTAACATGGTGTACATGGGCTGACATTGAAGAGAATTACCAAAATGTGTCTCTCCTGCATTCTTGGCCATTATCTATTAACTCACCTGGAATCCTATGGGGAACAAACTGATTTGCAAGGTCTTATTACATTAGTACAGTCCAATACAAGATCCTCTTCCTCACCGAATTCAAATTAGTTTGTGCCAATATCGGACTAAGGCCAGTCCTGATTTTTTTTTAATAGATTTTAAGGCCAGAAGGGCCCTTATGACTATTTAATCTGACTACCTGCATAAGCACAGGCCATAGATTTCACCCAATGATTTCTGAATCCAAGAATTTCAAAACAGTTCCGCCTGTTGTGTCTTGTCACAACCTACTCTGCAACCTCTTTGGGGAGGGACTGTCTTTTTACCACTTATATGTACAGTGCCTAACATACTAGAGTCCCGATCCTTGACTGGTGTCAATAAGTGCTACTTCAATACAAATAACCAATGATGATAATAAATTGGACTGAAGGTGATACTTCTGCATTGTTTGCAGTTGTCATATTGAGGTATCTTCTTCTGCCATCAAAGAGAATATATCTCAAACTTGACCAGAAGATCTCAAGCGCTGTACTTAAACTTCTCAATACTCAGGGCGATCAATGCATTGGCAGTCAATTTAGCAGGTCTAGTGAAGACCCACTAAATCAACCTCAGATCGCTCTCCCATCGACTCCTGTACACCACTTGAACAAGAAGTGCAAGGGGAGTCAATAGGAGAGCATCTCCCAGCAACATTGCATAGCGTGGACCCTGCGGTAAGTAGATCCAAGTACATCGACTTCAGCTGTGTTATTCACGTAACTGAAGTTGCATAACAGATCAATCTTCCCCCGTAGTGTAGATAAGGCCTCAGATGGACACTGCAGCACTGTATGTTTAGCATTTCCAACCTTGGGTGGCATGAGAATAGGACATGTCCTCTGTACAGAATTCCATCACAGACAGTAAGTTCATCTCTACAGTCCTAGTATGCTTTTATGTGAGATGATATCTGGTCTTATTTTTGCTGGCTATCCATCTAATTCTTGCTCAGGCTCTTGTAAGTTGGGTCATTTTGTGTTTCTCATTTGAGCTTGTCAGATTTTGCTTCAGAAATGGGTAGTAATGTTATATGTATTTCAACCTCCTCTTCCTGCAGCTCCTGGCTTCCCCTGTTTAGAGGTGCTCTTGAAAGCATTCCTGCTAGAAGCAGCTCCTTTCCAGGTCTGTATTTCACCTTTGCAATGTCATGATCATTCTCTGAAGTCTTGGTGGTACTTTGCCCAATAGTTTCTGTAAGACAGCTTACAAAGGTTTATGGTCTTGTTTCTGCCTCAGCTGATTTCAGCCTGCAAACATACTTATGAACCCACTCACAACCAAAAATGATTGTCAGTGTTTCTTTTCCAATATGAGCATGGTTTTGTTACATTTTAGTCAGTGCTTAAGATGACCTGGGTGTTCATCTTGCAAAAGGACAACCAGCCCTCAACCTCTGAGAACTTGCACAGCAAACATCATGGAGCCAAATTCTCTGATGGTGTAGGTTGGCATAGCTGAACTGAGAATTCAATCCTTACTCTTTTTTGGTAAATTCAAAACAGGAAGACAGAGATTGCCATACTGGATCGGACCAGTGGTTCATCTGATCCAGTATCCTGTTGCCAACAGTGATCAATGTCAAAAGCTTCAGAGGAAAGCGCAGAAACCCTGCAGCAGAAAGTTTTGGAATAAGCTGTCCCCAGCACATGTTTGTTCCTAACTACCTGAGCTACAGACGGGGCCAGTGCAAGGATGTTTTGCGCCCTCACGCCCCTGTCCTGAGGCGCCCTCCCCCCACCGCAGCTCCCCCTCTCTGCCCTGAGGCACCACCCCCACAGCAGCTCCCCCCCTGCCCTGAGGCACCCCCCCCACCCCAGCTCACCCCTGCTACGAGCATGAGCACCCCGAGCACGCCGTGGCTGCTTCACTTCTCCCGCCTCCCAGGCTTGCGGCGCCAATCAGCTTAGGTGCCGCAAGCCTGGGAGGCGGGAGAAGTGAAGCAGCCACGGAGTCCTCGGGGAGGAGGCGGGGTAGGGGTGAGCTGGGGCGGGGAGTTCCCCTGCATGCCGCCCCCCCCCTTACTTGCTGCAGGCGGCCCTCCCCACGCTCCCCTGCCCCAGCTCCCTCCGCCTAATGCCAGCGGCAACCGGGGCGGCCGAAGATCCAGCCACCGCAGTTGCTGCCGAAGAAAATGGCGCCCCCCCAAATGCCAGCGCCCTAGGCGACCGCCCTGGTCGCCTAAATGGTTGCACCGGCCCTGGCTACAGAGTGGCTGGTGCTCTGAAGCAGATGAATGTCTCTCCCTTTCACAATATTTCCATACTAGTAATAGGGACTTTGTTTTTTAAATTCTGCAAAGCTTCTCTCTTGCTGTTCACTCCAGCCTCATTTGGCACTTTTCCATAGGCTGCATTCTAATCAGAACATGCAACTAAGAGAAATTAGGGATGAATTTGCTTAATTATGTTACTATGCCCATAGTGCTCTGTAAGGTCCCCTTGTTTCAGGGTCCTTCCATTTGGACAATTACCTCCACCTTTATTGCAAGCAAATCTGGGGCCAGTGGTTTGTTGACATTAACATTGTGACTTTCTGCCTGTGTGTGCACATTTTACTTAAAATGAACTCTCCCAATGTGCACACCCTCTCATTCACGCTTCCTACCCCTTTCCTCTCTCATACACACACATGCCTTTTCATTACCCTCTACCCCTCCTCTCTCATTGTCCCCTTATCTCTGTCCCACACAGAAAACAGGCTCTCTCTCTCACACACACACACTTTGCCACTCTCTGTCTTTCCCATTTCACAAGCACCAAGTTTATCTTAGTTACAAAGATCAGTGTAACCCCCTCTTCTGACCTCTCTCCCACTGCCATCCTGGGCTCAGAGTAGGATGGGCCTGCAGTGGATGTACCAAATGCTTTGCACTGGGATCCCAATTCCACAGCACACCAAACCAGAGCTGTTAACATGTAGATTTCTCATCACATAATTAGAGGGACCAATAAAAATTCCAAGCCTCTGACACTCCCAAACGGGATGGCAGAGCCTTGGTCCTGACCAAAAAAATTGCCTCACACACTGGGTTTATTTCATTTTGTAAAAGACAAACATGGATTCTAACACATCATAGGATCCAATCCAGTGTCCATTGGCCCTGGAACCCTGAGGAGCCAAGAGAGGGTTTGAGCTGGGGAGGTGGGGGTAAGCAATGCTGAAACGCAACCCAAGCCAAACCAGATAAAAAGCCCTTGTGTCTTTGGGATTGGAGAGGGAGGAGAAGCGGCAGAGAGATGAGGGAGGGGTTGTCAGCAGCATAGTGTGATCCTTTCCAATACAGGATCCAACCCAGTATAGCTGTTATGGTGTTAACAAGTGAACCGAGCAAGACCACATTGCTAACATGTGATTTATATTGCCTGACAGCTACATTTTGGCATGAGAAAATCCCAGGAACCTTTATTTTTTCAGCCCCCATTCTTTGTGCCAGCCCCATCTTGGCAAACTAAAAATGGGTTACACTGATGGCTTTCACATTCTCTCTGCACTTCTCCCTGCCGAGGAGAAAGAAAGAGCGAGAGAAGCCCCATCAAGGGCTCACAGTCAGCAATCCTGAAAGCCACTTCAGAGCCATCCAGGAGGAGATGAATAAAATAATCCCTCTTCAGATCTGATCCTGCCACAGAGAGCTACGAAATCATAGAAGTCAGAAATAGGGAAGATTTATTCGATCATTTTGTCCATCTCCAGGGGACAGTATAGGACTGTTCCTCCACAGTGTATTTTCCAGTGCTTTGTCCAATCTAGTTTGTCACACTGACAAATCAGAAGCAGTGTGCTAGAGAAATCCATGCTTGGAACATAAAGCGTCTGGCAGGATGTGTTGAAAATTGACGACTGAGTTTTCACTGACTGAGATTAAGTCAACTCCACGAGCTGGCTGGTGTTGTCAGATCAACATAATGCAAGAGAAATTCCATTCACCAAGCTCCACAGCAGGGAAACAATCGACAAGTATTACCTAGTGGATGTTCATACTCAGCAGGCAACACCACCGTCACCTACACTGGTGTGGATCCCTGCTTTTCCGCATGTGCAGGAGGCACATTCTATCTCCCACATGTGCAAGTACTGTGCGGTCTTAGTGCGTCACTAACCCATGTGAATGACTCCTCCACTCCATCTTAAACCCTCGTGATCAATAGCAGCTTCTTTAAAGGTACAATGAAATAACTCACTTGTGGGAGGAGACTGGGAAAGAAGCAATATTTTCTGTTTGATTGCCTGAAAGCAATGGGATGTGTGTTTGTGAACTCATTAACAAAGCAAATCTGGTCTTCCATACCTTTAATATGCATACAATGTGCATATGTATTTGCCGTGAGCATCTGTGTCAGCCCTATGCACATAATATCCACATACTACATATGGTACATGCCTGCACACATGTACAATGTGATGTCTTACATGTACATGCATGTGTTGTGTGTGCATATGGCATATATGTTCACACAACACACCAAGTGTGTGAAGGGGCACATCTAATCTGTAACCATCAGTGGGTTGACATAGATAAGACACTTGAGTGTGGCTCTCACTGTAACTCTGAAATGCAGATGCCTGTAGGTTCCCCCTCTTCCCGCCTCCCATTTCCTTTCCTGTCTTTGCAACAAATACTGCTCTGGAAGGCTCCTGGCTAGGGAGGCTGGTTATCCTCTCACTTCAACCTGTGAAAATCAGAAGTAACTTCATTTAAGTCAGTGTTACACTTGTGTGAAATTTGTGTACATGAGAGGAGAATCCAGGCCTGGGTGACTTTCTTCTTCCCTGCCACCTGGACTAGCTGTCCATTCCCAAAGCTCAGGACTAGAGCAGAGATCTCACATGCCAAGGAGAAAGCAGTTTGCTGCCAAAGAGGAATCTCAGTAGCCCACCCCCCACACTCTACTGCTGCTTCCTTTCTCCCTCATTAAGCATTGGTTAATCTCTTGTTTATTTCCTAGAGAAAAACTGGGTCCCACCCAGATCCTGCTTCTCAAAGCAGTATCCCAGCACATGCAATTAACAAGGTCCATTCCAACAGGCTGCTGGGGTCCCCTCCCCCAGAGACTTTAGACACCTGCCTTTGTGGCTCTTTAATCCACACAGAAGGAGCAAGCTGGTAACCAGGGCAGGCAGCTGAAGGGCAGCTGGGACAGTCAATATTAATTTACTACTTAAAATTTACATTAATTTACAACTGCAGAGAGAGAGACTGACTGTCTCCCTCGCCCCTATCTTTTGTATGTTTTTCACAATCTTGGGTTGTAAGCACTTTGGGGCAAGGCCCATGTTTACCTCCATATTTGGACCACACCAATCACTTCAGAGCCCTTTCTCAAAATTGGAGCCGCTGGGTGTTACCGTTAATATTAAATGCCATCATCAAGATGTGCTGTTTCAGCACAAGTGACCCTTCCCCACCCTTCCTCCTCCTCCCCTCGTTCCCCCTCTCCCCTCCCTGCTCCAGGTCTGTTTTTCAGGCCAGAGCCCTTCAGATGACACTCTGCCTGGGAAGCTAGGTGTGGGAAAGGTTATCAGGAAACAGCCATCTCAACTGCTACCTTTCCGGCTTCCCCACCCTACCCCCAGCCCCTAAGGTCTCTGCTCTTCTGTTTAATACGAATGAGTTCAGAGGCGATTCCTGTGCTAGAGCAATTCACAGCTCGGATTGTGCCAAAGCACAAAGGCACACACCTCTTTGATCGCTTCCTGCTCCAACACAGCTCAGCTGGCTCGCCTCACAGAACGTGGGCTGAGAAAGGCACAGCAAAAGAATCATTGCTGCCTGAGCCCCATGCGAAAGGCAGGCTGTGTTTCCAGGGGCGTGGGTACTGCCCTCTTCCCCCCTCAGCTCTATCCCCTTGTGTACATCCTATTTACCATACGCCTCTGCTGAGGCACACACACGCAAGACAAAGCCTTGGCTGACCTTTAATTCTCTGAGACAATATTATGTAAAAGGGTAGGAGAAACAGGGCTAATAAGATTTCCAGAGTGAAATTAAATCGTCAGCGTGCACTCTCGGAACTCAGGATCATAGGGCCAAACTTTGCTCTCTCACACAGGAAGAAACCCAAAGGAATTCTAATCCATCAGGGGAATGAAAGGAGTTACTCCACATTTACACAGGCATAAGTGAAATCAGAAGTTGGCACCAATTCTAGTCAGCTACACCAGATTTGCAACAATGTAACAGATCAGAATCTGGCCCTAATTCCTCTCAATTTAGTATAGTTATTCTGGATTGACACCAGCACTAATGGGAACACAATCCTTCTCTAACTCAATTAGTTCAGTCAATTTACTTTAGATTTTTATCAATGCAATAGAGAACAGAATTTTCCACACAGACTTTAATAGGATAGAGACCTGTTAAATCACATTTAATGTGTTACAATCTCTTCCCTGAATTAGTGAAGAATATATTTCCTAGGATTAGTGCAAAGTAGTTTTAATTGGTCCACACAATGACACTTCCTCCACCTTCCTTGGGGAACTATTCCCCAGGGTAAATACATTCATTGCCTGATGCATGTTGACTGAAAACAAAAAGTGCATTTTAAATCACCTACGTAAACACTATGGTGAAGGTGTGATGGTTGTCCGCAGTTAGCCACTCACACCCTTGTGTATCTCACTGATCAAAAACCCTGATAACTAGTATGACACCTACTGCACTGACATCATTTGAGCTAATAGAACACAAGCCAAAGATTTTTTTTCTTTAAACCGTTTAAAGATTAACAGGAAACCTCATAAAACCTGGGAAAAGGAACAGGAGAGGGTTGGGCATTTGGCCTTGTGGATCCTGTGCATTTCTTCAATGTAATTACTTTTCATTATTATTGTATCGAACATTTGTAATACAGACTCATCGCAGTGTAGATGAGGGAGCCAACAGTTTCATACTGACAGATTCATCCAGCTGTTGCTGTCAATGTTGAGATGTAACACTAAGGCCTGACCTCTCTTGGCCATTACAAATCCCATAGTCTTTTCCATGACTCAGGGGCATCCCTGGCCAAATTCCAAATTGGGTATTTACATTCTGCCTACACAAAATTCCTCTTCAGTTTCAGCTGAAGTGCCCCACTTAATAAATGGTTACATAACTTTGTTGCATATTGGTAAACGCACTGTCCCAGAGGTGGCTGCCCTGTAGTTCTGGGTAAGTGATTCTGTACATAGTCAGCAAAGAGTTTGGGGAGTCCTAAGGACGAAAAGGTGCTATAGAAATGTGAGTTGCTCTTATTACATTTGCACTTAGAGGCTCAGAATGGGGATCAGTGCCCCATTGCGTAAGGCTCTGTACACACAAAAAACAAAAGAAAGTCCCTGAGTCAAAGCGTTTACAGTCTGCACAAGAGTTTACACTCATCAGAATTGTTACTAATGAGAGCAAAGCAAAATCTATGAATACGAGACAGTGATGGAGATTTGCTGCTGAGATCCAGAATACAGTAGTTGATCAGGTGTGTTTCACTGTGCCTATAAGCTGCTTGTGCCTTGGCTCAGTCAGTCGTATGCAGAACTTGATGTAACGTTATCCTCATTTTATAGATGGGGATACCGAGACACATAAGTGAAGTGACTTGAACAAGGCCCCAGAGGGAGCCAGCGCCAGAGCTGGGAAGAGAACTCAGGAGTTCCTGGCTCTCAGCATTGCTCTTGATGGGTGTTCCCTTGTCAGGGACCGAGTTAGTTTCTGCCCTGATCCTCAGCAAGACTAAGGAGTGGGCCCTCACCGGCTCACATATTGAATTTCTGCAATGTTTCTGAAGCCGAAGCCCGAGCCCCGCCACGTGGGACCCTGGGCAATTGCTCTGGTTGCTACCCCCTAATGCTAGCCCTGCACAAGTTTTAAAGACCCGTCAGTACAAAATGCAAATAGGCGTCTACAGGAGTGGCCAAGCCCCAGGTGGAAACCATCAGTCTCTTTCCTTCCCCTGGACATAGCACCCCTAAGGCAGAGAAGCTGTTGAGGGGGCCTGGAGCGATGAGCAACATGGAAATTCCCCTCAAGGGTCTCTCTCCCCTTTCTGCACCAAGAACGCAGGTGGATTTTCCAGTTGGATTCCAGAAGAATGCAGCAGAATGGCTGCTGATTTGCTGCATCTGCTGATACCAAAATCTTTTTCCCCACCCGTCACAGAGGAAGGCACCAACCAGGCACTTATCCCAAAAAGATGGCACACTGCCCATTCTCCCCCAGATGTGATAGTACACAAAGATATTGAGGTATTATAGAGAATTACAGCACCTACCATGTACACACAAATACTGTATTGCATATCACTCAGGCCATAAGCTTTTCTGATCTCCGTTGTTAAGCAAGATGGGGAGACAGACAGAGATGAAAAGAGTGCAAGAGTAGTAGATTAATTAACTGGGAGTGGATTCAACAAATCAGATTCAATAAATTCTCTCCTACCTCTCTGCTCTCTACTTCAACTTGTTATTTGGTGGGTCCTCCTCCTGCATTGTCTCACTCCTCCATCGGGATCTCACTAAGTTCCATTCATTCCTCTTCTCCATTCACAACATGTCATTTACTTCCACAGCTTTGACCACCACCTGTATGCTGATGACTCTCAAATCTGCCTGAACGGCCTTTACACCGGCATCCAATCCCACATTTTAGCTTCTTTGTCCCTCTCTGACATCTTTGCCTGGGACCATCTTGGACTCTTCCTAATCTGAGTTCTTAGATCCAAGTTCTACATGGTTCTCATCTCCTCAGTAGTTGATGGTCTCCATCTCCTTCTCCCTTGCCTCTTGCCTCCTGGCCACAGTCAAATCCTGCCCCTTCTTCCTCTACAGCATTAAGATCAGACCTTTCCCTTCTATCCCTGCAACTAAACACACTCATCCACATGTTCAGCATTCCCCATGTCACTGCAACCCCCACATCGCCCCGCTCCAGTTAATGAAAACCACGGTTGCAAGGATCATCTTACTGGCCTATCATTCAGGCCACACCACTGCCACCCCTTTAGATCCATCCACCTGCTATCCCTTCAGCACCACATTGAAAGTGAGCACAAGAAAAAGCTGAAGTCCTACAAAACTCTGCCCCTCCCCTCCCTAATTATCTACGTCACTCCACACCCACTCCAATCCACCAACAAAGCCAGCCTCAATTCCCTGCTTGTCCATTTCTCCCCGTATCCCAAACACCTCCATGCATGCCCCTGCACATGGAATGCCCTGCATGAGCTGGTCCCCAAGACCATTACCCTCCTGCTACCCTGTCCTTTCTCCAACCTCTTCCTATTTTTGTCACCTTCTTTCATTGCATCACATCTGAAATTGGACTATAAACTCTTGAAGGTGAGGATCAGGTCTTATTTAAATTGTGAGGTGCCTCGCATTATTTTGAACTCTATAAAACACTAGAGAAAGACTTTTAGGAACAGCATAAACTGCTACATCCATACACAGGGTAGCTAGATCAGAGAGCAGACAAAAGAATATACTGTTGTATTGCCAGTGCTGCTCTGTTCCCATTGGAGTGGGCTGAGACGGGTATCTGAAGTCAGCAAGACTATAAGGAGTGGAACCGCATGGTAATAGAAGTTCATATATAGCATAACTTCAGGAAAAAAAACCAAAAAACCCAAGGAGATAGTTTGATTTGTACTCAAACTGGTGCTGAAAGACCCAGGCAAGAGGGAAAGAAAGCACGATAGGCTGACAGTGCCAGCCAGTATGTCCATCCTGCACTCTCAGTGTCTTATTTTAACATTTCTTTGCCACAAATTAGAGTCCTAATGGGATGCACAATTTTTACTGTATCAACATCACTGCAGTAAGAAATAGGCCACAGTGTAGCTTTATATGAACTTCTCGCTCTAACTAACGCAGCTCTTACCATAAGTGCACTTTCAGCTATGTCAGATCATGCAAGCGTTTTTGACTCAGTTGATAATGTATTAAAAAGACATTGTGGAAGGATGATTTCTTAGCAAATGCACCAACGCTAACAACAGCGGAGAGATCCTATCTTCTACACAACCTACAAGCATTCAATAGTGGACAGATGTCAAATCAGCTTCTTTGTACGTCACTCTCTGTTCTGAGAAAGTCATACCGATGGGAACTCATAGCAAAGCTTGCATTTCTACCAGTTGCTCTGTTCTCTACCCTCTTTTTGCTGGTGAACACACCTGCTCCCGTGCTGCTGAAATTCAGTAATATTCCATTGAAAACAATGGATTGCTAGGATGGATGAAGCGCTTTCCCTCAGCACAGTAGGGGCATCCTACACCTCAAACGTGTTTGCCACGGTGAGTGGGTCCTATCTGGGACAGTCTCTAGGCACAGTAGGTGCATCCCACCTGAAACATTTCCAAACATTTCATGAGCATAGTGTATGCATGCTACCCAGAACTTTAAGCAATATAGCAAATACTCTCTACCTGGGGCATTCAGTAGCAGCCAGCCACCATGGAACAAGCAAAACATCACATGGGCCAGATGCTCAGCTGGTGGAAGTTAGCATAGCTCTGTTGATTTCAGTAAAATAATATTGATTTACACTAGCTGATATCTGGCTACAAGTTCTGTGATAAGGTAGCATTCTAGCAACACATGCTGTGAGGTGAGCCATTCATGTGGTTTCTCTTTGCACTAACTGTGAACAGGAATTTCACAAACACATGGGTAATGTTGTGGCCGCTGGCTTCCCCACACCCAGGACCTGGAAACACAAGCATAGACCCTGATTTGTGCTTACTTATAGAAACGTGCACTCAAATCAGGACTTGCCCATGAGAATCAGGCTTTGTGCATGAGTTAAGCAGATGCACATGCTTTTGAAAGTCTGGCCCTGCAAGACCAGAACCTCAAAAAAGAGTAAGTCTGTCGGATAGGTTCATCAAGGATTACTGCACATCAGTGGCCAAGGCTTTTAACGGACTGCAACTGGGCAGTCCACCTCTCAAGCCCCCACTCATGGTCAGGTGTGCCTTTGCTGCACCCTGCTTCAGTTTCCCTCAGATTTCACACACAGGCTTCTCTCTGTGCAACCCAGGATCTGGGCTAATTAATATCGAAATTTCAAACAAAACTCAAAGACCCACAATAAAATTCAACCCAATCCCCTGCTTTTAGTTGATCTCTCCCAGCACTACCTGCCTGGAATCTCCTCCTCCTGGTGTGTCAAATTCTCCTGGCAGCCCCCTGCTTGCTGCAGCTCTTCTGCAGTCTCTGCCACAGCTTCCTTTTTATAAGGACCAGGTGCCTTCCCTTAAACCCATTTGGGCAACAGGGAATCAGTCACAGGTGCACTGGACCTCACCCTCTGTGAAAGGGGCCAGTCACTCTATGGCACTCCCATTGCAGTCTCTCACCATGTCTGGCTTTTCACTTTTTCTTCTCCATAAGACAGGAAAGAGAGGAAGTGTCTGAAGGGAGTGAGCCACACGGCACAAGCAAGAAGAGCCTTTGCCTTCAAAGTATTGCTCTCTTAACAGCTTCAAAAATCTGAATCAACAGCCCATCACATAGGCCAGTGATTTCAATGGAAATGAATCACATCTGACAGCAGTGTAGAAAGCTATAATCTGGCAGCTACAGTCTAACCCTTTGTGGTCTGGCTCCCCTCAGCTAGGAGGGTACTCCACTACTGCAGGGCCCTGCTGATCACCTCGGCCTTCAGAGGATCACCTCAGATAATGACTAAGACCCATGTCCTCTTCCTGGCCCCACCTGATATCTGAGAAATACAAGTTAATCTCTTTATTGGGATTTTTCTTACAGCCTCCACTGAAATGTTCCCATTTAACAGCCTCAGGGAAAGGAGGCAATAATTAGGAATGGGTAAAGTCTCTGTTGGTCCAAAGCCAGCAAGTCTCCTGCTCTACTGGAACCAGAGCTGCTCATATGTGAATGAAACGGAGGGGCCTCTCCAGATCTTGATTGCATTTGGCACAAGAGCACTTTCCTGGTTAATTAGGAACAGCGATTCAGTATATAAATGTATATCGGGAGTGGGCTCAGGCAGCGAAAAGGCCACATGTCTGGGAGGGGGAAGGGGGGAACAGAGGCATTTTAAAAGTATATTTTCAGTGAATTTTCTACTGATCAATGGCCCTGCTAACTGAAAGGCCTCTATTTAGCCACCAAAGTGGTGCTGTACGAGCGGGATCAATTTAAGCTATCCAAGGCTGGATTAACCCATCACTGGGCTCTAGGCAAACATATGTTTGTGGGCCCCTGCCTTCTAATATGAACCTGGGCACCAGGTTGTAATGCCACTTGCTCAAATTTGACCCAGCTACTCCTCAGTTATGACAGAGGATTGGCCAGGCCAAACTTGAATAAGTAGCACACGGGATTGCAGCAACACTCAGGATGCCCCTCTGTCATTACACGAGGGGTGGCCAGGCCAAATTGGGCTCCCCCGCCCCTGGAATTTGGGCCTTAAGCACATGCCTAGTTTTTTTATGCATGAATCTGACCCTGAAGCTACCCACAAACACCTCCCCAGAGTCAAGTAGGATCCTGATTTTCTGTTTTGCAGAAAACACTTCAAAAACTTGGAATATCCTTTCCAAAACAGAACTAAATCAAAAATTTTGAAGTTTCCGGCGAAATGAAATTCTGAAAAGATTTCATTTTGGGGGTAAATGCCACATTTTGTGTCAATAAAATACAAACATTGCATTCTGCTTTTGACTTTCTGTGTATGATAAAATGTAAATGTTCCACCTTATCCGAGCACTGTTCCTTTCCCGCCCTTGGAAAAGAAATTTTGTCACAAATCGACTCATTTCTGCAAAACGTGTCACTTTCAATGAAACAGCATTTTCTGAAAGGGAAATATTCAATTGGAAAAATTCTGCCCAGTGTATTTGTACACTTCCCCAGCCAGCATACCCCATCTGTGTCCTGGGTACCACCAGTACAGATAGGAGCCCTCAGTCTCCAGGACCCAGTCAGTTTTTCACATTTTTTCAGAGGTAGAGTGTCACCTAATACCATTTGCAGTGGTGGGTCTTGTTTTGCTCTTTCAAACATGGACCCTTGTCCTCTGGGAGCTGGACTGATCACAGCAAACTCCTTTAACACAGCCTACTGAACAGCCACCATGGCTTTGGGGGGGAAACAGCAACAGCATCACTAAGTCCTGGTCTACACTAGAAAATTAGGTTGGTTTAAATACATCGGTCAGGGATGTGAAAAATGCACACCCCGAGCGGTGTTGTTAAGCTGACCTAAGTCCCCAGGTAGACAGCACTAGGTTGATGGCAGAAATTCTTCCGTCGACCTAGCTAACACCTCTCGGGGAGGTGGATTATCTATGCCAGTGGGAGAAGCCCTCCCACTGGGATATGTAGCATCTATACTGAAGCACTACAGCATTTTAAGCATAGACATACCCTGAAGGAAAGATTATCAGCTTTTCCCTTTCTCTCCAATTCTCCTTATAATCTCCACTCAGTAACTTTCCTGTATTCGCTACAGGTTAGGGTTACCTGCTGACCGAGTTCCCCGGTCAGCCCCAGGTTCTGATATTGCTGGATTTGTCCTTCATCCTATAGGATTTTAAAAAAAACCAAAAAAAAAAAACAAAAAAAACAAACCTGAATTTCCTTTAAGGAGAGAAAAATCACTTTTGGCAGTAGGACACAATGCTGCATTGTGACAGAATGCAATGTTGACAGATATGCTGCACTGTAAATCAGGCACATTTTTCTCTTGTGAGACGAAATAGCAAATGTGGAAAGAACACATACTAAGCAGGTGAAGGCTAGATATAAAACACTGTACTCAGAGAGACTACATGATGGTAGCCAACGTAATACACAGTTATCAGAGTTAAGAAACTGTATAACAAACACAAAAGGTGGCAGTTAGGGACAGGTGAACCAGTCCAGTGAATATTAGAATTGTCACAAATGTTTGCCCATAAGGTAAATGATGCTGAATTAACTGCCCAGGAGATAGAGGTCCTACGCAGAACAGGTACAGTAGGGACAAGAGTAGTACATGCTTCCCATACTAATCTCCTGCAATGTGTCTGTCCTGGAGGATGAACATTAGTGGGAATTCAGGCTTCATGGCCCATTCATTCCTTTGTCTCTCTGACAAGACTGCCAACAAGAATGCCAACTGTGATGCCGGTTTCTGTGATGTGCCTACTGGGAACCGAGACCAACCAACTCATTTCACATCCTCCATGACACAGCCATCCAAATGTTACAATATTTAGTCACTGCCAACCTTGGGCTGCATCTAAATAGGTGACCTAGAAATGAAAACCTAAAAGACTGGATATGGGGCATGGAGGTTATCTACTCCCCTCCCCTCCCCATTGTTCATTCTTGTAATGGAGTAGAAACAGATGGAGGATTTCAAAGCGTGGTTTCTCGCTAAGTGCCCATTTGAGCCCCTTCCTATCTTGTCTAACCAAATAAAGGTAGGGAGAGGCTCACTACCCCCAAATAACCTAGGTCTCACCCTTGCACATATTCCTTAATTCTGAAAGGACTAGATTCCCTCAACTTCACCATGCATAGTCCCATCAAAGTACCTACTTGTGTGGGTTGCACAAACACAGCATCAACCTGAAGGGCTGAGAGAGCCAGCAATCTCCACCAGAAAGCCAGTAAACACCACACACACTGTGCGCCTACAGTTGGGAGGATGGCTTCAGAAACAGCAGTACCACCACACCTGGGAGATTGGGCCACCTGCTATGGCAGTCACCATGGGACAAACTGACTAACAGGGGCTTACACTTCAGTGACATCCTAGGACATTCCATGTTTAGAATCCAGTTTATCCAACCCAGATGAGAACTGAGTGAGTCAAGAGGCCACTGCAGGTGGAAATGGACCAGGAAAGTGTTAATTCAGGCTGTTTGATACCCTAGGATAGAGGCTCTTAACAGGAGCATCTCAGTGACCCTGTGATGCAGGGAGAGAAATAGTCATTCCACTCACTTCTAGGCTGGATGGCAAGAGCAGTGATCATAGGCAGAGAGGCAGGTTTCAGGCAGACTGGAAGTACTCAGGCAGAGTCCAGCCCGAGAGGCTTTTTGCACCTGTGTAGGGGAGAAAGAGCTTCTAGGCCCCTCTATGAGGCACAACACAACACAGTAGAGCTCTCTCCTAACTCAGAAACCAGGAGTTGTTTGAGGTGCCAAGGAAACCAGCACAAAGGGTGATGTGATGTGAAGTAACAGGAGAAGGAAAGAGGAGCTGGATTTTTGGTGATAGATGGAAGGGATGGTCAGTCCCTAGGTTACCAGGTAGTGCTGCACATCACTGTGTAGGTGAATCGAGCTTGCTTGCCAGTCACAGTTAATCTCATTCCCTGGGGCAGCAGGGGCAGCAGATGTTGGGTCCTGGGGAGAAAAGTTCAGTACTTGCCCCCCCCCACACACACACCTGGTCTTTCTGCAGCTGGGAATGCTGCAGAGGAAGAGAGACTGGATACCCAGTCTCTTGCTGCTCAGGCAGGGAACCCTGCTGGAGCAGTAATGGAGACACAGGTTCAATATCTATCTTGCTTACCACCTAGGCCAATGAGGGCCAGGAGTCAGACCGGGCCCTAGGGGAGAGAGCAAGCTACCCTCAACTAAGCAATGACCTACCTCTCCAGCTGATTAGGGAGCAATAGGGTCTGAAAAGTGGGGAGAAGTTTAGGAGGGAGTCCTCTGTATTCAAAAGGATGATGTGGGGTGGAACATAGAAGGAAAATGATGGAAAATCTTAAAATCTTCAGACACAGAGTGAATGGAAATTCTTTGTCTTAGAAAATGTCTGGAAGGTCAAAGCTGTTTCTATTGTTCCTTGGCACAATACCAACTTAATTAAACAGGACACACTCAGGGAGTTTAGGCCCAAAGTTGAGTTATGGATTTAAAAAACAAAACAAAAAACAAAAAAACGCAACATGGATAGAAATGTTTCATTAAATTAAAAAGTAAATTAGTTTTTTGTGGGGCCAGAGAGAGAAGATGGATTTAACCATTCCCGTTCCTACTGGAAACCCATCATACAACAGTATTGCATGCAAGAGAAACAGAAAGTGAACCTGAATTCCATCTAAATTCAGTGTCCAAGCTGAGGATGTATCACAGCCTCGCAATACCTATGAAGTTCAACAAGAAATTGAGGATGGGGGGGGGGAGGTTTAAGTGATTTCCCCTTGATTTGCACTAGATTTTAAAACAAATCTTCCAGATTTTCTGTAGTTCTTCTTCAGTCAATAAATCTGTGCAAAGGAAAATATATGCTCATAGCATGGCCACGTTTGCCAGCAGGCACACACTGGGGAGATCACCAGCAGCACTTCGTTACAAGGCAGCATGCACAATGCCAGCGGGGGATGGGGAGGAAGAGAGAAAGAGCAAGCACAAGAGAAGGTGGAGGAGAGTGAGCAAAAGCAATCTAGAACTGTAGGCCAGCGCCAGCGTTATCATTTATGGGGCACAAAACCACCCCAGAGGTGCGCCAGTATGCAGGGCCTCCCCTACTCTTGTTCTACCACCAGGAGAGGTGGAGGAGAGAATCTGGCCCCAGATGTTCCTTTCTCTCATGAGGCCAGTAGGGCCACAGAAAGAATTAGGACTGGCCCTTGAGATGCAAAGCTTAGCTGAACTAGGGAGGCCCCAGAAGCACAAGGACCAAAGTGGGTGTTTGCTTTGTGTCACAGACTGGTGCACTGGACATGGACATGTTACAACAACAACAACAACTGCTTCAGAACTTGTGCCTATCTCTGTGGGCAGATGGCTTGGTGAGTTAACATTCCCACTAGGAAACCATACATGCCATAGGCAGAGGCAGCGCCCACTGAGATCAGCTAGGTCTTTAATTTGCCCCCATGAGGGGATTGAAAAGCCTCCTTGCTTTCACTGAGAACCTGATTGGGGAGATGGGACCCCAAACATACCATCCAACTGCTAGAAAAAGTATCCCAACACATGCCAAACTCTGTCTCCCAATTTGAAAGACTGGGCTTCCAAAAAGCTAGCTGTTTGGAGATGAAGTGAAAATCATGAGAACAGCAGACACTCATCTGACTTACAATATCCCATTACATGGGCACCTGAGGGGATCCTTCACAGGAGATACTTCCCTCAGAGTCAGGTGGAATGTCCAGAATACTGAATATTTACTGGGCTGGAAAAAAGCCATGCTGAAAAATATCCTGTGAACTAAGGTTGGTTTTTCCATGTTGTCATCTAAAATGTGGGACAAGGTCCCAGATTTTAGCTGCACAAGGGGAGAACAGGCTTGGGCTTTTAAATGAGAGATAAATGCAATCAAGTGCAGGAATATTTTTCATTATACCCTTTTACAGAACAGATGGCACAGGCCAAGCCATACCCTCTGGGCATGCTCCAGGGAGCGCAATGCAATGTTTGTCTCACTAGAGATCTCAGACTGTCAGTGCCACCATTTCACTCAGGGATTTGGGTCAAAAGGCTCCACGGTCATATCTGTTTTTTGTCTCAAAGACCATAAAGGATAAACAGTGGGGTGGCTGGTATACAACACAGAGCCTTCCCAAGCACTTCCAGGTCGCTGATTTACACTGGCACATTTACAGACTGAACCTTTCTAATCCAATTAAAATCTCATCTCAGCCGTCAATACAAATGTGGTCTGTTCTATTTTAGTGTTTCAGAGAACATGCATTAGCCTGCAACTGTGGGTGAACCAGGTCTCCCGGGCAAATCCTGCAATCTACCAGCCTAGTTTCTATCACAGGCAACCACATTCAGAAATCCTTTGCTATTGTCCTCTCTACCTACCTACTTAGGAACTCATACAACTTCCCTCACTGTAGTATCTGAGCACCTTCCAAAATTAAGCAACACTTCCTTATCCTTCTGAAAGAGAGCACTTTTCTCCCACAACTAAGTCCCCCAAAAATTACGGTTCTAATAGTATTAAGAAATACACAGAAATGGATTTCATTTCTTTAGATTTCAATGGTTTCTTTTTTAAAAAGAAATACATGCCCATTTCAGGCTCTGGGCATATGTACAAATGGTACAACACACACACACACACACACACTGTAGTGGGGCAGTTGCCCTGCTTTGGCAGAGAAGGGGTTAATAGCAGCCCTTGGAGAGGCTGCGCAGAACCCAGCCAATCAGGGAAGGGCAGAAAGGCAGCCAATCAGGGCCAGGCTTAGCCCTATATAAAGGCTGCAGAGCAGAAGAGACAGGAGTCTCTCCCTCACCAGCAAGGGAGGAGGACTGGCTCCCAGGGATAGCACCTTAGATTGAGCAGTGCTGAGCAGGCTTAGGGGAGCAGGGGGAAAGCTCCAGCCTGATACCTGCTAGGGTAAGGCCCCTGAAAGGGCAGAGAAGGTGCAAGGGCCAGAGGGAAGTGGCCCAGGGAGTGCGAGCAGTAGAGGGGAGGACATGGCTGCTGCCAGAGGGTCTCTGGTCCAGGACCCAAAGCAGTGGGTGGGCCTGGGTCCCCCCCGCCCCTTCTTACACTGCACCTGGCCATGGAGGAACATGGCCCGATACAGACTATGGCTTGCCCTGAGACAAAGGGCTAGACTTTGGGGCTGCAGTTGGCCACGAGGGCAGGTGCAGATTGAGGAGTACTGACACCCCCACAGAAGGGGACAGATTCGAGTAGGGTACAGCCAGAGGGCTGCGTCCAGAAGAGGACTAAGCAAGCAAGGGAGCAACGCGGGTCCCAGACAGCACAGCAGAGCAGACAATGGGTGAGACACCACCTGCAGAGGGTGCTCCACAGCTGGACAGAGCTAATTCCTGGTGCAACCAGCAGGAGGCGCCACGGTGGTGAGTCTTCAGCCATTACACACACACACACACACACAGTGTGTGTGTGGGGGGGGAATTAAGGGTGTTTATGGGCCAATTTGTCATGGTATGAATCCTCTTCGCTCTAAGGATGAAACCAAACTTCTGAAGGACAACGAAGCCATCAATTCTCACTGGAAAGAACATTTTGAAGATCTCCTTAACCATAATTCTGTAGTTGCAGAGGAAGTCCTTGAGCAAATCCCTCACTGACCATTTAGGAATGAGCTCTGAGACCCTCCGAATTTTTATGAGGTACACAATGCCACCAAGCAGATGAACAACAAAGCAGCAAGTCTAGATGGGATCCCCGCTGAAATCTTTAAAGATGGTGGCCCAGAGCTAATTCGACCGCTTTACCTTCTTATCCTTAAAATCTGGATAGGAGATATCCAGTGAAACGAGGAATGCCCTGATTATTCGCTTTCTTGAAGAGGGTGACAAAGTGGATTGTGGAAATCATCACGGTATCTCCCTCCTAGCCATTGCCGACAAAGTTCTGGCATGGATGCTTGCAACCCGTCTTCTGCACTTGTCAGAAGAAATTTTACCGGAGTCAGAGTGATTTTCAACCATGTTGTGGAACTGCAGATATGATCTTCACAGCACAACAGCTGCAAGAAAAGTATCGGGAGCAAAACTGACCACTGTACAAGGCTTTTATTGATCTAACTAAAGCCTTTGATTCAGTGAATCACCGTGCCCTCTGGACTGTACTTTCTAAGATCGGATGTCCTGATAAATACATCAATGTCCTAAAATTGCTTCATAACATGAAAGCGACTGTTCTGAGCAGCACTAGCTCCCAGAGTGAACCTTTCAAAGTACAAACAGGAGTCAAACAGGGCTGTATCATCGCTTCAACCACATTTGCAGTTTTTTATTGCTGTCATTTTTTACCTAATTGCTGGGAAGTTTACAGATGGCGTTAAAATCGTTTACAGAATGGATGGAAAGCTGGTCAAGCTTAGCAGGCTGAAAGCCAAGGGTAAGATTTCCACAATATCTATTGAGGATCTTCAGTATGCTGATGACAACACAATCTTTGTCCTCTCTGAGAAAGATCTTCAAACTATCTTGAATGTGTTTGCCAATGCTTACGCATGTTTTGATTTCACTCTTAATATCAAGAAGACTGAAGTGCTCTATCAGCCCTCTCCAAATGAGGTATTACATGCCCTATCTATCAAAATCAATGGAGTGGCACTGTAGAACGTTGACCATTTCCTTTACCTTGGATGTCATCTTTCATCCAAGGCAGATATTGATGCAGAAATTCAGCATCGCCTGAGATGTGCCAGCATAGCTTCCCCCCCACCACCACCATTTACGGAACAGGGTTTTCGATCACGACATTTGAACAGACACCAAGCTTCTTGTTTATCAAGCTGTTATTCTCCCAACACTGTTGTCCAAGTTTCGGACCCATACAACCTATAGACACCACTTGAAAGTCCTTGAGAGGCACCATCAGTGCGGCCTTCGTAAGATTCTGAAGATCAAATGGAAAGACAGGCACCCCAATATTAGTGTTCTGGAAGAGGGAAAGACCACCAGTATCAAGGCAATGATCATCCGTCAGCAATTTTGCTGGACTGGTCACGTTGTCCAGATGCCAGCCATTGCCTCCCAAAACAGGTCCTGTTCGCTCAACTGAAAGAAGGGTACCGTGACATGGGTGGACAATGGAAGCGTTATAAGGACTTGCTGCAGGACAACCTAAAAAAAGTGTAACATTGACCCTGATGCTTGGGAGACACTTGCCCAGGATCGCTTAAAATGGAGTGAAGTCCTATGTGATGGTCCCCTGCACATTGAACTTGCTTGCCGACAAGCTGAAGAGGACAAGAGGCACAGGAGGAAGGAGAGACTGGCTTCCAGTCATGGTCAACAGTCTCCTGCTGAGCCTGAAAACATCTGCCCTCATTGTAACAGAACTTTTGGTTCAAAGATTGGCCTTATTAGCTACCTGGGGACCCATAACTCCCATGGAAGATGATCATACTCGGTAACAAGTGATCGCCCATCATTATATCTATATCATATATACACACAGTCTCCTCCCAGAAATGCTTCCTCCCCACCAGGAAAAACCTGGCAGAGCATCATAGACCCTGCAGTGGGACTTGAAGGTCAGCAGATCCAGGTTCTGGCAAACCAAGGTGGATAGCAAACACTTCAGGGACCTCCCATGGGGAAAATAGCTCTGTGCTTTGGTTGACTTCAGCCATCATAATATGACATTGATAGAAAGACAGGCTGAGCTAGCCAGGACCAGCCATTTAAAGATTTGTAGGTGAAAAATTAACAATAAATTGCACACAGAAATAAACGGCAGCTGATGTAGATCACAGGGCATTAGTGTAATGTGCTCCCCATAAGAAACATCAGCCAGCAAGCAGGCTGCCATATTCAGTGTTATCTGCAGTTTCCAATAGACTAAAGGGTAACCTCATATAAAGCACATTATAGTAACCCAGTCTCAAGCTGAGACAGGCCTGGGTCAGTGTGGTGATATCCACATCCAAAGGAAAAGGTTGCAACCTTCTGACTAACCATATATGATGCAAAAACATCTTGGCCACTGCAGCTGTTTGGTCATCCTGAAGCAGCTGAAGAGCCTTTTTGCCAACTATTTGACAATCAGGCATGTAACTCCAATTGAGGGAGCCAGTATCTTCTTTGCCAATACTACTGACTTTCCCCACCCACCAGCATAACCTACGTGTTATCTGTAGTCACACACATCTCACCCTTATCTAAATCACAGTCTTGCCCAGACACTGGATACGCTGGTCAACTGCATCACATGGGTCCCGCTGGGTGTCCTTTTCCTTCTGTAGACACCATAATACAGTGGTCCCCAACACAGTGCCCGCCAGGGCATCTATGTGCACCTGCATACCAGCTGGACAAGCATCCGCCGAAATGACGCCGAAAAATGGCGTCACCACCAAAATGCCGCTGATTTTCGGCGGCATTGCCTCTTGAAGTTGCCGCTTCTTGGCGGCATTTCAGTGGATGCTTGTCCACCGGCCACAGTCCTCGGTGGCTCATCGTCCAGTGCCCACCACCCAGAAAAGGTTGGGGACCACTGCCATAATACATATTGTCTCCATCTCCCCCCAGTGGCCTCACATACATGCTGAACAGGAAGGGGGGAGGGGAAAGGAGTGGCCATGAAGAACGGAATCCTCCAGCACACTACATTAGAGGAACCTTGGAGCAACTGAGAAATTGCTCAATACTGCCCCTTGTTTTCAACTGAAAAACTGCTTCCATTCCTGCTAAAACCTACAGCTGTGTCAACACCACCTCATGGCCCAAGGTATCAAAGGCAGATGACAGATGCAACAAAATTGCCATGGTTACTTGTTTCTCATCTGTCACCAGCAGGAAATCACTGACAACTACTATCTCCATTCCATACATGGGTCAAACCCCCAAATCTCCTGTAACAGTGCATTTTATCCCAAGGGCAGCCATAGGAAATTGATCTCTGGAGCAATGATCAGGGATCAAAGTACTGATGCCACGATAGCCTGATTTAGGGTTGGGAAGCAATTTCTCCCAAGGCATATTGGTAGGACTATCTGCCTAACCCTGTAAGAAAGAATCACTGTTGGTAGTGATTTAATCCCATTCATACCTGAAATAATATTGGTGTCCAAGTAATCGTCCATCTTCTCCCTTGGAATCTTAGCAAAGAACTATTCAAGGCAGCAGTTACACAGCCTTCTATTCAAGAGTGATTAACTAAACCCTACCACAACGTAGGAAAGTGGTCTACACAACTCACTGGAGGTTTTTTCCAGCTCCCAACAAGTTATGTTTCCTTCATCATCATGTATGGTTTGCATCATTACAGCACTTTAGAGCCCCAGTCATGGGCCAGGACCCCATTGTGCTAGGTGCCACACAAAACACAGAACAAAAAGAGTCCCTGCCCCAAAGAACTTGCATTACCCCACAGGAAAAAAACTCTCCCACACCCTGTAAAACAGGGGTCCCCAACCTTTTTAGGTCCAGGGACCGGTTTCGTTTGCCGGACCCTCCGCAGGCATGCCTGCGGGAGGTCCAGCTGAGCCGCGGGACCAGCGCTCCCTCCGCAGTCGTGCCTGCGGGAGGTCCGCTGCTCCCGGGGCTCAGCTGGAGCTTCCACAGGCACGCCTGCAGGAGGTCCACCGGCTCCAGTGGAGCTTCCGCAGGCATGCCTGCGGAAGCTCCAGCTGAGCCCCGGGAGCAGCGGACCTCCCGCAGGCACGACTGTGGAGGGAGCGCTCGTCCCGCGGCTCAGCTGGACCTCCCGCAGGCATGCCTGCGGAAGCTCCACTGGGTCGGTTCGCGGCCCGGTTTCTAAGAGGCCGCGGACCGGTACCGGGCCGCGGACCGGGGGTTGGGGACCCCTGCTGTAAAACATAAGGTCAATGGCAGAAACTCACCACAAGTTCGGAGAACCTAGCATTGAGCTCCTCCGCTGGTGGGATTGGGACAGAGAACTCCAGGAACTGGAGGGGGTTATTATCCTTGAGGTTGATTTCAGGGAGGTCGCTTCCCCCGAAGCAGCAAAGAAACCCCAAAGCATGACGATTCCTTTTCCGGGGAGCCATGGTCATGGTGTGAGATGCTATCTACTGATCATGATCTGCAAAGAAGACAGGAAGAGAAGCCATTAAATGACAATCTGCACCATCCAGCACAGGTTATTTGTGGTTATCACCATCAGTGTAACAGGAAGAGAACAAACTGATCGGTCATGCTAAGAAGCTAAATTAAAAAAAAAGTGAGCCATCTAGATGGACTGGTTAGTCAAGGCTTAATACATCACCACCACCTCCCATGGCTATATAGCGTCTTGCATCCCAAAGCTTCCCAAAAGGTTTGACAGAGTTAGGCTGGGACTTTCAAAGCAATCAGGATTCACTTAAGTCTGCTCCAATCAAAATCGGTGGGAGTTTTAACACTGACTCGAATTGGAGAGGAGTTAGGCCAAGGATAAGCCCTTTGGGAAAATCCCACTCAAACTGACATGCACAGCTGCTCAATTCATCCGCAGCTGACACAAACCCCCTCTGGGACAGAATGCAACAGTTTTTACCCCACACAGCAGACACCGATGATGGAGGAGATGGAAAGAGCAGAATACAATATTGCACAACAGTTTAGGACAGGAAGTGCCAAAGAATACTGAAGCAGTTGAAACAGCAGGGGACAATTCAGGTTAGCTAACCAGGAGCACAGGGTGCAGCAAAGGACTTTGGGAGGGGGCAGTCTTTTAGTTTTGGTAGATAAAAAAAACCGCTTTGGAAACCTTGAGAGTCCTGGAGGGGGCTTGGGTAAAAAAATCATCAGGCAGAATCACTGCTTAAAGACTGCTGCACACTCCCCCACAGGGACAGAGGTGGCTCTGCATAGGACTACTGTTCAAGAACTGCTACTTTAGCAGGGCAACAATCGGAGACACTTCAAACAAAATTGTAACTAGAACTACGCAAAATGTTTCATTCCACGTGGGGTTGTTTCAAACAACTGCTCTCCCTCCCCCACAAAAAAAATGGAAAATGTTCATGTTTTCAGAATTTTCCAATTGTTTTTGGCCAAACCCCCATTACTGGATTTTTTTTAAAAAAAATTGGTTTGTCAGAGTGGGTCCTTCTTGGTCAGGACTAAGGCATATTAGTTGTGAGGGGAGCTTGCAGTGCTGATGCTCACACTAAATCCGCTCTGGGGATAGACAGGACTCCAGTCTCCAACAGTTCTGGGGCCGTCAATTCAGCAAGTTCCATCAGAATTACACTCAGTGATGAAGAAACAAGGAATAGTAACTGACATTAACAGTCATAGGAAATTTCTATCTGTATTTATTTCCCCTTCTATATACTTGTGGTTTAACTCAGCATAATATCATACTGTTTTCTACCTGGCACACTGACCTAACTCCTTCCTCATTTCGCTGTGTAGGAAGGATGCACAGACTAAAGCACAGTTCACAATGGCAAAGAGGAGTGGGAGGAGTCAAACTAATTAGACAGCTATTTAGTAACCTCCCCTCTCCACCCCATATTCCTTCCAGAAGACAGATGTGCGGGGTCAGCAGTCTGCGGTATTGCCCTGGAGAAATCAAAAACAAAGATTCATGAGCCCTACATATCTGATTCACTGCAAGAATTTGCTTCTAGATACTATGCAGACACCTCAGGAAACTTGGAGTCATGCTGCCCTGTAATGAAAACATCTGATCCTCTGAGCTATTCTACAGTAAAACTAGTGGCCCCCAGCTCCCCTCATCTAATGGAATTAATCTCTGACCGCTGCTGGCTTGCTGGAGAATGGTTTTGTTTTGTCTTGTTCCTAAACAAGTCTGTTTATTGGACTAATACCTGTGTTATAACAGCCAAAGTTTTTCATCCATTCACTTGTGCACATTCTAACCTGAAACAGGTGTTTTGGCTGCTCACCAGAGATACTGAGATTTGGAGCTACAGTGGGAGATTCACCCTGATTGCACAAAAGGGCCCAGAACACAAGTTTATTGAAGTAAAGAAGGCTACAGCCCCAGACACACAAGTTGTAGGTACCAGCTGATATGCATGCCAGAACTTGGGAAGCACTAGTGTAACCAAATTTGCTGCCGAGTGCTTTTACACAGGCTGATATACACACCAGGTGCTGACCCACATATCAGGCACATGGGTTTGAAATGCTTAAAAACAGACCACAGTACAATAGCCTGGACTTTCATTTACACAAAGACCACTTTACACCACTCCAGCAATATAAAGGGGCCTTAATGTGAGTATAAACGGTTTAAAGGGCCCTAGTATAGTTGAGGATCTGACCTGAATCTTGGACTGATTCTTATCCTGGAGAATAACACTCACTCCCACTGTAAAAGATAAGAAATAATGAAGAGTGGGGGAGGTGGTCTGGTGAGCCCCCTGAGTTCTCTGTTGGAGACAACTGTTTAGCAGAATCAGACGGGTCTTTGTAGCTTAGGAGCCTGTCTACCTTATAGTGGAGAGAGTTTCCAGGACAGTGAATTTGTTATGAATGAATACAGATAATCTGGGTAAAAAAAGAAAAGAGTAAGATGGGCACCAGGATGCACTGCTCAGAAAAGTGATGTATTAACAGGTGCAATTCAAGATATCTTCCCCTCACACACAAAAACATCCCTGATGTCTGAAAGAGAGCCATATATATTCAGAGAAGAATCACAAACCTCGCCCATCAGGAAATGTTTAGTTGCCCACACATTGATCAGGAACATCCTCAGAATAACGAGTAGGGCCCTACCAAATTCATGGCCAGGAAAAACATGTCATGAACCATGAAATCTGGTCTTGTGTGCGCTTTTAGCCTATACTATACAGATTTCATGGGGAAGACCAGGGTTTCTCAAATTGGGGATCCTGACCCAAAAGGGAGTTGCAGGGGGTTCGCAAGGTTATTTTACGGCGGGGGACGAGGGGTGTCACTGTACTGCCACCCTTACTTCTGAACTGCCTTAGAGCTGGGCAACCAGAGAGCAGCGGCTGCTGGCTGGGTGCCCAGCTCTGAAGGCAGTGCCCCGCCAGCAGCAGCACAGAAGTAATGGTGGCAATATCTCAGCATGCCACCCTTACTTCTGCACTGCCTTCAGAGCTGGATGGCAGCAGAACGGCCCACCTCTGCAGGCAGTAGCGCAGAAGTAAGTGTGGCAATACCATACGATGCCATCCTCACTTCCACGCTGCTGCTGGCAGCAGCTCTGCCTTCAGAGCAGAGATCCCGGCCAGCAGTTGCTGCTCTCCAGCTGCCCAGCTCTGAAGGCAGCACCGCCACCAGCAGCAGTGCAGAAGTAAGGGTAGCAGTATCACAACCCCCCTGCACAGTAACCTTGTAACACCCCCCCACACACTCCTTTTTGGGTTAAGACCCCTACAATTACAACACCATGAAATTAGCTGAAATCAGGAAATTATTATTTTTAAAATCCTATGACGATGCAATTGACCAAAATGGACCATGAATTTGGTAGGGCCCTAATAATGAGGCCATTAATCTGTTTCTGCTTACTGCGCTTGGTTCAGAGTCTATGGTCTTGAGGTCTTCAGATTCTTATGGTAGGTGATTTTAGATTGCTAATTCCTGGGTGGGATGAGAAAGTAACTTGTGAGAATCATGAAACAGTAAACTGAACTGTGCTAAACTATGCTACAAAATCCAGACTCACGCTCATTGCACTACACCGGATTTTGGGTTTTGATAAAAATAAACTCAAAACTCAGCCTGTTTGTCAAACGTCCTCAGATTTAAAAAAAAACCTTCCAAGCATACCAGGGACTGATTTAAAATATTAACACAAAATGAAGTGTTTCATTTTAATTTGGGGCTGGGTTTTTGTTTTGTTTTTTTCCTTCCTTCCCCATTGGATATTTGGGCTTCTTTCAAACCTGAAATGCAAAATGAAACTGAGGGTGCAACTCCATGTGAATCAAATGAAAAGGTTTGATAGAAACCAAAAAGAATCAAGTTCCATACAACTCCACAAGCAAAAACAGCCAGTTAAATTCCATGTCAATGTCCTTCCAGAGTCAGACAGAGCTGAAAAGAGTGAATGCTAAGTTGAGCATATATAGCATTTCCCCCCCTGCACACTTTGCAAGTTCCCACGTTCTCACAAGACTTTGTTGTTTCAATCAAAGGACGACATTTCTCTATCTCTAACCCAGCACATACTGTTTTTGCAACTAAAATGATGAAGATGGAAAAATGATACCAATCTTCACTATGCCCTGAATGAGAAATACCGATGGGGGAAAACTTCAAAAAGGTTTGGAAATTTGTCTGAGTCAGTATACTTGGGCTGGAAATCATATGACAATAGGCTCATGATAGAGCAGCTTGCTTCCAGTCAGGCCAGGAATTTCATCAGAAAAAGTCTTAACTGGGGTTTCACCTGTTCCACTTCTGGGGGAAAATATGTACCAAGGTGCAGCAGAAATGAAGATTATGGAGGAGAAGGAAACTCATCACACAAGCTCCCCGCCTTCCCAGCAATGAGACTCCTCAGTAAAACTCAGCAGCCAGCATAGGGCACAACTTCTTGCTTGATTTCTCCTCCTCTCATTGCAGTGGCTTAGAAACCCAAGTACTATAAAGCCTACTCTGCAAAAAGTGTGCATGAAGGAGAATTCATCTACAGGCTGTGAGAGGATCAAAAAAATCTCTCATTCTGATCAAACAAAAATCAATAATAAAGTAAGTCAGAAGAAATCAGCACGTTACAGTTCAGTAATCAGACAGGTAAGGGCATCGATGAGCTCCTTCATGGACAGCAATAACGCAAAGCCACTTTTCTCATCACTTTTTAAAATAGAAAAGTACTTTGGGTCTGTTTCATGAATCAAGGGGTTATCCCCTGCTGGGGAGAGGAGGGATTGTTCACAACTAACATACCCTTTCTAGTTTATGTTTTAACTGCCAGATCTAGTCTTGACAGGACCCAGGCACGAGGGGTTTGAGGTGCTGGGATGGAAGGGGTGAGGGGTTTGGAAATGACTGATCTCAAACACAACACCCATTGTGAGCACCCCATCCAAACAGGAAGTCTCCTGCCAGCAGTCTGAAAGGAGGGATCTGTGCAGTCCATCGAAAGCTGCATATTTTGCCCTTTTAAGGGACTTGTTGTTTGACAGCTCAGGGGTTTATTTGTGTTTTTTTTAAGGGCTTCATTTTTTCCACTTAATCTGCAGAATAAACTGTATCTGGAGAGTAAATAAAGCCCTTTGCAAAGTCAGGCTTCTCTGGGGACAAGGCAGGGATAGGAGCAAAGGCAGGTGAAGTGAGCCACTGGATGCCAGATCAGCTGCAACACAGCTGGATGCTATCGCTGTACATTTGTCCTAACCTGCCCCAGGACCCTTTATCCTGTTTGTCTGCCAGAACAAGGCTGCCTGTGCTTTCATGGCGACTGAGTGTATGGGCTAGAAAAGTGACTTGTGGTGTCAGTTGCTCAGTGAGACTAACACACAGTGTCGTGTCAATCCAACAGCACTTCAGGAATATCCTGTATGGAAAACATACAATCAGCCTGTAGCATTGCATGCTTGGTGCAGTTTATGTGCCCCCACATTCTGCCACCTGGATTATCCTATCTACATCTCCCTTCCCCGTCCGAGGGCATTGGCTACTTCTTTCATGCAGTTGAGAGAAAAAGGCACAAGCCCTGGCAAGGGGTGCCCTGTATTGCACTTGTGGAATGCCCACATCCCCTTGCTGTCCGTGCCAAAGCTGTAATGGCTGTTATGTGCTTGTGGGATCGATAGAGCCAGCAGAGTCTGATGTTGGCTTTCAAGGCACATTCATAAGAACTTTGGAATCTCACTGGAAGAGACTAAGGGCCAGCCTAAATCTGAATCTAGTCTGACAGTGATCCACATTGGGAAAGGCAAAATACCCTCGCATAACAACCCATGTTGTGCAATACTGTACCAGCAAGGGAGAGGATGTGTTTCTCTCTCTCACTAGCTGGTGAGTAGCTTTATGCCCTACATGTTTTCACAAGAGCAACTCAAAAGAGAGGTTGCCCTTTTCCATTCCATTCCATTCCCTGAGGGCCTGCTCCTTGTTTGATGCCCTACATGATACTCCAGGCCAGAGATGGAGTTATAACAACAATTATACTTACTCCGCATCTCCTTAAAGCAGCCCCAAACTGTTAACCAAATTCTGATGCTCTCTCCTGCAGTGCAAGTTTGAGATACATCACTGAGGTCTGTAGAGTTTTTTCTCTTATTGGCACTGGTGTAACTGCACTGGAAACGTGGAACTATGCCTAGAGATCTCTTCACCAAAATCTGGGGACCATGGAGGTGTCCTTACCCAGATGGAAATTTGGCCAGGATACTGGGGTTACAAAAAGGGCCATGAGGTCTTTCATTATTAGCAGTGGCCAGGACTTCAGCTTTCCTCTCTCAACTAGAAGATAACACCTCTTGCAAGTGAATTCAGTGCTGGTGAGACATGCTAGACAGCCGTGGATACATATCTTCTATTGAGGAGATTCAGCCCAGGCACTAGCTGTACAAGCTTCCCCATGCTGAGATATCAATGCATCTCAGCTCTTATCTGCAGTGGCCACCCTTAGGCGATGAGAAGTCAATCTCCAGGCCTTCTCCGCTGACCAAGGAGGCAGTTACTAACCATTCTCATGGTGTTTTTTCTGATACAGATAGCTGTTCATGGGGAGCTGGGCATGAGACCACTCAGCACAGCTATAAAACTTTTATTGCCATTTGACAGAGAAGGCCTACAGAGCTCACATGAGTAACATGGTTATCCCAAACTTGTAGTAGTAAAAGCTTTCCGGCACCCCACTCCATCCCATAACCTATATTTAGAGCAGTAGCATTTTCCAGGTCCACATCCCAGCCCCACGCTAGAGTTCCACGCTGACTCAGAGGTGTGAAATGCCACCTACATGTTGTTATAACACTAACTGTAGACAGATGAGATGTCTGGAGGGTTTTAAAATATAGATTACTGGGGACTACAGAAAGAAACACTAAAAGTATTTTATAAAATGAATCAGGCAGAGAGGGTGCATGTGAATAGGGAGTACAGCCTCTCTCACACATGAGCTTGCCCGTCAGAGGGTACTGGGACCCTTAAATTTTTAATGATTGTTACAGCTGGTTTAAAAATGATGAAAAATGGCCCTTTTACACACAAAAAAATGGGTTCTCTTTCCTGGGCATTTCTTCAATAAAATCTCCAAAATGATTGTTTTTCCCCTCTCTTACTCTTTCCCTTTTTCAAAGCCAAATTGGAAAAGAGGAAGTAAATGAGGAAAAGGGGAAAATGATGGGACAAAATAGAAGGAAATAATTTCTCCCCACACTTTTCTCACTGAAGATGATTGCTAAAAAGTTTGTCAAAAAATATTAAACAAAAAGTTGTTCTCTCTCTAAATCTATGGAAACCAAAATTATTTTCAAATCTCCAACATACTGAGTGAAAACTATCTTCTTGACCATCTTAATGATTCTATACCCTTTGAGATTCTTGTATGGAAAGTACTATAAATACACCAAACATTTGCTAGTATTTGCTTCTAGACAGTTGTATTGAGAATCAATGGGAAAAATTCTCCCTGGAGGAGTCCCACTATCATGCCTGAAACACCCCTCCTCCTGTTCTTGGATGTGCAGTCTTGGCCTTTTTTACAACACAGAACATTGCTCACTGTCATTTGAGACGCCAGCTTCAGTCTTTGCTTTCACCCCACAGCCCAGTCTGTGATTCAGCTCAGGTCGGGAGCTGAGGTCTGGATCTTTGCCTGAGATCTAATTATAAAGATGTCTTCTTCCTCTGACAGAGAGTTCGTGTTCATTTCTAATCCACTTGGCTCAGTGACCAAACACAATTAACCAAATGCAATTTCCCCGACATTTATCAGATGGGTTAGCCACATGTGACTAGATACACTCCAACTGCCTGCAAGGGCCCTCTCTCTCTCTAGGGCAGCCACTAAATCTCCTCTTCATTCTGCTGGGAGGGAGGGAGACAGAAACATCCTTTTCTTGTTCTCAGAAATTATGTTCCACATGCAAAAGGTCCGAAACAGCCTGTGCTCACTCTGTATGAAAAGTCACAAACTTCAAGCAATGTGCTAACTCAGCAATTGTCATGTGCAAGAGGCTCACCATCATGTCTTTGCCCGCACTGTTCTGTCAGACAGCTCAGTTCAGATTAATGTAAAGAGAATTCTTTGTTAAGCTGCTAGCACTGCAAAGGCTGTGAGGGAGATTCCCATACCTGGGCTACTCTTTTTAGGTGACAAATCTGAGGAACTGTCCCAGATTGAGGGGTCAATAGAGGTGGTTTTGGAACAAATTGATAAACTAAAGAGTAATAAGTCCCTAGGACCAGATGGTATTCACCCAAGAGTTCTGTAGGAACTCAAATAAGAAATTGTAGAACTACTAACTATGGTATGTAACCTATCACTTAAATCCACTTCCGTACCAGATGACTGAAGGATAGCTAATGTGACACCACTTTTTAAAAAAAGGTTTCAGAAATGATCCTGACAATTATAGGCCGGTAAGCCTAACTTCAGTACAAGGAAAATTGGTTGAAACTATATTAAAAAACCAACACAGAATTACCAGACACATACGTGAACATGATTTGTTGGGGGAGAGTCAACATGGCTTTTGTAAAGGGAAACTATGCTTCACCAATCTACTAGAATTCTCTGAGGGGGTCAACAAGCATGTGGACAAGGATGATTCAGTGGACATAGTGTACTTGGCCAAATTTTAGAAAGCCTTGACAAGGTTCCCTCACCAAAGGCTCTTAAGCAAAGTAGGAGGACATAGGAGAAGAAAGAAGGTCCTCATGGATCAGTAACTGGTTAAAAGATAGGAAACAAAGGGTAGGAATAAATGGTCAGTTTTCAGAATGGAAAGAGGTAAATAGCTGGGTCCCCAGAGATCTGGGCTGGGACCAGCACTGTTCAACATATTCATGAGTGATCTGGAAATAAGGGTAAACAGTGAGATGTCAAAAATTTGCAGACAGTTAAGTCCAAAGCTGATTGTGATGAGTTACAAAGCGATCTCACAAAACTGGGTGACTAAGCAACAAAATGGCAGATGAAATTCAGTGTTGATAAATGCAGAGTAATGCACAATAGAAAACATAATTCCAACTATACATACAAAATGCTGGGGTCTAAATTAATTACTCAGATCTTGGAGGCATTGTGAATAGTTCTTTGAAAACATCCACTCAATGTGCAGTGGCAGTCAAAAAAGCGAACAATGTTAGGACCCATTAGCAAAGGGATAGATAAGATAGAAAACATCATAATGGCATTATATAAATCCCTGTTATGCCTACACCTTGAATACTGTGTGCCGTTCTGGTTGCCCCATCTCAAATAAAGATCTATTAGAATTAGAAAGGTACAGAGAAGCGCTTAGAGATATGGAACAGCTTCCGAATGAGGGGAGATTAAAAAGACCGACTGTTCAGTTTGGAAAAAGACGACTAAGGGGTGGATATGACAGAGGTCTATAAAATCATGATTAGTGTGAGAAAGTGAAAAAGGAAGTGTTATTTACTCCTTCACATAACAAGAACCGGGGGTCGCTCATTGTTTTAAACCTGCTGTCAATTTCAAACAAAAGGAAATACTATTTCACACAATACAGTCAACATGTGGAACTTGGGGGAATGTGGGAAAGAAAAGAAGAGTGAAACTTTGCTTTAAAAATATTGAAAAGCAAAGGAGGTTCATTACAGCAGCAGAGATGTATTTCCTAAGCTGGTCTGCAGAGCCTACAACTAGCTATACCATCAGAGAGCAAACCTTGGCTCTGAACATACTGCAGAAGTGTTACTTTTAAGTTGAATCATTGATTTTGCCTTCTCACCAAACAAAGTTAGACTCTCCCAGTGGAAAGAGAAGCCAGCCAACCAGCCTGCCCACCCAAACCTTTAGACCAGCTCTGCTGTATATGCTTTGTGCGAGTCCTTCATAAGCAAACTCACTCATCACTCTTCTCTTAAATAATTTTTCAGTGATGAATTTTTCTATTAAGGCACAGATCGTTGAGAACTTTACAGGTGCCATGGGATCTCTGACTTCTCACAGGCAGAGATTACATTTTACGTTACTGGGTAAACTATGAAATTTATGCCTGACCAGATATTGCCTGTGCAAGGTGGGCAAGAGCTGCTGTGGGATATGCAGATCTGCATACGAATATGGAACTACATCATCCAAAGTGCATGAAAATCTGTTTATTTTTTAATTCCGCAAGGGGCAGCCTATAGAGATGATGCTTGTTTATGTTATACATTTCACCACATTTCTGTAAGTAGGCCCCAAAAATCTATTTCCTAAAAATAGGCTTGACAATCAATAGTCAAGTGAGGCCTAGTAAAACGTGAATGAAGTAATAACTCAGACACAAATTAGAGATAAGTTAGGGCACCAACACATTTTTACAAGATGACCAGGGGATAACTGGTTTTAAAAAGTGTTTTAAATAAAGTATTAATGTTTTGGAAAAATGCCATCTATATTGATAGTTAATGGTATGGCATGTATGCAGATGTAAATTAAGATGATGCTTGATGTTAAATAGCCAATGAGAAAGCAGAAAATATTTAATTGTGGTAGCAGAAATATAGATATGGTAAAATATGTATGCAATGTTAATTAAGCAGTGTTATAATTGATTATAAAAAAGGTAACATGCTAATTTTAGATTAGGCAGGCCCACTCGCCATCAATGTCCTGTTAGAGAAAGGATTATACCCAGATTTCCGATTCAGGGACTGATCACCCCTGGATTTTGTCATTTCATTTTAGAGCGTGAGTATCAGTGCCTGTTTGCTTTAATTATTTTATCTAATAAAGTCTTCAATTTGATCACTCATGGTGTCATTCACAGTTCTCTGATAAATTAAGTTATTTTTACTGCCCTCGAGGTTCAATCAAATAATTCAGTTTGGTTTGTTTTATTCCTTATCATTAAATTGCTAATTAGGAATAAATCAAAGTTTACAAAGGATGCTAAAAATGTGGTGGCTGCTAATGACCATTGACATTAGGCTTTCAGTGCCCACAAATCTGATGCTGTTTTGACTCTGTCCTGAAGCCAGCTCACCAACTAAGAATAGACACACAGAGTTGCAAAACATTCTGAAAGACGTTGTCCGGGGGGCAGGGGAGGGGAGGGGAGAACACACCTTCTCTTGCTTTGTCAGCAAAACATGCAGGATTCTCATTCTCCTGTTGACTTTATCACCAATTCAGAATGTAGCCATAAAAATGCACACACATCTAGACTCAGGAACACGAAAAAGGAGGGGAAAGAATGGTGTTGTGGTTAAAGCAGAGAGAGTCAGGATTCTTGTATTCTCCATCCAACTCTGCCAAGAATTCTCTGTGGCCTTGGCCAACTCTCCTCCCTTTGCCTTGGTTTCCTCATCTATCTAATATGGATCATAATATTTCTCTACCTCACCGGCACAGCTGAGTGAACAATTCATCTGAGGAATTAAGTCTTTTCTCTACTGGTGAATTATTTTAATTTTTACAAATGTATTCATTGTTTATACTTGTTTGACATTATGCAACCTATGGGTCATGCACAAACTATTGAGTTCATCTACAGCTACAAGCTCAATCTTGGATCTACTGAGCCAGATCCTGCTCTCGGTTACAGCATGCAATTCCATGGACTTCAGCAGCTGTAAATTAGAGCTAATTTAATCCACAATAACAAAACTATTAAGAGGAAATTTACCTATCCACTTATCCAAGTAGAGACATGGTCCTCATCATCTTAGTGACAGTATGCCTACACCAGTGCTGGAAGGTATTGTTTACAGCTCAAGTTGACATGCTAGAGTGCTAAAATTAGCTACAGTGGCATGAGCATCAGCGTCCCCCCTTCCCCCCCCAAACAAAGTATGTACCTGGTGTAGCTCACAGGATCATACTCAGAACAGCTAACCAGTACCATGCCATTGTAGCTACATTTTTATTTTTAGTGCACTAGCTCAATCTGCTCTAATGCAGGTATGTCTATTCAAGCTGGAAATTACATCTTCCAGCTCCAGTGTAGACATACTCTGAGTATCAGAGATATCAGGGTTGGAGGAAGGAAGAGGTATTAGACTGAACAGCAGATATGGACAGAGAGCTAAGTTTCTTCTTGTAGTTATAACTGGACATGAAATTCTGTTTCTGTTCCCAGCCTAAATTATTGCATGTCTGTGTAAATTCATAGATTCCAAGGCCAGATGAGACCATTATGAACATCTAGTCTGACCTCCTGAATAACACAGGCCATAGAACTTCCCCAAAATAATTCCCAGAGCATAGATTTTAGAAAAGCACCAATCTTGATTTATAAATTGCCAGCGGTGGAGAATTCACCACGACCCTTGGTACATTGTTTCAGTGGTTAATTGTGCTCATTTCTAAAAATGTCCACCTTATTTCCAGTCTGAATTTGTCTAGCTTCAGCTTCCAGCCATTGGATTGTGTTGTACCTTTCTCTGCTAGAGAAGAGTCCATTATTAAATACTTGTTCCCCATGTAGATATTTATAGGCTGTAATCAAATCATCCCTTAAACTTTCTCTTTGCTATGCTAAATAGATTGAGCTCTTTGAATTCATGGTCACTATAAGGCAAGTTTTCCAATCCTTTAATAATTCTCATGGCTCTTTCTGCACCCTCTCCAATTTACCAACATCCTTCTTGAATGGTGAGCACCAGAACTGGACAAAGTATTCCTGCAGCAGTCACACAAGTGGCAAATAGAGGTAAAATAACCTCTCTACCCCCACTGAAGAGTCCCCTGTTTATGCATCCCAGGATCGCATTAGCTTTTTTGGCCAGTGTCACACTGGGAACTCATGTTCAGCTGATTATCCGCCACAACCCCAATGCTTTTCAGTCACTGCTTCCCAGGACAGGATGACAGACTCTAAGTATGGCCTACAGTCTTTGTTCCTAAATGTGAATATACATCTAGGCATATTAAAACACACATTATTTGCATGTGCCCAGTTTACCAAGCAATCCAGATTGCCCTGAATCAGTGACCTGTCCTCTTCATAATTTACCACTCTCCCAATTTGTGTGTCATCTGCAAACTATCAGTGATGATTTTAAGTTTTCTTTCAATCATTGATAAAAAATGTTAAATAGCGTAGGGCTAAGAACTGGGAAAACACCCACTTGATGATTCCCCATTTACAATTACATTTTGAGACCTAACCATTAGCCAGTTTAATCCATTTAGTATGTGCCATGTTAATTTTATCTCCTAGTTTTCAATCAAAATGTCATGCAGTACCAAGTCAAACACCTTACAGAAGTCTAAGTGTGTTACATCAATACTATTACCTTTATCAACCAAACTTGTATTCTCACCAAAAAATGCATGTCTTGCCACCACCCCAACGTCTATGGATCAAATTTTGATGTCACTTACAGGTGTTGGAGTCAATGGGATTGCATTCCTTCAAATGAGACACATTTATCAAAATTCATCCCTATCCTTCTTCCTTCCCCTCACTGTCATCACCACCACTATTTTTCCAGGTATCCAACCTTGGTATTCTTTCCCAATCTTCTATTTCTTTCTCATATCGGAGTCCTTGCTCTGCTACCAGAATCATTTTCCTTTCCCTCAATTTGGATCCACTTTACCCACTTCTTCAATCTCACCATTTTCTTTACATAAAATTCAAGTTCTCTCCATTTTTAGGTTCTCCAAAATGCCACCCTGATCTCCAGCACGGCCCTCAGCAACTCCTAAACCTTCTCCCATTCTTTGTTTCACCAAGCTTATTTTCTGACCTCTCTTTTTAACCTTCATCTCAATCCAGTCGTCTTGATTTCTTTCTTGCCAAGGCTTATGGCTAGAATAGCTTCCAGTTTCCACTTAAATGGACCTCAAACTCCAGCACTCCCCTTTCTCTTTCAAAAAAAGAAGCCTCTGAAAACTCACCTATTCCATAACACAATCTGTAAAGGCTGCACCCTATTCTACATTTGTTCTCTTTTTATTTTATCACACTCTATTGTCCCAGCTGGTGCCCTCAAGTTGCAAGTCCTCCAGGGGAGGGACTTTGTTACATATTTAACCCAGCTAAGTTACTGTACAGTGCCATGTAGACTTATGGCGCTACACAAATAATAAAAACCAGTAGGTTACCAGAATATAACCACCCAAGCTGGAATTTGGACAGGACATTAGGTTTCACACTCTTACAATGACAAGTTTGTTTGGGGCAGAGTTTAGCCATGTCCACCAGTTCTGTGTGAAGTTAGTTTATATAATGACTGAAAATGGAGAGCGTGAAATAATGGAATTCATGGAATGGTTTTCACAACCACATATGTGGCAGCAGTAACTTCACTAGATGGGTTACCATGGCACATTTCGTTGTTCTCTTTCAAGTCTCTGATTAGGGGAGGCCTCTGGGAGCCTGCCTACCAAAAAAACCAAACACCCCAAAAAAATCCCAATGATTTCACAGGTGCTGTCCAAGGGCCAGTCAGAAGCAAGGCCAGTCACTCCACCACGCAATCACTTCAGACCCGCTCCTTGATCACCAGACATTTGCACAGTTGCAAATGATCCCCTACCCAAAATGTTATTTTTAGGGCTGTCCAAAGAATACATTGAAACATTATGGCTATGATAGTCTCCACAGTCCAATCAATCTTGCAGCGACATCCAGAAGGATGCTGTGCTTGCAATTCAATGTGCTTTTTTTTTTTTGTGACTTTGCTATTCAATCGGTCTAGTCTAAGCCGCCTCTCTTGCAAGCCATAAATCAAAGTAGTCTAGCTTTGCTCAGCTTCACTAGTTTCCTACACCTCCTTCATATGGCACTATAATGCCCAGTCAAGCAATTTTACCAAAGAGAGGGGTGAAGGAAACAACTGGCCCTAGGAGCTAGAGTGGGTTATGAAGCTTTTCACTTGCTATAATGAATTTGTGTGCTAAAGACAAGACAACCTTGCAGAATAAATCTCTCTCACACACACCTAGGCAGCCAGGACTAGAGCCCTGCTCCTTCAGCCCCAAACACACAGGACCCTACCACTTCCAGTGAAGTCAGCTATAGGAGGTCTATGGTGGTATCACAAACGTACATGCAATTGCAATTACACCATATGGTGTTTGATCTCACTGGTTTGGTTCTGGCCCAGGTTAGCATTGTCTGTCAAAACAACCTCAACCAACCATCTCAGGAGAGAAGCCAAGGATCGAATGGTCGGCAAAACTGGCGGGGTGCAGTGCAGTGGAAGCTTGTCATGCTGCTGTCCTTGTTGTACTTCCATTGGGCAGAAAGGAAGCCAGTCTCAAGGCTGGCCAATCCTGATCTTTCACCAGCACCAACAAACATGGCCTTTTAAAGAAGGAATGAGCAGAGCCTTGTTCCCAAGAGCCTCCCTGCCTTGTCTGATTCATCTCGATCTTTCCATGCAATCACTGTCCAAATATTTCCAGATGTGATGCAACTATTTTGCGAAGGGATTTGGGAATCAAGATTGTATTTATTTGCTATCCTGGGTGCTTGAATCTTCCAGACAACATAAGCCACTGAGGGAATTAGGGCTTTTTGCTGGGAGAAGGAACATTTTGTAAGAATTGCCCATCTGCTCCAAAACAAACAAACAAATGGTAGCACTCCAGTTATATCTTCCCAAATGCCAACCCCTTCCATGCGAATTGTTGTTTTCTTTTCCAGACAATTATCAAAAGAATGTTTCATCCCTTTACACAATGTTATCCTTGCTTGACAGTGTTGTATTCCCATTACAATTCTAGATCCAGAATCGGTACTACTATAACAGCTCAGTAAAGACTGGTCTACACAGGGGATTTGCCCCAATTACGGCCATTGATAGCCAGCCACACATGTAGCTGGACCAGTTCATTCTCCAGTGTAGTCAAGCAAGTCTATTTGCCCCAGTGGTGCCTATCTTGATTTCAAGCACAGCCATGCTCCACTGGTGCAAGCAGCAGTTTTGCCTTTCTACCCTGACAGTTGTAGCCAGGGCAAGACCCCAATGTAAACAAGGCCTAAATTGCTATCTCCTTGTATGGTTGGTGCAGTATCCTAATAGCTAGTGTTCTACAATGCCACATGGAAAAGATGGGTCCAATTTGTGATCCCACTGCTTTCCCATTCTGGAATCACTTAGGGCTGAGTATGCTTCTGATGACGATTTGCAGAACTAAGAGCATGTCTACACTGCAGTTAAACACCCATGGCTGGCCAGCATTAGCTGACGGGCTCGTGGGGCTTGGGCAGTGGATCTGTTTAGCTGTGGTTTATACATTCAGGCTCAGGCTGGAGCCGGGGCTCTCAGAACTTGTGAAGAGGAAGGATCCCAGAGCCTGGACTCCAGCCTGAGCCCTAACATCTCCACCACAACTAAACAGCCTCGCAGTCAGAGACTGAGTCAGCTGACACGGGCCAACTGCAGGTATTTAATTGCAATGTAAACATACCCGAAGTTTTAAAAGTTGGTGGGTCTCAGTTCAGTTCTTAGCACAGATATCTACTCTAAAAAAATCCATTAGCATGAATGATACTACTTGGCAGTCATGGGCAGTTTAAGCCAAATGCACCAAAAACTAAACATAAATGGACACAAATCAGACATCAAGAAGAGTAACATTCAAAAATCAGTAGGAGGGCACTTCAATCTCCCTGGACACTCAATAACAGACTTAAAAGTTGCCATTCTAACAAAAAAAAAGAAAAAGCTACCCACCACCTTCACAAACAGACTTCAATGAGAAACTGCAGAACTGGAATGAATTTGTAAACTTGACACCATCAAATTAGGCCTGAATAAAGACTGGGAGTGCCTGGGTCACTATAAAAAAATAATTTTCCCTCTGTTGATACTCACCCCTTCTTGTCGACTGCTGGGAATGGGCCACAGCCACTTTGATTGAATTGGCCTCATTAGCACTGACCTCCGCACTTGGTAAGGCAACTCCCATCTTTTCACGTGCTGCATATTTATACCTCCGTACTGCGTTTTCCATTCCATGCATCTTATGAAGTGGGTTATATCCCAGGAAAGCTTATGCCCAAATAAATTTGTTAGTCTCAAAGGTGCCACAAGAATTCCTCATTGTTTTCACTGATACAGACTAACACGGCTACCCCTCTGAAACCTGAACATGTCTTGAGACTCTGAATTTCTTTCTTGACCCTAGCGATGGTTCCTCTAAATCAAAGTTGAAACACATTGACAGGGTGAGGTACAACCCACACTATACCTGTTTCAAGATAAAATGGAGGACTTCAGACTACAGGGCTGTCAATTTGGCACCAGCATTACATTCACTTTAAAAAGTTAAATTAAGAAGAGATCAAACACATTATTTTATTCCCAGTATTTTTATTTTCGTTAAGCATTTTGACAAGGGCTAATCTAGGTTCAATGCCCTGAAACCTCAACATTACGTAAGTAGGTTTGCACTTTGAGCCAGCAACTTGGTGAAAATGTTGACCTTTTAACCTAATGCGTCTTCATGAAGAATGAATGGCTGGAGTAAGTCTTGCCTGATGGATTGTTTGTTGTTTTCTGTGTACATTTTTTAGTAGTATCCAGATAAAATATATTTTCTGGCTGCCCTGATACTTTAAGGGGCAGGAGATTACAGACGACACTGAGGAGCTGGTTACAGCCCCTGGACTTGTATTCTTGGATTTTGGGGTCAGTGAGAGTGGTTATGGGGCGCTATGCCCTTAGTCTATGGGGAGAATGTTCAGAATGACACTGGTGTTGACTAGGAGGGTCTGAAAATAAACTGTGTTGTCTGGGAAAAGTCTGCCACTACTTGCATGAGCAGTGGCTGCCTTTGACAGATACTGTGCTGCACACAACCCATTGCTAAGATCAGAGAAGGGGAAAAGCAAGCCCTGGAATATCTGGGAAATGTACACTTGAGTCCAAGCTACACAGATTATTGTCCCCTCCTTATACAATGCAACGGTGGGGATCTACCTTACAAAGTGATGAGTGTCCTTAGCCCACATTGCTTAGAGCATATGCATGGCCCTTACATGTGTGGTGCATGTATATCCCATGCCAACAGCTTTGTTTTACTATGTCTGTCAGTTTTAAGGAATAGCCTGCCTTCAATTCATGACAAAATGTCATAGCTGCAAAGACCTTTTGTGGTTCATGAAGATTTGTGGTAGGAACAAAGTTTAAGAAGTAAAACATGTCTGGATAAAGGTTTTAGATCTGTGACTGACCAACAACCTGTGTTTTCCCAAATACAGGCCAGCTGATCATCCCAGGGATCCCCTATCCTGAGGAAGGAGCAGGAAGGTAACATGCAATATAAACTCAGTACCTTTCTCCTGATTCATCAGTGGCCACAGCACCTTGATAGCATGCCCAAAAGGTGGATCAGATATTTCCAGCTGCTGCCCCCAAAGTAGCATACATCTTGCAAGACAGATTCAAACTCTGATTCCTGTCAACCAACTCAGTGATACAGGACTGAATGAAGTCTATCACTTTCTATCTTGTTCCAGCTTCATGGCATCATTAACCTTTAACCCTTTTTGTTCTATGTCCTTTTTTGCCATGTCTATCCAATGCATCCTTTGTCTTCCTCTTTCTAGTTCCTTGCACTCTGGCATCATCATCATGTCTGGTATCCTTTCCAGGTTCATTCTGGAGACACGTCCAAACCATTGCAGTCGTCTTTCTCAAATCTTCTGTAACCGTGTTATTTCTTGCCCTAACTATTTTCTTATCACTCCAATTTTTATTCTCTGCAGTCTTGAAACTCTCAGGATTTCCCTCAGTCAGTTTATATCTGAGGTATTTTGTTTCATGGCTTTCCTCAGACTCCAGCATGCCCATCCATACAGCAGTATTAGCATGATCAAGATGTCTTTAGCCTTCCAGATCATGCAGAGCAGTGTCCAATTTTTCTTTTTATTCCACCTTCACGATTCCCATTCTTTGATACTAGTCTCCAAGGTACACAACATTTTCTCAATTTCTCTTGTTCTGTGTCAGTTTGATCTTTTCCTTTCTCTAGTCTTCAAATTGCCATATTTTGTCTTCTCTATACTGATCTTTTAATCAGAATTTCCTGCTTTCCCTGTCTATCTTACCAGTTATCCTCTATGAAACCGGCTTGGTCAATGTTGTGAGGTCACTATCATCTGCAAATCTAAAGTTATGCACTGTTCTATCACATAACATGACTCCTCTCTTTATCTCCCAGTGCTACAGCTATTTCAGCCATTACCAAGCTGAACAAATCTGGCGATAGCATGCGTCATCACTTTCATGTGGTCATCCAGAACCATTCCTTCAGCTTCTTGTCTACTCTCACTGCACTCATTGACTTGCTGTAGAGGTCATCCATCAGCTTGAGCAACGAATAAGTGAAGAACAGAGTAGATGAAGTGATCCTGGAGAAACTTCCCAGCACAAACAAGGGAGAGCAGATGCCAGAATTCTTAGAAGAAAAGATCTCTCCAGAAAGTTTGAAGGGGGGGGGGGGAAGGGTACTGAAAAGTGGCACCCTAACCACAAAGCTGCTGCAAGGAAGATGTGGTAAAGAAGATCCATAAGCTAGTCAACAAGATTTACAAACAAGTGTTAAGCGAGTGCAGGAAAGCGATGATAATACTGATCCATAAAAAGGGGGATAAGAATGAGTGCAAGAATTACAGAGGAATCCACTTATTGAGTCTGCTAGGAAAAGCATTCATTAAGACGTTGCACAGCAGAATGAAGACATCTACAGAAGCAGTGCTTGCAGAGAAACAGGCCAGATTTAGACCAGGACGAAGTTCAGTAGATCAGTTATTTGTGATAAGACATATCAGAAAGTACATAGATCACAACCAAACCTGTTACAACAACTTTATAGATGTCAAACAGGCTTTTGATAGCATTTGGCAGAGAGAGTTTAGCAAGTTAAGAGATTCAAACATGGCACCAGTCAGATATCAAGGGCTAGTCTACACTTACCTGCCAGTTCGACATGGAGAGTTCGACTTTTCGGAGTTCGAACTATCGCATCTAATAGACGCGATAGTTCGAACTCCAGAAGCACTCCGTTCGACTCCGGTACTCCACCACTGCAAACGGCGGTGGCGGAGTCGACCTTGGAGCCGCGGAGTTCGGTTCCGCGGCGTCTGGACGGGTGAGTACTTCGAACTAGGGTACTTCGAATTCAGCTACGCTATTCACGTAGCTGAATTTGCGTACCCTAGTTCGACCCCCGTTCTTAGTGTAGACCAGGCCCAAGAGAGTTTGTTTCCAGTCCCCCCACTTCTGCCACACACAAATTGTTTATCAGCCATCTGATCCAGGCATGTTCATTTCCATAATATTCCATTAGGACTTCTGAAGACGAGCTGCTTCATGCAACTAATACAGCACCCTGCCCACTGTTAGAAGTGGAAACATCCTATGGTAAGAATAACCCTCCAGTAATTTTCCTCTCCTGGTTCTTGTGTTTTATTCTATCTGAAGCTCTATTGCCATCTCCCCCTTTCCTTTTAGTGCTGCAAACAACTTTTCTGCATCATCTCCTGGCTTTGCAACATGGGATCATCTCACCTTTCCCTCTGCTTTTGTACAGCAGGAAACGGTCTGCAGGCTTCATATGTCTGTATCCAAGTCATCACCTAAAACAGCTTCTTTTGCCGCATTCTTCGCAAGTCCATGTAGAGTTTGCTAGAGTGCTACTGAAGCCTTGTGTTCATGTACAAGAAAAGTACAGCTCAGATAACAGCAGGGCAAGCTTCCCCTCTGCCCTCCAGAATTGGCAGTAACATTATGGCAGGTTGGCACCAATGTAGATGTGAACAAAGCTGGCCCACCGCCTGGAGGGGTAAGAGAGCAGCACTGTCTTTATGGCCTGTTCATTTGTTGGCTTTTCTGAAGACTCTGCTAAGTAGGGTCAGTGATGGGAGTGGAATGTGTGATACAAGACCACTCCCTGCCTGCTACAAAAGAGAGATAAGGCTGTCACTGACTTTTACTTGTCAGGCAGTAGAAAACCTCACCTGCAACACAAGATTTGCACTGTTAGGTTATTGCACTATGCCACCATGTAGCATCTTAAATAAGTTTAACCACGCTGGGAGCCTCCTGAAAGAGACCTTGGGGCTGAGTGCCAACAAGTCAGGTGAAGTCAGTCGGAGATGCAGGCTCTTAGCACAGCTAACGAATCAAGTCCCATGTGTATCAGAATAGAGATCTTTGGTTGCTTGTTTGAATATAGCCCAGGAACGAAGGTGGAAAGGCTCTCTCCCCATCCCACCCAGTCCCTATGCGCTGCTTCTGTCATAGAAGTGTGTCATGGGAAAAAGAAAAAAAGAAGTCTACTCCTCCTGAGCTCCACTGCTTAAAACGGAGAAGCTGACCACTGAGATGCGTCTCTACTTCCAAACACCTACAAAGTGGGGAAACTAGACGGTGGCCTATGCAAATGCTGATCCAACAATGCTGAGCTGCTCTTGTAGGTGACCTCTTCCAGAAGCTGAAAGTCTCCAATTGCTTGTGCTATCCACAGCTTGTTCTCAATAAATACAGCTCACATGGTCCACATCTGTGATCTAACCACATGACTATCAGCAGGGAAAACTCAGAGCTCTGGGTTCAAACTACTACCGCTATTTAACCATATTGGGCTCCAGTGAGGTCACCCCAACAGAATTAACCTGCCAGATCACGTGGTTTAAATTCATTGTCTGAATGGATTTTTTAAAATGTTTTTTTCAACAGGAAAATAGACTCAGAAGAAGAGGCTCCTCTGATAGGAGTGCTAAGAGCCAGCTAGGATATCCTGTTCATGCTGAGATTTCAAAAATGGGATCAGAGATTATATCATGGACAATGATTTCCTACACTCCTGAAAGGTCATACTCTAGAGAAAAGTGATTTATCTCCTGCAGAGCCTCCTGATGACAGCACTGACTCACCCTAATCCCCAGAGAGTATTTCATGAATAGACAGACATAGTACAGCATGTTCCCACAACTAAGGAGTTCCCCCACCTCTACTCCGATTGCCAACGCACCCCAACACGCTAACAGCATGCACCCTGCCACTTGCTTCCCAGCAGTCACCCTGTGGGAAGAGTCCTCACAAGGGGTGATCCCCATATTAGTCCAAGAAACTGCTGTGTAAAAGTGAGGGTGACATAACAGCGCCCTAGTTAAACAAGAATGATGTGTACAAGTATTGAGATTGGCCCCTCGGAGAGATGGAGCATTGATACTTCCATTTAAAAATCAGAGAAAGCAACCCTGACAGCACCTTGGAAACAAGATCTCTCAGCCTTCCTAAATGATCACTCAGCCCCAAGAAAGTGTTTCTGAGTTAGAAAAAGTATCTCTAAGGACCGAGGCTTGAGTTTAAGTTACTAAATATTTGAACCCAAGGAAGCCATTTATCATGGGGACTGAAGCAAAGGGTAAAATGGGAAGATCAACTTTCTGGCTGGAAGGCTGCCACGCTCTGTGGGGATATTATAGCAGGGCTTGTGTTGCAGAAGGGCCTCGGTGTGGTGGCAATGCGAGTAGTGGATCAACCAGCCCATGGCTCAAACCAGGAAATGACATCATGCCTTTGCAAGAAGATCTTCAAATATTTAAGCTGAGATGACTTCAGAGGGAATTGATCTCCATTTCTTATCAGAGACAAGAGGTCTTCAAAACTAGGTCTTGTGGGGAGGGAATGTTTTCCTGCCATAGTCAGTGATCCAAGAAAATAGATGCTCTGTAGGTTCTGGGGGATGTAGGAGGGGTCAGCAAAGAACCTACAGTTTCTCCCAGATCTATTTTGGGAGATGAGGAGATGTTGCTCAAAACATGTGGTTTGCAGTTCAACGGCAATAATTTCAGGATGAAATGGAGTTGCAGGTTGTAATGTGTCTAGCTTTTGGTGCTCAGATGAGCAGAGCAGCAAAGGCTTCCTCTATACATTCACCTCTCCACAGGTACGCGAGACTCCCACTAAACCTGACAGATGTACATGCCTCCTGGGACAAAAAAAAACAACACTTACCAAGCCGTTTATTCCTGGTATATGGCCTTTGATTGTCCCAGGCACACATTTGGGCCCAATTTCTTTATCCCACAAAGAGGGTGGGAAATGCTTTTGCAGGGATGGAAGTATTCCCTGTATTCCTGAGCACACTGCAACAACCAAAGCAGAGATCCCACTGCCACCACCCAGAACCCTGCAGAATCTATCCCAGTTATACACAAATCACAGCACCGGCTAGGGCACCAATCCCCTCCTAAACTAGCAGGTCTTTTCCAGTCCAAGCAAGTACCACTCTGTTCAAGCCATTTCTCCACCCCAGAAGGAAAAGCAGCAAGACAAAAGCAACTAGTACTGAGACTAAGCACAGAGGTGATGGTAGCTCTTTCTCCTGTTCAGAGAAGCTCTCTGTTAAGAATTAGCTATGTCTACATACAATGCTCACTCTTTGTTGGCCCTAAAACTATGTCCTTTGCCTTAATTTAGCAGAACTCAATGAAAGGGAGACCCAACTAAGGGGAGTCTCTCACGCTTGGGCAGAAGATACTGGGCATGTTTTAGTCAATGCCATGTAGCTCTCTTTGCTAGAATGGATGCTCTCAATAAAATTTCTCAACTTTAGTCTTGAGTAACTCCATTTAAGTTGCTGGGCATACACTGATGTGAGAGAAGAATGAGGCCCTGTGTGTCAGGGTATATCTGCATAGCAAAAGCTGGCCACCGGCAGGCCTATCCAAGCTAGTTTGAATCCAGCTAGCATGGGTCACAATAGCAGTGAAGACAGCATAGTGTGGGCTTCAGAGCAGCCTAGCAAGCAGAGTACACAGTCAGGGTTCCATGCTGAGTTTGTACCACTCACTCACACTGCACTGTCTTCAGTACTATTGTTACCCACACTAGCTGCATTCAAGCTAACTCAGGTATGCTAGCCCATGTCCAGGTTTTGCTGTGCAGACATACTTTTAGAAGGCTCCAACCACACTAGTCCCAGGAGAAGTCTCACTGTAGAGTGTCTCTCCATGTCACTGATTTTTCAGCCCTTTGCAAATGGCAATGCAATCCGCTTACCTCAATCAGGAGAGCAAAGCATAGCCAAGGTCACTGGAAAGCAAACGGTGCTTCTGTAACTCAGCCAATCACCAGATGGGTTCAGGCCTCCTCACCTCACCAAATCAGGGTTTTCACTATGCCCTCCCCACATTGCAGTAATCTTCAGCCTTATCTGAGCGAGGGACTGTGTGTAGCAACAGGAACGACAGCTACAGTTTTCACATACCTTTCCCTATCCCACAACCTTCCAAGAGAGGAGGTTTTATGCTGTGCTACCTGATCAGTGCTCACTTCAGAGAGGAGAACGAACATGTCAAGGGAAACTGGGAAGCAATTGAAGATACTCAGGTTTTCTCCCCACTAACTGCATGACCTCTTGGGGTCTGGTCTGTCAGTGTTCTATGGGTATCACTCATTTAGCTAGTTTTAAAAAGCTCTCTCGTGTGCTTTCCCCCTTATATCTAACGCTATACATTGATTTTGTCCCCCACGCCCCTCAAAAAAGCCCCAGGAACTGGAAAATGAAATCCATGCTACCAGCCTAGCGCTTCTCAAGCAAGCCCTACACAAAAAACAGTAATTGCAAGCAGCTCTACAAGGACAAACCAGGTACAAAGTCTGATATGCATCAGCAACCCTACAAAAAACAGACCAGTGTCTGCAGGCCGCATTCACGAGCAAGCCTACCACAACCAACCAGCTCTGGAGCTGGACATCCGCAATCCTACAACATACCTAGGGTGACCAGACAACCGTCCCGATATTTAGGTGTTTGTCCCGCGGTTGGGACGCATTTTGTCCCGATATTTTGCTCCATCTGCAGCACTCGCCTTTTTTTTTTTGCTCCGCCGGCTGACCCCTCCCCCCGCAATGTGTCCCGATATTTTCTCCCTCTCATCTGGTCATCCTAAACATACCCGCATTCACAATCTGGCATGCTCGCCAGCATGCTTGTGTGGAAAATGAAGAGTGTTGGTCAGCAAAGCTCCCAAGGCATCAGTAACAAATATCCATGAGTAGATATATGCATTTAAAGGTAGGTTGACAGCATCCCTTTAAGAAACCTCAAACCCAAACACTGAAAGATCTGCCAAACAAGCAGCTTCTTTGTGTGAGTGAGCTGCATGTTCCCGATTTACAGTGACAGGTGCTCCCACACTGTAAATGTTTACATGCTGGGGAAAGGGAAAAAAGGCAGTGCAGTTCAAAGGCAAAGACAAACAAGCAAACCTTTCATGCAGGTTTCCTGGACTATAAAGCACAAGCCAGCCCTCCCCATTTACAAACAATAAAACACTCAACCCCACTTAGCTTCCCCTTGTTAAAACAAAGGATCCGACTCCTCCCCCTTGCCCCCCATTGCCAGAGGGAAACCTGCAATTCCTTACACCCCACCCCCCCTCAAAACAAAACCCAAAGCAACAGCAAAAAAGCTCAGGAGCATAGGTGCCGAGTCTGTGGGTGCTCAGGGGCTCAAGCACCCACAGAGAAAAAAAAGGGGGTGCTCAACACCCACAGGGTTGGCTGTGGCTGCTGATCTGGTGGCCCTGAGGCTACCATCAGCTGTTCAGTGACTGGCCTTAAGCTTCCAGCAGCTCTTCAGTGGCTGCCCCACTGATCAGCTGTTGAGTGGGGCTGCTCTGCCGCTGGCTCCTCTTCCTCCTCCCCACCCTTAAGGCAGGAGGAGGAGGCAGAAAGGAGTGAGGGGGAGGCGCTCAGGGAAGGTAGTCTCAGAGGAGGGGGAGGAGCCAGTGTGGGACACCTACCAGCAAAACAGAAAGTCAACACCTGTACTCAGGAGCCAGAGGCAAATTTTAGCTGCCCCAACACAATGCAGCTACCTCCATCTGCTCCATTAAGAATATACAGGGCCGGATTTCTTGCCTTGGCCTGCACCCACTCAAGGAAGGACTCTTGAGGGCAGGGAGTGGTAGAAAATGCTACTCAAATCGTCAAGAGGAGATTTACCGAAATCATTTTGAGGGGTGTCAGGGGGTGAAGAACAAGCCCCAAACCCTGAAGATCTCAGGGGGACCCACAGGAGGCAGCCAGGGAAATCTGTGTTGAGACCCTGTACTGTCATGCCAACACTGTGGCTCTCCCCAGCTTCCTAACAACATAGTCTCATTGGAGCTACAGGCCCAAGACTTCCCCCAGGATGCTGGCTCTGGGAACCAATTCTCACCTCCTACCCCTATATGGGATTCTCCAGTGCAGAGAGGGCCACAGAAGAATGTGTGTGCCTCCCTCCCCTTGGGCTAACCTGTCCATAGCACCCCTCAGTCCAGGGGAGATTCTCCTCAGCAGATCCAGGGCAGGGATCTGTATAGTGCTGCAAAGATGATTTAACACACTCATATCTGGGGTGGAACCTAGATGGAGAAGAACCCTGATGCAGGTTATCTGGGCCACAGGCTGGTGCAACTCTGGTGAATTCAGCAGTTTTGTCAGAGTTTCTCATCCATTCAAACCTGAAATGGGAGCAAGACATGAGCCCCACAGAAAGCAGGCCCATAAGGGTATGTCTACACTGCAGCTAGGTGTCATCCTCACAGCCCAGGTGGACAGACTCATGCTAGTGGGGTTTGAGCTAGTGCACTAAAAATAGCAGTGTGAATGCGGAGGCTTGGGCAGCAGCCTAGGCTCTCAAACCTACCTGACACCCTGTGTCTGAGCTTTGGTGGCTAGCCTGAGTCTCCACCAGAGCCACAACGTTCACACTGCCATTTCTAGGGCCCTAGCTCGAGCCGGACTAACAAGTCTCTCTTCAGGCTGTCAGGCTCCAAACTGCAGTGCACACCTACCCTTTATGGCTTCAAATATACTGAGAGCACCAAGTTTCATGCAGCTCTGGCCCCATTCCCACTCACTACTCCCACATTTCCTTCTCTATTGAGAAGTTTTAGTTTTGCAGCGAGGGTCCATCGCTAGTAACATCCACATTTGTGTGGCAGAAGCAGTTATGTGTCCATGTTAGTTCTGCTAGTGTTAGAGGCTAGTGAACAAAGTACACGGGGGGGAAAAAAGGTTGGAGAGGAGGGGCTGGGGCGGTGTGGGGAGGGAGAAAATGGCCTTCAGCCTCCTGGAAATTCTCAGGGAATGTTGCTTCCTTCGCAAGCTTCTAAAAAGGTTTTACAAACATTGCATGGTAAAAACAAGAAAACCCCAACAAACCCTGGCTTAATAAAGAGGAACCGACAGCGTCTCAAAAGCCACGGTAAGCCAATTCTTGGAACCTCTGGCAGAGAGATTAGCCAGGACACACCCTTCATTCAGAAGTCAATAAATGAATCCTCAGCAGCTGGCAGAGAAAGAGGAGGAGGATGGGATGGTGTGAAGCAGCACAAATCAACTCCCTCCTCAAGCAAACAGCTGGTCTACAAAGGCTGGATTTGGTATAGGGTGGGAGAGAGAACGAAACATGCCCTGTGCATGTCACTAAGTGTCTATTCCAAAAAGGTTCTGATATGGCGCTCATCACTGTGGCATCAGAGCACTTTCTTGTAGTGCATTAAGCAACACCACTAACATCTGCTGTGTGTTTGTTCTCTCATTCTGTCCCCTGGGGTAGAGGTCTGTGCAGTGGAGTGTTTTGAATTTCTGTATATTATAGCAACGTGTGCGCGCGCGCATATGTTTATGTTACAGAAGGGAATGTCAAAGACATGTGCCATGCATTTAGATCGGAAGGAGGAAGCAGATATCCACAAGGAAGAGCCATCAGTCCAGAGTAATCCCTGGGGTAACACTACTAAGTAAACTGCATCCGAGATGAATTTAGCCCACTTTTTGTATTCCAGGGCTGGGAGGGGCTGCAGGTCAGGGGTGAGAGGCACTGGCAGAGCTGTGTGTGGGGAGCCCAGGGCTGGGATAGCAGGGGGGCGGCAGGTCAGGGGTGAGGGGCACAATATCAGCATTAATGGGAATCATACATTGAGAGAGGGGGTGTATAGACAAAAGCCTGTGTGGGTCTGATCAGCCATGACAGTCAGAGGGATGCAATCATCTGTCCCACTTGCACAGTGTTTGTCATTATGAAATACCTTCCTGGGACAGCTACACAGTATACAACGTTAAGGCCAAGTCAATTTTTAACTGTTCTTTTGATAGCTTCTTCAGGGGCTGTGTGAATAAAGCACTGCTCATTTTATCTTGAAAATGACAGCCCAGTGTACCTGAGCTGGATGGAGGTGGGTGCATATGCCCAACTATGGGCATGTGGCTCTTCAAAGAGAGCAAGCCTTCCCTGTGGGCATGTATTGGGGTCTTTTTGGCTTGCTTGTGAGCATACGGACAGAGAGAGGCATGTGTGTATGTTCATGTATGAGTGGTCAGGGGTGCTTGGTGCAGATCTAGATGGGGTATAGGCTGGAGTGACTATGTTTGGGCCTGTACTTGTGAGGATCAGTGGAGGAGGAGGATGGGGTGCAGAACTAAAGATCAAGGCATTAAAAGGGTGTTTTTGAAATATTTATCTAAAAAAAAAAAAAAAAAACCACCCAGGCCAGTCCAAATGTAGTGGTACTGAGCTGTTTCTAAGCCAGCCTCCCTGCTAGCAGGCCTAGGGAATTTTTAGGGAGCATGTCTGCAAGCAACAAAACACCAACTCCTCCAATTTCTTGTTTGCAGAAGGTAAGAGTGCACAAGCTGTTCCTCACACAGGCCGCTGGGTGCAGGCAGCTGCCCCACCCCCTTCCCAAGCCTAGTTATTAAACTACATGAAACATTGAGCACTAGAAACTCCTGGGGAAACTGCAGCTTTGGCAGCATTAGGAACCCTTCCAGAGTTAAAGGAAACCTCATGGGTACTAAACAATCTCATTTATATGAATATTTCCAACCCAGGCACCTCCCAAACATACAGTATCCAGGAGTCTTTGTAAAGCTGTGTCTCTGCAACAGCAACACCAGTCTTATTGCATCTCAGTACAATAAGTTTAACCTCTCAACTGCTGGTTCCCACATCAGCTCTGGTGTGATGGTGACAGAATACACAGGCCTGTTTTGAAGATCTGACACTCCCTGGGAAGATGTGAGGGGACATACCAGGTAAGCCAGGCAGCACTTGAGATGGACTCCATTCAGCAGTCTAGCCTTCATTTATCTCCATGGGTCCCACTAGCTGAGAAGAGATCCCTGGTATTGGAGATGAGCCCAAACTGCAAGGTTCAGAGCCAGATCTGATTTTTCCCAAAGTTCAGGGGGTTTCAGAGGCAGCCTGTTGATTCTGACCCATTTCTGTTCATCACTGATCCTGCTTCTGTTAAGTCAATGGGTGGCTCAACCACCCATGTCACTGGGCGCAGGATGAGGCCTTGGAAGCTCTAGGAGAGCCAATCAAGTGTCATCCCATCTTTTCCCTTAGGAAGCTTTTCAGGACAAATGCTTGGAAAGCAGATGAACGCAATTCTGGTGAGCAAAACCCTGTTAGAAGCCAAAGGAGGTACCCCAGCCTTTCCCAGAGTTCAAGCCCTGGTCCCTGAGGTCTGGGAGCAGTATGTTTGGCAGGGCTTTTCCGGAGCCTGCTATGTGGAAGATAAAGAATGTGAACAATTTCCTGCTCGGCGGCATGCAGCTCCCAAAACATCTGACAGTTTATGTACTGGAGATTGTCTCCACAGAAACCTGGCTTCAGAGACCAGAACACCCACAAGTGCCAACTTTCCAGTAATGAGAAGCTGATCTTCCTTTTCTTATTCTTTTCCCCCTCTTCTTTCCAGTCTCAGCCTCCTCCCAGGTGACTCCCCCTCCCCCGCCAAGCACCCTCAGCACCAAGGAAACCCACAGCCCCTCCCTCTAAACCAGACCTGAGGGATGCTCTATTAACGCCCGTATCAATGCTGCAGATAAGGTTGCTCTCAGGTCAGTAGGCGCTCAGAATCAAATATGCTCTCCACTCGACTGAGGCCACTCTTACTGGCTGGACACACAACACAGCACTGACGCATTGTTCTCCCACTCTCCCTTGCACAACCTCTAGAGAAAACCTGGGATGGAGTCTCTGGGGAGAGCTCTCTCTTTCAAATTGTTTCAAAAGCCAGCATCCATGCTTCCAGTCTATAGAACCTGGTTTTCATCAAGTCTTTGCAGCTAAAGGCAGGAAAGAACCATCATATTAGGTGATCCCACTCCCAAACAAGTGTGATGTCCCCAATAGGGGTATGGGCTCTGTCAGGGCATGCCATGGAGGGCCACAGCATTCTCTCTTCTCAGACCAGGCCCCACTATGCTGCTAGCACACTGGAGCTTTTCAGAGCATTTCCCATTTTCACCCCAGTGAAATTAGGTATTATCTCAGGGTCAGGCCTCTGGTGTGCAGAAACTGAGCCTACACAGTCCATATCAGAGCTCTCGTGGCCAAATAGAGTCAGGTCTCTGCAAAGAAAGAAAGATTTGGCACAACATGCATCAGATCCATCAGTTCCAAATACCCACCTTAAGGTGCCTGAAGAGGTGTAAGGGATAGTTTGGACTCTGCGCTATGCTTGGCCCTTCAGGGAATTCTTGCAAAGTGGGGCCTAATTCAGAGGAACATGCTTGTCAATGATATGCATTGTGTCCAATCACATGGCACAAATGGAGCATATTACTATATTTGAAAATTTCAACCAGGAAATCTTTTTTTTTTTAAATGCATTTATCTTATTGATCAGTTCCGCCACCCACCCTTGCTACTGCCACCTTACAAATGCAGGCTCACACATCTACTCTACAACCTTAGTATGACTGTTTGGTTCAAGACAGTCTCAAAAGTTAGATGTTTAGAGACATATTTTCCAAACAGCTTGACACTCACAGTCAGGGCCAAGTTTTCACAAAAAGTCCAGCTCCCATCAAGGAACCAAAGCAAGGAACAGATTTTCAGAAGAGCTGAGCATGGTGGGTAGAAATGTTAATACACACACACCCCCTTGCAAAAAAGTTCCAAAGTATATTTTTGTTCTGAAACAGGAAGCTTTGCGTGTTTCTAGGGATAAGTTAATTCCCCCCCTTTCTACTGCTTTTTTTCAAACTGCAGCAGAAAGCTTCAGAGACACAAAAAGAAAAAGAAAGTGAGAAAAACTCCACTTCTGGGCATCATTCATTTTACTGCATTCGGGGGGTGGGGGTGGGGGGAAACACAAGCCTAAAAAATTTGAAGTTTTTAGATTTTATGCAGGGCCACCCAGAGGATTCAGGGGGCCTGAGGTCTTCGGCGGTGGGGCCACCCCCCCCTCACCGAATTGTTTCCAAAGACCCAGGACTTCGGTGGTGGGTCCCGGGGCAGAAGGACCCCCCGCTGCAGGTCTTTGGGGCACTTCGGCGGCAGGTCCTGGAGCGGAAGGACCCCCCTGCCACCGAATTGCCACCAAAGACCCAGAGCAGAAGAAGCTCCGGGGGCCTGGGCCCTGCAAGAGTTTTCCGGAGCCCCCGGAGCAAGTGAAGGACCCCGCTCCAGGGGCCCCGAAAAACTCTCCTGTGGGCCCCTGTGGGGCCCAGGGCAAATTGCCCCACTTGCCCCGGGCCCCTGTGGGGCCCAGGGCAAATTGCCCCACTTGCCCCCCCGGGCTGCCCTGATTTTATGAAACAGCAGAAAACTTTGGAAAACTGGAAACTTTCTGCAAATGTTCCCAGTTTTGGAAGGAGGCCATTTTTGATTGAAAAATTAAAATGAAAAATTTCAGCCAGCTCTAGTGAGGAGTATGAGCCCTTTTGAAAAACTGGCCAGCAGCATCACAATGCAGATGCCTCATTTGCAGGTGCCGAGCATTTGGAAAAAAATCTGGTCCTACATGAATAACTAGTCTCTCTTATCTACACCAGCAGTTTCTCACCTTTGCAGTCCCACCATTGGTGATGGCAATGGTGGAAATACTAGTACAGGGCTCTGGAGTTTCACCATGTTGCCTAACCACCTCCTAGCTGGTGGAGCAGCACCAATAGCAGGGAAACAGTGGGTGATATGAAGAGAAACACCAGTGTAGACAAGAGAAGTGACCCTCTTCCATGGGCGTTAAGCGCTCTTCTACCTAAGCAATCAGCCAAAGCATTCTCTGCTAATTCACACTAGAGGGGATGCTGGTATGAAAAGACACAGATATACACCTTCACTGTTAAAAACATAGGCCTTATTTCCAGTCTGAATTTGTCAAGCTTCAGCTTCCAGCCACTGACACTGGATCTTGTTATACCTGTGTGTAGATTGAAGAGCCCTCTACCATCAAATGTCAGTTCTCCACGTAGGTACTTACAGACTGATAAGTCACCCCTTAACCTTCTCTTTGTTAAAGCCAAATAAATTGAGCTCGAGTCTTGCCAAGCAGTATAGAGAATTGGACAGTGGAAATGTTAACTCTAACCCTCACCTTCACTGACCTATGCTGCAAACTGCTACAGTTTGTGTTATAACACTTTGCACTTGGATAGCACCTTCTATCCAAAGATCTGAACCATGCTCAAAGTAGCAATGAACTATGATTCACAACAAACCTGTGAGGTACAAAATTATTATCCCCTATTTAACAGGCACAGAGCCTAGGTGCCTTACTCAAGGCCATATACCATGTCAGTGGCAGAGTCCAAGATAGTATCCGTATGTTCTGACTTGCAATCTTGTGCCGTAACCTCAAGTACCCTATGGAGCAGAAAACCCATCTAAAGAACACCCCCGGAGTTAGATGTAAGCAAAACCCACATGAAAACCTAAATGTAAGTGAAGCTCCAGCCTTCCCATGTATCACTTTCCTCTTGAAGATTTTTAGGGCTTGGGAGAAATTCCAAATAAATGATATTCCTATGCTTTGATCCTGCAGTTGCATCTGCTAGCATAAGCCCCTGTTCCTCTGTAACTTCAGTGGTACTGCATGCAGGTGCAGGGGTCTGCAATAGTGGATTCAATCACAGGATCAAAGCCTTCAATATTTATCTTACCCAACTTTTAAATTTTAAGTGTGAACCAAGTAGCTTCATTTAATTGTCATTTAAGCCTGCCCAATAAGTTTCCATTCCAATTTGGTACCTTAAACAATATTTTGTTTTCAAAATTATTTAAAAGTCACTTCTCCTCTCTTAGCTGCCAAGAGAGGAGGAATCTGGGACTTTGTCTTTCTTGCATTGATGAAATCACTTAACACCTGAAGCAATATATAAAGAATGCAACTCAGCCCTCAGGGCTTGGCAGATAAGAAACTGGTCCAGTTTCACCTTTAATAAATAATTCTAAGTAATTAATTTCCAATTTCAGATATAGATGGAAACCCAACCCATGCAGCACTGCAGAGAGGCACAATCCAGTGCATGTTGACCATGCACTAACACAGGAAGTCAGAAACAACTAGTATTGGATTATTCATTTAAAATCAGCAACACACAGAGTCAGGTCATCCCTTTCTGTGCACATAACCCACAGAAGGGAGGAAGTTACTATTAAACAGGCAAGGTTAAGGGCACAGAAAATTTAACCCACTCTCTGTATGCGGCATACAGTCCCTTCCATAACTAAGGTCCAAAGCAGTACTTAGAAGACATTGTGTGGTGACATGAGGGAGCAGCCAGTCAGTCTGGGAGCTAGACACCCAGGAGAACTAGCATTCTTAATAAAGGATCCCCTTTATATTCATTACAACACAGTCCTCTCTTCTCTACCACAAGAGACACTACAGAGGAGGGATTAGCAGCTGGCACTCAGAAGAACCAAAAGTTTTCTAACCATGCAGAGTCCATGTGGAGTCCTGTCTCCAATAACGTGAATCTCATGTTCTGTACTGAGTGCCAGCTCCTTCGTATTCCTGCAGTCTCCTTTTCCCAGCTCAGAGCCATCCTACCGCTGATGCTCCACACTGCCTCTACTCTCCCACTGAGTTAGTGGAAACTGTTGACTGGAAGTTAACAAGTAAGAGCATGATGTTGTTATCTGGAGCTCTCTCCTAAGAGCAGGGTGGATTTTCTAGTGCAGCAGGTCGTCTAGACCAGTTGATCCTTGGCTGTACTACCTCCAACCAGCCACATGTCCCGGCCTATCGGGACTGGCCTGGGCACTTGCTGCACACCACTTTCATGCACATCAACAACATTGCTCCCCTCTGCAGCACCTATAGGGAAGCACAGGCCCTATAATGAAAAGAGATGCTATTTATTCTGTATAAATTCATGAAGTTATATTTATTCTTATAAATGCTCTCTCCACTTACCTCCCATAAGCTGAATTTAGAGCTTTCCAACACTCAATTTCCACAAAGCAGGATTTCTGCTCATATGCAGGATTTCTCTCTGTTTATGGAGGTGCACCTGGGCCAGATGCAATTGTCCTAGACCATTGCTCTGCTTGCTGCACACACTCAGATATCCTGCATACACACAGACATCTCCATCCACACTCCAGCACACCACAGGATTTTCATAGAATATCACGGTTGGAAGGGACCTCAGGAGGTCATCTAGTCCAACCCCCTGCTCAAAGCAGGACCAATCCCCAACTAAATCATAGCAGCCAGGGCTTCATCAAGCCGGACCTTAAAAACCTAAGGAAGGAGATTCCACCACCTCCCTAGGAAACCCATTCCACTTCTTCACCACCCTCCTAGTGAAAAAGTTTTTCCCAATATCCAACCTAAACCTCCCACACTGTAACTTGAGACCATTACTCCTTGTTCTGTCATCAGGTACCACTGATAACAGTCTAGATCCATCCTCTTTGGAACCCCCTTTCAGGTAGTTGAAAGCAGCTATCAAATCCCCCCTCATTCTTCTCTTCTGCAGACTAAACAGTAGTGTGGGGCCCCAAACTGGATACAATATTCCAGATGAGGCCTCACCAATGTCGAATAGAGAGGAATGATCAGATTCCTCGATCTGCTGGCAATGCCCCTACTTATACAGCCCAAAATGCCATTAGCCTTCTTGGCAACAAGGGCATACTGACAACTCATATCCAGCTTCTCATCTACTGTAAACCCTAGGTCCTTTTCTGCAGAACTGCTGCCTAGCCATTCGGTTCCTAGTCTGTAGATTGCATGGGATTCTTCCATCCTAAGTGCAGGACTCTGCACTTGTCCTTGTTGAACCTTATCAGATTTCTTTTGGCCCAATCCTCTAATTTGTCTAGGTCCCTCTGTATCCTATCTCTACCCTCCTCCCAGTTTAGTGTCATCTGCAAACTTGTTGAGGGTTTTGTGCCAGTCCTCCCTTCAAGTTCACTTCCTTGTGTCTTACCAATGGCCCAAGAGTCAGGATTCCCAGTCATTTCCTGTCCCTTGGATTAGCATCCAAAGATGTCCTGTTTACATTTCAGGACTGTGGTGGAAATAAACATGTCATCAGGACATTCCATCAGCGGGATTCAAATACAGCCATGCTGGGCTTGATGCAGGATGCTGAACAAAATACAGTCTTCATTTTTATTTTATCTTTCTTCCTCAGCACCTTCCCCTTCCTTGTGTTTCAGCATTACCTCACAAGGACACCAGGAGGTGCCTGCTGGTTAGTCAGTCCATGTGAGAGAATTAACACAGTGGAAGGATCTCTACAGTTGAACCTTGCTAATTTCACCCATGACTGCAGGACCTATTGCAAAGTTACCAAATAGAGAGCGTTAGCAAGTAAGCAACAAAGATGATGAGGGAGCAAGGATACTGCAGAGCAAAATTGACAGTTTCTTTTGGAAATTATAATCTCAAAGCAATTTATACAGATGGTTTCAGTACCAGTCTCCCCATTTTACAGATGAGGAAATGGAGGCATGGACAAGCAGAGCAATTTTTCCAGTTGGTCCACACTACTTGACAGCTAAATTCTGCTCTCAGCCACACTGGAGGTAAGGTATAGCTGAGATTAAAAAGGAGTTATTCATGACTATACTTCATAATGCACTAGCCAATATACTGTAGGATATTTTGTTAAAACAACAATGTCTGAGTAATAGAGAGACCCCCACTACAGCATCTGCTACTAAATCTCTGCCAAGAGAGCTAAGTAGGTTATAAAATTTGCAGGCTAGTAAAGGGCCTATTAGCAATGTTCTACCATGTTATTATGATTGAAAAAACTCAGTACTTTGTGCTATACATTTACCCAATGCTTTACACACAGCAATTAGTTTCTTCATTCTAGTTAGGCAAATATAAATATTATGAAGGATCCTCTCGAGACACAAGCTGGAAGACTACCAAGAACAAACTAAACACTCCCAACGTGACATATTCCAGAACACACTGGGGGTCTCAGAATCATGGAAGCTGGAAATAGAAAAGGTCCACCAGCTAATGTAGTCCATCTCCCTGTGGCCAACACAGCATTGTTCCTTACAATGTGCTGTCTAGTGTTTGGTCCAGTCTAGATGTAAGTGATCTCATCATAGAAGTAGGGCCAGTTCCTTTGGGAGGACAACGGAGATTTTGCAGGTTAGAGTGAACATTTTAGTCCATGATGGTGTTGAATAAAACAGGAAATCAGAATGTCCTACTGTAGTTTTCATCTCAGGTGGAGGTGACTTTAAATATAGGAACATGCGCAGCGTGACACATCGGGAGATCAGCAGGCACAGAGGGGACTGCATGACCCCTTGCATTTGGAATGGAATATTGAGACATTCATCTCTAGATTACAGCCCAGGTTGGTGTTGATTTCAAGTCATTGCTACGTCACTACAGCAGGGGTTCTCAAACTTCATTGCACTATGACCCCCTTCTGAAAACAAAAATTACTACATGACCCCAGGATGGGGGACTGAAGCCTGAGCATCCCCCCCATCCCTGCCACCTTGGGGGGGGGAGGAGGGGACAAAGCCAAAGGGCTTCAGCCCCAGACAGTGGGGCTTGGGCTTCAGCCCCTGACCCCAGCAAGTCTAAGCCAGCCCCGGCAACCCAATTAAAACAGGGTTGTGACCCACTTTAGGGTCCTGACCCATAGTTTGAGAACCGCTTCACTACAGTCATTCAGTTTTGAGATGACAAAGGCATGGATATCTAAGGTGCCCATCAGTTTGGTATCTAGTTCACTGAAACACACACCACCTGGGATTAACCTTGAAGACCACCTGAACCTTTAGCTAGGGTGGAATGCTACTCACCACTTCCAAGAGGGGCAGACAAAGAGGAACACACGTGGTCTGTGCGCCACACTTTACACAGGCTGCCTATCTACAAAGCCTAGCTCTTTTCTTAAGTGGCCCAGATCCCTCTTACCTCCGAGACTGCCTCTGTCTTACCATGCTGCCTAGAGACTCAGAACACTGGCTTTCTTCCCCCAAACAGTAAAGAGAGCTCAGCAGAGCCCATGTAGGGTGCTCTCTTGCCTATGGAAACACATGCAGGCTTAAGCCTGGCCCCATTTAGACAATACTAGATTCAACTTTTTGTCCAAGGCTTTCCACTAACTGCAGGCTCTGGAATCCCTGGCATTTTGCCCATGGGCTGGATTTTCTCCATCTCTTCCTTTAAATTTAGCAAGCACAGGGCTAGAGTGGGGAGGAGAGGTTGGTGTCTTTGCTCCCTCTGTTTGGGAAGAGGTTATTTATTCTTGATCTAAACCATGTGCGCTCCTGCAGTATCTAGACAGGGGCTGTATAAATGCATGTAGTGACATGACAGCTGTTGGAGATCAATGAAAAATGAGTTTGCTGGGTTTCAGTCCTGATCCTAGCGGACAAGCAGCCACATCACATCATACCTCACAGCTGGCACTAATCAACATCGCAGTCAGCAGTTGCACCGGAATGGCCAGAGATTGAACTGCCCTCTCATCCCTTCAGGATGAGCCTGAGGCACATTAGCAGGATAGGGTGTGGGGAAGCTGACTCAGCCACTGCCCATGCTGTACCTGTTTCTCTAAAGAAACTTTCAAAAATACCATATTAACCAGGGGTAGGGGGGGAGCCATAATGGGCCTATGTTAAAAATAAAGAGCAAGTTCACTTCTGTGAGAGCAGCAGCAACAGAGCAGATGCCATTTCTAGTAATTCAAAGTGTCACTGAATAGCATCATTTTTATAAATACACTGAAAGCCGGACATGAAATAACTGGTTAACAGCTCCCTAATCACAAGGGCTTCCTCTGCTATACATTTTTCCTATTTATCCAATGGCTTCTGTTTTATATCTAGTTTGCTAATGGAAAGGGGGGGGGGGGGGAAATTGGCCTAAACTGATCCAACAGATGCACAGAACTGGGGCCTCAAACACAGGCTTCCTTTCTGCAGACACCAAAGAAAAGACATTTCAGCAGAATTCTTTCTTTGGAGAAAACTACCACAGAAACACATTCCCCTCTGTTTGGAGCCACTCAAAATAATTGCAGCGCAGATGCCAGGAGAGTATTTTGTGCTGCCTGCGTTCACAATTCCCAGTAAGGTGGTATCAAAACAGCAGATTAGGGACTTGATTTTTTTCCCTGTTAGTAGTATTATTATATGGAAGGAAAAACAAAACTAGCCTTGAAACATTTGTCCTTCGCGGATCACAAAGTGTTTTACACACACCACTGAAAGGTAGATTATCTTTTGAGACAACCTATCTTCTGGACTATCTGGGGCAGTTGGATTTTTAGAAGTATTCAGGTGCATTGTTTGTATTCATTATTACTATTCACTATGATAGTATGTACAAGTAGGGCTAGCTGCATTGCAAATCACCGGAGACTGGTCCTTTACATACTCAGTTATTGTGATTGCACATATTGTACGTGCAAATTCTGCATGCATATTTTGCAAACAGTGATACTACAAATCTTGGCTATGTCCACAGTGTAGAGATTTTAGGATGTAAGCCCTCCCCAAAAGACCTGACTGCCTCTATGGCTGAGCACATGGCAAATGCTCAGTAAAACAACAATCAGCATTGTTCGATCCATTTAAAGAAATTGCTGTGCGACACTTAAGTGACTCGTCCAAGTTCAAACAGCAAGTCAGCAGCACAACCGAGAAGAGAACAGAATTCTCCTGACTCCTAATAGTAGAACCACTAGGGAACAGCCCAGCCTCCAGACAGACACTTTCCCAAAGAGAAAAGGGGCTCAGAGATTAGTTAATCCCTTACCTCAGATTCACTCAGCAGGGCAGGGTGGCCAGCCTGGTGGCTCCACACTGTGCTGTCACCTGGATGATCTGAGGTCAGGTTTTGAGCTTCCCAGTTGGGGGTGGGAGGTGAGAGAGAGCAAGAACTGGAACTGTGATCCAACAGACACACTGAGCACTGCTGACAAGTTGTCAGGGGAGACATGTCCACACTCTCCTTGGCCACAAAAAAGATCACCATGATGCAGGGCCTCAGAAGATATGTTGGGGCTGGCTAAAGAGGAGAGTGAGGCCAATTTCAGTAGAAGTCCCAACAATTAGAGCTGAAATGAATTACATACCCGAGCAGTTCCACCTCAGAATGATCACCACTGATCACAAGGCCTCTGTTTCTCTCTCACACACACTTTTCAGAAGGGGTCCCAGCACTAACATACCTCCCACCAGATACGTTAGCAAATTTAGCCAACTCAAGGGACAGCAGCAGCATTCAGGCCTGAGACTTGCTGGCAGGAAACTGAGAACTCAAGTTAACATACCCAGACTGAGCTTTGCAGAGGATACCCCCTCCCCAAAACTCCCAAGCCTTCAAGGGCCTGTGAATAAGTCACACTGTTCATTGAAATAACAGTGGTACATTGTATATTGAGTAGCATAGTAACTCAAAAGAGCCGTTCCTCCCTCCTCCCCCGGCACCTTCCTTCATCTGCACCATGCGAGCTGAAGAGGAAGGGAGCAGCGAGGAACAAACAGCATGTATCATTGTGCTAGAATCACACATTCTGGCTTTGTGCTGTTGGCAGCCTGAGAAGCGAGATTACAGTACAACGGCGCACGCCCTGGAGTTCATTATTGCAGTTATAAAATCGGGACCTGTGCGTCACACAGAAAAGCAGGCAATGGGCTGGCAAGACCCCTTTCTAAATAGATTCCCGAGTCAGCTACTTTGAGGAGCATGTCAGACGCTAGCAAGTGATGCTGAGTCCTACCTGGGCAATGCTGCCACTGCATCACATGCCAGGTTTTGACCCACTTTTGTGTGTTGTAAATTTCATCTAAATGGAGTTAGTGCTGGCCATATTGACAACCCTGGAGACTGAAATCCTCCATTTACCCACAGGAAAAGGTCCCTTGTGGCCAACAGGAGTGCAAGTTATGTCACCTTCCACACACACACACACACAGCGCCCCCCCAGGGGCCTTAGCCTTTTTGCCATGGCACAACCCCAAACCATCCAATGCTCAGCCTCTGCTGAGATTAAGTATGACAGGTGTTTTTGTGATGCTGCCATTTGTCCAATGAGAACTGGATTGAGGCCCACCAAACTCATTTTACACAGACCACTGACCAGCCATCAAACCATAATGACTTTTGATCAGTGCCAAACTTGGGTATATTTGAACTAATTGCAAGCCAAGAACATGTCTGTTGCAAAAGACCCACCGCCTGGTGTTCTGGCCAAATAATGGCATGGCCACATTCTGCTGTACCAAAATTCCTCCTGCCATTTCAACTGGATACTCTATCTTCCTATCCCAAACAGCTGTGTAGTGTCTCTGTATGCTTTCAAACACCTCCTACTTTCTACCCTACAGGTAGCTGCAGATCAATGGTAGACCAAAAGATTTCTATTAAAATCTCCTTTGTGGAGTGCTTTTAGCATCATCAGGATGAAAGCCACTACAGGAATGTAAAACATACAAGAGCAGATAAAGCATGTGGAATTTCAGAAGCTAATCCTGCCCTTAGACTCTCTTAATTCAGAAAAGCAAGGGCTATAACAGAATTCTCCTGTTTTGTCAGAGCACATGGATTGCATCTCTACAACCCTCTTGGTTTATTCCTCACATGCAAGATTGCAGCATCTCTCACAGCTATCCAATAGGCCTCCATTGTTAACATTCTTTAACTCATTTCACCAATTGAGATTTTGCAGAGAAAAAAAAAAACCTCAGTCATCTGGTGGAAGAGCTGTAATGGTGTGATGACCCACAGGTAGGGATACAGGCATGTCTAGCACACCAGGTGTACATGCATTGCCTGAATGAATAGAACCTGGAACAAATCCTGTCCATTAACATCAGTGTACCTGAGACACCACAGCAGGGCCCATCTGCTTGTGAAAAATACTGTGGGATCTTGTGTAAATGAAAGTTGCATTTGACTCCATTGGGATTATATAGGTGTAAATCAGAGCAGCATTCAGCAGCAAGAGCAATTAAAAAAAAAGGATTGCTATCTATCCTATATAAAGCATCCCACAAACACTCAGCTAGTGATTCTAATAGGGTGGCATAGCTAAAAGCATAATGATGTCACATCAAAAGTGATATCTACAATAACTGATAAGATCCTAGATAACTGCTGCTGTTTCCAGCTTTTCTATCCACGCCTTAAATCCTCTATGTTTAAGTGCTGATGATCCAGATGCTGGAGTCTCAAAGTATGGGTTTGAGAAAAGTCCAACAGCCCATTTCTCCAGACCACCTAAAACTATGAGGAGAGCACAAAGCAGCCACTCAGTCATTGAGAGAATGGCCATAGCTTTGGCAACAGAAAACCTCACCACAGCCCCTTCCTCCATCATCACTGAGCACTGCCCCAGCCTAACCACCTCACTTCCGTCAGATAAAGTGAGGAGGGAACAGAGAGAATGCTCTGTCACTGGCAGAAGCAGTGCTTATGTTCACATACCATAGCCCTGTCCCACTGCACATTCCAGAGTGAGAATATTCCTGCTTAATTTGGTCCTGGCTTCTCCGCTAGAGAGCTGCAGGACCGATGTGGGGGTTGGGGACTGGTAATGGTATGTGTCTATCTGTGACCTTCAGGAAAAGAGATTAGCAGAAGATTCCCCCACTCCACCCCTCAAGCCTAGAAATCAACTGCGGTTCGGTTTGAATGAAAAATTTTGCTAAATAAAATGGAAAAGCAGACCGTTTTTCTACCACCTCTCCCCACTAGATGAGTGTGTTGGGATGGCTGTGTCCCAGGGACAATCCTCTTGGGCAGAGATTGAGGTAATCTCAAATCTCACTGAAAACTCACTTATGCAAAACTCACCAACACTAACTCAGCAGTAAAATGATGCCAACATCCTTTTCCAATGACATCCTCCCCCAAAAGAGAGAAACTCATTTAGTGCTATCCTCTACACCAAGTGCACTTGTGTCACTTTGCCATTTAAGGCTCCTTGGAGCAGAGACTGTTTCTTCCTGACTGGAGCTTAATAACAAAGTATAATAGTGAATCTGAGCAGGTGCATCTTCTATGGCTAGGCAACAAGCCTGGATAGCATATCAGATCTACTCCAACCCTAAATATACTCTTCTGCACTCACTGTGTTCTCAGTTACAGCAGTTGCTGAGTTATGAGGGATTAGCTTGCCTTGGAAATCATTATGTTCCCATTACCGTAGCAATGCTTTCCTACAACTCCCTGAATGCTAGATCACCTAAGATTGTGTTCCATTAACTCAGGATGGCACTAAGGTAACAGAATGGGCAAACTCACTCAATTAACCTGAGGTTAGACATGCATGAAATTCAGCAAACCAGCTTGGCAGTGCAGTTACATGTTGTGATAACATACAAGCTTGTCACATCAGGATCCCATGCGATCAGCATCCTGCACTCCAGTGATTTAACACTGGGGTACAGATGATAGGACACAACTAGTCTTACCAAAATGGCTTCTCTTTGTACTGCTGGGATAGGTTCTCAGACCACAAGCTCTTCATGTCCCGCCACTTACCTATGTGGCTGATTCTTTCCTGCGATCCTCACCCCAGAGGTGAGTTTCAGGGGCATGCTCTCTTCTAGGCTGGGGACTTAATCTAATCATCATCGCAATGCAACATGACATATGCTGATCCATATTGTGCAAAACATTTGGTCAAGAAACCTGAAACCAGACTGGTTGGTATTTCTGCCCAAAGAATCCAATTAACCCTAATAAAGAACTTCTTGCTTTGTGACTACAATGTAAACATACATTCCATTCTACAGGGCAATCTTTGATACCTCTCATACTATAAAAATCTACCTTTGTGTATTTTAAGACCAGGAGGGACTATTATGATCCTCTAGTTGGACCTCCTGCATAACAATAGCACCCAAGAATTTCTGCATAAAGGGTACAAATTGAGATTCGGCTATTCTGTTTCTTATAGGGGCGGGAGAATTTAGTGACCCCTGTATTGCACAAAAGTACTGATCTTTTGTCCTGACTTCTTCCTCAGCATTTAGAATCCAGAAGACATTTCCCAGCAAGCCAAAACAATTTTAAGGCAAGTCAGATTTTAGATCTGATCTGATCTTGGCTCCTTCCACAAAAAGATCTCAAAGTACTTTACAAATACTAATGAATTTAGCCTCATGCCATGATGTAAGAGAATCTTCCTCCTCTCTGAATTTCCCCATCTCTAAAACAGAGATAAGCCATGTGCCCACATAGAATGCTCTGGTGGTCAATATTCTGAGCTACGGCCCCTCGCTGTCAAAACTGAAAAGACACTTGACACCATTCACATGCAGCATCTCCAAATGAGTGATGTCATGCAGTCCCGGGGCGATGCTCCGGAACTGCTCCCCACAAAGCCAGTCAGGACTTTGGGGAACCTCCTCTCCCTCGGAGCAGACTGTCTTCAGGGCAAGCAGCTCACACGGCTTCACCTTCCTGGGTCTGACCTTGGAGCATTCAGCATCCTCTGCCCCTCCGTGCCCCACAGCGAGTCCACCCAGGTGGGATCCTGGGGAAGCCAGAGGGTCCTGCACGCACCCCCACTTCGCAGTCAGACGTGACTCTTAGCCAGCCAGTAAAACAGAGGTTTATTAGATGACAGGAACACAGTCTAAAACAGAGCTTGTAGGTACAGAGAACGGGACCCCTCAGCCAGGTCCATTCTGCCCTCACTTCCCATCCCCAGCCAGCTCCAAACTGACCACCCCCTCTCCAGTCCTTCTTTCTGGCCTTTGTCTCTTTCCCTGGCAAGGAGGTCACCTGATCTCTTTGTTCACCTTTAGCCATCCCCCTGCAGGGGGAAGGGCTCCAGCCATTTGTTGCCAGGAGACAGAGTGTCAGCCATTTATGCATGCTGAGGACTTAGGAAATGCATAGGGGAAACTGAGGCACCCACACAGCATTCAGAGGAAACATTAAGAACAGTCCACTTCATCACAAGTGAAAACATCAAATGATACAAATTCAAGTCAAATGAAGAGATACATTTTCTAACCACACAGGTCCAGCTCTCTCAGCCAGCCATTCAGCCAACACTCTAAGGTGGTATGGTCATCTCCGAATGCCTACCAACTTCCCTGTGAGACTCATCTTTGACTTTGACCCAATGAAAGCAAGATGAAAAGGACCCTCCAGAAGACCTAACATGATGGCTGGATGGCATCAACAGACATCTGTCCCTCACAGGCATCCTATTCTGTAACATGCCAGATCTGGCATCATGGAGGTGCATAATGCATTGAATGGCTTCTACCCTGTCCAAGGGACAGCACTAGAACTAACCAAAAAATCCAAAACCCCACATTCAAAGGATTAGATGTGTAGAGCCCAGGATAGAACACCAATGTGTTAGTAACAAGACTATCCTTCCTCCCTTTGGGACAGCAGGTCCCTTTAAACTACCTAGGGAACATGTAACTTTAAAACATCTTCATATAGTAAAGGGCAGAAGGGACCATTATGATCATCTAGTCTGACCTACTGCATAATACTGGCCAAAGGTTTTTACCAAGTGATAGAACACTGGGCCCTGATCTATTCACTTGTGACTGAAAGTGTGCCCCTGCCCCACCCTGGTGTGTTACATGTTCAAAGTGTACAAGAAAATGCATGTCTAACCTCTCATTCAAGTGCAGCAAAACAAACTCTCCTAGGTGCTTTCTAAAGGCACGTGCCCTTGGCAAACCCATAACATAACCTCAGCTCTGAAGCAGACAGGTTTCCCCTGGAGGCTCCTCTATACCTCAGCAATTGTTGCCTCCCAGTTCATTCATCATTGTCAGATGACTAAGACGCAGCTGATCAAATCCACCTAAACAGCCCAAGTGGCCTCCCCTGCACCATGGTAACCTCAGGAATTCTGTTTGCACTAGACCTTTCCTCTTCCCACCCCAGGCTTGTCTCTTGCACCAAAAGAACACACCTTAGCTACCACAGAACTAAACAATAGCCTTCCACAAATGTGTGACACCTTAGGCCCAGTTCTCCGCTCATTTAAACCAGAGCAGACTGTCTTCATTGGCATTACACACTATTTCTGAGGTCCCCTTACCTTGTAATTCACTTGAAGCCATAAATAAGCAAGGAATTTAGTTCAAAGCTGCCTTTTGGGGCCAAATCTTCATTCTATTAAAATCAATGTCAAAATTCCCATTGATTTCGATAGGACCAGGATTTTGCATTTAACTGCTCAAACCAAAAGCTTTCCTTTTACTTCCTGATATGAGCAGTCTGGGAAACTGAAATCATTCAATCCTTATTCAGTCTGCTTTACAATCATTCTCTCTTCCCTTACCCAGAAAGATGATTCACCTAACTGAAATCTACCAGAACCCCACTGTGCTTCATATGCTTTTGATCCAGTTTCTTCTCTCATTGGTGCCCAGAAGCTTCCTGACAACCTGGCACTAACATGCTTGTGTGAGCTCAAGTGTTTTTCCTCTCGGCAATGAGGTGGTCCCATACATTTGTATGGGGTTAAAGTCGGGCAGTTTCATACAGGGCTTTAGAGCTGTGCTCCGGCTCCGCTCTAGCTCCAGGCAAAAACCTACAGCTTTCTTTCTTTTCTGGAGATATCCTATCTCCTAGAATTGGAAGGGACCTTGAAAGGTCATTGAGTCCAGCCCCCTGCCTTCACTAGCAGGACCAAGTACTGATTTTTGCCCCAGATCCCTTAGTGGCCCCCTCAAGGATTGAACTCACAATCCTGGGTTTAGCAAGCCAGTGCTCAAACCACTGAGCTATCCCTCCCCCCACTGCTCCGGAGCTGCTCCGCACTCCAGCTCTGCTCCAAAGCCCTGGTTTCATAGTATAGTTGGAGACTGGTATCCAGTCACCATTACATGAGGTGACAGTTCCTACCTGATGACTTTACTGGGAGAGGTGAAGCAATGAGCCAAGAACAAAGTGAACCACAGACATGCGGGTGCCAGGTTTGAGGAGGGCAGCTCACTCAAAGAGGACTTCAGAAGCAAGGTACAAGAGGGCCCCATATACTACAGTGAAAAGTAGGGGCATGCACAGAAATTTAAATTCCACTGCTTTTGTGGGGGGAGGGTATATTCTGTGACCCTGCTATGGCCCCAGGCTGGAGGAGCTCCCTCTCCCTGCCAGAGCCATTGGGCCAGAGGAGCTCTGTGCCCCCATCAAATATTGGGGGCATGCCCCTGCTTGCACCCACTTTTTCATGCCCCTGGTGAAAAGGGTCTCCATTCTATCCAGGTTGTTATACTGTATTCCTCTCCAAGGCACCTGAGCACCAGCATCCACTTTCCTGCCCTTTGAGTAACAATATACCCAACGAGACCACCACTTCCAAGACAGCACTGCAGCGCCAAACATTTCCTGTGGGGTTGACAAATCTCAGAACCCCTATGGAAGCGGCCCATTTCCTACTGGATTACTTGGCTATTATACAGAATCATAGAAATGAAGGGCGGGACGGGACCTAGAGTAGTCAGTTACTCCCTTCTCCCGTGCTGAGGTAAAAGTATACTTTTACCACGTGGCCTGAAATACAGGTTTTGGCATATGCGAGTGTCTCCCTCCAGTAGCTGATCAGCATGGATAACAGCCTACTACCTACTCACAGCTAACTGAGTTATTTCCTCAGCTCAGGTAGTACAGGCTTATTTTTTGATGCTAAAGTCCTCAGATCTATTGATTCTGACAACCCAAGGCCTGCATATGTGTGGGGGTTGGGGACAGAGGGGCGCACACTGGTTTGTGACATTTGCTTTAGTGCCTTCTGACACAACTAGTATATTTTAATCTCCCATTCCCCACTTGCTGAGAATGTTTTTTAAACCATTTATATTTCACAGTGTCAGAGTTAATTACAGTCCTCCCTATTTTGGGACCCACCTCATATGACCTGTAATATTCCGCTGCAGATTTTGGTATGGGGTTTCTCAGTTCTGCTTTATCTCAGACGTGCTTTTGCAATGCATGAGCTACGTGCTGGAACAAAATGCAATAAAAAGCTTTAAATAAGGATTGTTGCTTGCACTGTCTTTCTTTATCTTCCTATCTGCATCATAAAAATGCAAAGACACCCCATATGGCCCATTGCAAAGGAATGAGTTTCCTGCAGGCACTGTGCTGTGTCACTCATTCATATACACAAGATGTACTGTACACAGCTATGGAGATCACAAAATCCCTCTACTAACAGGGAAAAAAACTCATATTTCATAGCTAGGATGTCATCACACGGCTTCATTTCACAACAGATCAGAATGGCTGAGTCAGGGCTTTTCCAAAAGGCTAAAATATCAAAATATTTTCTAACGCTTAAGATGCAAGATTTCTGTTTAAGACAGAGAAAAGCATGTTCCATCTGGAAAAAAAGAGCAAGATGGAAATGTTTGTAAGATGGTGTGTTGATGTAATAGCACTAGCAAAGAGGAGCAAGCATGCCGACACGTGAGAAATGACGTGTGTTGTGTACAGAAGAGTGTGCGTGTATGTCTGAGTGTACACGTGTTTCTGTGAATGTAAGCATACCAATGCATTTGCCAGCATGAGGGCGGGTATGCACCTGTGCAACACATGCCTCTTCTCTATATCTGAAGATAAGTTTAGAGGAGGAGTGCTGTAACTTCGCAATCAGGAAGGGAACAGGTTTCTCATATAACATGCCACCCTAGCTGCAAAAGCCATTCTCTTCTCTGCTGTTCCGTTTCATGTGCACATGGCACTTCCTGTAGGCATGACATCCTAGTCTATTTCCAGGACCAGCTCATTTGACTTTCAGCAATGGCAAGCTCACCAACATCTGCTTAACCCATAAAGACAGTGACCCTGAGAGAAACGCACATGCTTAGTCTGGGGAGAGCATCCTCCAAAGAAATCTTGGAAATCCATGAACTCCAGGGGAGTCAAAACCACTGTGCAGTATTATTAACCTGGGAGTTCTGACATTCATAGCATGATCCAATCATTTTCTGACAAAAACAGAGGATTAGGCACGCTTCACTGTACACAACAGAATTAACTGAAGCTTTGAAGCAATGCTGTGGGTCTTGGATGGCCTTCTTGTGTTTTTAAGCCACTGTCTGCTTCAGTTGGAACCCAAACAAACAGTCCTTTTCTGTGACATGTCTTCTTTCACAGGCATTAATTATTTTCCTGGAGCATTTTAGGCCATCTAAAAAAAGCAAAGGATTATTTTGTCTTCTGCCTGCCTGCGTCAGCTACCAATTTAAGAGTTTTCAAGGACCCTGAAACCACACAATCCAGACCCTCCAATTACCTTAAGCCATGGCACAGAATCCATACCCTCACCCTCACAGAACTTCAGTAGCATTCAAACGTCTTTTGATATGAATTCCAGGGGTGTAAATGAAGGCCAAATTTTGTAGCAACCAAATGTTGCTTCCAGCAGATGAGTGCTCTGCAGCTCATCTATGTAATGAATTTGCTGTCTCCATCCATTTCTTATTTGACGGGTGCCCACAACAGAAATAAAAATTCCACCAACACAACAGGCTCCGACCATTGACAGTGTCAGCAAAATGGGGAAGAGTTGAATGAGAAACAGACGTCCCTTGTTCTCTGTGGAGATGGTCACACTAAGGCTAAGTTGGATCCTTTTTGATGGGGACTGGAGGGCGAGTATTATTGTGCACTCATGGCTTTCCTCACCAAGGAAGTTACAGTAGGAAGATAACATCGGTCAGAAGCTGGGCTGATCCCAGCAACAACAAACAACAACAACAACAAAAACACAAGAAAAAAAATCCAAAGCAAACCAGTTAAAGAATTTTTTTCTCCCCTTCAGTTTGGATTGCTCTATACATTGCAAAACAAAATGCACTCAAACTACACCTATAAAAAGGTTGTATTTGACATCAGATTCATGATCACTGTTTAAAGTGTTACCAGAGTCCCTAGATAAAAATTCAGTCTGTCAGACAGTTGACTATAATTTATTCTTCCCTAAATCTATTTAACCACACACACTTGGGGGGTGGGTGGGGGAGTGAATGTTATCAAGGGATCAAGAGCCATTCCAAACACAAGAATAATCTTATCAACTTCTTCCAATTCACTGCATCTTTCAGTCACACGGGCAGCATTTTACTTGGCTCATTTTCCATGCAAGGCTCAGTTAAAAGAACACAATTCCATTTATTTTGAACCCTGTGGACTGCAAAGAATCCAGGCAATGTTTTTCAAGCCTAGATGCCATAGGGAGGGAAAAGTATCCCTGAGGCATGCTATTTTTAATGCCTCTCTTGCAGAGAGTCATCACTTCTATAGTAGATGACAACTTTGCGGCAGCCTCAGTAGTGAAAATATGAAAGCCACATAAGACAGCAATTGCCAGGCTCATGTCATGAAGACCACAGAGTCTCATCTTCTCTTTAAGACTTTTCATTTCAGTGGTCTGATGTAATGATGATTGTCAGAGACCTTTCCCATTAATAGTGCTGCAGGGAAAAGGGGGAAAGGACAGACCAAACAATTCTGCAGCTTATGTCCCTTTTAAGAGCTGCTCTTCCAGAAAAGCATAACCACACAAAAGGCAATGTTGTCAGTCTATGCCCCAGGTGACAGCAATGCAATAACTGGCCACTTCTTTTGCCCTGAAGAGTTCTGTCAGGACAGTGGGCAGATCAAAGGTCCATGATGTTACTGTTTGGAAGCTGCTGATAGATTTCTCTGCTCATCCAAGTCACTCCCTAAGTGGCACACTGGGAGAAAACTAGCTGGCTTATGCTCAGCTCAAACATAAAGAGAACGCCTGTTGGATTGAAGAAAGATTTGGCAGAGCTCAGGACTTCACTCCTCGGGATCTATTAAACATTTCAGATAGCAACAGGGTCAGAAATGCCTTTTCAGGTACAGCTGGCCAAGGGAGTTCAGCCCTTGTTCTCAAGCACAGAACTCATCGGTATATGTTACCTCCAGGCTACAGGAGTGCCATGCACTGTAGTTAGGGTGCTCGGGAGTCCACCTGAGATGTGCAGGTAGTTTAGAATACAGCTGTCTGCATCCATCAAATTGCAGATTCAAGAGAATGTTTGCAAAGAGCTGCCCTGCTGGTGGTTGGGAATGTCTGACATGCAGTATCAAAATGGATATAGGATCACATGTCAATCACATTCTATGGGTGCTTCTGTCCATTAAGATTGGAAACTTTTTGCTTCTTGATTTTCTCTCATCTGGGGATTAGTGGTTTTTTTGTTTTCCATTGTTTTATGTGTGGCAGAGTTGGGTCTATAATTTAATAAAACAAGAGATCCCAGGCAAAGAAAAACAATCAGGCTGGGGGGGGGGGAGGGGGAAAAAAGAGCCTTGCTAAAGTTTTGAAGTTTTGCTCTGTTCCATGAGTTTCAGGGAATGAAATCCTTAGCAATAAAAGTTAAAAATCCAGAATCTGCACAGTAATTAAGCTGTTCAAAAGAGGAAAATGCACAGAAGCCAATTTGAAATCTGAAAAGCCTGCCTCAGACAGAGTCTAAACAGAAAATAAAGGTTGTTCACCTCCTCCCCTCCCCAGACACCTTTTAAATATTTTTGTTTTGAGTACAAAAGCTTCTGCCTTGATAGCCATGGAAAGGGAGTCCCCCTGTTTATCCACAGAACAAACAGTCTGGTATTAAGAACTGCTTTTAGGGTGACCAAATAGCAAGTGTGAAAAATTGGGACGGGGTGGGGAGTAATAGGCACCTATATACAGGAGCACTGGCAGCCTTTTTGGCTCCCTAGGCGGCGGAAGGTCCCGCCCCCCAAATGGCACCGACGATGACCACGGCAGCAGCAGTTCCCACCCCCAAAATACTGCCGACAACCACGGCAGCCGAACATCTGGCCTCCATGGTCGCCACCCCCCAAATGTCAGCGCCCTAGGCGACCGCATAGGTCACCTAATGGGTTGTGCCGGCCCTGCCTATACATGAAAGCCCCAAATATTGGGACTGTCCCTATAAAATCGGGACATCTGGTCACCCTAGCTGCTTTCCCCACAGTACTTCAATCCTGTACTGGGAAAACCACTCTTAGGGTGAAGAAGCTACTTCATTCTAGGACTGTTCAGCCCTTGAACAGTTGAGATTTTCAACACGTGAGTCTTCTGTGTTGATGGGCTTTCAACACAAACACTCATCCACTAAGAGCTGGACTGAGGCCACCAAAGCTATTTCATAGAAACCACTGAATCCTTCTCTTCGTTTAATCACAGATGGTCTGGATTTGAACCAGCAACCTAGAAGTCAAAGGTGATAAAGCCAATTATCTATCCCCAAATCACTCAGGGACCCTGAGGTTTGTCTGGGAAGTTCTCTAGCACTAGGCATAAAGTTTTTGATTAATAATTGGTACTCCTAATCCTCTTCAGAGAGCTCTCTACCTCATTTCTAGAAAGGAGGCGGCATTAGGTAAGGGGGGCTGCATGTTGGCAAGGGTCAGCTTGCCTGCTCCCAAAGGTTATGCTACATCCCAGTCTTCATCTAGCCTTCATCCTAGTACACAAAGCCAGGAGCAAGCAAAAGATGGACACTCATCTTCTGAGTTCAGGAAACATGGAGAAAGAGAAAAAAAAATGTAGCATAAGATGAGAACAACCTTGGCTAGCTGCTCTTGCTATAGGAAAAATCCACAGGCTCCGATATTTGAGTGGCTATGTTGCCCCTTGGAAGCCTGGGGACAACAGAGAGCAGCTCCTCCACCTCCTGCCTGGCCCCTCAAAATGCCAAGGAATCTCATCCTCCTGGAGCTCCAGCACAGTCTTCCAAAGGGTCTCAGAAATGAGACAGTCTCCTGCTCCACACATGGTAGAGGATATCAAGCCAATGACTTGTGGGAGTAAAGGGGATGATCAGGGCCGTTTAAATTAGACTAAACTCTACAGGAAAGTAACCCACTGCCAGCAGAGAAGTGGCAGACCTGGTACAACTTGTCATCATGCACTGTATCCGCTCCACTCCCACCTCCCCGCAGGAGATAGAGCAGCAGGACAGAGCCACCCATTGCAGGGAACCGGGCTGTCTGCAGGGTGTTTTTGGGTTTTTTTTTTTTAAGTGACTGGAATAGGAAGTTTATTTAAACACCATAAAAAAGTCTCATCTTGGGGCAAACTTAATAGTTCATTAGGAATTAAACTTTAGCTCAGGAGGGAGGAAGGTCCTGGGAAAGCACATTCCTGCATCCCAGCGTTCGAAGTAGCATTCGCTGACTGTCCATGGCCTGGGAGGGAGGCAGAGAGAGCAGTAACTTAGAAACAAAGAGGGAGGGAGAAAATTTGCTAGGGAGAAAACTTTAATACAAGTTGCAAATTATTACGTCCCCCACTATCCAAACACATGCAGTAGATATCATCCCTTCTCATTGGGGCAACAATCCTGCAAAAAAAAAAGGGGGGGGCGGGTGAATGTGCCTTTCAAGCTCATTCACTGTGTCATAAGAACATAAGAATGGCCGTACCAGGTCAGACCAAAGGTCCATCTAGCCCAGTATCTGTCTACCGACAGTGGCCAATGCCAGGTGCCCCAGAGGGAGTGAACCTAACAGGCAATGATCAAGTGATCTCTCTCCTGCCATCCATCTCCATCCTCTGATGAACAGAGGCTAGGGACACCATTCTTACCCATCCTAGCTAATAGCCATTTATGGACTTAGCCACCATGAATTTATCCAGTCCCCTTTTAAACATTGTTATAGTCCTAGCCTTCACAACCTCCTCAGGTAAGGAGTTCCACAAGTTGACTGTGCGCTGCGTGAAGAAGAACTTCCTTTTATTTGTTTTAAACCTGCTGCCTATTAATTTCATTTGGTGACCCCTAGTTCTTGTATTATGGGAATATGTAGAGAACTTTTCCTTATCCACTTTCTCAACATCACTCATGATTTTATATACCTCTCTCATATCCCCCCTTAGTCTTCTCTTTTCCAAGCTGAAGAGTCCTAGCCTCTTTAACCTTTCCTCGTATGGGACCCTCTCCAAACCCCTAATCATTTTAGTTGCCCTTTTCTGAACCTTTTCTAGTGCTAGAATATCTTTTTTGAGGTGAGGAGGCCACATCTGTACACAGTATTCGAGATGTGGGCATACCATGGATTTATATAAGGGCAATAATATATTCTCAGTCTTATTTTCTATCCCCTTTTTAATGATTCCTAACATCCTGTTTGCTTTTTTGACCGCCTCTGCACACTGCGTGGACATCTTCAGAGAACTATCCACGATGACGCCAAGATCTTTTTCCTGACTCGTTGTAGCTAAATTAGCCCCCATCATGTTGTATGTATAGTTGGGGTTATTTTTTCCAATGTGCATTACTTTACATTTATCCACATTACATTTCATTTGTCATTTTGTTGCCCAATCACTTAGTTTTGTGAGATCTTTTTGAAGTTCTTCACAATCTGCTTTGGTCTTAACTATCTTGAGTAGTTTAGTATCATCTACAAACTTTGCCACCTCACTGTTTACCCCTTTCTCCAGATCATTTATGAATAAATTGAATAGGATTGGTCCTAGGACTGACCCCTGGGGAATACCACTAGTTACCCTTCTCCATTCTGAGAATTTACCATTAATTCCTACCCTTTTTAATGTTTAATGTTTAATGTTTAATGTTTTCAGTCCTCTGCTCCTGTCCTTTAACCAGTTCTCAGTCCATGAAAGGACCTTCCCTTTTATCCCATGACAGCTTAATTTACGTAAGAGCCTTTGGTGAGGGACCTTGTCAAAGGCTTTCTGGAAATCTAAGTACACTATGTCCACCGGATCCCCCTTGTCCACATGTTTGTTGACCCCTTCAAAGAACTGTAATAGATTAGTAAGACACGATTTCCCTTTACAGAAACCATGTTGATGATTGCTCAACAGTTTATGTTTTTCTATGTGTCTGACAATTTTGTTCTTTACGATTGTTTCAACTAATTTGCCCAGTACCGACGTTAGACTTACCGGTCTGTAATTGCCGGGATCACCCCTAGAGCCCTTTTTAAATATTGGCGTTACATTAGCTAACTTCCAGTCATTGGGTACCGAAGCCGATTTAAAGGACAGGTTACAAACCTTAGTTAATAGTTCCGCAACTTCACATTTGAGTTCTTTCAGAACTCTTGGGTGAATGCCATCTGGTCCCGGTGACTTGTTAATGTTGAGTTTATCAATTAATTCCAAAACCTCCTCTAGTGACACTTCAATCTGTGACAGTTCCTCAGATTTGTCACCTACAAAAGCCAGCTCAGGTTTGGGACTCTCTCTAACATCCTCAGCCGTGAAGACTGAAGCAAAGAATCCATTTAGTTTCTCCGCAATGACTTTATCGTCTTTAAGTGCTCCTTTTGTATTTTGATCGTCAAGGGGCCCCACTGGTTGTTTAGCAGGCTTCCTGCTTCTGATGTACTTAAAAAACATTTTGTTATTACCTTTAGAGTTTTTGGCTAGTCGTTCTTCAAACTCCTCTTTGGCTTTTCTTATTACACTCTTGCACTTAAGTTGGCAGTGTTTGTGCTCCTTTCTATTTGCCTCACTAGGATTTGATTTCCACCTTTTAAAGGAAGTCTTTTTATCTCTCACTGCTTCTTTTACATGGTTGTTAAGCCACGGTGGTTCTTTTTTAGTTCTTTTACTGTTTTTCTTAATTTGGGGTATACATTTAAGTTGGGCCTCTATTATGGTGTCTTTAAAAAGGGCCCATGCAACTTGCAGGGATTTCACTTTAGTCACTGTACCTTTTAACTTTTGCCTAACTAACCCCCTCATTTTTGTATAGTTCCCCCATTTTGAAATTAAATGCCACAGTGTTGGGCAGTTCAGGTGTTCTTCCCACCACAGGGATGTTGAATGTTATTGTATTATGGTCACTATTTCCAAGCGGTCCTGCTATAGTTACCTCTTGGACCAGCTCCTGCGCTCCACTCAGGATTAAATCTAGAGTTGCCTCTCCCCTTGTTGGTTCCCGTACCAGCTGCTCCATGAAGCAGTCATTTAAAGTATCTAGAAATTTTATCTCTGCATTTCGTCCTGAAGTGAAATGTTCCCAGTCAATATGGGGATAATTGAAATCCCCCACTATTATTGGGTTCTTAATTTTGATAGCCTCTCTAATTTCCCTTAGCATTTCATCATCACTATTACTGTCCTGGTCAGGTGGTCGATAATAGATCCCTAATGTTATATTTTTACTAGAGCATGACATTTCTATCCATAGAGATTCTATGGAACATGTGGATTCGCTTAAGATTTTTACTTCTTTTGAATCTACACTTTCTTTCACATATAGTGCCACTCCTCCCTCTGCACAACCTGTTCTGTCCTTCCAATATATTTTGTACCCCGGAATGATTGTGTCCCATTGATTGCTCTCAGTCCACCAGGTTTCTGTGATGCCTATTATACCAATATCCTCCTTTATCACAAGGCACTCTAGTTCACCCATCTTATTATTTAGACTTCTGGCATTTGTGTACAAGCACTTTAAAAACGTGTCCCTGTTTATTGGCCTGCCTTTTTCAGATGTGCCAGATTCTTTTTTATGTGACTGTTTATCATCTGATCCGGCCCTTACATTATACTCTTCAGTCCTCTGCTCCTGACTATAACCTGGAGATTCTCTATCATCAGACTCTCCCCTAAGAAAAGTCTGTCCGATACACATGCTCCTCTGCAGCAGTCGGCTTTCCCCCATCTCCTAGTTTAAAAACTGCTCTACAACCTTTTTAATGTTTAGTGCCAGCAGTCTGGTTCCACTTTGGTTTAGGTGGAGCCCATCTCTCCTGTATAGGCTCCTCCCATCTCTCCTGTATAGGCTCCTCCCATCCCAGAAGTTTCCCCAGTTCCTAATGAACGTGAACCCCTCCTCTCTACACCATCGTCTCATCCACGCATTGAGACTCTGAAGCTCCGCCTGCCTACCTGGCCCTGCACGTGGAACTGGGAGCATTTCTGAGAATGCCACCATAGAGGTCCTGGATTTCAGTCTCTTCCCTAGCAGCCTAAATTTGGCTTCCAGGACATCTCTCCTACCCTTCCCTATGTCACTGGTATCTACATGTACCACGACCACCGGCTCCTCCCCAGCACTACACATAAGTCTGTCTAGATGCCTCGAGAGATCCGCAACCTTCGCACCAGGCAGGCAAGTCACCATATGGTTCTCCTGGTCATCACAAACCCAGCTATCTATGTTTCTAATAATCGAATCTCCCATTACTAACACCTGCCTTTTCCTAGAAACTGGAGTTCCCTCCCCCGGAGAGGCAACCTCAGTGAGAGAGGCAACCCCAGCACCATCTGGAAGGAGGGTCCCAACTACGGGAAGGTTTCCCTCTGCTCCCATTGACTGCTCTGCTTCCCTGGGCCTTTCATCCTCCTCAACAGCGCAGGGGCTGTCTGACTGGAGGTGGGACAATTCTACAGTGTCCCGGAAAGCCTCATCAACATACCTCTCTGCCTTTCTTAGCTCCTCCAGTTCCGCCACCCTGGCCTCCAAAGCCCGTACATGGTCTCTGAGGGCCAGGAGCTCCTTGCACCGACTGCACACATACGCCACCCGCCCACAGGGCAGGTAATCATACATGCAACACTCAGCGCAATAAACTGGATAGCCCCCACTCTGCTGCTGGGCTTCTACCTGCATTGTCTCCTAGTTAATGGAAGGGTGGTTTACAGAAAGGGGTTTTGAAATGTGGTTTGGTTTATAGGTTTTAGGGGGACCACAGGGAAGGGGTTTAGGGCTCGCGAGGGACTCCCACTCCCTTCCCACTCCCCTTCTAAACTCCCTGTTCGCAAAGCTCCCCGGTCGCTTGTGCGCGCCTTTATAAAGCCCTGGCCTGAGTGAATGCCCCGCCCACTGATTAAGGCTCAGCCAATTACCAGAGGCTTCGAGCTTTCAAACCTGCCTCCAACTGCCAGCCAGAGCACACGGTCCCTCAAACAACCAAACAAACTGACAAACACAAGCTCAGCACACAGCAAGTAACCCCCAAACACGAACAAACACACACTACAGACAGTCACTTACCCCACAGATGCTGTATTAGCTCCTCCTTCACCTGGAGAACTCCCTTGCAAAACTCCCTGTCAGTGGCTGCATTATAGCTCCTTCCATCCTAGGGGCACTATAAATGTCAAGGAATTAAAAGCCTCTCAACCCCCCTCCCCCCACACCCAGGGCGGGTAGGCAAATGTTGTTAGATTGTTAGGTCTTTTGGGCAGGTCACATGTCCTGCTCCATGCTTGGGGAAGCACCACAAAGCACGTGGGATACTTATTATTCCCATTTAATGATGGATAGAGAAAGAGGATGAAATCCTAGCTGTACTGAAGTCAATGAGAGTTGTGGCCTGGATTTCACTCAGAGTGGTTAAGTGACTTGCCCAAAGTTACATAGTGAGACCATTTTAGAGCCATATAAAGCTCTCAGATGATACCACAGAGATGAACACAGGATAGATACATAGCAACCCAGAAGTCCCAATTCCCCTGCTCTAATCACTAGGTCGCATTGTCCTCCTGAAGCCAAGAAAAGAACCAAATAGTCCCAATTCCAAGTCCTCTATGTTCTCTGCCCTGTTGCTGAATAGCTGCTGAATGCAGTAAGGTAGCTTTGGTGGTAGTTTGCCATAGGAAACTTAAGGACAGATTACTGTCTACTGCCAGTCATGACTTCTGTGTGTGCATGAGGGAGTTAATTAAACTTTGGATTTATGAACAAAACAAGGAGGAGAGGGAAATGAGCCTTTTCTGGGCTGCCCGATGAACTGGAACGAGATGGTCTGGCCCACAAAGTGTTGCTAAGACAAACATTGTTTACCTCTTTAAAAAAAAAAAAAAGAGCAAAGTACAAGGAACTTTCCCTTCCCAGTTACAGAACACACCCTGAACTGGACTAAGTTCACAGACAGGTTAGGCAGGGTATAGTCCATATCAATAATGAAAGACCTAATAATCACAGGGCTGGGAGAGGCACCTGGAATCTGCCCTGATGCTTAACTTTCCTAGTTTTATCTATGTTAAACTGTCAATAATTAAGGAGAAAAAAGATCCAAGCAGAGCGGTACCTTGATGTCAAGAAGATCAGATTGGGAAATTGACACCATCCTGCACAACACTCACATAGCAACTTGCTCAGTATCCAGCATGACAATCATCAATGCTATATGAAGATAATTAAAATTATCCCCACAGCTACAGTCAGTGCAGCAACCCTGGGCTGTCAGGACCAAGCCCCTCCTATCAGCTGTTTGAATGTTAAGCCTGCAGAGCATTGATTCTAAAGCCAAATTATGTCCCTAGAAAACGCAAAGCTCCCACTGGCCTGCTGATCTAGGTATTTATAACATACCCATCACTGGGGTAGCTCAGCCTCTTGTAAATTTTTATTGAGCCATTGGAGTGGCTACAAAGACCTGAGTTCTGCCTTCTCTCCCACTCTGTAAGATGAGTTAGAAGTACTAGGAATTCATTTCATTTTTTGTATTCTTATTTCTCTCTACTCTTCCCTCTAACTGGAAGCATCTGGGTTCGCTGTAAAAAAAGACCTTACTGTTAACTTCAAGCTCTCAACTGCCTATTACTGGGGGATACTTGAGCTGAGGACCTCAATTCCAATCTCTCAGTCACCTGCCAGTACACATATGCACACTGAGGGCCTCCATGTTAGCTCTTAACACAGATGCCAGATCCTTGGTCCCCCACAGAGGTATGTCCAGGCAAAAGACAATGCTAGAATGCCAGATTCATCCAGCTGCTCTTAACTCACCAGGTGATGTAAACCACCTGTCTGCAGTCATTGTTTTACCCACTACAAAGAAAATCCCCTTGTAATCACTGAACTTTAATCATACATAACAAAAATGTACTAGGCCAATTCTTAGTCCCAACAAAGTCAATTGCAAAACTCTAGAGACATCAATAGAGACCAGATTCTTGCCAACCTTGTTGGATTGACAAAATTGTCTTTATCCACTCACCTTGACCTGTCCGTTTCTCAACCAAAAACAAAATTCAGTTGAGTCTCAAACAATCTGTGCACAGCATAAATTGAAAAAGTCCCTTCATAAGATCCACCAGCAATTCTCCACCCTGCACACTTGATAACAGCTGTGGCCATTCCGTCTGCAGCCTTGGCATGCAGTAAGCTTGCAGAAATGGCACTCTCGCCTCCTACGTTAAAGAGGAAGCTGTCTATCAATGCCTTGGTATTGTTACCAGGAAACAAGTCAGGAGGGAATGAGGAGAAAGCTGTGCCCACAATTTTCAGTGAATGAAACAAAGATAAGTGAATGAAACAAAGATAACAAAGTGGAAAGATAACATTAAGGTCTAACAAAAACAAGCAAAATGTGTTGACAAGATTTTATTCTTCAGAAATCAGCAGGCCTCCATATTTCAGCAGAGCATGAACAGAGGGACTGAAACCACCTGGAAAAACGCTCAGCAGTGCTAGCATTTCATAGCAAAATTGTCTGCAAATAAACCAGCATAACCACCACGGTTTAAGACTCCCCGTTATAATCTAAAGCATCATTGATAACTTTTACAAGCTGTGATTTTAACCCCCAGAGTGTCAGGTTAGGCTTCGGGCATTGAAACGGGTTTGGTGAGAGGTGAATGGAGATGATGCTCTTGCAATTAGCCAAGAGGACTGTTTGAGCACCCAAAACAGAACAGAAATTATCACGGTTCCTCCAAAGCTGCATGGCCGGCTGTTACGATTTATAATTTGTATTGTGGTAGCCTCTAGGAGCCCCAGTCATGGACCAGGCCCCCACTGTGCTAGGCACTGTACAAACATAGGACACACAAAAAGCCCCTACCCCAAAAGCTTACAATCTAAGGGCAGCTTCTCTTGCACCGGGAGGTATTTGCCTCCTGATCAGAAGAGCCTCAGAGGGGTCCTTTCTTGCTGCTGCTGCCGCCTGCAGCAGCACCTGCTCCTGCATTTCATTGCTCAGAAAGCATCAGGCCCTCCAAGTTCTTAGTCTGTTATATCTCCTTTCCGTCCCATCTGCCCACAGGACAGGACAGGACAGAACAGAACAGCACAGCAAAGTGAGGAATTTTCCAGCTCCAGCGAACTGAAACAAATGGCTCAATTCCTTCTATGGAAATTGCATCCCCTTAAGTATTTATTTCTGGTCCTGCCTGTCCTGTGTGAACCCTTTCCCCAGGATCCCAGAGGGGGAGAGAGAGAGACCGAACCCTGCTGCTATAACTCCAACACCCTTCAGCAGAAATCCAAGAGAGATCCTTGTATGTTATGACCCTCTCCTTCAATTTCCATGCAACATTTAAGGAGCCAGGAAAACAGAACAGCAAGGGACTGTTCACTGATATTTGATAGAGTCCCTGAGAAGCAACAGCAGCTGGACAGCTGAACTCAAGACTTGCAGGATCCTGGGAATTCCACTCCAGTACCTGTGGGAGCTCTAAGAGCCCCTCTCCCACCCACAAGTTCCTGGGAATTCCCTCAACACCTATCTCTATGAGCCTGTCTCCTGCAGACAAGATCCCAGGAAGTCTCGCTGTACCTGCTGAATTGAATCAGGCGAACTCTCGGATCTGAGCTTATCTATTTTAATCCTTTGTTACATATGAGGAAGGATGATCAGGGGGGAGAAGGGGACAAATCAAATCTAAGTCGTCCTGCCTCTGCAACAGACGTGCTGTGTGATCTTGAGTGAGACACTGCTTCTCTGTTCCTCTCCCACCCCCCACTAAATGGAGGTGACACTTCCACAACCCTCTCCTAAAAGGCAGGGGAAGTTGATCAGTGTTAGGCTGGGGAGGGATAGCTCAGTGGTTTGAGCATTGGCCTGCTAAACCTAGGGTTGTGAGTTCAATCGGTAAGGGGGCCATTGGGGGATTGGCCCTACTTTAAGCAGGGGGTGGGACTAGATCTCTTGAGGTCCCTTCCAACCCTATGATTCTATGACAGTGCTGTGTTTTGAGATCCTTCAAGTCCAGGCATTATTACAAGTATAATAAATTAGCCCATTTTATCCAAGGATTGTTGAGCTCTATCATCCCCATTTCACAGATGAGGAAACTGAGGAATAGATCAACTAACCCATTTATATCGTGAGACAGTGGCAGAGTCTGAAGAAGGCTATTTTTAATAGCATGTTCATCAATAACCAAATCCTATGTACTCTATAGGAACCGGTCCTGTGAGCCTCCAATGAACACGTATCAGAAGAGTCCTAGAGTTATCATAGCTAATGAACCTCTGTTGGAAGTACAGTTTAGGGAGCGCATGATGCATGAAGCTATTGCAGCTGCTGTATGCCCACCACATATAACCGTATGCACAGCAGAGGCAGTACAGGGGTCCAGAGTTCTCAGCTATTGAGGGATTTAAGAGAGTTTCAATGACACGTTCAATGACTAGCAGGCAATTTCTATTGGGAAGTGGCTGTGATCAGAAGTCAGATCCTTTGAGTTGCAGTGGTCTGGACTTTGGTAGATGCGCTATATGCATCTGTTGCCATTGAGGTGGAAGACCCCTCAGATACTCTAAAAATTATGCTGCCAAGTCAGCCTGACTTCCAGGGAGGGAGGCTGCATGGAAATGTGTCAAGGACAAGGCAAGCCATACCCAGCCTCCCCTGGCTTGCACATAGCGTGGGATCCTGTCAGCAGGAGGTTCCCACTATACGTCTTTGGCTGCAGTTCTCCCTCCGCCCGTGATTCTTCACTCTTCTCAGTGACTTCCCATCCACTCGGAAGGAGAACGATAGATTCCAGACATTCACTGAGTATTTCTTCATCTGGAGCTCTGTGAGCCACTTGCCTCATTCCTGCTGGGAAAGTGCCTGGAAGGTTGTTTTCTATTTTATTCCCCTGGCACTCTCAAAGACTTGTCTGTGATCTGGATTCCCTCCAAAGCCTCATCAGCTGGCTCCTTTCAAGTGGATTTTTAAACACAGGGATGAGCAAGCTGATGTGGATGAAATAACTGACCCACACCTCCACCAATCCCAGGAACATCCCCCACTCTTCTCTATCCCTAGCACCCCTCTCTCTAATTAAATCTTTCATGGTTATTTACATAATTTTCTCCATCCCCTTCAACGTTCTTACACTCTGTCCTTCCTGATCCCAGCTGGGGCTAGAATAGACAAGTCAAGGATGGGAGTGGGCATTTTTTGCTGTTTTTGTCTATGAGGGCATTCAGGAGCACTGAGGAGATCAAAAGCCCCCAGGCTGTAAAGCATCTTAACCTGAGGGCACAAGGCAGATGCCCTTAAGAGCAGGGAATGTGGTTGAGGCAGCAAGGTCTTCGTTGCACTTCCCTCTTCCTACCATCTTCATTTGATCTTAGACAACATATAGACAAAAGGTAACGGATGAAATGTAACAAGGTGGTTAGCACTCGAGCAGTGCAACATTTTTCAGCAAATAAACGTCCCCTGAAAAAAGTAGTTTTGATCGACCCAGAACTATGCATGAATCTAAGCTGAAAAGATTTTTCTTGGGTGTGTGTGTGGGGGGGGTCCCCTTTATAAGGTTTAGCCCAGTGATTAGGGTACTTGTCTAGGATGTAAAAGACTGAGGTTTGAATCACCAGTCTGGACCAGGGACTGGAACTCAGGTCTCCTGCACCCCATCCCACCATGAGTGCCCTAACCAGACTATAGGCTATGCTAGGGTGGGTTGCACACAGTTTCTCTTGTTAAAGCTAATCCATTTTGTATAAACACTTAAACATTCACTGTGCCAAAGAGTGTGTGAGAGTGACTCTATAGCCTGGGGATTAAGACACTCACCTGGGAGGAAGGAGATGTGGATTCAATCCTTCCTCTGAATCAGGCTAAAGGTTATAATGGTAGGGGGATGGGGGCAAAGAGATGGACCCAAACAGTTGCCGGCCTGAAATTAATTTTACTGATTTGCGGACAAATTCTTAAACACTTCCGGAACTGAACCAAATATTTTGCCTGATTTTTTGGTTTGCTGAATGAACAAAAATTATTCATGCAGCTCTAGTTGGCACATCATAGAATCTCAGGGTTGGAAGGGACCTCAGGAGGTCATCTAGTCCAACCCCCTGCTCAAAGCAGGATCAAACCCAACTGAATCATCCCAGCCAGGGCTTTGTGAAGCCTGACCTTAAAAACCTCTAGGGAAGGAGATTCCACCACCTCTCTAGGTAACCCATTCCAGTTCTTCACCACCCTACTAGTGAAAAAGTTTTTCCTAATGTCCAACCTAAACCTCCCCCTCTGCAACTTGAGACCATTACTCCTTGTTCTGTCATCTTCTACCACTGAGAACAGTCTAGATCCATCCTCTTTGGAACCCCCTTTCAGGTAGTTGAAAGCAGCTATCAAATCCCCCCCCATTCTTCTCTTCTGCAGGCTAAACAATCCCAGTTCCCTCAGCCTCTCCTCATAAGTCATGTGCTCCAGCCCCCTAATCATTTTTGTTGCCCTCTGTTGGACTCTCTCCAATTTATCCACATCCTTCTTGTAGTGTGGGGCCCAAAACTGGACACAGTACTCCAAATGAGGACTCACCAGTGCTGAATAGAGGGAAATGATCACATCCCTCGATCTGCTGGAAATGCCCCTACTTATACAACCCAAAATGCCATTAGCCTTCTTGGCAACAAGGGCACACTGTTGACTCATATTCAGCTTTTCGTCCACCATAACTCCTAGGTCCTTTTCTGCAGAACTGCTGCCCAGCCATTCGGTCCCTAGTCTGTAGCAGTGCATGGGATTCTTCCGTCCTAAATACAGGACTCTGCACTTGTCCTTGTTGAACCTCATCATATTTCTTTTGGCCCAATCCTCTAATTTGTCTAGGTCCCTCTGTATCCTATCCCTACCCTCCAGCGTATCAACCACTCCTCCCAGTTTAGTGTCATCTGCAAACTTGCTAAGGGTGCAGTCCACACCATCCTCCAGATCGTTAATGAAGATATTGAACAAAAAAGGCCCCAGCACCGACCCTTGGGGCACTCCACTTGATACCGGCTGCCAGCTAGACATGGAACCATTGATCACTACCCGTTGAGCCCGACCATCTAGCCAGTTTTCTATCCACCTTACCGTCCATTCATCCAGCCCATACTACTTTAACTTTCTGACAAGAATACTGTGGGAGACTGTATCAAAAGCTTTGCTAAAGTCCAGAAATAGCACATCCACTGCTTTCCCCTCATCCACAGAGCCGGTTATCTCATCATAGAAGGCAATTAGGTTAGTCAGGCATGACTTGCCCTTGGTGAATCCATGCTGACTGTTCCTGATCACTTTCCCCTCCTTTAAGTGGTTCAGAATTGATTCCTTGAGGACCTGTTCCATGATTTTTCCAGGGACTGAGGTGAGACTGACAGGCCTATAGTTCCCTGGATCTTCCTTCTCTTTTTTTAAAGATGGGCACTACATTAGCTTTTTTCCAGTCATCTGGGACCTCCCCCGATCGCCATGATTTTTCAAAGATAATGGCCAATGGCTCTGCAATCTCATCAGCCAACTCCTTTAGCACCCTCGGATGCAGTGCATCTGGTCCCATGGACTTGTGCTCGTCCAGCTTTTCTAAATAGTCCCGAACTACTTCTTTCTCCACAGAGAGCTGGTCACCTCCTCCCCATACTGTGCTGCAGAGTGCAGCTGTCTGGGAGCTAACCTTGTCTGTGAAGACAGAGGCAAAAAAAGCATTGAGTACACTAGCTTTCTCCACATCCTCTGTCACTAGGTTCCCTCCCTCATTCAGCAAGGGGCCCACACTTTCCTTGACTTTCTTCTTGTTGCTAACATACCTGAAGAAACCCTTCTTGTTACTCCTAACATCTCCGGCTAGCTGCAACTCCAAGTGTGATTTGGCCTTCCTAATTTCACTCCTGCATGCCTGAGCAATACTTTTATACTCCTCCCTGGTTATTTGTCCCATCTTCCACTTCTTGTAAGCTGTTTTTTTGTGTTTAAGATGAGCAAGGATTTCACTGTTAAGCCAAGCTGGTCGCCTGCCATATTTACTTGTCTTCCTACACATCGGGATGGTTTGTTCCTGCAACCTCAATAAGGATTCTTTAAAATACAGCCAGCTTTCCTCGACTCCTTTCCCCGTCATGTTATTCTCCCAGGGGACCTTGCCCATCAGTTCCCATCAGTTAACACCATAGAGTTTCCTTGGTTTGATTTTTACTAAGCACATCTTTGACATCTGGGCCAGAGTTTCCAGGTCTTTGGGGAGATTGGTTCATAGGAGACAGACATCGTACTTGGAACCTCCTCCATGGCCCAGTCTAAGGAGCCCAGTGCAACAAGATGAGGAGATGAGCCCCTTTCCAAATACCATGCAATTGGTAGGTAGTCCCAGAAGTCAGCAGCAAAGAGGAACCTCCACAGATTACATGGAATCTAGTCCACAGCTGTCAAAGGAGCTGAAGCAATGGGAAAATAAGTAAGAAACCAAAGAAAGCAAGTTATTAATGAAGAATCGTTGCTAAACAGGAAGATCTTATGGTTTCAAATGTTCAGATAGAGCTATGGCTATCATCAATCTTATTCCATTCCCACCTGAAACAGGGCTGGAACATCACTAGAAAGAAGTTTCTGAAACCATTAAAAAGCCATCAGGGAGCAATCCCTCCAGTACCATTCACTACCCCGAGAAATCCAGGGTAACACCTCCATAGTCCAAGAGGCCTCAAAAAAAACACTGCCTGAAAACCAGAGTGCCGTAACATAAGGAGTCAATTGTGAACTCTCTCCATAGCACATCAAACATGAGGCATTCATTCATTCCTGCAGAGTCAGCATTGATCTATAAGCTGCAGCTCTGTATTACACTTTCAGTATCATCCAGTTAAATCAGGAAAACATTTCCAGGGGACTGAAAGAACCAGATACAGTGAGTTGTGGATCTATTCTTGATCATATCATGGTATCAGGCACTGGGATAAAGGCTCAATAAGCCAAGTAGTACTGTAACTTTGCTTATATTCTCTCTCCATGCACATCACTATATTAATACAGTTCCCTGCAGATGCTCACAGACAACCAGATGCAGACAACTGTATGTTCCCATAGCCACACCCAGCCTCATACCAACATTCATCCAACCAGACCCCTATATAAACACTGCATGCAACACACCCTCATGCGTCCAGCTACAAAGTCATATCAAAGGTACTTAAAGGAGTTGCTCTGATGAATTTGTGGAAGCAGAGGTGAATGGAAATCTCCATTACAATATGTGGGCCTCATGCTGCCAAGCATTACAGCACAGTCTATTCCACTTAAGGGGCCATGGTGGTGGGTATATTAAAGGGGCGGGGGGAAGCAAGCAATAGGATAACAAGAAGATTTTAAGAAGTAAGCAAGAGGTGAACACTGATTTTCTTTTTGATTGCTCAGCCTTTAATCCATGTGTCTTATTAAAACTTTCATACTCCTAAGAGAAATCAATAATTCAGAGGTCTGGCAGAAAAGCCTGTGGCATCGTAAGCCCTCTGTGCTGGGATTCCATACTGATGAGGTTTGGTTTTGGTTCCCAGAATAAATGTGACAACATGCAAGTGTAAAGTGTTGCTCCTTTTAGTCAAGAATCTCAAAAGGACTTCAAAGATTAAACTAACTATACCTCTCGACTGCACCCCTGTAAGACAGGAAAGAGAGCGTGCGTCTCTGTCTGACAGATGAGCAGAGATGAAGGACCAGACTTTTGAAAGAGTTCAGCTACTGTTTAGGCATGAAAATAAGGGGCTAGATTTTCTAAAGAGCTCAGCGTGTTCAAACTGCTCTTTTGTCACAATGGCAGTTGCTGGGGGCTGAGCTCTGAGAAATCTGTCCCCAGTTGTCAATGCTAAGCACCTGCCAACCTGGAAGGGTTGGAACTCTGTTGAAAATCTGGCCCCGCATAACTTGCCCAAAGTAAAATAGCAGGGCAGTAGAGAACCAGAAATGGAGTCAAAAAACCCCAATCTTTATTCTCCTGTTCTTATCACTACACTGCTCTGAGAGTTTCACATCAGCTCTTTTCTGTCCAAACTAACTGAAGCATCTTAAAAATAAAACCACTAAAAAAAAAAAAAAAACTAGCCGTGGTTCATCTTTATTTTAATTCCACCTACTAAGAATAGCCAAATTAGCTTCCTGAAGTGTGACCCCGTCTGGTTGCCTTAGGCCCAACATTTACGTGCAAAATCTAAAATACATACAAGTGACATCATGATTTGTTTTTTCTTTTAATGAAAACTTTTTTTGTTTGGATATAAATATATCCCTGTAGTGTTTCCAACCTGAACAGTGCTTGTGTTAGTGAAAGACTGATAGTGAACTGACAAGTAGTAAAACTGACCAAGTTTGTTTCTCTTTCTAAACCGATGCAGCTAGTAAACAAGCAGCATAAAGAGTGAAAAGTAACTTCAATTTTAAAAATTCTTTCAGAACACTAGATAATTAAATCTATAATTTGTTGGGACTATATTATATTTAATAGGACAATGTTGGTTTTTTTTAGCTCAGAGACATAGGCCATAGTAAATACCTACAGGTATCAATGCATAATTTGCAAAAATGCTTTAAAGTAATAACTTTTAAATTTAAAAAAAGTCCTTCATAGACTGATCCTCAAGTTAGACACTATCCACAAAAATTCACAAATCACAGTCTTCCTAAAGGTCCCAAGGATTCCCAGTTGGTCCAAGGGAAGAATGGAGAACCTGGAAACAGATTTTGCAAAGCTTAAAGGAGTATGGAAAAAACTACATCAGGAGTTGGTAATGGGATACAGAAACTCTCCCCACCAGGTCAGTGGGCCAAAATCAGTTGCAATAATGACCATCTGATGGCTGTTCATATGAAATGAGTTTGAAGAGTCTGGTCATCTCCTAATGAATGAGACACTGTATGCAATATTATTTATTCTTTGTAATAAGGTAGCATCCAGGGCCTCAATCAGCATTAGCAAGGCACATTTAGGCAAGCAAAGCCCCTGATCTAAATATCCCACAATCTAATTACCATCACAATTGTAACTAATTGCCCTGTTGCTGGCAAAGGATAAAATTGAATAGGGAGATCGAAGGTGGCTCTCGGTACTGTAGATCGGGGGGAAACTGGTAAAGGGCAGGATGGTGGAAGTTAACCCTGTTATTGTCCAAGCTACACTGATTCTGTGGATAAACAGAGAAATTTGGTCTTCAGGGCTGTCTGTTTGGCACCTTCTACCAGAACTAAAAATTCACTTGAAGGAAAAATGAAAACAAAAGACCATGCTCACTTGTGAAGCTGCCCAGGATTTGGGAAAGGTAACTCCACTTCACTGGCTTTAACACTTAACTGATTAACATGGGAGCCAATAGAAGTATGCTGGCCCCAGTTCCTCACGCACCTTTCTTTTCAAGTGAATACTGCTGGGGGGTGGGGACAGGCACATCAAATCATGTCCCTTCTCTTTTTATTAAAGAATCAGATTGCTATCAAATATTGTTTGCCTACCAGTAGATAAAATTGCACCTTTAAAATGTTTTCCCAAAAAAAACCATTCATAAGCAAATGCTTAATTTCCAGTTTATGTTCTTTAGTCAGAATGTTTTAGTTCTAGTAAAATAAACTCCCAAGAAGTGGGAGGAGAAAAAACTCCTTCCCTTCCCTTGGTCGCATGCCTTTTACCTGCTAGCACATTGCAATAGTCTGGCAACTGCCTAAGTCAAGGGCAGTCAGAGCAAGGGTGAAGTGATATAGTATTTATAAAACTGCCTCTGTAAGGGAATTGGGGTTTATTTTTTTAATAAACTGAAAATGATAACACAAGAGCTTTTCATCTGGCATGTGCTTGGGCTTCATCAGCTGCTAGAAAAGATTGTCTCGGAGAGCTGAAATTACAGGGCTTCTCCATGCACTTTCAGTAGATTTCAGAACAAACAGCAATATGATCATGCCTCTTAGGCCTGGTCTACACTAGGCGATTAAACCGGTTTTAGGAGTGTAAAACCGATTTAACGCCACACCCGTCCACACTAGGAGGCACCTTATATCGATTTTAATGGCTCTTTAAATCGGTTTCTGTACTCCTCCCCGACGAGAGGAGTAGCGCTAATATCGGGATTAACATATCGGAATAGGGTTAGTGTGGCCGCAAATCGACAGTATTGGCCTCCGGGCGGTATCCCACAGTGCACCACTGACCGCTCTGGACAGCATTCTGAACTCGGATGCAGTGGCCAGGTAGACAGGAAAAGCCCCGCGAACTTTTGAATATTTCCTGTTTGCCCAGCGTGGCGCTCCGATCAGCACGTGTGGTGATGCAGTTAAAAATCAAAATAAAGAAAGAGCTCCCGCATGGACGATGCGGACGTGATCGCTGTAAGGGCAGGCAAATATGTTCTATCAGCGCTCCGTTACAGAAGACGAAATTCAAAATCATTTTTAAAAAATCTTCAGACAGACGCCATAGCAGGGACTCAGCGCACTGCTGCGTGACAAGCGTAATGGAAAGCCAAAGAATCAAATGGACGCTCATGGACTGGAGGACTCAAGCTATCCCACAGTTCCTGCAGTCTCTGAAAAGCATTTGCATTCTTGGCTGAGCTGCAAATGCTTCTAGGGTCAAAAACAGTGTCCGCGGTAGGTCAGGGCATAGCTAGGCAATTTACGCACCCCCCCCCACCCCCAGAAGTGAAAGGGAAAACAATCCTCTCTTGACTCTTTTACATGTCACCCTATCTTTACTGAATGCTGCAGATAGACGCGATGGTGCAGCACTCAACACCAACATCCTTGCTCCCCCCACGCTATGGATGGCTGATGGTACAATATGGCTGGTATGCGTCCTCATCATCAGCCTATTGGCACATGGGGCAGTGCAAAAGGACTGGTAACCATGCTGACTAGCATCAGTAAGGTCAATCAAGGGCGCCTGGTCCTAATTTTTCGTGGTAGATGGTACAGTATGGCTGATAACCATCGTCATCATAGCAACAGGGGGCTGAGCTCCATCAGCCCCCACCCTTCATGTGTAAAGAAAAGATTCAGTTGCCCCTGGACTAGCAGAGGGATGCTGGGCTCCTCTCCTATACACTCCTTACTATCCTGTCTGGACTATCATAGCAGCTGGAGGCTGCCTTCCACTCATATCTCACTAACAAGTCACTGTGTCTTATTCCTGCATTCTTTATTACTTCATCACACAAGTTGGGGGATAATGCTACGGTAGCCCAGGAAGGCTGGGGGAAGAAAGGAATCAACAGGTGGGGTTGTTGCAGGAGCACCCCCTGTGAATAGCATACAGCTCATAATTTCTGTGGGATCTGACACAGAGCAGCTGTGCTCTCTGGCTCTATGATACAGCGGTTCTCTGGTACACTTGCCCATATTCTAGGCAGGACTGATTCTATTTTTAGATACCAAAAAGGAGGGATTGACTCAGGGAGTCATTCCCAATTTTGGCTTTTGCACCCCTGGCTAAGAGCAGCCAGGGGCACTTATGACAGCAACAGATGGTGCAGTGCAAAAGGACTGGTAGCCACGATCATCTTATTACCAATTTATGGCATGGTAGATGGTACAATATGGCTGGTAACCATCTCTGCTATCATGCAAAAGCAAAAGCATGCTGCTGTGTAGCGCTGCTGAATCGCCTCTGTGAGCGTCATCTAGTACACATACGGTGACAGTCACAAAAGGCTAAACAGGCTCCATGATTGCCATACTATGGCATCTGCCAGGGCAATCCAGGGAAAAAAAGGCACGAAATGCTTGTCTGCCGTTGCTTTCCCAGCAGGAGTGACTGACGACATTTACCCAGAACCACCCACGACAATGATTTTTGCCGCATCAGGCACTGGGATCTCAACCCGGAAATTCCAAGAGGCGGGGGAGGCTGCAGGAACTATGGGATAGCTACGGAATAGCTATCCACAGTGCAATGCTCCAGAAATCGACGCTAGCCTCGGACCGTGGACGCACACCACCGATTTAATGTGTTTAGTGTGGCCGCGCACACTCGATTTTATACAATCTGTTTTGTTAAACCGGTTTATGTAAATTCAGAATAATCCCGTAGTATAGACGTACCCTTAGTAGCCAGAGCTAGGTAAAGTTACATGTCCCGATACATTTAGAAAGAAGCTGCAGAGCTAGACATAATGAGGCACGCATGCAACATTGTTTTATAGTTTAACCACCAGGTTGAAGCAATGCCTCTGACACCAATGGGAAAAGCTGAAGGGGAAAATCAGAAAGACGACTCTGCTTGTCCTTAGCCCACCTTTCTATGCATGGGTACTGCATTAGGCATCACATAATATGAGAGATGATTCAGGTGATCCCTGCTCACCCACCCACACCACTCAGCCTGCCAAAGACCAAATATGAGACCCAGGAGAAGAGACACAACAGTGCAGGCAGCTGAAAATGATGAGTGATGAAGGACTTAGTCATTAGTTACATTTTCTATATGCTCCTCTTCACACATCAGCAGTTCTGCCATAAACACCTTAAAAATAATAAACAGGACAGCATGAGAGGAAGGTAAATTGGAGTCTAAAAAAAGTTAAGCTCCCTCTTCCAATGATGGAATTGAGAGATGTGGTGCACTGACTCTCAGCAGCACCTCGGGCTTTTCCTTTTAATGGGGATGCTTTATAATCTCTGGTCTTTTGAAATTATCCAGTCACAAAAGGGAGAGGGGCTTCCAACAGGGTGTTTCCAGTTGGACCCAGAGACTCTGGAAATCACTCTGTCCTCCCTCCCCCACTTCATCACCTTGGTCCAAAATAGTCTCAACCTGATGACCTTCTGAACATGCTGCAAAGTCACCACTTATTTGACAGGGGTTTTTGATTTTATAAGACTGAGAATATATTATTGCCCTTATATAAATCCATGGTACGCCCACATCTCGAATACTGTGTACAGATGTGGTCTCCTCACCTCAAAAAAGATATTCTAGCACTAGAAAAGGTTCAGAAAAGGGCAACTAAAATGATTAGGGGTTTAGAGAGGGTCCCATACGAGGAAAGATTAAAGAGGCTAGGACTCTTCAGCTTGGAAAAGAGAAGACTAAGGGGGGAAATATGATAGAGGTATATAAAATCATGAGTGATGTTGAGAAAGTAGATAAGGAAAAGTTATTTACTTATTCCCATAATACAAGAACTAGGGGTCACCAAATGAAATTAATAGGCAGCAGGTTTAAAACAAATAAAAGGAAGTTCTTCTTCACGCAGCGCACAGTCAACTTGTGGAACTCCTTACCTGAGGAGGTTGTGAAGGCTAGGACTATAACAATGTTTAAAAGGGGACTGGATAAATTCATGGTGGCTAAGTCCATAAATGGCTATTAGCTAGGATGGGTAAGAATGGTGTCCCTAGCCTCTGTTCATCAGAGGATGGAGATGGATGGCAGGAGAGAGATCACTTGATCATTGCCTGTTAGGTTCACTCCCTCTGGGGCACCTGGCATTGGCTACTGTCGGTAGACAGATACTGGGCTAGATGGACCTTTGGTCTGACCTGGTACGGCCGTTCTTATGTTCTGTTCTTATGGTGGATTTTTTTTTGGCGCAGGGGCGGGGGGAGAAAGAGAGAGAAAGAGGAGTTTGGTAGTATGTTCCTGGAATAGAGAAGGAGTAGGGAAGAGAGGGACTTTCCTGTTGCTTTGATTTATTGGCTGGCTGAGTTCATAGTTACTTGACTAGGATTATTTAATGATGCTGGGTGGTCATCATTGTGTCCCTGTAAATTTAGTTAAATGTTAGGGCGGCTAAAAGCTTTGTGTGTGACTAGTTTTCATTGTTGCTTAACTAACAAAATGATAAAAAAAAACAATCATATGTCCACAGACACTGAAGTCCTTGGGGAAACTGTACAGATGTGAGACGAGGAACGGAACTCGGAACCATAGGCTCTGCCAGTAGAGGTGACTAAATACCAGCTGCACTATACCAGCCAGTAGATGGCATAATGAACCCCACAGAGGACACAGACATATGTAAGCACTGGCAGGTCTGATATAATCCATCTGGAAGGGTCAGTCAGGACTAGCTGCATTTGGGTATCTTCAGAAAAGTTATTCTTGGGAGAACCTAACCTTCACTCTCTTAACCTCACTGCCTCCAAATCCTTTTAATCTCATCTCCTGGCCTTCATCATCTCTCAGGTCAATATGGTCTTGTAGCAGCACATGCCAATTATACATTAAATTCAGGATGGTCCCCGAAAGTGTACCAGCAATTGGATGCTCCATCCGCTATGAATTTTCCAGACACTCTTGGGGCAAAGGTGCATTCACACAAGCCACACAGGGCATCAATACACATATAAGCAGGCCTGACAACCCCATCCAGTAGATGGTAGTGCTGCAGATTCATAGAAACAGATGTTGGGCTGGAAGGGACCTCAAATGTGCATGTGTTACAATGTTTAAAATTAGAACAGTCTAAATCCCATGTTTCTATTCTTCACTCACTCCTCTTTATATTCATAAAGCACTCTTTGTGCAAGGATAAAAGGGACTTGCCCAAACTGATATAAATAGAGAAACCCAAATCAAACCAATCCCATTCAGTTTTATAAACTGATAGCAGATCTTAAAGAGCAGAGCAAGATGCTATTGATATACTGGCTCCAAGAGGAGGAAGTGAGCTACTTGTATCAGGAACTTGCAAAGAGAGCAACCTGGTAAATAAGAAATCAAGAGATCATATGAACAGCAGAGAGCAAAGCCAGATCCAACGCTGTTAGGTAAGCACCAAAAACCTTACAGTTCTCTTACTGCTCTCCAGGAAGCCAAGGTTCTTCTCAGTGAAGGGCTGCTATGGAAAAATATAGTAAGCAGACAATGAAGAAGTTAGCATCTCCCATAAAGAGCTTAAACTGGAAGACCTGCAAAACAAAGCCTACCAGTCACTGAGCAAAAGTGAACCATAATTAGGAACTGAACTGCAGCAACTAGCATAGTAGTGACAGGTCTCAGTCTGACAAGGTGATGCCAGTGACAGCTTAATTGGATGTTATGAAGCCTGAACTCTTGTCTGACAACTCCAAGGTCATGGGCATCCTTTGAAGGGTTCAGAAGAGTATTATGCTGTTACAGAAAGAGTTCAGCATGGGTGACCCTAGAGGCATCAAAACTGGGGGGGGCGGGGAGAAACATTCAAAGCGGCCCAGTTTTATCTGTGCCAAGTTTAAGAAAACAGAAAGGGCATCTCCAAATTTCAGAACTCACACACATATAGTAAATAAAGACGATGCAATGCAGGTGCCAGGGTAAGATGCGATCCCATAGGCCTGCTCTGCACTAGAAAATTAGGTCTGTTTAACTATGTCAGTGGTGTGAAAAATCCACACACGCGAGCTGCATAGTTAAACTGACCTAAAATCCCTGTGTAGACAGCACTAGGTCGACACAAGAATTCTTCCATCTCTCAGGGAAGGTAGATTACCTACACTGATGGGAGAACCCCTACCATCGGCAAAGACAGTGTCCACACTGAAGACTGACGGGCACAGCTGTGGCACTGTAGCATTTTAAGGGTAGAGAAGCCCAGTGCCTAGTGCAAAATAAAGCAAACCTTAAAGTAGAGTCCTATGGAACATAAAGTAGTATCTGGGGTCAATTACTCTGGACTGTTTCAATTCTAGGGATAAATTGGGGACATCAGCCTGAGGATTTAGTAAACTGGAAAACAATAACTGGATGAAAATCATCTACAGGTACTAATCAGTCAGTCATGTTGACCAAGAGAGTATTCAGGGAGATGCAGCTGACAACCATTTAACCTAATCAGCAGAGGGGGGAGAGCGAGAAGTCAAGTTGTTACCCACACCCACAGCAAGGGAACAGCCTGGCTGCTAGCAGGAAGGTCAGCAGGAGGCAAATTCACCCCAGTGTTCGATAGCTTTATCCACATTCTCAACTAAACTTGCTGCACCAACCACTAAGTTTCATGAGCAGAAAAAGAAAGTTGCTGCTGCACAGAGGTGAATCAATAGTCCTAAACAGTAAAGCCACCAAGACAACATTTTCTCCAGGGCATCCTAGCAGCCAATCAATCAGGGTTTCTTTCCTGCTCAGGGATTAGTCAAGTAACCTACCATTTGACCTAGTATTTGTGGCAGCCCCTTCACCTCCCTGAGAAGGCTCAAGTATCCTACACAATGACAGAAGGACAGCAACACCTCCAGCTAAGTAATGCAATCAGGCAAATTGTTTAAAGGGGAGTGATAAAAGAAACTAGATCACTGAAATGCAAAGTGAGCAGCACCTAGACAACTGACCTGTGCCCACTAGAGGAAGCAGCAAATCAGCATTATCTTTTAAAGAGAGAAAGAATGAACAAGAACATTTAGGGGAAAATCCTACCTTGGAAACTACATCATGAACCCACTTCTCATCCATGGATGACTGACTACCTGCCTAGTGTCTGAAAACCCACTACCCCAAGGACATGCTCTCCCCTAATGACTCTCTCAGAGCCTCTTGCAGTTCAGCCATGTGACTGTGGCTCATGTGCACCACTGCCCCAGCACACAGAACAGTGCACTGAAACAGTCAATGAAGTGTGGTCACAGGGTGTCTGAATGAGCAGATTTCATACAGTCGTTCACCCTGTTTTAATCCGCTTTTCCCATAATGGCTTACATTGAGGATTCAGAGACTGTAAATCCACCCCCACATCAGGTAGCAAGAGTGAAAGTTAAGAACCCCAGACTGTCATGCAGCTCAAGACAGACCAGTACAAAAGGCACAATCCCAATACAGACACTTTGATTACCTTTGAACTTGATATGGCAGCTCAGACCCTTCTCTATCTAAGACAACCGTATTAGTTTAATAATATTTTGGACCTATCTAGTGCCGGTCACATGAGGATCTCAGACTTACAGTCGCACCCCTATAAGGTAGCTTAGTATTTTTAAACCCCATCCGTGTATATATGGTATTTTATGATATGCTCTAACCCTTATTGTATAGAGGGGTAAAATAAGACTCAGAATGGTTAAGAGACTTGTTCAGAACAATGCAGCATAACTGGTACAGCTGGGATCAGAACCTATTCTCAATGGCCACTCCCACCCCCCTGGTCTCCCCAATCCTAATCACTTGACAATATTTGGTTAAAACATGGAAATGGTATTGGGGAGTCAGGACTCCTCGGTTCTAAGTCTCCATTCCCTGCACTAAATCACTTGACCATATTTGAGACAAACTGTTTTCAGACTCAGTGCTGAAATTCCTACCTGCAACTTGGTTAACATTGAATTAGACCTTCTTGAAAGAAGCATGTGTCAGATATTCTAACAAACCTTTTAGATTTGGCATCATCCTTCCTTTTTCTTACCCACGCTGAATCTACGTATGCAGCACAACACACAAAGTGCGACCACCATTCAACATTTTGCACATTTGCTTTAGTAGCTGGTGTGTAGCACTATTTCTCTGCAGTGCTCAAAAAGCTGTGTCAGTGGGTAAAACACAAGAACACACATCAATTAAACATTTAACTTCTTTCAGCCATAAGTCTGGAATCTCATTTTTATAAGCAGGCTCAGATTTGATTGACAGAAGTTTTATTCTTGTAACAATTCAAATCATTAACCTACTTTTGTCCCCTGAAACGCAAAAAATCAGGCCACTGAATAGATGCACCTACCTTTGGATGCTATACTGTAGAGGTTGCTGCATAGATGTATCATTTTTTACAAGTTTATCACCATTAAGTGGTTCACAAATGAGTTTTACCAACTTCCCTGGCCAGTTTACTGTGAATTACAACCAAATGCAGCAACACCGCCCTCTGTCTGCCACTGAGAAAATTGGCATTTTATGTCATTGCCTACCCTTCCAGATCTACCAATACATTTTATCTGAAATGAATCAACATCTATTCACCACTTGCTTAAAAGTATTTCAAAATCTGATGGCCTTTAAAGAGGTTGTTGACAGCAATCTATCCCTACTACACAGTCAACTGCAATTTTTTTAAATTGCCAAACTTGAAGTGTTTAACCTTTTAAAGTAAATGACAAGTCACTTTATTTCAAATACCTTGATTTTTTATTTTATTTTTTTCAGATCACCCTCTTGAATCATCCTCACTACAAAAGCCAATTAGAGCTCTTACCAGCTTCCTCCCCACTACACAGAAGCACTTGCTGGCTTTCCCCTTCCAGCCCCTGCAGCCAAGTGTTAATGTGGAAAAGGGATTTTAAAATAGAAAGAAGAATGCTCGAGATCTACTTTACATTTTTATTTTCCCCTCATGTTTTCCCAGCTGCTCTATTCAGAAGACAATATAAAAAAACCCCAACTGCCTGCAAAGAATATTAAAAATAAAAAGAGACTTGAAAGCTGCAGTCCAAAGAGGAGGATGTGACTTTAGTTTGACTTACCAATTTTATCCAGCTGTATGTTTTCCTACTTGATTTTTACAGCAGCTGAGCTCAGTGCTCAGGAACGTCCATCCTGTGTCAGAGAGCCAGGCAGGAGTACTGATCTCCACGCTGGATGTTACTGCATGAGCTGCAGATGGGGTGGCTGCGTGTGTGTACACTGTGTTCGGATAAAGATCAAGAACTGTTTCCCATTCCACAGCCCAGCTACAGTGCTACAAGCTTTAGGAGGCAGGGCCTTCCTCTGCTACTGTGCTACACTTTCTTAAAGAGACAAGCTCCAGTTTGACAGGCAATACCAATGAACGGGCTCTTGAAAAAACCCGAATGGGATGGTGTTTGGAGCAGGAGAGGTGGGAGTTGTATTCTCATTGTCTGAGACCTGGCTGATATCCATCAGGATATGAAATAGTTTCCTACATGCTTCATTAACAACAACAAGATTTTAGTCTTCCACACAGCCTTTCATTCAAGGCTATCAGAGTATTTTTCAAAGGTGGGTAGGAATTATTATACAGACAATTTGCTCAACATCACCTGGCAAATCTGTGGCAGAGATGGGACTAGAATGCAGGGGTCCCAACTCCAGATACCTGATCTAAACACTAGAGCACACATACACACACCCCTGAGTTAAGAATGGCTGAATATATACATACATGTTATCCAATTATCCAATCAGGGATGGCTGCAAGTGACTCACATTACATTGTCCTTAAAAGTATTTACTCCCTTCTAGGGCAGAGAGTATATTTTAACAAATGCAAACCTATAATTTCCCCGTTTCTTCACTCTCTCACTCATTCTGAAAATAACTTTAGTCTGGTAGCAATCCACTGTTTCCAAGGGATTTTTACTCCCCAGCTTCCCATTCAGGAGATGTGCGTGTTTGAAGTGTACCGTACCTTAACATGGAAGGAGTTGCTCCCTCTGTTGATTAGGGGGCAAAGCTGAGAGTCCAACCCCAGTGGAAGTTACAGAGTAACACACATTTCCAAATAGAGATTATGTTTGTCCTTCCTTTCTTTTGTTCTTTTCCTTAATCACAAATAAGTAATCCAGCCTGAAAGTAGAGCGTTTGCTCTTTGTATACAGAAAACATGGACTCTTTGTACAATAGCTAAATAATAAAAAAAACCAACAACAACCAAAACACATTACAAGAAAAAACTACATTCAAAAATTTCTGATCAAGCCATAAAAAGGCAGGACATATTACAATGAAAGAAAAAGCAATATCACCTGAAAAAAAAGCAATACCTTCAAAGGAACCAGTTTCCCTTTGTCTCATCTAACTAATTCACAGCTGCCCTGTGCCTTGCGCAGTCATTTGCTTTAGCACACACTGGACGTACAATACGACTATTGCAGTGTGTTAGCATTTCACACCCATTTTGCAAATGGTGACAATTACAAAAGGTGCAGGGCACTAGCGACCCAGACTCAGACCCTTCACAAATGGGTTCAGTGGATGCCAGATAACCAGAGGGAAGGTATGTTCTTGCACCGTGAGTGGAGAAGCTATCCAAGCACACTATGAAATTATGAACTTCGGCACTAATAGCCAAGTGTTAAGCCACCAGGGCCCCATCATCGTTCTTCTAGCATGAGCTCTGCTACCAGCCTTGGCTGCATGCCGGAGAAAGTGTATATGATTTATACATTAAATTAGCGTCAGTTACTCAGAGGGGAAAAAGCCTTCCCACATCCCAGTCTCCACACCAGTGTGTTAGTCCTCTCTTCCCACTCACATCCTTGTCCGTTACTTTTCCCACTCCCAATGCCATTAGTCCCCTTCTCCCAGCCCCTCAGCTCTCCCTCCTCCAAGCTAGGCACTTTTCAGCAGCTGCGGCTCTTCCCCTTTCCCTACCAGCTGTTTAGTGTGCCCAGCTCAAGACTCCTCCCCTAGCTCCTTTTGAGCTCTCATTGGAGGTAAGTGGAGGGAAGGGAGGGGAAGTGAGAGCATGAAAGGCACCGATTGACTAACAAGGGGAGAAGGCAGGGAGACCCAAGGTACAGGGCAGAGGGCCTGGAGCCAGAGATTTAGAAGGAAGGCTGGAAAAAACCTGAAGCTTCTGACTAAAGTCATGGGTTAGGCAGGTTTGTGTGCTACTAACAGTCTCCCTTCTCATCTTGGCACCTTGTACCGTACCTATGCTGTGTGTTTACAAAAGAAATTGCATCTCAGTCTGCTCCTTACGAGAAGGAAACAAGAGACCACAGGGACCCGACTAGGTTATCCCAATCCCCCACTGGACTCTCAGTTCAGCACACAGCTGTGTGAAATAGGTACAGAGCGCTTGACTAAGAGATGGCAGAGCAGGAACATTGCCATGTGCAAATATTTGATGGAGATGGACACCAAAGATAAAGAATTACAGTACTGAAGGGGGTAATCTCCCATGAGAAGGGATGGAGGCTCCACTACAAGGCACTTTTACAACTAGACTGGGCAAAACACCAGAAACTGTCCTGTAAGAGACAATCCTGAACTATCCCCAGTGAGAGGGACTGGATGATCTGGTAGGGCTTCTCCATTTCTAACATTTATGCGCCTAAACATGGATTTGAGCATCCAAATGTGGGATTTGGCTGTTCTATTAATAGATCATGGTCTGGTGATTAGACCAGGACTCATGGGTTCTATTCCTGGCTTTAAGGGGGAAAAGGCATTTAATGGTTAGAGAAAAGGACTGGGACTTAAAGGTTCTGCTTTCTGTTTCCAGCTTTACCACTAACTCAACGTATGACACTGGGGGAAAAAAAAAATCTAACTGCTCTGTGACTCAGTTTCCCCAACTATAATACATACCTTAAAACTAACCTACATCACTGGGGTATTGTGAGGATGAGTTAATTCATATTTGTAAAGTGCTTTCACAGCCTTGGAGGAAAGCAGCTACAGAAGACAAAGTTTGGCTATTAAGAGCTCCTGCTGCCTCCCTGAAGACCAAGAAGTATTCTGTTTAGCAAGACGACGACCAATCCTACAGCCCTTACTCCCAGGAGTATCCTCACTGATATTTGTCAACACACAAGCAGTAACCATATACTTTCAGGAGGAATGACTTATTTTAGATTAAGAGGCAATAATAAAACCTACGAAAGGAATCTCTGAGCAAGAGCACAGTGTGCGTGTCTCCCTCTAACATGCAACTCACAAACTCTGTCTCAGAACATGGCAGCCACCTCTGCAGATAAGCAGCTCCCTTAGAAATTTAAGGGCGCAGTATAAAACAAATGAGGTCAACAAAGAAATCAAGGAACTACTTAGGTTCTGCAGGATTGGGTCCAAAACTAGACATTTTCAGGCTCTGTACTATGATAACAGAATTATGTTATTAGTCATGTAATTTAAGGATAACAGAATGTGAATGAAATCATAGGCCCATTCATTGACTTCAGTGGCATCAGGATTTAAACCCATATTCCTTACTTTTTCAGCTGTTCCTGATGCTTCCCAGCCTGAAATCACAATCCTGTATTGAGGGCATTATGATCATTTCCTTAGTAATCAGGTTTGATGGCTCAAACAAGGTGTTATTACTCCAGATAGGGAAGAAGCAACAGGATCATATCAAATGTCAAAGAAGTAAAAGTTCTGTTGGATCCATAGCAAAAGGAAAGGAAGAGTCAGGGAGAATAGACATTTTAAGATGATCAGTTATGCCACACACAAAAATAATTCCACATTGAATGCTCTGCAAAGGTTTCTGTGAAATGTCACACTGCCTTTGGAGATCTAAATTGTTTGTTCAATCCAGTCTCAAAACAAAGGGACAGGGGCATTACTAATCTGAGAACAAAGGTGCCCATTGTGAATGGAGCTTCAGTGCCAGGCTCCCTGCTCCAACCATCAAGAAGATTAAACACTACAGCTCTACAGACAGGGCTGAGTGCCATGCCTCACACTATCGCTCACAGGCTGCTACCAGGCTCAGTGATCCTCTTACTGCTCAATCACTGCAGGCTACAAAACTAGCAAGTCTTTATTTTAATCTCTTCTCTGCAGAGACTGATTCTGCACATCCCCCTTCTAAAATGGCATGCAGCGCTATGAGTGTCTCCTGGCTATGATGTGCTGAATACATGCAGAAAGATTGGTACTGTCAATGCGCATGGCAATGCCAATGAGGATGACATTGTGTTTCACCATATTGCCACCAGAAGTATCAGTTCCCTTGGGAAGGGCAGCATGGAGAAATATATTGACAATACAGACATTGGTATAGCTTCATTTAGGTAGCTGAACTCTTCTTTTTTTATTAGAAGAGTTGGGGCCAATCCAAAACCCAGATCTAAGGGTTTGATCCTGCTCCCATTGACTTTAATGGTGCAGGATCAGGGTCAAAATACCCCTGAATTTGGGAGGCTTGAATTCCAGGTTCAAACTTGTCACCTTGACCCATCTCGCTAAGGGATCAAACCTCAACCTCAGACCTGAGCACCCTTTAAAGAAGTTGGGATTGGGAGCTGGACTCAGCTATTCTAGAAGATGGAAAGTTAAAGCATTAACAAAACTGGTAGGTTTGTAGTTTTCCAGTTGGCCAATAACGGTGTGCATCAGCCACTGTCCCAGAGCATACTTCTAATGAAGTTAGCTTGAAATGGAGATGGATTTGTTGGTTTACTTCCTTTTTAGAGCATCTGCAGTACCACTGACACTGGCATGCTGTGGGGAGAGGGTTTATTAGTTAACTGCTGCTGCTAGAGGAGTAAATGTTATTTGTTGTTGTTTCAGGTCCAGTATGAAGTGAGGAGGTTTGCTTAGTTTCTCAATGAATATTTAAAAAATAATATTCAGAGCTGAAAGTCCCTCCAGATTAGTAACAGATGTAAAGTAATTCAAAAAGTGCTGGGCCTCAACAACTGGACAGCATCCTTTGTTCAAAGCCAGTCAATATAATAGCTACCTAATTACTTGTAGCAGTCCTCACAGTACTACAAAGGGAGGCTCTCAGCTGCTCCAACACAAAGATACTAGCCTAAATATTGCTCTGCTAAATTAAAGTCTGCTTTGGAATCACAGAAGGGCCTGAACCACAACACTCAGCTCCAGACCTGAATGTTCCCAAAGTTGGGGGACATTTCAATCCAGGGTTAGGGATTGGCCAGTCATAGAAGTTCAGGCCAAGCCAAACACCAAGTTCAGATCTGAATCCAAAAGGTTGGTTGGATCTGGGGTATTGGTTTGGGCCTTCTTGTAGATGGCACATTGCAGCTTCCTCTCTTTAAGTTCTAGTCTCCCCGTTCCACACTTATCTCCTCCTCCCTTCCCAGACCCCCTTTAAAACCTCTTATTCTGTAGCTATTTAGATTCTGTAAGTGGACTGTGTGAGCTAAGACAGCTGAGCCTGGAGTGAGGGGAAAGCAGAGCTGGCACTACTAGAGCAGCTGGGAAAGGGGTTGAAAGGCAGCCTTTTATTTTTAGCCAGCAGAAAAAAAAGTTTCCAAGCTATTGGAGGAATGAAGCTGGGGGTGACCTAGCTGGGAGTGAGGGAAAACTAAATCTTTCTAAAAGTAAATTGTCTCCTTAGTTGCTTCCTGTAACTGGGCCCACCACCTCCCATGCACCCCTTCATGGTATAGGGGCATACTACAGGCAGATTGACTCAGTTTCCCCTGTTGGACTGTTCAAATGGAAGCTGCCTTTAGGTTTTTCCTTGGTCAAAAATAGTCCACTGTAGGGATCAGGTTTATACATATACTGCAAATAACACTCAACATCCCCAAACCAAGTCCACATAACACAAGATTTCTCTTCCTCCTGCCTGCCCAAGGCCTTTCCAGTCTCTCCCAAGCTCCCCAGATCTCCTCAGTAGGCACCATTTCTTACTCACCACAGCTTTCTACACTTCCCCCTTCACTGTAGCCAGCTGCTGCCCTTTATAGGGAATTGCCTGATTCAACCCAGGTGTGCCTCAGTCCATAATCAGGGTTGGCTTGCCCCAGCCCCAAAGGGGCAAGCCTCCCTGGTATGCTTCCCTTGTAGCTGAATTACAGTTGCTCAGACTTTACTTTTGCCTCAATGTTAGTGAAGCACAGATCATTGCTTTGTGAAACAGAGCACCGCTCTAATGACCCCCTTATTGCTGTGTGCTTGTTTCATTTATACATTCTCCTCCCTCCTAGAAAAAGAGAGTGGTGTTGGGATTTGGACTCCTAAGTGCCTAAATCCCTTTTGAAAATGAGATTTAGGCTCCTAAATCATTTAAGTATTGTAATACTGAACCCAGCAATTCCTAAATACCTTTAAAACTCTGGGCCTAAGAGACTAATGCAGTTCCCAGCTATGCACACACAGTGCCTAGTGACTTCCAGGGATATCCCCACAGTATATGTGAAGAAGGAAGTGAAACCTAATGTACATGAACACAGAACATAAAAATGTCATACTGGGTCAGACCAGTGGTCCATCTTAGCCCAGTATCCTGTCTTCCGACAGTGGCCAATGCCAGATACTTTCAAGGGAATGAACAGAAGAGGGCAATCATCGAGTGATCTGTCCACTGTCATTCAGTCCCAGCATCTGGCAGTCAAGTCAAATCAACAAATCCATGAAAACAAGAAGCAACAGCCTATGAAGTGTTTGAGGGCATCTCACTACAGAACCAGAGAAAAATAATTTATCCCTGGATTGGAGGACATTCCTAGTCTTGGCTCAAACAGTGGGGAAGATCCATTGGTCTGGCTGAGCTCCACTGGAGGGGGAAGAAAAGATGGCTTTAAGCTGCCTTTGTTCCTCCCTGGTCAGGGGCAGCTTTGGCCTAGAGTGTGACTCGAGGCTGCTGTAAACTATACCCAGCTGTCTATGACCTCTAAGATGCTGTTCAAACAACCAGGGAACTTAGAGGTGCTCCAGCCACATGTCCTATTCTTTGACCTTACCCTCCACCATACTGGGGGCAGGGCATGGGAATGTAGTAGAGCTACTTACCATCCGCACACCACCCAGGAATTCCTCTCCAGTCACAGGGAATTCCCAAGTAGCCAGATCTATGAGGGTTCTATCTGCTTTGCATCATCTGAGAGTAACTGGAGCAGGTTCCTGGCCCAGTAACTTATTCTCTGATCTTTGGCACGCCACTTAAAAATCTCTGTAAAATGGGTACAACAATACCTGCCTATGTCCCTATTTTTTGTAAATGTTAGAAGGATTAATTAGTGAATGTGGATACAGTGTGCAATGTAAATTCTAAATACTAATATTCTGTAGCGTTTACAGGCAATTTAAGTGGCAGAACTGATCCCTTAGTAAGAGGCTGTGATCTATTAGGAAAGAATCTGATCTTATTATAGCAATGGATGATAAATGACATTTATTCTCAAACCACTCTGCTGCCAAGCTCTTCATCAGTTTTTGCTATTGTGCCATATTTAACCCACCCTGATTTTCCTGGACATGGCATGACTTCCCATCACACAGAAAATGTCCTACTCTGTGACACACACTTCCCTGAAGAACACTTGGCTTTCCTTACAGGAATTCCTGTATACTTAGGAGCCCTGGAAATGTGACAACGTTCCTACGGAAAGGTGGTTCCATGCTCTTAGGCACGGGGTGCTGAGTTGTTCACTTGAAAAACTGCTTGATCTCGAGGGGCGGATGGGAGGAGAAAGGAGGGGTTTAAAGCAGCTTTGCTATACTTGCCAGGATGACTTTTAGTGCATTAGGAATGATGCAGTGAGGCGCTAAGTGGTACACAAGTGATTAACAGTGAGACTACGTAGCTCCAGAAACAAAAACCTACATTAATATTTGGTAAAGGGGCTGACTGAGGCCCGGTCAACATTTAAAATTTAGATCGACACCCCAGCGTTGCTCAGGGGTGTGAAAAATTCACAGCTCTAAGTGCCATAGCTATGCTGGCCTAGCCCCCTGGGGTAGAGGTGGCTGGGCTGATGGAAGAATCCCTCTGTCAATCTAACTACCCCCACTCAGAGGGGTTTAGTTCCTACAGTGACAAAGAAAAACCCTTCCATCACTGTAGGAAGTGTCCACACTACGGAACTACAGTGGCATTGCTACAGCGCCATAGCTGTGCCGCTGTAGTGCCTGTAGTGTAGACACAACCTGAGATAAAAAGAGAGGCACACCCAGACCCTGCAAGACTTAGTTCCATCAGTGGTCATGTGAGCCAGTAGGAGATTCAGTATGTTTCAGGAGAGCAGCACACTTTTATCTAGGAGAGGGGCCCTGATTCTCTACTCTGGTAGACCAGTTTTATACCACTGTACCTCTGTTGAAATCAACAGTTACACTGGCTTAAAATTCAGATAAGAGAGTGAGAATCAGGGCCTAGATTCGCACTCATCTGTGGAGTAGATGCCTGGAACATTATTAGCACGTGGAATACTACCCATGCAGGAGGAGAAATCAATTGCCTGAGAGAAGATCCATGTTGTCAATCATGATGAATGACTTACCTTTGGTAAAGCACTTTAAGGATGTATCATGCATATTATCAATAGGGATGGAAAGTAAACATGTCCCTTTACCACTCATGGAAACTAGATGAAAACTATTAGCAATTGGAGCTGTGAACCAAGTCTAGTATTTGTGTTTCAAGGAGCTGAGTTTGGCCCCTTGTGTTTAATCGTATTAATTAGTCATGTTTTGGGTTTTTTAATCCCTGTAGGAGCATGATGGGGTAAAAAGAACACAAAGGGCATGACCATGCTCCTTCTGAAGCCTTTAGGAGCTTTACTGCCCAGTTCAGTGGGGTCATGATTAAGCCTGAGTTCTGAGGCCTCATTCACCATTGCCTACACCTTGTGCAGTCATTCACACCTGTGTAATGTCAGTACCATCCTGGTCTGGTAGCATTTTACACCCACGTTGCACGGTGTAAATGACATCTCAAGATGCAGGAATCATAGAGTCAGTCCCTTTCCCTTCACAATGTTTCTGTTCCTGGATGATGGAGACAGCATGAGAAGAGCAGATCTCCTGTTATTTCAGCCCCTTAGAAGACTCCTGCAAACACCATAAAAACATAAATGCCAATACAAATTCCAAGACTTTAGCATTGATTACAGTTTACGCAGAATTTGAGTGCACAGCCCTATTAACAACACAGAGCCTCCTCCCTACAAACCAAAGCCTTGTAGGATTTTAAATTTAATTGAGGAAGAAGATGGAGGAGAGGCAGCTCTTGTCCCAAGGAGTTAAGAGAGTGTTTTGTTTGCACTGGAGTCCATGGTGAGTCAAAACAAGAAAAATAGTAACTCCACAGAATCAAGCAAGGTATTGAGCTATCGCTTCCAATCAGCCAGAAAGGATCTTCTCTTCTTATTCCTTAACTTAAAAGAGAAAGTTCAACCTAAAAGCCTTCCCATCTTCACTACAATTATTACCAAGACTAACTTACAAAACTTGTCCTCAGACCTAGCTACAACAGGGCTAAAAATTGTAGAGTAGATCCTAACTGCTGGGATATGGTTAGACCCTGTCCACACTACAACTTTTAAGCCTGCTGTAACCGGGTGAATGGAAAACCATCTTGTAATGAGTCCCCATATTTGGTTATAGTAGACAAGATGTTCACTGCAGATAATATAATACACATTTAAGAAAACAAATAAATAAATAACTTCCCCTACTGCCCTCCCCTCAAAAAAAGCAAATCAGAACTAACCTGGGTGATCCCTACAGATCCTGTTTTCCTCTCCTCACTCTCTTTGTTTGGGGTCTGTATGTTAAGTTCAGGACTGCATGGCATCAGTGTAAGAAAGACCCACCTTCAGATGATTTAGTGCAGCTTTTGTGACAGTGGTGGTGTTCTGCTGGAGAAATAATTACAAATAACTAGGTCCCCCTAGTGTTCTGTTGCTGTGGAAAGTACACTGATTCACTTGCTTCCAAGAGAAGTTACAAAAATCACATTTCTGTCTAGGTTATCATATGACCCGCATCACTGCAGTGAGGGGCTTGATCCTGCAAGGTTCTGATCAGTTTGGCCCTGATCCAGCAGCTTACTTAAGCATGTGCTTAACTTTACATGTTTTAATAATTCCATTGATTTTAATGGGACTATTCATGTATTTAAAGTTAAGCATATGCTTAAATGTATTGCTGGTTTGGGCCTGACAGCCTAGCACACTGCAGGATCAAGCCCTATCTGAGCACCTCAGCAATATCATCAAGATCTTTACAGTAGCTACAGTGACAACCTTTTATTAAATCCATTTAGCCACCAACCTTCGGTATGGTGAAACTATCTTAAATACTGAGAGGAAGAAAAAAATAATCTGCATGAAAAGTTTAACATAGACAACGTTGTTTATTTAATAGATGGGTGCAGAAAAGTTGGCTCTGTCTGTCTGTCTTAGCTTTATAGGTATCAGCTACTTTAGACAGATGAATGCTTGTATCCATTATTCAAGAGAAGCCCCAAAGTTCTGTTACAAATTATTTTTTTTATTAATCAGTTTATTCTGTTAAAAAAAAGAAGCCAAATCATTCTGCTCCAAGACATTCCCTGAATGCTGCTGCACTATTGCCATTCTTAGAAATACCATCAGTGTGACCTTCTCCTTGTTCTGTTCCCATGGTATCTCACTAAACAGTTTTAAGAGAAACTTCATTAAAGTCGTAGGAGTCTGTTCTCTCATGGGTGCATTCACACAATTCTCAATAATGTTAACCTTTTGGAGACTGCAGACACATAGGGCCTGATTCTCCCCTTTATTACCCCAGCTCTACACTGGTATAACTCCATTGATTTTAGTGGAGTTATATCAATGCAGTGGAAAACCAAGCCCATTTTTGTTCACTTCTGTGAGAATTCGGTGCTAGTGAAAGATGCCACATTAAAAACTCTAGAGACAGAAGTCCTCTATTTAACCTCAAAACTGATACAGTACAGACAGCAACGCTACCAGTTCCCCTCCAAATCACCCCACCACACTTCCTCATCTTGCCCTTTAGTGGCTTCCCCTCAGGTAAAATAACAGAGTAGTTACATGGCCAATTTAGTCCTGGGCCTCTGTACAATTGACAGTAGTGATGACAGCTTTTGTGAGGTGGACATTGGGCCAATGGAAACTGGTCTAAGATGCATTAGCTGCTGCTACCTCAATCCTAAGGTACACTGAAGAGCCATAAGGTAGCAGGGCTCATCCAATCTATCATCAGGCCCTTCCACTGCCTCCATTTGCCCTTCATGAGCTCCCCAATAACCACACACAGGGACCCATGTCATTCAAGTGCACCTCTTTCTTGGGATTCTATAATTTATTAAAACCACATCACAGTTCAAATGTCAGCTTGAACCAAAGCCAGTCTTTTCTCAACTCTACAGTTTCTTCAGCCCTTTGCTGGCTCAATAGTTCCATCCCATTCTGAGGTCCTGCTGCCTGGTATTCCTTTCACCACATTGACATATAAGCCATATAAATCTCTTAAGGCTTCTGGCCCCTGCCCCTCATGGCAGATAGCTCCAGCCAGGCTTTTCCAGCTGATTGGTGTAGAAAGTGACTTCCCAGGTCTTCTCTAACCCTAAGTTTCCTACAGATTTATCTCCCAAGCTCTCACCATTCCTCCCCACAGACACTCTGCAAAACTCTCCCCAACACACTCGCAGGCCCAGATCCTCAAAGGTATGTAGGCACCCAACTGCTATTAATTTCAATAAGCATTAAACGCTCTTAAAACCCTTAGCCTCACTGACTGAATTCAGGCTGCCCTTATATTCCTCAGCAGGTCTGATTCCTACTCATGTACTTCTATCACATGACACCTGGACTGAGAGGTAAACTAGTCATATTGAGGTTGAACCCAACACTCGCTTAAAGGCTCAGCTCATTTTGTGACACACAAAAGGGCAAAGAAAAGGACAGCAAAGACACAAAATGCAGATTCTGTCACTGTGGATTGTGGTGGTGCCTAAAACTTGAGCTTAGATGTTTAAGTCTGGGGGATGGGTACCTAAATACATTTCTGGATCCAGCCTGAGTGCCTGAGCCATTCAATTCACTTATATTTATTAAAACCACATATGTGATCAAAATAATCATCATGTAAAGCCCTGTGGGTCACACTACAGATTTCAAACTATTATACAGACTGGCTTTATACTCCACTTGGTGTTGAAACTAAGCCCTGTCTTGACTAGTGACATTGTTCCCATAGTAGTAATGTACTTCAAAGGTGGTGGGAGGAAGGGATAGCCAAGAAAAAAGAAAAAATGGTATAAATAAGATCTTTCATGATGTGAGGGGAGTCAAAGCATTTTATTGGCATTTATTTGGGATGACCTGCATAACCCACCCATGATTCAACCACTTATGAGTAATGTGGTCACCCCAAACACATTGAAGTAAAAACTTTATAGCACCTTACACCTGCATTCATTCACTCACTCTCTGTCTCATTGGTATAAAAACACATTCCCTATTTTAATAGCAAGAGTTAAAATCCTCTGTTTAGATTTTCAACTAGAGCAATATCCATTAGTATTTCTATTGCTGAATCTAGCTGGCTGCAAAGACTACACTACCTTTTTTAAAGAGACACTCACTGCTTATTGAGACATTTCATTTAGAACCAAACTTCTGTGGGAGGAGGTATGATCTGGTATTAGATCACACTAGAGAGGTTCTATACCCAGTTCTGCCACTGACTCTAAGCATGACCTTGGGCTAATCACACAGGGATAACTTTTCAGAAGGGCAAGAGTAATTTGCACCTGCAAAATGTGTGCCAGCATTTTTATATCCACAGCTGAATTGTGAATGCAAATCTGAGTACTTGTACTCCCAGCTATCAAGCTGCGAGGGAAACCTGGGTACTTAGTGGTGAAAATATTCACATTTGTGCTCACTATTAATTTTGTGGTTAGACTCATAGACTTTAAGGTTAGAAGGGACCATTATGATCATCTAGTCTGACCTCCTGCACAACGCAGGCCACAGAATCTCACCCACCCACTCCTGTAACAAACCCCTAACCTATGTCTGAGTTATTGAAGTCCGCAAATCGTGGTTTAAAGACCTCAAGGTGCAGAGAATCCTCCAGCAAGTGACCCATGCTGCAGAGGAAGGCAAAAAAACCTTCAAGGCCTCTGCCAATCTGCCCTGGAGGAAAATTCCTTCCCAACCCCAAATGTGGCGATCAGTTAAACCCTGAGCATGTGGGCAAGACTCACCAGCCAGCACCCAGGAAAGAATTCTATGTAGTAACTCAGATCCCACCCCATCTAACATCCCATCACATATTTACCTGCTAATAATCAAAGATCAATGAATTGCCAAAATTAGGCAGGCAATTACCATCGCCTCCATAAACTTATCAAGCTTAGTCTTGAAGCCAGATATGTCTTTTGTCCCCACTACTCCCCTTGGAAGGCTGTTCTAGAACTTCACTCCTCTAATGGTTAGAAACCTTCATTTAATTTCAGGTCTAAACTTCCTAGTGTCCAGTTTATATCCATTTGTTCATGTCCACATTGGTACTAAACTTAAATAATTCCTCTCCCTCCCTGATATTTATCCCTCTGATATATTTATAAAGAGCAATCATATCTCCCCTCAGCCTTCTTTTGGTTAGGCTAAACAAGCCAAGCTCTTTGAGACTCCTTTCATAAGACAGGTTTTCCATTCCTCAGATCATCCTAGTAGCCCTTCTCTGTACCTGTTACATCATTGATATACAATGCTACTCCACCGCCTTTGGCTTTATTTCTGTCTTTCCTAAACAGCACATAGCCTTCAATACCTGTACTCCAGTCATGACTACTATTCCACCATGTCTCTGTTATCCCTATAATATCTGGTTTGAAGTCTGCAAACACCAGTAGCTCTAGTTCCTCCATTTTGTTACCTAGGCTCCTCGCATTAGTGTTGCAAAATGTGGGTTCAAATTGTCCCTCTGCCTCAAAAACAATGACACTTGGCCTCAACTCTTCTAAAAATATACCCCTAATTCTCTCTTCCTCTGTTTTCCCCATAGGTAAAATGGGGCTAATACATTGTAATACACTTTGAGATCTTTGGGTAGAATGTGCTTTGTATAAATGTAAATTGTACATTATACAATACTCTCTGTATTTCTCTTCTTCAGATTTTCTTCATTATTGGGGATATTTGCATGAAAACAGTAACCTTGTTTCTTAAAAGTTCATTTGTTTTTGTTTTGTATTCTTGAATTGAAGTCAGAGTCTTTTATTTGTGACAGCATAGTAATTGCCACAGCACCCATTCATAATGCTATAAAGAGAAGGTACTGATGACTTTTCAGCCAAGTGTTGATGAGGAGGAAGGTACAGGAAGGTCCATTAACAGTAGAGACACCAAAGTCAGAGCTTCATATTTGACCTTCTTCCTATCCTGCCCCTTTACTGAAATTCCCAGATCCAACCCACCCGTGTCATTGCCAAGGAGCCTGATCCCTTGTCCATATCTAATCCAGATCTGAATTCAAAGGCTATCTCTTTGGCTTGCCTCTTCCTAACAGTACTAATTTCCGGTACAGTGCACTGGCCATAAGTACAATATATAAAGAATATTTTTGTTCCACTGTCCAAGACATTAAGTTGATCTCCCATCTCTTAATCCACCTCATCCCAGCTCAGCTACATTTCTATTCCCTGCCCCTTTGCTATGATGGAGGACTTGCCTCCTGGTCATCCAGCCCCTTCCTAAAGCCTGTGCTCCTTGAATGGGTTCCTGTTGTACAAAGTCTTCTGGGAAGCCTCTTCTTGTAGCCTTCACTGTTGGGATCAATTTCTGGTGAGCAAGGGTGTTCTAGGTCTAGCTATCCCCTATCCCACTTCCCACACCCAACAGATGGATTTTCAGAGGAGAGAGCTTTTCTATTTGGCCAGCTTCTTACTGCATCAAAATTCCCGCATGCCCCGAGTCAGTGCATATCTGCTAACACTTCAGTTGGTCTTCCATTCAGCCTATGGTTGAAGCTGTCTCTGCAAAACGTAAGGGTAAGATTGTGCCTGACTTTGCATAAATGCACATGGTTGGGGAGAGGGCCCAAGGACCCTTCCATTCACTCCCATGCCTCTGCAGAGGAGCCACTCACAATCCTGGTCTTTGCTTTCCCAGGTAGTCTAGTACTGGCAGAGGCATTAGATTCTGTAAAGGAGATAGAAGGGGCGGAACAAATGTGGGACCAAGGTCCCACCTCTCCAGCAGAGCACCAGCCAGAAGAGGTAGGCTGTGCTTTGTAACAGGGGCTAGCAGTAGGCATGGCTTTCAAAGGCATTGTGCCTGCCTAAACTGCTACTGGTACAGTAGGCCTCCGCATCCTTAGCAGCCGCACCACTATGGCATTGTGTCTTAAATCCACAGTCAGTTCTAAGTGATTTGCTTGGGAGGATTGGCAGGGAGGCAGGAGGCGGAGAGGATTAATGTCCAACTTCTTCACTTGATGCAAATGCCAGTCCCCTTGAGTGTTAATTAAACCTTCCTCTGCACAGACATACTTTGCTTAAGAAGCATTTACCTTTCCTTTTTTTATAACCTTAAGAAAATTTGGGTGGAATGCAAATTGTTTTGTTTTCCATCTTCCTGTGACGGCAGCAATTTATTTATAGCCAGAAACCAGAGGACAGTTCTCACGTGGCTGCTGAAAATTAAAACAGCATGTGGGGTTTTGTTTTGTTTGCTTTTATGCCTTTGCAGTTCCAATCTCTCTCTGAGTTCCCTAAATCCTTGTTATTGTAACCAGAGCCACATTTCACATTGCTACAATTCCGGGGTTATGTAAATTCTCAGGGCTTTAAAGGAAAGGGCCTGCACACTCTGTGCTGGGCCATGGGGAAGTTGACACAAACAGTTATGGCTGACATATAGGGATGAGCAAAGGTATTCAGATAAACTAAGAAAGGACAGGAAATTTAGGTCAAAACTCCACAGTGAACCTGAACTGAACCTCTTTCTGAAAGGCACAAAAGTTGCATTTACTTTATCCCAGCATTTTCATTTTTGCACATCTCTGTATAGCAAGGGAACCTTTGGTTAGAGGTTTTAGAAACTCTTCATTCGGTCTCTATTAGTTTCTACTGGTCTGTACTGGTTTCTACTGGAGGAGCAGTAATCACAAGAACCAACAGACCTTTTTATATACGAGCATCATTTTTACAGTCATCATGAAATACGTACAGTACACTGAATATATTTACAGTCATCATGAAGACCTTTATTTTATATTAAACGAAAATCAAAACCAGAACAAAATCTTAATGAAAGAGCAAGAGAGAGAGCACAGTGTGTGTGTCTCCTCTGCAGCAGGCTGCATCTCAACACAAGGGCAGCTGCATTTGCAGCAAGTATGGGGAGGGTATCTTCTCTTTTTAAAGGTGCAGTACATACCACTCATCTGTGTGCTCCTGAGTAACAAATTTGCAATCCTGACTCTATCTGTGAATTTCCATATGGCCAGGGGCAAGGCAATACCTGTCTCGGACTCCATTTCACTAAAATACAGATAATAACACCTGCCTCTGAGGAATTCCCGGAGGCTTGGCAGAAGCTCATCTCAGACCTCAACGTTTGGAAAAAATCAGATAAATATAAAAGATGTATAACCCATCTTTCTGCCCCTGCCCCCGCTCCAGCTCTGAACCATGTTGAACTTGTTGTCCAGAGAAACCCAAACCAAACACTCCAGACTTGTGTGATTTTCTTTGTAAGGCATAGTGCCTCCTGGTTGCTGAAGGATAGTAGTGAGAGCAGTGGGGATTGCTACATCTTCAAAAAGGTCTGGCCAGGGCCTCCCAGCACTCTCCTGCCAACACTGGCCAACGTGCAGGGAGTGAGGGGACTGACTTGTCACCTCTAGGGCCATTCAGTGTTCTACGCAGCTCTAGCCAAAAGTATGTCTGCCATTAGGGGACAGGACTTCTTGCATCCTCTCCCCATCTAATGCATATACAGTAACTCCTCACTTAATGTTGTAGTTATGTTCCTGAAAAATGCAACTTTAAGTGAAACAAATGTTAAACAAATCCAATTTCCCCATAAGATCTAATGTAAATGCAGGGGGTTAGGTTCCAAGGAAATTTTGGGAGGGCAGACAAAAGGCATTATATACTGTACAGTACTGTACTGTACTGTGGTAGGGAGGTGCCCCTGGCTTACCCCTGGGGCTCAGGGCTGAGGGTGAGGGGTCTGGGAAGGAGTTAGGGTGCAGGAGAGCGCTCAGGGTGGGGGTGAGGGAGGAGGCTCAGAGCTGGGGCAGGCAGGAGGTGCAGAGCACTTACCTGGGGCAGCTCCTGTTTGGTGCAGGGGGTGTGCAGGTGGCTCTGCGCAGCACAGCGCCGCCCCCATGGCCGCGATTCATGGGAGCTGCCCCCCCTCCGGGAGGCAGGCCCACCCAGAATGCAGGGGCTGCAGGGCCCTGGGCTAAGGGGGTCCCGGGGCCCTGGCCTGCAGCTCTAAAGCCGCTTTTGGAATGCGGCCCTGCGAGCATGGGCTGGAAGACTCAGGAGGAGCAGGGGCAGCTGCGCAGCCAGCGGCCAGAGAGAAGCAGCACTTTCCCCTTCAAAGCACCGCTTCTCTCCGGCCACTGGCTGCACGGCTGCTCCTGCTCCTCCTGAGTCCTCCAGCCTGTGGAGGAGCAGGGGCAGCCGGAGGAGCAGAGGCAGCTGCGCAGCCAGAGGCCGGAAAGAAGCGACGCTTTCCTCTTCAAAGCCGGCCAGAGAAGAAGAACTTGTGCAATGCTCCCTTGTAAAGTCAGCCAAATGACGTTATAAGGGAGAATTGCACAACTTTAAACGAGTATGTTCCCTAATGGAGCAGCGATGTAACTTCGAAGCAACGTTAAGCGGGAGGACGTTAACTGAGGAGTTACTGTACAAAAAGCCACTCAAGATAACTTCCCTAGCATAGTCAACCAAGAAGCAGTGCATTTTAAAAGTGTGATGTACTGCAGAGCCCCACAGTCACACTCAGTGATCAGCTGGGTCACTGCTGAACCTCTGCTTAGGACTTTCAAACAGTTTCCTGGTGTTCATTAAATGGCCAGTACAATGGGAGGAGAGCTCTTATTAACGGATAAAGGTTCCTACTTAGCTGATAGCCAGTCCTGCTGCACAGATGATGGTAGCTGCTATTGTTATGAAAAAATAGCAATTTTAAAAAATAAAATCTAATGACCTACTTCAAGACTTGCTGTTAAACAAGCTCCCTGCATGGCTCCAGAGGCTCTATCAGTTTTTCATGTGTAATTGCTTATTCAATGGGAACCAAGACCTGCTGCAGTCTAGTTCTGGCTCTGATCTGGACTATCTGGCAAGTGACTGAATCTTTCTGTGCCTCCCACAACTCCATTTGAAGTGAATTGGAAGTATGGGTGCTCTGCGTCTCTGAAAATTAAGCCTGAAGGGCCCAATCCAATCCCCAGTGAGATCAGTAGAAGAGTTCCCATTGAATTCAGTGAATCCCGATCAGGTTATGAGGTGTTTAAAACTGGGACCCCAAACTGAGGCGCCCCAAACAAATAGATATTTTTGAAAATGTAGTCCTTAATGACTAGCCCAGGGTGGCACAGCAAGACACAGACAGATGGAAACACAAATCAAGAGATTGTCACCTTCCAAAATCTTTGGGTAGAGACAATTTAAGAAGGGCCTGTGCGGAGCCATGAAGAAGGTAGTAGAAGGCTTACTTTGACCCTAAATTAAAGGATTCCCAAAATCATATACACAGATTAATCTATGTCTAACCTTTATTACTACACACCTACATAAGTCTGGCTATTGATCAGTTTTTTAGCTACCCAAATATTTTACTTTAACCAGGCATGGATTCCTTCCTTCCTTCTGAAGTACTGTGAGGAAATCTAAGTGTGTGTTATACAAGATGCGGTTTCCACTAGTCTAGGAAAGCCTCTTGAACCAACTATTTTAACCAGATGACTGGTTGCACATCAACTAGAACTCAAAAACACCATAGGACATGATGGTTCAATTCCAAATTTGCCTCCTACCATCCTCTTCTGCAGATTTCAGTCTCTTATTTGAAATTCTCAGGAAAGGGTTCAGAGTTTAGATGTGTGTAGACATCTAAATCATCAATACCACTTCCTGCTTCATGCTGAGTTTTTAATCACAGGTCTCCCATCCAAGCACTGACCACGTTGCTTAGCTTATAGAATTTAATAAGAAAGCAACTGGGAGTTGTTGGCTACAGCAGCAGCCTAGCCCTCACCTGCAGCCCATTAGTTTCCATATCGGAATTTACAAATATCTTGTACAGTTGCATACACCATGATCGATGTTGCTTGGTTCAGAATAGTCAGCCAGGCAAACGCAGGCAAAGAGGCTGCTTTCAGACCTGTGACACAGTCTGCCCACAGGAGACCTTTTGCAGCTCCCTGGTACAATTCAAGTGAGCCAGAATCATAAAATGTTGATATTTTCACACAGAACAGACTGTACAACAGAGAAGCCTGAAGAAACGGGCCTATAGGGAAATCTCCCCACAGATATCAGACATTTATGATGAGTTTGAAATTTAAAGGCCCGTGCTGGCCCAGCAGTTGAGTGTAGCAGCTCTGCTTAGGCTCGGGTTAGATGGCCAGTCCGACACTACCAGGGCAGCACCTTCAGCTGCTGGGTAGGAAGGGATGGGCAGAACAAGTGGCTGTGGTTGGGAAGGTGAAGGCTATGTAGTAAGGGAAGTGGAAGCAGTGTTCCAGCAGGGTTATGGAGAGCCCTTTCCTGAAAAATTTCCTCTAGTAATTCAGTATCGCAGCATCTCCTGAGCTGCTACTTTTTCTCCCTGGTGCCATCACCTACACCCATAAAACTCAAGCAGGACAATGACAATTTCTGCTATAGGCATGATGAAAATGACCCAAACTAAGGAGAGGTGAGAGTGTACCTCTGAGGATGGGGGAAAGTCTGCCAAAAGATCACTGGAAGTAACAGATATGCAGAAACTAAAATAATGCAATGACTAATACATGCTTGTGTTGAATATTTAAAAGTGAGTGCTCTCTTTTAAGGAACATGCAAACAGACTGTGGAACAAACTCCTCAAGTCCTGGTACTGCTGACTAGAACCAGTACTGCATTCTCTGTTACCCTGAAGTTCTCAGGGATGCTGTTCAGAAGCAGTGTTGTTCTTACCTACCCGAAGACCCAGAACTACCAGCCCAATCTAGCATTGCATCTCTATGACATTCAGTGGCTTTAAAAAACTTTTCTGGGCACTACAGAGCTGTGAGTTGCTTCTTATGAACCCAGAACCTGGAAGGGGGTGATAAGAATTGGGCTAGACTATGTACAACAAATGTAGAAACTTAGCCAGGCTTGTGGTTCTTTGGGTCATTCAGTTTAAATATAAAAGTTGGAAAACATGGCTTCCACATTCATGCTGTGTGAGCTGATCTATTAACAAGAAAAAGAACCAGTTTGGGAGCACTGAACCCAATCCTCATGGAAGAGTCCATTATTAACTAAAGGACATTGGCAGTTGATGGCAATGTAGATTTTGCAGTGATCATTCAGCAGAAGCGAAGTCAAGATTCAGGATAACACAACTTCAGTGGAAATTGAGAGCACTCATCCTCCCTCAGGAGGTACAGCACCTCACAGGACCTGGTTCTAAGTTTCCAAACCCATGCTAGTTTGTTTGTGGTTTAGGTTAATTTTTATTTTTTTGTCTAAAAAAGTACATTAACTGATTCAAGTGGAAAAGAAAGTCCCAAGGCCCCTTGATATGCCAGTCAATAATAGTTGAATTCTATTGGCCAATTGCACCATAGGAATCTGGAAGTCCTCCTAACACTGTTGGCCCTGGTACTGAAGTGCCCAGAAACAACTATTCCTGGTGCAGTTTTATCAGAGTTTAGGGACATACTTCCCAATAGGCCAGTTAGGTCAAAGCTCAGGGCAACATCCAAGAGTGAAAAGAAAGAGAAACAAAAGGAAATACACAGGATTTTTCACAACCTGTTTCTATTTTGATTTGTCTTGGTCACATGTCACTGTGGCCTACTGGGAGCTCTCTAATCACTTGGACTTTGTGTCCAATGCATTCTGCTGTTTACTTAGAGTACTTTCCCTTTGGGCTAGCCACAGGGAGTGGGGGCAAGTTAACTTCCTGCTGTCACGTGAAGTAGGCAAGGATACAACATTTTCAGTCTTACCCCAGTGCAATTGACAGGCATGAATTAACCATCTCTTTTTTGAGTCAGTGCATTGTACAGAGCTGGATTATCATGTCCCTGCTCCATAACATTCTGGACAGACATTAGAGACCATATTTCAGCCCAGCTTTGTGTGAGCCTCCATTTTTGTACATGAAAATAATCGCAGGTGCAGCAAATGTCACTTAGTTGTCTAAGTCCTTGATTGTTCTTGCAAATCCAAGGCTAAAGGACCTGAAATATAGCAGAGATTATTGTGCTGCCATTTGCGCCTGCAAAAATGGAGCCCAATGATTGAAAACTTAGCTCCGAGACTCAAGGTGCTACACTCTACACATGTGCATTTTATGAAAGGTGCAAGGATGTTATGTGGAAGCGATAACATTTCATAATGTTTTCATTTAGTTCTTTCTCAGACAAGTAGAAGCTTGGTCTGAATAAGGGCTGAGTAAAATCAAAGTTAGAGCCTCTGGAGATGGCCCATTGGGTGTGAGTATTAACATCGTCTTTGTGATTAAATACAGGAGATGATGAAGTGAATTGTTCCTTATAAAATTTTGCCTCCATTTAAAGCAAAAAAATGTGTCATGCAGGGCAGTTGGACATTTAGACCTGAACACGTGTCCCTCAAAAAATGCATAAAGCTATTCTAGATAGGCCCAGGCACAGTTGGAAAATTATTCATGGGTTCCCTGAGAAAAATGTCACTTACTCAGAAAGTGCATCTGCTCTTCTCCCCAAAGCTTAACAGTGCTGAGTGCTAAAGACTTTGCTACACTCACATAGGCTAGCTGCCTGACTCCTGCTGACGATGAAAGGTTAAGGTCAAGCTTTGTACTTCTGTCACCAGCAACATAGTTCAGGACCTCTGCACCAGAGCCACAGGGATTCACTCATCGGGACATCTGACCCGCAGGGCAGTAAAAATATGGAAAGAAGCAATGAAGACATGTTCATATCTCAGTAGGGCACAGCTGGAGAACAGTCTGTATTGGCAGGGCCCTTATGTTGTTATAACTTCCTCCCTGTATAATAGTGTCAAAGGAGGCTGACAGATCAGAAAATAGGCAAGAACCACAACTGACTGTCTCACCATGCATTCAGCTGCTGGCATCACAGTTTAATTGGTTCCCGCTGTATACGTGGCTTTGAAAGTAGCAAAGGACTAAAGTCTCCTTATGTTTGGTTAAGATGTTGCTTTTTTTAATCTGATGTGCAGACAACAAAGGAGTCTCCTGCATGGAGGGGGTCAGGATTCTGCTGAGGTGGATTAAAGCAGGGGACTCACATCCTAGGCATCCAGACAACACGGCCAGCAGTGAGTCAGTGAGAAATCAAGACCCCATTTGCACTAACATACTACCCTGTTGCTGAGAATGTTCATCAGGGGAACTAAATCTTAAATCACCCTCTCTACAGAGGTGTCAACAATTGTTTTGTCCTGTTTACTCTAGCAAATAAACCAATTTCAGCCAATTGGGGCAGATCCATTACTGATGATAATTGTCAACAATGGACCAGTTTCCTAGTGTAGACAAGAATCTATCTAAAGGGCATAGGGGGAGCAGATAGGAAAGATAAAAAATCAGCAGGGGAAAAGGAATGGATGGTAACATGCGTTGAAAGTGATGAATATGGAATCCCAGTGAAGGGGAGCTAGAGGGGGGAGGTGATTTGTTTTCTTGGGGGGACAGTGTGATTTTGTGGATCTATGCCATATTTAGTCATAATGTGTATCTACCAGCTGTTAGGCTAAGAACAGTACTGCCAGGAAGTTTCCATTATAATCTCCTATTTCAGTTGTTCATAACTTTGGCAACCAAAACACACCTCGCTACTCCCTACTTAAAGTAATTTGAAAAATATAGTTCTCTAAACCATATCTTCTTTCTTTATCCTCCCTCAACCTCAGGTGTAGAGGGCAGCCATAAGTTTCTGCCATTTATTTCAATCAAGTTGGTCTGCTCCGGCTTCTGAGTGTCATGTTGATAGATTTGGCTTCTTTCCCTATTCTGCATAATGTTTCTCTCGGTTGCCATCTTTTTCTCTTTCCAGGTGGTGTCCAAATTATCACTCACTGTGGACGTTGTGTTGGTGGCATCCCTAAATTGTGTCCTAAATATGTCCATCGTCATCTTCTTCCCATATTTGATGCTTTAGATTGGTTTGTTCTACTTAGAATTTCTAATGTTGCAAGAAACCCTTTCCAATGGACTTCGAAGATCTTCTGCAGGCATTTCATTTGGAGTGAGTTGATCTGCTTATCAACTTATGTTCTAGACTTTGTGACTCTGCTTCATACAGGAGAACAGATATGATGCCAGTGTTAAAAAAAAATATTTTTGTGTCAGTGCCCATCATGCTCATTTTTCTAATCTTGACAAGTTTATGAAAGTAGTTTGCTGCTTTTGATATTTGTTGCCTGACATCTAGCATGGTGCCACCAATATTGCACATCTCAATTCCTAGATAGTGAAAATGACTTATTTCTTCTAGCATTTCTTTATCTACTCTAATGGTTCATTTTTGGGACACTGATATATTGATGACGAACAACCAACTTGTTTTGCTGTATTTGCCAAAACTAGGTCTTTTCTTCCAGGTTTCCTGGAAACACATCTTCAGTCCAGGTCTTAAAAATTAAATGGTATCAGTGTAGCTTGACTCAAAGAGGCTGGACATTTTCCCACAAGTCTCTGAGTAAATTTTAACCTGTCAGGACTTCATAGCTCATACATGCAGACTAACAAACAGCTAAAAGCTTTTTTCTCTCCCTTCAAACAAAAAACAAAAAAGATCTAGGTTTGTTAGCTGTCATGAATCAACAGAAGCACACGCTAAAAATGCTCCTTTGTTTACAGTCAACTTTTTAAAAAATCCACCAAGGACAGAGAATTGACAGGAGCTTCTGGGGCTCAAAGCTCAGCTTGACACTAAGTTCAAATAAAAGCTGAACTGGGCAGGAACATGCGTCGCCAGCGTTTGAGTCATCTTGGGACTCAGTTAAGAGAAAAATTCTTCTTGAACAAAAACAAATGTGAACTTCAAAGCTTGTGACAAGAAATGTCGACTTTAGAGATTATTGCTTTGAGGCCAGCAAATCCAGAAAGTAAGCAAGCTTTTGCTATTTAGGGAAGGAGTTCATTCCCTTTTGGTGGCAATGTGTGATGGACCATAGAAAATTTATCTAAAGCATTTCCCAGCCTCTTGAGGTTACCTCTCTTTCTCCCTTTCTACTCCTTCCAGTCAAGTCTTAGCCGCTGTTCCTTACCTGACCCCCAGCTCCAGTTTCCATAAGGTCCTCTGACCCCAGACCTGATTCCCTCTTCCTACCTTAACAAGTCTCTCCGTTCCCCTTTCTGTGACTCCAGGGAAACCCCTACCTTTGATTGCAACTCACCAAAAGGGCCTCAAGTCTTGCTTTCTCTCTGTAAGGCTCTGAGTAGCTTCTCTATTCAAATCCCACAGACTTCTGGATTTCTCTGGGTCAGATGCACTGCCCAACCTCCCTCCAACACTCCAAAATTCATGAGGTCAGAAGGCAATATCTGACACAGCAGAGATCACCACACATGCCAGGAACTCAGTGATTAGATACCAAGGTGACAGACACTTTGCATATTAGCAGGACTCTAACATGGACCACAAAGCAAACACTACATGGGAGTTACAAATTCTACCGGAAAAACCGTTGTGAGAAGCTATTACATGACCATTCAAGAGATCAATGAGAAAGGAGGACTGACATCCAAAAGCTCTTGGGATTTCTCTAAGCTTGGACACTGACTCACTGGACCCAATTCTTCTATTACTTACATTGCTGTAAATCAGGAGTAACTCCATTGACTTCAATGGGGTTATATCAGTCTAAAACTGGTGTAAGAAGAATCAAACTCACTTTGTAGGTTTGGCATTGTCACTTAAGGCAGCATGTACAAAAGTAGCTTGTAATTTTTGGTGTCACAGTCTGTGTGCCTAAGTGTCTTAAATTGGGGCCCAAAAATAGAGAGACCCATAATTTGGTCCTCAATTTCTCTGGGCCAAATTCTGCTGCTATTTGAACTTTATAATAGAAATGTGAAGTAAGTTCATTGAAGTCTCTGGGGTTACTAAAGATTTTCACTAGTGTAAAGGTGAGCAGGTCTGTGCCTCAGTTCACCCATTTTTTCAACTGGAGACAATGGGCCAGATCCTCAGCTGGTGTAAATTGGAACTCAATTGCCACTATGGCAATTTACACCAGCTAATGTTCTGGCCCAATCATATTAACCTACTGAGCTTTCAGGGGCATTGTGAGACACAGTTAATGTCTGTACAGCACTTAGAGGTTAACGACCCTGATATCACTTACACCATTGTAAATGAGGAGTGAGTCTGTTGAAGTCAATAGAGTTACATTGGTATAAAACTGATGTATATGAAAAAAGAATCAGGTCCAATACATGTTATTACAATGAGTTCTATCACGACCAACCTACTGGAATGGCAGCACATCAAAGGAGCCACATTTTTGGGAAGGAGAGTAGAGAGAGGAAAAAGCCTGAAGAGATACCACTGTCCATTTGTAGTTGGATAAAAAACATGAAAACAAACATATGAATTGTTTCATTTGATTAAAAACAGAGCAGTCAGTTTTTGTTTGGTTTAGGAACATGCTGCTTTTGCCTTGGTGGGTCAGATCTCCATAGGACTGGCCTGAGTTTGAAAATTCACACTAATTAAAGAGCTGAAAGCCAAATCTCCCACACATCTTCACCCTTAGTGTCAGGAAATGGGGTCCTCCCATTTCTCAACAATTAGGACATGTGGCTGCCCTAAAATGGCTTGATATGCTCTTACGATTCCACAAAAGCCCCTGGGAATCTTCCAATAGCCGTGGGAGAAGGATCAGAAACAGAAATGCTCCATCTGGAGGATGACTACATGAGACCGCTACATGAGAACTCCAGCAGGATCTCACTCTCTGCCTGAAGAAAAAGAGTGGATTAGAAAGTTTACAGTCAGTGTTCCTTGACTACAAGTCCAGTCTTGCTGGAAAGATTTTCCACTGATTTCAATGAAAGCAGGATCATATCCCAGAGATACAGAAAACTCAGCTAAGGTAAACTGCAGGTATAGCACCAGCAAGCAAAACATTACAGAGAAACAAGATGTCAAAAGGTTAAACTGCTTACTCAGCTTTGTAAGATCACGTGATTGGATTTATGGCACACAATGAAGATATTTTAAAACTTCAGGGTCACACAATGATTGGCATGAAGATTTTATCAAGAAATTGTCCTGCTGCACCCTGAAGCCAGAACCCAACAAAGAAACCAACACTGTCCTTTTAGTACAGCATTTGCTTTCTCCTGCCTTCCAAAATTTTCTCTCCATTTTAGGGTTAGTGTCTGTCAATGAAGCAACCAAGGGCAGGCTCTCTCTGCTGAAGTAATCTGATCCATATTGGGGATCACATTTATATACAGCTCACCCACTCATTTTGAGGCACCATACTTGTCTCCTATAATGTCAGCGGCTCCCCTTCCCATTTCCCCCCAGCAGCTGTGCATGTCACTGCCTCCCCGGGGACCATTATGGACAATCTCTTTTCCCTCTAGCCTCTTCCAAGCTTTCAAACCTCTACAGGGAGAGTTGCTCGCAGGCCAGCTGCTCAGGCGGGAGTGTATGGAAAGAAAAGAGACATGATCAGCTCTTCCTCATTAGTTCCTGGATGTGAAGTTCTCTCCTCCATCCCCTGCCAGCTCCAGCTCCAGCAGCCCAGTATGGTACAGAAGTGCTTCAGTGCCAGCCTGAATCACTGCTAAGCCACCTGAAATTGTCTGTCTAGTCATTGTTACCCTCATTAATTGTGTCAGTGTTTACTGGAGAAAACATTTTCAGCTCCTAACAACTTGTAAAACCCTTTTTAAAGGGTTTTTCTTCATGTTGCCAGTCAGCCAGTGCAATTAGGCTGTTGTGAAGAAATGCTTCTTGGAAAAGCAGCTGCCTAGTTACTGGAAATAAAACCCAATGAAAAATAAATAGGGAAGGTTGAATGCTGCTGTGCTACGCCAGCATAAACCCAGCGCTCATTAGAAGTCACTAGATTTAACTCCAGATTTACACCAGGGTAAATGACAGCAGGATTTGGCCCTCAGCACACGCAAAATTGTGTGGTTTTTTTCAATACAATTTAATTTCCTTCAGCTCAGGCAAACTTGTATTGCATGGCATGGCATAGCTCAGCTGGATTAGCCCTTGAACATCTGTCCATTGATACAGGGCCCCATTTCATTAGCTGGTGGAGGCATTACACCACCCACTCAAGTACAGAGGGAGATTGCTGCAGCTATTCTACATACAGAAACTCGGATCTATCTGATTTAGCTTAAAAGAGCCAAAAGACATTTTTTTCAGCTTCTCCTCATCCAATTCTATCCCCGCCCTCACCCACTCTCCCACCCAAAAGAAGAAATGTATTTGCAGACTTATTGCATTACAGAAACAGCAGCCCAGTTAGCACTGACTTGAAAAAGCCTTTTTTGTGGTTGCTTGTTTGTTGACGCCAATTTCTGACATCGCTGACATGGTACAATTCACACCGCTTCTGCTACTCATCCCAAGTCATTAAACAGCATTGCCTTTCCTTACAACACCTGCACTGATCAAACTCCCTCTCAGTTGGAAAGGAGTTTGTCTTTTTCAAATCTCTTGTAATGAGGTCAGTGTCACCAAACATGTATGTACCAAACTCTCCTGTCTGTCCGGGCAAGGAAATCTAAAACCCTTTATTCACTTCAAAGCGTCATGGGTCTGGTTAAAAAGAAGACATAATCTAAGTAGAGGAGATCACATTGAACAACTCAGTCTGGAGTTGGCAGCGTCCAGGTCTGTTCAGAACAGCTATTCATACCGCAGATGGAGAATATTGTGAGTGAATCTGTGTATATACAGAAGTGGCTAATTTAATTACACTAACAACAGTGAGTACAGCATGTTCTTCAATTTTCGTTAAAAATAAGTACATAAAATCTTTGTCCTATAGTGAATATGCCTTTTTTTTAATAGAGATGGCTTCACAAATTGCTTGAGAATCCTTTGGGTTATAAAGGTAGAAAAAAACTGTTTTCATTGGGATTCAGAATGCTGCTCTATGCGGTCAATCCCTTAAACTGTTATCCCTTGGGACACACCTGCTTCCTCTCCTTTCTACAGTGAGTCTTTCCTTGCTGCAGTAGCTGCCTTCCTCAGGGATGCCTCAGAAAAGGGCACAGTTAGTTTTCTGACTAGAGAGTTCTCAATTCCTTCCTTCTATATAATTACCAAACTCCCCCAGAGAGCCAAGGTTATACAGCACTGAGGTGCTTAGTATTCAGGACTTCATAAGTGTTATCTAATAAGCATTTAAGTATCTGCTCCCCTGAGAAGCCCGACAAACAGGATTGGACAGAACTTCTCCATCCACTGTCATGGAGCCAGGAAACTGCTTTGCTTCTGACACTGAAAGAGGAATCTCTCACTGCTGAGTGTTAGAAATGCAAGGGTTAAAAATACATTACACAGTGTGAAAATCTGAAGAAAGCTGTATCTTGTCTGGGGTTTATTTGGGGTTTAACTGTCCTGCTACCAGAACATTTCAATCCCCAATTCATTTGGTAGCTTTCCAAAAATCTCTCTCTCACATGCACACATGCAGCGTGAATGCTGTCAGCCCGTCTGTACACTTGAGAGAAACAAACAGCCAAACCTGAATCATCTGAGCTCTCAAACTGTCTCCAGATTGTTTTAGAAAAGAAAGGGAAGCAGAGCTTGCCTGAGCTTTTTTCATAAAGAAATTAGAAGAGGTGCTGCAGCAGCCGCACTTACATTGTAGTCCCCATGTCTCTGCGCAGTTCCCCCCTTTCTGCAGTCCTATAATCCACACAGAGCAGTGCTTGTCCTTCTCCTTTAGCTCTCTGCACAGTACTGTACTCGGCTTGGAACTGCTGCTGTTTTCACTTTCAGACCAGCCTCCCTCTCCGAAGCCTCTGACGTCAGGCAGCCTCTAAGAGATATTTATGGCATGAATGGTTTAAAGTTTCTCTAGGTAGCATTTGGATTGCAGTTCTTTGGAATTTCTAGTTTTCACACTTATATGGAAAACCTCCCAAAGGGGAGGGTGGGAGTCTGGGAGGGGTATAGATGTGGGAGGTAGGGGGTGGAACAGTAGGAGGCAGACAATGAAGGCAACTGTTTCAGACTCTGGCAAAAGAAAACTCTTGCTCCTTTCTGCCTTCTGTAAATACATCCAGGTCCAGGAGGCAAAAATCTTCCATACAGGGCCCCATTTGCAATAGTGGTTTTTCTGAGGGTGCCTCAATTGCAGTGTGCAATCCACAGATGCTATATGGGCCTGTTGCATTTGGCAAAGAGGGCTTCTTTCGCATACCACACCCTATGCCACTGGACTATCCCTCTGCTGCTTCACGCCTGTGACAGGATTTAAGTTAGGGATGAATGAATCAGTCCTTCCCAAGCTTCTCTCAGACTGTTCCTTTTGCCTTTCCCACAACCCCTTCCAACTGTCTGCCCCTTATGTCTGGAAAAGCCTCCTCATGAACGTATGCCCAGCTCACTCTCTGTCTTCCTTCAGAATATGGCTGAAACCCCATATCCCACAGAACATTCTAGTGCAAGTGGCAATCCCTCACTCTGCGTTTGCTCTGTATTGTATTTTACCTAGGCAGAGCTCTCTTTTTGAAGCAGGGACCTGGTATTTCCTCAGCACAGCTCACATATTGCACAGTGTGGCACAGTTTACCTGCTGTGCAGGGTGTATACTTATGAGGCTATATAAAGAAGCAAAAGAATTAGAACCAATCTGCTCTTAAGAAGAAGCATTAATATACAATTGGACTTGAAGAGCTAAATTTACTCCCGATGTAATCCTATTGAGGTAAATGGAGTTACACCAAGGATGAATTTGGCCCCAGAACCTTAAAGCACTATATAGACATTAACTAATTAATCCTCAGATCCATGCTGTGAGGTCAGTAAGTATCATTAGCCCTGTTGTACAGATGAGGAAACTGAGGCCCAAATTTGTCCAAACCCACTAAGTGTGCCTGTGTAAGGCCTGGTCTACACTAGGACTTTAATTCGAATTTAGCAGCGTTAATTCGAACTAACCGCTCAACCGTCCACACCATTTAATTTAATTCGAACTAGAGGGCTCTTTAGTTCGAATTTGGTACTCCACCCCAACAGGTGGAGTAACGCTAAATTCGACATGGCTAGCTCGAATTAGGCTAGGTGTGGATGCAAATCGAACTTAGTAGCTCCGGGAGCTATCCCACAGTGCACCACTCTGTTGACGCTCTGGACAGCAGTCCGAGCTTGGATTCTCTGACCAGCCACACAGGAAATGACCCGGGAAAATTTGAATTCATTTTCCTGTCTGGGCACTTTGAATCTGACGTCCTGGCTGGACATCGGGGCGAGCTCCGCAGCACCTGCAACGATGCAGAGCTCTCCAGCAGAGGAGTCCGGCCAATCCAAGAATAGAAAGAGGTCCCCAGCATGGACAGACCGGGAAGTCCTGGATCTGATCGGTGTGTGGGGCGAGGAGTCTGTGCTGTCGGAGCTGCGCTCCAGCAAGCGGAATGCAAAGGTCTCCAAAGCAATGATAGAGAAAGGATACAGCCGGGATGCAATGCAGTGCCGCGTGAAAATCAAGGACCTGAGACAAGGCTACCAAAAAGTCAGAGCGGCAAACGGACGCTCCGGAGCCCAGCCCCAGACATGCCGCTTCTACGAGGCACTGCATGCCATTCTAGGTGGGTCTGCCACCACTGCTCCACCAGTGACCGTGGACTCAGTGGATGGCATAGTGAACCTGGACAGTTCCTCCTTGATGTTCGCCGATGGGGAAGATGAGGAAGGGTCTGTGGAGGACGGCGCAGGCAACAGCGAACACAAAACCGCTTTCCCTGACAGCCAGGATCTCTTCATCACCCTCACAGAGATCCCCTACCAACCCTCCCCGGCCGTTAACCCGGACTCTGAATCAGGGGAAGGATCAGGCGGTAAGTGCTCTAAACATGTAAACATTTATTTTTTATAAAACAGGTATAAAAAAATAGAAATACTATATATAAAATTTTCAATGAAAAACTATATGAAAAGTAGGTCCACACATATAGGGATTGAACAATAATCCTCCAGGGACAATTCAAGAAAGGTCTCATTTAGGTCCTCGAAAAGCCTCCGCAGGAGGTTCCTGGGGAGAGGTGCCTTGTTGGGTGCTCCGTGGAAGCACACTCTTCCGCGCCAGGACATCCTTATGTAGATGGGAATCATCGCCTCCACAAGCATGGCCGCATATGGTCCTGGTCTCTGCAGGGCTTCCCTTAGCATCCGCTCTTTGTGACTCCGAGGGACCCGCATCAGGGTGATCTCGTTCATGAAATGCTGCATCTAATTAGGGCAATTAGTGTATTGTTACTGTTGTGAATGGTTGACTTTTACTTTGCATAACAATGACCCTCGCTTAACAGCCACGTGTTGCAGGCCACATAGGAAAAGCATACATTGATCTTTCCCGTGCACTGGCGGGAGTGGCTGGAAAAGGGTCAGAGTATATGATTTCCAGATTGCCTTTAGCGGGAGGGCACAGCTATCCATTAACTGATAAGCAGAATGTACTGTAAGGCTTACCAGGACTGTCTGCTAGACGGATTCAGCTGTCTCTCCCCACTTGTCCGCTCTCCTGTGCAATGCCGCAGCCAATGAGAGCGTATTCCGAAATCTCGAACTTGGCCTGAGATCTCGTGAGACTTGTTGCCCTGTATGGTCTTGTTCAGAGAAACTGACTAGACTGTGTTCACTGTTCGCAAACATGTATCTGTTCAAGGAAATCAGTTACTTTTCCCATCACACAGCTTCGGCTCTTTCCTGGACTGCCCCGGCATCCCCCTCGCAGAGGCTGGCGCAGATTAGGCGGCGAAAGAAAAAGACTAGGGACGAGATGTTCGCGGAACTGATGGCCTGCTCCAGAGCCGAGGCGGCAGAGCAGAGACAGTGGAGGGAGACCCTATGTCAACAGCATCGCACACACATCGAACGGGAGGACAGGTGGTGGCAGGAAGACCAGCAGGCGACTCAAACGCTGCTTGGGCTAATGAGGGAGCAAACGGACACGCTCCGGCGCCTTGTTGATGTTCTGCAGGACCGCAGGCAGGAGGACAGAGCCCCCCTGCTGTGTATCTGCAACCGCCCTCCCCCGCCAAGAAGTCCTGCCCCCCCCTCACCCAAAAGTACAAGACGGAGGGGCGGTAGAGGCCGTGAGAACTGTCACTGCACCACTGCATAGCGCTAATGTACCACACACCTCTCACGCTGTACATTTGTAGAAGTGCTTCCCTTACAGGCTCACCCAGTCCCAAATCCAAGTTTCATCCCCCCACTGTGTATTAGATTATTAAAAGCTGTTTGCTGTTATTCACTGTTTCGGTCACGTCTTTCGTGTCAGAGGATTTTTTTGTGTATGGGGGGGGGAGGGGATTTATAATTGCACGGTATAGCCTACATTACCGGGGTACAGACTTGGGGGCATGATCAACTGCAGTGCACACACACACTGCAGTCAGTAGGCACCAGGGTCACTCTGCGTGGTGTATGCTGCCCCATGTCATTCTGTGATGTGTATGCTTGTCCAGGGTCCTAGCGCCTGCCACCCCCTTAATGTTAAGGCACGCTGCCCTTACCATGCACTTCCACCGTAGCAACGAGCCTCTCCGCTGCCCTGAGCCCCAACAAGAGCCCTCATCCACGGACAGATACTCACCCTTCCCCCACACCCCTCACCCCTTCCTACGCCCAAACCCGCAGCCCACTGCCGTCATCCAAACCCCTATCCAAAGAAGGCACCACTCGCCCCTTCCTGCAAACCCACCCCTTCCTGCAATCCCTCCCCTCCATGCACAACCACTTGCAACCGTCCCCCACCCCAGAGACCTATGTAGGAGCAGGAGGATGTCATTCCTCTATGGAACAAGCGGTCTGTACATCAATGCACACCGTGCCCAGCACAGTATGCGTCCATGTTTCAACACCTGAACAGAAATGCAAAGTAAAACAAACATTTATTAATAATGAGTGTAACAATTAATTTGCTTTAAAACGTGCTTTGGAAGTGGGGGAAACTTGGAGAACGGGGTATGTAACCGCAGATCTCACTCAACACATAGAGACACAGGCCCAGGGTCAGTTTCTCTTGAAAGCAAGTGGAGAGTCATAGGTTACCCTGCTCTCCGAGGAAACTTGCTTTCAAAGCCTCCCAGATACACAGCGCTTCCCGCTGGGATATTCTCTCGGCACGGGTGTCTGGCTGAGCGTAAACTGCAGCCAGGTGATTTGCCTCAACCTCCCATCCGGACAAAAAGGTCTCGCCCTTGCTCTCACAGAGATTGTGTAGCACACAGCAAGCAGCAATAACTACGGGGATATTCTTTTCGCTGATGTCCGAGCGAGTCAGTAAGCTCCGCCATCTCCCCTTGAGACGTCCGAAAGCACACTCCACCACCATTCTGCACTTGCTCAGCCGGTAGTTGAAGAGTTCCTTCTCTCTGTCCAAGGCGCCTGTATAGGGCTTCTTGAGCCAGGGCATTAGCGGGTAGGCTGGGTCCCCGAGGATCACTGTAGGCATCTGCACATCCCCAACCGTTAGTTTGTGTTCCAGGAAGAAAGTACCTGCCTGGAGGCGTTTAAACAGACCAGAGTTCCTGAACACACGCGCGTCATGAACCTTGCCCGCCCACCCAACGAAGATGTTGGTAAACCGTCCCCTATGGTCTACCAGTGCTTGCAGCACCATTGAAAAGTAGCCCTTTCGGTTAATGTACTCGCTGGCCTGGTGGGCTGGTGCCAGGATAGGGATGTGAGTCCCATCTATAGCCCCACCGCAGTTTGGGAATCCCATCGCGGCGAAGCCATCTATGATGTCCTGGACGTTTTCGAGAGTCACTACCTTTGAGAGCAGTTGCTCAACGATTGCGTGGGCTACTTCAATCACAGCAACCCCCACGGTAGATTTGCCCACGCCAAAGTGGTTCGCTACTGACCGGTAGCTGTCTGGCGTTGCAAGTTTCCAGAGGGCTATGGCCACTCGCTTCTGCACACTCAGGGCTGCTCGCATCCGGGTGTCCTGGCGCTTCAGGGCAGGGGACAGCAAGTCACAGAGTTCAAGGAAAGTGCCCTTACGCATCCTGAAGTTTCGCAGCCACTGTGATTCATCCCAGACCTGCAGCACTATGCGGTCCCACCAGTCCGTGCTTGTTTCCCGGGCCCAGAATCGCCGTTCCACACCATGAACTTGACCCATTGCCACCATGATCTCCACGGCGCTGCGTACCCTGCTTTGTGAGAGGTCTGCGCCACTCTCCTCACCGCGCTGCCGGAGCCTCCTCGCCCGATTTCTCAGCAGCTGACTGTGGAAGAGGTGGACGATAAGGTGCGAGGAGTTGACAACGGCCATAAGTGCAGCGATGATCGCAGCGGGCTCCATGCTCGCAGTGCTGTGGCGTACGCGCTGTAACTGGCAAGAGAAGGGCGCGAACAGATTTCCCGCCGGAGCTTTCAGGGAGGGAGGGCGTGATTGACGGTTCAATGACAACAGTTACCCAAAAGCACCCTCGACACATTTTTCCCCCAGGAGGCATTGGGAGCTCTACCCAGCATTCCAATGGGCAGCGGGGACTGCGGGAACTGTGGGATAGCTTCCCACAGTGCACCGCTTCCAAAGTCGACGCCAGCCCCGTTACTGTGGACTCAGAAATTCGAATTAGTGTATTTACTGTGGATACACAAATTCGACTTCATAAGGTCGAATCCACAAATTCAACTTAAGTAGATTCGAAATAGTCTTGTAGTGTAGACAAGGCCTAAGACTCCAGATTGAAAGTGAGCTCCAATACCTACTGAGAGATTCAAAATTTTCAAACTCCTTCTGTGCTTCCTAGTTCCATGTGGGATGTTGCATCAACCAACCATGAAGCAGGTTTTCCTTCCCCATTTCAGACCAGAACAAAACCGGAATTACAGGACAAAACCTGTCCTTGCAGCGTTCACAGGGAGGGAGGTAGTCATGAGTGTGCCAGGGGGAGTGGCGGGGAGAAGAGAGGATATTCCACAAAAGCAGTGGTGCTCGCTTCTTAAAATAAATGTAGAGCCAGTAAATTCAGATGCAACAATGCAGAGATTATTAACTCAGAAAGAAATATTACAATGAGTTATAGACTAATCTACCTCAGGCCCCAGATATAGTTATGGGCACAGTATAAAAGCCCAGGTAGATGAGGTTAAATAGATCAGAGGTAAGGGTGCTGTGTCAGAAGGGGTGTAAATACCATACTTACTTCTTATAGTGCTTTTCATCTCAAAGGATGCCAATGTACTTTACATCTGCATAGGAGTGGACATTGTTCAAACAGCTCACAAATTAGCGCCTGTTATTTATCCATGCACAGTTATTTGTATGCACATCCCTGCAAATCTTCATGTGTAAACAGCACTTGCTCAGGCAAAGCCAAGAGGTTGATGTCTTACTACTAGTTTTGGATGTGCAAGTGCTGTTTGCAGGCGCGAAGCTAGGTTTTTGCCAGTGTAAATTGCTGAAGGTGCAAATTTACAGACTGGTCCTTTGTGCGGGTAAATTTCATAATCCCTTATTATCTCTCTGCTCTGCCACCACCATTAAATGCTGGGCCCGAACCAAAGCCAGTAAGTATCAATTAACATCAGTGTATTTTGGATCAAGCCCTTTCTGATCATTTCATAATGTGAATTAGCCTAATACACTGAAATGTTACCCTCACAACCACAGGCCTTGAGAGAAAATGCAGAAGATAAGTGCTAGGCACTCAGAAAGGGACTTCTACCACCTGTTTCAGTGAGATTCTGTGAATCCTGCAGGTCCAGCAAAAAGAAAATGCTTTCGGCCAGACAGCTTTTCTCCCCAACACTTTCCTGTTTAGGGCTAAAGCAGTGGCTCTCAATCTTTCCAGACTACTGTACCCCTTTCAGGAGTCTGATTTGTCTTGCATACCCCCACGTTTCACCTCACTTAAAAACTACCTGCTTACAAAATTAGACATAAAATTACAAAAGTGTCACAGCACACTATTACTGAAAAAACGCCTACTTTCTCATTGTTACCATATAATTATAAAATAAATTTCAATTGGAATATAAATATTGTACTTACATTTCAGTGAATAGTATATAGAGCAGCATAAACACGTCATTGTGTGTATGAAATTGTAGTTTGTACTGACTTCACTAGTGCTTTTTACGTAGCCTGTTGTAGAACTAGGCAAATATCTAGATGAGTTGATGTACCCCTGGAAGACATCTGTAACCCCCAGGGGTATGTGTACCCTTGGTTGAGAACCACTGGGCTAAAGAACCAAAAACGTTTTCATATGAATAGAAAGAGCTCAGTTTACACTATACAATCCAGCTCTCTAACAACTGGAACTTCCTCAGAGGCCTCTCTCCCTCTGACCCCCAGAATGTCAGTTTTGTAGGGTTCTCTAGGTTTATTCTAAGTGTCAGTTTGGCTCTTCAGTCCTCCAGCCTTACTCCAGCTTGTGCATCTGCAGGAGAGCTAAGCCTGGAGCTCACTTGCTGCCTCCTGGGAATCAGACAGGGCCTCTGAAGCCTGCAGCACAGCCTCTCTGCAGGGAACTATGGGTTTTACTGCATATTTCAGGCATTCTCTGACAGCTCTCACAAGCATGTCCCTATGAGGAGTCTTGCTTTCCAATGGCCTGCCCTGAACCAATTCACCATGTTAAAAACCAAATGAAAGCTGCTGTTGTGTGCTGGAAATGAGAGAGCTGTGTACAGTGACTCATGCTGTCCCTCAGATTAATTTCTAAAACCTCACTAAGGTCCATTCCAGAGCAGGGGGAAAGATGGAAATCTTGAAAATCAGAAGAAAATGATACATTAATGAGTGCAACCATTTGCACATGATCTTGTTGCAAATATCATTTCCTTTTTTTAAAAGTGATTTTGATGTTGAATGAAAAGACCTAGAGACCAAAATCCTCTGTTTATCCAGAGAAAAGGAAAAGCATTGGCCAGGGCAGTGTCACTAGATGCAACACACTGCACCACTGATGCACCTCAACTCCATCTTGAAAGGACCACCTCTAGGAGTACAAGTTTGGTCTCTGGGATCCAGTCTATCCCCAGTCTATCTTTGCTGAGTTTGCTAGTAGATAGGCACCTACTCATACGGAACCGGACTGATATGACTCTCAGTTCACATAGGTCGCAAACTTAGAAAGTAAAGCCTATCAGATCCTATAAATCTAGGCTGGATTCAACGGGTGTCCTAAAAATAAAAGATTCCAGCTTTCAGACCATTACTATGACCCTTGGCCATCCACCGCACCTCAGAAATTGTTTCTGTCCTATCAAGCTGAGAAGGTGACCCATATTCACTATGGAAAACTGCATGAATGTTTGATGGATTTGCATCCTTATAAAACTCTATATTAAGTGCTTTTATTTCAGGCCATGTTAGTTATAAATTCTATTTTCAGCAGGAAAGTGTACCAAAAAATGTAGATTGAACTTTACATTTAAAATAAATAGCTAGGAGTCTCTTAAAATACTTAAGATGTAAATGAACAGACAAATCCCATTCCTTATGCCAAGTGTGATAAAGTGGAATTGGTACCTAGGTGTCCCATGACAGACACATACCTCCAGGCTGTGGTACTACTTTACTGCCATTGCTGAAGTGTTATGGCAACAGCATCTGCAGTAGTGCCTGAATTTGCTGCACTCCCCCTTACAGGGAGCCAGGAGGAACAACATAGGAAGAATGGTTGGCTGATCTACATTGTTGCAGATCCACAGGCCCCACCCCCCTTTGCTTTATGCATTGCAGAGTACAATTCCACAGGATACAGACTCTGTTTGAGACCTCCCATAGTCTTGTTCCTAACACAATGGAACTGGTGTCCTCTCTGCCTGAGGTGGTGGGGTGGGGAGGGAGCAGGAATTTTCCCTTTTCCAAACAGACTTACATTATAACAGTACAACCTACCCAGAGGTGTACTGAGTGCATGAGCTTTTGAGGAGAAGTTCATTCCTATGCAGAAGGCCAACACAAGGCCCATTGCCAGGAGTAAGTGCTCGCAGCTAGCTTGCTTACCTGCAAGCTCACCTTAACACCAGCATAGACAGTCTAATGCAGGGGTAGGCAACCTATGGCATGGGTGCCAAAGACGGCACGCGAGCTGATTTTCAGTGGCACTCACACTGCCCAGGTCCTGGCCACTGGTCCAGGGGGCTCTGCATTTTAATTTAGTTTTAAATGAAGCTTCTTAAACATTTAAAAAACCTTATTTACTTTACATACAACAATAGTTTAGTTATATATTATAGACTTCTAGAAAGAGACCTTCTAAAAATGTTAAAATGTATTACTGGCACGCGAAACCTTAAATTAGAGTGAATAAATGAAGACTCGGCACACCACTTCTGAAAGGTTGCCGACCCCTGGTCTAATGAGTACAACTGGGCCCAATTTAGCTGCATGATTGGCCCAACCACCCAACTGGCTGAGGGGATCAGCAGACCTGCTCTTAACACCAACAGCAGGCTACTGGCTGTTGAAAGTGTGTGCCTGAGGTTATGTTAGTTCCTGCTTTGGACCCAGCTCTACTCCTGCCTTCCCTGCCTCTGACCCTTGGTTCAGATTCCTAATTCTGGCTCTGGCTTGACCCCTGGCTCTGATTCTGACCCTCAGTTCTGTTTCCTTCTCTGGCTACTAGGCCAGACCACCCATGTCTCAGTCCCTAACACTGATGCATCACTTATACTCTCAAAAATAGAGCTTAAGCGAGGCTTGGCTGGTGCACAGGCCTCAAGCTGGCACTCTGCACGGGGTGAATTTCACCACTGGTGAATACTCACACATGATGTCATCCCTTCTGCAGTTTATTTTGCAGACTCTCAGACCATAATGTACAGCAGGGTTGGTTTTTTTTAAACTAAAACAGAAAAAACTACCATATATCTAGATATTGCTATTGAAATATTGGCTACTTGGCCTACACAGCAAGTTTCAAAACAAGGCTCACCTCTGCATTGACATCCTGACAGCTCCCCAAGGAGTAAATATAGTCTCTCTTCAACAGCATCATGACTGTAAAAACGCTTTTTATTTTCCTTGCAGATAAAGTTGTGCAAATGGGCATGTAAACAGTCCACAGCAATTCCATCAGGGGCATGTGTTATGCATTTTAAAGTCTGCCTCAATATGCAAACACATGATTGGCTGCAGGGTTTTATTGTGTCGGCCTTTTGGTGCTACAGAACAAGGGGGGGGGAGGAAACAAAGGAAATTAAACCACAAAGCCTACTTTCAAATATTATCGGTGCTGCCATAGTGGAGCATCATTGGCCTCCCTTGTCTGGTATGCTGCCTCCAGCAGTGGTTAAATACCTGGTGATTCAGAGCAAGGAGAATGGAGAACACAATGAACCTGGCAGTTGTGGGATGGAATATTATATAGAGAAAAGGGGGAGGAATTATTTCCTCCCCACACCAGTTGATCAGTTTACACCCTGAAGCATGAGGTTTGAGATGCTGGGTTTCTTGCTCTAGCTGACATAGCTATGGATGTTATTTCTGTATATAATTCAGTTTGGAAACCTACCAGGTTTCACTCAAATCCACATAAGTCAGGAAATGCAGAGTTATGGCATATGGTAGTGAGCATTGGGCACTCAAAAGCCTGCACAGAGCTTTCCATTTATTCTCAGAAGCACAAGGTGTTGGCCATGGTTGAATGTATATACTGGAGCCGGAAGGTGGAAATTCCAGCTTATGCTAGCTCTGATTGAGCTAAAAATAGAAGTGTCCCATGGTGGTAGGAGCAGCAGGAGGAGCTAGCCATCTTGAGTACATCTAGTTTCTCAGATGGGATTTTACTCGGGTAGCTAGCGTGTCCCCTGCTCATGTTGCTGTGGCTACACTTCTGTTTTTAGCGCACTGTCTCCAGCTCCAGGGTAAACAGAGTCTCCGATGCACCAGGTTCTTAGCTTTGCAAGCCAGAGGCACAGAAGGCTTCCCCCGTTGCATCTTCAACCGCCAAAGTCTGATTCTCCACTGTCCTGCACCTTGTGTTACCATTTATACCTGGGCAAAATGGGTGCAAAAGGAATCGGAATGGTAGAGTTTTATACACACTTTGCTCAGGTGTAAATGTCAGCAAAAGGTGAAAGTGGAGAGACCCATTGACTTGAATGGAGTTATTTCTGATTAACATTGGTATAAGTGAGGCCACAGTCTCTGCCACACCTAGCAAAAGCTGGGCTCAGCAGGAGGGGGTGGGGCAATGTCAGGTAACTGGCTACAGCTCCCTGACTGCGAGGCCAACTTTGTACCATTCCCAGTGCTGGTTGAATTAAGGCGGGGGTTCTCAAACTTCATTGCACCACGACCCCCTTCTGGCAACAAAAATTACTACATGACCCCACTGGGGGGGGTGAGGGAGGGGACTGCTCAAGCCCTGCTGTCCCAGGTGGTGTAGCCAAAGCCTGAGCCCCACTGTCCTGGGTGGGGAGGCCAAAGTCAAAGCCCAGTGGCTTCAGCCCCAGGCAGGGAGCCTGGAACCTAAGCCCTGCTGCCCAGGGCTGAAGCCCTTGGGCTGTGGGGCTCGGACTTTGGCTTTGGCCCCGGGCCCCAGCAAGTCTAACGCCAGCCCTGGTAACCCCATTAAAATGGGGTCATGATCCACTTTGGGGTCCCGACCCCTAGTTTGAGAACCGCTTTTAAGAGCAGCCTGAGGAGAGCCAGAGTACAGCACAGTCCAGTCATTCCCCCTACACGGCAGGTAGGCGGCGTAGCAGCCAGCTGTCAGCTCTGTCCCTGCTAGGGAGTTGTAGCTGGGCTCTGATTCCTTTGCCTCGCTTGAGCAGTGCAAAGGGAACCAAGTGGCTCAGAGAATCTGGATCCCTGTGTTCCACTACAAATTAAAATTATCCTGCACATATAATATCAGAACTAAACAGCATTTTTGTAATACATCCCAATTCATCCAGTTATTCCTCGAGTTAACTGAGGTTCATGTGATTTTCCACAGAAAACTAGAGAGTTTGAATTCAGAGTGGCCAGGGTCCTATGAGAGCTTTGTGGGACTCCACCTCTTGGCTTCCGTTGCACACAGACTGAATTAAGTACTCTCAAAGCAAAGATGTTAACATGCCAGAGAACTGGCTTAAGAAAAATCATGCAGGAAAACCAGGCAGATATAGGTGCCATCATTGACATTCCAAGTTAACTATGTTCATTATATGTTTCACAATATCAGAGGAGCTAGGGTTGGATGGAGAATTTGAATCCTTTGGAGCATATCAGATTTAATTATTCTCAACTGCACAGTGTCTTTTTTTGTCTCTTCTCTTGACTTTCTTCTTGCAAAGGATTTATTTCCAAAAGACTCCAGGAAGCCAGCACAGCTTCTTAGACTAGCTATTATCCTGAGTCACTTCCTACAATAGTCTAATACAACTTTTAAGACAACCTCGTCTGTGAGCATAGGTCGGAGTATATCTATAGTCCGTGGAGCTGCATCAACATACCTGAAAGGAGTATCTGTTGATAACTAGTTATATTATACACACACAAAACCCACATAAAAAATCAAGGTTGCAAAGTCAACGATTGAAAAATTAGATCTCAGATTTATAGCTGCCCATGCAAACTTAGGTCAGCCTCATTATGATACAGTTTTATCCAGCACCATGTAGGAAGCCTGTAGCAGACTCAACAGAGTCAAGCATAGAATGCAGCTCTCGGTGTCAGGCCAAGGCTTTAATCACAAACCAACCCTTTTGCTCCTTGCAGCCTTTTGCCACGTTTGATATTCATCCTGTGCACTAAATGAGGCAGGACTTCTGTAGAAAAAATGATATGTGATCAACCTGAGACTGTGCTATAATGCAAGGGGGCAGCGTTAAAGTTGTGTGGGCAACTTTAATTCTGGCATGTCTATACTCTTGAGTACTTGGCTAAACACCCTTCGTGTTCTTTTACCATAGTGTTGTGTATGGAATTTGATAGGCTTTTTAAAAAGAAAACAGACCCACTATCAAAATTCTATCATGTGCAATCAAAAAACCCCACTTATTGGTCATCAGCCCCAGGACCTCTAGATTCACCACACCACCTTTTCCCATTTGAACAAAAGGAGCAATGGCTAGCAATAGGAGGCTGCTATGCTCTATGTGGATCAGCCATTACACAGTGATGTGACATACCCTTTGGCAATGTGTTTTCGAACTATTCGCTAGACAACATAAGAACATTGGGAATCAGGATTTCTGGGTTCTATTTCTGGCTGTGCAGGAGAGTGTGGTCTAGTGGTTACAGTCAGCATAGCCAATCACATATATTTGGCTTATCCATTCTGAAAGGCAGTGCAACTAACTGAATCAGACTTGACTCTGCCATATTAGAGATTTAGGTTTAATTACCAGGTCTGCCAACACTGAATTTGTGAAATCTTAGTTACTCCATCTGCAAAGTGGGGCAATTATACTTGTCTGCCTACGATGACAGGAGCATGAGACCTTGATCAATATTAATTCTGTGCATGTCACAACATTTACAAACACCAGTCAGTAGAAGAAGTGAGATATGATATCAGGGCCTCCTTGCTCCCAGCCCAACACTCCTATTACATATCACATGTGAAGAAGTGATATCCATAAATGTATTTGTCATGTATAAGGCTTCGATTTAATCATGGGTATTTTTAGTAAAAGTCATGGACAGGTCATGGGCAAGAAACAAAAAATCACGGTCTGTAAACTGTCCATGACTTATACCATAAATACCCGTGATTGAATCTTATGGAGGGTGCCGGGGGCGGGGGGGAGAGCCTCGGAGGACCCACAGCACCAGTTGCAGGAGGGAAGCCCTAGTGGGCCCGCTGCCAGGGGGAGCCCCAGGGGGCCAGCGGCTGCTCCAGCTGCTGCCGGAGGCGGTGAGCTCCGGGGGACCAGCGGCTGCCCTGGCCAATGAGGGAGCAGGGAGCCCCAGGGGGACAGCTGCTGCTCTGGACACCTAGGGACTACTGCTGGGAGCTGCTGAGCTGCAGCTGCTCCTGGCACCCTGGGACCGCTGCTCAGGTTGGTTCCTGGGGCCAGCGCATTGACCGCTGGTCAGGGGGTCCCTGGAGCCGGCTGCCGGGGGCTGCCAGAGCAGCAGCTGGTGTGGCTGGCTGCAGAGCTGCTCCAGCAGCGGACGGTGTGGCTGCCAGCCACACCGGCTGCTGCAGAAGTCATGGAGATCGCAGGAAGTCACGGAATCCATGACTTCTGCAACCTCCATGACAAACACGGAGCCCTAATCGTGTATCTTTAACCTCCTCATCTGCCATTTGCCCAATAATCTACTCACATGATTTAAGGTTCAACCTTAAAGCCTTTGAACTCTGGGATATTTGTCTCTTCAGGTGGATGAAAACCAGGCCTACAAGGTAAATGGATGGTTGAGGCTTTGGCAGTAGGGTAAGAACTTGCAGAATACAAGTTTGGATTCTGGACTCCTGGGGAAGCAAGTACCTGGGATCAGCACCATCAGACCACTGGAGAGGAGAGACAAGAATAACAGATCTAAAAGTGTACATTAAGGCTCAAACCACAGATGTTCTGAGCACTTTCAACTCCTATTGACTTCTATTATCTTTGAGTATGCTCAGGACTTCACTGAGTCAGGTCTCTTATATTTAAGGCTAGCCCTGATTATTACCTAGCAGACAGAAGGGAAAAAATGTCACTGCACAGCAGGTTGTGATAGGACTCCCAGGGAGGCTAATGATATCATTAAACTGTTATTACCACTTTGTACTGGGACTGCACAGCTGCAAGACTTGAGCCTCCCGGGGGACAAGAATGAGCACGTGTTCATAGCTTCCTGAAGAAAGAGTGAGACAACTGCTGAAAAATGTATCACAGGTAGTTACAAGTATGTGCTACAAGCCTTCCTGGAGACACCAAGAAAAAAAGCGTAAAAGTTCATGGGTTAAATTCAGAATCAGTAAGTGGGTGTAATGCCCATTGACTTCAGTAGAATGGTATCCATTTACATCAGGTCTGAATTTGGCCCCACTGATCACATTTTCTTTAGCCAGCAGTTGGTGCAATGTATCCTGGCTTAAGGAACTGAAAGAGAGGGAACAAGAGAGGTTTTAAAACCTGACTGCAGCAGGAAGAGCAAGAGACATATTCCAGAGTGAGTATGGGTATATGTATGCATTTATTCAAACTGGTTTGAAAAAGAACATATCTAAATCTATACCTTAACCTGGACTGGGTCCTTGTGCAGGTTCAAAAATGTTTTGACAAACTGTATTTATTATTATTCAATTTCATTAACCTAAGCCTGATGGTGGACCCCTTGGGTCTTAGGGTCTGCTCCTGTGAGATCCTGAGCATCCACTGAGAGAGGCTGAAGTCAATAGGAGTTGGTGCACTTAGCACCTCCTAAGATCAATCCCTAATATATTTTCAATTGTGCTTATGAATCAGGCTCTTTTGTGCTAATGTTGCAGTTTCCAGCAGAACCAGAGACACCTATAAAAAGTGAGGGATGGGTGCACTCAGTCAGGTAAAATATAAAGAGTCATCCCAAACATTTTCACTACAATCATGCATCCATCTTCTCAGGGTCAAATATGGTTAGTTAACTCTTCCCGGATTTCCTTGCACTGTTTCCTGCTGAGATGGGAAGCGGGGAGTGCTGAAATATTATGAAACAGGGTTCTTAGAGGGTTTCTAGCCTGACCAAATGGCCAGACAGGAAGATCCAGAAATTTGGTAGGTTGGTTCCCACAATTTATCCAGACCAATTTTGTGAATTCAGGAGGTTCAAGCAGTATAATTAAACTTGAGATGAATTTGGTATAGTGGCCAAAGCACAGGATTAGGATAAATTGGTTCTGCCATGGAGTTACTGTGTTTTTGGGCAGGCCACTTAACCTCTCTGTGCCTCAGTTTCTTCATGTGCAAAATAGGGACAACAACATTAACCTACTCAACAAGGGTGTTGTGAGGATAAATTCATTAATGTTGGTAAAGTTCTCTGATATCCACAGATTGAAGGTGCTAGAAGACAGCAAATTACTCTTAATACTTAAGCTTTGGGGTGCTTTGCTTGTCTGAACTAAGCCTAAAATTTACAAAATCACTAATAAAATACATGTATACTGTTGAGAAGTTAAAAAAGTAAACTTATAGCAAGTCTCCTCCCTCTGTGCATGTTTCCAAATTACCCTATTTTACAGGGTTTCAGACAGTTTGTTTCTAATGGGCCAAAGCCAACAACAACCAAGTAATCATTTGTTACTCTCCTTTGCCTTCATTAACATCTTGATCGTATAAACCATTCAGTAATCTAAAGAAATAGCTAGAGTCTGTGCAAATACCTTTCTCTGTGCACGTCACTAGAAAACCAGAAGCTTAACTAACTCACAGTACCTCACGTTAGTTTATAGAAAAGGGGGATCACTTATATCACTCCAAACATTAGCAACATGTTCAATTGTGCACGTCTCTCCACTCTGTTCTGTTTTGGGATGCTGATTCTGTTGGTTTTCAGAATAACATTGATGTGTGCACAGGGGAAAGGTCAGTGAAGGCCAGAGTAGTCAAAGCAGACAAGGCAAGAATAAAATGTTGATTTCCAGGAATTAGATTTGTTTAGGAAAATACCAAGAACACATGCACAGAAGGTAATAACTGCAAGCCCCCAGGATATTCCAACTCTGAAGGAACAGGAGGTTTTAACTAGGGTGACCAGACAGCAAGTGTGAAAAATCAGGACAGAGAGCAGGAGATAATACGAGCCTATATAAGAAAAAGACCCAAAAATCGGGACTGTCCCTATAAAATCGGGACATCTGGTCACCCTAGTTTTAATACAGAAAAAAGTTGACAAGAGTAAATAAATTACTACATTTTTAAAGTCAGTCTTGACAATTTAAATTAATTGTAGAACTAGTATTCAGATTAAATATGGGACCTTCCTTGGACTATTTTATAAATAGCCATATACGTTGCTGTTTAAAGGACTTTGCATGAAACTCATAATGACACCAATAAGTCATCTGTCAAGGATTGGCTGTGTACTCTGAGGCATAACACCTAATGGTGAGAGATCCAGGGTTGATTTATCTGGCTGTTACAGCCAAAGGTAGCACTGCCCACTGGCAAGAGTCCAAAGGCTGTTCCACCTAGCTGCTACAGTTCAGGGGTAGCGTTGCCTCCTGGCAAGAGTAGGGAGGAATAGGGGAACCCAGGCCCACCCTACTCCACTGGGTTCTGACCCAGGGCCCTTGAAAACAGTTGCCTTCATAGAAGGGTCAGGGCCTGATACCCCAAAACCCACTCTCTAGGTCACTTCCTACACTTGTTCCAGTCCCTGCAGCAGCATCATGGGCTGAACGTGGGATCCCTCCTGTGTTTCCCTCCAGTATGTCTCTGCATTCTCTCCCACTGGCTCTGGATAGTCATCACCCTTGACGCTTGTGGTCAGCTGGCTCCCAGAGGCTTTGCTATGAGGCTCAGTCCTAGCAACGTGGAACCCTGGCAGCTTCCCAGCAGGAGTCTGCTGCACTCAACTGCTCTCCTCCCTGGTTCACCCAGACCAGCTGAGTCATTCCCTTTTAAATGCTCCTTCCATTGGGAGCATGCCCAGCAGAGGCAAGGGAGTGTTGCCTCTTAGGCCCAGAGCAGCTCCGTAACCCTCGCCTCACTAGTATGGGGTTGGTACACCCCGTCACAGCATCTATGTGTAGGACAAGGTAAGAGGGAAAGAATACCACGCATGGCACTTTCTTATAAGAGAGGTACGGTACACTGAGATACAACTCTTATAAGAGGAGTAGTTTTTTTCCTTAATGTCCCTGACCTAAATGTCTAATCCTCCCATCCACCTGGCTGCTGCCCTCCATCTCAAAGACGTCTGAATTTCCGTGCTGTTATCCATAGAAGGTGAAATCTTTCCAGGCACCCCCCTTGGATACAAACTACAGAAAGGCCACTTTTTTGCTGTGGAAAGAGGGGGAGTACCAGGCTGTGGACAGCCCATGCAGGTTGACTTTGCAATCCCCTGCATACTTTTGAGTAATGGTCTGTGGAGGGTCTCCTTGGTCGACTTCAGTGCAGGGAGGTTGTAGACACACTGTGGAAATGGTGGGGCAACAAATTCAGTTTTACTGTAACTTCTGAATGACATATTTTTTTAATTGTGCTCATAGCTATAATTTCCTGTTTTGTAAATATTCAGAAAGCCATAGCTCACCCCCCCACCCCTCTTTTGTAAGAAGCAGGTAACCAATATCCACGAAAAAGAGCTGGAATTTTGTAGCTTATTTTCATGTAAACCTGTTTGAGGTTTTACTCCTACTCGTAGGGGCAGCCAGAGGGCCCACTCCACATGCTGCCCCTGCCTCAAGAGCTGCCTCTGCAGCTGCCATTGGCCAGGAACTGCGGCCAATGGGAGCTGCAGCGGCGGTGCCTGTGGACGGGTCAGCACACAGAGATGCCTGGCCATGCCTCCGTGTAGAAGCTGGAGCGGGGGACATGCTGCTGCTTCCGGAAGCTGCTTGAGGTAAACCGCGGCCCGGAACCTCCACCCCAACCCCCTCCCATGCCCCAACCCCCTGCTCCAGCCCTGATCCCCCTCCTGCCCTCCGAACCCCTCAGTCCCAGCCGGAAGCACCCTCCTGCACCCCAACCCCTCATCCCCAGCCCCACCGCAGAGCCTTCACTCCCAGATGGAGCCCTCACCCACTCCTGCACCTCAACCCTAATTTCGTGAGCATTCATGGCCCACCATACAATTTCCATACCCAGATGAGGCCCTCAGGCCAAAAATTTGCCCACCCCTGTTCTAGAGCTTCATTCCATAATGTGCACAGTGAATAATGATCTAGTCTAATCCTCTTCCAAGATGCTAGGCAGCCCCTTCTACCATTGTTTGTCACTGTATGTTATTAAGGGCCTGATCCTGCTATTTAGGGTCAATGGTGAAATTCCCACTGATTGCTATGGTGCAGGATCAAGCCCTACGCACATTAACAACTGCCCACAGCTACTGAACTACTGCCCCTATTGCTTATGTACTGGACCCAAATGACATTTCCTTGGCCTCCCCTTTTATCTTCACTCACTACATTATACTCTTCACCATCTTCTTCTGGATCATTTTCCCCATCAACTTGTCTTTTAGGGGAAATGTTTTATAGGGAAAACATGACAGCTCTGCTCTAGGCCATGAATGGACATAAAGGTTTGGCTCATGCAATAATGCATCTGCAATATTTTGCCCCAAAGTCACTTCATTTTTAATCACATCTTGCACTTGTTATCCCTGGCTACTTCACGAGCCATTGTTTATTAGAGTAGTGCCAGGGACCAGCCATGCCGAATCATGGTTCTAAGATTCTAAGATCAAGGCCCCATTGTCCTAGGCACTGTACTAAAGAACTTAGTGTAAATAGACAAGACAATGGGTAAGGCAAAGGGCACAGTGATCGATATGACTGGTGACCAACAAATCTGTTAGTTCCATTATTTTTATTTATTTATTTTAGTTGGATTTAGTTGGGGGAATGGGGATTAGCTGCTAAATAGTAAGACAAAGGGAGGGAGAAAGCAGGGGAGAGGTGGAAGTCAGGAGGAGTAGGAGCGGGGTGGGGCTGAGGTGAACAGTCTATGAGATGGGGACGGGACAGGGTTGGAGAAAACAGACAATCAGCACAGGGCAGAGACAGCACAGTCAAAATGGTGGAAAATATAATCAGTATCAGCCTTTGCTTAAGGTACTTCTGCTCTGCTGGCTTCAGTCTCTAGCTGGCTTCAGTCTCTAGTTGGCTCGCTCTGGCAGAAGAAAGGGGGATACTCCCATACAGTTTTGGGCCAGGGCGCACTGGACATATGTTGATGTTTGTTCTTCAATGGCTCTATTCCCTCCTCTCTGTAGAAATCTCAGAGGGTGATCGTGAGCAAATGTTCAACCACACCAAGGATCCTCTCTTGTCGATTCCCACAGGGTCTCATTCAATCAGTCATCACCCTCAACGTGTATATGACACTGCTAAGGGAAATTGCAAAGGTACTTTGGGCTACAGTAGCACCAGTATGCTAATGACTCTTCTCCTTTTAACCTGTTCTGGATTATCCAACTTCTTTGCTTTCCCACTTGCTTGGTCAGAGGGACCAGAAAGAGAATGTCTTTATTTGATGATGGGAACATCATCTCTAATTATTCTCTACACAGTGTTCTCTAATTCCTAGGGACCTTGGGGAGCAGAATGTAAATTAGAGCAGCCCTGAGGCTGCTGTAACTTATGCCAGGGCCTGGAAAGTGTTCTCCCCGGGAATTGGGGTGTGCAAAGGTTACCCAACTGCAGGAGAAAGATAATTACTAATCAGGCAACAACAATAACAATAATTGAAACCAGTAAGGTTAAGCCAGTTTAACTTGTTCCTAATTAACTTGAGCTAAGCCTGAAAAAGCCACTCTTAAACCGAAGAAAAAATGTACACACTGGGATTTGCATGTGTTTAACTATATCAATGACACTGGTGCAGGTTTCCTCTATATAGAAAGCTGACATTAGTTCAACCACATGTATTTATTACTAAATGGATCTATTTAAAAGAAAAGATATCCACTTAAACACTGTGACTTCAGGAATGTTTGCCTTATAACATTTTGTTTTGTTCAACTATGCATATAATTCACCTAAAGAGAGGATTATAGAAGTGATCATTCTCTTTAAGGTGACAGTGCCTACTACACTAGTGCAGTCTACCTTGTAAAAAAGCATTAAAGCCTACTCTACATATTTGTATTTATGGAGAACATTTATGTTCAACATTAACAAAAGGGCATATGATGTGGTGTTCTACTCATTGCTGGACAGCGCCTCCTCCTGGTGGTTCCTGGGGATTGGCTCTGCACGGCGGATGCCCTTCCCTGCAGTTGTATTCCATCTCACTGTCTCAGTCTGTAGCCTTTCTTTCGCTCCAGGAGCTGCTGCAGGCTCATTGTGACTCTGCCCTCTGGCCAGGTCACTCAGTGGTTTCCCTTCCTAAGGTAGAGTCCTTCAAAGTCTCTTCTCTTCAAGGGACATTCGGCGGTCCTCGGGCCCAGTGCCATGACCCAGTCACTCCTGAAATCTTCTGGTTCACTGCCCTGCCAGTGCCACTTCCCCAGGTAAGGAAAACCTGATAAAGCACTGGGAGGGAGAGTTTGTATGTTCTGCTCTCCACTCTACTATTAAGATGTCAAGTGGTCTTGAGCAAGATTACTTCACCTCTGCATTCTTCAGTTTACTCATATATCAAATAAATAGCTATAACAATACATATCTAATGTACTTCTCTGGGATGCTTCAAAGCCTAGTGGGCCAAATACAGCCCTAAAATGGAAGGGATGTAATTCCACTTACACTAGGACTAAAACTGACCAATTTGGAAAGTGCTTTGGGATCCCTGAAAAGAGGTACTATGTAAGCACAGGTCATTATTAAATATGTGATCAGTTATATTATATTAAATACTAAATCAGTGATAGTATTTAGAATGAATGCACTAAAGCCCAGATTTTTAAAGGTATTTAGGTGTGGCTGTGCTCAGCATCACAATGCCGAATTCATTTAGGAGTCTACATCTCTTTTTTTTTCCCAAGAACCCAAATCCCTTTTGAAAATGAGCTTTAGGCTCTAAGGCAGTTAAGTGTTGCGACGCTGAATGCAGCATCATAAGATACCTTTACAACCCTTGGCCTAATGACTCTCATACAGTATAAGCACCCTGGACAACAAACAGAGTTTACTCCTGGGGGAATTCTGCACCACTGTGCAATGCAGAATTTTGCAGAAATTAACGTTGTGCGCGCCGAATTTCGTTTCCCCCACAGGAATGGGCTGCAGTGCTCCTAGCCGTCACTCGGGGCCACTGGACTCAGCAGAGGCCAGCTTGCACATAGAAGACACTTCTGGGCGGAAGGAGAGGGAGCTAGAGGGTTCCTGGCAGCTGTAGTTCCCAGCATGCCCTGAGGGAAGGAGAGGGCGGCACGCAGGAAACTCCATGCAAGCCTGGGACCGAGCATCAGGCTGTTTCTCCCTCTGGATCTCTGGGGCATGAGGGGGACAGGTGTCTGGGCAAGAGGGGGCCCTGCAGCTGGGCTCGGGGGCAGGGGAAGGGTGTGGATATCTGGGTTGGGAAGGCCCCTCGGTGCGGCTCTGGGAATGAGGGGGTTGGGGTGTTTTGGCTGGGGGGAGCCCCGCAGCTGGGCTCTGCGGGTGGGGAAGGGGGCAGAGAAACAGGAACTGGGTTGTCATAGGAGTTTCTTTAACTCTCTACTCCTGGGGGAATTTTTGTGTGTGTCTGTATTGTTACAGACATACTTGCTGACAGGTATTTTGAAATAAATTACCAAAATAATTGAAACTGGCATGATTATGTAGTGTTATTTTGACAAATAAAATTTGCAGAATTTTGCAGAATTTGAAAATATTGTGTGCAGAATTTTCAATTTTTTGTCGCAGAATTTTTAATTTTTTGGTGAAGAATGCCCCCAGGAGTGAGAGTTCTTAGCAGTGACTGGGTGTGCAGTTGGGCACCCTCCTGCTGTCTTTCTGAAGGAAAGTTAGTGGTCAGGATAGAGATGCAAAGTCAAAGTTAGGTAAATAAATGAACATTTTTTTAAAGAAGCCTTTTTGACTACTGGTGAATCAGACAGAAAGTCTGCCTCTGCACAGTGGCGAGCAAATGATGTCTGCAGCCGCTGTTACCCATTTATAGGATTTCTCAACTACCAGACTGGGCACACAGTACTAGCATATGACAAAATCACTCAGCACTGAATATACTTGGCACTTGGGGCCTGAATGAGCTACATTAGTTGGTTTATTTTAAATGAAAAGTTGGAAGCTGCCAAATAAACAAATCTGAAAACCTAATTCTTTTTTCCTCATTATTTTAAAATATGTAGCCTTGTAAAAAAAATTAGATTGCATAAACACTGTTGGAAAGTGCCTTAATAAAAAGTCTTCTATTTTGTTTCAAAGAGTCTGAGAACGTTTCTAATTTGCACATTTCTTTTACGCTGATGTTCCCCTCGGTCTGTTTTAGAGTATGGTAAGAATTATTTTCAGGAGCCGTTAAGACTCTGTGTGCTTCAGTAACAGAATGTATGTGTCATACACACTCACAGAATTATGAAATAAATTAAAGCCACACTCTGGCTTAAGAAAACCCAGTTACCCCTTAGAATACCTCTGTTTCCTCCTCTTTGCAATAGGGGTAAGCACCCTCTGTGAGGCTAATTTGTTAATGTTTGACATCCAGGATGGAAGGCACTAGAGATGTACAAGAAGCTATTATTATATCCATGCAATGGCCCCAACAAACTTACATGTATACTCATGTTTTCATTGCAACTGATGCTCTAGGTCAAATTTTAAGTGGGTGCTATATCTCTCCTTAGTTTCAATTGTGCTCTTATAGCAGGGACATTTCTGAATATATCCTCCTTCAGTTCTACCATCTTCTTAGTGCAACAACTCTGCTTCTGCAACTTAACTGAATACCATGCCCACGATCCCAGCTGCCTTTGACTCAAACTCTCCCCTCCTCCTCCCTCCACATTTTTCCCAGCACAGCATGCCACCAAGTTCTTCCAAGAGAAAACTGGCAAATACGTAACCTTCCTCTGCCCCTCAGTGTGCCTTCCCTTCCTCTCCTACAACTCTCTCCTCCTTCTCCACTGTCACAGATGCTGAAGTTTCTTACCTGCTCTCCTCTAACCGTTCCATTTGCCCTACTCACCCCATCCCATCTCCTGCACTCTCTTGCACCCAGTCTCAGTCCTCTCCCTTGCTCTTTTGCTTACCCTCTCTCTCCCCTCTGGCTCTTTCCCCTTACATTACAAACTTGCTCTAGTCTCTCCCATCTTTTGCTTCTCCAGCAACCAGGCCTTCTCCCGCTCATCTCTAAGCTTGTTGAAGGCACTGTCTACAACTGCTGTCTGGAATTCTCCTCCAATTTCATCCTAGACCCTCTCCAATCTGGATTCCACCCCTTTCACTCCACTGAAACCACACTCGCTAAAATCTCTGTTGCCTGATCTAGGAACTGTGTACTAATTATATTGATTACTTAAGAATTTCTAGTTAATACTCTGAGTTTTCATAGGTTCTTGTCCCAAGATCAGGCCCAGGATTATTAGAATTACTGTTAAATTGGGAAGACCGACATGCATGATTGCAACGCTCATACTTAGGAAAAACCTTCTATGCTTGTAATAGTTTTATTAATACAGTTAACAAAGTTATAAACACTCCAAGCGATCAAGGCAGATAAAGATAATTCAAAATGTGCACCTGAGCATCTGTATACTTGCAATATCCCTTACAGAACAATCTGAAGTGTTAGCATTATATTCTCCATCATCAGCATCTTACTCCTCACCATCACCAGTGGTCATCATCCTGGCATCTCCCATCAGCTACAACTTCCAAAGCAAACAAGCAGGGATACAGCTTTTATAATGTGTTATAGTGACACCACTATGCTTATTGCATATTCAATAGGGGGGGTTCATCCCCTTTTACTTATTTGTATTTCCTAACCCTACTAATATTGGGGTGCCCTTCTCCCAGAGGTTACCAGTCCATTTACCTCCAGCTTATTAGCATATATGTCAGGTCAGTTCAGTTACCACGATACTCTTATGGTCCGACATCTACAGATGTTCCTAACTTTAAAATATACCAAACTGGTATAATCTAGCATCTTGTGGTGTCCTGTCAGCAGTTTAGTTACTACAACATTCTCTTTTGTGATACCTTATGATCTAGAGTTACTCCTGATTGACTACTTATGGTAAGGTTTTTGGGGTCTTCTGCCTTGATTAGTTTAGCTAAGCTATTGTATTACAGACGTCAAAGATTGTAAGCTCATTGCATTACTGCCTTAACTTATGCCTATTCCTTACCTATAAGCTATATTGCTAATGACCTTTTCTTAGACAAAGTTCAGAACTAGTACTCCAACCTCACCCTCCTTGACCTGTCCACCGCCTTTGACACCATTGATCATGCTCTTCTTCCTGAAATCTTGTCCTCCCCTTGGCTTCCATGATTCTATTCTCTCCTGATTCTCCCATCTCTTTAATCACTCCTTCAGCATGTCCTTCGGAGGATCCTCCTCATACTCCTCTAACTTTCTGTGAAGGTTCCACAGGGCTCTGTCCATGGTCGCCTTCTTGTCTCCTTTTACACCTTATCTCTGGATAATCTCATTGACAAACAAAAATTCAACTACTGTCTCTGTGCTGATGACTCATCAATCTACCTCTCCACTCCATAGCTGCCTCCTTCTGTCCAAACTACAATCTTAAGCTCTAACACAGGAGTCAGCAACCTTTCAGAAGTGCTGTGCCGAGTCTTCATTTATTCACTCTAATTTAAGGTTTCAAATGCCAGTAATACATTTTAACGTTTTTAGAAGGTCTCTTTCTATAAGTGTATGATATATAACTAAACTATTGTTGTATGTAAAGTAAATAAGGTTTTTAAAATGTTTAAGAAACTTCATTTAAAATTAAATTAAAATGCAGAGCCCCCCGGACCGGTGTCCAGGACCCGGGCAGCGTGAGTGCCACAGAAAATCAGCTCGCGTGCCGCCTTTGGCAGCGTGCCATCAGTTGCCTACCCCTGCTCTAACATCTGCCCAGGGATGTCTAGCCATTAGCTCAAGCACAACATGGCTAAATAGAGTTCCTAATCTTCTCTCCAGCAGGCACTCCCCACTACTACTGTTTTTGATCACTGCGGACACCACCACTACCTAAGGCTCCTAGGTGCTATGATATTCAAAATAATAAATACAAAATAACAACATTGCTCAGTCCTTTGCTGAGGCTGATAGAGTGTCTTTTTCATGGAATAGAAGAGATAGATTTGTCTTGTAATGAATAGAAAATGGATTATTTATGGAGGCCAGTGGACACAGACAGAAACTTGCAGGTCTCTTTGGTTCTCAGACTGACAAATATAGCCTTTACTGCCCAGGGTCACCCCACACTAGAGTTGCCCCAAGGAAGGAGAAGGTTCAGGACTGGAGATTGGAATGGGAAGGTTCACAAAGAGATATTGATTTTAGAAATTTGCCTCATTATGAAATAGCTGAGAACCACTGTTAGAAATGTATCAGAGGGGTAGCCGTGTTAGTCTGGATCTGTAAAAAGCAGTAGAGAGTCCTGTGGCACCTTTAAGACTAACAGATGTATTGGAGCATAAGCTTTTGTGGGTGAATACCCACTTCGCATGCGTCTGACGAAGTGGGTATTCACCCACAAAAGCTTATGCTCCAATACATCTGTTAGTCTTAAAGGTGCCACAGGACTCTCTGTTACTGTTAGAAATGTGCATGGGGTAGAGAGCTTGAGTTGAGGAATCAATTCAGATACCATCAGCACTGCACTAAAAGTGTGTTAATTTAAGCCTACTATCAATGTAGTTTCCAACAGGGGACTCAGTTGATCATTTAGAAAAAAAAATCTTCAGCCAAAAATTTTATTGGCTGCTGAAGCAGTCCTAGGAGTCCCTTATTTTGCTCCATATTCTTTCATATGTTTTTCATTTGCTTTATAAAAATTCCAAAATGAATAAAAACAAAAAAGCACTTAGGAGGGTATTTTAAGATTTTCCCAGTCTTGGCTTTGTCTAACAATACATAAATTTTTAGAAAAATATAAATCTGTTTGGTAAGAATGCCATGAAATGGACAAAAGAGGAGGAATATTTCAAGACACTTGCCAAGCTTAACCATTACACGTGCAGAGATGTAGCTTTGTCTTCAAGGAGAGAGAATGTAACAATAGTTTGACAAGGGGAGTGGACTATTCCATTTCCTCTCAGTGGGCTGTTAATACCAGACTGGTGCTGACAATTTAAATGTCAATGCTGTTAACTATTTCACTGATGAACATTTAGGATAAAACACCTATATATTCTGGGATGGTGGGTGGAGTTTGGGATCATGAGTAGAGCTTGTGTGGAGTATCAGTACTACTTCACCCTACACCTGCTCCCAACCCCAAATTTTCAAGTATCTTCTATGAATACAGATTGTAGTCCCCGGTAGAGTTTGTATTAGATGCTAAACTTGTTGCATTTGAACTTTGAAATATTGTTCATTTAAAAAGGGACAAGAGGTTGTCTGGCCCTGTGGAAGACCTACAGATAACACCAGGTTTCCCAGGAGTTGGATGATGAGACAAATTAGTCTTTGACAGAAGAGCTTTGGCCCTGCATCCATCCATCTGATCCATGGAAAGATTTTAGTGTTCTAGCTTCTAATCATCATCCCAGCCAAAGAGCCATGGTAGCTGCCAAGAATAAGTAAAGCCTGTGAAATGTAAAACTTACAAAAAATAAAAATAAAAGTTTGGGCTACTATGAAACTTACAAGGCTGTTTATTTGGAGGCACATTAGGTTGCTAGGTGACATCATGGAATATCATCCCTGAACTTCCAGTTTCCAGTATATATTGTGATCCAGATTACTTTTTAATCAGATGAAAAATAGAGGAGCCAAAGGGAAGATTAGTTATAATATTTAAACTACTCATTCAAAATTCTATAGGCAATTTTTTAACATAAAATTACCAGAAATTGGAACTTACATATAAGCTGCAACCCTACAATATCCTCATTTGATAGAGTTGTTGGAATACTGTAGTATAGTGAACTTTTTCAAAAACAGTAGCTGATAGTATGATAGGTGTACCCAAACTCATAGACAAGAGCTGAAGGCTCTTCAGCTACTAGGCTTAGTCATCTGGTACATTCCCAATAAGCAGTCTAGCACATACCTCAAAAGGCTGATTTACTACAGCTGACAGAAAAGAAAGCCCTAAATTCCCCTAAACACTAAGTTAGGGTCAGTCCACAGGAGAGCTAGGTCTTCTTGGACCTACTGTCCAGTGTGCTGCAGCTAGTTGAGGAAAATTATTTTGAGGAAAATCAGGTATCACCTACAGGTTCCACTGGGCAAGATTCAGTTTCATAGTCTGTTGGATCATTGGAACTCTCTACATCAGTGGTTCTCAAAGCTGGTCCGCCACTTGTTAGGGAAAGCCCCTGGCGGGCCGGGCTGGTTTGTTTACTGGCCGCCTCCGCAGGTTCAGCCGATTGCAGCTCCCACTCCGATTGCAGTTCGCCGCTCCAGGTCAATGGGGGCTGGAAAGGGCGGCCAGCACATCCCTCAGCCCGCGCCACTTCCCGCAGCCCCCATTGGCTTGGAGCAGCAAACCGCGGCCAGTGGGAGCCGCGATCAGCCGAACCTGCGGATGCAGCAGGTAAACAAACCGGCCTGGCCTGCCAGGGCGCTTACCCTGAACAAGCGGCAGACCGGCTTTGAGAATCACTGCTCTACACTGTCATCCTGATGCTGAAAAAGCTTTTTTCCATATAGTCACAATTAGGGCACAAGCCCCACCTCAGCGTCCCTGCAGTTTCCCCAAAGGCTTTGTGTACCTGTATCTAGCAGCAGGCTCCTCTTCCAACTCTAATACTACTTCCTCCTATTGCATCACCAGAGAGTCAGATCACTTCTCTCGACAGACTCTGGGTTTCCATTCCAATCCCCTCATCTTCTTGTCCAGGATTGAGGGTTGGACCTATTCTTTCCCACTCTTGTTGACCTATGACCTTGTAGTGATGGAGGGAGAAAAGTAGTGAATCTGCTGCTCAGCAGACTTGTCGCAGTTTTCTCTTTTTCACCATTCTGCCTCATGTAATTTTAAAAGTTGAAAATCTGCTGTTCCCTCCCCAAAATTGTACATATAGCTGCAGATATTTTTAAGTTCCCCACTGAATTCAAGTGTGTGAATCCTGCCACTGATATGATAAATTGGTAGCATGATGAGGTGTGCAGACTCAGCTCCATGGGGAAAGTGAAGGGGTTAATTCCTCCTCCTAAAGAGGTGCCTTGCTCTTCTACAATGAAAAGAATGAGGTTCCACCTGGGGATAATTTCTTATTGAGAGGATAAAAGCTATTGGGAGAGGGTTATATCAAGTAGTGTATTCTAAAAGCTTTTTCAGGAGGCTGGGTTAGACATAACTGTTTTTTCTCTAATGAAGGAGACAGGAGTGTCTGTTGCTTCTTTACTATGAGACCTGCTTTTGCAACTTCAAAGAAAAGAATTCCTTTAACTAGCTATTAAAAGTACAGGACCAGTTCTGTCCTCATGTGCATCTATGCACTTTTATTAAAGTCAGTGAGGTTGTAGGGGTGTAATTTAAGGAAGAATCTAACTCATTTTTTATCACTTGATGATGCAGTTGTAATGGGAATTTATTTCTCCTCTCTTGCCCCCAATCCCCTGCTGCCTGATGTGTCCTATTCCATGGAGCTTTATCTTTTTGGACTGAGCTTAGACCGAAACAGTTTTACACAGGGAATGTACATTTATTCTCAATAATGTGCTAAACATAAACATAATGCTATGTACAAATTTTACATAGCATTTCTCAGAAATAAGAGTTTTGTTTTTTCCTAAGAGGGTGTTTAAAATGGCTTTGATAATGGGCTGCTTCTTCAACGTATTATTTACTATTACAGGTGTCCCATCTGACCCTATGCACAACTCCTTTCAAAGGAACACTATGAAGAGAAATAGATTCTTGCTTACTGCTCCAGGGCTAGTGCTTGAGGAAGTTTACTGCTCCTACAAACACGTGTATGTCTCTGCCAAAGTATTTCCAGCCCATGGAGCTCTTGAGATGCTGGACCTCAAAAGGTGGGTGTTCTCTAACTCAGTGTTTTTCAACGACTGGTCCGTAGACCAGCACCAGCCCCTGAAATCTCCCTGACACAGTTTAGGAAGGCAGCAAGGTCCCTTGTATCAAAAAGGTTGAGAAACACTGCTAACTTACAAAGTTCTTTGTTCATGAATGTTAGCTTCTCAATAGTTACAAAAAAACTTAAATAATAGGGATCTATGCCATGGTTCTATTTACCAGGAAACGGCCTGATTCTCCATTGCCTTGAACCTTGGGGTTGTCAGATACATCATACAAAGTGAGCGTAAAATGCTATCAGTCTGAGTTGTTAAACATTTGAACAAGTGTTAGTGATGATACAAGAGTGCAAGAAAGTGAAGAATCATAGATGTTAAGGTCAAGAGGGACCACTGTGATTATCTAGTCTGATCTGAATAATACCAGACATAGAATTTTGTCCAGCAATTCGTACAAATGGATAATTTCTGGTTGAACTACAGCATATCTTTTGAAAAAAAAAAATCCAATCATGAAATTGGGTCTAAGGCTTTTTGAATCACTTAATGTTGTCATGAGGAATGCCTGTTTCTAAGCACAAGAGAAACAAGAATGATGCTTTGGACTAGATGACCTCCTGAGGTCCCTTCCAACCCTAAGATTCTATGAAAGTAAGGGGAAAAGATACCTGATTTAGAACAAAGTCATTTAAATGACCTAAATCAGTAGGCAATATGGTGGGGGCTTCATAGTCTTCCTCCACAAGTTACTTTTCCCTTTTGAGCACTGTCTGAATTTAGCTGTGTGGCTGTTTCTCTATCCAGATACTGTGGGTACACATAGAACATACCACTATGCCCCCCACCCCCAAATTTTAAAAGGGTCTTCTGGGGTGTGCCAGTTTTACAGACAATTTTAAAATCCAGGACTAGATGTTTTTGTAAAAGATCTGCTCTAGGAATTATTTTGGGGAAGTTCTGTGGTCTGTGCTATACAGGTCAGATGGATGATCACAATAGTCCCTTCTGGCTTTGAAATCTATGAATGATGGTTGCTAGATCTGTTACATATTATATCATGACACCATCTGCCTAGTCAAACCACCTACAGCAGATATCAATATAAAGCCTGTCATAAAGCTAAAGAGGGAATGTGAGGCCTATGTGAGATTACTATTTTCAAGGCAAACATTTCTGATGTTTCAGTTCAGTAATTTGAATTAGAGAGACAAGGTTTTCCCAGACCTGGAGAAAAGCTCTGTGTAAACTCAAAATCTGGTCTCGCTCACCAACAAAAGTTGGTCCAGTAAAGGATATTACTTCACCCACCTTGTCTCTCTAATACCCTGGGACCAACAGAGCTCCAACACCACTGTACACAGTCATCAAACATGCAACTCTGCTGTGCGGGTGAGGCGGGACTCCTGCCCCCTGTACGACCAAAGGGGGAGGGGTGGCTCCCCGCCTCCGTGCGGACCTGGGAGCACCAGCGCGTCCGGCACTGGGACTGGGTGGGTGGAGCCCCAGAGAAGAAACGCCGCTCGCTGATTGGAGCAGGGGAAGTCGGACTAAATCGGGCACCGGCGGCAGGCAGCCACTGCCGTCTCTCCGGGATGCGCATGCGTAGCTTGCTGGCGCACCGGCACCGCCCTCTTTCACCCCCGGCGCAGAGCATGCTGGGTAGTGTTCCTTGGTTACCGTTGCTATGCAGGGCCTAGTCTCCCCTTCCCCCGCCCCTCTATGAGCGGAGAGATGGTGAAGCAAACGATCCAGATCTATGCCCGGGTGAAGCCCCTGGCCAGGCGGCAGCAAGCGGGGGTAAGTGCCCGCGGGGAAAGTAGCCGGGCTGCAGCCAGTCTGGGGAGCACATGGTGTCGAGGGGCAGCGGGGGGTGCCCTGGGCAGGCGGCGGACGGGAGTGCCTGGGGTAGGGGGCAGCCCGAGGTGGGTGGGGGCGGGCACCCAGGGGGCAGCCCGGGACGCCCCGGGTGGGGGAGGGGGTTGATATGAGCTGTTTGAGGTCCCCCTTCACTATTCCTAGATTATGAGGCTGGTTGCCAGCCTTGAGTTCCCCCCGGCGCCGAGCGGTGATGTACTTACTGCTGAAGAGGGGGACGTGTTGCAGCGCCGGGGTGATTTTAAGTGGCCCGGTGCAGAGTAGAAAGCCCTAGACATTGGCTGTTAAAGGGAGCCTTAAAAAACTAAATTGTGCTCTCGTAAAGCTTGTGACCTTTGGGCGCAAGAAACTGATTTTCTACGTCAGGGGTTGGCAACCTTTCAGAAGCGGTGTGCTGAGTCTTCATTTATTCACTCTAATTTAAGGTTTCGTGTGCCAGTAATACATTTTAAATTAAATTAAAATGCAGAGTCCCCCAGACCGGTGTCCAGGACCCGGGCAGTGTGAGTGCCACTGTAAATCAGCTCGCATGCTGCCTTTGGTACATGTGCCATAGGTTGCCTACCCCTGTTCTACATACTTACAGAAAGCTTGTTTAATGAAACCATCAGTGTGGATATTGGAAGTGAATTCTTGAGTTAAAATATTTCATCTTATTTGAAATGAAAAATAAAAAGTTTAATGAAAACATTTTCATAAATGGTATGTAGGTTTTGCCATATATCTCTTTAAAAAAACACTCCAACCCCAAAAACCCCCCAAGCTCCTTAAATTGTTGTCCAAAAACTACCTGATGAGTGCCTTATTAATCTCACACAATAAACACTTATTCGGATTCTTTTTAAATAAATCTTTGGTCAGATATTTGAAAATGGTTTTATTAAGCAAATTTTATCAAGGGACTTGGTGTCTAATTGCATTTAGATATTTTGAAATCTTATTCTGGGGTGGGTGGGCGAAAGAGAGACAGTTCTCTACTGTGTAATGCAGAATCCCCTGTAGCTCAAATGGCAAGGACTATATTTTTGAAGGAGGGCAAACTGGGCTTTCTCCCATCTGTCACCATGGAATTCTCATTAGTCTACATTCCTGTATATGATCTTAATGAGATGATGCAGTTAAACACATCAAGATGATAGGGCCATGGTACAAACTACTGTTCTATTGCTGAAGTCATTTTGTTTTGCAGATTTATTCAGTTGGTGAAGATGAAAAGTCAGCCTCCAGTTTAGAGATTACTGTGCCACGTGACTTGGCAGATGGATTTGTTAATAATAAACGAGAAAGCTACAAGTTTAAGTAAGTTTATTTTACTCTGATTTTTTCCTCATGCAATTTATAATATGATCACTTTCAACATTATCATATCTGTGTTATAGCCAAGCTTATTATTTTTCTTCCTGTTAAAGATAGTCCATTTTCTATATTCAGTGTCACCATTACCTACAGAGAAGATTATTGGGTAAGGATCAGCCACTAGGTTCAGTGTGCCAGTCCTGTGGAGAGTCAGTAAAAGTTTCTTATTAATCTCTGATCCACACAATATAGTTTTTGGTATACTTGGTAAGATTTTTAAAAAGACTTTTTAACAAGAGGAATCTTTCAGTGCTACAGTACATTATACTCTATCATGATTTCAGGGCAAGACATGATAAAACTAGAAACGTTTAATACCTGAACTTGTATGCTTCATCAGACTGTTACATGACATTGTGGTAAAAATGCCTGAGTCCTGTTTACAGGCCTGCACCCGTGCAACTGGCTATAAAGTTTTAGTATAGACAAGGCCAGAGTGAGGGAGGGACCTTATGTTCCTGCAGAAGTTAATGAGCCAGTGTAGGGTGGATAATGACTTTAGCCAAAGATTTATTGACAAAAAGCTCTTTCTAACAGGAATTTGCTGATTTCAGGCCTAACCAAAACACAGTGAAGAAAATTATAGTTTGTCAAATTTGGATGCAACATTTTGTATGAAATTTCATATCAATTGAAATTTGATGCTGAAGAAAATCTAAAATCTGCAGTAGAGTAGGACACCAAACAAACATCTGTAACTCATGCTGATGTCACTGGACAGGCTCTATGCAACACCAGTTTAGGTGTAGATGCTCCTGTCAGCTTAATGGATGCTGACATTCTCTGTGTCTTTATTGTTCCTGTCGGGAGTCGTGCAAATGAATTCTGAGAAATACTGAGCATTGTGATCCTTAAGGAAATGCTCTTTGTTTTCAATGTTTTTATCATAAAGCCATACATACAAAAGGAATAGTACATGCCAAACACTTTTTCTTTCCTCCCTAAAACTCACTATTTTTTGTTGAAGTCTTCCTACACTGGTCATCTCACCAACTATGGGCCTGATCCTGCAATTTTCTGTATTCCTGTGCGCAGTGTCATCAAGATCAAACAAATTCAGTACAACTACTCATCTGAATAAAGGTTTGCAAGATAGGGACCTATGTCTCCATACCTCATGCACTGAATATTTCCCCATGTATTGCATTTGCCTGATTAACTGTACACTGTAAACCCTTTGAGACCCAGACCATGTTTTTTACATGCTCTGTGAAGTAAGAACTATGTAAACTTATAGTGCCAAACAGAACAACTGCAGATGTTAGAACATAAGAATGGCCGTACCGGGTCAGACTAAAGGTCCATCTAGCCCAGTATCTGTCTATCGACAGTGGCCAAAGCCAGGTGCCCCAGAGGGAGTGAATCTAACAGACAATGATCAAGTGATCTCTCTCCTGCCATCCATCTCCATCCTCTGACGAACAGAGGCTAGGGACACCATTCTTTACCCATCCTGGCTAATAGCCATTTATGGACTTAACCACCATGAATTTATCCAGTTCTCTTTTAAACACTGTTATAGTCCTAGCCTTCACAACCTCCTCAGGTAAGGAGTTCCACAAGTTGACTGTGCACTGCGTGAAGAAGAACTTCCTTTTATTTGTTTTAAACCTGCTGCCTATTAATTTCATTTGGTGACCCCTAGTTCTTGTATTATGGGAATAAGTAAATAACTTTTCCTTATCCACTTTCTCCACATCACTCATGATTTTATATACCTCTATCATATCCCCCCTTAGTCTCCTCTTTTCCAAGCTGAAGAGTCCTAGCCTCTTTAATCTTTCCTCGTATGGGACCCTCTCCAAACCCCTAATCATTTTAGTTGCCCTTTTCTGAACCTTTTCTAGTGCTAGAGTATCTTTTTTGAGGAGACCACATCTGTACACAGTATTCGAGATGTGAGCGTACCATGGATTTATATAAGGGCAATAATATATTCTCAGTCTTATTCTCTATCCCCTTTTTAATGATTCCTAACATCCTGTTTGCTTTTTTGACCGCCTCTGCACACTGCGTGGACTTATAGTAAGTGGTAGAAGCTTAGATTTTTTTTATTTGATGTTCATCTATTGATTACAGTGTTTCCTAGTTGCTACATTTCATTGTAGTCTAAACATTGGGAGCCTGGCTGTTCTGTTTATATGTGCTGCTTGGTTATAGGATAATTAATTTATCCAGTTTTCACTGTGATGCCAGTTGCAAACACTGATCCCCTTGATAGCTGTAAAATACGGGTTTTTTTCTCTAAACTACCTCATTTTATTAGAGGGTTTTATTGTACAGATCTTGTCAAAGCAGTACTGTTTACAATCTATTTGTATACAATAGCACAACAGTACACTGTGGTTAAGGCTACAGGGAAAACATTGTACTAGGTTATGTAAGCCCAATGATGTAAACATGGACTAGTTACAAACAGAAAAACAAAAATTATGAATCAAGTAGTGTTTTAAGATACTGCATGATTATTTGTTTATTATTTTCAGATTTCAGAAAATTTTTGATCAGGAGGCAAAACAAGATCCAGTTTTTGAAAGCATTGCCAAACCAGTTGCGGAATGGTAGGTGTTAATCTTGTAAATAATCAGCAGTTACATGGGGTCACCGGTAACTTTCATTATACCATTTGAAGACAATCTGATAATCATTTGCCATGGTGATTTAAAAATGGATTGTGCTTTTATTCTCTAAATGCTGGTCCATCTGAATCAATAGGCATGCAAGAATTCCATGGATGTTCTGCTTATAGAAAGGCTCCATCATCAGCCCCTAACTTAGCATTGCTATGATTTCCTGTTTTATTGATGTTATATGGGAAACCAGAGGAATTCGTATTAGCTTAGTTCTTCTTATTCCACTGATTAATCTCCATTGGTCCTTCAGAAAAGTTAATTTCATAGCCCTCGCACTATGCAACTCTAAGGAAAAGGGTTATGCATGAGGAAATCTAATCTCCCTGTTTAGTTTTTATTAACTTTAATATGATTTAAGGACAATTATGAATGGGCCTCCAATTTTGCCCTTACTGCTTTCTGCTTAATGTACATACTCATGATGGTGTTGGTGGCACTATATCTTGACTCATTATAATAACTAAAGAATGTTAATGTTGTAGAATGAAGCTCTCAGATGTCTGATTCCTTCATTTATAATTAAAATTAAGACTTTGTTTTTAAATTTTACTGGTTTGTATTGATATCTTCAACAAAAGACTTTGATAGGATAGATGAACCTGTGCTGTGCCTGGCAAGTAGAGAGTTAAAACCCTGTCTTGAGCGTGCCAGAACTTGGATTATCAGCATTCTTAGGAAACTCAAGTTACTAAAGCTAATTGGCAACAATGCATCTATTTTTTTTTTTAAGAGAGTGGGGCTACACAGGGAGTTTGCTGGAAGATGTGAGGACCAGCTGGGTGTGTTCAATAGCTCACCTATGCAGTGCTTCTGAGCTGTGGGAATCTACACCCTTTTTCTTTTTTTATTTGAACCTGTGCTGATGTGAGTCCCTGCAATTAGATTGTATAGCTGTGAGGGTGTAAAATCCTTGAGAAATGGATTTGGTTTAAATAGGAGAGTCTGTTGAATGGCTGTTTTTAAAGCAGATATTTTATAAAAATCTACCTCTTGCTTGACTCACTAAATAAATACTACATGATAATCTGGTCAAGAAATTGAAATAATGGGCCACTTCACTGAAAATTTTCTTTATGAACCATATTAAAATATACTGAAAGTAATATATTGTGAAACACACACCAATCACTGAGGTCTGTTGACTCCCATATGCTGACGGAGCTATGTTCTTAATAGAACAATCCAAAACCTTCCAAGTCTGTTTGCAGATTGCAGATTGATCTCATGTCAGGGCTGATTTCAAGCATTTTCTATTTGGAGTCTAACATTTAAGAGATTTACTGTATAGATCCTCTTTCAGAAAAATAGGTTAATAAATATAGTAGCAAACCTGTATCATTTGATGTTTTTAATTAAGATGGTAAGTGTTTTTCTTCTTGTGAAGAGTTATGTTTATTGTGGATGATGGAGTTTGCTTTGTCTTATGCTGAGCCAATTGGTTTGATGAGCCAATTGGTTTGTTCCAAAACAGAACAAATAGTAGGACTGTTTCTGCCTTAACAAAATATAAAATGAAATAGGGCACATATCAAATGTTTCCTTTTGAGGACACTCTTGAGAACCTGTAATCTTTCTTTTGATGGTTTAAAGGCTTGGGAGCGAGGGCGGGGGCTGTTCGTAAAGGGCCTGATCCAAAGCCCGTTGAAATCAATAGGAATTTTTCTGCTGACTTCAGTGAGCTATGGATGGAGCCAAGAGAGAACAGACTTTCTAATAACAATCAAATATGGCTCGGTTCTGTTTCATAAGAGAAATCACCTCCAGGTATTCCCCAGAATGTTGTCCATTATTGACTATATGTTACAATGTCTGAAGCAGCAAGAATACAGTGAAATGTATAGATAAACAATTTTAGAGAGAGAGGTTTCACTAGTAATCTAAAATGGCTGGAAAAAATATTTGCTAAATCCTTTGTTATAATACAAAGCATTGGAAGTGTACCACAGGGAACAGCTCTGCACTGGTGGCGGATAGACTAAATGACCTAACAGGACATTTCCATCCCTAATGTATATGATTACATGAATGCAGTGAGCATTCTCTAGTTTTATTTCTGTCTTTTTTTATTTCAATGTAAATGGTCAATTTTCTATCCCATTCCTTTAGTAATAGTGAAACTACTTAGAGGATATATTTTATCTCCTAAAAACTTAGGGGTTTGGGCTTGTGTGTGTTACTGTCTAACCAAGAAAAGAATATAGCCCTCTAGCAGTTTGAGACATCACCAAACTAATGAAGATGTATTAGTTATATTAAGAGCATGATCCAGCACCCATCTGAGTCAATGGGGTCCTGTCTTTGTACTCTTAGAGTCTGTGCCTGACAGGTACCCTTAATTCCTGTTGGGTAATCAGCATCAGGTCTATAGATGATCAATTCCTTGAAGCAGGGAGCCTGTGTTACTCTTTGTTTGGTGCAGAACCGAACACGGTGGTGGTGCCAAATAAGGAAATTATGAACTCTGTTTCTGAATGATTAGAAGATAAAGGATACATGACATATTCCCAAATTCTGTATATTCTTATTTCTAAACTTTCAAAGCACTGCACCAGTTTTAAAATTTTCCATTCCCATTAGAGACAGATGGAAGTCTCCTTCCTTTGAAACATCAGAGATGGCCACAGCTGGAGATGAGACAATGGGCAGGGTGAGCTGGTGCTCTGAGGTAACACTGAGCAGTATCTCAGGGTACGTCTACACTACAGGATTATTCCGATTTTACATAAACCGGTTTTTTAAAACAGATTGTATAAAGTCGAGTGCATGCAGCCACACTAAGCACATTAATTCGGTGGTGTGCATCCATGTACCGAGGCTAGCGTCAATTTCCGGAGCGTTGCACTGTGGGTAGCTATCCCATAGTTCCCGCAGTCTCCCGCGCCCATTGGAATTCTGGGTGGAGATCCCAGTGCCTGATGGGGCAAAAAACATTGTTGCGGGTGCTTCGCGGGTGCCTCATCCCTCCCTCCGTGAAAGCAGCAGCAGCCAACCGTTTCGCGCCTTTTTTCCTGGGTGAACTGTGCAGACGCCATAGCACAGCAAGAATGGACCCTGCTCAGCTCAAGACAGCAATCATGGACGTTTTAAACACCTCGCGCATTCTCGTGCACTCAATGCTGAACTGGGACCTGCAAAGCCAGGCGAGGAGGCGGCGGCTACGGCAGCGCGGCGACGAGAGTGATGAGAACATGGACACAGAATTCTGTCAAACTGTGGGCCCCTGCGCTTTGGAGATCCTGTTGGTAATGGGGCAGGTTCTAGCCACTGAACGCCGATTTTGGGCCTGGGAAACAAGCACAGACTGGTGGGACTGCATAGTTTTGTGGTGTGGGACGATTCACAGTGGCTGCGAAACTTTCGCATGCAGAAGGGCACTTACATGGAACTTTGTGACTTGCTTTCCCCTGCCCTGAAGCGCCAGAATACAAAGATGAGAGCAGCCCTCACAGTTGAGAAGCGAGTGGCAATAGCCCTCTGGAAGCTTGCAACGCCAGACAGCTACCGGTCAGTCGGGAATCAATTTGGAGTGGGCAAATCTACTGTAGGGGCTGCTGTGATGCAAGTAGCCAGAGCAATCACTAAGCTGCTGCTACAAAATGTAGTGACTCTGGGAAATGTGCAGGTCATAGTGGATGGCTTTGCTGCAATGGGATTCCCTAACTGGTGGGGCGATAGATGGAACCTATATCCCTATATTGGCACCGGAGCACCAGGGCACCCACTACATAAACCGCAAGGGTACTTTTCAATGGTGCTGCAAGCACTGGTGGATCACAAGGGACGTTTCACCAACATCCACGTGGGATGGCCAGGAAGGGTTCATGACGCTCGTGTCTTCAGGAACATTACTCTGTTTAAATGGCTGCAGCAAGGGAATTACTTCCCAGACCAGAAAATAACAGTTGGAGAAGTTGAAATGCCTGTCGTTATCCTGGGGGACCCAGCCTACCCCTTGATGCCATGGCTCATGAAGCCATATACAGGCAGCCTGGACAGTAGTCAGGAGCTGTTCAACTACATGCTGAGCAAGTGCAGAATGGTGGTAGAAAGTGCATTTGGCTGTTTAAAGGCGCGCTGGCGCACATTACTGACTCGCTCAGACCTCAGCCAAACCAATGTCCCCATTGTTATTGCTGCTTGCTGTGTGCTCCACAATCTCTGTGAGAGTAAGGGGGAGACCTTTATGGCGGGGTGGGAGGCTGAGGCAAATCACCTGGCCGCTGATTACGCACAGCCAGACACCAGGGAGATTAGAAGAGCACACCAGGAAGCGGTGTGCATTAGAGAAGCTTTGAAAACCAGTTTCATCACTGGCCAGGGTACAGTCTGACTGTTGTGTTTCTTTCTCCTTGATGAAACCCTCTCCCCCTTGATTGACTCATTCACTGTAAGCCACCCACCCCCCCTTCGATCACAGCTTGCTTTCTAAGGAAATAAAGTCACTCTCGTTTAAAAATCATGTATTCTTTATTACTTAATTATAAAAAGAGGGAGAGAACTGACAAGGTAGCCTGGGTGGGGTTTCGGAGGAGAATAGTAGGGAAGTAAAAGGCCACTATAAAAATTTCATAATTTCATAATAATGAGAGCCTTTTGGTTGGGCTGTCCACTGGGGTGGAGTGGGCGGGTGCACGGAGCCTACTCCCACGAGTTCTTACTCATCTGGCGGGTGAGGAGGCTAAGAAACATGGTGAGGGGGGAGGGTGGTTATACAGGGGCAGCAGCGGCACTCTGTGATCCTGCTGCCGTTCCTGAAGCTCCACCATATGCCGGAGCATGTCAGTTTGATCACGCAGCAGCCCCAGAGTTGCATCCCGCCACTGCTGATCTTCCTGCCGCCCCTCTCATCTCGAGCATCTCTCCTCTCATCTCAAGGGTCCATCCTGTCCTCACGTTGGTCCCTCCTATCCTCACGTTGGTCCCTCCTGTCCTCACGGTCACTGGCATCTTTCCTGTACTTTGCTACCACGTCCTTCCACTCATTCAGATGCGCTCTTTCATTGCGGGTCACTTCCATGATTTCCGAAAACATTTCTTCTCGCGTCTTTTTTTTCCGCCGCCTTATCTGAGATAGCCTTCGGGACGGAGTAGGGATGCATGAAAAATTTGCAGCTGCATGAGGGAGGGAAAAAAGGGAGAGAAGTATTTAAAAAGATACATTTTAGAGAACAATGGTCATACTCTTTCACGGTGAACAACACTATTCACCTTACATAGCACATGTGTTTTCACTACAAGGTCGTATTTTGCTTCTTAATATTGAGTGCCTGCGGCTTTGGTGTTACAGATCACAGATGCAGGTCTGGGCATCAGAATTCTGCTTGCATGCGGCCATGGTAAGCCATTGTCTTTCGTCTTCTGCAGCCTTCATCTATCCAGCGCCCTCCTTTCCCAAATAGCAAGCAAAGCCCATTGAGTGCTGCTTCTTTCCTGTTAACGTGCAGCAGCAGAAACCACCCCGTGGCTGGTATCATGGAAGATCACTGCTAAACACCCCGCTTTCCACCCCCCCCAACCGCGTGGCTGGTAGCAGGAAAGATCCCTGCTAGCCAAACGCGGAAAAGCGCAGCGCCAATCGCGCCCCCTTCCCCCCACTTGGCTACCTGCAGGGAAGGATTTATTTTAAGCAACAGGCAAACAGCCCAGTAGGAATGGCCATCTCTGTTCCCTTACTTAAATTCCTGAATTTCAACCAGGTTACTGTGAACGATATCACTCTCCCGAGGATAACACAGTGAGATAAAGAACAGATGTTGCTTGAATGCCAGCAATCACCGGGACCATACGCAGCTAGGCTTTGTCATGCAATGATACCAGATTACTTGCTACATGCATGGCGTGGTCAAGTGTCCTACCATGGAGGACAGAATAAAGCAGCGCTGCCCAGAAACCTTCTGCAAAGGCTTTTGGAGTACCTCCAGGAGAGCTTCATGGAGATGTCCCTGGAGGATTTCCACTCCATCCCCAGACATGTTAACAGACTTTTCCAGTAACTGTACTGGCCGCGAATGCATCCCAAGTCCTCAGGTCAAATTAATCATTAAAAAACGCTTGCTTTTAAACCATGTCTTATATTTACAAGGTACACTCACCAGAGGTCCCTTCCATGGCTTCATTGTCTGGGATAGTTGCTTGGGAGGGCTGGGAGGGAATTCCGTCAGGGTGAGAAAAAGCTCCTGGCTGTTGGGGAGAACGGAGTGCTGTGTGCTCTCTACAAGCTCTTCTTCCTCATCTTCCCCGTCCGCAGAATCCTCAGCCATGGCTGCGATTACCACCCCCATCACTTGCCAGGATCATCTAGGTATATCTCACTTAATCAATTCCCTGCTGTTGCAGGGGCCTCAGGCATTAGCGCACCTCAGTCCCTCTTATTCTCTGCCTGAGGCACATCTTCTGAGGAAAAAATCATTATTGTATCTCCAAGTGTTTCTTATTTACATCATTTTACTTTTCTTCATAATCTGAAATAAAATATCTTGTTTTCAGTACTTAATAACAATGACTGACTATACAGTTCCATGAATCTGTAACACTTCATGTATTTAAAAAACTATTTATGTGGAATAAACAGTGAACTAGCTGCGTCACAGCTGAGTATGAAGATGTTAAAATATAGACAATGCATATATAGAACAGGGTTACAGGAAATCAGCAGGCAAATGTGGTTGATGTTTGTATCACCCAGAAACCACAGGCACATTGGATATCCATTGTGCTGGATGCTGGACAAAAACCTTTAAAAAGACATCTCCTGTCCTGAGGAACTTATGATTTAAAAGGCTAAATTGAGCCTTTAGGCTCATCCTTTTGTAAGGGGCAGTTCACTGTTGCACTGGCCCAGGAGTTGCTCTGGAAAGGAATTATTACTCAGTGTCCCAATTCCCTCCCTTCTCCCAGGTTTGCTTCCGTGGGGCAGTAACTAATTGCATGCCTTCAGAAGGTGGTATCATTTCCACTGGCTGGCACAAAGCAATGGGTAGAAATGTAGTTCCACCTATTCCCCATAACTCTACATCTCCATCCCACCCACCTGTTTTGAGACTTGCAGCCCCTGCCTTCCCCTCATGCACCCTAAAGCCATGATGCAAGAACCACTAATACACCAGTGCAGGAGGGTGGGAGGATCTTCCTTCCCTTCCTTATATTAGCTTGAGTCACAATCTGGACCTAAAATAAGACTAGACAAAATAAGTGGGTGTAACAAACCAAGGAGGAAATGGGAGAAAGAGGGTGAAGTCAACAGAGGCAGGAACGTGTGGTTATGTACAATGGATATGTGCATACTTTGCAGATTTGAATCTTAACATTAATGTCTCCTTTATATATAATCAGTGATCATGGGTAGCCATTTACCTGGCAATCAGACATCATGGTTCATATGCATATCACCAGTTTCACAATTATTTTTAAAGAACTTTTCCTATTCCCTTTCTTGTATTCTTCCCTCCCTTATTGCCAGTTTAGTTAATTCTTGTTTTATGGGGAAGGAGGTGTGGGGGGGAGGGGGAACTTGAGTTCATAGGCTTCCTGAAGTGTGGTTTAAGGAGAGGCTTGGATGGAGATGGGGCAGGCCAGGTCAGGAGTGGGGTTCAGGAGGCATATTGGGGTGCATGGAAGAAGGTATGGGAGTGAATAGGAGGAGAACACACAGAGTCAGATACTTGTGCACCATGACTGGAACAAAGGCAGGGAGCAGGAAATGACAAAATGAAATTTTATGTAGATGTTTTGCTAACTTTCTCCAGAACTCAGAAATAAGTATACCTGTTATTCACCCAGGCACAAACTGCAGTCAGTCAATGAGACAGTCTATTTTGATCTAGATAAATTCAACTGTGTGCCAAAATCCAGTTAAGGTATTGGAAATGTCTTCCTGCCTATATGAAGATTGATTAAATGTTAACAGATAGTGATGCAGGGGGATTTCCTCCCAAAGAGGAAATACTTGCAATTTTGCTAATCTCTTAATGCAGAAGCTGCTATATAGCTACTATATTAACCAAACTACAGCTGACCATTCATTGTCCCTTTCATTTTCTCTTAAGTTGTCTAAATGCTTAAACATCTATTTTTCACCATAGGTAAAAATTAATGTTAATGTTAGAGAAATGAAGGACCCAAAGAATAGATATTAGAAGATACACATGCACTGAGAAAAACAGATCTAAAAATGAGAAATCTTTCTGCAATTCCAACTGTCCTTAAAACAGTGTCATATCCTCAAGGGCTCATATTAATTTTTGCAAGTACGAGACAATTGCTGAATGTTTGTGTATTGTACATTTTTTGTGCATAATGCTCTATGAATTTGTCATTTTTTTGTTCTTCAAGTTACGTAGGGGACTCTCTCTCCCCTTCCCTCTCTCGCAAAAAAAAATTGCCCATTATTCCTTGTTCATTGTCCCCATCACTCAGCTGAGGTGTAACATAACACATTTTCCATCTTCTTGGTCTTGTTTTGTGGCACTGCTGGGTGCAGCTGCAGCATGTTGATTCTGGACTTATAGGTAGTATTGGTTGGTACAGTAGGTTGCTGGATGATTTAACTGACAGACAGAATTGTTTCCAACACAGTGGCCTCATAAAGGAAAGTCTTTCTTATATATTTATGCTACTGGGATTCTGAAAATAAAGTATAGTCAGCAATCTCGTTACAAATTATGAATAAACCCTGTCTTTTAGATTGTACGATCCTTGGGACAGGGAGTATCATTTAACATTTGTACAGCGCCTAGCGAAATGGGTCCTGGAAGCTTCTAGGTCTCATTGATGTGATATGATATATTAATAATGAGTCATTGGCACAGAGCTTCATAAATGGTTCCTTGAGTTTTATGGTAATATGGCTAAGTTAAAGAACACATAACCGCAGTAGCTATGTTTATTACACAGTTTGTTCTCTCTGGAATTCTAGAAATTAAGGTGTAAACATCTGTCATGATTATTCATGGCTCTAAATGGTAGACTCGAATGAATGATTGTTCATTCCTGAGCAGTTTATATTCCTGAGTCAGTGTGGTGAGCAATGGCTGAGCTCTGCTCTCGATAAACTTCCATCATAGCTTTCTTATTATTAATGTGGGTGGCTTTGGCACAAAAGGGCTATGGGATCACTTTCCTTTTGAATGCCAGTTTGACACAATCCAGTTTAAAAATTGTGCTAAATTGGAGAATCAGACAATAATGATTAATGTCTCTTCTTGAAATGGTTGCAACCATGGGGCCATATGAAGTGCAAGGATTCATTAACATTTCATCAAACCACTATTATAGGGCACAGTATTTGTAAGATTTATTCTGACACAAATTGCAGATTTTCAAACTGTTAAAGAAATCTGCTTATTATAGGTTACAGTGTGACTGTTTGGGTGGGTACAGAGAGCATCTTTTTCAATAAAATACCATTTTTAATGCAATGTTCATGGCTGAACTTGCATATTTTAGAGAACTTGTTGGAGTAATGCAGGAAATAATGTTGCACCTCCTTTTTCAGGAAAATTGTTATCAATTTCTAAAGAAACTGATCTGTGCAGTAAGCTCTTGAAAAACAAAACAAAACAGTGCTGTTATATGTATGTTTGGGACTTGGACATATCTATGAAATGTGAGATCTCACCAAATTAGATTTATACCACAATTCTGACAAAGATATAAAAAGATGATGTCATGTTGAGATATTTTGTTCATTTTAATTAAAAGGAACTTTTATCTGTGCTCCAAACGAGAAGGGATATTTAAGTACTGAGATTCTCCAAAAGCAAATCCTCCTTCAAAATTACTTTCTCAGAGTTTAAAAATAAAATAAAGTTCACAAGTCTCTTAATCATAAACAAATACCCTGAGAGTTGGATTTGCCAGGAGTGCGTTGAATTTTTATTGTGAGTTGACTATGGATTAAGGGCTTCTGAAATAGGGAGAGGGAAAGTGCAGGGACATCAGGAAAATAATCAAAGGTAGTGGGATTTGAAATGAGGAGAGATGAGATGTTATCAAAAGATCAAAGATACTGAAGTTTTCTACTTTCTTCATTAGTTTAGTATTTGCATAGCTGTTGAATGACCAGCTACATTTAGGTGACCAGTAATTTAAAATGAAGCCATCAGAACCCATGTTAGAATAATAAGTGACATAAACTAATAAAGTAAGGTAATTTAGAGTTAGCTAAAATTTTTCCTTAGTGCCAAATACTTCTCTTCGCTGCACATGCGCATCCATGGACAGAACTTATTCCTTAATCAGTTCCTTTGTTCGTAGGTATTAGCATGTGGTTTGCTGGAGTATGGTGCTTACACGCAGTATACTTAGTTAAAGGATGGAGTTTCTGAACTTCTGAGAGTTTTTGAAGGGCACTAAATATATGCCTTCCTGCAAGATTTATTTTTCTTTTTAATCTTTTAAACGACTGAACAGTATGTCTAGAACCATGGATGCAGAGTCAGAGCAAGATATGGTGAAATGTCTGTGCCAGTTTCATAAGTAATTTTACTGATCATGGGTAGGCTTCACTTAATCATTTGTAAAGTGGGCCATATCCCTTCATCACTAGTAAATACTAGTGATGAGAATTTGAGAATAAGAGTTTCATGCCAGTTTTGGATCCTTTATACTGGGTAAAAGGATAGGCATGGCATAAAGGGGAGCTAAAAGTCCTGTATCTGGCATTGGAAGGATTTCCTGGGCAGCGACACTGTGGAAAACTGCCATAAGGCTGCCTTCTGAGAACCCCATCATAAGCTCTGGCATAGATCAGAGGTTCTCAGATGGGGGGATGGATACCCCTAGGGGAGTGCAGAATTATTCTGGGTGTGTGAGAAGATTTAGGGGAAAAGAAACTTACTGCACACATTTTACCCACAGCAATGAATAAGTAGCAAAGCTGATTCCTCCAGACATAGACTCATAGGACTGGAAGGGAACTTGAGAGATCATCTAGTCCAGTTCCCTGCACTCATGGAAGGACTAAGTATTGTAATTACACTGGAGGCCTCTCCAATACATGGAGCAGTTCAGGATCAGGAAGGCATAAAGGTGGCTTAACGCCATGCTGCGAATTCTGTATTGCACTTCTTAGAGGCACAGTATAGAATCTCACCCTGTGTCTCTTATTTCTTGGATATGTTAATTATTATCTTTGTGAGGATGTCTGCTATCCTAACACAACTAATAGTCAGGCCTTTGTTCAAGAAACTCTCTCTTAACATTTGCCACCTCCCTAATATTTTGACCTGTTTAAAACACTCTCTTTCTGGGAGAGATTGAGAAGGTAAAGGTAAACCAACTCCAGCTACACCTAAGGATCAGAGAAAGTTGGTAAATTTACCATTCTAGCCTGGCTATGGCTGAGTTTGCTCTGATGTCTTTGATCTACTTATGTGAATAGAAAAAGGTCATGTGGTCTGTCATAGACTACGTAACAAAAAAGTATGCCCTTGGAGTTCGTGAACAGAAATTTCCTACATTGTGGTCTCTGCATATTTCCACTTGTAAGATGTGCCCACATCCAGTCAATCCAAAAATGTGTGATTTAATGTATAGCAAATGCAATGTAATGTGTAAATGTATATAAAAAAAGAGGATGTCTGTGTAACTTTGGATGTGTGGTATGCCCTATACCCACCGCCTATGCTTGAGTCTGATCAATTCAGCATAGCTTTGCTGTATGCCAAATAAAGCAACTTGAGTGACAAAATTCAGAGTCAAAATGAACTGGATGAAGTGTTCTCCCAGAACTTGACAAGGTGTTCTGGATAAGCCGAGTGGAAAAGGTCTTGGAGGGAATCCCAACGCTACCTAAAGTCATCCAAAAGAGATTACAAGCATTACTCTAACCTTTGTCAGCAAGCAACCCCTCAGATCACATATCAAGTATCAGAAGGGTAGCCGTGTTAGTCTGGATAGCTCCCATGACTCTACCTGGCTTCAAGAAGTTGATTTACCTATATCTTGATCCATTCCGGGTCATCCAATAGATCAACCATGTGGCCTTTAAACTCCAACTGCATAGGGTGATGAAAATGCACCCAGTATTCCATGTATTCTTGCTGAAAAAGCTCACCAACTACTTCCTTGGATGAATACAATCACTACTGCCACCTGTCAGGTCCAGGGGCATGAGGAATACCTTGTGAAGCAGATCTTGGACTCCAAAATTCTCAGAGGATAGCTCTGGTTATGGTCCAGCTGATTGTTCATGAGAGCCAGCCAAAAACATGCAAGCAGATGACCTGAATCAACAATTTTATCAGTCACATCTTGATATATCTGGCCTGAAGACATTTGGTAGGCGTCTTTTAAAGGGGGAGTGATAATGTAATGAGTCATAGCTGAGCCTGATGAGTGCTTTTTGAGCCTGAGCCTGATAAGTGCTGTTGAGCCTGATGAGTCAACCCTCAGCCTGAGACAGCTGATATAGTGTACTTGGACTTTCAGAAAGCCTTTGACAAGACCCCACACCAAAGGCTCTTAAACAAAGTACACAGTCATGGGATGAGAGAAGGTCCTCTCATGGATAAGATAGGAAACAAACGGTACAAATAAATGATCAATTTTCACAGTGGAGAGCGGTAAATAGCAGGGTCCTCCTAGGATGACCAGATGTCCTAATTTTATAGGGACAGTCCCAATTTTTGGGTCTTTTTCTTATATAGGCCCCTATTACTTCCCACCCCCGTCCCGATTTTTCACACTTGCTGTCTGGTCACCCTAGGTCCTCCAAGGATCTGGGCTGGAACCAGTGCTGTTCAACATTCATAAGTGATCTGCAAAAAGGGGTAAAAGTGTGATGGCAAAGTTTGCAGATAAAACAAAATTAATCAAGATAGTTATGTCCAAAGCTAACTGTGAAGAGTTACAAAAGGATCTCACAAAACTGGGTGACTGGGCAACAAAATGGCAGATGAAATTCAGTGTTGATAAGTGCAAAATAATGCACATTGGAAAACATAATCCCAATTGTACATACAAAATGCTGGGATCTAATTTAGCTATTACCACTCAGGAAAGAGATCTTGGAGTCATCCTGGATAGTTCTCTGAAAACATCTGCTCAATGTACAGTGGCAGTCAAAAAAGGTAATGTTAGGAACCATTAGGAAAGTGAGAGATAATAAGATAGAAAATATCATAATGCCATTATATAAATCCATGGTATGCCCACACCTTGAATACTGTGTGTAGTTCTGGTTGCCCCATCTCAAAAAAGATACATTAGAAATGGAAAAGGTACAGAGAAAGGCAACAAAAATGGTTAGGGGTATGTTACGCTTTCTATATGAGGAGAGATTAAAAAGACTGGAACTGTTCAGTTTAGAAAAGAGACGACTAAAGGGGGATGTGATAGAGGTCTATAAAATCATGAATGATGTAGAAAAAGTGAATAGGGAAGTGTCATTTACTCTTTCACATAACACAATAACCAGGGTTCACCCAATGAAATTAATAGTTTTAAACCTGTTGCCTAACATAAGGAATCACTTCTTCACATAATGCTCAGTCAAGCTGTGGAACTCATTGCCAGGAGATGTTGTGAAGGCCAAAAGTATAAATGGGTTCAAAAAGGATTAGATAAGTTCATGGAGGATAGGTCCATCAATGGCTAATAGCTAAGATGGTCAGGGATGCAGCTCCACTCTTTGGGTGTCCTTAAACCTCTCACTGCCATAAGTGGGGGCTGTGCGACCAGGGATGTGTCACTCAATAATTGTCCTGTTCTGTTAATTCCCTGTGAACCATCTGGTACCAACCACTGTTGGAAGACCGGATAATGGGCTAGACGGACCACTGGTCTGTCCCAGTATGACCATTCTTATGTTCTTCTCCCTGAGCCTAATTGGCTGAGTCCAGGTTGATTGTCATGGAGCCCTCAAGTAATCTGGAGATGAAGATCTAACTAAGGGCCACCAAGGCCAGGGATATAGGCTCCCAATGAAAGCAACTACTCCAGTCTACTCAATGTTACTATCTCACCAGCCGTATCCCCCACTGCTTGTTGATTCTAACTGCCTGTGCCCCTGTTCATGCTTGCTCCTGCTCCTGTTCCAGGCCTAATCTGTGCCCGCTACAGCCATATTCCAACCCTACTCTTGGTTCCTGATTCCTTCTCTGACCTGGCTCTGGTCCCTGGCCTGAGCACTAGGGCTGACTGCCGCTGTTCCAACCACTAGGCCTACTCATCCACGTACCAGTTTCTGACACCATGTTTGCTCCATGCTGTCAACACTTCTCTATTACCACTGGAAACTCAGGCCAGGTTTCTGCTGGGGGACCTGTGAAGCTGTACACTGCAGGAAGTGCCACCCAGCAGAGCCTGAGTGACAGCCTACTGATTGGGCCATGCTGATGCATAAATCAGGAAGCCATCACAGGGAGCTTTCTGAGCAACGATGGAGACCTCCTGCTTGCTTCTGCACCAGTCCATGCCTTGCTGTGAACCCCAGACTCCGGCTTCTGATCCTTGCCTGACCCCAGCTCGGATACTTGCATCTTGTCTGCAACTTGGCACCTGCCCTGACTTCTGGCATCCTGACCTGGCTTGGCCCCTGACTTTGCTACTTGTCTCCTGACGGCAACTTGGTATCCAGCCTGTGCACACAGGCCACTCACAGCCCAGTCCTGACACCGGTCCCAACAGTTTGCTGAGACTGTCTCCAGTGGTCCCATCCAACCCCTCCATAGAAGATGGAAGGGAGGACAATTCTCCAACCAGCAGTTTCCCGAGGGCCTGGGACCTGCAGAACCAAGTCACCCTTCTGCAATGGAAGAACCTTGTGCTACAGACCCAAACTATGCCATTTGCAGCCCAATCACAGAACTTGCATGAGCATTTAGTCCAGTTGCATGTCCAGGTGATGCAGCTCACTGCCAAAGCACAGACCCTATGTGAACAGCTATCATCTTACAGGAGATGCAGCTACACTACCTGTCTCAGCAGACTACCCACTTCCTGAACAGGCTTCCACCTCCCGAACAGGCTCCCACATTGCTGCTGCCTGAATGGTTCTGAACCAATGCAGGCTGATCTTCCTGCCCCGCCCCAAAATGTACCCCACAGACAAAATGAAGTGGGGCTAGCAGTTAGCTTCCTCACCAGCAAAGCACTCAACTGTGCTTCCCCCCATTAGAGTAGAACAGCCCAGTGCTCTCTGACAGGGATGCCTTCCTACAAGCCTTCTTTGATGACCCACATCGTGTCTGCTCTGCAGAGGCTGCCCTCCAGAAATTTCATTAGGGGCAAGGACCCTCATTTCCGATAGCTTGCAGCTGATGTCAAATGGAATGAGACAGCCCAACTACACCAACTCTGGTGAGGACTCAGTGTGGATGTAAAAGATGATCTAGCCCACGTTGAAAACCCTACACCCCTAGAGGCATTTATTGATCTCCCCATTTCATCGAGTCTTGGCTGCGCGAGCAGAAGGAGTAAAGAAGTGGCAGCCTGATACTCCCACATACGCCTGCTACACCAAGTCTGTAACACCGAGTCCTGCAACCGAGTCAGTGTAGGTCAAGCTGGATTACTGATGCCTGACTCTGGAGGAGAAAGAACATTGATTGCAGTTGAACCTCTGTTTTTACTTTGGGGAGCTAGGACATGCACTTGCCTCCTGTCCAGATTGAAAGAGCTTGGGAAATGGACCAGCCCACGCTCAGTTTGAGGGTACAGCCTGGGCATCATCAGAGTGCCATGCTCTGGAACCACCCCCTAACTCTTGAGAAGAACCTTACCTGGGAACGATGGGGTCTCCCAGCATTTCCAATTGCTTCTGCAATTGCAGATCTTGGGGGAGGTAAAACAGATTCCTCTGCAGTTGATGATGATAGACACTGGAGCTGCTGCCAACTTTATAGAAGTTAAGGCAGCCCAAACATTCCAGATCCTTCTCTTGGCAAAACCCACACCATACCTGGCTGAGACGATAGATGGGTGGCTCCTATCATCAGGACTGGTGACTCAAGAGACCATCTCCCTAGAGTCCATAGTGGAAGCGTACTGGGAAATAATATACTCTGATGTGATCTGCTCTTCATTCTTCCCAGTAATGGGCATTCCTTGGTTGGAGTGGCATGACCTGTGTATCTCCTGGTGGTGGAGGAACATTATCTTCTCTGAATATTGCCAGAAATCTTGCTTCCAACAAATCGACCAACCTCTGTTGGGGTCACACTGACAAGACTGGACCAGCAACACCCTGAGGGACGGGGTGAGGGGCGATATAAGAATCTGCGTGACTAAAACTTCAGATCATGGGAGTTCCAGGCTGCTGACACTTCCGCATCACCACCAGAAGCGCAGGCTGGCTTTCCACTGGGGGACCCTGTAAAGCTTGATACTGCAGGAAGTATTGCCAAGGGAGGCTGCAGTGGTGGCTCCTCACAGCCTACTGATCGGCCCATGCCAGTATATAAACAAATAATCCATCACAGGGAGCTGTCTGAGCAACGACACAGATTGACTGCTTGCTTCTGCTCCAGTCCTTGCCTTGCTGTGAATCTCAGACTCTGGCTCCTGACCCTGGTTCAACCCCAACTCCACCACTTGCCTTCTGTTCACCCTCTATAACACTGATAGAGAGATATGCACAGTATTTGCTCCCCTCCAAGTATTAATACATACTCTGGGTTAATTAATAAGTAAAAAGTGATTTTATTAAATACAGAAAGTAGGATTTAAGTGGTTCCAAGTAGTGACAGACAGAACAAAGTGAATTACCAAGTAAAATAAAATAAAACACACAAGTCTGAGTCTAATACAGTAAGAAAACTGAGTACAGACAAAAACCTCACCCTTAGAGGAATTCCAGTAAGCTTCCTTTTACAGACTAGTCTCCTTCTAGTCTGGATCCAGCAGTCACTCACACCCCTTGTATTTACTGTCCTTTGTTCCAATTTCTTTCAGATATCCTTGGGGGTGGAGAGGCTATCTCTTGATCCAGCTGAAGATAAAAAGGAGAGGTCTCCCAGGGGTTTAAGTAGACTTTCTCTTGTGGGTGGAGACTCTTTCCTCTCTCCTATGTAAAGTCCAGCTCCAAGATGGAGTTTTGAAGTCACATGGGCAAGTCACATGTCCCTGCATGACTGAGTTTCTTATCAGCCAAGCCACATTCCTGGGAAAGCTCCAATGTGGATTGGCATCTTCGAGTTCATTGTTGGCTTAACTGGTTCTTGTTTGGGCACTTAATTTGCACGTTCCTTTCTCAAGAAGCTGACCAAATGCTTTACTCAGGCTACTTAGAAATCAAGCAAGTATACAGCCAATATTCCTAACTTTAAGTACAAAAAGAACACATGCATACAAATAGGAGGAATGTATTCAGTAGATCATAACCTTTACATAGATATGTTACATGGCATATGTAGCATAAAATATATTTGAGTTGTATCATATATACATTCATAAGCATATTCCCATGAAGCCTTATGGGGTACACCAACACACCTACTATTATCCATCAGGGCTTTCAGTCTTCCCACAGCACTTTGTCTCCTTACCTCAGGGTATGGCTACACTTGCGAGTTGCAGCGCTAGTGGAGGCTTTCCAGTGCTGCAATTAGTAAGTGGCCACACCTGCAGGGCACTTCCAGCGCTGCAACTCCCTGGCTGCAGCGCTGGCCGTACACCTCACTCAGCATGGGGAATAAGGATTGCAGCGCTGGTGCTGCAGCGCTGGTCATCAAGTGTGGCCACACACCAGTGCTGTTATTGGCCTCCAGGGTATAAGGGTGTATCCCAGAATGCTTTTAACTAAATTACTCCCTTTGTTTTGTTATGCAGCCTCTCTTTGTTTTGTTGTGAACCTCCGGAGCTCCGTTGCTACCGGAGCTGCTTATCAGCTCCTGTTTGCTGTGATCAATCTGTGAACAATCAAATGAGATCCTCCTCCCTGCGTGATTCACAGGGGTTGAGTGTTTGTTTTTTGCTTGACCAGCAGCGAGAAAAGGAGTCATTCACAGGGGTTGAGTGTTTGCTTTGCTTGAGAGAAACGGGGGGAGGAGGCAGAGGGGGGAAAGAGAGTATGTTGGATGCAGGCTGTTTGCAGTTAACAGTAAGGGGGTGGGAAAATTTTCTGATTTTGCACAGTGTCAGTTCCAAAAATCCACTCTCTCTTCCCCCCCCACCCCCCCGGTCCCTGTCACACTGCCCAACACCCCCCTCTTTTGAAAAGCACGTTGCTGCCACTTGAATGCTGGGATAGCTGCCCATAATTCATCACTCCCAACAGCGCTGCAAATGTGGCCACACTGCAGCGCTGGTAGCTGTGAGTGTGGCCACACACCAGCGCTAGTCCTGCACAGCTGGACGACCAGCGCTGCAGATTTGTAAGTGTAGCCATACCCTTAATTTTCTTGATGTTAGGAAATGCCGTCACTGCTTCAAAAATCTAAAAGATATAACCTTGTCCTCCCCATTTAAAGGAGAGTCTAGCCAGAAACTCCCGTGGGACTGAACACCTGCTTCACTTAAAATTTGTTACAGAAGAACTAAGGTATAATCAGGTAACATTGCTTCCTCCCCACCCCTTAAGTTTCCAAGGGACCTGAAATTCTGCTGGTTTTAAGGATCTTACTCTTAGAATCTAATGTTACAAAAATTAAGAATATATTTATTATGCATGGGTGCTTTTATTTTCTTGCAATTTTTGAGTATCTTCAGGCTCCTGTGATCCTTACCAACAAAAGCATCTGGGAGAGCCAGTATTTCTGTAAACTAACAAACACAAAATGCTGTAAGATCAATAAGCCTTATGTTCAAATCAAACTCACTGATCCTATTACTAGGTCTTTATGATCAATATTTCTGTAATCATCTCTATGTGAGCTTGCAACATTGTGTTCAGTATCAATTACATGGATTTTCACTTTCACAATAAACTCTGCTGTGGTCTTTCAATAGTAACCAATTCCTACATTCTTTACTAATCTAAACATACATGCACCGGTTCTAGACTTCACGATACAGCCTTTTAAAGTCCTATATGATACAGTGAATTTTGTGCCCATAGACCTCTACTTTTGAAGAATGATGCCATCTTTATTCTTGGAAGAGTACTGCCTGAAAAAATCCTCTTCAAGGGCTCAATTGGATAGAGTTGCCAGTCACTCCCACCTCCTACTGAAGTCAAACAAAAGAAAATTTAAGTTAATAGGAGAAGACTTTACTCATCACTTCTCAAGACTGGGGGGGGGCGGAGTTTGGTTTTTTTGTTTGTTCGTTTTCACAGAAGAATCTGAGACATCTTATAGTTGAAATATTGCAGTTCGGAGAGCCAGTTTGTTGTATTCCTCAACAAAGTTAAATCTAACAGCAGAGCTAGCTCAGAATGCTCTCTTCAGAGTTCAAGCACAAGAGTCCCTGCACTCTCTCTAACAATGAGCATAAGAAGCAAAAATTTCTGTGTCCTTAAACTTAGGATAGAGAAAATCCTCGTCATAAATTAGAACAAAATGTAGTCTTAAAAACAGCCACAATAAAACAACCTCATTCTGCTTTCAAGAAAGAGAAACTGTATTTTTACTGTTAGCTGTTATTGGATTCTAAACTGCTCTTTATACTAACCCTTTAAATTTTGAAGAGGAAGTTACTGAGCTATATTCTAGAATACCTCCAGAAATTGTCTACTCTGTATAGCTGTTTAACTTGAGTCATCCTAAACATTTGAAAACATTTGTTGGGCATATTTCCCAAATAAAGGGACTCAAGGTGGGGATGAGATTAATCAGTTGATCTACCAAAAATACAAATACAGTAATATGTGTGACAGCTATTTTCTACACAGGTATCTAAATTGAGACCTTTAATGAAATAATTTAGAAGTATGTATGGTAAGAAATAGTCATTATTATTGCTAATTAGTATTATAACCCATCACCGTAATATCAAGACACTAAGAAAAGAAAATAAATTGATAAAGGGTTTATATAAGATTTGGAAAACATTGTAAAAGAAAAAAAATTTATACACAATCTTGCCGATCTTTGAATAAATTATTCAGATTAGTCCCTAACTGGAGAGGATAGTTTTCGTACTTTCATAAATCAATATGCTATTGTATGCACAGCATTTATTTTAATCTTCCGGTATTGGTAATTTTGTACTGATCTTTTGGTGTCAACAATTGCTTAATTTTTCTCAACAGAGATTTTTTTTTTTAAATAGTAGCTACTCTATAATTGGTAAGTGATTTTTAAAATATTAAACCTTTGTTCCCATAAAAATGTTTTCTCAAAAATGTGTTTTTACAACAACTCTTATGAACTAAAAATCAGAAAAGTTAGGATATTGTAGCTCATTTTTTTTCAAGTCAAAAGTTTCTATTTTAGAGAAAATACATATACAATGCACAGCAACTAGCCGTATTCAGGTTACTTGCCAAAAGTTGAATGAAATGTGTGAACAGTTGGTTTAGCTGAGGATCATTTACTTTATAAATGTTGCAATCTATTTTTCATGTTCTACAGTTCTGCATATAAAATTAAATACAAGTTGTCATTCCATTATATTTTAAAGATGAAATTCACCAAATGTAGAAACTTGCCAGTACAGTACATTTTTCTTCATCTGATAATGTACACAGGTAAAAACTTACTAATTTTATGTTTAAAGTAGAATATGTATTTGAAAATGTAATTCAATTTAGTTAGAACTAAAAAAACCCTGCTGCCTGTATCTTGTATCTCATCCTCAGAAAAAAGTAGGTTTTTAATTCTACATGGTTTTTCAAATTAGTAGTTGATACTCAAAATGTATCATGAGGATATGTATTAGTAGTGCTGTAAATATAACAAAAGAACTTCTGATATACAGATATGTTTAATTACTGTAGTATGGTTAAAATACTTGACTATCAAAGTGTCTAGTGCATTCTTATACCTCATACATTTTTGACTTTATCCAAACCCCAAGGAAGTCACTGAAAAGACTTCCATTGAGTTTAATGAGCTTTGACTCAGACTCTTGTTTAATGATAATTAGGAGTTTAGTGATTTTCTTCCTCAAAGCATTTTCCAGACTGTGGCTGATTACCTGAACACCGTTTTGTGGCAAATATTGTAAGTAATATCTCAATTACTCACTGCTGAGTCAGAGATGGAGATTTATCCATAGCCATGGAGAGAGTCTTTGTCCGAGCTGGGACTAAAACTCATGAACTCCTGGCTTCTGGTCCTGTCTTCAGGTCACTAGTCAATGCTTCCAGGCTTCCTGGGACCTGAATGAGTATAAACATCAATATGACTATGTTAATTTCATTAATTTTGATGCCGATCCCATGTATGTGTGCATAATTTGTCACATACCTTGGAAAAACTGTTACTTCAATTGTGCACAGTACAGTGAAGGCAGTCTACCCTTTTTATACTGAAAAACGTTGCTGACTCAATTTTGTCAAGTCAAATAAGAATTGCTAGGATTCCAAAAGTCAGCTGTAGTGGCTTATACAGTTAATCAGAAGGCAAGGATGTCATTCCATTGTTAAAATGTAACAAGAAAAATAGATTCATTTATAAAGAGGTAAGTCATTAGCCTAGAAATGGTATCACACATTCCTGTGACTTAATAAACTGAGTTAATAGGACAACATAGACATGTGCCTATGATAAAATAATTACTGGGGATTAGGAAGTTATTTGGCTGAAACTCAGGCTGCTAATCCAATAAAATGGGTGTATTCATGCTAACAATGCCCCCTCCTGAATTGCTTTATTGGTACTATTTTTTTTCCAAAGTCTTATATCCATGATGAATATTTGTTATTATTTTCTGCAACTTTGGATTGTTGGATGGTATGAACTCTTTACAGCTGAGCTGCTTAGTTCATAAACATTTATTTAACTCTTTAAAGTGTTCATTGGATAACCATGATGGTTCCTCGAGCCAGTGATTTGCTTTATAATGGCCTTTCCTCCTAATCTGATAAAAACAAGCAATCTTAAATTATCAAAACCAAACACAGTATTGTGTGTGTTTATATATAAGAAATATATATATATATGTACACATATACACACACACACACACACACACATATTATATATAACATTTCAAATAATTTATGTAGGAACCATGAAACAAAAAGTGTTGGTGGCACTTTTTTTTTTGTATTAAATACATCCCTATAGTATGGGTTCACATCGTATCATGTGATTAAGTTGGGGTGGGCAAACTTTTTGGCCCGAGGGCCACATCGGGGAATAGAAAGTGTATGGCAGGCCATGAATGCTCACAAAATTGGGGTTGGGTGCGGGAGGGGGTGCGGGTTCTGGGGTGGGTCTGAGGATGAGGAGTTTGGGGTGTAGAAGGGTGCTCTGGGCTGGGACCAAGGGGTTTGGAGGGAGGGAGAGGGGTCAGGGCTGGGGCGGGAGTGTGGGAAGGGGTGCAGGTTCCAGCTGGGGGTGAGGGCTCTGGGGTGGGACTGGGGATGAGAGGTTTGGGGTGCAGGAGGGTGCTCCGGGCTGGGATATAGGGGTTTGGAGAACGGGAGGGGGATCAGGGTTGGGGCATGGGGAGAGGCTCAGGGGGTGCAGGCTCCAAGCGGCGCTTACCTCAAGCGGCTTCCAGAGGCAGTGGCATGTCCCTTCTCCAGCTCCTATGCGGAGGTGCAGCCAGGCGTCTCTGCGCGCTGCCCCATCCGCAAGCACTGCCCTGCAGCTCCCTTTGGCCATGCCGCAGCTTTCAGAAGCCACGTGGTGTGGACCCTGATCCTGCATCCCGGCTGGAGCGCTGTAGCAGGGCTGAGCTGCGTGATCCGGCCCCTGACCCAGTGCCCCAGCCGGAGCGGGGCCAAGCCGCGTGGTCCAGCCCCAACCCAGCGCCTCGGCCAGAGCGGAGTCGAGCCACGTGGTACAGCCCCGACCCAGCGCCCTGGCCAGAGCGGGGATGAGCTGCTGATGCTGCCCCTGACCCAGTGCCACGGCTGGAGCGGGGCCAAGCCATGTGGTACAGCCCTGACCCAGTGCCCCGGGCAGAGTGGGGCTGAGCCACTGATGCTGCCCCCGACCCAGTGCCACGGCCGAAGTGGGGCCGAGCCGCATGGTGCGGCTCATGGTCCGGCTTAAAACGGCCCGTGGGCCCGGGGTCCTACCCCCGGACTAAATAGATTTTCAATGTAAATTAAATGTATATTCTGTGATGCAAAATTAATTGTTATACAGCACTGGCAAACAAAATTATTATTTTTACTGTTGCCAAACCCAAACATTTAAAAATCATGACATATTAAAGAAAAATACATTTTGATTTCTTTTGGTTCTGAGTCTTTAGGAGGCACTTAGGTCACATTTCCAAGCTTTTCTCTGTAACCATGAGGCCTAGAAACTTTTTTTAATTAAAGCTGATAGTCTCATATAGTCACTGTATTCTTGGAACTAGGGCTTCAAGGAAAACACCAATCATGAGAGACTCCCCATAAAATTATGAGAGTGGGCATCACTGATGTAGAGGCCCATTTAAAGATTAGGACCACATTGGGATAGCCTTTTACAAACATATTGGATGTTTTTCTAAAATATATTCTCTGGGAAATATTTTGTGGACGTTCTATGGCCTGTGTTATATAGGAGATCAGATTGGATTATCACAGTGCTCCCTTCTGGCATATGAATCTATACATAAATAAGAAAGTCCTTGCCCCAGACTGCTCAATCTAGAATAATGACAAGAAATGAATACTGTTCCATATTCTAAATGAGATTACAAAAGAGAAATTTAAGTGGTTTGTGTTTAGCAATAGAATTAATCAAATTAATGCTTCATTTATTTGCTGAGTAATTGTTATAAAGTCCTTTGTCATGGCCACTGTCTGCATTTGTTTAGTTGAATTAAATAGGGGCCAAAACCTTACACAGATAAAATTCCCATTGAAATCAGTGGGAACTTTGCTTGAGTGAGGACTGCAGGATTTGGTCTTTGGTGAATAAAACGGTGTTTTCTGTTCTTATATAAATCAAAAGAAATGTATCTCTCAATTCTACAAATAAATGCTATTACATTTTAGCCTGCAAGTAAAATTTATCTTATAAAAAAAGACTGCTTGGGAATAGAGAAATTTACAAATGTAGACGTATTTAGGTCATCCCATTTTACAATATTTTTCATTTTCTGTAGACTTTGTTGTTCTGAACTTGATATTTATTATTAAGGAGAGATGTCCCTCCAAAAACTTGGAAAATCATAAACATAAGTAATTTTGTTAAAGTATACTGGAGACAGATCTCTTCAGCAACATCCCAGCCAATCTGCCTGGAATTAGTCCATGAGCTTCTGAACATGAAGTCATGCAACATTTCACAAACTCACTAAAGATCATTTCAGCAAGACCTCATCTCTTGGATAATGTGTCTTTGATGTGTTTTGTTTGAAGTAGTTAAGAGACAATTCATTGAACAAAGCATCTTTTTAACCATGCCAAAGATCAACTGCCCAAGAGAAAAACATGCAGGGTTTTCTGATGATTCTGATGCCACTTTAAAATTTAGAAGGTGTGGGTGTAACTGTGAAGAAATACTACTTATGTCTGTTGTCCACATATGAATATTTCAAAATCTAAGTGAAATTTCAATTGATAACCAGGCCAGTCTATCTAGTTCAGGATTAATTATCTAGACAAAGCTTTGGGGGCTAGAATAATTGAAGTTAATGCAAGGAGATGCACATTACACATCCCTGTGCTAGCCTAGCTTCCTGCAAAATCGGCTATTCGCTCCAAGGGAGGTCTTTTGGTGTTTCCCTACTGTTTTCCCTTGATGTTTCTACTTCTTTTGGAGACAGCTTTAGTTTGTGGCTGAGGTCTTCAGGAGTCCCTCTGGTGGAAGCTTCTAAGGAAATCTGTCTTGGCTGTGCCCCCTTCCCAAATAGCACTATCACATTTTTGGGTTGCAGAGTCCATCTACAGCCACCACCTTTGAAATTGAATGAGATGTTGCGGTTACTTTTTAGGGATAGACCCACAAAAGGACTAAATATTTCAACACCTAACTTTTAGGTGCCTTGCCACCCAGTAGCATCCACAGACCCAAGTTAACATGTTCATACTGCAGTACGCAGACCTTCTGACCTGTATCCACACTGCTAAAATGACAGGACTTAATTCAGAGTTCCAGCAGGACTCACGCTCTGACCCAGCACCATTAGTAGGTCCTAGGACCTGGATTCTGAGTGCTTGCTGATCTGAGTCAAACTGATTTTTGTGTGGACACAAGGGGGTTTGGGCTCAGACCTGAGTCAGAGCATGGGCCTAGAGTGCATTGTTTACATATAAAGACCTTTCACCTGCACTAACACTAAGTGTGGCCTTCTTTTCTTTAGTACTGCTGAAATGTTTAGAGAAGCATTCTCCCTCTTACCTATTTTTCTTTAACTAAATAAATTGTGTACCTTAATGTTGAAAAAATAAATTTCATACCTTGGACTTTTCAAGTATTCCATGTTCAGCAAATAACCATTTATTTTGCCCATCTTCTAAGTGCCCATATACAAGCTTATACAGCTACAGTTTAAATTTAGAATTTGCTCTCTGAAGAACAAACTAAAACAAGATGCAGGTTAAGTAAGCAATTTGGGAATTGATTTTTACTTTGAAAATGAAGATACAGCGTTTTTAAATGAACAAAGATCAAGTTTGATCCCTAAGTAGCATTTATTATGTTAACAATTACTAGGTCAGATTCATTGCCAAATTACACTGCAGTCTCATAGATTTCAATAGTCCTTATTTAGCAGGAGTATGGGTTAGCAAGATTAGACCTATATCCTATAGTTTCTTATAGATCTTAAATAATGCAGAGAAATAATTGGCCACATTTTCAAAAGTGTCCTTGACTGTTACTCACACATTTGAGTGTACCAAGGTTTTGTATGCACATTATCACTTCCAGGTGCAGGGGGGACCTGGATGCACAGGGGCTTGTTGGGAGATTCTGGGTGCAACAGATAATGGGACTCTGCCTGGGGGTTCAGGTGAAAGGTGGTTGAGGCTCAGCGGGCGGGTCTGAGTGTGGGGGGATAGAGCTCAGCCAGGGATTTCTGGGGAGATCAGTGGGAGGGATCCAGATGCTGGGGGAGTGGGGCTCAGTGGGATGGGGATCCAGGTTCATCTGGTTGGGGCTCGGTGGGGTGGGGATACAGGTGCTCGTCGGTGTGGTCCAGATGCAGAGGGAGTGGGGCTCGTCAGGTGGGTTCTGGGTGGGGGGGGCGTGAGGCTCAGCGGGAGTGTCTGGGTATGAGGGGCTCTGAATGCATGGGGGTTGGGCAGATGGGGGAGCAGCTCCCTGTAAAGTGATCCCTCCCTCTGCAGCTGAGGAGTGATGGGTGCAGAAAGCGCGAGTGGGGGGGCGGGAAGTTTGCAGAGCTTTCTACAGCTGGGGGAGAAATCTGGGGATGGGTCTGACATGCCATGCAGGGAAAGAAGAGGACGTCCCGTCCTCTCCCGCCCAGCTGGGACTAGCAGCTGAGTCCGGCACAGGGTAGGAGCCACCAGCTGGGTCTTCCTCAGTTCTGCCCCCTGCCCCACAGTGATTTACCTCTCTGCCGGCTGCCCTGGGCACCCAAAACATACTGTTGGGGAAGGTCGTATGACTGCTCTTGTGGCTTCCCTTTGCTTCCCCATCAGAAAGGCATTTTTCTGTGGGGAAGCAAAGAAATCTGTGGCGTACATAAATTCTGTGCATGTGCAGTGGTGCCGAATTCCCCAGGAGTAAAAAAGACACCAGGGGAAGATAATACTATAAGGCTAAGTGTGACCATATTCAGAATACACTGCAAACTACACCTTTTTGCAGACGCCTCAGCACAATAACGGAAGTTATGGAACTACAACAACTGTGAAGAAGAACAGGAAAGGAAGGAAGATCAGTAAGATCCCAAACCTAGAAGAGGCAAGAAGCAGATTCACTTAAGGGCAGCTCTGTGATTCACCATTATTGTATTGTGCACTCAGATACTGTGTTGATAGGTACTCTGCAAATTCTTAGAGTAGATGGATCAGGCGTTTTCTAACCTTGATGCTGTTTGTATTGGCTTTTTAACATCTGGAAGCTAAAATCCAGCTATTCTCTGACTTCATGGGGTATTTTTGGTCATTAGGAGCAGATGTTGGCTGTAGTTGCTGTCAATATACTTCTGTTTGTTTTTCTTTGATATCCTAGTGTAGTGGATTAAACTGAGCAATTTGGCAACCTCTCAGGTTTTCAAATAAGCTTCATTAAGTTGGAGACCCTTTGCATCTCTCATGGTGCCAGACCAGCAGCCTATCTATACATGGTCCCTTCCTCTTAAAAAGAAACATTTTTCTTGTCTTGGCTTATCACTTTATCTGTAAACAAAAAATGCACATGAATATTTTTGCCCTTTTTCCTTTATGCGAGGTTGGTAGGGTCTTTAGATTAAATAAATTAAATCTACTTTTGGGGTCTGATAAATCTTATCAGGAGGATAATTCTTCCCTAATTAATTTATCCCTTTTATTGCTCCCTTTGAATTTATTGTAAGAGGAGTTTGAATTGTGGAAAAACAGTTTATGAGATGTATAAATCTAGGGCAAGTCTTTATAAACTACAGTTGCTGAAAGGAAAAAGAGGAATTTGGTATTCCTGAATCCAGAGATTTTATAATCTGTCCTGTCAAATGTCGAGTCCTAGTTCAATTGGCCATATGAATATTGTAGTAAAAAGTAGGCTGAATACTTACTCAGTTTCTATTTTTAACTACTTTTGGGTGATTGTTTCCAATTATCTGTTTTACAGAAAAGTGAAAATATAAAGTAATGACAATAATTTCTGCCTTGGGTATTTATATCTTATCACCATAGAATATAGGAGCTGATATACAGCAGGTAGCAAAGTACTTGTTTTCCAGGAATATTCTGGGGCGGTTTACCATAATTAATCTGAAATGAAGTTAAAAATGGCAAAAATAGCCTTAAGTCTTTACCCCCAAGGTAAACTTGGACAAATAAAACATATAACTAATATACCCAGTAAAATCAATGCAGACTTTAAAAATGTATACATGAAATTAAGAAAAGAAAAGCATAATACATACATCTATATACCTACGTATATATTATCTCAGGGAGGTCTAGGCAAATAACCAAAACTTGTATTTATATCTCAGACATTCCCTCCTCAAGGTCTTATTTAACAAAAAGTATGAATCTCTGCTGGTAAGTAGTGAAGGAATGTTTGCCATGTATTAATAAAAAAACCATTAGCCATATTTTCATATACAAATAGTTCCATCAAACTATAGCACCTTATCAGTAATGAAATCCAGACTACCATAGTTAAAGGGAATGCTCTTTGTTCGTTGCATTAAAACTATCTCTCTCTGCAAACAAAACCAAGACAAGAAACCTTCAAATACATACTCTCATATCATGTAAATGATCTAAATTCATTAATAAAAAATGTCTCAGTTGATCACGGAAGTGGGATGACACATAGCTCCATCTGTCCTTCACAATATACAGCAATATCACTGTCCTCATGATTGTCCAGTGCTTGATCAAAATCAATTTATGGATGAAGAACAGTTGGTTGAAGTTATAGTCAAATATGACAGAGGTTATTGTGATTGGCAGATGAGTTTCCAGCCACGGTGCAGTCTCCCGGTCAAATCATTTTGCAATTTGGGAATGTTCCTGGATTCATGAGTGATGTGTTCTGCCATTGACAGCTAACTAGGAGACTGTGTGCCATCATTGGGCTCTTGGATTCATCACTGACATAAACTCTTACATAGCAGTGTTCACATTCTGTCATCTACATTTACCTAGGAGAGTGCATCCTAACTTTTCAAAAGGTGATCCAGCCTTATTAATATGTGCCTTGACTACCTCTTAGTGGGACAACAGCAGTGCAGTCTACCTGAGCATGAAACAGTAATTCCAGGGTAAATTACAATTAGTACAGAGTTCAGCAGTGCACCTCCACAGCAACACAGGGTTCTGGAAGTATGTAAGGTCCACTGTCATCTCACTACACTGAGTCCCCCTAAAATACTATGTCAAATTCAAGTTTCAGTCCTTATCTTCAAGATTTTTAAGGGTCTGAGCCCAGGCTTACCTTAAAGATTGCCTAAAGTTCCAGAATGAGGACCATCATCAAGAAGTCTGCTCCTCTGGCCCAATAAAACTGTCTATCACAACCTTTTAGAGTGTTGTGCCGAGTCTTCATTTATTCACTCTAATTTAAGGTTTTGCATGCCAGTAATACAATTTAACATTTTTAGAAGGTCTCTTTCTATAAGTCTATAATATATAAAAAAATGTTGTTGTATGTAAAGTAAGTAACGTTTTAAAAATGTTTAAGAAGCTTCATTTATAATTAAATTAAAATGCAGAGCCCCCCAGGACCGGTGGCCAGGACGCAGGCAGCGTGAGTGCCACTGAAAATCAGCTTGCCATAGATTGCCTACCCCTGGTCTCTCATAATGGTAACTTTCATTTATTTAGGAGACAAGAGCCTTCTTTGTAGCCAGTCCAAGACCGTGGAAAGAACTCCCTTAGGATCCATGAACCACCACAACACTCATCACTTTTCATTCCAGTTGCAAACTTGACCTACTCTTCACTCAGAAAAATAAATAACATAAGCAATTTTTTTAAAAAATCCACACAGTTTCCTCCCTGGGGAAAGGAGGGGAAAAAGAGATACCGACACATGACTACTGCTAGTCATGTCACAATGCACTTCTGGAAGGTTCTAAGATACCTTGGTGAATGACACAGTATAAGAACCTGAGTAGAATAGAATCTATTAACTGTTTTCCGATCCGTTACTGTTTCCCCAAAGTTTTGGACATACTTACTTTCCCTAAGAGAGTGTCCATATGTGTCACTGGATCTGCTTTTACATCTAGATTAGTTTGCCCAAGAGAAACTTGTAAAAACAAGTATATCAGAGGGGTAGCCGTGTTAGTCTGGTTCTGTAGAAGCAGCAAAGAGTCCTGTGGCACCTTATAGACTAACAGACGTTTTGCAGCATGAGCTTTCGTGGGTGAATACCCACTTCTTCACTTGCATCTGAAGAAGTGGGTATTCACCCACGAAAGCTCATGCTGCAAAACGTCTGTTAGTCTATAAGGTGCCACAGGACTCTTTGCTGCTTGTAAAAACAAAGTATCATCTTGTGCTGTATATGGGGAGATACCATAATGATGAGCATTATTAGAAATATTAATGAGTGGGACACTTCAGTGCCTCCACATTATTTCATGGGTTCTCTTCCCTTCCAGGGCAGCAAAACTGTCTTAACTGCCTCACAGTATAGCCAGCAAGGCATCTAGCTTGCTCCCAAACTGATGCTATGCTACTGGGCTACCAGATCATGAATTTAATTCTTCTGATAACCTTCCAATATTTTTTTTAAAAAGACCAGTCTCTGTGGTAAGCACTCATTAAAAGTGCAGATTGATATTTCCGGAGGCTTATGTTTCTTATTTATGCACATAGCACATATAAAGCACAGTACGGACAACAGCAATGGGATCTTTAAACACATTGGCACCTCAATGTGCTTTAGCCCTGATTTTGTGGGACCCCGTCTAAGGAGAAGAGGACAATTGACTTTTTGGCTTCTCTGCTGAGACCGTCAACAAGATTAGCAGGGATGGTTGTGATTTTTTTGTGATTTGCACTTTTCCACTAGAAACTGGACTGGGACCATCAAACTCACTTCACATAGGCTATTTAATGGCTATCATGTGCTGCCTATTTTAGTCACCACCAAGCGACTGGATTCAGGATGGGTTGGATTAGAGATTAAAGATTCTCTATAGCCCATTACCAAGTTTTCATTTGCACTTATATACTATGGTGATAGGCACACTAAAAGTATGTACATAATAATAAACTTTGTTAGAATCTAATGGTAACTCTGATATTTAATTATGGAATGAGTCAGAACATGATTGCTTTCTATTCAGGTCATGAAAATCTTGAAACTCCATCTGATCTAAAATAAATTTGTTAGAGCCTGATCCAAATGCTCACGAAGACAGTTGATACATTCCCATTGACTACAATGGGCATTGGATCATGATCTTGATGAAGCTATAAGAGATAACCATGGAAAAGGTACTGCATGCAACATGTGTTATCTATTCCTTCATTTTTTAGTGCTCTAGCAGGATATAATGGCACTATCTTTGCATATGGACAGACGGGCAGTGGCAAGACTTTTACCATCACTGGGGGAGCAGAGCGTTATAGTGATCGGGGCATCATTCCCAGGACTCTATCTTACATTTTTCAGCAATTGGAGAAGGTACAGATCTTTGTCCTTTCATTTTCTTTAATAAAAAAAAAAAAAGTCTGATTTACTAATACTGCATTGAATCACAGGAAGCAATCTTAGTGGTAATGCTACAATAAGTCCTGACTTAAACCCACCAAACAAAAGAAATGCATATTAGCGGTAAAATCTAGTCTGACACTAGCCTTACCATAAAGTCAGCATGAGTGGTGGATGACGAGGTTGTTGCCAGGCACTGAAAAATAGTGGACACTATTGGAATTATTCCAATTTCTTATTTTTTGAGAGTATCACATTCAGGCTCACCCAGGGTGGTGTTTGATCAAATATTTGGCTGTGACAGCAACTGTATTATGCCTATGATAAGAGTTGCAATGCACAGATGAAGTATGAAAATTCATAATCCTATATAACATTAGGCCAAGAAGACCAAATAAAAGATTGACCATCAACCAGTATTTTCACCCATCATTTGAACTACCTTGTTTTTTGTATGTTTGAGTGAAGCTCATAATATTAACTTTATGCAGTACAGTATTTGTAAAATTCATAATACAACTTGATTTTCCTGGATAAACTTTATTGACGGTCTTTAAAAAAAATCAGGTTACTTAAGATTATTTTACTAGATTGTACTAATCCATGTTAATTGCATGGTCACAGTATAGTATGACCACTTAAATATCACAGATCCATAATCACAACTATTTAATAAAATATTGTGGGAAAATAGTTTCAAATTTCAATATCTCAGCCAGTTTAATTTTTCAAAAGCAAAGACATCCAAACCACAATAATCCTTTTTGTATGTGTGTCTCTTCTTTAACTTTAAATATATATGTAATATACTTATACATGCTAATATGAGTAAGAGGTTCATTCACTGACTGAAGTCTGGCATAGAGTGGGCAGACATTATGCAAGTTTCTCGGCATAGCTACACATGTATGCCACATGAACAAGTAAAGCTGTAAATAGTAAAAAGATGTGATGAAAGTTTTTGACCATAATGCGTTTTTCTCATGATGCACTTGTATGCCATCTGTTACATATTTAACTTTTTAATAGTGTCTTTAGATCTGCTTTAAAAGGTATCTAGACCTAAAAGACTAGTTAAAAATTGTCTGTAGAATACTTTCAAAGGTAGTAAATTGTTCTTATAGAGCCAGTTTTGCAGATGTTCCACATGTAGCACTTCTATTGAAGCTAGTGGAAGTTCTTTGTGTGAAGAGACCATGGATTTGGTTTCAGTGTAAGACAAAAAGTGGTTAATATTAAATAATGAAAGGTTTACACAATTTCTCCATCTCTTCCCTGTGCCCTTATTTTGGAGTCTCCTTCTGACTCACCACTCCTACTCTACTCCTTTTTCTAACCTTACCTGTTACCCCATTTCTGAGTTTTTCCTGAGCAGAGGCTGCCCCTCAGCACAATAATTCTCAGACAAAAACTACATTAAGATGGAGTTACATCTGAGAGCACATATTAAATAGTTAAGGTAAAATACATTACAGAAATGTTGTAGTTATTTGAAAACTTAGTGTTTATAAATCCAGTTAATTCAGAGTTAAGGTTAAATTTAAAAGAAATCTAGCCATGTCAAGTTATTGAAAATTGGTTGGGCCACCCAAGTAACTTTACCTTAGCCCCATAGAGACAACATGAAGGGACAAAAAGAAGCAATCTAATATGTCTTTAAAAATCAGCATAATATAATCTGCAGTCACAAAAACTGAATCATATGGTTTTGCATGGTGTCGCTGCAGAGTGAAGTTAAGGTTGTTTGGGTGCCCTAACTGTGCATTTCTGTTTGGATTTCTTTTAAGTTTAACCTTAACTGAATTTCCTGGGTTTATAATATGTTCTTTTGGGATTAAGTACAACATCCATGTAATGTGTCAATGTAAACTATTTATATTGTTATTTATTATTTGTATTGTGGTAGCAACTAGAGTTCTCAATCAGGTAGCAGACTCCCACTCTACTAGGCTCTGTACAACCATAACACAAGGGCAGCCCACACCCTGAGGAGTTTACAATCACAGTGAATATACTCTATAAATGATATGTACTTTCAACTGTCATTTAATCTTAATGTAGTATTTTCTAGTAGTATACATGGGTTCCTAAATTTAAAATTTCATATAGGATCACTAAACAAGAAATGCAAAGAATGTTACCAAGTGATGTTTTCAATTATTTTAAGATCTTAACCTTAAACAATTTTTTTAAAATTTAAATTTTATGGCCAGTTTCACCAGTACACTTGGCTACTTATGCACAAGGGAGCAGTGCATGGCAGCGACAGCATACTTGCCCATCCAGCTGGGTTTACAGCTGCTTTGTTTTTCCTAGTGCATCACAAAGAAGCTGGAGTGTATACCCTGGTTTTCCTCTGCCTCCTTCACTCCCAGCTTTCCCCTGCACATGCATGTGGACAGTTCTTGTGGAATGCTCTGTAAAAGAGCATTATTCTTCATCCTCTGCTGAAGAAGAAACATTCATTTATGAAGAATAATAGGCTCATTCATCTGCCCATAATTAAAAATCTTCCATTGTAGTGTATGCACAAGATTTGAGTGAGTTTATACGACATAGGAGGTTTGATGCATCTGCATTGTTCTGTTGTTAAGTTCATTCAGGACAATAACAACAACAACAACAGTCTGACAGTAATGTCTACTTTGTTTTAAAGAAGCCATATTAAAATTAATTTTAATTCCTAAATTATTTAAGTGATTTACTTGTAAATTCATAGAAATATCATTCTATATTTAAAAAGTAAGTGCTGTAATTTTGAGGGGGCCTAATGCTGTATTTTTCATACATAGAGCTGGAGTCGTTGCTTTTAAATGCAAAAACACTACTCAGTCTTAATTATGGAGTACAATTGATATGTCTAATAATTCATGCCAATATTTAGTTCTTCTATACTACTTTTCATCCCTAGATCTTAAACTGCTTTACAAAGGAGGTTAAGCACCATTTTCTGCATGTTACAGATGAGGAAACACAGGCACTTATGAATTATGCAAGATACTCCGTTTGTTAATGGTGGGTTTGTGGGAAATCACTAGGTTGGAAACCTTGCAATATATTTCACTTGTGACCAAAGAAAGTTGGAAGCTTGCCTCCATAGCCAAAGGCATTATGCCACCTGTTTGTATTTTAATAAGAAAAAGTTGCCAAATTTAATTCTTGTTAATTTTGGTATTTTCTTTTTTAAATCTTGCCTGACCTTTTATGCCATAGATCAGCCTTGCATACATTTTTACAGAGGAGTTAAAATTTGAAATGCTATGTATATAGTATAACGGAAATGCTCACTGATTAACTGAGGAACATGAATGATGTCAATAATGCCTGACGCTCTTGAGTCTCCCTGTGGCAGTTCTGAAGGGGGCTTTTCCTAATTTTTTTAGTATGAAATTCATACCTCTCTTCACAAAGTATGAATATTCAGTCTTTTTGCAGGGAACTAAGCATGTGTTGGTGGAAATAGATTCCAAGACCCTGCTAGTGGGCCAATTCCTCCAATTTGCAGGCTTGCTGTGGAGTTGCTACTATTCCAGGCTAGGATGACTTTTGGACCTGTAACAGGGCGTATCAGGGCCCCCCTTGGTCCTGCCTCTGCTCTGCTCCGTTCCAGCAATCACTCAGAGACCTTCTGGCTCAGCAGTCACCAGTGCAGTTTATTTACACAGTGCAAACCCACCACCTCTCACTACATATTGCTGGAGGTCCCAACCTTAGGGGCTTCTCTTTCTTGTAGCCCAGAGGGGAGAGCTACCCCTCTCCTTCCACTCTCTGGTTTCTCCTCTCACCCCCTTTGCTTCCTTCCTTCCTCTGTGCCTGTATATAGCACCAGGGTAATCAGGCTGGCAGCTATTCCAGCTCTGCCAATCAGTCTCAGGTTCCTCTAGTTAGCTCCAATTCACCTCCCTTACTTGGAGCTGGAGTCACGAAGGCTGGCTCAGCAGTTCCTGGTCAGCACCTGTCACACACCTCCTCTCCCCCCCTCCCCCCCCGCCCCTTACTGAACTGCCAAGTTCATCCGTGCCCATCCCCTCTTCTCTCTACCGGATGGGGCAGTGTGGGAGAGAGCTCCTTCCACCTTCTGGTGACCCTTGGGGTCTTCCTTGTGGGGTTCCCGTATCCCCCACCTGCAGAAGTTACATTGGTTGATGCCCCCATAGGTCTACCGCTACCCACAGGTCTTCACACCATTCACACCCCCATGGGTGTCCCCCCCTCTTTTTCCTCTTTCCCTTCTGGCAGGGTTTCAGGGTTGATCTTTATCTCACCCTGGACACCCAGGGCCTCCAGTTCTGCAAGCCCAGAACATGGGGCCTGTGTCCCTTCTTCTTGGGTCGCCTTGAAGGGAGCTCCATTGGGCCTTTCTCCTCTGGTAAGGGTCCTGGGCTGGATGCTTCTCCTTCCCTGTTCCCTTTCCCCCTCAGGCTTTGTTGTTTAAGAGTTTGTACCTCATTCTCAGGATGAAATTAGTCTCCCTCCTTACCAAGGCTTTGTGGCTTGGATAGTTCCACCCCCTTCTTCGGGGGACCTCCCCTTTTCCCCACTGTGGGCTTCCTCCCACCACCTCCTGTCCCTCCTGGGAAGGGTTCCCAATCTGTGCCCACCACCTCTGGGTAAAGCAGCCCTTCGACTACCCCGACCCATTTCCACTGAAACTTGTCCTGGACCTTGAGGGGCACCTGGGCAATAGGGCACAGTCTTGTATCCCCAGGGACACACTCAAGGTCCATCCTGGCTCTGGGAATCAGCCAGTGTGGCTTTACTAGCCGCCGCTGGATAAGCAAGCAGGCTGAGGCCATATCTACCAAGCACCTCCCGGGGTACCCTCCCCATCATCACAGGTATGGTGGGGAGTTTCTCCCCCTTCCCCTTTCCTCCAGCGTCAGTCCAGCTGCAGAACTCACACTCCCTGTATGGGCAGTTCCCTTTTTTATGTCCTGGTTGCCCGCACTGCCAACAAGTCATTGGTCAGGCCCCCGGAGGAGCCCTTCAGGCCTCTTCCGCTCCAGGCCCTTTCTGGCCAGGGGTTTTCTGGGCTTTCTCCCAGACTCTGTCCTTGTAGGGCCACCCCTCTTTCCTGGGGAAGTCAGCCTCCACGTATTCCTCAGTCAGTTTCATGGTCCCCCTCCACCGTGTTTGGTTGATGATGCCTAACCCATTCCTGTATGTTCTCAGGGAGGCTCTGTAAAAAACTTTTCTAGGACCAACACATCCATTATCTCCCCCACTGTCTCACCCAGTGGGTGCCCAGTCCATCAACCTCTGGGCAAACACCCGGGGCCACAAACCTCCTGTTCACCTTGCTGAATGGAACTTCTGCTGATATTTCTCTGAAGACAGCCCCACCCGATCTAGGACGGCCTCCTGAACCACATTGTAGTTCCTGGCCTGCTCTTCACTGAGGGCCATGTAGGCTACTTGAGCTTCTTCAGCAAGGTAGGGAGCCAGTCTCAGGGCCCAGGTTGCCCTATCCCCTCCAGCCCCCATGGCTATCCGCTCAAACGTGCAGAGGAACGCAGGTGGGTCATCTGCAGGGCTCATTTTACATAGTCCTTGGCCAGGTGCCAATGGGCCATCCCCCTCGAGTAGGGCTCACAATCCTCTGCAGGAGCTGCTGTTGGATGCTGGTTTGTTCCCGTATAAAGTCCTGCAGGCTCCTTTGCTGCTCAGCATGCCAGGTAAGCAAGGCCTGCCTCTCTACTTGGTGGGCTTGCTGAAAACCTTGCGTAGTCTTCTGCATTTTTTCCTGCTGCTTTACCAACCACTGTAGGGTCTCCTCCATCTCTGGGCTGCCAAACTCTTGCTCTGGCTCAGGATCCTGGACAAACCCCCACGTGTAACAGGGTGTAGCAGGGCCCTCCTCAGTCCTGCCTCTGCTCTGTTCCAAAAATCACTCAGAGACGACCTGGCTCAGCAATCACCAGTGCAGTTTATTTACACAGTGCAAACCCACCACCTCTCACCACATATTGCTGGGGGTCCTAGCCTTAGGGGCATCTCATTCTTGCAGCCAGGAGGGGAGAGCTACCCCTCTCCTTCCACTCTCTGGCTTCTCCCCTCCCCTTGCTTGCTTGCTTCCTTCCTTCCTCTGTGCCTGTATATAGCCCCAGGCTAATCAGGCTGGCAGCTGTTCCAGCTCTGCCAGTCAGTCTCAGGTTCCTCTAGTCAGCTCCAATTCACCTCCCTTACCTGGAGCTAGAGTGACAGAGGGCTTGCTCAGCAGATCCTGGTCAGCACCCTCTCACAGGACCCATGTAACCTCATAAATGTTGATTCAATAGCTCCTCCCCCAACTGTGCTAGCCTACTTGGGCCTGGCATAAAGCCTCACTCTGTGAGAAGCAAAGAGTACAGTGCCCCTCCAGTCCTGCATGGCTGCTCAGCCTGTTCCTCCCCCTCTCACAGATGAGGGCCATTGTGGGACTTAAGTGTTGCAGTGGGCATTGTATGGACCCTATTCATCTGGGTGAATTTTTTCTCCTTAAAAAAGGAGATTAGTGTCCCAACACCTGTGCGCGTCATTAGACATGCACAAACAGTCTAGAAAAATCTTGAGTGGTGTAAAACTTGCTTTTTCATTCTCCCATCTTAACTAAAATGATTTAGTTGGAAAAGTTATTATATGGTTTAGATAAGAAATTAAAATTATATGTTCCAAGTCATTTTTAAGTCAGTGACTCTTAAATAGGAATTATTTTTGGTGACCCACAGAAGGGGAAAAAGTTTGAGAAGCAAGCACTGTTGCCGTGGATAAGGTAGGGGATTGTGGGGAGGCCATCGAAGGATCTTATGAAGTGGTCCTTGACATCAAAAGTGTAAGAACTTCTGCTAAAAGTTAGTTTTCACTTCAACCAAAACACAGAAAAATGATCTACTTTCTCATTGGACAGAAACAAAATCAGTGAGGAGATAAATATTACTGTCAGGTTTCTAAGAGGTTGTGACAGAGAGTGACGTTGATAGTCACTCATTACATCTGTACAAGAGAAAAATAAATTAAATATTCTTGGCAATTTTATATCAGTGTTCTCCAAAAGAGAAATTAAATTTTGTTTATATGCTGTAATATTAATTCTGGACCAATATAAGTCATTCATTCTGCCACTCCATCAACCATGTGAGGCAAAGCCAAGAAAATAAAAGTTGTGTATTGTCTGTCTGACTTCATGTGTTCTTTGTCCCTCTTTACTCCATAAGGTCCATGACTGAATTAAACTTTATTTCTTTAATTTAGCAACTTTGTGCGAATGTGAAAATGAAATATATGTGAAAATAGGTAAGCTGATCAAATAGCTTACTGTCGTGTCCTGGTTATCATCTGGTCAGCCATTCCATGTTATGTTTGTACTGTATTTAGAGCTGTACCTACCAATCTTTATTCATAAGAGAAGATTTTAGTCACACGAACACCTACATGAGTAAGGGTGTATAAGATGGAGCCCCTAGAATAACTCCTTGAGACTAGGACTTTGTCTTCCTCTGTCTGGTACTGTGCTGATTAAATAATAATGTAGGATGAAGAAATAACCATCTGATTTGTAGTATTTGCATATTTAGTTCTATCAAGAGTGCATGCAGGAACATTTGATTTTTCAGACTTGTTTCTGGCATTTAAAGTGACTGGCGCTTCGTAGTATTAAATAGCCGCACATTTAGGGACACTGCTCCCTCTCTGCTCTCAGATTGGCCACTTTTACTTTTTGTGTGTGTGTTTTACTTTCCTCCCTTATCTCTTCTTGTTTCTTCTTCCTTTCATCTTTGTCTCTTTCCATAACTTCCTCTTCTCTTATTTCCTCTTGTCTTTTATAGTGGGCCCTTTCAAAAAAGCTGACATGGGGGAAATTTCCATATATTCATGCACTAGTCGAAAGTATATTTAAATATATTTAAAATATATTATACAAATATCTTTGTTATTGTTTCTTTACTATGTTTGTGGTGAAATGTCAACTTCCCTCTTGGTTCATGAGGTAGACTCAGAAGCAAGGTGAAGTATCATTAGAGGAAATGTAGTTTAGCAGGACTGGAGATGGTGGAGACAGAATCTAGAAGTGTAGGGCTGGAAGTGATGTTGAGAAATCATCAAGTTCAGCCCCCTGCTCTGAGGCAGGACCATGTAAACCTGGACCATCCCTGACAGATGTTTGTTCAACCTGTTCTTTAAAACCTCCAGGGTTCCTGTTGAGGCCCAGAGGCATCATAAGTGTTTAGCAGTGCATGGCATGTTTCTGTTAAGGCGGTTTCTTTGTAAAACAGGTATTGGTATGCAGACATCTGCAAAGAGCAATTAGCTTTTCAAATAGGGATACAGTTGACTCTGTAGTGAAGGATCTCATTAATACAGGGTGAAATTCACGTCTCCACATTCAAAGCTTGAGTAAATGGGCTTGTGTGTGGATCTAGGTAGTGGTTCAGGAGGAATAGGGAGGATAATGTTAATACACTGAACCAAGTGATAAACCATATGGCTACAGCACTATGCAGCAAAGGCCTGCAGATCCGTGGGTTGAAAGAGTTGCTGCTGTGCCTGTAGCTATGTGTTGATTCTTCCATTAAATTCACGTAAGTGCCTGTCTAGTGGTCTCTTCCCAGCATGCCCCCAAAAACCATCTATGGTGCACCAGAGGCACAGGTGCCCCTTTCATGATGGCAGGTGAGTTCCATCCACACACACCTAAGCTCAAATGGTGGGCACTCAACTGACATAAAGGGTTTTCACAGGCCCCTGGATGCAAGTGAATTACACCCATAGAAAGTGACATTTGCTTTACCGTCCATTCTTTCCATGATGTAAATTACCTCTCTTGGGGGAGATTTATTACCTGGGTAAATTGGAATCTCAATCCCAATCTCTGTCTCATTTTTCATGCTAGTAAAACATCACTGAAAAATAACAATATTAAAAAAGAAAAAAATTAAGTGAAAAGACAAAAACAGGACCATTTTAATCATTCAAAGCCAGATTTGCCAGGGTGCTAAGTCCATTTGCACTGTGTAAATGGTCCAAAATTGCCTTAAAGTACCTTCTGATGGTCAGAGGAGAATTCATCCTTTGTAGAAGAATCCTCTGTTGCTGTAAAGCTGGCAGAGGTGTCATAACTGCTTCTTAAACCAGCAGCACCTCTTCTCACCTTAAGTTTAAGAAAGCTAGGGGGCATGATAGAGCAGAGTGACTTTGTGCTCAGGGAATCTTACTCCAGTGATGTAAGTTAGAGCTGCTCTTAACTTGCATCTCTAACTTGCACTGGTCTCTGGGCAGCTCAGGCCCATAATGGCACAACAGGCTCCTTATGAATAGACCGAGTAGGAAATTGATCTCTCAATTTCTAATAGCTTCTCCTTTTACTTTCTTATTCAGAAATTCCCCTTACAAGCTACATAGCTCCATGATTACATAATACAGATTTTTTTTCATCTACCCATAATGTGTGTTTTAAAACAGTTTTCTCTGAAACACTGTTCTGTCATGATCAATAAAAATCTCATCCTGGAAATATTTTATGCAGTGACAATGAAAGGTTCATGTCTCACGATAGCCTTTGAAATAAAATTAGCACATTGTATTAGAAAACTGCCTCTGTAAGTGTGATAATGAATGCTTTCCCAGTGATTTCATCCAATGAAATAAATTACAGTCGAACCCATTTATCTCGACCTCGGTTAACTTGCCAACCCTATTAAGTCGACGTTTTACAAGTGGAACCGCCAAACTCCCTCTTTGTCTTATGGGTTTCTCATCCCTTATGTCGATTCCCCGAACCCTAATATCTCAAGCCCGGCTCCCCGCGTCCCTGACGCACCGTGTCCCCAGCCGCCCGCTCCCCGGCTCTCCAGCCGCGCAGTTCCCCAGCCGCCTGCTCCCCGCGTCCCCAGCCGCCCGGCTCCCCGCGTCCCCGACCCACCCTGTCCCCAGCCGCCCGGCCCCGCATACCCGGTCCCTGCCCGGCCCCGCCCGGCCCCGCATACCTGGTCCCCGCTTCGCCTGCCGCCCGCCCACCCGGCTCCGCTTCGCCGCCGCCCGCCCGTCCGCCCGGCTCCGCTTCGCCGCCCGCCCGCCCCGGCATACCCGGTCCCTGCCCGTCCCCGCCCGCCCGCCCAGCCCCGCATACCTGGTCCCCGCTTTGCCTGCCGCCCGCCCGCCCGGCTCCGCGTCGCCGGTCCCCGCTTCGCCTGCCGCCCACCCGCCCGGCCCCGCTTCGCCGCCCGCCCGCCCGGCCCCGCATACCCGGTCCCTGCCCGGCCCCGCCGCCCGGCCCCGCATACCCGGTCCCTGCCCGTCCCCGCCCGCCCGCCCGTCCCCGCATACCCGGTCCCCGCCCGTCCCCGCCGCCCGTCCCCGCATACCCGGTCCCTGCCCGTCCCCGCCCGCCCGCCCGGCCCCGCATACCCGGTCCCTGCCCGCCCGGCCCCGCATACCCGGTCCCTGCCTGGCCCCGCCCGGCCCCGCATACCTGGTCCCCGCTTCGCCTGCCGCCCGCCCGGCTCCGCTTCGCCGGTCCCCGCTTCGCCGCCCGCCCGGCCCCGCATACCCGGTCCCTGCCCGGCCCCGCCCGCCCGCCCGGCCCCGCATACCCGGTCCCTGCCCGTCCCCGCCCGCCCGCCCGGCCCCGCATACCCGGTCCCTGCCCGTCCCCGCCCGTCCCCGCATACCTGGTCCCCGCTTCGCCCGCCCGCCCGGCTCCGCTTCGCCGGTCCCCGCTTCGCCGCCCGCCCGTCCACCCGGCACCTCTTCGCCGCCCGCCCGGCCCCGCATACCCGGTCCCTGCCCGTCACCGCCCGCCCGCCCGGCCCCGCATACCCGGTCCCTGCCCGTCCCCGCCGCCCAGCCCGCATACCCGGTCCCTGCCTGTCCCCGCCCACCCACCCGGCCGCGCTTACTCGGTCCCCGCTTCGCCTGCCGCCCGCCCGCCCACCCCGCTTACCCGGTCCCGCTTCGCCTGCCGCCCGGCCCGCTTACCGGGTCCCGCTTCTTTGGCTGCCCGGCTCCAGGTCCCCGTCCCGCTTCGCCGGATCCAGCCACGTGCAGGCACCGCGGTAAGGGGGCAGGGAGGGGGTGTTGGAGAGAGGGCAGGGGAGTTCAGGGGTGGGGGGGTGGATAGGGGTTTATCTCGATCATTGGTTATCTGGACTATTTTTGGCAAACCCCTAGGCCGGCGACATAACAGGGTTCAACTGTAATTCACTTTTACTTTGGAAATTGCAGTTCATTATTTTGAGGTTTACATTGTTTGGCTTTGGCTTTGGGGGAGGAGAGAATTCTGTCTGCAGAGACCAGTTGGATTATTTTACATTCCGGCAATACAGAAAGAAAGTAGGGCTACAAAGGATAGCAGACAGCATACGCAGTGTTTAGGTATTTTGGTAAAGAACATGGAAAGCAATGTGCCACGGGAGTTTCTAAAATGAAGTAAATCTTCATTTTTTTTTTCGGGATCATCTCTTTATCCACAATATGAAGGTATATACCTCCTTATAGTAACATGGTTTTTTGTCAGAGAAGTGAAAAATGGTATGTTACACAATTCTGTAACCAAGTTGCCGCATTCTAAGTGTATGCAGACTTTTTTAGATATATGGAACCAATAAAAAAAACAACAGACTGAACTTGCTTCTAATCATGGGCATAGGTCTTTTTTATTTTTTTTAAGTCTTCATGCATATGGCAATGGACAGACTTGAAAGTGTCACGAATTGAAAATGTAAAACATATCCAGCAAAAGAATAAGAGAGAGGGTGAGGAAGCAGCATGGAAGCTATAGTGATAAATTTGTCCATCTGCCCTAGGGCTTTGGCTGCTATTTATAGCCCTTTTTAAATTTTCTTTCCTATTCAGGACAGCAGCAAAGTGTACACAACCCATGTTTCCTACTTGGAAATCTACAATGAATGTGGTTATGATCTGTTGGACCCAAGACATGAAGCCTCCAGATTGGAAGATTTGCCGTGAGTAACAAAACTACAAAGAATCAGCAGGGATAAAAAAATCACTTTCAGATGCCCTGTTTCCTTGATTTCCTTTGAAACTGTATGATACTGACCTCCAACTTAATTAACGCAAAATAGTTCATTTTTCTCAACTTTTTCAAAAGCTTCCATTATTATATTTTGTATGTATAGACATTGTGAAAAGTGGATAAGAATAATTGAAGGTGAAGGTGTACGAGATTGATATTATTGGGGGGAAAGGTTCACAGGAGCCAGTACAAGAAAAGAGAAGGGAGTAATTGTTCTTCCTCGTGACAATTCATCCACTTCACCCTGTGCTGTAGGAGTGACAAGACATATAGAACAGGGCAGCATTCCTCGAAATTAGCACACAGAAACCTATTTCAGTTATGCACTTTTTCCTTCAGGAGTAATTATTTTTTAAATGCTGGACCTTGTGGAATGTAATGTGATAGTAAAGGAGATAAAGGCCAAGAGGAATTCCAAAACACAGTACAATTTTTCAGAACAAATTATCATCAAAGTACCGTTTCTGCTTATGAAATATTTAATACATTATTAACATTTGCCTGAGCTGAGTACAGACCCTAAACTCAGTTTAGCAAAACCCATTCAAACACCATTCTGCAACATTTGAAGAGTAACCAATTTTGATAATTGGTTTATGCCAGTATTGAAGAGCATATGGAGGCTACATGAAGTACTGATTTTTTTTGTGTGTCATTGTCACAGCTCTCATATATTCTTCATTTATGTGATTGTGGAATTTATAGTGGTTGTGAAGGTAGCCTTGAATATGGTAGTCATGTGTAAACTAATGCACTGTTGAGTTCCTGAATTTGCGGCTAGCCTGAAATAATAGCTCTGAAAAGTGTAAACTGCCTCATACATCTCAGTGAAATATTGGCTCTGATATAGGAGAACTTAGGTGCTGTCAGTAAAAATGCGTGGCATATTGAAACGTGAAGATCTGGCAACATCATAAATTCAATTCAATATCAAAATTAATTACCTGTTTTCATATTAACACACAAATAAATCATTTTTTAAAATGTATGTAAAACTGCTCTAAAATTTCTACCAGTGCCACAGAATCTAGAGATTTTGCTGCAGAATTTAGATTCAATTTGCCACACCGTGCATAGGTCCTTGGACAAAGTGCACCCTGCAAAGACTAGAGTTGTTCCTCATCAGTCATATAAAATATGAACCTTTTAAAAAGCCATTGCTATGACTGGATTACCTCCATTATGAGGCAGCATGGTCCAGCAGATAGTGGAGTCAGGCGACTGATTTGATGTGTAGGTAGTTAAGCCTCTTAACCTCTCTGTGTCTCACTTTCCTCTTCTCGAATATGGGTATAATTATACTTACCTGTCATTGTACAGTGCTTTGAGTTCTGTATGTAGTCATCGGGGGCAAACCTCTGGGACATGTTATATATTTGCAGTCTCTTAAACTCTGCAGACAAATCAGAGTCTAATTTTGAAAAGAACCTCATTCTAATGTCCATTCTTGCAGGTGTAAAATATCTGTGCCTGCAATTAGTTGGGGGGTGCAAATGCTATCATACAGCTATCCAGTACCTTGAATAGTGGGCACAGTTATTTGTAGCCTGCCTAGGGTGTGCTTGGAAAAAGAGAGTTCGCTATTAAAAACTGAGTTCTCAATGTTTATTAATATAATGAATTGTACAATATCAAAACTGGTTTCTATTTTGCATCTTGATTAAGCTAGAGTAGAGAATCTCTTGTGGCTGGTGTTAGGGTATTGTTAGAAAGTTAAAATTACAAGGAGATTTGATTGTGGAATTAAGGCTGAAAGGTACTGGGATTGATAATGGAGTTACCCAGTAAGCCATATACAGTAGTTTATGTCAGTATGAGTAATATATAGAGAGTCAAATTATTTGCTGTACAGTAACTACTTTTCAAAGATAGATTAGTAACTATTTTACTATTTACATATTTATTAAACATGTTTTGCGTATTACATTGGCCAAAAAGTAGTATTTATGCAATAGACTTGACAACACTTTTAAAGCCCTTCATTGGTTCAAGAATCTTTGTATCAAGAATCTTTTATTTTTAAAAAAAAATCTTAACGGTAGACTCACCTAATGATCACATCAACATGGAAGGAGCTATTTCAAACTTATCGAGGCTTTCATAATTTTTAAAAATATATATATATACTTACATTTTAAGGGCTAAAAAGGAGTATAAATTGTGCATAAATATTCATTGCACATGGAAATGATTATTCTGTATAGTTTGCCATTGCACAAGTAATTACCCCTTATGTGTGTGGAATTTAGATGCAGTTTTTGTAAAATCTGCGATATGTTCAGCATTTGTGACTTCTCTCACTTTCTCAGAGTTATAGTTGTTCCGCACATTTATGGAGCTGATCAATAATAAGCAAATATTTAGAGAAGAGAAAAATCCTAGACAAACCTATTCAAGTGTCATAGAAAAAATGTATCCAATGAGGAACTTCAGAACTGAAAGGTGATGTTCATCCCTGTTCATAAGTATCATGCAATGCCTAACACATCAGTTAAACCCTATGTAAGCCCTTGATGTGGAGTTTAGGTGTCATATAGAGCCTTGCACAGGCTCTCTGCACTTGGGTGAAATTCACACATGTGAGCAAGAATAAAAGAGCTGAAGAAATATTGTTGTGTATTTGGTTGTCATGGGTTTTGTTACTATGGCAACTGAGTTAGACTATTAAAGGATAGCTCAGCCGGTTTCAACCGGCTGAGTGAGCTCTCTGTATATCTGTAAATAAAATGGAGGTTTTGGTTAGCTGCCTGCTCTCTGGCCTCAAGTGATTGCTTCCTACACCGGCTGCCCCAAGGATATAACACTGGCGACGAGGATGGGATTCCGGTGCTGCTCCAGTAACAGAAGGAAGTAGAAGTCAACGTAAAGACCAAACAAAGAAAAAAAGCTGCTTGTTTGCACTGACTGTGAAAGTGAAACTAAAAATCATGGCTACTCTGACCAGGCCCCTGGAGCCTTTTGATGAGAATACAGAGCAGTGGCATGTGTATACTGAGCGTTTTGAGCTTTTTGGTATTGCAAATGACATTACAGAAGCGAAGAAGGTGCCAATATTCTTAACTGTTGTAGGGGCTAAAACCTACTCTCTGCTACGCAGCTTACTACACCCTGTTAAGCCTGAGACTAAATCTTACAGTGACATTGTGGAAATCCTGGGGTCTCATTTCTCCCCAAAACCACTGGTAATTGCTGAAAGATATAGGTTCCACAAAAGAGACCAAAAGGAAGATGAAACAGTTGTACAATTTGTAGCCATTTTAAAAAAGCTAGCAGAACACTGAATTTAAAGAGATGTTAAATGATGCCCTGCGTGACAGGTTAGTGTATGGCCTCTGCAGTGAAGCTATACGGAAGCGCCTACTGACAGAGGCTCAGCTTACATTACAGAAGGCTGTTGATATTGCTGTCTCCATGGAACTGGCTACAAGGGAGGCACAATACATCGGTGTATCCCCTAGGGTGCAAAAAGTGTCACAAGAACTGACCCACAAAACGGTGCAGAGTCAAGAATGTTACCGCTGTGGTAAGCTGGGTCACCAGGCATCAGAATGCTGGTGTAAGGACCTGGTGTGTCGACACTGTGGCAAAAAGGGACACATTGAGTATGCCTGTAAACAAAAGAAAAAGAGGCCTGTGGTCTGGCCGACACAAAGAGGAACCTTGCATACCCTAGAGCAGACCCAGGATGATCAAGGTGACACCTCCTCACAAGAGGAAGTGCCACTGCATGTTTTGTCTTTGGCAGCGGGCTCACATGAATACTGGGTAACCCCCTTATTGGAGGGCAAACCTATACGCATGGAACTAGACACCGGTGCAGCTGTCTCGCTGGTTCCTGAGACTGTGTATAAGGAAAAGCTACAGCATCTTCCGCTTAAGGCAACAAAAACTGTTCTGAAGACGTATACAGGTGAAGCTGTGCCCATGTTGGGCACTATTGATGTTAAGGTGGAGCTCAATGGACAGGCGGCTAAATTGCCACTGTTTGTGGTGAGAGGTGACTACCCAGCCTTAATGGGTAGGTCTTGGCTTGGGAAGATTCAGCTGAACTGGGCAGAAGTGCACCGGATGACTAAAGAAGAAACCAGTCTAACCCCTATACTAAGGAAACATGCTGCTGGTTTTGGGGATGATTTGGGAAGTATGAAGGGAATCACTGTGACATTGAACATTAAACCTGGCAGTCCACCAAAATATCTGAAAGCCCGAACTGTGCCATATGCCATCAGGCCAAAAGTTGAAGCAGACCTGGAGCGCCTGGTCACCAATGGAGTCCTAATACCAGTTACCCATAGCTCATGGGCCACTCCTGTCGTTCCAATAGTGAAGAAAGATGGCTCTCTCCGGATTTGCGGTGATTTTAAAGTCACTGTCAACCCAGTGTTGTGTGCAGAGCAATACCCGCTTCCCCGCATCGATGACCTCTTCGCAGGCCTGGCTGGGGGACAAAAGTTCAGTAAGATTGATCTGAGTCAAGCATATTTACAGATGCACGTCGATGAAAAGTCCCAAGAGCTGTTGACTATTGTGACTCATAAGGGGCTTTATCGATACTGTCGCCTACCCTTCGGAATCACATCGGCTCCCGCCCTGTTCCAGAGGGCTATGGACCAGATCTTGTGTGGCTTGTCAGGAGTTCAGTGCTATCTGGATGATATCCTGGTCACTGGAAGAAATGAAGAGGATCACTTAAAGAATTTAGAGGCTACCCTACAAAGACTGGAAGAGTATGGCCTACGAGTTCGCAAAAACAAGTGTGAATTCTTCAAGCCCTCTGTTGAATATTTGGGACACATCATCGATTCTGCAGGTCTTCATAAGGCCCCTGCAAAAGTTAAAGCTATTGTGGAGGCTCCCCCACCTCGAAATGTAAGCCAGCTGCGCTCATTTCTAGGACTACTGAACTATTACGGGAAGTTCATCTCACAGTTAGCTACACTGCTAAAACCACTTCATGAGCTCCTTGGGCAGAACAAGGCCTGGAAGTGGACTGAAGCCTGTGATGTTGCATTTAACAAAGCTAAGGATGCATTGTTAAATTCTGAAGTTCTAACGCACTTTGATCCATCCTTACCCCTGCAATTGGCCTGCGATGCTTCCCCTTATGGAGTGGGAGCGGTCGTGTCACACATTATGCCTTCGGGAGAAGAAAGACCTATTGCTTTTGCTTCACGCACTCTAAGCAAAGCAGAAACTAACTACACCCAAATCGAACGTGAGGCATTAGGAATTGTTTTTGGAATTAGGAAGTTTCATCAGTACCTGTTTGGGCGAAAGTTTACTCTTCTTACAGACCATCGACCTCTGACATCAATTTTTGGACCCTACACAGGCATTCCCCCATTAGCTGCTAGTCGTATGCAACGTTGGGCATTGATACTTTCTGCACACACATATGAAATCAAATATCGGAAATCCACTCTGCACGGCAATGCAGATGGCCTCTCAAGGTTGCCTTTACCGGTCAAACATCAAGATAGTGCCCAAAAGGAAATCTTCTACTTTGAACAGGTAGAGAATACACCCATCACTGCTACTCAGATAAAGAAGGCAACCCGCGTTGACCCAGTATTGTCCCACGTTATGGACCTGGTGATGCATGGAAAATCTCGACAAACCTCTCCGGTCTCACCCGACCTTGTTCCCTACATGTCCAGGCGGACGGAGTTATCGGTCCAATCTGGTTGTTTGTTGTGGGGGAGGCGTGTCATTATTCCACCACCCCTGAGATCACAGATGTTAGAACAGCTACATTCCGGTCAGTGTGGAATAGTGCGCATGAAGGAAATTGCACGAAGCTATTTTTGGTGGACTAGATTGGACAGTGCTATTGAAGAGAAGGCAAAAGCTTGTATGTCATGTCAGGATGTAAGAAATGCACCCCAGTGGGCACCCCTACACCCATGGGACTGGCCTGAAAACCCGTGGCAACGTATTCACGTTGACTTTGCTGGCCCCCTTGAAGGAAGCATGTTCTTGGTGGCAGTAGATGCCCATTCTAAATGGCCACAAGTCTCTATAATGCAGTCCACTACTGCAGAGAGTACTATCCAAAAACTACGAGGACTCTTTAGTCGTTTTGGTCTGCCAGAACAACTTGTGAGCGACAACGGACCGCAGTTCGTCTCTCAGGAGTTTCAAAATTTTATGAAGGCAAATGGGATACACCACATCACGTCAGCACCATATCATCCGTCCACCAACGGATTAGCTGAAAGATTTGTGCAGACAATGAAAAACGCTTTGAAATCAGCAAAGGGACAACACTCCATTCAAAAGCGTCTGGATACCTTCTTACTTTCCTATAGAAACACACCTCATGCTACGACCCAGGCTTCCCCAGCCTTTCTAATGATGGGACGACAGCTGCGCACTTGCTTTGATCTGCTGAAACCTTCTGAACCCAGACAAACTGTGCAACGTCAGCAGCAATATCAAGTCATCAGACGGGCACCCAGAGCAAAAGACTGAACCTTTAGCCCAGGACAGCCAGTTTTGGCTCGGAATTATACTTCCAGAGCTAAATGGGTCCCGGCCACAGTCATCACTCAAACAGGACCTGTTTCCTATACAGTCCGGACTGCAGAGAATCTTACCTGGCGGCGACATGTAGATCAGCTGTTGCCAGGTTATGCCAGTCTTCAGGACCCATCTGCAGTTGAGGGGTCTGACTTCACCCCTCCTGGTGAGACACCGAATCATGAGGCACCTGTTCCTGACTGTTCTCCTCCATTACTGCCGGCAGCTGAGATACCCCTTTGCCCAGCACGAGCTGATACTACCTCCTCACCTATTCGTGCTGCGGACCTTGAGCCCCTAGTACTTTCGGGTGCAACAACACCAGAAGTTCGCCGTAATCCACCTAGAGACAGAAGGCCTCCTCATCGGCTGGATCTTTAGTTAGGGCGAACCCACGGGTATGGGGCAAAATAATCCCCAGGGTTTAGCCGGGAATGGAGGCAGTCTACCCTCCTTCTCTAGTTTAGTGTGTGTTTTATTTAGGGGATGTTCTTATTACGGGGGGAGGAATATGTTGTGTATTTGGTTGTCATGGGTTTTGTTACTATGGCAACTGAGTTAGACTATTAAGGGATAGCTCAGCCGGTTTCAACCGGCTGAGTGAGCTCTCTGTATATCTGTAAATAAAATGGAGGTTTTGGTTAGCTGTCTGCTCTCTGGCCTCAAGTGATTGCTTCCTACACCGGCTGCCCCAAGGATATAACAAATGTCATTTTTTAACAGGAAGCAAAGAATCAGATAAGCTGGTAAAATATGTCATTTGTTTTGAAAGTAGTATTAACAAACAGATTCTTAAAGAAGAAAGTGAACCATTGTGAACCAAAGAAAAAGACTGACTTTATTCTAACAAGTCATATATTATTCATGACATTATGCCACTCTCCAGTTCAACACAAGGAATAACCACAGAATCATGACATGTAAGATCATTCAGTTTAACATAATAAAAACAAACCATGGAAAGTGCACAATTGTCTCACTGATAGTGCTTGAAAAGCTAAATGTTAGGGCAGCCTCTAATGAATGTGAAGAAAAGAATTCCGGTTTTGACCAAAATATATTAAAGAAGACCTGATAGAAAGTGATAAAAGGAGATGCTAGGTACAAAATTGACTTTGCTTGGTATGCTAACATGTATGTTACTCCTGTCTTGATTTATCATTTCCTCTTTTTTCTACATTTAAACCTGACACTTAGTGTTGTTATACAACTAAAATAATAATTGCAAACGGCTACCATCCAAAGAATTTACTGGCTGACATTTAAATTATCTGTGACTTAGAAAAGGTCTTAGATTCCCCCTGGTAGATGGCAAGAGTGTATATAAGATCTACTATGATAATGGGGCATTTGAAAAAAAATTACATTCTCCCGTAGGGGAACAGCTCCCTGCTCCCGCAACCCATAATCCTCCAAGGAAGGCCATGGTTGCTTAAACCATAGATCAGAATAAACTACTCTTTTAATCCCTAAATTCCGTAACAAGGGAAAGGCTAAAGACTAAGAGTAAAAGATGTAACTGCCCAAAACTTCTGTAATGACTACCTGTCTCATCACATAGCCAATGTACAGAATTTAGGCACTAGGCTCCATTAGGGGAATCTAGAGTATTTTTTGTCTTGAAAAATATTTTTCATAATCACTGAGTACTGGAAATTACTTCAAAAGAGTTCCCAATCCTGTTTATTTCTCTACTGCCCTCCAAAGGTTTAAGGGTTCACCAGACTGCTGACACACAAAACTAAACCAAATATTATAAGAAGAACTCATAGATCACTTAACAAAGGAAGCCACAGGGAAAAAAAATTCTACACGCAGGGTAAATGACAGTTTTTCTTCCATCTGGTTTATAATGCAAAGAAACCAACAGGCTATCTCCTGATTCTAGGCTAAACAATGTGTGCGTCAGCCATTCCCTCCCTCAGTGGTTATACAAGCTATATAATCTGGAGACTGGTTACCATCCATAGATATACAAGACCCATATTTTTACATACCAGTAATTCTTAGTACACTGAAAATTCCTGAGGTTCACAATATTAGGTCAGGCCTTTCATGAGAAAGTTCATCTCTTTGGAATGAAGAGTGCTCAATGTATGTTTTAGTTTACACCATGAATGTCTATTACTACTGCACACCAAAGGTTAACAAGATATCTAGGTTTGATAATCCATGTTTTTCTGGATGCTAATAGAAAGAGCAAGACAGGAAATGATATTGGGGATAAATGGTACTGATCAGTTTGAAGTAGTGTATTCCATTTGTAGGGGGGAGTATGGAATAAAGTATGGAAATAGTAATGGGAGTAATTAATAAGTAGGTGGTCAAGGCGAGTCTTATTGGTAAAGTGCAGAAAGTAAGAGGTGACTTACCATTTTTATGTATCTTCTATTTCTTGCTGAGAATTCTGAAGAGCCTGGAAGTAGAGGACAAGAGATTGATCTTGATGTTATGGAAAAGGTTGGAAGGATTTGGAGGATGTTGGACAGGGGAAGAGGGAACACAATCAGAAAGAGGAGAAGGAAATTGATCTTAGTAGCTGTGTTTTGAATACATTTAAGAGATTATTCAATGTACTGTCAGTGTCAGTGAAGCCAGAGAAAGTGTCAGTGAAGCCAGAGAAGGGAAGATAATAGAAATCAAGATTGGAGATAAGGACCTTTAACATGTTTTAGCTAGTTTGATAGAAAGAAAAGATTGGCTCTCAGAAACGCTGTGGTGTATGGAGCAGCATTTTTGGACAATTTTTTATCTTGATGTGTGGGTCAAGGACAGGGATCCAATTTGGCCAGGTCAATGAGCTAACACTCTTTTTTTAAATTTTAGATTCTGGCATTTTTCCTGCATAATCTCAGTTTTCATTTAAAAATATAAATAAGGGCTTGTCCACATGAACACTTAGTTCACTTTGAAACAGGACTAGATCAAAGCATGCTAATTAATTGTTAATGAGTATCAGCAGGGTTCACACAGGTAGTGTGCAGCAGGCGATTGTGGGATAAATTCACCCCACAACTAGCCATGAAGAATTAGATGTTAATGTAGACAATTCCTAAGTCTCTCAGCATTATAATTATGAAAATAAATCTTCAAAATGTGATCTGTGTGTAACCAATGCAGTCGACACTCTGAAACAACAGCTCTGAGAAGTATGAACTGATCCATTCGTTTCTTTGCTGTGATGACTCAGATGTCCTATGATGAAAATTTAAATTAGCTATTCCATTGCTAATCAAAACATATTAAAAAATAAAAGAGAGAGAAAGAGAAAAAGAATGGAATTATTATATTATAAAGATCTGCACAATCTGCTGTGAATGGCGTCTCAGTTTGATGCCACAAATGGATGGCACTTGCGAGAGTTTCACCACTTTTTTCCTCTAATCTCACTCCTGGAACCAAAAGGCAAGAAAGGAGGAGCATACCCCAAGGGAGTATCTTGAGTCCCACTGAAGGTAAGCCAACTGTGCAGAGCCCGGTAGGACAGCCAAGCCCTGTTCCAATCCCAACAACATATTGCCTCCCTTTTCTAGATCAGCAGGGGCCTTTGCTCCTGTGGTAGTGAGTATGGGGCTAGGTAGCTTCCTCCCTGGCTCTTCTGGCTGCTGCTCCTCACTTTTGTGGAGGCTGTCTACAGATTTGGGCAAACATCATGTATTGTTAACACTGTAAGTCAAGCTTTTAAGTTTTTCTCCACTATCATGAAGGCTAGAAATATATATGTATTTTAAAAATGAAAGCTGATAGTTTGATGCCATCACGTAACTCTGGGAGCCAGGGACTTAATCATGTGCTTATTGTGTCTATGCGATAATCTGGGCTTTCCTCTGGGCATCTCAAATTCCATTTATAGGGAGACAATCTTGAGAAGACAATCAGAATCCAGCAGAACACATGATAATATTTTGAATATCTGGACAAACTACAGTGAGTAGCATTTCAAGTGAGAAGAGATTAGAGTACCACTACATTTTACTTTCCATTTTAAGCCCTAGTCAAGAGAAAGGGCTTGGAAGATTACTCCCAGGCTAATGAGATCTGATACAGTGATATAGTGGTAACAACAGAGAATGTAGGGATGGTGAGGAATTTGGAGGTAAGAGCAAAAGTTCACTGTGGATTCATGTTTAGTTTAAATGGATGGCAAGACATCCAGGAGGAAATGTCAGAGAGACAGGTTGAGATACGAGGTCAAATTGATGGGGTCAGATCAGGAACATAAATAAAGATTTGTGAATCATCTACCTAAATATTGTAATTGATGCCTTGTGAGCAAATCACAGAAAGATCAGCCAGAGGGAGCAAAGGTAGAAGAGGAGGCAAGGATGGAATTCTGTTGGGATCTTTACTGAGAGGGGTGGGTGGAGGAGGATCCATCAAAAGAGACATTGAAGAAACGACCAGAGAACCAGAAGAAGACAGAGTTACAAAAGCTGTGGAAGGACAAGATGTTGAGACAGAGAATACTATTGTGTCAAAAGCAGCGGAGAGGTCCAGGAGAACAAAGATACAATAGAGGCCCTGAGACTTTGCCACAAAGTTTTTTTAAATACTTTAATTAGAACAATGTCCAGTGCAGAAGAGAGTGGGGGACAAACCAGGTTGGAATGGTTCTAATATGGGTTAGGAAGAGATGGTGCATTCAGTGGCTTTGAAAATGAGGGGATGAAGGTCAATAGGGCAGTCGTCATAGCGGAGTGGTTCTCAACCTATTTACCATTGTGGGCTGCATATGCAGTTCTCTCCGTGTTATGTGGGCCGCATCCACACAATATAGATACTAACTGTATGGCCTTGAGGATGTCACATGGGCTACAGCTGTGTGCTGATTGGGCTACAGGTTGAGAACTACTGTCTTAGAGATAATTGGGGTCAAAATATGTGTTTTGTTTTTTCTGAACATGGTGAGATAAACATGTTTAATTTGTGATAGGAATGATCTAAAGGAGATCAAAGTCTCAAGAGTAAGGATGAGAAGTCAGGAGGTTGCAGGGAATAAAAAGTACTTATTTGGTATTTATTATAATGTTAGTATTGTTTTAATACTTCAGATCTTCAATGCTTATTTTTTACTGTGCCAGGCCTGTTCAAATACCCACTATTTTATTTGAAATGTTAATGAAAATATTAAAACAAGGATCACTTGCAAGCAGCTCTAGTATTCTCTTATTCTGTCCTTATATTTTTTTTGCAGAAAAGTGACAATAATGGAAGACCCCGATCAGAACATTCATCTGAAAAACCTGTCTCTTCAGCAAGCAACCAATGAGGAGGAAGCACTGAACCTTCTTTTTTTGGGAGACACTAATAGGATGATTGCAGAGGTAAGAATCAAGTTTACTGGTACAAATTTTATCTTAAAATAGTTATAAATATTCTCATATAACAACTGCTTAACCAGTGCAGGGGGCTGACATGAAATGATGGCTTCTTTCTGAATAGATGTCCATTGTGAAAATGGAATAAGCATGTTTCCATTTTCTGCACTTATAATTTTCACTTTGTGAAGAGCTTTCAAATATTTGTACTTTGTTTTTCTAAAGAATATTTATTCGTTTCACTGTTTCAGAAATATCATAATACTGTCTTTGTGCAGTTGGTACCTCACTGTCCAGTAAATATGTGACTCTGATTGGTTGTCAGCTATGTAATAATTTATCATTGCAATTAAAACATAAATGCAGCCTTTTTTAATAAAAGCACATAGACTGACTTTTGGATATTATGTGTGTCCCACATGTATGCACATAAAAAGATCTGAACAATCATCATTTTATATGGCATTGTTAAAATTTCTTCCAGACATAATGGCTTGCATTTGAAGTGGTTACAGTAACAGCTAACAGTCCCTGTATTTTTTCCCCAAATAATATGCATGTGTGGTGTATATTACATGGGAAAAGAACCAAACACCCTATGTTTAAAATGAACATTAGTAGATCTGCTAAGATGAGGTTGCTTTAATTGATTCTGCAAAATTCATGTAGCGTAAGATATTTGTGTATATATTGTGGCTATTCTGAGCTCAGAAACCTTCAGTTTTTCTTTCGTATTCAGTAGTTGAAAATGAAATGTTGACATAAAAGGCACATTATTAGCAGGGCATTGTCAACCCATGAAATTACAAGATGTCTTCTCTGCTTCCTAGCAGCATGCTTAACACAGCTATTTGCATCTTAGAAGTTTGTAATTTATTCAAGGGGTCTGTTCTGAAAAGACATCTTAGAATGTCAGAAAGATACACAGTAAGTTAGCAAGGAGAAAAATAGTGAGAACGTGTTTCACATCAGGAAACCTTTCAAATATATGAAAAAAATACAAGGTAGCCCTTGGCCCCCATTGACTGATATATACGTACCCACAGACTTAGAAAGGAACACGTAAATCCATAATGTGTTCATTCAAGAAACTGACACTTTTGACTACAGCAGTGAGAATACCCTAGTTCTGGAATTTGTTATAACATTAAAAAACATAGGAGGATCTGTCTTCATAATAATGGCAAATAAGGCTTCTAGTTTTTTGGCACCTGAAAAGCAAGATATTTGGGCAGGTTTTTTATCACATATTTTGCCTCTGTATAACATTATGCCCTTTCCATTTTAAGAGTGTCTGTGTGTGCGTGCGTGTGTGCATGGGTTTTTACCTGACTGTCAGAATTAAATTTCTAGAAGGGAGAGCTTACTGCGGGAAGGAGAAAGGACTTGGTAACCTAGTTTTAAAAAGTGATTACTAATTTCACATTTACAGAGAAAATTCAGAAGCTACTATGGTAACCAGAAAACATTTGCAAAACATAGTCCCAAGACCTGGTGTACAAAATCAAGTTTTCCTTAAGGTTTCTTTTCATGTACTCCAGTTGTAGCCAGCATTTTCAGGAAAAGTTATTAAAAAAAGACACATACTTGTTAGTCCAGAACATTAAAAACAATCCTAAAACATCTACAGATATCCTTCATACAACTTAGTGTTTTCTTAAAGCTAGTAATGAGAACTGCATGTTAATTAGTGTTCTTGATTTCATAATTTTAAATGAAAAAGATGAACTGCTCAGAATTACTTGGAAAAATGCCAGCTGTGACTGAACCCTCTGCTGGTTGAAATTACAGTAAGTATCTTCATGTTACTTGCCGTATTACATATGGGAAGCACAATTTTCAAACTTGAGTTCCTTAATAAGATGTCCACCTCTTTCAGTGGCTTCTTTTTATCCACACTTAGATATATCAAGGACGATTTACTTGCACCTAAATGATGATCTTCATGTCTAAATGCAAGATTTTGTTAACCTGTTAAGGAACCCAGGTTTGGAAATCAGGCTGTCTATGTTACTTGATGTAATAAACTGTGTTGCTTACTCTTTAATTTTAAAGGGGTAGTTTGATTGACTTATTTGTTTATTCCAAATCTTTCATTCATCACTGTGAAATTTATACACTGCTTTACAAACAGTATAAGACATGTTCCCTACCCCAGTATGCTTACAGTCTGATCAAGACAAGACTCTGGGCAGCAGTTCAGGGAATAGAGCCTGTGTGGAAATTATTTGTGAATTGAACAAGATAGGAAGGATTCATGGAAGAACTGGTTCTCTGGAAGAGTTTGAAGAAAAGAGAGGATGCTTCATGGAAAGGTTGTGGTAAAGTGCTCCAAGTGTAAGGGCAGCTGGAAGCTCAGAGGAGAAGAATGAGAGTTGCACAGGAATGAGAAAAAAGAATAAAAGGAAATCAAAACAGAGAGGTAGGCATGAGCAAGATTGTGTACAACTCTGATTGTGAGGACAGAACTCTAATTTGATAGAGTAAGAGACTGGAAACTAGTAAAGGTGTTCAAAGAGAAGGATAACTTGTTCTTAGTGGTGGGAGGGGGAAATGACTTTAGTAGTGGTATTTTGAGAGTCTAGAACAGGGGTCGGCAACCGGTGGCTTGCGGCTCGCCAGGGTAAGCACCCTGGCGGGCCGGCCCGGTTTGTTTATCTGCCGCGTCGGCAAGTTGGGCCATCGCGGCTCCCACTGGCCGCAGTTCGCGGTCCCAGGCCAATGCGGGAGGCAGGAAGCCGCGGCCAGAACATCCCTCGGCTCGCGCCGCTTCCTGCCTCCCGCATTGGCCTGGGACCGCGAACCGCGGCCAGTGGGAGCCGCGATCGGCCGAACTTGCCGACACGGCAGATAAACAAACCGGGTCGGCCCGCCAGGGTGCTTACCCTGGCGAGCCGCGAGCCACCGGTTGCCGACCCCTGGTCTAGAAGGAGAACTTATAGTAATCAAGGTCAGAGAATTAATCAAGGCGTGGTTAAGGCTGTTAGTAGTGCGGATGGAAATGAGAGAAGGGTATATTCTTCGAGTGCTTGCTCATATCGATTCCAATTAGGTGTGCGTGCGCTGCATGCACGATCGTCGGAAGATTTTTACCCTAGCAACACTCGGTGGATCGGCTGAGGCGCCCCCTGGAGTGGCGCCCTTATGGCGCCAGATATATGCCCCTGACGACCCAGCGCCCCCTCAGTTCCTTCTTACCGCCCGTGACGGTCGTTGGAACTGTGGAGTGCAGCATAGCTGATCTCCACCTCCCTAGCTCTTTATTCATTGTACTGTAGGTAGTTGTTTAGTGTAGTTGTTAATAGTTCTAACAGTTATAGTGTAGTTAATAGTAAGTTTTGTACATAGTGTAGATAGTACTTGGAGGAAATGGGGTTTATCCCCTTCCCTCCTCCCTGGTACCAGGGCCCATGCCCAGGTCTCCGGGTTTCAAGCCTTGCTCGGCCTGTCTCAAGCCGATGCCTACGGGAGACCCCCATGACTCCTGCTTGAAGTGCCTGGGGGAAGCCCATCAACCAGATAAGTGTCACATCTCTAAGGCTTTCAAGCCTCGAACAAAAAAGGAGCGGGACTTTCATTTAAAACAGCTCCTAATGGAAGCAGCACTTATCCCGGTGCCTTGAGTACCACGCACAGACCAGGCGCCGTCGGTCCCAAGCACGCCTCCAGCACCAGAACGACTCAGCACCAGCAAAGACTCTCGGCACCGGATGTCTCCAGCACTGGTACAGACGTGACATCGCTCTCTGTCTCCGTGGCCCAAGAAGCAGCACAAACCACCTGCTGCTCCTGTGCAGTTGCAGGCGCCGCCTGTGCCCTCATTGGAGCAACAGCCCAGGCTGGACTGCCCCGCGAAGGCTCCAACTCCAGCACTGTGGATTCCGGCACTGCACGGGCCATTGAGTCCGGTGCATACAAGCTCCCTGGTGCACACTGTGGCTGAGCTCGGCCTTCCATCCACTTCGGAGTTCTTTTCCACCGCTCGCAACCTGATCGCGCTCACTGAGCCTGGACCGTCTCACCCTCCGGCACTGCTGGTGCGGACTGTTCCATCCATAGGGAAACCCACCTTCATGCAACCTTCCTCACAGAATGAGACAGCTCGGCACCAATCTCGGTCCCGGTCCAGGTTGCGGTCCTGATCCCACCGATGGTTCCGGACTCGGCACCGCTGGCAGTCCCGGCACCGATCCCCATCTCAGCACCGGTCATACTCGCGGCGCCGCTCCACCTCATGTAGGTTTCCCTCCCAGTATGATCGGTACTGATCCAGCTCCCAGCACCAGTCCCAGCACCGATCGTCTCGCAGCCGATCCCGGCACCGCCCGGGCCATAGGTCCTCGTCGAGATGTAGATCGGCCTCCCAACACCGTTAGGAATGTTGGTCCCGATCCCGGTCACGGTACCGCCTGAGATCGCAGCACCGGTCTCCAGCTCCCAGGCGCAGAGCGACAGAGTGGGACGGTGCAACGCTGCATATGTGTTTGGCCGCACCTTGGCCTTCATGACCGAATTCGACGTCGTCCCAAGCAGGGAGTGGCTACCACATCCAGGGCCATGACGCTGATGGTGCTAGCCAGGGGCAAGATGAAGGACAGGATCCTGACCAGGGACCCCCACAATGGTCCTTCTGGACTCCTTGGGCATACCACCAAGCCCAAGGTGCCTCCTCAGACGCTTCTCGATCTGCCCATTCGGAGCCTCGGATGCCTGAGGCCACTGTGACCCGCCCTCCCCCGGTAGCCTCGTAGGCGACTGCCCTGCCACCAGATCAGGTCCATGCCACTAGTGTGCGGGACCTAGAGCAACCGGACCCTCCTCAACCAGACCTTCCCCAGGATCTTCTAGTCCTGGGGATGTCCTCCTCATCCTCGCCTGATGAGGCCGTAGCAGGCATGTCCTTCTCTGGCCCACCGCCTATAGATCTTCGTGCACAGCAGGAATTGCTACATACAGTGGCACAGAACATGAACCTCCAGGTGGAGGAGGTGATGGAAGTTGAGGGTCCGGTGGTGGACATTTTATTGGCCGATGCCCCCACACATGTAGCCCTACCTTTCATTCAGACCATCCAGGCTAATGCCAATATGATCTGGCAATCCCCAGCGTCTATTCCTCCGACGGCCAGAGGGGTGGAGAGGAAATGCATAGTGCCTTCTAAGGACTATGAATATTTGTATGTTCACCCCCAACCTTGCTCTGTCGTGGTACAGTCTGTGAACGAGAGGGAGAGACACGGCCAGCAAGTGCCTGCCCCTAAGTCCAAGGACGCTAGGCACCTGGATTTATTCGGGCGCAAGATTTATTCAGCTGGTGGCCTACAGCTCAGGATAGCTAACCAGCAGGCCCTACTGAGCCGTTATAATTATAACTCCTGGAGCTCGATAGGGAAGTTCAAGGAGTTGGTTCCCCAGGAGTCCAGGGAGGAGTTTGTGGCCTTGCTAGAAGAGGGCAAGAAAGTGGTGAGGACATCCCTGCAGGCATCTTTAGATGCTGTGGAGTCGGCGGCTAGGCCGCTAGCCTTGGGCGTGGCTATGCGCCGCATTTCATGGCTAAAAGTGTCCGGTCTTCCACCGGAGCTGCAGCAGACTATTCAAGACCTGCCCTTTGATGGACAGGGGCTATTCTCAGATAAAACTGATCCCAGACTTCAGAGTCTGAAGGACAACTGGGTCATCAAGCGCTCATTGGGCATGCATACCCCGGTGATGCAATGTAGCCCCTTCCGGCCCCAACCACAGCGCACCTACCCTAACCCTCGACTGCGGCAAGACTTCGCTAGAAGGCGTGGCCGTGGTAATAAGAGGAGACAATCTGGTCCTCAACCAGGCCAGAATCTGGGCCCCCCAGAATCATCGGGGCCCAAGCAAAACTTTTGAAGGTGCACCCGAGGATGGAGTACCAGTATCTTAATTATGGGTATGTCTACACAACAAAGAAAAACCTGCGATTGGCCCATGCCAGTCAATTCAGACTCATGGGGCTCTGGCTGCGGGGCTATTTCATTGGCTGTGTGGTCTTCCAAGCTCTAGGACCCTGCAGGATAAGGAGGTCCCAGAGCTCCCTCACCAGTGGTTGCAAAGAGAAGAAAATTTATATTTGATTATGAATTCAAATTATGGTCCCTGAGTGGTGCCATGACATTTTTTAATTGAAGTGTTTGAATCAGTCCCATCTTCTCAGCTGCCCTCGTATTACTTCTCCTACATTCCCACGAGCAACTCTGTCTGATATGAGCCAGGAGAATGCTGGACAGGTGCTGTCCCTTGTCTACTGCAGCTGCCCAACAGCTCTCTTTAAGGCCTGCTGCAGCACCAAGATAGAGAGAAGAGGAGTGCCTGCTTCCCTGACAATCTGTGTAATCCCTAGGAAGAGCAGAAGAGCTTGACTGTCTCTGCCAGAGTCTAGGGCAGTATCTGACAAAGGATGGCTCTCTTCTCACACACAGCAACCCAGGGTGCAGCCATGAGAAGGGAAGAAGCTAGAACCAGTGCAACCAGTTATGATTCTCTGATTCTCTGTCATAGTCTAGGTTAGCGCAACCTATGAGCTTCTCTAACGTGTGCCAGCTTGGTATATGGTCTCCAAAGTAATAGCCATAGCACAACATGCTCCAGCCATTCCGCCTACTTACTGCTAGACACCCTCTGCACCCAGAGCTGTGGGGAGGGAAATGGAGGAACCATTTATGCCATCTCTATGCATAGGAAGTCCTTAGTTTAGCATGGAGAGCTGGAGGTTAAAACATAGACCATTCCAGAGCAGTCCACCGGCCAAGCAGTAGTGAACTCTTTTTTCAGGCTCTCAGCCTGTCTCTCTGACTTCCTTCCTTAGTTCCCAGGTGAGTGAGCCCCCAGCTTCTTCCAGAAGCCAACTCTTATCCCCCCATCTCACACCTCTCAGTCCTTTGTTCTCAAGCTGGGGTCTCTGCTCTGCATCCCTCCTCCCTTTGGGTAATTGGTTGCTAGGTTTCAGTGTCCTGGTGATTGGGCTTTCCATTGTCTTTTCTCATATATTCCATTGATATGAGTTGGCCTCAGCCAGTCCTTTTTAATGACCCATTCAGTCCTCTCAGACAGCTAGGTGACACACACACACTTATGTCTCTTAGCCTGCCCTGAAAGCTAACTTAATGCTGTTTCCCCCACTGGGGAGCAATGCAAAATGTAGGGGGAAACTCAGGCATGCATATGATTCATAAAAAGATTACAAAAAATTCCCACTTCATCACACAAGTCTTGTGATATTTGGTGTTTTTCTTAAAGCCCTAGCTCCTCAAGTCATTAAAATATATGAGAATCTCACCTTACCTTTTTTAAATGAAAGTTTCTAGTCCATGTGGTTGTAGAAGAAAAATTGAAAATATGTCCTAAATATGACATGAAGGTTTAAAAAAGATAAATAAAAGTATATAAAAGCAAAAAAAAATCCATTATTTTTATTTTTAAAACTCTTAGTTAAGTCAATATCATGATCTTGGTGGGGGGTGAGGTGGCTGAATAATTTCTAAACTCTTAAGGTCGGCTGTTCCTTGATTGCTGTTCTTAGACTTTTTTGAAATAATATATGTGGCCCTCAGGCTGAAAAGTTTAGACTAGGGGTAGGCAACCTATGGCACGCATGCCGAAGGCGGCACGCAAGCTGATTTTCGGTGGCACTGACACTGCCCGGGTCCTGGCCACCGGTCCGGGGGGGGAGCCTCTGCATTTTAATTTCATTTTAAATGAAGCTTCTTAAACAGTTTAACAACCTTATTTACTTTACATGCAACAATAGTTTAGTTATATATTATAGACTTATAGAAAGAGACGGTTACTCACCGTAGTAACTGTTGTTCTTCGAGATGTGTTGCTCCTATCCATTCCAGTCAGGTGTGCGCGCCGTGCGTGCACGGCTCTTCGGAACATTTTTACCCTAGCAACTCCGGCGGGCCGGCTGGCGCCCCCTGGAGTGGCGCCGCTATGGCGCCTGTTATATACCCCAGCCGGCCCGTCCGCTCCTCAGTTCCTTCTTGCCGGCTACTCCGACAGTGGGGAAGGAGGGCGGGTCTGGAATGGATAGGAGCAACACATCTCGAAGAACAACAGTTACTACGGTGAATAACCGTCTCTTCTTCTTCGAGTGATTGCTCCTATGCATTCCAGTCAGGTGATTCCCAAGCCTTACCTAGGCGGTGGGGTCGGAGTGAGACGTGGCGGAGTGTAATACCACGGAGCCGAAGGCTGCGACGTCTCGAGACTGCTGCACCAACGCGTAGTGGGAAGCGAAGGTGTGTACAGAAGACCAGGTGGCAGCTCTACAGATGTCCTGGATGGGGACATGGGCCAGGAAGGCGGCCAACGAGGCTTGTGCTCTCGTGGAGTGAGCGGTGAGGCGGCATGGTGGCACGCGAGCAAGCTCGTAGCAGGTCCGGATACATGCTGTGACCCAGGAGGAAATCCGTTGGGAGGAGACCGGCTCGCCTCTCATGCAGTCAGCAACCGCTACGAACAGCTGGGGCGAACGCCGGAAGGGCTTCGTCCGCTCGATGTAAAAAGCAAGCGCCCTGCGGACGTCGAGGGTGTGAAGCTGTTGCTCCCGAGGCGAGGCATGCGGCTTCGGGAAGAAGACCGGGAGGAAGATCTCCTGGTTGAGGTGGAAGGCCGACACCACCTTAGGGAGGAAGGCTGGATGTGGTCGAAGCTGCACCTTGTCTCCGTGGAAGATGGTGTATGGTGGACCCACCGTTAGAGCACAGAGCTCAGAGACTCGTCTCGCTGATGTAATGGCGACTAGGAAGGCTGTCTTCCAGGAGAGGTAGAGCAGGGAGCACGTGGCCAAGGGCTCGAAGGGGGGACCCATCAGCTTGGCCAGCACGAGGATCAAATCCCAGGTTGGAGCAGGACGCCGCACCGGTGGGTACAAGCGGTCCAGGCCTTTAAGGAAGCGGGAAACCATCTGGTTGGAGAAGATGGACCGACCTTCCACAGATGGACGAAAGGCGGACACGGTTGCCAGGTGCACCTTCAAGGAGGAGACCGCCAGACCTTGCTCCTTAAGATACCAGAGGTAGTCCAGGATGGTAGGGACAGGGACTACGAAGGGATTGAGGCCTCGTTCATCACACCAGAGCGCGAAACGCTTCCATTTCGCCAGATAGGTGGAGCGAGTGGAAGGCTTTCTGCTCTCTAGCAGGACTTGCTGCACTGCCTCCGAACAGTCCCTCTCTGTGTGGGTCAACCACGCAGGTACCAAGCTGTAAGATGGAGGGACTGCAGGTTCGGATGGCGGAGTCTGCCGAAGTCCTGGGTGATGAGGTCCGGCCATAACGGAAGGGGGATAGAATCCCGAACGGAGAGCTCGAGCAGCAGGGTGTACCAATGTTGCCTCGGCCAGGCCGGAGCCACGAGTATGACGCTGGCTCTGTCCCTCCGAAGCTTCTGTAGCACTCGGTGCACGAGCGGGAACGGAGGGAAGGCGTAGAGGAGGTGATCCTTCCAGGAAAACAGGAAGGCGTCCGACAGGGAGCCCGGCGAGTGACCCCGGAACGAGCAAAACAGGTGGCACTTCCTGTTCGCCTTGGAGGCGAATAGGTCTATCCGGGGAAACCCCCACCTCCGGAAGATTGTGTGCACGACGTCGGGACGGAGAGACCACTCGTGGGAGAGGAACGACCTGCTGAGATGGTCGGCCAGCATGTTCTGCACTCCCGGAAGAAAGGATGCTTCCAGGTGAATCAAGTGGGTTACGCAGAAGTCCCACAGGAGCATCGCTTCTTTGCAGAGGAGGGAGGAGCGGGCTCCGCCCTGCTTGTTCACGTAGAACATTGCCGTGGTGTTGTCCGTGAACACTGTCACACAGCGGCCTTGCAGGCGGGTGCGGAAGGTGTGACACGCCAAACGGATCGCTCGCAGCTCGCAGATATAGATGTGCAGAGCGAGCTCTTGGGGCGACCAAAGGCCTTGGGTGTGAAGGTCGCCCAGGTGAGCTCCCCAACCGAGCGCTGAGGCATCCGTGGTCAGAGTGGCGGATGGACGAGGAGGGTGGAACGGGACTCCCGCACACACGACCTCCGGGTCGAGCCACCAGCGGAGGGACTCGAGGGTCGGCTTGGTGATCGTGACCACCATGTCGATGGGATCTCGATGCGGCCGGTACACCGACGCGAGCCAAGACTGGAACGGGCGTAGGTGGAGCCGCGCGTACGCGGTGACATACGTACACGATGCCATGTGGCCCAGGAGGCGGAGGCAGGATCGCACCGTCGTGGTCGGGAAGGTGACGAGGTCCCGGATGATGGAGACCATCGTCTGGTGCCGAGATCGTGGTAGGCAGGCGCGGGCCAACGAGGAGTCGAGGACCGCTCCAATGAACTCCACCCGCTGCGACGGAATCAAGGTGGACTTCTCGGCATTGATGAGAAGACCGAGTCGCTGAAAGAGGGACAGGATTTCTGTCAACTGGCCCATTACCAGCCGCCGAGACTTTCCGCGAACCAGCCAGTCGTCGAGATATGGGTAAACGTGTATGTGACGACGGTGGAGGGCTGCGGCAACCACTGCCATGCATTTGGTAAATACCCTCGGTGCGGTGGAGAGCCCGAATGGTAACACGGCGAACTGGAAGTGGGTGTTGTTGACCACAAAACGGAGGTAACGTCGATGAGGAGGATAGATCGCGACATGGAAGTAGGTGTCCTTCATGTCGAGGGCGGCAAACCAGTCTCCCGGATCCAGAGAGGGAATGATGGTCCCCAGGGTGACCATGCGAAACTTGGGCTTGAGCAGGTATTTGTTGAGCTCGCGAAGGTCCAGGATAGGACGTAGCCCTCCTTTCGCTTTGGGGATGAGAAAATAACGGGAATAGAATCCCCTGCCCCGCCTGTCTTGAGGCACTGCCTCTATGGCACCCACGCTCAGAGTCTGGACCTCTTGTAAGAGGAATTGCTCGTGAGAGGGGTCCCTGAAGAGGGACAGGGAGGGTGGGTGGGAAGGTGGGGGCGAAACAAAGTGAAGGCGGTATCCCGACTGGACTGTTTGAAGCACCCAGTTGTCTGTTGTTATTTGGGACCACGCCGAAAAGAAATAGGAGAGGCGGTTGTAGAAGAGAAGGGTAGGATCCGGTAGGGAGAGTGATGGGCCGTCCTCAGGCGTCCCATCAAAAGGCCTGCTTGGACCCCTGAGGGGCCTTGGAAGGGGCCTGGGCCTGGTTGCGCCTGTTGCCGGATGGTCGACGGCGATTCGGGCCTGGTCGCCTGCTGTTGTACGGGTGGTACCGTTGTTGAGGGAAAGACCGGGAGGGTTGTTGCCGGAAGGACCTGCGCTGCAGAGCCGGTGTGTGCATCCCGAGGGTGCGGATGGCGATGCGACTGTCCTTCAGGGTCTGGATCCGGGAATCAGTTTTCTCGGAGAAAAGACCCTGGGTGTCAAAGGGCAGGTCCTGCAACGTATACTGCACCTCCGGTGGCAGGGTGGAGGACTGCAGCCAGGAGATGCGCCGCATCGTCACCCCTGAGGCCAAGGTCCGAGCTCCCGAGTCCGCAGAGTCAAGGGCGGCCTGGATGGAGGACCTGGACGATTTCTTCCCCTCCTCCAACAACGCGGAGAACTCCTGGCGGGAGGCTGTTGGTAGGAGCTCTGTAAATTTCGCCAGGGACGCCATGATGTCATACACGTATCTGGCGAGGAGGACCATCTGGTTGGCGATGCGAAGTTGCAGGCCGCCAGCCGAGTAGACCTTGCGGCCTAACAGGTCCATTCGCCGCGCGTCCTTTGACTTTGGCGCAGGGGCAGGTTGACCATGCCTCTCCCTGTCGTTGACCGACTGAACGACCAACGAGTCCGGGGTCGGGTGAGTATACAGATACTCGTAGCCCATGGGGGGGGGGCTGAGTACTTGCGCTCAACCCCACGGGCCGTAGGAGGGATGGACGCAGGCGTCTGCCAGCGTGTGGTGGCGTTCTTTTGTATCGTCCGAACGAACGGTAATGCCACGCGCACTGGAGCCTCCGCTCCAATGACATTTGTTATGGGGTCCTCGTCCTCCTGGACCTCCGCCACGGGGAGAGCCATGGCCGTTGCCACGCGGCGAAGCAGGTCTTGGTGCGCCCTTAGGTCTAACGGCGGAGGATCCATGGCAGATGCTCCGGCCACCGCCTCGTCAGGTGAGGACGACGAGGACAAGCCCTGGACGACAGCCTCCGTCGATGGACCTGCTGACTGCTCGTCGGCTGGGTCGGGCTGTGTGTGCCTCTGGGGGTCAGGCGGTATGGAAATCGCGCCCGGTGGCGAAGGGGGCGGTCGGCTGATGGTCGCCTCTGGGACCCTGCGCTCGGAGGCAGGGGCTCTTGGAGGGAAGGGCACCCCCTGAGTCTCAAACTGGCTCCAGGGAACCCAGAAGCCCCACTGCTGTGCCCCCTGAGGTTGGCCTTGTGGGGTAGGTGGCAGGTGCCCGTTGCTGTCTGCCCCGGAAGCAACCGACGCGGGGCGTGATGGCCATGGAGGTGCCGAGGCGCTGACGGATTGCGCTGTCGAATGAGGCAGTCTGTCCCCGGACGGTGCCGAGGATCGGTGCCGGTCTGCACGGTACTGGGATGGTGACCAAGACCAACGTCCGCTGCGGTGCCGGGAGCTCGACCGGTGCCGGGAGCTCGACCGGGATCCGGACCTGCGGCACCGGGAGCGGCTACGCGAGTCGCGGTGCCGGGAACGGTGCCGGGAAGCAGACCTCCGTCGGTGCCGACGCGAAGGCGATCGGGACCTAGAGCGACGCTGGGAGTGCGACCGGTACCGCGATGTCGAACGGTACCGGGACTGCGACCGGCATCGGGACGGCGACCGGTACCGCGATGGCGAGCGGTGCCGAGATCTTGAGCGACGGGACGGTGACCTGCGGCGGGACCGGGAACGTGACCGGGACCGGGAGCGTCATCCGTGCCGTCTGTCCGGAGAGGGGAGCCGTATCATCATTGCCGGCTTTCCCGCCGAAACAACAGCCCGCACCGGCGGGCCGGAGGCTCGGTGCCTCTGTGAGCTCTATGAGCTCGCGCGCCGTGGAGAAAGTCTCTGGCGTCGATGGCAGCCGGAGCTCAACCGCGGTCGGTGCCGGGGAGCATGGCGGTGCCGGACTCGACGGCCCTTGCGGCGCCGGAGTCAACGGCCCGGTGCACGTCCTGTGCACAGCCACAGTGGGGACCGCAGGTGGCGCAATTGTCTTGGCTGCTGGGCCCTCAGCGTGGGACTTGGCACCCGCTTTCGCCGGCTTGCACTTCTTTGATGGTGACAGGGAGCGGTGCCGGGCCTTCGGTGCCGGTGGCTGAGGTCACGGAGTCTCGGTGCCGGAACGGCCCGGGGCCGGCGGTGCGCTCCATACCGATGAAGCCTTCGGCGCCGGCGCGGACGGTGCCGGGGGGTGGAGCGAAGCTTCCATGAGGAGCTGCTTTAATCTTATGTCCCGCTCCTTACGCGTCCGGGGTTTGAAAGCGGAACAGATAGGGCACTTATCTGTCCTGTGACTCTCACCGAGGCAACGGAGGCAGGAGTCGTGCGGATCCCCTACTGGCATAGGCCGCTGGCAAGATGCACAGGGCTTAAAGCCCGGTGCCTTGGGCATGAGCCCGCACCGGGGGAGGAAAGGGAGGGGAAACCCTCCTTAACCTTATCCTAAAAACTAACTATCTAACTAACAGAAACTATCTATACTAATCACTAAATGAACTATATAGACGAAAAAGTAGCGAGAGCTAGGGTTGTGGAGGACAGAGAGCACTCCACAGTTCCAACTGGCCGTCACGGGCGGTAAGAAGGAACTGAGGAGCGGACGGGCCGGCTGGGGTATATAACAGGAGCCATAGCGGCGCCACTCCAGGGGGCGCCAGCCGGCCTGCCGGAGTTGCTAGGGTAAAAATGTTCCGAAGAGCCGTGCACGCGCGGCGCGCACACCTGACTGGAATGCATAGGAGCAATCACTCGAAGAAGAAGAGACCTTCCAAAAAACGTTAAAATGTATTACTGGCACACGAAACTTTAAATTAGAGTGAATAAATGAAGACTCGGCACAGCACTTCTGAAAGGTTGCTGACCCCTGGTTTAGACACAACTGGTCTATGTAGATCTTTATTGGATTTTGTGTTTCTCTAAACTTAAAAAGACTAAGATGTCTGAATTAGCTGGGGGTTCGTTCAAGCTTGGTATTGAGTGAGGAAAAGACAGGCAGGACCAGGGTAACACTGAAAAGCCAAGTGGCTGCGTTTATTTAGGGATTTCTTTACACCTTGGGCCGGGGGAGGAGGCAATTTCCAACTGGGACTCAGATAAACAATGCAAGCAAATTCAAACCAATAACAATGTACTGTATACTGCTCGCCACACCACCAAATAGACAGGCACACCAATCTCTCAAGGTAGGAATCGGGTTCGTCAGGGCGATGCCCGGTGCAACACAGAAAAGAGACCCACGGGCCACTGCCTCAGCCACCCTTGCGTTCACACAGAGGATAAATCCAGAGTGTGGTGCGGCTGCAGCTGGGCAGATTCCACTCACTCAGACCGCGGGGACTGGACCCCCTTGGTCAGCTACTCTCTAAGTAGAGGCAGCTCCCAAGTTTAAACACACACACACTGGACACAGACAGAGCAGTGATTCATTCACATAAACAGTTTGCAATTAACAATTTAATAACAACTAGAACTATTATACAAGCTAGCTAAACAATTGTGCAATTCTGAGCTCACTAATACAATCCTGATATCCTGAGTAGATATTTGGTACCAAGTTAGGGAGGGGAAAAGTAAGAGGCTAAATAAGCTAAACTGTCAGATATCAAAAAGCAAATACCGCACTCCAGGCGCAGCTGACCAGCAGAACAGACACCAGAAGCATGACGAGCTGACAGGGATCGGGTCCAAACAACAACGAATCCAAACGATACGACACAAGCGCGCTTTTACCGGGAGGAGACCCTGGCCGAAAGAGTGATCAGGTCCTTCAGCTAACACGCGGATGCTCCACACAAATTTTGGGGGGAAACCTAGTTTTATAGAAGGGTCTCACTCCCTCGTGTCAGCATCTGATTGGCTCCCTGGTCCCTCCTCCCTTCAGGCTTCGAGCTGTTGCCACCCCACGTCGGAAGGATTTGCACACGGCACACTGGAGTTGACAAGTAAACAAACTTGACCCTTAGATGACTGGGTCCAAAAAGAGCGGGAAAGTGAGTCTCTGGGCAGAATTAACCTGACCTCCAGACGACCGACCCAAAAAAAAACAGGTTGCTGGGCAGAATCAGGCCTTCACACACAGAACTAGCCTGACCTTTAGATGGCCCAGCAGGAGAGAAAAAAAACAAAAACCCAGGAGAGCATACACAGCCAGTGTTGCTGGGCAGGATTGAGTCTCTGCCCTCTCCTATACAACAAGAACTTGGTCCAAGATGGAGGCTGCCTTGTCCTTTTAACAGGACAAGATGGCCGTGGACCGACAAGCGGCCATACATAGCCATAACTGTGCAACGGATTGCGACATAAGATAAAGTCAGTAACCTCCCAAGAGCATGCACAAGTTTTAGAAATCTCAAATCTTATTTTGTTAAGTTAGATCAATATGCCTAAACACTGCAATTACAAATAAGCCCAGCATTTGTTTTTCTCGAATGAAAAGTTAGTCCACTTTAATGAGGAAAGAGATGTTTCAATACATGGTTTTATGAGACTAACTCTCGGTTGTTTGAATTTGGAAGACAGTACTTACAAAGTATGTTCCATCACTTAACATGTTTGAGGCACCCATGCAAGAGGTGTAAACAGCAGCGGGTTGGGCAATGTTCAGATATGTTGTTTCAATAGAAAATAAAGCTTTTAAACATTTAAAGATGGCTGTGGGGACTTACTTGTGACATCCGTGTTAGACTTATTCCTCTTCTAGCTAATTGTATTGTCAATTAATACTCTCCTCTGGGCCACTACACTGTTGGGAGCACCATCTTTTGGGTGAGACATAAATACTGGACCCTGACACTTTATGATCAGTTGAGATTAAAGGGCACTTTTGGCAAGAATTGGCATGTTATCCCTGTACTGGCCACATTCCAAACTGAGTTATGACTTTCTGCCTCCCTAAATTCCTCTTTGGCTGGCACGGAATGGCATTCATATGTCAAGCAGCCATGACTTCATTTCAACGAGTAGTAGAACAATTACTGTCACATACATACTGTATTGAACAATCTTTAAAGTGTTTTATGATTTTTATGGATAAAGAGCGCTGTATAAATGTAAAGTTGAATAATAGTCTCTGAGTGGAATAATAAAGATTTTGCATCAAGGTCTTATTCTGAATGAGGACACTAATACATTAAGTATGATAAGGTAATTTTTTTAAAGCAAAGTGAGAGCTTGCTTTAAAAATCAAAAACAAGTGAAAAATGTATTTGGTCTCTTGATATCTTCATGTCAGATACCTAGAAAGACCCTTTTCAGTTTGCAGCTTCAAATATATCTCCTATATTTAATGGTAAATAAGTGACATTACCCAGACTGATGAACATGTAGCCTAGATTTACTTATATTTGTTCACAATAATTCATTGCAAGGTTGCAATTATACCTTCAACTGTTTCAGACCACTATTGCCAGAATAACTGCATACCTTGCCATATGTTGCTGCCGCATAAAATGGGTTTCTTTCCTATTTTAACTGTGGAGAAAATAACAATTTCTTGATGATGAAAAACACATTCCTAGTGTGAAATCCTGGGTCCATTGAAGTCAATGACAAAACTCTCATTGCTTCAATAGACCCAGAATTTTACCCATAAAATCTATTTCTGATTTATACCAAAGTCATATTTAAATCCACTTTAAGGTTCTTTTGCACTGACAGAGTGGTGTATAGTAGCCTTAGTGAAAATGTAAATTAGGTCCCTAGATCAGTGGTTCTCAAACTAGGGCCACCGCTTGTTCAGGGAAAGCCCCTGGCGGGCCGGGCCAGTTTGTTTACCTGCCGTGTCCGCAGGTTCGGCCGATCGCGGCTCCCACTGGCCACGGTTCGCCGCTCCAGGCCAATGGAAGCTGTGGGAAGTGACGGCCAGTAAGTCCCTTGGCCCGCGCTGCTTCCAGCAGCTCCCATTGGCCTGGAGTAGTGAACCGTGGCCAGTGGGAACCGTGATTGGCCGAACCTGTAGCGTGGCAAGTAAACAAACCGGCCCAGTCCACCAGGGGCTTTCCCTGAACAAGCGGCGGCCCTAGTTTGAGAACCACTGCCCTAGGGTCTGGAGTCACTTTTTGCCTTATGGTTGGCATAATGATTTGAAGAATGGTAAGACATCGCAGTCTGTGCAGTCCCAACCTTCATCAGTGAATCAGATACCTTATTTCAGTGATAATTCATTTTGTAAGTATATTACGGCAAGTATAAGTATAAAGAGCAAGTTTTTTCTGGATTATACAAGGTGTGTGAGAAATCCAGTTCAACAGTTTTCTTTTATATGAAGAGCACATGCCCAGAGCTGATTTTACAATTGCAAAAGCTGTTGATTTGTATTAGGACAGCAAAATTCAAATATGTTGCTCTCCTATAATATAACACAACAGCTTTTAGACCACCAGAGCATGACTTTAGATGAAGTAAATGGTGGTCTGGAGTTCCCAGCAAAAAGAGATTGAAATCACTTCATCACTCCCAATTTAGGGGCTTCATGACCCAAATTGGGTATCACTGTAGTCCTTTGAGAAGGAGTATGGAACTGAACCTTCAGCATCATCTTGAGAATCGAGACTAACTGCCTCCAGTACCAAAGCCAGGATATCAATGTCTACCTTGACACCAGGTACTTCAGTACTGACTTCTTCAGCACTGATTCCTTTGGTATTAATCTCTACGGTACTGCCTTCCTTGACACCAACGGTGTCTATACTGATTACCTGGGCACCATCCTCAATGGTACTGTCAACTCATTCAAGGAGGTTTATGGCAGCACTGTCCTCCATAGTGAGAATGTATATGGTACTGAGCGAGCTACAGGAGACACAAAAGGCATAGTCTCCACTGCTATCTATGGTGCTGAACATTTCTACCACATTGCCTACTGCTGCAGTGCCAAGTCCCTGTTGGATGCCGATCAAAGCTAATTTAATGGTGCCATGTATCCCCTACTCCAGCAGTTCTCAAACTGTGAATCGGGACCCCAAAGTGGGTTGCAACCCCATTTTAATGGAGTCACCAGGGCTGGTGTTAGATTTGCTGGGGCCAGGGGCCAAAGCCAAAACCCAAGCCCCACTGTCTGGGGCCAAAGCCTGTGGGCTTCAATCTTGAGCAGTAGCGCTCAGATTACAGGCCCCCTGCCCTGGGGCTGAAGCCCTTGGACGTTGGCTCCTCCCCACCCTGGGCAGTGGGGCTTTGATTTTGGCCCTCCCACCCAGCATGGCAGGGCTTGGGTAGGCTCCGGCTTTGGTTCCCCCCTCCTGGGGTCATGTAGCAATTTTTGTTGTCAGAACAGGGTCACAGGGGGAGGGATAGCTCAGTGGTTTGAGCATTGGCCTGCTAAACCCAGGGTTGTGAGTTCAATCCTGGAGGGGGTCATTTAGGGATCTGGGGCAAAAATCTGTCTGGGGATTGGTCCTGCTTTGAGCAGGGGGTTGGACTAGATGATCTCCTGAGGTCCTTAATATTCTATGATTAATTCTAAGTACTCCTATTAGGATAACATCTCCATTAGAGGAAAAGTGCTCTTTCTTTTCATATCATTCCTAACAAAGCAAAGAGGGATCACTTATATATTCCACAAGGGTGACCACTAAAAAGGCATCATGGGCATCTTACAGACCTAATTCATCTATGGGATATAGAGATAGGAAGATGTTCTGGTACCCTCTCCTTCCCCGCTTCCTTACATGTAGCATTTAGTCATGGCCCTTGTGGAACCCAGGGGGTTTGCCCCACACAAGACAAACTACATCTGTGTCACCTTCTAGGATGAGGACTCACCCTCCCGTGCATCCTCCCAGAAGGCTAGGGAGTCTAAGGTTGCAATCCATCAGTTTGAACAACCTAAGGAATTATCTAACGAGGAGCAACCTCAAACAGAAGAACAGCTCAAGCGGGTTGCTATCTCATCATCGTCACTAGACAAGGCAGTGGCTCCATCTACACCATATCACTTGGAAGATCACAAGAGTTCTAGATGTGCACAGACCTATAGCTGATTCTCTAGAAATCCTGGTGGAGGTGATCCAAGAGGCTCTTCAACAGTACTCCACACCATCATACCTAGTTGTCTGGCTTTACTCTTAAGTTTTGCTAGCTCTAACAAAGCCCCGTTTATCTGGCAGACTCCAATGACAGTGACACTGATTTCTGAGAAGGTGTATAAGAGGTTCCATGTACCATCCATCAACTCTTAAGTATCTACATACTCATTCAGTATGTGACTTTCTGTTAGTGGCAGCAGCTACTGAAATTAACACAAAACAGACAAAAATTATGGTGAAAGACAAGAGGAAATGTATCTTGATTTATTCAGCAGAACTAAGCATCAGCCAGCCTGCAATTTCAAATTATTAACTACCAGGCTTTTTCTGAATAACCATGAGTTTTCAGAGTTTATCAATAAACTCCTGCAAGAGAACAGGGAGAAATTTAAATCTTTGGTTTCTGAGGGACAATTGATAGCAAGAATATCCCTCCATGCAACACTAGATGCCCCTGAGACTGGATCCCATCCCTTGCAAGTTACATTGTCATGAGAAGAGCATCTTGTCTCCAATGTTCAGGTGAGGGAGGAGAGTGCAGATGATGATGGAGGAACTTCCATTTTTTGGGCCCAGATCTCTTTAGTGGAAAGACAGATGAGGCTCTTAATTCATTGAAGGACTCCCTAGCCACCCTTCATTTTCTTGGAGTATATACACCAGCTCCTAGATGAAAGTAAGGAAGACTACATCTTTTACTAGACAGAGATAGACAGACACTGAGTGTCTTTTTCCACCAAAGAGTCTTGGAACCACCAAGGAAGCAAGGGTTGGAGGGGTGACCTTTTGCTTTTACATCATATTCATACCATGCTGCAACTATCTTGAGACAGTCATATTAATGGGAGAGTTGAGAGCTGCTTTTATTTTTGGGGAGTGGAGGGAGTCATGGAACCTGATAACATCAGACCACTGCATTCTAGAAGTAATCTCAGTGGGATACTCTCAACTATTCTGTACCTCATTCCTCTTCCCCATCCCTCTCATGAAAAAGTGTGATACCAAGAATTGGACTCACTTCTTTCTCTCAGAGCTGTAGAAGAAGTTCCACTGCAATACACAGGAAAATGTTTTTATTCCAATTACTTCCTAATACCAAATTCTTGCCTCAGCTATCATTTGAATAAAATGTTCCATTTACCAGTTTTCTTCCTGGAACCACATTCTAACCAAGGGAAGTCTAGGTTACATACTCTGGGTGTCCTTAGTGTGTTATCATTCTGTCTACATAAGACCAAAGCATTTAGACTCTCCTCAAAACTCTTTTGTTTAGTTTGCAGACAGATCAAAGAGCCAAGTTATTTCTACCCAGAGGCTTCCAGAATGGGTGTTTAGCTGCATCAAGACTTGTTACGTTCTAGCTAGTTTAGATCCTTCAGTGCAGATTAGGATCCACTCCACTAGGACTCAGGTAGTTTCTGCACCTTTGTTGAGAAACATGCCCATCTCAGAAATATGCAGTCTATACATTCATGAGACACTTTTATCTGTGGTAAGTCATTATATCTGATGCCTCTTTTGATAGAGCTGTACTTCAATCTTTAAGTAGACTCTGAGCATCTACTTCTTTACATCAGGTGACTGCTTGTGAGTCATTGAGAGTGGAATATATTTGCACAAACAGTTGAAGAAGAAGAAACAGTTACTTACCTGATAGCAACTGTGGTTCTTTGAGATGTGTTGTCCATATATATTCCTTGAGCTGGCCTCATTCCATACTACTTTGGGGCCCTGTAACACCTGGATTCTAAATGGAACTAAGGAAATAAGTGGTGGTTGATGCAGCACCACCCTTCATGATGTTGATGAAGGACACAAGGACACTTAGTGAATAGGCACAGCCCCAAGGAACATCGCTGGCCAGAAGATTCCAATCTCAAGCACATGGGGTGCATGTGCACTAAGAGTGGACTATAGATGGACAGCACATCTTGAAGAACCATAGTTACTATAAGGTAAGTGACCAACTCTTTTGCATTAAACTGTGAAGGAAATTAAGTTGGAAGTAGAAAGAAGTGTTTTGGGAAGATGTAGAGTCTGTCATGGGCAATGTAAATATGTTACATGCGTACTATAGGACACCTTTTAATCATACTCTGACTAGACCTTTTCTTGCTTTGGGGGATTTACAGTGTGGGGAATGTCACATTTAATTAATCTTAATTCCTTTTAAATATGTATTTTATTGAGTAAGTGACAAGTTATAGTAGGTCACCATCTCCCAAAGTGTGGAGTGCTCCTTCAGGGCGAGAGGGCACAAACGACTAGTTGGTGTGGAGGGGTAGATGGCAGATGTATAAATTAAGATGGGTAAGCCTTTAACAACACATGGTGGATTTGCAGGGGGACACAATTGATTTCCTGAAGGGGGACTCAGTTTTAAAAAGTTTGGCAAACACTTCAGTATGTATACAGAATGGTATAAACATTACATCAATAATTTCTGTTTACCCATTCATTGCATATAGCCCATCTTTTCTCAAATAGTTCTGTTGTTAATTTAATACAGGCAATACATCATTCCATTTCTTCTAATTCTTTTATTCTGGTCAACCACATTTCTATAGATGGTATTTGTTCCTGCAACCATAATGATGAAATACACTTAGTGGTTACAGTCACAAAAATTCCAAACAGGTTTGTTTTAATTTAAACAATGTTAGACATTTTTCCTACCACTATAGTAATAGGAATTTGGGGGATGTGTGTCTGAAATATCTCTTGTATCCATTTTCTAACATCAGACCAGAAGCTGATGCATTACTAAAAAATGTTTTTACAAGATATAAACATTATTGGATCCCTACACTACAGTGCCACAGCTGGATATCAGCATTTGACCTGCAATTAATTCCTGTGTATTTTCACATGACATCATAGAGGACTTGAGCTCCACTTTTGTGGCTTATGTCGTCACAGAATTCCTGGAAGGAATTACTTCTTTGCAAGTCATGTAGCTCATCTATTATTCTATATATAGCTTTCACAATAGCAACCATCTGCTTTGAGCCAGGCGCCTCCCATATTTTCCTCTTCTTCACTTTAAGTTAATCTGAAAGAATGACTTCATAGACATATGGAAGGAGTGCTGCCAACAAAACCAAGACCAACTTTGAAAGCCACCAGCAGAATCTTTGTAGTAGGCATTGAGACCCTGTCTAAAATATTTTTTTTTTCATTTCAAGTTGTCAGAACAGCTGCACGCTGAATACTCAGTGAAGTTTTGTGTGTAAGATGCAAAAAAAAAGGAACAGGGGCCTTATTGTTTGGCCGGTGTTGTTGACAAGTACATTTTTGTTTCTCTTGCTTTGTGCCCTGCATCTATGTGTGTGGTACAAGTAGGAGAGTGAAGAGGAGGAGGGGGATTATGGTTGCAATTAACATTCCATAATCACATCCCATTTAACAGTTTAAATTTTTATTGGCTTACACTTCCTACTCTAGCTCTGCTGGAGTTTTCAGTATGTGGGAACACTTTAGCTGAGTATATATGAACTGCAAAGTAGAAATATAATCAGATTATAAAGTGACGATATTAGTTAAAACATCGTTCTACTCTGAAAAGTGACTTTGTAAAAATTGCATTCGGTGGTTCCACATGTACAGTGTCAATGATTTCCAGATCAGATTTGCTCACTTTATATGTAAGTAGACTGTGAGGGGAGTTCTGGTTGCCAGCTTCACAGAGTCTGCGTGGGATATGGAAAGTCAAGCTCTTTTCTTTGTGGCTTTTGCATCACCATCAACAATAGGGACTCTGTAGGACAAATTCTGCCCTAGCTATACCTGTGCTATCCTATACTCTTGAAATTATGCCCTTAGTTATACCTCTGTAACCCTATTGCCTTCAAAGGGGTAAACAGGTGTTATTGAGAGTATAATTTGAAAACAGTAGGGTTCTAGTGGTGACCCCTCAAATTAAACTTACTTAATAATTCTGTTGATAATGTATGAGCCAGAAAAATATCCACTTCACTCCCAGATCTGTGAGTAGTAAAATCATACTGTTTTCACTGAAATAAATGAATCTGACTCTTCAGTTTTCATAGAAACAGAATTGGTGAAGTAAAGAAGGTGCAATTTAACATATTCACTTTTCACATTGTAGTCACGCCTTTTAGAAAAATTATTGAGATTATATGTCCATCTGTTTATAACACGCTAAACACCACTGGACTTTATTAAGTTGAATTAAGTAAAAATATGACATTATATAGTGTCCAGACATCTGCCTGAGGCAGAAATCTGTGCTTTAGACACCTAAGTCCCTTTGTGGATCTGGGCCTAAGTAACAGAATAAAACAAAATCCAGCCTAAGACTTATTGCAAGGCCTGGCTGCTTCTATGGTTCCACTTACAGGAGCGTTCAGCCTAGATTGTCTCTCTGTTCAGAGCCATGCCCACTCTCCTTGTCCTCAGTGGAGTGAACAAGCTACACCAGCAACAAGCAAGACTCATTTAAAATCTCCCAGCAGGGTCAACACCTGTTAAAAGGTGGGACCAAAGGAGAATAATGCCACTCTGTTACAGTTAATTTAACAATACACAAAGACAATTACCTTGAATTTTTTTAAATTCTTAATATAAACATCCAGTTGTAACAAAGACAGTTAGCATAGTCCCGGGATTAAAGCACAGGAATGTTTTGGCCTCCCTTTTCACAGTCACAAATAATTGAGGGTGGATTTAGCTTGCAAGCTCAAATAAAGGCAATTTTATGTTTAACTACCTTATTGTGCCTACAAATCCGATAGTTATATGCCAATGTGCACTTAGTTGCACCTACAATGATTTGCAGGTGACACCAAATGAAAGCCTATTTAAATATCAGAACTTTAGTCTCACTAACATTCTATAAATTGGAGATAATAATACTTCTTGACAATGATTTTGTGAGTCTTACTGTTTGTAATAATAGCTTTGAAGGTGTTTTTAGATGTAAAATGATATTAGTGAATATACAATAAGAAAACAAACATCAGATAGTGGTATTTTACCATTTGGAAGGGTAAGCAATAGTCAAATTTCTAGTTATAAGGTTTTCTGTCGTGATTTTCAGAGGTACTGAGCAGCTGTAACTCCATTAAAGTCAGGCGTCAGCTCCTCTGCAAATCAGGCCATACATTTCCGCATGTCAGTGTACCAGTAGTTGGGAAATGATTACAACCACCATACCAAATATTAAGTTATGAAGTTGCATCCTTTGTGAAATGATTTGTCCAAATTATAGTGCTGTCTGAATCTGCCAAGTCGGACACTTTTGGTAACTAAGAGTATTGAAAATATAACCGTTCGATAGGTAATGTTTATAGAAACACCTTTTTTCAAGCTTCAGATTAAGTACCTAGTGCGGCAAAGCTCTGAGCCTGTATTTGTGGGTCCTGCGCTTCCTGGCAGATATAGTGGTCTCAGAAGCTCGGGATGAGCTCTCTTTCCCAGTATGATGGCAGAGGTTACCACTTACTGAACTATTTTCATCACAGGCCAGTATGGGAGGTGGGAAGGTGAAATACCCACAGTCTTTGTTGCTCCTTAGAGCTCCTTAGGTACCGCCTGGTCTCCTGCCTGGACAAAAGTCTGTTTCTTCTTTCAGAGGGATCTCTGTAGATCATGCGGGGGGAGAAGAAAGTGGGGAACCCGGGCCCGCCCTCTACTCCGGGTTCCAGCCCAGGGACCCTAATGGCAGCAGCTGTTTGCAGTTTCCCTCCTCCAGTGACGCTACTTTGCTTCCCTGGGCCACTTCCCCGTGCTTCCCTTTTCCCACGCTTCACCCTTACCTCAGGGTTCAGTACTGCTTCCTCTCCTCCAGCTCCTTTCCCCTGGGCTCCTCTTGAGAGAACTGGCAAGGAGAGCTTTTAAAGCAGTATAATTGGTTCCCGCTGTCTCCATTAGCCTATCAGCCTAAACTGACCCTTTCTCAGTTAATTGAGGTCAGGTGTCTTGATTGGCCTGGAGTAGCCCTTGTTTGGCTATCCAGGGAACAGGGCTCTGCTCATTCTGAGGCTGATATACTTGCCGTCCACTACCCTCTTATATCCCTCTGGCCTGAGTCCGTCACACTAGCCAGAAGCATAGAATCATAGACTTTAAGGTCAGAAGGGACCATTATGATCTTCTAGTCTGACCTCCTGCACAATGCAGGCTACAGAATCTCACCCACCCTCTCCTGTATCAGACCTGTGTCTGAGTCATTGAAGTCCTCAAATCATGGCTTAAAGACTTCAAGGTGCAAAGAATCTTACAGCAAGTGACCTGTGCCCCATGCTGCAGAGGAAGACAAAAAAAACCCAGGGCCTCTGCCAATCTGCCCTGGAGGAAAATTCCTTCCTGACCTCAAATATGGCGATCAGCTAAACCCTGAGCATGTGGGCAAGACTCACCAGCCAGACACCCAGGAAAGAATTCTCTGTAGTAACTCAGATCCCATCCCATCACAAGCCATTGGGCATATTTACCGCTAATAGTCAAAGACCAATCTCATTATACCATCCCCTCCATAAGCTTATCAAGCTTAGTCTTTAAGCCAGATGTGTCTTTTGCCCCCACTACTCCCCTTGGAAGGCTGTTCCAGAACTTCACTCCTCTAATGGTTAGAAACCTTTGTCTATTTTCAAGTCTAAACTTCCTGGTGGCCAGTTTATATCCATTTGTTCTTGTGTCCACATTGGTACTGAGCTTAAATAATTCCTCTCCCTCCCTGGTATTTATTCCTCAGATATATTTGTAGAGAGCAATCATATCCCCCCTCAGCCTTCTTTTGGTTAGGTTAAACAAGCCAAGCTCTTTGAGTCTCCTTTCATAAAACAGGTTTTCCATTCCTCAGATCATCCTAGTAGCCCTTCTCTGTACCTGTTCCAGTTTGAATTCATCCTTCTTAAACATGGGAGACCAGAACTGCACACAGTATTCCAGATGAGGTCTCACCAGTGCCTTGTATAATGGTACTAACACCTCCTTATCGCTACTGGAAATACCTCGCCTGATGCATCCCAAGACCACATTAGCTTTTTTCATGGCCACATCACATTGGCGGCTAATAGTCATCCTGTAATCAACCAATACTCCGAGGTCCTTCTCCTCCTCTGTTACTACCAACTGATGCGTCCCCAGCTTATAACAATAATTCTTGTTATTAATCTGTAAATGCATGACCTTGCACTTTTCACTATTAAATTTCATCCTATTACTATTACTCCAGTTTACGAGGTCATCCAGATCTTCCTGTATGATATCCCGGTCCTTCTCTGTATTGGCAATACCTCCCAGCTTTGTGTCATACACAAACTTTATTAGCACATTTCCACTTTTTGTGCCAAGGTCAGTAATAAAAAGATTAAATAAGATTGGTCCCAAAACCGATCCCTGAGGAACTCCACTAGTAACCTCCCTCCAGCTTGACAGTTCACCTTTCAGCACGACTTGTTGTAGTCTCCCCTTTAACGAGTTCCTTGTCCACCTTTCAATTTTCAGATTGATCCCCATCTTTTCCAATTTAGCTAATAATTCTCCATGTGGAACCGTATCGAATGGCTTACTGAAATCGAGCATGTCACAAACGGGCTAGTTGTGGTAATTGTACTGGAAAACACAGCCAAGTTTCTGTGTCAAGCAGTGCCTGAGTTATTGTGTTGTCAGGAAATTGAACTGGTTCTATACTTCTGTGTATTAATTAAGTCATAATACTCATTCCCCAGTGCTTTAAAAATTCATATGTGTAGAAAACTACACTTTCTATCCCATATGACTTTACAGCCATATGAATTAATTAAAATTAAAACTCTTGTTATCCTTTCTTCTATTACAGATTTAAAAAAAGTATATAAACTTGATCTGCCTTTTCTCCATCTCCACACACTTTAAAAATCAATACTGAAGACATCCTGCACAACACAATGTGCTTCATAAGCAGACATAGTTTATAAAATAAGAGAACAAAACAAACCATACTATACAGAATGGGATGCTTAAGTACAGTAGTAAAGAGAGAATGTATTCCAAGTTTTCTATCCCTGCTGATCATAGTACCACAAGATTATATGAAGTGCAGTTAGAGGCTGATATTTTTCAACATTTCTTTAGTCTGTAATTTTTCTTCTTGCTTATATTCATCAGCTCCATGTATATTGAAAACATACAAATTTGCTTAGTCCAGGACCTGTCTTTTAAAAAATTAATTGTATCATTGGTAGAAATTGTTTTTCATTATAATGTGACACACCCTACCCACATTCATGGTGAGGGCTAACCTCTTACCTTCTGCTTCTACTAGAATTGTTAGTACTCCATTTCTAAGTGTTAGTTTCTTTAATCTCCAATTCAGAAATTGGATACTAAAGAACCAAATTAAATGGAGTATTCTGTGAAGCTTTGGAGAGTTTTACATTCCAAAGATTTTGATAAAAGGAAGCATTTAGAAGTAAGATCAGCTGTGGTTATTGTGACCTCCAAAATGTGTTAATTAGGTTCATTAGCCTTCCAAGTGATTGTATAATCATAGTCGTCTTTCTCTCTCAATTAGAATGTGCTAACTGTAGATCATGGCTAATGAAACTATTAATGAAACTTATCTTGGTACTAAAGTAAGTGCTTCAGTTATAACTATCCAAATTTTACACCAGATTGTGAGCATCTTACTTCCATTGGTGAGCAGCCACTTGCATAAGTAGTCCCAGTGACTTCAGTGGGAATTTTCATGTGTGTTAACAGTTTACCAAGAGGAGCTGGGGGGGAGGGGGAGAGGGAGGGTGAGGGGAAGGGGGGGGTGCGTACAATCTGGGCCTTTCTTTGCAGTGATCTCAGTGTAGTGATTTATAAGCTAAATAAATATGGTTTAGTCCGTCCTGGTGTTCTGGCAGTTATTTTTTTGCAATTTTTTTTAGTCAAAATTTAGTAACCTTTTTGTCACAGACTCCAATGAATCAAGCCTCAACTCGTTCCCACTGCATCTTCACCATTCACATCTCAAGCAAGGAACCAGGATCTGCAACCATCCGACGCTCCAAGCTACACTTAGTAGACCTGGCTGGTTCAGAGCGTGTTGCAAAGACTGGAGTTGGAGGCCAACTCCTGACAGAGGCCAAATATATCAATCTGTCATTACACTACTTGGAACAGGTAAAATTAACAGAGTGTGAAACTCTGTCTTTTACTTATTTATTTATTTATTTTTAGTCACGTATGTTGCTTTTGAAATCTTGATACTGATCTCATTTAGTTTCAGGACCACATATTATTGCACTGTTTCTCAACCTTTTTAGGTTGTTAACTTCTTATTCAAATTCAAAATTTTCAAATCCTTCCCCCCCACTTCACATTTACGTTAAAAGTAAGACTACAAAATGTATCTGTGCTAACAATGCTAAGCCCTGTATAATTTATTTGTATTTCCTTTTGCTATAGAGACTCTTTTAAGGGGAAAAGACAGTGCTTGATACTTTTTCAGATGATATTACAAACCTTTGTTGGGAAATAGGTGATATTTCTTAAGTTGCTGAAGTTCAGCACTGTTGTTTTGTCTTAAAAAATACAAACTCACAGGAAGAAAGAAAAGAATAGCAGAGGAGAGAAGATGTAGATTCTGTATCTGTCTTTTTTTTTTTTAACTAGCAACATAGTTGCTGGAAAATTACAGGCATAGCATTTGGTTTTATTAGCCACTCTGAGTCTGGATAGACCTTTGCTAGGTTACTCAGGCATTGTTTTTAGCATCCCTTGTTGATTATAGCAAATGAGTTCAAGGGTAGTTTCATCCTAGCTGGCCTAACTGAGTTTTTATTAGATAGAAGATAAAAAAGAGAGACAGAAAGGAATTAGCTGGTGATGGAAACCTGCAAATTAGGGAGAGGAGTAATAATAAGAACCTTTGGTTCACATCCTAGCTATCACTCGTGATTCAGCTGATCCTGTTAAATTGGTGCTGTCATTTGATTTCCTTTTCTCAGCTGATTTGGTCAGGATCTCTTTCAGGATCAGAAAAATGATGTGATGGTAAATGTCAGGGTCTCAACAGGCTGGGGGGGAAGGGGTGATGACATCCATTATGATGAAGCTTCTTGACCAGTGTTTCTCAAACTGGGGTCGCCGCTTGTGTAGGGAAAGCCCCTGGCGGGCTGGGCCGGCTTGTTTACCTGCCCCATCCACAGGTCTGGCTGATCATGGCTCCTACTGGCTGCGGTTCACCGCTGCAGGCCAATGGGAGCTGCTGGAAGCAGCGGCCAGTAAGTCCCTCGGCCCGCGCTGCTTCCAGCAGCTCCCATTGGCCTGGAGCAGCGAACTGCGGCCAGTGGGAGCCGTGATCAACCAAACCTGCGGACGGGGGAGGTAAATAAACCGGCCTGGCCCGCCAGGGGCTTTCCCTACACAGGCGGCAACCCCAGTTTGAGAAACACTGTTCTTGACATTCAATGGTCTTATGACAGACCTCTGGGATATAACGTGAACTGTGGGCCCATTGTGTCCCCTTTTACTCTCTGGATCAGGGTACCTCTCACCCTGCTCTGCTAGTGACAAGCAGCCCCTTCAGGCTTTGCTCTAACATGTGAAGGCACACCCAAAGTTATATGCATGCTTTCTCAGCCTCCCATGAACTATGCACGGGGAGACACCAGCAAACTCCCCTCAGGCCCAGTCTTGCACCCCAGAAATGTACCATCTTGCACAGCTCAAGACCTCCTCTTGAACAATGCAAACTCATTAATTGGTTTGCCACTTCACCAAAGGATAGTGGACATGCACCAGCTTTAGTAATCTGATCAGATCCCCCAAGCACTCAGGACAAATTTACTGGTTAAGATTAAATATTAAAATAAGTTTATTAGCCACAGAAAAATAGATTTCGAGTGATTATAAGTGGTAGGCATAGAGGTCAGGAATAGTTATCTAAGAAATAAAAAGTAAACACGTGTTCTAAATCCTAAATTTTATCAGACCAAGTAAATTTGAATCAAGCAGCTTTTCTCACAAGCTGGCAATTCTTAGTACACAGGCTGAATTCCTTTCTCATTCTGGGACCAATCTCCCCAGTTCAAAGTCTTTTTCTTCCCAAACGTTCTTGTTGCCTTCAGAATAAGTGGGAGAGGAGAGAGGGCTGATCTCATGATGCCACTGTCCCTTATTTTATACCCTCAGCTCATGTGCCTGTAAAAATACTGGCTCAAACATGAAGTCAAGTATCACATGTCCTGAGGCCTTGCTAAGTCATGGAGTTAAGCAGTCCCCATTGTGTGGAGCTCAAGCAACTGTCTCTTATTGAATTTTAAATCTCTTGTTTATAATTCCCCTGCTGGTTAATAACTGGTGATGGTCTCTTAACACCCATCTGGCTGTGGGTCACTCCTTTGTTGCCACTGGAGCACTAGTTGTGGCATCTTCCAGACTCTCAAAATATTTCAATAACAATCATATAGGAAAATCTCATAACTCCATATACAATGATGATATACATATTTTGACAGAACAATGAGTTTCAGCAAATCATGACCTTTCATATAATACCTTACAAGGCATTCTTTGAACAAAATATCATAACTATATACAAGTAGTGAATATAGGGGTTACAGGATACTATTTTGAGGTACAGTATGTCACAGGTACCTTTCTTCTTCCTCCTCTTGTTCCCTCCTTCCAGAAAGCTTACATAATTATCTTATGTTCCCCAGAACAACAGTGTTTTGAAAGAGACTCTCCTCTCACCAAATAAGGATCTGGTGGTTCCATTTATAGACACTTCCTCTCATCTTAACATGTTGTGACCCACCAGGAGCTTTTCAGCTTCAGTTAATGCTTCTTTTGTAAACCATTGTTACATACTATTTCTACATGTCTCCCTGAGTTTTTACCTTTTATCCACTTTGGACAATCCAAAACTCCCACCAAGGGTAAAAGAATCAGCAAAATAACATACTGATCAATAAATTACTATTGCTGTATATATGTTTTGTTGTTGCTGTGTTAATAAGTTGGAATAATTATAGTTTGGATTGTCTTTCAAAGGCCCATTTGACTGTAGATGCAAGCCCTCACACCTGCTGGAGGACTGAAGTTCTTTTTGAATTTTAATACATAGTATTGTTTCCATAGTCCAGTAAACACTATGCCTGTTGCCAAACTTTTGTTGGTTTTGGATTTCTGCTAGTGAATACAGTACTTTTTCCAAAAGTTTCATTTAAAACATGTATATGCCGCAATAACAGGGTACATCTTGGCCCATGAGGCTGACATTCAGTGAGACAAATGGTAAAAAGAATGAAGAAATGAGCAGAGCATACTGTACAACTTTGTACCTCGTGAGATATTTCCCTGTAATGCATTGGGATTTATCCCACTGCATACAGCATTCGGCAAAAAGGCCAAGTGACAAAAAACCTCTTGAAAACAGGCTATTTTGTTTTTCTGAAGTTGGGAAATATCAACCAGTTATTCCACTAATCAGTGAGGAGATTGGGGAGGGGTGGTGGTGTTGGATTTATTTTTTTTTTAAACAAAGGTCTTATACTCTGTTTAACTTGCAGTGAGAGGCACACATGAAGGCCATTAAAGTAGCTAGCTAGCTCGTAAAAATGATGCTGTTGATACTACTGGCTCTTTTCCACCTTCCTGCATTCTGGCCTCCTCTGCTTGGAATTGTGATATTATGAAATACAGAGCAATCAAAATCCTTCCTGTAGATTCACTGGATTCTGTTTTATGATTTATTTAATTTAAATACATCAGAAATACTTTCAGGAACAGAGGGAGAGCTACATCCTTTCAAGACAACTTAATACTATACTCTAGGGTTTACTTATCTCTACTATTAAGGCACAAGGTGAATATATACTGATTCTAACCAACCAAGGATTGCAGAAATCCCTTTAAAAGTGTATAGCCATCACATTCTTATTGGTGGTATAAATTGAATTTGTATGTGATCTAAAAAAACCAATCAGATATGTCTATTTACTGTACGTTCTAAATATGGATTTAGTACCACAGGTAGCCAGTCAGAAAACACAGTCTGTCGAGAATCTGAAAGCTTTTTCATAAGTAAGGAAATTCATGAGCCGGTATATATTCATCAGACAATATGTGGAAATCTAAGGCATCTTGAGAAAAACTGCCTACTCTCAATTTATTCCATTTTCCTCTAATCTGCGCTGTTTAAGGTTCTTTCTCACACTCCCAGATCCTTGGAAAGCTTGGGCTAGACTTTAAATAGCCCTTAATATGTCTTTCTGTCTGCTATGGTACAGGTGACAGCAAAGCTTGACAGCAGACAACACTAAAATTGAGAACAGATTTTTTTTTTAATCCATATCAGTTTAAATTTGACTTAAAGAAGAAAAACTACCTTTTAATTATGGTCATGATTAGATAAGTGACGATGCAAAAGCAGGTTTCCTCTAGGGCAACGAAACTGCTCCATGTGTGTATTCAGAGTAATATCTATTTATTTTTCTGACAAAAATAAGTTTTGCCTACTCATCATTTCTATCTTACATGAGTTTTTGTGAGGTTAAATTTGTTAATGTATAGAAAACACTCTGAGATGTTCAGATTGAAGTTTCTATATAAGGGCAAAATATGATTATCATTGTTATTATTTTATTACTTTTTACTCCTGCTAGCACTGCAGAATAAAGACAGTTTTGGGTGGGCAAGCTGCACTCTGTTATGGATCATACATCATTAATAGAAATGGTTATTAAGGGACTGATCTAAATCCCATTTAATGTAGTGCAAAGATTCCTATTAGGTTCAATGAGAATTGGACCCGAGAGCCCTGATTTTGCAGTGAGCTCTACATAAGTGCACACACAGATCTTATTGCAGGCTCAAATTCTGCCTGGATTTTGACTGCAAAAGCTTTTACTGATGGTTCTAATGCACGAGCCTGAAAGAGTTCAGCTTTATTCTCATACTCAAATTAAGTTTGCAGTCAAATCAATGGTTTCAGAGTAGCAGCCGTGTTAGTCTGTATCCGCAAAAAGAACAGGAGTACTTGTGGCACCTTAGAGACTAACAAATTTATTTCAGCATAAGCTTTCGTGAGCTACAGCTCACTTCTTCGGATGCACAGGAGATATCTGTGTGTTTCATTCTATGCATCCGAAGAAGTGAGCTGTAGCTCACGAAAGCTTATGCTGAAATAAATTTGTTAGTCTCTAAGGTGCCATAAGTACTCCTGTTCTTTTAGTCAAATCAATGTATGTCACATCCAAAGGTTTCATATAATAAAATAATGTAAAATTAAAATATAGTTTTTAAAATCATGCTTGTAAAGATAGAGTATTTTGGATGTGGCGTGACATACTGAAGTAGTTGGTTACCATACTGTATAGTCCCAAAGTATGCAGTCATAAGGTAATAATTACATGGTATGGAAGATTTTTCAGCCAAGCAGATAATATTTTTCATAGAAATCATTTTTTAAAATCTGAATGATAAAGGAGTCTTCTTATGTCAGTGTTTCTCAAACTGGGGTCGCCGCTTGTGTAGGGAAAGCCCCTGGCGGGCCGGGCCAGTTTGTTTACCTGCTCTGTCCGCAGGTCCGGCCGATCGTGGCTCCCACTGGCCGCGGTTCGCTGCTGCAGGCCAATGGGAGCTCCTGGAAGCAGCGCGGGCCGAGGGACTTACTGGCCGCTGCTTCCAGCAGCTCCCATTGGCCTGCAGCGGTGAACCGCAGCCAGTAGGAGCCATGATCAGCCAGACCTGTGGATGGGGCAGGTAAACAAGCCGGCCCAGCCCGCCAGGGGCTTTCCCTACACAAGCGGTGACCCCAGTTTGAGAAACACTGGTCAAGAAGCTTCATCATAATGGATGTCATCACCCCAGTTTGAGAAACACTGTTTTAGACGGCTGGCATGTTTTAAAAAAAAATTTTTTTTAAGTGTCAAAATGTTTCTTTCTCCTCAAATATGCAAAGGTTCTCCCTTAAATTACAGTGATCCAAGCTGACAAATTGCAATCCTGGATTAGTGGTATTTAAGAAGGTCTATTACTTTGTGAATTACGAGCACTAAAAACATTTGCATTATTACTGAAGAGATGGAAATGCCCTCTTTATAATGGTGTAAAGAGAAGGATGATTTTGTGGTTAATGCATAAGACTGCACCTTAAAAGACCTGGGTTCAGTTCCTGGCTTTTCCAAAGACATCTTGTGTGACCTTCTAAAAGTCACTTGGACTTGTCTAGATGAACATTTAGTTTGCAACAAGATGGGATGTGAATCTACCCCGCACCACCCTGCCATGCACTAACTGTCCATATGATCCTTGCTGTCATGTTTTAACTGATCATTAGTTCATTTTGGTCTAGTCCCATTTCAAAGAGGACTAGATCAAAGTGAACTAAGAAAATGTTAATGTGCATCAGCAGGGTTCACACAGATAGTTTAGTTGGCAAACTACTGCAGAATAGATTCCCACCTCAGCTTGCTGCAAAATGATTGTTTTTGTAGATAAGCCCTTAATTTCTCTGCCCTCCAGATTGTCCTATTTATACTCAAAAGTCTCTTAGAACTCACTGAAGGAGGATGATCTTGTGGTTAAAGTATTACATTGGGAGTTAGGAGAATTGGGTTCAGTTACCAGCTCTGTCACAGACTTCCTCTGTGAACTTCAGCAAGCTATTTAATTTCTCTGAACCTTGGTTCCCCATCTATAAAATGGGGATAATACAGGCAAGTCTCATCTTACGCGGGGGTTCTGTTCTGCGGTTAGCGCATAAAGCGAAAACCACGTATAGTGGAACACTCATTGAGTTGAATGGCAGGCGGAATCACCCGCACTACAGATGCAGTTTTTATATTGTTGTTTTTCTTTTTTTTTCCCTGTTTTTGCCGACCACACAAAGCTGAATTCGCGCATGTTAAATGCACCTAAGATGTGACTTGCCTGTACTTCCTTCCTCTTACCTTTTTTCTGACTTGCCTGTTCAGAGCATAAGCTGTTTGCAGCAGGGACTGTTTGTTATTATGTGTATATGCGCAGCCACTGCCTAACAAAATGGAGGCTCTCAGAACTTCTGTCATATTAATAATAAAATGATTTGCTTCTATTAGATTGCAAGATACTTAATCTTAACATCTAAAAAGCTATTTAAGATAGTTTTTGAAAGTATTAAAATGAAAACTGTTTTTTTGCCCATCTAAGGCTGCTACCATAAAACTAATGGTAATAAGGAGCCTGGGCTTCTTGGGCAGAGATAATAGAGAATATAGTGACAATATTAATAATAATAATTAATTAAAAAATCAACACTCCAAAATTTTAAAATTACCTTTTTTCTAAAATGTGTCATAAACAAAATATGTGATGGCGAATGGTATTTATTCAATTTTGTGTTGTCATCTGCATAATGACTCCTGGCTTCACGACTTGTGGGGATAGACCTATGTCAAATTTTTACCAAAAAAAGCCTTTATACCCCTACACACCATCATGGAATCTTTGCTACTTTGTAATAATTAAATCTTTTAATGTAAATATCTGACAAGAGAATCAAGAATGGTAGGTGAATCGTTTCCTTTTTGGCTATGTATCTGTATTTAAACTGAACTATGTCTTATTGTATATCTTTTCAGCAGTACATTAAATAGTATCTGGCCTTGGAGGGTTTTTTTCACATGCACAAAGTTTCAAGAGAGTTTACAAAAAATACATGAACAAGCCCAATGGAGAGAACATTTTAGTTTTTCATGAAAGTTGCTGTCATATTAGTGAATCCTAAGATTATAAGTTTATCATGTGTCCTAATTTCCTTTTTGCTGAGAAATTGCAAAGCAAAGCTAGAACACAATGAAATCCACTTTTGTTTGCCCTTCTAAGACATACATGTGTGTATGCGTAATAGCTACTTGTGCTTAAAGTTAAACATGTGCATAAGTCTTTGCAACATCAGGGCCTCAGATTGCAGAGTAGGCATTTCCTCTTCTTGTGCATATGGTACATACATGTGCAGATTTAATTCTCATGTATTGCTGCTCTTATTTCAGGTAATAATTGCCCTAGCAGAGAAACATCGATCTCACATTCCCTACAGGAACTCTATGATGACTTCGGTGCTTAGAGACAGCCTGGGAGGAAACTGCATGACCACCATGATTGCAACACTCTCTTTAGACAAAAGAAACATAGATGTATGTCATCCCTTTCTGAACTTGTGAATTTGTTAATGTTTGTTTTTCACGTGTGTATGCTTAAATTTCTGACACACAGAAGTTTTAAAAATCTTTCTTGCCACTGCCTCCAAGGTGCAGTCCTGTCAGTGGAAATTGCAGAATGATAGACTAAAATCAGCACTTATGTCCACTACATAAGGGATCTATGTGTAACTGACTTCACATTTCAAAGCCAAATTCTGATCAATTATGTGGATGAATATAATCTCTGTTTATAATATTATAGTACCCTGACAGATCTTACAAGATATGCACCAGTATTAAACATTAGCTGGGTTCAGAATCAGGCTCTAATGTGTCCTTTGTGAATTGTGTTATTCTTTAAGTAACCTTCCCTAGGCATATCTTCCCTTCAGATGAGGGGAAGATATGCCTAGTGATGAATAGGTGAACACTAAAACCAACTTCTTGATGATGAAGAAATGTGTGAATTGTGAGTAAGGTTTGGCAAGGAATTTTCCCAAGGGCATGTTGATAAGGAATGCTGGTGCAGTCCTGCCCCCCTGAAGTCCATATCAGCACTCCCATAGACTTCAGTGAGGCCAGGATTTCACTCTTGGGTATTGGGGGAGGGTTATGGGAGGGTTGGGTTGATTGGGGTGCTGGCAGGAGTGTGTGCACATGTTTTGGTTTGTTGGCCTTTCTGTGGATCAAGTTGGTTTATCTACCTGTCTCTCCTATCTTTTTTTTAAATTTAGACAAGTTCTAGGTCAGTGGTTCTCAACCTATTTATCATTGTGGGCTGCATATGTGGCCAACAATGTTACCTAGACTGCAGATTGAGAACCACAGTGCTCCCCCAACCTTCCCACAGACCCCTATGCCCAGCGCCCCTCTCTTCCCCCGCCCAGAGACACCTCTACAGAGTGGGGGCGTGGGGTGGGCGTCAGGGACCCCAGACCCCACCATGCTGGGCCGTGTGGTAGCCCCGACCCCGGACCCCACTATGCGGCAGCCCTGACCCTGGACCCCAGCATGTGGGGGCCGGGCAGCAGCCCCGACCCTGGACCCTGCTGTGCAAGGCCAGGTGGCGGACCCAAACCCCACCAAGCCCCAGCCCCAGCCCCGACCCCGCCGTGAAGCAGCCCCAGCCCCAACTCAGGACTCTGCCGTGCGGGGCAGGGCAGCAGCCCCAGCCCCGACCCTGGACCCCAGTGTGTGGGGCTGGGCAGCAGTCCTGATCCCAGAGCCTGACCAGGCTGCAGTTGTGTGCTAATTGGGCCGCATGTGGCCCGAGGATTGAGAACCACTGTTCTAGGTATTTTGCAGGTTGTGCCTGGGGGAGCTATAATATAGTTAAATCCTAACTTTCCATAAAATCAGAACATTTTAAAATGAACAAAAAACAAGTTATTCTTCGACGTATAGTGGAAAGGACTACACCTGTAAAAAGGAAATAAGATGATCTTTTACTAGCTGAAGCACAAGAGCGGATACATTTCTAATGCACTTAAGAGTTGTGAACAGGTAATTGTGCAGGCATAACTTGTAGCTGCACATGCAAACTACATAATTCTGTCTATGCGATTACCTGTGTTGTGTGCTGCTGTCATCCATTTTGTACATCCAGTCACCAATTTGTACTCTGGTAAGTCTATTTTGTATTGGAATTTAGGCTCCTGTTTAGAAATAGTTGATCTAATCACTAAATCAGCCAGAATGAGCCAGCTAATAATGGTACAGTGAAAGTCTTCACTTTCTTGCTGCAATATCTACCAGATATTACACTTTATTCATTTGGGCTGAAATTTTCCAAAAAAAATTAGTCTGAGGCAGATGTACAACAATAAAATTTCAACCCAAATGAATAGTTTGGCAACGTTATGTAAAACTTAAAATAGGATCAATTGTAGTAAGAAGTGTTGGACGACAAGAATAGGTGGTGCTGCTAGCCCAGTCTATAATATGTAATTTAATAATTAAATATGAAATCATTGTGATAGGACATTTTTTAGGATTCCTGTCTTGAAAGGGAATGCTTTGGCTTTGCCTCAACATTTATTTTTGAAAAATGCCACAGAATGTATTAGAAGTTGTTTATCCTGTAACTGCTTTCTGTTCTACTGATGTTCCCTTTTATTTAGAGAACTAGATCCAGTGAATGGTGTGGGGATAGGGGATACTGATATGGTATTCTCTTTGAAAGTCCTTTGATTTTGCAACTTATTTTCCCCTTAGCTCACCAAAGTCTGGATTTGTTAACTTTTTGCTGCAAATCCTACCTCTTTTTTGTGAGCATTGGTGATAAAATGGGTTGATGAGTTGGATATGGGTGCCTTTATTTGAGAGTTTTATCACGCAGGTTAATATGTTAATAGTTAGAATAGTTGCACTGAAGTTTGGTTTTTTTTAGAGATTTGAAGTGCCAGGAGTGTGAGATTGGTACTGTAAAATGTAAAATCAATAAAAAAAAATCCTCCTTAAAATAGTTAGCACTAAGAGTTGAATTTAGCAAAACCATTTACATCAGTGCATGCTAAAGGGTTTTTTTTTTTCCTTCCAGGAATCTATATCAACATGCAGATTTGCACAGCGAGTTGCACTTATTAAGAATGAGGCAGTTCTTAATGAAGAAATTGACCCTAGACTGGTAAGAGGGGTTTTGGGTGGTGGTATTTTTTCGTTTTGTTTTGTTTTAGTAAAAAGGTACAGCCACATACATGTTGAAGATTTCATGATCCCAATCAGTCATGTTTAGATACAAATTCCAGCTTTTGCTGTAAAATTGCTGCTGCTGTTGTTTTTATTTTGCCATCTGAGGATAATTACAATAAAACTGACCTTTTTAAAAAGCTCCTAATGGCATGGGAAACTCCTACAGTCATTAAAAAGGAACCATACTTTTCATAACAATCCTTGTGCTTCCTCCAGCGCAGTTGTTCCCCAAACTGTGGTCCACAGACCACCAGTAGCCTACAGGGCTCTGGTTGGTTGATGGTGGCCTTTTTCTATTCTTCCACCTGCTGTATTGTATGAAAAACAGTAAAGCATACATTAACCATTTTCCTAATATTACTTTTTCATATAAACAATTGCTTACAATTGCCACAAGAGATATTAGGTGATGGGAACTTAGGGTTTCATCCTGCTCCATTGAAGTTGATAGGAATTTCCCCATTGACTTCAATGGGAGCAAGATGAACCCCTGAGTGGAGAATTGGACCATGAAATAGCAAATGAAAGGGCAGATGGTCCAGAAGAGGTCTATGTTAAGATGCGGTCTGTATTAGGAAAAAGTTTGCTATCATGTTCTAAGGATTTCATTACAGGGATTTCTTATCTTATGAAGAAGTGACTGACTACCAGCTATGAAGGGGCATCCGGCTTTATATACCATCTAGATCAGTAATACTCAGTACGTGCTAACAGAGGTCCCATGGAATCAATGGAGGTTTTACCATTGACTCCAATAGGAGTAGATAGGCCAGTGCTGAGCACTTCAGATAATCCTACCTAATATCAGTACAAATAAATATTAGATATACCTCTACCCCTATATAACGCTGTCCTCAGGAGCCAAAAAATCATATCGCATTATATCAAACTTGCTTTGATCTGCCGGAGTGTGCAGCCCCCCTCCTCCCCCCCCCGAGCAGTACTTTATCGCATTATATTCAAATTCATGCTATATCAGGTCACGTTATATTGGGGTTGTGGAAGCAGGGAAAGCTTCAATAAGGATTTGAAGCGGATTTTAATGCGTGTCAGTCAGTTAGCAAGAGTCAGGCCATACTGTAACCCTAATGACGTGAGACTTGTAGGAGCAAAGATAGTGCGAGGCGACAGGACAAGAACTGTGTACAAAGTTATTACGACCTTTCAATCACTAACCAAAATGCAGGCTTGCTTTTCTTAAGAGAGAGACAAATAAGATAATCCTTTCTGCTATGTATAAACAAAATGTATTTGTTGCTTTTTACTGTCTCCATGATTGCTAGAAATTATCTGTAACAAAGGTATAAAGGCTTGATGTAATTGTTTACCAGTTGAGAGACCTGTCCAGGACTGGGGCGACCCTGTGTCCTATGGCACTCTCTCCCTCCATTGTAATTACTGGAGAAATAATAAAGTATTTGATTTTGCTACACCCAAACAAAAAGCGAGAACTGAGTTTTTCTTCGACAATTTGGGGGCTCGTCCGGGATGGCAACGCCCACGGACCCACAGACGGCTACTACGGATCATTCCCCTTCGAACCCCATGGCGCCACATGAGAGGTATGAGACCTTTTGAAATCTCTATTGGGGTATCGGAGGAGGACTTTCCGTGAGGACGTCTGTCTCTGTTGGGCTCACGCCATCTGAACTTATTGACTGTGCAGCAGGATCAGATGCAAAGTGGTATTGGGGAGAGGCCCCAATAAGGTTAGTTTATAGCAGTACTGGGAACTGCTGACTTGGCCAAGGAAATGCATAAGGTAATGCATAAGGTAATGCATAGGTAAATGCATTAGAATGCACCGGTGCTGAGGGGTTTTTACCGCCTCAAGAGGGGTTGTCATACCGCCTCATGGTATTGGTCCGGTCCAGGTAAAAAAAAAAAAAATTTAAAAAGAGATAAAAAGGTTAAAAAAGGGTTAAAAAGGAAGAAAAGAGGCCTTGGTGTATGTGTGTGTGTACACCAGTGTGAGTGATCGTTATCGGAAGACGCCCAGAGTACCCTGTGAAGCGGAAGCTAATGATCAGGACTGCTCTAACGCAAGCCCGGTAACTAGTGGATCTTTAGGAGATCCGACCCACGGTGGGCTGACTCAGCCTGGCATAGTCCGGCGAGGAAGCTGCCTGGGTCTAGGAGTGTGTGAACCCATCTTCCCTCCCCTTTCCCTTCTGTGTGGGCTACTGACAATCTGTTCGTCTCACTGGATGCAATTAGAGTACGCGGCGCCGTCTCCCAGAGACTAGCCGACGCTCTTTGCTGAAGGGAGGTGTAGGAGAGTCGTAGTCTTCCTTGTGAGTCTCTCCTGTGTGAGTGCCCTGTAGGGAAAGATCCTTAGTTTCTGAGCCGCTAGCGCGGACAGGGCACCCTCTCTCTGTGTGTAAGGGGAAAATGGGTAAGGGACAGTCTAAACATTCCACCTTACCCCCTAAGGGTACCCCAGCATATTACATGTACGTACATTATGCTCCTAAAACCTGCAGGTATTTAGCGAATTGGAATCTTCACACGCGTGAAAATTCATTTAAACAATGCCCATTAGAAGGTACCTTCAATCTAGATAAGATCATATATCTCAGAGGAGCTTTTAATCACCAGAGAAAAGCCTCTGACACAGTGTGAGCAATTTGTCTAGGAACGGGTTAATTTGAAATTCGGCTTCGCCCAGAGATAGGAGAAGTTGTTTTGTGTTCAAGGTCAAGAATCAGTGCGGACTATGCTAAATGCAAAGAAAAACTGCTTTCAGCCCCAGCTGCTTGTGGAAAATAGAGACAGAGGCAAACCAAAGGCAGTACAAGTTGCAGAATTGGAATTATATTTGCAAAGCTTAACTTTCCAGTGGGACATGTGTGAGTATTAAAGTGGCTTAAGGCTTGGGGCATTCATATTTTTCCTGTGTGAGGTGGGAGCATTCCCAACACTCTCCATTGTTGTTTTATTATTTTTAATGAAGCTTTAAAATTTGATTATATGCAGTGTCAGTCTGAACACCTGACATTTTGGATAAGAATAGAGAGTCAATGGACATTTTGGCTGTTAGAACCACCACAGCTCAGTGTATCTATAAACTGAAGCCAGGGGAAGTTGTCACTGTTTATGACAATATTTGTTGAGAGGGTGGAGGTCAAGGAACTACCCTGACGGGACACCCACTTTTTCAAGCTAATGATAGCTGTGTGTACGTTAATGCCACCATTTTACAAGATATACATATTGATCTTACCACTGCTGCAGGCAATCATATCATTTCCTGGCCTGCAGCTAGAATGTTGCAAGTAGCTCTCAGATTTCAGGTATATTTTAATTGGACTAGAGTAGTGCCTGATCGGTTTCAAAATTTGCTTTCATTATTACCAGAGGTTCGAAGAATCTCTGAATTGCAAGGGCAAATTCATATGCTTCGGAATATATATATCATGCTGAACAGAATGCCTTTCATACAGCTTATAGAGAGTCTACTTTATGTATTAAGTATGATGTATTGTGCTTTGTGACCAAAACTGTACAACAACCCCATTATTTTATTCCTATGGGAATGTTATTGTTTGTAGTGTTGTTAGTTAGTTTAGGATTATGTTGTTGTTGTAAAAGACGTAATGATAGTAATAATACCTTTCATGTTCATACTAATCATGCATTGTCATTACATCCCATGAAAACCCCTAAGGTTGACATATCTGTTGTAGAATCTGAAATCCATGGATTAATGCAAATGGAGATTTGAAAATATTTGTTGTACTAGAAGTACAAAAGGGGGGAGTGTGGAAGCAGGGAAAGCTTCAATAAGGATTTGAAGCGGATTTTAATGCGTGTCAGTCAATTAGCAAGAGTCAGGCCATACTGTAACCCTAATGACGTGAGACTTGTAGGAGCAAAGATAGTGCGAGGCGACAGGACAAGAACTGTGTACAAAGTTATTACGACCTTTCAATCACTAACCAAAATGCAGGCTTGCTTTTCTTAAGAGAGAGACAAATAAGATAAGCCTTTCTGCTATGTATAAACAAAATGTATTTGTTGCTTTTTACTGTCTCCATGATTGTTAGAAATTGTCTGTAACAAAGGTATAAAGGCTTGATGTAATTGTTTACCAGTTGAGAGACCTGTCCAGGACTGGGGCGACCCTGTGTCCTATGGCACTCTCTCCCTCCATTGTAATTACTGGAGAAATAATAAAGTATTTGATTTTGCTGCACCCAAACAAAAAGCGAGAACTGAGTTTTTCTTCGACAGGGTAGAGGTGTATTATGAGTAACATGAGCTGACCATTGAAGTTTGTGAATGGTGACTTTGAAATTAATTATTATTAATGATGATTAAATAATGTTGATAGGGACTGATTCTGATCTCAGATCCCCTTATTTGTTATTTCCAAATAGTTGACTTAAAATGTCTATTTTATGTCACTGTAAATTATCTCATGGTGAAGTCCACAGCAGCAGTGACTGGTGTTCCGTACATTATTTCCAAGGAAGACTCATTACCATGCCATATGAGCCAGATCACTGACAAATATGCAGTCTAACGGTTGGTAAAACTAAGGAACTTTGTGCTTGAGCTAAAAACACTGAGATGAAGTGAGTCTGAAACTGTTATTCTAGAGTGGGGCCACTTCTCTGTTAGTGCAGAATGAAGACTGGTTAATTCTCAAAAGGAAGACCATATATATTTTAACTATTTGCTTTTGAAATTAAAACTTCTGAGAACTGTTCACTCTGTAAAATTATCGTTGATAACCCTACTGTACAATGGAGAATTCACTCCTGAAGATGACTCAGCTTAACTCTGACACTTTTTTATACATAGACCATAAATATATTAGAAATCAAAATCAAACTAAACTTTCAGCACAGATCAAATATAGTAAGTACACAATGAAATATTGCATTCTGTAAGATTTAGATTTAGTAGTATCAGCCAATGACAAATCTGTTAGTGAATTATATTTTTGAATCTACTATTTGACCTATAAGATATTCTCTCCTTTTCTGCTGATAATATTTCTGCTTCTCAGTTATGGTATAGAATAAACATACATTCCAGGGAGTCTCTTTACAATGTGACATTTATATGAGGGCAGCAAACTCCTTTGTTTGTTTGAATCTTTTTGAGGATTTGAGTAGGGGCTGTTTTCACTGCCTATTATGAAGGTTGCTTGACACTTCCGATTATAAGAGTTCAGTTGCTAATAACTTTGCCAAATCTTAGGGCTGAAATTTTCCATTCAAGATGTCTGCCACGGGCTGAATTTGTTTGTTTGTTTGAAAATTTCAGCCAAAATTGTGTTGCTGATTCTGAGAAGAATATGGCTATGGAAAAAGGTTGTTTTATTTTGTGACCTTTTATTTGTACAGTTCTAGTGCACCCATGCTTTGGGGGCAGGGACTTGAAATTTGGCAGAGGGGCAGACTTTGTGTCAGGGATATCTCATCTCTCTGAAAATACTCCCACATGTGGCCAAGTTGTAAGCCTTTGAAAAAATCAGTTTCCATATGCTCAGTAGAGACCACTTAGATTTTATCAGCTAAATGCCCTGAAGATTTCACTCACATTAAGCATGCTCCAGCCCAGGGCTCAGCAGGACTTTCTAGTCAATTGCAGCTCTGGGCTGCTGTGGTGCCCTGCTAGATCTGGAAACCTGAACTGAGGAGCAGGGAGCCTGTTTTTCCTGTATTCTCAGTGACCCTCTATTGTGTCTAGGCAATGTGAAGGAAGAAGCTGCCTGATTTGAATGTAGAGGGGACAAGAGCTGGAAGTGCAGGGTGGGGGTAACAGAGGGAGTAGATTGGGACAAGGAGCATTAGGGGAAGGGAAGTTGAAAGTAGGACAGGAAGTTGTTGGATGTGGGAAGAGGAAAATTGAGACTGGGAGTTCAGATACTGTACTATAATTAACATGATAGAAAAGCTGATTAGAAAATTAATAATTCTGTCTTCAGAGGAGGGTTTGAATAGTGTGCAGTAAGTAAGGCATAGGCCACACATCGATCAGTTAGTAGAAAATAAAATATTGAATAGCTGGTCATTAAGTGATCACTGTCCATCCTGTGCCCTGAATGCAACAGGGCTCTTGTGAAAAAAACGGTATGTGATCAAGTAATTCAAGAGTGTATCACAGTTCATACACAGAGAGGGCTGAATTAAGTTTGCACAGGCAACTTTAATTCTGACATTTACTAACTTTTGAGTCTTTGCCTTTGTAAACTTAATGTTTTTTTTAGCAGAGTAGTCTTGTGTGTGTAATATAGACAGTAGCAGGTTCCTGACTGCATAAGATTTCATTAACAAAAACTGAGACAAAAGTTAATTGCAAAGAGAGTCCAACTGCCAGAACAATGTTTAGAATTAACATGAAATGGCTTTACAAGTGTTGCTTCTACTGGAGTTTTCCAAATGGCTACTACATCAGTGGCAGCCAAGTCTATGATGTCCAGTAAATACTCCAGCCTGATTGGTTTACTTTCCATATTTCATTGCCAAAATTCCTTTCCACAATAGCACATAGTACTTCTTGTGACGTGTTTCACTGTGCATATTGCACTTCCTGTGTAGCTAAAGTAATTTAACTTTCAAACCCATGCTTTTCTCTACCTTGCCTTTCCCAAGCATGCTGCAGTTGCCTATGTACTGCTTGCCATGTGCTATTGCTTCTTTACTGTTCACAAAGTCAGTATGTGTGAATGCTTGTCTATTTTATATTTCTTTTTATTCTAATTTTGTTTTCATCCATAAGTAATAATTTTCTTATTAAAGATGGTCAGGAAGAAGAAAAAAGGGAGGAAAAAAATAACATCTGGTAGACACAAGAACATTGATGGGATTTGTGTCAGTGGATACTTTATTGTTTCATATTGATGGCTTGAGATCAGAGAGTTCTAAATGTAATCCTCATGTATATATCATCATATGCCTTCCCTGATTAGTAATGGCATAATCTAGTAGGAAGATGGTATACCACATTTAGTACCACAAGCATCCTGACATTTTAGCTGAGAAAAACATCTTAATGCAGACATATTTTCCCTTGGCATTACCATCTTATCATTTTTATTTAATTTTTTTAGACACAATGGGTTTCTTTATGGTTTCTGTTAATGCTGAAACTTTGCATTTAAGCCATGTATACAGGTTTGATCCTTTAGAAGTTCAGTTAGATAAATACTACAAAATAGAATTTACTTTTCTATGCTACAGTTAGTGCTATACAAAACTCCTAACATAGAGAAGTGAGGGTTCTTATAGCCCCTTGCACAGTAAAATAATCTGAAAAATCAGAAGTCCTGAGCATCCAGCACCTTCTGGTAACTTCAGTGGGCTCTGCTAGGTGCTCAGCACTTTTGAAAATTAGGGCACTTATACATGTAAGTAAGGATTTAGAAATCTAATTGTCACCATTCATTTTTAAATCTTGGCTGTAAGCTTTAATTATTTCTTTATAATCCATTATTGTTTTTTTTTACTAGCATATTAGAAGTTTAAGTATAAGTCAAGTTTTCTCCAGCTGTCTGAAATAAGAATTTCAGAGTTAGTTCTCCACTTTTCTGTTATAGAAGCGATTCACTGGATCTCAGGAGAAAGAACAGTGGGAGTGCCATCTACATTTGTCTTGTTTCTTACAAACCCTTGGTCCTTGCACTGGGAGAGATAGCAATACAAGGTTGAACTCACTGTACTTAGGGTGCGCAGAGATGAGAACTTTTACTGAGTTTTAGAAATTAACTATTGTTTCCAAGCTTACATTTGGCTTCCTTTAATCTTGTGTTTTCTGTAACAATGATTATTGATCCATGTTTATTTAGATGGCTATTTAAAACTTAGAAGCATTCAGCAGAAATGGGAGGGAAAGAGGGTGTCAATAGCCATCTTAGTGATAAAATAGTTACAGCTTCATAGGTCTGGAGAAATAAGGTACGCTACTGAGGTTGCATGCTTAATCCAGCGCATAGTATGATGTAAGGCTTGGAACTGTTCTTTGGAGCTATCTTCACAAAGGTCTGCTGTACTTCACTCTATCCAGGAAAAGAGGTTCCATTGCTCCAGTCGCCATTAAGGAAGGAGGAGGAAGAATAAATCAGGAATAGAAATGGGATTTCTATGATAAAATGTTAAGCAGTAGTCCTTGTTCAGCTCCTGAGGGAAGCAGGGGGGATTGAGGAAGAGAGCAGGGGATAGAGAAGGAAGTTCCAGAAGAGGAGATGGGTAATAATCCACACTCGTAAAGGGAAAGTTTGCCACAAAAAAAGGGACAAACTGCTTTCTTTGATGTATGTAACAGAATTAGAATATACACATTTGTCTATTTGGCTTGTGGCTACTATTTCCATTAAAAGATGCTATATGCAACACCCAGATTCATTGCATATTAACTTCATTTCATGAGAAGGTTTGAACTCCTGAAACTTGGTATATTAGGAAGTAAAATAAAAAGTAATTTTCTGTACTGGTTACAGAACCAATAACTTGTTTCCTTTGAAAACTCAGAGAGCATCATTTTAAGGAATGACCAGTTCAGTACACTACAGCACATAATGATAGCTGTCTCAGCAAGTGGGCTGCATATTGAAGATCAAAAGATAGTCTCTTCTGACACAATGCAACATTTGGGTAATGTTACATAAATTTCTCCAGAGGGGGAAGCTTGGATGCAGTGAGGAAAGAGTGATAGATGAGTTGCAGTATATAGAGAACAACAAAGATCTCAGAAGGAATATAAGTTCAAGATAAAATCTCATTATATTATTTTGTTGATATCCAACTACTAGTATTGGAACCCATAATTCTTAGCCTCCATTTCTGCAATTTTATGTCCACTGTCTTTAAAAACTGGACCATTGCTTTTCATCTTTGAAGAACACAGAATTTGAATGATTCTAGTTGAAACTATTTTTGGTCCCTTTTTTGTTCAGCATAACTTCCATAATCAGTTCTTTTTAATACTCTAAAATAATCCATTATTATTTCTGAAGTCTTACACAGTTAATTTTTAATTGTATATTTTGTATTTCTGTGGACCCATAATTGGTTAATTAAAAAAAATAATGAAGAAAGGGTTTTATATGACATAGGAGGCAGTTGATTTCTCAGGCATGTTTTTTTCTTTTGATTAATGAGTATCCTAACTGTGACTGACATTTACTGTTATCTAACACATTTCAGCCACCACTGTTAATGGCTCTGTGTTTATTTTAACTTGTTCTGAAAGTTCAGAGGGGATACAAGTGATCCTTGCTGGGTCTTCTCACACGTTGCTATAAATTCTTTCTCCCACAACTCTAGCTATTAAAAAAACTTAAAATGAGAGGCAAAATGAAGCATAATAGAAGAAGTTTAACATTGCATGAGACTTTTTTTACCATATAGGGTTAAATCCTGCTACACCCTTTTCATGGCCACAGAAGTCTTAATTACAGTGGAACACATGCAGGGCCCCCAACATTTACTACATACTGCAGAGCTTTTCTTCACATGTTCAGTGTGCTGCGGTCTGCAAGGTGGTGTTTGGGGAGCAAAGCATAGTTGGACTAGGGAGGGTTAGAAATGGAGTTAGTGGATCTGCGATTTTATGAATCTCTTGGCCATTCCCTCCCATGAAGTAAGGGGATAAAGCACAAGAACCACAGAGGCTACATGGTTCCATGACCACACTGTGGTCTAAGGGGAATCCTTGTCCTTCATCACTACCACAGTTCTCTTCCCAGTGCACAGCTGTGTGTGCTGGGCTTATGATTTGGTACATAAAATTGAGCACCATACTAGTTTCACGATTCATCATCTTTACTGTAAGTGCGGGTCATACAAAGGGTGTGCGTAACACCTTAATGCTATTAAGGTAAGTTTGACTCTGATATGTATTTTATCCCTCATTATGGAGAGTTACTGTATGTTTTTCACTGTGTATCTCAGCTAAACTGACCATTTTCTTCTCTTCTTCTTTAAAGCAGTTTAGCTTTAATTACCTGTTTCCAAACAAAAGCAAGATTTAGTTCAATCCAAAAACCAAACGCTGAGCCTCAGTTGAATCTAGTATACTGTTGGCACTAATCAAAAAGTAAAATAATAGTGTGACGTTCCCCTGGTGTTATCTGGACCAGTGATCTGCTAGGTCATTCCAATCCTTGGCTCTAGGAGCCAGCCTTACCCTGCTCTGCTGTGAGAACCCCAACTCCTGGGCTGTTCATGCACAGCCTCTAGCGTGTAAGCTGCTCCCAGCTACATGAGTGAGCACTTTTGGCCAGCCGCTGCTTGGACTGTGCAACCGAATGACACTAAACAATATCTCTGGTCCCAGACACAACCCTAGGAACCTCTGTCTTGCAGTGTCCAGTTATGCCTGCTGGACGCTGCAAGCTTATATGAGTTCATCAATTTAATAAAGAAATTGATATGCACCAGGCTTGTTATCCCAAAGGGAGTCTCTGACGCGCTTCAAACCAAATGCACTGCTTCAGGTAGAATAAACAAACAAATGTATTAACTACAAAAGATAGATTTTGAGTGATTATAAGTCAAAGCACCACAATTCGGATTTGGTCAAATCACCTTAGAATGCAAAACGCATTCTAAGGTGATCTTAACATTTTCAGTGCCCTGACAAACTTAGATGCTTCTCACCACAGGCTGGCTGGTTGCCCTTCAGCCAAGTTCTCCCCTTTGGTCAGCGCTTCAGTTGCTTGGTGGTGATGTCTATAGATGGAGGTGGAAGAGATGGGAAGAGCATGGTAAACGTGTCTCCCTTTTATCATGTCTTTTCTTCCCTCTTGGCTTTGCCTCCCCCCTTCAGGGTCAGGTGAGCATTACCTCATCGTAGTCCCTGACTGACCAAAGGAAGGGGGGTGACTCACTGGAGAATCCATTAGATCCTTTGTTGCTGCCTAGGCCAGTATCCTTTGTTCCTGTGAGGCTGGGCTGGGTTTGTCCCATACATGCCCTGGTGAGGTGTGAAATGCCCTTGTGTTCCTGGAGAGTTTTGCCTGGGTTTGTTTTAAGCCATTAGGACACATTTTTCAGCCTCATAACTATATACATGAAATTACAACCTATAACATCACTATAACAACAATGCTCAGTGCATCATGAGCCTTCCAAAGACACCTGACATGACAAACTTTGCATTGGATACCACACAATCGTATTATAAGGATGAACATGGAGGTTCAGGGGGTTCCCCTGAGATACCGAGTGTTACAAATAGTATTTTATAATTATGGTTATGAGCTTATTTTTAACGCTGTTTAAAAAAATCAACATGTTACCCCTACCCTGTAGATTGCATTTCAAATATAGATCAGATACATTTTAATCATCGTAACATTTGAAATCACTATCTAAAGGTGAAGGGTCGGTTGTGTGCATTGCCTTTTTATACTTCCAGCCCAAATTTTCACTTTAAAGTCTGTACCAAATACTGGGTCAGTATCAGAGAGTAACAGTAGAGTAACCAGTCCTAATATCAGATTAAAAATCCCTGACATACCAATGGGAATACAGCACATTTATGGTGTTAATCAGAGAGTTTGTAATGAGACATTCACCAACATATTTAATTCCCATGTAAAATGCTTTGTTGCGTTGGAGTAAAACTTTCAAAGTACATATGGTCCTAGTTACTTCAACATTAAAAAAAACTTTCAACAGCATTTTAGTTATTTTTTAAAAACTCAGAAATGCAGGAAATTCAAAGTTACAGTTAAATTTATGGTGAAGAAATCCATATATTTGAAAGGATTTTAATGCATGATTAGGACACCCAAAGAATCTTAGCTTTAGAGAGCATATACAATCAGATGTTTAATTTTGCCCGAAATCTATGCCATGTAACATTTGGAAGCTATTGTATCTGGAATCAAGGCCTTTGTATTTATTAAGGGTTTTGAAAAATAATGTACTTTTGATATTTCTCTAATCCATCATAAGATGTTAATTCATTAAAAGGGCAAAATCCTGAGAGGTGCCAAGTACCTGCTGTTCATATTTCAGTCAAGGGGAGTTGCAGGAGGTCAACACCTCACAGGATTTATTCCTAGGAGGATATCGTGTTACCAGATGTCTCCTCATACAAACTTTCTGTTTTAGAGCAATGAGATCCAGGTTTCAATAATTACAATATTAGGAAACACAATATAGATATTCAAATCACCTCCTCAATTACTTCTACTTATTAATGTGGTTTAATTACTTCTCATTATGTTGATTCATAATACTTGCTGGTTGTTGGCTGTATATGAATAAGGCACAGTGTAAGTTTATACTGGAGAATATTGATTTTTATATTTAAAAAAACTTCTAAATTAAAAATTTAGTTTACATTTAGAAACTTCTCTTACTAAAGAAGAAAAGAATAATCCAGCTTTGGGGTGTGGTTGTCTAATCTTTTACTCTTTTTGACAAAGATACAATAACAAGCAAAAGTAATGTCGTAAAATTCTCTTCCACTCCAATGACAAATGATTTTTCGTATATGTAATCTTTTAAAATCATACTGTACATCCATGTCTTCTAACACATACAATTTACTGAATTTGGAAGGCTTTTTCCATTTTTATAAATGGAAAAGACAAAAAAAGTGGAATATATTTAGTCATTTTGGCCTATGTGAAAAAAGGGAAATTGTAAAATGAGAGTGAAAGAAACACACACAGTGTAATGCTCTATTGATCTCAAGTTTCTAATGCAAAGATCATGGTCTAGCCGTTAATCAGAAGGTGATGCTTGTTTTATTGCCTTGCCATTTGTAGATGATTACCCAGCTGAAGAAGGTGATCCAGGAACTGAAGGATGAGCTGGCCCTGGTGACTGGGGAGCAAAGAACAGAAGAACTCACACAAGAAGAGCTACTTCAGTAATGCTTCATAGTTTCTTTTTCTACATTCACAGTGAAAGTTTTTGTTACCTTCTCTGTTGGCATAATGAAGTCCAAGTGACCTCAAAGCATTAAATTCCCCAGAGACAATAATAAAGTGCAGTTAGGCGCCAGGTTAGAGTGGCAACTTTCCATGAAAAGCTGTACTAGGCTGCTGGCAGTGTTTTCATAGCCTCAGCTTTGAGGAAGTAAAGAAAAGAGAATGTGAAGGATGGGAATATCCATCAGATCCCAGCTGAGGAGTGTTGTATAATAATGCAAAGTAAAAAAACCCCAAACACTCTCAATACTGGATGTAAGATCTGAAAAGAATTCAAGAACCATCCTTTGTGTTGAGACGTATCTTGCTGCAGTCCCGTATCAAAGAAAACTTGCACTACTAATACATGGTACAGCCGTGCCTTAAAAGCCAAACATTTAGAATTTTATCAAGCATAGTATTCAAAGAGCATGTTTAATACATATAAGTGTTTTGGGAGCATATAACTTTGCTGTAATAAAACTGTAGGACATAATGTAAGGTAGTGCTGTGCCTGGTCTAGAAATGTAGTCTGGAGCCGCTATATTCTATTCCATTTGTTCTCAACCAAGAGTACGCATACCCTGGGAGGTATGCAGAGGTCTTCCAGGAGATGCATCAGCTCACCTACATATTTGCCTACTTTTACAACAGGCTAGATAAAAAGCACTAGAAAAGTCAGTACAAACTAAAATTTTATAGATTATGACTTGTTTATACTGCTATATATACTGTACACTGAAATGTAAGTATAATGCTTATATTCCAATTGATTCATATTTATATGGTAAAAATGAGCAATTAAGCAATTTTTCAGTAATAGTGTGCTGTGATACTTTTGTATTCATATGTCTGATTTTGTAAGCGAGTAGTTTTTAAGTCAGGTGAAACCTAGGGGGTACGCAAGACAATTCAGACTCCTGAAAGGGGTACAGTAGTCTGGAAATGTTGAGAACCATTGCTCTATTCCCAGCTTTGATAATGACTATCTATGTGGCTTTGGGCAACTCACTTAATTTCTCTATGCCTCATCTGTAAAAAGAAATGAATACCCGTTTAACAAAGTGTTGAGAGGATTAATTAATTATTTAACAGTTAAGTGATTTGATATTAAATGCTAAATATTTATTACTATTAAAATGTAATTAGTACTAAACTCATCCAAAGGAGGACTAGCAGTACTAACAGTCTCCATTCAGGAGAAATGGCAAATTTTAGTGGCTTGAACCCTCACCAGAAACATTAATGTGCATTTTGTAGTTGGGTTAGTGTGTTGTAGTTTCTGGATTACAAAAAAAACAATCGGTGTGTGTATTGAAGATGTGGAACCAGACAGAAATCTGTAAATGTTAAATCTTGCAAAATAGATCTGAACCATTCCCAACATGGGTAATTATATTCTGCCTACTTAAAATGTCTCTACATTTTTACTAGATTGTTCGTTTATCATTCTGCCAAAAAATTGGGAGGTATCCCTCTCCCAACACGATCTGTGTCCCAAATATCTTTGAAGCTAATATCAGATATGACATGAGGGAGTAATAAGATAGTAGGGTTGAAAGACAGAGTTAACATGTGTTGGATACTGTGGTTCTTCAAAAAGTGCTAATGGCCAGCATAGTGGAGTAAATAATTTTTTGTTTGTTAATAGAAGAAAGGAATTTCTTTGTTGGCTAATGTCTTGTTGGCATCACAGAAGTGAGTCTTGAAAAAGTTGAATGAGGAGTCATCTTGTGTACATGTTGACTTTAAAGACTTTAATTTTCTCACTTTTGTCTTTGGGATTTATTTTTAGATTCCTCATTAGTTTATGGTTTTTGACATTTGGTAGAATATGACTTGTGTGAGAAAACATCAAAATGTTCTTTGTTTGGCAACATTTTGTTATCAAGTAGACACGTGAAATGTTACATGCATTACATCCATTTTTCACTCTGGGCTTGTCTGCTACAGGGTTTTTGTCATGTTATGTGACGCTGGTTCTTTTCATTGTTTTTGAGGTCATGATCACTAATCTCACTTATTGAGATTTCCTGCCTTTGCTATTCTCTTCCCCAAGGTTGACAGGCAGGTATGGTGGTACAACATGGTAGTTGTGTGCATCTGGAAAACCTACTTTAAGCAACGTGTGACTACAAATGCACAAGTTTTGAAGGGCATGAATTGAAAGAAAGTAAGTGTTCTATTATGTCATTGCTTTTTGTCTTAATTACCCTATAAGGCAGTGTTTCTCAAACTGGGGTCGCCGCTTGTTTAGGGAAAGCCCCTGGCGGGCCGGGCCGGTTTGTTTACCTGCCCTGTCCGCAGCTCCAGCCGATAGTGGCTCCCACTGATCGCGTTTCGCCTCTGCAGGCCAATGGGAGCTGCTGGAAGCGGCGGCCAGTAAGTCCCTCGGCCCGCACCACTTCCAGCAGCTCCCATTGGCCTGGAGCAGCGAACCGCGGCCAGTGGGAGCCACGATCGGCTGGACCTGCGGACGGGGCAGGTAAACAAACCGGCCTGGCCCGCCAGGGGCTTTCCCTACACCAGTGGCGACCCCAGTTTAAGAAACACTGCTATAAGGTATACAAAAGCACTCCATTCGGACTTCTCAGAAAAGGTAACATGGCTGCCTCTGAAAGGACTGGCACGGAATTTCTCATTCTAATCCTTTCAGAGCAAAGTAGGGAGATGATTGTCTGCCTTTAATGAACACTGAGTGGCATAAAGCAAAACTGCTTAGCAGGACCTTACTTGTGTTAAGACAACCATTTTTGGAATATAGACCATAAAATTCTACGTTCTCTTAACTTGGTCTTTTAGTTACAATTAGTTCAGAATTGTGCAATGTGGATATTTGCCTTTTCAAAAATTATTCTTTGCTGGAATGAATAGCTCTGTAATTAAGATAGAGAGCCAAACTTAAGTACCAATGATTGAGATACAAGACATTTCCTGGAGGTTAATAATCAACAAGGAATGCCTCTGGCCATTAACCCCAGCCAGACATTAACCCCCCAAAATTGCCTTGTTCCAAGGTCATTACTGCTATTGCAGACCAAAAATGGCAAACAAAAATAGACCTATATGGGTTTTTTAAATGGTTATTGTAGTTTCAAAGGGTATGTAGAAGGCATTGCTAGAGAATTGATGCCCTGTACACAAGCAAGTCAAATTGCTTGAATCTCAGCGTTCCATTCAGTTTATAATGATAATAAACCCAAGTTTGGATGATTAAAGTAGGGAAAGTTTCTAATGTCAGGATCTAGTTATTTGTTTAGTTTGTGTGTTTTTGCACATAGACTCTCTAGAAAAACAGCTGGAGGTGAACTAAACAACCAAATGAAAGTTTATAAAGCTTGTGTTTTAATGAAAATGACTTTCTGTATTTGTTTGAACTTCTACACATTTCTTCTGTTTGTTCTGATAAAATAATAAGTGTGTAGATAGTTGAAGACTATTTAATATATTTATACTGTAGGAAATAAAATTCTTTAAAAACATATATTGTGAAAAAGATGCAACTGAATTGTGTTTGCAGAATATATATTTGCATGGCCAGTCATGAGTGTAACTATATCTGCAGATACATGAACACCAAGAGGTGGCATTTGAGAGGACAAACCTCATTTAGTGTCTATCAACCCAATACTGCAAACCTCTACTCACAGGATTAATCCCATTTATTGAGATTGTCCACATGAGAATGGATTGCTCACATGAGTGATAGTTTGCAGGAACAACCGTAAACTAGGGAACAAATATAAGTGGACAGTCCTGTATGGAGGTGGCAGCATGATGATCTGCTATTGAGTGTGTGACTGTGAAACCTCTATGTTGTAAATTTGCATCAGGTTCTCATACATTTTAATCTAAACAGAATTACTTAATAGGTTAGGAATGGGGCAGATGGTTATGACATACAGTAGAAGAGAAGAAATGCTGTATATAGGCTGATACAGCATGCTGAGTTGCCCATAAAGTTCACTTACAAGAATGGCTCTCAGAGGCACAGTGAATAATTCTTTTAGAATAGCGGCAGCCTGCTTGGCCTAAAATGTTAGGAATCTCTGCCAGATTAGCATTTCATGTTAGATGTTGCTACTTATCCTATCAAAGGAAATTATAACTAACATCAACTGTGGAGTTCAGATACTATTTGTGTGTTAACAAATCTTCCGTTGACCTTAAATGATCTGTACCTAAACTATATACTTTGAAATATTCAGGGTATTTGTAGTTCTTTTGCTTCAAAATTCTTAAACTTTAATTGAAGTCTTTCTGTGGTCTTTCCTTAAGGTTTATGTAGTATATTATAAATCAGGAGCAGGTAATTAACTAGAGAAATGAATACTAAATATGTCCAGGACAAATTTGTACCTTCATATTTTAGCAGTTTCATTGTGTTCCTTCGCCTAAATTTTGGGAAGACCAAAATAAAATTAGACTTTTCAAGGCATTCTGTATTATGTGGTGTAATCAGTTTATCATCTGTTTGATGTTGATACAGATACCCAAAAGAAACATTCAAGTACAAAACACCTGAGCTAAAATCTTTCAAGCACTAAGCAAGTACTTCATTTATTATCTTTGTATAATTGTTTATTTCAGGTAGGCGGGTCTTTTCAGTAGAGGAGGGATACAAAAATGTAGCGAGGGCCTGTGCATAAGCAATGGAGCTCAGGGCGAGGAATCGTTTTCTAATCTAATCAAATTTATAATGTGTCCACGACCATGTATCTTAGCACTAACAAAATTAAATAAGCATCCAAATAATCAGAAAGATTGTATTCTGTCTCTTTCTCATTAATTGGGTGCACATGGAAAGTGGTGATACTGCTTCTCTACTTCCTTACTTCTTCCCTCTTCTCAAGACTAATCAGTAAAATGGGCATAGTGATACTTCTGACTGTTGTCTCCTAGGTTTCCTGTAGGAATTAATTAGTTAATGTTTGAGTGCTCTGAACATATAATTAGCAATAAAAGTATTATATTTCAAATTACTTGATTCATTACTTTCTGCCAAGTGCATCTTGCATAATGGGCTACATCCCATTTGTCTTACTCCAGTAGTCCCAACTGAAGTCAATGGACTATTCACCGGAGTAAAATGAGTAGTGTTTGGCCCAGTACGTGAAAATGTTTCTGTAGCTCGTTCTTTCATTTACTTTTTTTATTCAAATAGAGGGAGGATCTTCCAGTTGTTTTTTTAATTAGTGGGAAGGAAAAAATATCTCTCAGGGAGACCACATAACGCTACATTGTCGCATTGTTTTTTACAACATTCAAAACAAAATGAAAAACAAATGTGCTTGACTCTTCTAGTGTATAGTACATTATTACACAGCACAAGTCTTAAGAATAAAGCTACAACTGCCTCTGGAATTCTAACCTTAAATTCTATCTTCTGTAGGTAGCGTTTACCTTATTTCTTTATATTTAGGGTTGTGTTATTTTTATACTTGGTTAAACATGTAAGAGTTCTGCTGCTCTCATTTAGTTTATTTAAATATATAATATTATCTTCTGCTAGACTGCATGGTTCAGAATGGAGTTCATAAAATGCTGTCAAAATAGGTGTTACTTTCTTTGAGTCTCACTGTCCGCTTCCTTAACTATAATGGGCTGATCCTTAAATGTTTCTTGGAGCTAAAGAATTAGTTCCTTGTTTAGAACAAAATTTTGGAACCCTTTGCACTCTTGAAAAAACATGTATAAAATAGCAGCATGAGTACACCCACTGGAAGGTAATTGTATACTCACAGTGTATTATAATTTAAAATTTAAAAAAAGTTGCATTTAAATGGAATCGTTCTCCTTTTTTTTGTAAGTAGCATGCCAGAAATAAAAGGGAGAGGCCTTTTTGTTTGAATGATGTTGGTATAATTTCTTTCTCCGAATGAGCTCACTAGCAACCTAAGCTTTATGCCCAGAAAATCAGGATTTCAAATCAAAACGTTTGTGTTCCATAGCACCCACGCTTCCAGAATCCATGCCAGTTGGAACTCTCTAAACCCAGGACTGGAAATGCTGGCTTAGCACTTCAGTCTATTAATAACTTTAACTTACTTCTTTCAGGTACACACACTATTGCAAGACCTTTTTATTTTTAACTTAATCAATTATGGTTCATCTTTTTCACGTGCTGGACTTGTCATCAGTCCCTTCTGGCTTTTATTTTCCCAATTCAACATTTTCACATCTTTATGCTGGCACAGTACTAACAATATTGCACTGTGTGATAAAACATGGAGCTTTAACAGTCACACAAAGCATAAACCACTATACAAACAATGCAGATAGTATTTTCATTTACAAAAAGGGGAATGGAGATCAAGAGCTCATATTGGCTGATATCGAGTCCATATCAACTGTGAGGTGGAGGGGACAAAGGATATAATTACCTTGTCTCATATCAAGACATCTATGAAAGGTCAGAATAACAATGTGCAAAAAAAATACCATATTTTCCCCTGACTGTAACTGAATACACTACAGGTTGGTGACATAGCTCTAGGTGTGCAGGAGCTCATAGACTCATAAACTTAAGGTTAGAAGGGACCATTATGATCATCTAGTCTGACCTCCTGCACAATGCAGGCCACAGAATCTCACCCACCCACTTCTATAACAAACCCCTAATCTATGCCTGAGTTATTGAAGTCCTCAAATTGTGGTTTGTAGACCTCAAGCTGCAGAGAATCCTCCAGCTCTGTACTTCCACAAAATTATCCTTGTAAGCTGCATCAGTTTGATGGACAGATTAATTTATATTAGAGTTTCATACTGCAGCCCTTCACATGGTATCTGAGCACCTACATTTAAAATGGCCAGTACATAAGAATAGAAATATGATCATTCTGGATCAGACCAATGGTCCATCTACCCCAGTAGCCTGTCTTCCAACAGCTGTTTCAGAGGAAATAAACAGAACAGGGCAGTTATCGAGTGATCCATCCCTGTCATCCACTCCTAGTTTCTGGCAGCTAGAGGCTTAGGATACCCAGAGCATGAGGTTGCATCCCTGACCATCTTGGCTAATAGCCATTGATGGACCTATCCTCCATGAACCTATCTAATTCTTTTTTGAACCCAGTTATACTTTTGGCCTTCAGAACATCCCCTGGCAATGAGATCCACAGGCTGTCTATGCATTGTGTTAAGTGGTACTTCCTTTTGTTTGTTTTAAACCTGTTGTCTATTAATTTCATTAGGTGACCCCAGGTTCTTGTGTTATGTGAAGGGGTAAATAACACTTCCTTATTCACTTTCTCCACACCATTTCTGATTTTTTAGACCTCCATCATATCCCCCTTACTCTTCTCTTTTCCAGGGTGAACTGTCCCAGTCTTTTTAATCTCTCCTCATATGAAAGCTGTTCCATACCTCTAATCATTTTTGTTGCCCTTCTCTGTACCTTTTTCAACGCTAATATATCTTTTTTGAGATAGGGTGGCCAGCGCTATACACAGTATTCAAGATATGGGTTTACCAGGGATTGCGTTATTATATTTTCTGTTTTATTATCTATCCTTTTCCTAATGGCTCCTAAATTCTGTTCACTTTTTTGACTGATGCTGCACATCGAGTGGATGTTTAGAGAACTATCCATAATGACTCCAAGATCTCTTTCTTCAGTGGTAACAGAAAATTTTAATCATTGAGGTGTGTGTCTTTTCAGAGGGAAAAACACTTCAGAAAAGTGAAAGCTTTTCTTTTATGGTGAACTGACTGTTTAAAGAGTGTTGGAACGCATGTTAGTGAAGAAAGTGTTACTACTGTGTTTTCACTGAAATGCTGACATTTCTGAAATGACTGTTTTCAAAGCAGCTTCAAACAATATGTGAGCTTGGTACAAAATGGACTAAAGAACTGTTTTTAATCATGTAACTTATTTCTCATATGATCAGCAGGGCAAAAACCTGAGTTCTGCTTAATTTCTGTAGATTAAAAATATGCTTGGTTTTATTTTAAAAGTGTAAGCAATAAAAGAGTAGTTAGTTTTTCAGATATGGACATCTAAGAAGAATGGAGAAATTCAGATGCTTAAATTAGAATTTACACATCAAGGTGCCTGTTGGATTGTCCAGTTGTGGGATTTGGGCATCTGTTATTTCTTTTAAATGATGGTTCTACTCTGAACAGCAATTGTGTAAGAAAATGCCATTTTTACTTATCAGTTCCACTCACTGGGTTTATGGGTCAAATCTGTTGCTTCAGTGACTCTGATTTTTACTCCTGTTAGCTCTCTAGAATCAGGGAGTATGTCTACACTTGAAATGCTGCATCGCTGCAGCTGTGCTGCTGTAGTGCTTTAGTGTAGACACCTACTACAGCAATGGAAGGGGTTCTTCTATCGCTGTAGTAAATCCACCTCCCTGGGACACAGCAGTTAAGTCAATGGAATTCTTCCATCGACCTAACTCGGTCTACACCAGTCAACCTACAACATTTATGATAATCAACTTAGTGCCACAAACAAGATATAGGGGCTATACCAGTATTCTCCTTTTTCTTCTCAAAACTGTCCATCTCCTTCTTGAACTGATATTGCACATTCCAATATTCCAGTTTTGGACCAACTCTATGGCCCTTTGAATAATTTTTCTAAAATTGTATTTTTGGCTTACTAGTTGCAAGATATTATGACTATTTTTATTGTAAGGAGACTTTACTGTATTGGCAGCATTATTTAAATCTTATTCACAAATGTCAGTCTAATCAGTTTTTTGCAGCATGACTAGGATCAAGAGAAACCAGAAAATTGCAAGGATTTAGAATCTTCTGCTAGAAGTCTTGTAGGCTTTACTTCTTTCTGTAGCATCTAAGGCCTGGTCTACACTAGAAGGGCGGGGGGGAATCGATCTAAGTTCATATAGCTGAAGTCGACATACTTAGACCTACTCACCGCAGTGTCTTCACTGTGGTGAGTCAACTGCTGCCGCGCCCCCATCGACTCTGCCAGCTGGATTGATCGCTGCCCGCCAGCGGGTAGTGTAGACATACCCTAAGACTGAAATAGTCACACTTGTATACTTTAAAGAAAGCTCCAAAGATGTGACCTGGAGTAAAATTTTCAAAAGCACCAAGTCTCATTTTCAAAAGTGACGTAGGCATTTAAGAGCCAGATGTTTAAAGGTATTTAGGCATTTCTGAAACAGTGTTGCAAAGCCTAACTGATTTAAGAGCCTAAATCACATTTTCATAAGGGATTTAGGTGCATAAGTGCAACATGCTGTTGACAGTTGATGGGATTTAGACACTTAAGTGCTTAAATCACTTTTGAAAATGATGTTAAAGCTCCTAAATCAGTTAGGTATTGCAATACTGAGCAAAGCAATGCCAAATACCTTTTAAAATCTGGGCCTAATTTTCACTGACTTTCATTGTAGTTTTATTGACTTAGGCTCCTAAGTCATTTAAGGACTTCTGAAAATGTATCTCTTATTTGCAGAAGTGCTGAGCACCCATAACTCCCACTGAAATCATGGGAAATACAGGTGCTCAGCCCCTCTCAAAATCAGAGCACACATTTATAGAGCCCTATGCAGATACACAAATGTGTATCTGCATCCGATCTGCTATCCGCAAAAATTATCCGTGGATTTGCTGAGCTCTACATTGGGGGCTGGGCTGAGGCTCGGAGGCATTCCGCCTCCCCCCCCCCGCATGGTTGGGGAGAGCCAGGGGCAGCTGTGGGGAACCCGCATGGAGTTGTGGACACCCCACTTGTCCTCGGTCAGGCAAGGAGCCTGGGGGGCGGGGACGCAGCCAGCGGCTGCTCTCAGCCCCTTCCCCCATCCTCCCTTGCACCGTGGGCAGGTGGAGGGTCCGCTGCTGGCCTGGCGAGAGGAGGGAGACCTGTGCAGCTATTTGGGGGCTGCTTGGGCCCCCCGCCCGAGGCAGATGTAGGGTCCACCGTGGCTCTGCACAGCTGCCCACCCGGCTCTTATCGTGGCCAGGCTGCGGCTCCAAGCCACCCCCCTCCCCGGCCAGAGCCAGGTGGGGGAGAGCCGCACTGTCAGCTCCTCCTCCCACCCAGTGTCCCTGCCCTCCGCTGCCAAATATCCCAGACCCCCACTCAGTGTCCCTTCCCCCCAGCCTCCCCATGAAATGTCCCAGTCTCCTCACTCAGTGTCCCTATTCCCCAGTACCCCCGCCCAGTGTCTCTGCCCACCAGCCCTTCCTCCCAGGAAAAGTGGAGGGACTCAGGCTCCCCACAGCTGCTAGCACGGCTCCCCCAACCCAGCTCCAGTGGGGGGGGAGTGGCTCAGAGCCGCAGCCCGGCCATGGTAAGAGCCAGGCAGACAGCTGTGGAGAGCTGCAGTGGACCCTCCACCTGCCCCGGGCGTGGGGCCCGAGCAGCCCCGACCCAGTGTCCCTGCCCCTCAGGTCCCCTGCCCAGGGTAGGTGAAGGGTCTGTGTCATGGTTCCTCACAGCTGCCCGCTTGGCTCTTATTGTCAGAGTCCTGCGAGGATACAAAATTTGTATACGCATCCGCGCTGCTATCTGCAGAAATGGTCCATGGATATAAAGTGGATACCCGCAGATTTGCAGGGCTCTGCATATTTAGGTTCCTAAATAAGCATTTTGGTTCCTAATTTTAGACATCCAAGTTTCAAAACTTTGGTTTAAGTTTCTAGTCTAGTAAAGTGCCACACTTCCACCATTCATCTTAATTGGATGTTAATTCTAAAGCCTAATTATAGTTGCTTAAGAGTCACATTGTTAGCTTTGGCACTGCTGATTAAGGTCAATAGGAGTTTGCCATTCTGCTCAAAATGATTAGCATACTAAAAATATCCAGCTAATACCCTTGTCTATTGTGACTGGACTCATCAGTCACAGTTTCCTTCATTTGGAATTAACTTACTTTGGGAACAACACCACAGGCAGTGAATATGAAAATAATCAAATATTATTTCAATTTGGAAAATTTGGAGGCATTTGTTGCTTTACTTAAAAATTAAGACAATAGCAATTGGCCTGAACCTGAAAGGACTGAGCCTCTTCAACTCCATTTGGCTTCATTGAAAGTTGAAGGGGCTCCACACTTCAAAGGATCAGACCCAATGTTTGTAGCATTGCTAGCTTAAAAATGTTGGCGCTTCTGGATGCAAATTGAGGATTTTCTGTGCTCTCTAGAAAACCTAACTAGTCTACCTTTTAAAGAATATAAAGTCACAAGACCTTTAACAGAGCTTGAATATTTCTTTCTAATGTGTTAACATTGTATTGGAGCAAGACTTTGTGCTGTGTATCCATTTACTCGATAAACATAGAAGGGTGAAATCCTGACCCCATTAAAGCCACTGGAGTTTTGCCATTGACTTCAATGAGGCCAGGATTTCACCCACATTACTCTTTTTAAATCTAGCAATGGCTGTGTTAGCGTAATGCGGTAATTGAATGAAACATGATAATTCACCAGCTCACGTCTCACTCATTTTCACTTTACAAGCAATTGGACCTCAGCAACAATTTATGATAGATAGTTTACCAATGCTGGGTTTGTTTGTTTTGTCCATGTCAGAGCCAAGTATTTCTATGAAAACATTAAAACTGATACTGGAATGGGGTCTACAGCTTTTATTGATTATATTTTATTTTTTTATTGAAGCATTTGAGAACTCAGGACATAATACAGTTATCTAAGGTGGCTAAAAAAAGCATGTGTCAGTATATGTAGTAATTAGAATCTACAGTTTTCCATTACAGTAAGGGCCAAATCCTGGTTACCTAAAAAGGAATCATGTACTTGCCTCAGTAAGCCAAGCAATATTTGAACCAGGAAGCTATTTTTACATTAGCCTCTTTTAGGAAATGTCTTATTCTTATTATTGTTTGTTTAAGAGGTAGTATGACTGTAGTACCTAGGCACCCCAATCATAGACCAGGACCCCGACTGAGCTAGGCACTGTACAAATACAGAACAAAAAAGACAGCCTCTACCCCGAAGAGCTTTCAAACTGAGTGTAAGAGAAGAGACAACAAATGCATCCAGACGGATAGGAATGTACAAGGAAACAGTGAGACAATATTGTCTACATTGACAAGACAGACACATGGTAGTGGGACGGATAGAACACACAAGCAGGGTGAACAATGTGATGGTGAAAAACGTCATGTTCCATGATTTATTTATTTGCTTGGTATTCGGTGGGTTAATTTAGGAGAGGATCAGCTAAATGGAAAGGGAATGGAAGGGCAGGGGGGTGAAGGGAACAGGTCAGGGGGAGGAGAGGGTAAAAGGGGCAAGTATGCTGTGAAGCTGTGGTGAAGAGACTCTGAGGGGGTTCGAGGAGAAAGGGGATGGTTGGTACATACAAAGAATCAGCACAAGGCAGAGGCAGTCAGAACGGTCTATGCTTTTGACTGGAATGTCCAAAGGTCTCTGCCTTGGCTGGTTCTGTTCCTCTCAGCTGGAGTTTCTGGCTGGCTGCTTTCTGTAGTCCTCCCCCAAGATCACATTGGTGGGGGAAGGGAAGGCACTGTCTGGATCCTAGTGCCCCCAGAATGGGGCAGTTTCCCCTGCACAGTTCTGGGTCAGAAGGTTTTAGCAGCAGGGGTGGCCCCAGCTAGGCCCCATTTTATTCTGTCTCCCAGTGCAAAAGTCCCTACTTAGGCTGCTTCACCACTGTTGCAGCTCCAGTGGTGGTAGCAAGGTGAGAATGCCAGTGTATACAGCACATTGGCATTTTTACCACCGTGTGGTCTAACTCTTCTCAGAACAAATCTGGACGACACAGAACTGCTGCCATTTACACTAGTGCTTCGCGCTAGTGCAAAGTTGGAAGACTCCCTCCCAAAAATAGTCAAGTGTAGATGACCCCTAAATGCTTTTAGACTACAAGGTAAAAAATATCTTTTGCAAAAAAACATGCTGAGACATTTCATCTGAAACCAGAGCACACTAAAGGTTATGAATAACAATATAAACTCTTATACATAGAGCCTGATCCAGCTCCCATTAAAGTCAATGCAAGACTCACGTGGACTAAAATGGGGTTAAATCAGGCTCACAGCTTATTAATCTCCATTGTATTGTTTAATATTAAGACTAGACTGCGTTGCATGAGTGCCTTTTGTTCTGCAGCTTAGTCATAAAGGGATCTTTTGGTATAGATAGTGGCATTTTGCAGCTCTTTCCAGCGTAAGCTGACTTGTATCCTATACATTTTATCTCCTTTGTTGTAATGTTAGCAAGAATGCCTGGAAGTATTTTCCATTTTCTCACTAGTCTTTCATAAGAACATCAGTTAATTAGCTGGTTAGAGACCCTGGGGGTTTTATTCTCCTATTGATGCATAGAGAACTTACATGGATAGCTCCTATTAGCTATGATGGCAGTTACGTTTCAGTCTCTCATGTACCAATGGATAAATAGATCCCTAGCTTTTAGCGAATGTGTTTAGTGTTTAGTTCAATCACAAACTAAATTGCATGGTTAGACTTGAATTCTTGGTTCCTTTATGCATTAGGATCATTATAACAGTTAAAACATTTTTCAAAAAGAATTCTCTGCCATAGTGGACTAGAAGGGCATGGTATGAGTTAACAATAGCGGGCCAGAGACCCTACTGAAAAGTTTATAGTGAACAAACTGAATGTCTGCCTACTCGTCTTAGCAGATTTTGTGAAAATAACCCATCTAATGACCTCAAAAATGTTTCAGTAGCTTCTTTTGTTTAGAGCCTATTTTTCATAGTCTTGGATTTCAGGTTCACATGTCATAGAATCCACAGCTGACACTAAATTGTGAATTCATTGTTCTTTAACTGAACTCCACTTTTATATGTGATATACGGTACCAGTGGTCTGTGGTTAAAAGGCGAGAGCTCCCACAAATGAATCATCGCACACAAGGCAAGGGCAAAACGAGGGCTTCCAAAATCCCTAGAAGTCTTGAATTCTTGCCCCTGTGTTTTGAGACCCTGCATGCTACATATTATTGAAAGCTCTAAACTTTAAAAAATCATGTAAAAACTGGCTGATGGTGCTTTCTCTGATGTATTTCAGCTGTGTTATTTGCATCCTGGTTCATAAAAACATGCCTGACTGGTTCAGAACTGGAAATGCATATTGAATGTTGTTTAAAGAGGTAAACGTCAGTTGTTAAAGAGGATAACACTGCAGTATAGCAGATATCAGCTGATCGTCTTTCAGTTGGACTATCGTAGAATCTGCCTCCCATCTGAGGTAATATGAATAGGCAGCTTTTGTGGTTTTGTGTGTGATATGACTAAGGTGTTGATAGGCAGGCTTAATGAAGGAAGAACTCATGAGAACATGGACGGTGGTAGAACAGAGGTAAAGCTGATATTGTAAAACTGTCTGTGACTGCTGGGTGCTTAGAAATGTCTGCATTACAACATAAGAGCATTATAAAGAAGAGGGTAATAAAAGACCAAAGAGTTACTTACTACTTGTAAAAAATATGGGATATTAGGAATGGCATAAGATGGGGGGAAAGGCAAAAGAAAAACAAGACAAGGGGGAAAAGGTGAAGTCATTAGAAAGGACTTTCTGTTTCTGTCAAAACTTTCACTTTAGTGTTGTCACTCTAGTTATCATGAGAAACAATTCAAATCCTTTGAAATCAAACTGAAAAGAAGAAAAGAGGAAAAAAAGACTGTCCCTGTGATGTTCCTTTATGATATATAAAGACAGTCTCATAACATATTTTGTTGTTTTTTCTTCACACACAAAAATCCAAAATGAACTTTCAGCTTTATTTGTACATTCTGAATATCAGATCCAATCTTCTTTATATTTTTATTTATTTTAGTGTGAGGACAAGGCCTTTTGGAATATTTTTGGAAGACCTCAGTGATCCCCTCACATGAGAGCTGCAGCTCTCCCGAGACTACGATTCAGCATCCTCTCCACCTTCTGGCTATGTGTACACTGGGAATCGTGTTGGGTAGCACCTGCTAAAACCCTACTGTAGACAGAGAAATTTGTATTTTAACACATATTAGCTGGTAGGGGTCTATCCTAGGGTTTACCTCCACCAGCTAACTCATGTTAGAACTGCAACTTGCCTGGCCTACACTACAATTTTAACACCACTATTGTTAGATTAACACTAGTGCAGGTATATCTACCTGTGCTACAATCACACCCTCATTTGCTGTGTATACATTCCTAATACTGCTCAGTGCTTGACACAATGCTAAATCAGTCATCTACATAATGCTACTAATACCAGGAGAAATACTGTTTAGCAACAGTGAGAAATTTATTAAAAAAAAAAAAAAGGCCAAAGTGAAAAGCAAAGACTGGATATTCTTGATACTAAACTCAAAAAACAAACCCAGATATAAAAACCAACCCAGAACCTCTTTATACACCAGGCAGGAGGAATATTTTGTTTATTTTTTGTTTTGCAGTTCACCTTATAGACAAGCTGTTGTCTCAGTAAAGTATAACCTACTTTTTGTTGTTGCTGCTGCTGTTGTTTTTTGCCGTGTTAAACACTTAATGCCACATTCCTGTGCTTCATTCCATGTATGCTATCTTGTAACTGGACCAACTTTAAATGAATTTTATGAATTGGCCCTAAACTTAATCACTGCTGAGTGTTTAGAAAGTGATGATTGAGAAGAGTGGGGGGATTCTTACTCACATGAGTTCTCTGTTCACTTTTCTTGGATGATCATTAAGCAAGAGAAACTCTTGTTTACTGCTGTTTTTCATAAAGAAAAAGGCCTTTGTGTGCTACTATTTTTTCTTCCTCCTCCAGGGAGCTTCTATTGGGGAAAACTATTCTTCCTGAGGCAGCAGGGTTCTGGCAACTGACTTCAGCACACTCTAGCTTCCAACACTGTGAGCCAGGCCTGCTGCAGTTAGGACAGAACCCAAAAGTCCTGAGGGGAAGAGTGCCGTGATTTGGAAATCTCCTTTTGGAGCTGGCCACAGCTGCTAGGTTAGCAGTAACTGGTCGAGCTTTAATAGTTGACAATCCCTTTACTCAACAACAAATGGGAAAAAATACATAAGGGGCACTTCTGGATTTACAGGTGGCTTCACTATAATGTGTCTGCATGGATACCCCTGAAGACCACTTAGAAGCTACAGCTAATGAAGAATGTGGCAGCCTACTTGCTTATTGTATTAACTATAGGGAATCTATTACCTACATTTTAAAGATTGCACTAGCTCCCTGTTCGTTTCCTGGTGCAATTCAGTGTGTGTTGATATTGACCTTTAAAACTTAAGAGCTTGTAAGAGACTGGAACTGAAATAATAATATTTGTATTATCATAAGGCCTAGAAGCTCCAATCATGGACCAGGTCCCTTTTTATTCTGGAGGCTGTTGGAAGAGCCCCAAAGAGCTTACAATATGACTATAATACAAGAGACAACTGAGAGATACAGACAAAGAGACGGGGAAGTACAAGGGAAAAAATGGGACAGTATTGGTCAGCATGACAGGTAGCGGTCTCAGCACACCAGTAGCCTAGCCATTTTCAAGTTTTTTATAGGCCTCATGGCAAAGGAGAGCCCTAAGGAGGGTTTTGAAGGAGGATATTGAGTAAGATTGGCTGATATTTACAGGGAGCTTCTCCCAGGTGTGAGGGGCAGCATGGGAGAAAGCACATAGGTGTGTGTTTGAAAATTTAACAAGTGGGCAATAGAGACTGGCATCATGGGTCAGTCACAGCCAGGAGTTGACCTTTCAGTACTGAATGAGAGATGATAGGTAGGGGGAGGATAGGCCATGAAAGGCCTTGAAAGTAAAGACCAGTAGCTTACGTTTGATACGTTAGAGAAAGGGGAGCCAGTGGAGGGATGCGGAGAGTGCCGACATGGTCAAAGTGACAGGCTAGGAATATAATCTTAGCTGCAGCATTCTCAGTGAATATCAGCAAGGCAAGACTGTGTTTGTGAAGACCAGAGAAAAGAATCTTACATAATAAATAACTAAATTGATTGTAACTCATGCTTTTAAGTTTTTTTCAGTGCAAATCTGGGTGGACACTATTATTTCAGAATAAGATTGCCCCATTCCAACAAAACTTATCAGTAAGAAAGATGACCAAATTATATAAAAATAGGACACTTATTTCAGAATATGTGTGTTCTAAGTGTCCTGTTTTGATATAACTTGGTCACTTTTTTTTACTGACAAGTCATGTTGGAATAGGGCACTTTGATTCTGAAATAAGTGTTGACACACCAACTTGGATCGAAATAACTAAGGGTGGGAAGTACAACTAATCTAGGTATTTTGATTCCAGACAAGCCCTGATACAAATTGAGTCACAGTTACCTGAGAGTGTCTTTCCTTATCCTTGCTTTGCCATGGGAATTGAGAGCAGCTGATATACTTGAGCATCCTAAATTTGAACACCAGGCAGGCTATGGGCAAGGCATTTTCAGTGGAGGACTCTCCACTCTGGAATTGACTTCCCCTCTTAATATGAGCACTCCTCAATTCCTTGGCTTTCAGGGGACAGTAGAGAGAGCCTATCTCTGACCTCAGACTTTTGCCTGAATGGGGATCAGAGTAAGAACTTATTATTGTTGTAATTATTTTATTATTGTATTAGTCTTTTGGGGTTGATTCTCTTTAATTTTAGTTAATGCAGGTCAATTGATTAGGTACTTTTTTTTATCATTGATGGAAAAGTGCCCAGAAATTTGTGATTGGCTCATTTAAAAAAAATAATAAAGAAAGAAAATATGGAAAAAAGCAGGAGTTTCTGCCAAATCAGTCTCTTAGAAAGATAGGAAACATTAAAGTCCTGTACTCCTCAATGGTATCTTGATAAATACAAGTCAAGTATAGAAGAAAAATCTCATTCTGGATGACTCCTGTGCAGAAGAAGTCAGCAACAATGTTATTCCTGGAAAAAAATAATGTTCTGACAGTGCTAGCAGTACCTTTTGCCTGATTTGATCAGTTTTATGTCATATATTTAAAAGCACAACCTCTTCCCCGGAGTATTGATGAATTGACCAGAAGAGAGATTGCACAAAGACTAAAGGAGCTGTTGGAGGGGACACAGCAGTGGATCAGATGTTGTAAAACAGAACAGCTCAGTTTCAAAATGTACTTTTTATTTAAAATGTGTTATATGCCAAGCAACCTCACTCCACCTTCAAATATAGTCTCAAAACTCTCTTCCTTTGTCTAGCTTTTCACCACTAATCCTTATTCTGACACTTTCTGTTGTCTGGGGCAGTTTGCAGACACTACCCTGATCTGAGCAAACAAGAAGTTAATAATAATTAGGCTCACTCAGGTGCTCCACAGAGGGACTGTAAAAGTTAGCTGCTCCAGGAACAAGAGGACAGAGACTGCCTAGGAGAAGGCTGGTCTCTAAGCCCAGTGCTGAATTAGAAACCCTGAGCTGAGAAACTTTGTTCTCTGTTATATTCTGATGTTTTGTTAACTATAATTAACTGACTGAGATCACTTTTCCCTTAGAAAAGGGACAGGGGTGGCTTTCCTTTTGCTTTCTGTGCTAATTCAGCTCAGTCACCTACCTTATGTGTCAGTGGCCAGCTAGGCTGGATTTGCTGGGGGTTTTCCTGCTTGGATGCTAGGGGATCCTTTCCCTCCTGACACACCATGGCCCAGCTTTGTGTTGGACTGAGCCATTTTATCTATCTGTCTGTCATACTCATAGGGCCTCCATTACCATAATATCGGGAGGCCTCCGAATCTTTTCATGTAGTGATCCTTCACAATTCTGTGAACTAGGATGGTGCTATTATGCCCATTTTAGCCCTGGGGAACTGCGGCACAGCGGTTAAGTGAGTTGCTCAAGGTTACACAAAGTCTATAGCTAATTCTCAGGCTAGCTCCCTAGCCACTGGACCATCCTTCCTCACTGTCTGCCTTTGGTCACTCTTCTAGCCCTAAGGAGCCTTCTTTATGATCAGAGGGCAGCTAGTACCAGCCCCCTGTCAAGAATGAGCTTTGGAGGACCAAAAAGCAATACCCACTCTCCTGCTGCAGCAAGGTTTTCCCCTCCCACCCATCTACCTCTGTGCTAGGGGAGTAAGTGGTGTTTTGCATGGAGATAACATATGGGTGTGTAACTGTCACTTGTATGTTATGTTAACTAAACATTGCATTTTCATTTCTGCTTGGGTCAAGCCAGAATCATGTTCACAAGTTCCATGTTGCATCATAGCTTTGTGGACTGGCCATCTTTGGAGGAGGATAAAATTATTCAGCTGTTGGGACTAGGCCATAGGGAGGGCATATAGCTCCTAAAATTGTAGGCTTTGGTATGTAGCTGGGGCTGAGAGATGCTCTAGCAGAGACATATCCAGGCCTAGGGTGGGCAAGAGAATGTCTTTGACTGGGTGGCCAGATAAGTCGTGGCTCATGGTTGAACTGAGCAGCTACCACTGCTCTTTGTTGCAAAAACCATATTCATTCCCTTCATTCATTTATTTACATTTTTATTGTTTATTAAATAAAGTTGAAGTCTTTGTGCCATAACTTATCCACCTCTTCTGAGCCATCTGTTTGGGGATCCCCTTGACAAGAGTTACCTTCCTGCTCTTACCTGACAATTTAAACACATACATGTATATCTTTTTTTAAAAAAAGAAATTTAATGTACAAAAGTTTGTTGGTCTAAGGTCAGTATCCCACTCTCTCTTCTTATTTACTCTTGTCTCTTCTCTTCCCTCCTGTTGTCCTGTGCTCTGTTGTCATTATTTGTGTTATCTTTCTCATTTAAACTGTGAGTGCTTTGGGGCGGGGAGGAATAGCTTTGTTGTCTCCTGTAAAGCCTTAAATCATGGCATGATATAACTAGTATTAGAATGTTTAAATTATTTCCATGGTCCCTTCATTGATAAATCCTTCTGAAAATTTAGCTCAGTGGACTTAAGATATGTTCGGCAGGAAGAGAAACCTCAGACTGCATCTGCATCGCATCATCAATTTATTTTTACCTTTGTTTAATAATTTAATCCACTGGCAGAACTCCCAGTATGTTCTGATTTCAATCCTTTTTGTCATCTGGCTATATGTTTACCTAAGAAGGTTGGTCTCTCCTGTTAAAAGGTGTCTGTGCTGTGTGCACAGAAATTAATATTCATGATGTTGTTTGTCTTTAAGAGTCAGAATATAAATCTGAAAGCTTGTTTTAGTTCTTGTGCTTAATTGTGAGTTTTGAGGGCCTTTTCCATTCCTTTTCCCTATTGGCAAAAAATTTCCATTTCAGTTTTGGTTCAGGAAATTCTTCCTCTTTGGCATAAAGGTCTATATTAAAACACACTGAAGAAGTACTGTTCTTTAGAAGTGGCAAAAAGGCTTAGTTGGTTAACCACTTCTAATCTAGGTTCTGCTACAGCAAAGTTGAATCAGTCCATCTGGCACTAAAATCCACTTTGGCTCCAGTCAATGTGTGGTCTTCAAGCCACAAAAAGTGAATTGAGCAGTTGCGGTTTTTCAAAATGCTGGAAATCTCAAGTGGGTGACAGGTAATGGAGGAGGGAGAAAATACCAACTCACATTCATATTTACTACTCACCTAATTTGTAAATAGGAAACTAAATTAGACAGAACAGTCACTTGGGACACATTCATGCTCTCTCTTCTCCCTTGCCTTACTGTTCTCTTTTCTCCTAAAATACTCTTAGTAACTCCCTGCAATGTTAACTTGATGATCTTGTTGCAAGCTTCTAGCTGACAAACTTTCTGGATTGATTCCCATAGCCTAAGTCTCTGTCAACTGAGGCAATCAGGGTATAGCTGAAATGCCTATTCTTTTATTTACAGTTCAAGGTTACTGCCATGTTGTAGTAGCGTAAAATGACCTCACATTGAGGATCTGACCCTAGTGCTTAAAATTAGGAGAAAATAGTTTTAGAATTTTTCTCTTATTAAATGTGGTTAATGTAGTGCTCAGTATACTGCCAGACTTAGTGCTAGATACTGAATGCCTTTGTTTATCCATAGACTAGTATAGCAGTGGCAGTTGCAATACAGACTTCTCCACGTTTTCCAATCATGACACACAGAGGCCACTTGTAGATGTGAGGGGATAGTTCCCATGCCCATTTATTCCTTGGCCTATCTGCTGAAATTACCAGTAAGGTTCCCACTTGTGGGATTGGATGCTTATTCATAGAGACCGATAAAAGTAACAATAATTAATATTCTGGTCTTTATTACCCTATAATCTCTGCTCTGCTTCAGCTTGAGAAACAAGTACCTGTAATTCTGGGGACAATTTGTTTCTAACTAATTTAAATAGAGTTTTTAAATGGCCCAATCCTTTAAGCCCTTTGCACATACAATTCACCCTGACTTCAGTGGGTGCTCTATGAACTTTCAGGATCCTGCCCACATTTTGGTTTAATGGGATCTAAGAGTGTGCCTTACTGTGTCTCAGCATGTATTTGTTATCAATAAACTGTTCTTTTTCAGGGCACAAACTCTAATTCCAGTAACATGGTTGCTTAATTTTATGGATGAGCAGAGGAATTAGAAAAATTTCAAACATGCATGAATTTAGAAGAGAAAGTAGCTCTTGCCTGCAGTTTTGAGGCTCTGTTGGCTATGGTAATTTGGTAAGGGTTGAGAATTAAGCTAACAAGAGAACTCTTCTTGAATTTGTAGAGGTCCATTTGCCAAGCATTTGGTGTCGGTGTCCATGTATATAATGAATGATATACACTAAATATTTTGCCCATATATTCTCCTTTGAGAATGTAAACAGGAAAGAAAAAGCTAGCTGAAACTGACCAGGCTCACGTAAGTGTTGGGAGCTGTGGCTTTAGAGCATGTTGCCCTATTTCTGCAGACCCCATAAAAACCCTTCTGCTCCCTCCGCAGGTTTGAGGCTTTGCTACTATTGAGGAGTCAGGAAGAGGTGGAGCTAGGTGACAGTAACTGTCTGTGGTATCTTCCTCAACTCTCACACTCTCTCCACACCCTGCAAACATTCAGGCATTTACTGCTGAAGCTAATGCTGAACCTGTTCTTGAATGTGTTTTGAACCCCCTTTCCTCAGAGGGGGCTCTCGATCAGCCACCAGCAGGAAACCATGGCTGCTCTAAAGCTGTGCTCCTGTATGGAGAGAGAGATTCTAGGGCAGTAGTCCAGGCAGAAGCACTGGGTGTCCATGCTAAGATTCTTGTGCTCTTCAGTCTTCTGAAGATTCCACACAGAAATCCTGTCTACCTAGGGACACACACAGAAATATGGGTCTCAGGCACTGCCTGATCTATAGGAGTGGGGAGAGGTTTTAAAGCTTATCTGCTGATGCATGGATATTATAGAAATTCCAAGACTTGTAAGTCACAGAGTTTCATGGTCCATATGCTGGTTTTCCCTGCCATAGCTTATAATTTGTCTCTAAAAGAGCAATGACATGTTTCTGTGTATCAGATGATTTTCTTAATGGTCCTGGTCCTGCAGTCCTTATGTAGGCAACACACACACTGACTTCAGTGGGTATTTTTCTTGCCTAAAGACTGCAGGCTCAGCCCCCTATCAATAAATGAATAAAATGTTTAATACATTTCAGCAATAGGAAGAGAAACAATGGGTCTTTGGGGTATATAGAGAAACTGAGATCCAAAAAATGACATTGCCCTACATGATGGTGGGGGCTGAGAATTTAACGAATGCAACCTAAATTATTAAGTTTCATATACTTCCTAGCAAAAATACAGGCACAAAGCATCCAAAGCATAAGTCTTAGAATTATGTCTTGTGAGAGAGCATAGGGAAACTGATTATGGGAAATTTAAATTATGAGAGAAATCAGGAAAATAGATTACTTTTAAACGTTTTAGTCCCAAAACTATTTATTAGCATACATAAATCATTATCTGAATCATTTGTGATCCCTCTCATGTTAAGCTCAGAGTCTAGCACCAAAAAAAAAGAAGTTGATTGCTTGTGATTTCAAGTAGACTAATAGAATGGACCCCCAAACCAAGAGTCTACTGGGAAAAGCAGTAAACTTAGCAACTCTGAAACACATTCCTAGCTTGAGTCCATGTTGCCTGTTCTTATAAGAATTTTTAAGTTCCCTCAAAGATTATATTTCTTATTTTTGCCTATTATGTGCTTTCAGGCTGGATGAGATAATTAAAGCATTTCTGGAAGATCCTGATCCTGAGAGCACGCTGGATGTTGGAGCTGATATGCGCAAGATCAAGCACTGCTTCAATTACATTAAGGTATATTCTATACACATACAAGGAAGTGCAGAGAGCCCTAAGAATGAACAGGAAATATTAGAGGACACAGGGGAGAGAGAGCTGAAAAGCAACCATGAAGCTATGGAGAATAAGGGAGTGTATGCAGGGCCTCAGCAGGTCTGAGAAATGCTTGAAGAACTGGAATGGATTGGAATAATAAACGGAAAATACGCAACAAGAATCTGAAGGAGCTAAAAGGAAAGACCAAAGGGTATTAGAGGTGGAGGGAGTGATAGAGAGGACTGGGATTTACAGGAATTGCTGTGCTGAAGTAATCTGTAAATGGATAGAGAGTATATCCTGGTGTATACGCAGCTAATAAGGAGCTTTACGTTAGACTAGTTACTCCCAGGGAGATATCAGAAAAGAGGGTTTGTGTCACTGAACCAGCTGCATCAACTGTGCTGGTTATATGCTATCCTGGGATATACTGCACACAAGATATATACAGGGTGAGGAGTAGCAAGGGAAGAAATTGAACATGGGGTATATTTTTTGTTTTTGTTTATGCTCTGCAATAAAAGCTTCCACAATTTTCTAATATAGTAAAGTATAAAACACTGTCCTTGAATTTGATTTCTAGATGAGGAGGAATTAGTACCCATTTGATGTTGCTTTTTTCCTTATTACAGTGGGAGTTCTTTTCCAGTGAGAGATGTGTAAGGCTTAGATATTTTTATTGAGGAAAACTGCTCAGTGGAAATTAGGAAATATCTCATAGCTAACTCAGTACTTATTGCTTTGCAGTCTACCAGTGGTGGGATTTTGCTTTTCAGAAATCCTGAAGATGCTCTCAAAATCAGCTAGCATAGGTAAACAGTCACACAGGCATAGGGGAAATGAATGGGATGAGGATAGAGTGACAAGAACCCAGAACTATTTTTATTTTATTTCATAGCAACTGATAAATCGTACAAACATTCCTGACAGAAGTCTGCTCTCCCCAGACATCACTGGAGATGAGGATACTAATACCCCAGAGAAAAAAGAGGAGTTAAAGAAGTTGAGAGACCTTCTGCACCAAAGAGATAATGAAATCAGTATCCTTTATGAAACAGGATTTATTTGGCTTTAAACTAATCTGGCTGCAATCTGAGGTGTGGGTGTATATGAAATGGGAGATGGTGATCTGTAAAGAATTTCTTCCCTTTCAGATTGATGTATCAATCCACATTCATAATCTAAGAGTCTCCTACCACTCTTTATCAGAATCCCATTGTTGCACTTGGTCCTTGTTTCTGTTATGAACTGAACCAAAATCCTGTATCCATATACCCTGGGGTTTGGGGAAATTCTGATCCAGATCCAAAAGTTGTGGTTCAGGCTCATGTCTAGTAAACTCTCTTCCAGTCTAGCAAAGAAAACTGTGATGCTATATAAAGAACAATTTATTACCTTACAAAGAATAGAATTTCCTGTATTGTTATTTTTAGCCAAATGAAATGCTGCTTCAGGGACTACTGGACTCTCTTCTTTTAGATTAAATGTAAAATGTGTGCTTTTTACATCCAACTTTAACATTTAAATTAAAGCTGAGCCTTTATATTGTGTATGTATAACAAAAATTAAACTACTCATATGTGCTGTGTCCACTTTACTGCCTCATGGGAAACATATGAGTAGCTGTAGCTTAGCAAGATGAAGAAAGGGCAGTTATTTTTAGCTGGCTGATAAAACTGCAGGCAGACCACAGCGTCACCATGTCCCTGAGTTTGTGGCTGATCTGTGGACAAAACTTGAACAATGGCAGAAAATTGACAAATAGCTTTCAAGTTTATAGCAAGCATAGATTCTTTAACATTATTAAAAACAAGATTAACTGCATTCTTTGTGGTATATCAAGTGTGAATGGGTTGTATTTCAGACTGGTAGCTTGCTATACCCTGATGAAATCAAATGGTAGGGAAGCCTTTTAGTCTGCTGCCTCCTTCACAAGAGCCAAAATGTTTATTTTGAAAGAAACACTGTCTAGTTAATTTGACTATAAAATTGACTTATAACACCTTTTAAAAGTTTCTTATTTTAGCTCAACCTCTGGATCCCTCAGAAGAGAGTCTTCTTGAAATAAATCATTAAATTGATAAAATATTTGTAATAAAACAACAAAATACACAATTAATAGAGTCAGATGCACTCGCAGAGGCGGTCAAAAAAGCAAACAGGATGTTAGGAATCATTAAAAAGGGGATAGAGAATAAGACTGAGAATATATTATTGTCCTTATATAAATCCATGGTACGCCCACATCTCGAATACTGTGTACAGATGTGGTCTCCTCACCTCAAAAAAGATATTCTAGCACTAGAAAAGGTTCAGAAAAGGGCAACTAAAATGATTAGAGGTTTGGAGAGGGTCCCATACGAGGAAAGATTAAAGAGGCTAGGACTCTTCAGCTTGGAAAAGAGGAGACTAAGGGGGATATGATAGAGGTATATAAAATCATGAGTGATGTTGAGAAAGTGGATAAGGAAAAGTTATTTACTTATTCCCATAATACAAGAACTAGGGGTCACCAAATGAAATTAATAGGCAGCAGGTTTAAAACAAATAAAAGGAAGTTCTTCTTCACGCAGCGCACAGTCAACTTGTGGAACTCCTTACCTGAGGAGGTTGTGAAGGCTAGGACTATAACAATGTTTAAAAGGGAACTGGATAAATTCATGGTGGCTAAGTTCATAAATGGCTATTAGCCAGGATGGGTAAAGAATGGTGTCCCTAGCCTCTGTTTGTCAGAGGATGGAGATGGATGGCAGGAGAGAGATCATTTGATCATTGCTTGTTAGGTTCACTCCCTCTGGGGCATCTGGCATTGGCCACTGTCGGTAGACACATACTGGGCTAGATGGACCTTTGGTCTGACCCGGTACGGCCGTTCTTATGTTCTTATGCATATGTGGCTTTGTTTATGAAAGTACAAGGAAGGCATTCATTGCATCCATCAATTTTAATTAGAGCTGTATACGGGGTATTGAAATATTAAAAGTTAAAATCAGAACTAGCATGCAAGGAACTGTAAGTGGATTTTGAAGACTAAATAATTTTACAATTTACTTTTAAAAATTAACATCATGATTGGTGCAACAAAACTACTGAGGACTTGGAGGCTCTCCTGCCATAAACTGTAAGAGATCCTTTTTGTCTTTATGCACACTATAAGAGCTACGATAAGAACCAATTTGTAAGACAAATAATTTTTGTCACCTAATCAACTTGATAATTCTAATTCCTCACACCTTGCCGAGATTTTTTCCATTTATTTATCAGATAAATTAGACACAAAATAAAAAACATATAGAAAGTATCTCATCATCTTTATAGGGATTCATGTTACCTCTTTGTTTTTGCTAAATGTGTAGTGAATTCCATCAGAAAACTCCTGCATTCCTTCATTTAAAGTGTTTTTATGTCAAAGGTCTTTCTAAAGAATATGTATGTAATTGGCAGGAATTTCTTTAAAACCCTGTTTTGTGTTTTTATAATCCTTTCTATTGTGGTGTGCTTGACAGTCTTCCTATAAAGTTTAAGATTTCTGGCTTATATGATTTAAATTTGACTGGGGAAATGTGCAGGGTCTAATTGATGTTGCAATGTTACCCAACTTAATAAATGGAATGTCACCCATTTTGAAAGAGTAACTAGAACTTAATATTTCTATTTTTGTACAGAACCTTACAGTATTTATTGCTTTTATCCAAACGTGGCCATAGCCATTTATACCACTCACTAATGTCATCTTACTAGTGCTCAGGACAAATTGAATTGGTTATTTGGAAAGATAAGTGTGAATGCATAGACATAACGTATGGGCCTAACCTTGCAATCCATATTCACATGAATAGGCCTTCCATATGTGACTAGTTCAATTCAGTTCTACAAGACTACATGTATGAGCAAGTGGCCTACAGAGAGAGTGGATTATTATTTATGGAAAGGAGATCCTAGCTAATTTCCTTAAAATGTTCTTCAGATATTCTAGTAAGTATGTTAAAGAAAGAAAAAAAGAAAGCACAGGATGCCCTCTTTCAGCTCAGCGCTGGGTCTAGTGGTCTTGCAGTCTCGGAAAGTTCCCTTTCTATAAGCTTGGAAGAAGGTCAGAGGCCATCTGCCTGTGTTAATGTGAAAGATACACAAGATTTCAGCTCCTCAGTACAAAGATCTGCTTTTCTTCCCAGGAAAACAGGTTAGTGACATGAATTATATGTGCAAGTATCCAGTTCTCACATTGTGACTTTAAATGTATCATTCTTAGGTGTGGACTAGGAGAGGGGAGTTTTACTTTCAGCATCAGCATTCTTGTGCTCATTTGCTTTTGTCCTTCACTTCACAAATATAATTAGCTTGATTTCAGGCCACCTCAATGCACAGGTAACTTAATATGCGAATAGGACTCAAATGTTGGAAACGTAAATGAATGTTGAGGACTTCATTTGTAATATAATCCAGGAGATGACATCCTTCCCATCGAAGCTCAAACTACTGATTTAACTAAAACAGGATAAACAGTTAATATTGGAAGAAGGTTCATTCAGATATGATTAATGGCAAGGGCCAGAAAGTAGGTTTCAAATTCTCTCTCATTTTGTCCTTCAAAATAGAAAAGTAATCCTCTCTTCAGGTGAAAAGAAGGTTGATTAGTTCTGTCTCCAGCTATATAGCACCACACAAGATTCAGTGTTTAACCTTTAAAAGTAAATCTCTTCAGTGTTCCACATTATATAGAATATGCATGGTTTTATTTGACATTTTTAATGAACCATTGTAATGATTTTTATCATTACAGTGTTAATGGAATCAAACTTGGACCTCTGTTTAGCAAGTTAATTCAGCAGGGAACTAACTTGAAGCATGTGAGTAGTTCCACTGAAGTCTTAACAACCTTGCTGAACTGGGACATTGGTTTGTAAGAACAAAACCAGAATGCTTATATTTTCATATGTTGGAACTTTCTATGAAAAAGCTTTTAAATCATCATGGGGAAGGAGGAGTGTTCAAGAATGCAGTTCTTGCCAAAGGAGATTAGGAAACGGCTGAATTCACAAATACTGTATTTGGTTAACATAGGCTGTACACTAAATATAATTTACACATGTGATAGATAATGTCATTTTCAGGAGAAGGGCAGTTTCTGTCCATCTGCACTTATATAGAGTTCAAACCCTTCTTAGTGAAGCTAATTCAGTTATTTCCATACTTTCTTCTGGTGAGGAAGTTTTCCTAAGGAGTCTTTATAAGCTCACATCTTAATGTGTTTCCCTTGGATATAATCACACCAAAGGCAATTACTTTTTAAAACAAAATATTGTTTTACTGGAGCTAGAAGGATGACATTTAGTTAGTGCATGTGCCTGTCATGATGGACTAATGTCTTGGGTTTTTTTAATTAAGAAAAATAAATAAAATTGTTGACTCACTTTTTGTGAGTGTCATGGAAGAATGAGTCTTAAGGGAGCAAATGCCTGAGGAGAGGGTAGTGGTTTGGCATAGGGGCTTTGGTACAAGAATATAAATTGCACCATCTAAACACTTTTTTCTCCTCCCACAAATGGTTTTGAGCCTGGTTCTTTCTTTCCACTCTTCCTCAGACCAAAGAGAAACAGCAATCTGGATGTAAAGCATTTTTTTTAAAATTACAATATTACTATTTTAATAGTGGTTAGAGTATTGGAGGAACAATTGGAAAAGCAAAAGTTTAAATTTCAGTGTTTCTTTAAGTTTATAAACTACTTTAGAACCAGCAAAATAATGTCAATAATATTTCATGCAACAAAATGGTCAGTGTGAGTTTAGAAAATATTACTATTTTATCCCAGCATTGCATGCTGCTATAAGTTACCTAAAGGAGAGAAAATATCTCCAATGTTTGCATAGGATGATGAGTATTTTATCCTTCTTTCACCTAGAAACTAGTCACTATATTACTTGGGATTTTAAAAAGCTCTTTTTCTGGTTAACATATCTTCTTTCAACCTATTCCTGTTGAAAAAGCAAAATGAAATGGAATTCATGGCTCACTAGAGAATTTGCGTAGTGCCTAGGCTCTTTAAAACATTCGACCAAGCCAGAGAAAGGTTAGGGATTTTTTTGTTTTGTTTTTTGGCTAAACGTCTGTTTTTGTTTTATTGAAATAATGAGAAAGCCTGCATGTTCGATTCTAATGCTGAAAGGGGCCATATTGTTCTCTTTAACATAGCAATGGTCTTAGTGTTTTTATGTTTCTTGAGTGTGTGTTCCAAATAGTCACCTGGAACTATTCAGCTTTCCAGAAGTCCCCAGATGACTCACTGCATCCTTTAACTGTTTGAGATTCTAACAAAACCAAACCATCCTCCGAAGTGATGTCAAAGCAGTTTTTAAAAGTACATTATGAGCTGAAACTGTGTCAGAGTTGGAAGCTTTCATAAAAATACCCACGCCATTGTGATGCTTGTTGTGTAAATGATAATTAATGGTTCCTCTAAAGTCGCTTCACTTTGGAAATTAACTGAGGGATTAATGCTGCAACCATTTTTATAGTAGTATGAAGAAATGTGTGTACACATGTGGATTAAGGATAATTTGTGGAGGAAGATTAATAAAGAATTATAGGAATAAAGTTAGGTCCAGGGGATTCCTTTACTGGTGATTAGGCTGTGATCTAAGCAAAATACTTAGTCTACTATCTCAAAATGTTGAAAACTGCAAGTATCGTGAATATAGTGTATCTGGACTCCATCATGTGTTAAGAAACAATGGTCATATTGTATCCTGCTGTTACAGTTGTTACACTGCTGTTATGGTTCTATCAGCACTTTCATTTTAAACTTTAAGGTTTCTACTAGCAACAAAAATAATTATTTGGCATAGAAAAATGTATGTCTCAGAAGGGATGGGGTTGTATTATAATGTACCTCATGGCTGATTTCAATAATTGTATTTAAGACATCTAAAAAGTTTAATCATGTGTGATCAGAAAATGAGAATCTTTTAATATAACATTAGTATTAATAATATTTGAATACACAGTATAGTAATTCTGATTTAAAGACCAGCTTTTTAAAGTTAGGTGTGCATAACTGCATGCATACATTTACCTCCTGCATGCACCCAATTTATTCAGATTTCCAGTCTGCACTCAGTACAGGAATTTGTGTATACACGTGGTGAACTAGGTTTCTAAATACAGCATTGGGTATTTTTGCATATGCGGTGAAATTTGAGTACAATGCAAGTACCTAAATTTGTAAAACTGGCCCTCAATTACCTTAATTAATATAGTGACTGAGTGACTAAAATCTTCAATTTTATTTTAATAGAATTTATGTTAATAGTTTGAATAGTTTGAATCAGCTGTAATATAATGGCACTCTAAAATGATTTATGGTGTCATCAAAACTTTGATGGAATTATTTCCTTGTGACCTTCACTAATCTACTTTACAGTATGAAGCACTTAAAGATGTTCTGCCATTTAGGCCAGTGGTTCTCAAAGCCAGTCTGCCAGACATTAAAATGGATCAGCCTAAGAAACCAAACCAGTTCCAGGGCACTAGTAATCTTTTAATGCAACATTAAAAGATTAGGCAGGTTCAGTTCATGTGGTCTAAATCAGTGGTTCTCAAAGCCAGTTCGCCACTTGTTCAGGGAAAGCCCCTGCCAGGCTGGGCTGGTTTTTTTACCTGCTAGATCCGCAGGTTCGGCCGATTGCGGCTCCTACTGGCCACGGTTCACCATTCCAGGCCAATGGGGGCTGTGGGAAGGGCGGCCAGCACATCCCTCGGCCTGCGCTGCTTCCCACAGCCCCCATTGGCCTGGAGCGGCGAACCGCGGCCAGTGGGAGCAGCAATTGGCCGATCCTGCGGACGTGGCAGGTAAACAAACCGGCCTGGCAGGGGCTTTCCCTGAACACGTGGCGGACTGGCTTTGAGAACCACTGATTTAGACCACATGAACTGAACCTGCCTAATCTTTTAATGTTGCATTAAAAGATTACTAGTGCCCTGGAACTGGTTTGGTTTCTTAGGCTGATCCATTTCAATGTCTGGTCTTTAAAGGTTAATGGGAAAAATCTTTTGTAAATTTAATAAGACAAGTTTCATTAGTTTGCTTCATTAGCTATTTTTGTTTTGTATTGTAATGAACTGACTAATGATCAGGTGAGCCACTACCCTCTCCTAGTTGGTGTCAGAAGTGCTAAACAGTTCCGTAGGTCCTTGTAATGGGGCACTCACCTCTGGAGCGCCTCCAAGTGACAGGGTCAAGTATTGTAGTCCTTTTTTCACCTCTGGTGTCCCCTGCCGGCTGACTTGGCAAGTCTTCCAAGGCTGGCCATCTGACTGAGTCACAAAGAACAACTGAACCCCTTGCAGGGTATTAAAGAGTCCAACAAATAAGAAGTCTGTTTCCTCTCCGTAGAGTCTTCAGCCCCAGCTTTGGTCCTTTTAAATTCAGGCCTTTGTTCTGACTTCCAAAGAAGGCCTGCCCCCTTCTTGTGGTTATACCACTTTACCCGAAGCCAGAAGGGGAACCTAGGCCCACCCATAGTCTGGGTTCCAATCTAGGGACTCTAGACACAGCAGTGACATACTTGTTACTGCAGACTTTGCTGCTTCCTGAGGCAGGATGTACTTGGACCGTGGAGTGTCCTAAGTAGCCTCAAAGACCAGATATACCCAGTCACTGTCCTATACTAATATCAGCCAAAAGAGATTCTCCTTTAACTCAAGTGGTGGGGACCTGTGTCGAGATTTTCAAAGCCAACTAGGGGACTTAGCCACATAACTCCCAATAATTTCAATGAGAATTATGTGGCTAGCCCCCCAACTTGTTTTGGAAGGTATCACCCATGGGCTTTTGAAGCAGGCAGATCTAGTTCAATCTCCCATGCTTCTGGGAAGTTCCATGTAGTTATAGTTCATATCACAGTGTCAATCATGAAGTCTTAGAAAGCCACAGTGCTTAAATATGAATGTAGAAGCCTAAATGTAGGCACCCATTTCTGAAAATCTTGACCATCTTGCTGTGGGGATTGGGGAGAGAGAGATTGTGGGGAATGTTGTGCTCTATATTTTAGTTTGCACTCTCCCTAAAGTGGTCAGACTTTCTCTCACATGTCCTGCCCAGATAGTAATGTTGGCAGCATTTGGACTTCTACTCTCCTGCTATGTACAACAGTTATGATAATAATATCTTATAGTGGTTTTGTTTTAAGAAGTTTGTGTGTAAATATTGTGCTTCAGAAATGTGCCAGATTGACAGCTCTCAGGAGTTAACAGGGGCAGCATGGTTTGTCTATACTGTCTATACTGCCTTGCCAATATGCCTCAACCCTGACTTGGAGGGTCCACTGAACACAAGAGTATTCCTGAGTATCCATGCTGTTTCATTCCTTGACCTCTCTACAGAGAATGCCAATGTTGTTTTCTTAAGTGAATTATCATAGTATTTTGCTTTTACTTTCTTTTGTGTGGATTCTGAAGGGTCTCTTTCTAAGGAACTTCAGTATTTGGCTCTGTATTATACTTATATTAAAGGGGACTAAGGAGAATAGCCTATGTATGGTATGTTTTTTTCAAATCAGACCATAGAGATTTCACTGTTGGATTACAGCTTAGGTCAGGAAAAGTGGTTTAGCAAAATTCCCCCATATACCACTTTGAAAATGTGCCCAAAGGTTTCATAAGTGGGTGCTGATCAGGATCTGTCTGTGTGGTTGTATACAGTGCATATAAAACCAGCAGGTCTTATATATATAGTTCTGTTATAAGATAAGCCTTCTAATGCTAAAATTAAATAAAATTGTACTAGACTGCCGAGAGATTTTTGTTACAGCTTTTTTTTTGTTCTTTAAGATTATTTAAGATACAATTTGAGATTTAAGAAGAAAATAAAAAACAAATGGATAACAGATGCTGATCCAGAGCTTGGTGGAAAGAAAACAGCTATTTAAGAATAGGCAGTGGTAGTTTCCAGTGAGGGCCAGAGAGGGCTGTCTAGAAGAAAAGGTTCCCTAGGGTCATAAGCAGCACAGAGAAAGCCGGCACCAAGACAAGTAATCCCTGCCAGAGAATATGAGAACAATAAGACTACAAATTACAGTATGGTTGGGTGGATGTCACATGAGCAGAAAGAATGTACCCACATTTATAAGTCAGCCCACCTTCTTCAGAGGGAAGTTATTTGAATTAATTAATGTTTATGAAGTGTTTTGAGATCCTTGGCTGCAAAGATCTATACAAGTTCAAATTAGGAGTAGTAGTATATTACTTTATTATTCAAGTGTAATAATGCAAAGAGATGTTTGTGCATTCCATGGCAGTAATAAACACCCAATTCCATCTGCTAGTAGCTAGGAGATGGCTCCCTTTCCTGTTGGACTCAGACCTGGACACAGTGATCCTGCCTTATTTTTACCCTCCAGGCTTGATTATTCCAACTCATTATGTCTAGGAATGAAGCAACTCACCCTGAAAAAGCTCCAGTGGGTATAGAACATAGTAGCCAACCTGCTTAGCAAAACAGGTGGCCATGAGTACACCAGCCTAGTACTTTGTTCCCCTCCAAATATATAGTCTAATTTAAGCTCTCTGTCCTGCAATCAGAGCCCTGGATGGGATTGGTCCTACCTATCAAGGAGATTGCCTCTCTCCCCATGAGTATGTCTTCCATGTCTAGTTGGCAGCCAGTATCAAGCGGAGTGCCCCAAGGGTCGGTCCTGGGGCCGGTTTTGTTCAATATCTTCATTAATGATCTGGTGGACTGCACTCTCAGCATGTTGGCAGATGACACTAAACTGGGAGGAGTAGTAGATACGCTGGAGGGTAGGGATAGGATACAGAGGAACCTAGACAAATTAGAGGACTGGGCCAAAAGAAACCTGATGAGGTTCAACAAGGACAAGTCCAGAGGAATGCATTTAGGACAGAAGAATCCCATGCACTGCTACAGACTAGGGACCGAATGGCTAGGCAGCAGTTCTGCAGAAAAGGACCTAGGGGTTACAGTGCATGAGAAGCTGGATATGAATCAACAGTGTGCCATTGTTGCCAAGAAGGCTAACGGCATTTTGGGCTGTATAAGTATGGGCATTGCCAGCAGATCGAGGGACATGATCATTCCCCACTATTCAGCATTGAGGCCTCATCTGGAGTACTGTTTCCAGTTTTGGGCCCCACACTACAAGAAGGATGTGGAAAAATTGGAAAGAGTCCAGCAGAGTGCAAACAAAAATGATTAGAGGGCTGGAGCACATGACTTATGAGGAGAGGCTGAGGGAACTGGGATTGTTTAGTCTGCAGAAGAGAAGAATGAGGGGGGATTTGATAGCTGCTTTCAACTACCTGAAAGGGGGTTCCAAAGAGGATGGATCTAGACTGTTCTCAGTGGTACCAGATGACAGAACAAGGAGTAATGGTCCAAAGTTGCAGTGTGGGAGGTTTAGGTTGGATATTAGGAAAAACTTTTTTACTAGGAGGGTGGTGAAGCACTGGAATGGGTTACCTAGGGAGATGGTGGAATCTCCTTCCTTAGAGGTTTTTAAGGTCAAGCTTGACACAGCCCTGGCTGGGATGATTTAGTTGGGGTTGGTCCTGCTTTGAGAGGGGGTTGGACTAGATGACCTCCTGAGGTCCCTTCCAACCCTGATATTCTATGATTCTGTAATAGCTACAATCCAATGGAATCATGAAACTGTAAAATGACAGGGACGGCTTATGATCAAAAAAGAAAGAACTTTCGTGGGAGCTGGACCTACGCTATGGAACTTACTCCTGCAAGAGTTAATAATTACCATGACCTCACTACTGTTAGAAGTAAAATGCAACACTCTTCTCTTTGACTTGCCACATACACTCTCTTAGGGTATGTCTACATTGCAATAGGGGGTGCAAATGACAACTCCTGTAGATGTATCCAATCTGCACTAGCTGTACTCTAATTAGCTGACTAAAAATGGCCATGGGGATGCTCTGGCATAGGCCGCAGCGTGGACTGCACAAGCCTGATGCCTCACCCCACCACGTAGGCAATTGCTTGCGCAGCCCATGTGATAGCCTGTGCCACAGTTGCTCTCACTTCCATTTTTAGTCATGGATCAAACACTGGCTAAGAGGCAGGAAGCAAAGAGAAGGATTAAATGGTCAAATTTCATTGAGGCAAAAGTTAATAGCAGTGTACCTTAAGGGTCTGTTCTAGGCCCCCTGTTGTTTAATATATTTATTAATGATCTAGAAAGGAGGGTGAATAGTGAGACAGCAAAATGTGCAGATGACGCAAAGTTGTTAAGCGGAGTCAAGACCAGAGAGGACTGTGAAGAACTTCAGAGACACCTTAATAACTAGGTGAATGAGCAACAATGGCAAATAAAATCCAGTGTTGGTAAATGCAGCATAGTGAACATCGAAAGGAAAAATATTAACTATTTGTACATCTTACAAGAGTCTAAATTATCTGAGTCACCTTAATAAAGGTATCTGGGCATCACTATAGACAGCTCAGTACAGACCACTACTCAGTGCACAGTTGCAGTCAAATAAAGCTAACAAGATATTAATATGCATATAGAATGAGATGGTGAATAATACAAAATATATTATAACATCTTTATATAAATCAGTGATGTAGCCTCATCTGGAATGCTGAATAGTGTGGAAGCCAGTAAATAATTAACAAGGATTTGAAGAGATCTTAATGAATGTTAGTTAGCAAGAGTCAGGCCATACTGTAACCTTAATGACGTAAGACTTGTAGGAGCAAAGATAGTGCGAGGCGACAGGACAGGAACTGTGTACAAAGTTATTACGACCTTGCAATCACTAACCAAAATGCAGGCTTGCTTTTTCTAGGATTGAGACAAATAAGATAAGCCTTTTTGCTATGTATAAACAAAATGTAGTTGTTGCTTTTTACTGTCTGTATTATTGTTAGAAATTGTCTGTAAAAGGTATAAAGGCTTGCTGTGATTGTTTACCAGTTGAGAGACCTGTCCAGGACTGGGGTGACCCTGTGTCCTATGGCACTCTCTCCCTCCATGGTAATTACTGGAGAAATTAAAGAATTTGATTTTGCTGCACCCAAACAATAAAAGCGAGAACTTAGTTTTTCTTCGACAATAGTATTGGTCACTGTCATGGGTAGGGCCCTACCAAATTCACAGCCATGAAAAATGCATCATAAACTGTGAAATCTGGTCTTTTGTATGCTTTTACCCTATGCTATACAAATTTCACAGGTATCAGAGGGGTAGCAGTGTTACTCTGGATCTGTAAAAAGCAACAAAGAGTCCTGTGGCACCTTATAGACTAACAGAAGTATTGGAGCATGAGCTTTCATGGGTGAATGCCCACTTTGTCAGATGCATGACGCAAATTTCACAGGGGAGACCAGAATTCTCAAATTGGGAATCCTGACCCAAAAGTGAGTTGCAGGGGGGTCAAAAGGTTATTTTAGGGGGAGTCATGGTATTGCCACCCTTACTTCTGCTCGGCCTTCAGAGCTGGGTGGCTAGAGAGCAGTGGCTGCTGGCCAGGCATCCAACTGATAACCTGCCTTGAGCAGTGGCAAAGGCCTGATGCTTCACAGGAAAATTGGTGAGGGACCTATGTTTCACCTGGTCAATTGTGCAGTGATATATCATGGGGGAGGTGGTAGAGAAAGAGTGTGTGCCTTTGCAGCACAAAGGCTCATTTTGTGTAAATCTTCTAGCTGCAAATAATATTGATAGAAAGCTATCTAATCCTTTCTTTAAATTCTTTCTGAACTATATATATATATATATATATATACACATATGTCTCCTTGTCTATATATTTTATGGGTTTGATAAAGGTGTGAGAAAGACCTTATGTTGGAGCCAATAATATAGAACTCCCAAGTAGAGCCTTTAGTGTGCTGTGAAAGCCACACTTCACCATTTAAACATTTTCCATACCCTCACTCAGTTTATGATTATTTAAATTTACAGTACTCACTTGATTTCACATGCACTGTAATAGTTTTAACAATGTAGTTGGTTTCATTTTTAACTGAGATTTGCATAGTCTCAACTGCATAATTGGCCTTGTTTTAATGCAACACAAAATGACATTGTTTAAACCTTTACAAAGTTTGTTCACTTTAAACATTGCTGCTTTGTGAATAAATTTGATTAAAATTAAGTTTATTTGCCAACATTAATCTAATTTTGATGTGCAGATGAATGCATTATGTGTTCCATTCACCTATCCCATTGCCTTAGCCTGAAAACAATTAAACTAAACCATCAGGGAAAAGGTATATGGAAAAAAAATCTTCAGTTTGGTTGCACATTTGTGAGAGATCTAAGGCTACATCTACACTTTCGCTGTGTGTACAGACACTGCATGCTCAGCTAGCATGGATATAAATAGCAGTGTAGATGGTGAGACGCTGCTTAGGCGAGTAGAATACCCCCAGAGTATGTACCCTACATGGCTCTCTACATTCCCAAGCATTGCCTCCAACACAGGAGCAGTGGCTACACACATAGTTCCTGTATTTGACAGGCCTCTACAAGAGTAGACATAGCTGTAGCTGATACTTGGCTTCATATGGGATATTAATTGAACTTACTACTTTACATTTTTTATACAGTGGATATGCTGTGTATTATGTTTGTTCTGAAGCAGACCTTTTCTGTGCAGCCATAGAGGGTATAATAACTTTATTCTCCTATTTTTGATTCTTGATTTGATAAGCTCTCATTTTGTAAAACCTTCACCAAACCTACTGAGATTGTTCCTGTCCCAAAAAGGTTACAATCTTTTTGTACTTTTCGTACAGTACCTGGTAAAGTGATGACCCGGACCATAACTAGGGCTCATAGGCACTACGGTAATGCAAGTAATAAATAATATTCAGACACCTTCAAATCCCTCAGAAAAATCTCATTTTCTATTGTGAAATCTATGGACAGTGAGAGGAAAGAAAGGCAACACATGCATGCGGGTGTATGTAACAAAGTATGTAACTCTTTGTGGTAGCACCTGTCCTTATCCCTCCCCTCACTGTCTGTTTGCCTTAGTCACTATGCCATGCTGAGCTGAGTTTGTATGGGATCATTTCTTTTTTAGGTTTGCACAGCACCTAGCACAATGGATCCCCAATCCTAACTGGGGGATTGGCAGTAATAGTAATAAACTGCTATTGAGTCAGAGCTTAAGTGCTTTCCTAACCAGAGAGAGGCTAACGTACATGCTTAATTGTTTTCCTGAATAGGCCCTAAATCAGGAGTAACTCTATTAACAATCCACTATCAATGGAGTTACACCATATAAGCAAGCTTGTAACTGAACACATAGACTCTGTTACCATCCTTCATATTGTGGTATTCTACATATTTTACAATCTACTCCAGTTTTCTACTTATTATTATTATTATTATTATTATTTGTATTATTGTAGCACTTAGGATCCCTAGTCATAGTGTCCACAGCTATGCTGGAGAACCCAAAGAAAGGATGTAGCTGAGAAATACACAACTGTAATGTCCTAGTTAGACATGGCTAATGACAATAGGGTTAAACGGCGTTGGCGTCTCTAGTTGAAAATTATACCAATTTATGTGCTGACAGATCTGTTATTCTTGGATCTCAAGAGTCCCCTTTTAGGAGGGAATGGTGGGTATCATTCTAACTCTAATTCAGTAAGTCAGCAGCACAATGTTGTCTGTTTATATTGGAACTTGTCCTGCAGCTGACATTTTGGCAGGCTGGCTGCTGTCACTGAGGAACGTTTACAGATTGCATAAGAGAGTCAGTTTAGAGTGAGCACACTAAAACTTTTAGATTAGTCCAACTATTTTACTATTGAAGAGGTTGAGTTTACTATATGATACCTACTCTAAATACAGCACACTCTAAATCATAAATCTGTAAAAACATGAAGACACAGAGGGGTGAACATAACACTTGATCACATTCAACAGCTGTACTGGGTGTCTACTGTTATTTATTGCATTGTAATATCTTTAATAAATCTGAAATACACCTTTTGGCTACAAACTTAATTTATGTTTCAGATGAACAATCCATAAAACGCAAAGATACATTACAGACATAAATTGAGATTTACATAGCCTTCAACTTTTTATTTTAAATCAGACAATAAATTAGCACAGTTTAAAGCCTATTGTACAGCTTTAGCTATATTTATATTTTATTGCTGATAGATTTCTTGTATATGAAGATCTTATTTAAATATAGAGCTGCATAGAACAATTCTCATTGAATGGGAGCATCAGTATGGTTTGGTAGTTTTAGAGGAGATGGAGCCATGAAAAAACATGGGAAGAGTAGAGGAAAAGTTAGAGTTCATTATGCATGTCACTATAGTAAGTGATATTGAGTTGAATTTGAATTTTATTATATAAGAACAATGTTTATTATATCCTCCTTTTGAGGGAAACCAGACTACTGCTTGTTTGCACCATAATTCTGTCATTTTGATTGTTGTATGATGGCTTTTTTTCCTGCTGGATTTGCTTTCCCATTAAAAAGTAAACAATCTGATTACCAGAAAATAGTGTAAACATTTTGACGTTGGACTGGGAAGCTAAACCCAAATAGATTAGCACATTCAAATGGTTGAATGTGTTAATCTGTTTGGGATAGATTGCTCTGCTCACACAAAAGACCTTCTTAGGGTCACTTTTTGTCTAAGTTTCCTGTTTCATCAATGCTTTTTTTAGAATAAGGCTGTTCTTAAAAAAAGAGTTTCACAGACAGCCTGCCTACCACACATCCAGGTCAGGGATAAGGGCCCCATCATGCTTAGTGCTGTTACAAACACATAAGAAGATGATGGCCCCTGCCCTAAAGAGCTTACAATCTAAGTATGAGATGAAAGACAACCGATGGGTACAGGAAACAGATGGGAGAAGCACAAGGTAGCAACATGATTAACCGAATGATAAGCAGTGGTCATAGTACACCAGCTGCTATTTGCTCTAACTGTACTCGTCTTTTCAGAAGACTTAGTTTTAATGTTTCTCTTGGCTTATTTAATCCATTACTGTAATAACTTGGGGGAGAGATTTCCTTCTCCTGAGGAAGAATGCACAGGAAGGTCCCCTAGGGCAAAGAAAATTCTTTCAAGTTTGCAGCATTATTTAGTCTACTTTTTTCCATTCAGATAATGTGGGTTTGCAGCCACCAACTGGAAAAATCAGGGGTTCACCAGCCAAACCACATATGTTCCTTGAGAGCTATGTGGAACATACCTCTGCACCATATCTTGGGCCTACAGCTCATCCTTGCTCTCTAACAATCTAGTTCCACAAAAATCAAGAGTTTCTGTGCCCACAGCTTCTCCAGGACCCTCCCATAAAAAGGGTTCCACAGATCTGAGAGACTCCCTTCAGTAGTTAATACCTCTGGGTTGTGTAGAGGAACATGGCATGCACAAGGCTCTCCAATGTGTGTTATTTCTGGATGCTTCAGTCACCATGCTCAAGACTTATCATCAACCAAAGATAGCCATTTTATTGGGTCCGATGAAAAAAACTTCTTGGGGATTTAGGGCATTGATCTTTACTAGATTTTGCGTAGCATTACTACAAGAAGAAAGTGAAAGTACATGAGCCACATTCTCAATTCCAGGTCCAGAAGAAGGTTTACATCAAATTCAGACTCCATCTGAACTTCTCTCAATGCTTAGTAGGGTACAACGAACATTTTATTTTCTCTGTTATCTTTTGTAACTAACATAAATGGAAACTATTTGTTTGGTACTATCAATTCTGAGTAACTTGAATTTGCTACAGTATTGAGTACTACAATCAATTATTTGCTTCTACTGAGTTTCTGCGGTTGTTTATGGACCAAATGGAAATTACCAGACTCTCTACTGCTCTATATACTGCTCTTCAGGAATGCCCTTCAAAATAAATCAAGCAACTATTGACAGGTCTAAATGTTTTGCTCCTATTTAATTGGACTGCATTTTTGACAGACTTTACAAAGTCTTTTTCTGGTATCTGAGAGCACTGGATAAAAAAAATTACCTCTAAGGCGCTAGTTCTGAAAGGTAGTTAAGCATATGTCTAATTTTAAGCATGTGGGTAGTACCATTGATTTAGTGGAACTAATTATGTGCTTAAAGTTATGCACATGCTTAAGTAACTTTCTGAACTGAGGCCTACATCTCTCTCCTCTTCCCCATTCATTTCCACATTGAATCATAGAATCATAGAATATTAGGGTTGGAAGAGACTTCAGGAGGTCATCTAGTCCAACCCCCTGCTCAAAGCAGGACCAACCCCAACTAAATCATCTCAGCCAGGACTTTGTCAAGCCAGTCCTTAAAAACCTCTAAGGATGGAGATTCCACCACCTCCCTAGGTAAAGCATTCCAGTGCTTCACCACCATCCTAGTGAAATAGTTTTTTCTAATATCCTACCTAGACCTCCCCCACTGCAACTTGAGATCATTGCTTCTTGTTCTGTCATCTGCCACCACTGAAAACAGCCAAGCTCCATCCTCTTTGGAACCCAACTTCAGGTAGTTGAGGGCTGCTATCAACCTCCACACCCTTCTCTTCTGCAGACTAAATAATACCAGTTCCCGCCGCCTTTCCTCGTAAGCCATGTGCCCCAACACCCTAATCATTTTCATTGCCCTCCGCTGGACTGTCTCCAATTTGTCCACATCCTTTCTGTAGTGGGGGGCCCAAAACTGGATGCAGTACTCAAGATGTGGCCTCACCAGTGGTGAATAGAGGGGAATAATCACTTCCCTCGATCTGCTGGCAGTGCTCCTACTAATGCAGCCCAATATGCTGTTAACCTTCTTGGCAACCAGGGCACTCTGTTGACTCATATCCAGCTTCTCATCTACTATAATCCCCAGGTCCTTTTCTCCAGAACTGCCGCTTAGCCAGCAGGTCCCCAGCCTGTAGCAGTGCATGGGATTCTTCCATCCTAAGTGCAGGACGCTGCACTTATCCTTGTTGAACCTCATCAGATTTCTTTTGGCTCAATCCTCCAATTTGTCTCGGTCACTCTGGACCATATCCCTATCCTCCAGCGTATCTACCTTTCCCCCCAACTTAGTGTCATCTGTGAACTTTCTGAGGGTGCAATCCATCCCATCATCCAGATCATTAATGAAGATGTTGAACAAAACCGGCCCCAGGACTGACCCCTAGGGCACTCCGCTTGATATCGGCTGCCAGCTAGATATTGAGCCATTGATCACTACATTGAGCCCAACGATCTAGCCAGCTTTCTATCCACCTTATAGTCCATTCATCCAATCCATACTTTTTTAACTTGCTGGCAAGAATACTGTGGGAGACCGTATCAAAAGCTTTGTTAAAGGCAAGATATATCATGTACACTGCTTTCCCCATATTCACAGAGCCAGTTATCTCATCAAAGAAGGCAGTCAGGTTGGTCAGGCATGACTTGCCCTGGTGAATCCATGTTAAGTGTTCCTGATCACCTTCCTCTCCTCCAAGTGCTTCAAAATGGATTCCTTGAGGACCCGCTCCATGATTTTTCCAGGGACTAAGGTGAGGCTGACTCATCTGTAGTTCCCCGGATTCTCCTTCCCTTTTTTAAAGATGGGCACTATATTTGCCTTTTCCCAATTATCCAGGACTCCCTCCTCCCCGATTGCCACGAGATAATGGCCAATGGCTCTGAAATCACATCAGCCAACTCCCTCAGCACCCTCAGATGCATTAGATCTGGACCCATGGAGTTATGCCTGTCCAGCTTTTCTAAATAGTCCTTAACCTTTTCTTTCACCACAGAGGACTGCTCATCTCCTCCCTATACTGTGCTGCCCAGTGCAGCAGTCTGGGAGCTGACCTTGTTTGTGAAGACTGAGGCAAAAAAAGCGTTGAGTACTTCAGCTTTTTCCACATCATCTGTCACTAAGTTGCCTCCCCCATTCAGTAAGGGTCTCACACTTTCCCTGACCTCCTTCTTGTTGCTAACATACCTGTAGAAACATACCTTTTTGTTACCCTTCACATCCCTTACTAGCTGCAACTCCAATTGTGTTTTGGCCTTCCTGATTACACCCCTGGATGCTCAAGCAATATTTTTATACTCCTCTCTCGTCATCTGTCCAAGTTTCCACCTCTTGTAAGCTTCCTTTTTGTGTTTAAGTTCACCAAATATTTCTCTGTTAAATCAAGCTAGTCGCTTGCCATATATGATATTCTTTTTGCACATGATTTGTTCCTGTGCCCTCAATAAGGCTTCTTTAAAATACAGCCCACTGTCCTGGACTCCTTTTCCCCCTCATATTAGCCTCCCAGAGGATCCTGCTCATCAGTTCCCTGAGGGAGTCAAAGTCTGCTTTTCTGAAGTCCAGGGTCCGAATTCTGCTTTTGTCAGGATCCTGAACTCAACTATCTCATGGTCACTGCTTCCCAGGTTGCCCTCCACTTCTACTTCCCCTACCAATTCTTCCCTATTTGGGAGCAGCAGGTCAAGAGGAGCACGGCCCCTAGTTGATTCCTCCAGCACTTGCACCAGGAAGTTGTCCCCAACATTCTCCAAAAACTTCCTGGATTGTCTGTGCACTGCTGTATTGCTCTCCCAGCAGATGTCAGGGTGATTGAAGTCCCCCATGAGAACCAGGGCCTGTAATCTGGAAACTTCTGGTAGTTGTCTGAAGAAAGCCTTGTCCACTTCATCCTCCTGGTCTGGTGGTCTACAGCAGATGCCCACCATGAAATCACCCTTGTTGCTCTAGCCTCTAAACTTAATCCAAAGACTCTCAACAGGCTTTTCTCCAGTTTCATACTGGAGCTCTGAGCAATCATACTGCTCTCATACATATAGTTCAACTCCTCCACCTTTTCTCCACTGCCTGTCCTTCCTGAACAGTTTATACCCATCCAAGACAGTGCTCCAGTCATGTCAGTTACCCCACCAAGTCTGTTATTCCAATCATAGTTTCTTGACTGTGCCAGGACTTCCAGTTCTTTTGCTTGTTTCCCAGGCTTCTTGCGTTCGTGTACAGGTACCTAAGATAACTAGCCAATTGCCCTACTTTCTCAGTATGAATCAGGAGGCCTCCCTTGTTGCACCCTCCTCCTTGTGCTTCCTCCCAGTATCCCACATCCCCACTTACCTCCGGGTTTAGGTCACCATCCCCCGGCGAACCTAGTTTAAAGCACTCCTCACCAGGTTAGCAAGCCTGCCTGCAAAGATGTTCTTCCCTCTCTTCATTAGGTGGATCCCATTTCTTCCTAGCAATCCTTCTTCCTGGAACAGCAATTGGTTCTTTGTCCCAGTCTTCCCTGAGATCCTTATCTAATCTCAGTGTTTTTATCCCAGCCAACTGGCTCCCAATCCCAGCCTCCCCTCCCTCTGGTCCCAGTCTCCTTGCCAAACCAGTTCAATTCTCCCCTCCTCCCCAACTCCCAGTCCCAGCTTCCCCTTCCCCGACTCACAGTCCTACTCTCTGTACCCTGACAGATTCTCTCCCTCTCACCCTTCAGGACTCCTTGTCTTTAACTACTCCTTTCACTCCTCCTGGTCTGGCTTTTGTATGCTCTGCATTCAGATCAGACAGTTTCCTCCTCCACAGTGCCCAGGTACCAGCAGAGGGATCATTGAGAACACCGAAGAAACAGGCTCTTTGTTCTCAGTTCCAGTGCCTGGCACCACCCTGACACCAAGCAGCTGGGAGCAGGCGTTACTGGGGAAGTCTTGCTTTGCCCTTGTAGCCCTGGGCTGGAACATGCTCAGTAATTCTGTGGGGGTGGCACCTTCACAGGCTGGTCACATATAGAGGCTGTGAGGGGATGGAGTGTGCTCCCTGAGTACAGAATCTTTGTGGAATTTAGCTGCTATAACCAAATGTCTCTACTGAGCATGTGCAAACTGCGATTTTCTCAAAGGCTTATCACCTGGGGCAGATTTGCATAGGGATAGCAAAAGGCATTTTTCTGACATATAGACCACCCCTCTGCCAAATTTCAAATCCCCGCTACAAAGCATGGGGGTGCTAAAACAGTTGAAAGAAAAGGTCTCCAGAATTTTTTAACATGGGTAAAACAGCATATTTTCCCCTTGACTTGTTCTCCAAAATGGCTGAGCCAATTTGGCTGAACATTTCTCAGAAAAAAATCAGCCTGGCACTTGACATGGGAAATTTCCACCTAAACAGTTAAAGTTCAGTAAAGTTATAAACAACTTAAAACATGGTCTTATAATGGAAAGTGTCAGTGACAACCTTAGTTATTGGAAGAGCTACTAGCCCCACCCATAATAGTCACTTAAGCATGCAAACTTTGCAGATAGTCTTAGAATTGAATATATTCTTGTACCCTTTTGCCCCATATAATAGATGTGCAATTGCTAATACAATACAAGTATCTGTCATCCAAAGGAAACCTGCAAATTTACACTTCTTCAGTGTAGCACATGCTTGGGTGCTGTAAAGTCACTGATACACCTTTTCTGCCTTATGTTTGTTTATTTTAATTTAATATCACTTGTGTTCATTTTTTATATTGTGTATTATTGACAAAAAGAAAAATGGGCCCTGGGTCCCCTTTGATACAGAGTTATATCTTTATAGCTAGCAAACTGTTTACTACACCGTACAGTATGTAGTCTCATGACAGCAATAAAAAGAAAGTATAAAGAACCTTTTCAGGGAGATCTGTGAATCCTAGCAATAGCTCCAACTGGCTTAATGATTGCTTGCTTTGTTTCCTGTTTGTAACCATCTGAAAATCAAAGTAAAATGGGCAGAGATTCAGGGTATGTCTACACTGCAATCAGAGCTGTGATGGCAGCACTTGTAGACAAACCCAAACTAGCTTTAATCTAACTAATACAAGTACCTCTCACAGTGAAGCCGCAGCAGCACAGGCTTCAACTTGGGCTAGCCACCCAAGTAAGTACACAGGGTTTCGGTCAGGCTTGTCTTACCCATGCTGAAGTCCATGCCATGTGTCTTCTCTACTCTTGGTACTCACACTAACTAGATTAAAGCTAACTTGATTATGTCTTCATATGTCTGCACATGCTGCACTCACACCTACGATTGCAGTGCAGACATTCCCTTAGTAAAAGGTACAAGGAGGAAGGAAACTCGTCTTAGAACTTCACCATCTCTGATACGGATGTTTTTTTAATTGCATGTTGGCTTTAATAATTATCTGGAGGCATATCCTGCTGCCAGTTTTTAAACTGAACTCCCCACTGAGATCAGCCTGCTCTTTTTATTCGTCCTCATTTCTTGTGGGTGCTATTTATAACTTATTTTTCACTTTGGGCCCAATCCAAAGTCTTTACTTAGGTAACTCCCATTGACCTCAGTGGGAGTTTTGCATGTATAAGGACTTTGGATTGAACCCATTGCGATTTATGAAAATCGGAAAAAGTTAATGTCCTGAGAAGCTTAAAATTGGATAGGAAAATCCATCTAAAGAAACTACAGAACAACTGTTCATATTTTTATTAGGAAAAATATATTAACATATGGACGTGTACTGCATCCAAGTTTTAAAGGTAAGTGCTCTTGGAATCAGCGTTTTAAGAGGTAGCCCTCTGAAAGAACTTTTTACTGTTTTAACTAAGATTCTATAAATATGGACATAAGGCTATTTTAAGGAGATGCAGCCCAGATCGTGCCTTTTGGAGCTAGACCTATATTTGCAACATCAAAGGCTAGTTTTGTAGTTTAGAAGGGTTTGCTGGGGAAAAAATAGCATTACACTACTTCATTAATTTTTCAGAGATGTTGAAACTCAATTATCTCATGTATTAAAAATGTTGTTGTGCAAAACCACTTATTTCTTAAATGGCAATCAGCAGCTTTTATTCCACATTTGTTTAGTTTTGCAAAAGCTTTTTGGCTTGTCTGAGATGGCCATCATGTCCTCCTCTCTACTTCTCAGCTGGGAGTCTCTTCTGATGCGTAACGTATGTTTGGAAGCTTGTTAAAGATGGTTTTGGCAGTTTTCGCTGCCTTACTTTTGAGTCAGTTTAAATGGGAAATCTTTCCAGTTCTTTTGTGCTAGTTTACTCTTTTCTTATCCAGATTAGCCTGCTGAATTGTAACCTCGTGTTTCCTGTGAATTCTGTACTGTTTCAGATCTTCCTGGCTTCCTGATTCATTAACCATACTTTGGAGATCTTAAGTAGCTGATGGATTCTGTATACTAACTCCCTTGAGATCATTTTCCTTTTCTGTGAGTGAAAGAAGCCTTGCATTTCTTGATATTCTGGAAGTTTGTGCTTGCTTAAGGGGTGATTAAATTCTGTTATATATTGACAGTCAGATTTGGCACAGGCATCTGTGAAACTTTTTCCATATTGCTGTTACATAAGCATCTGCCAAAGAGACAGCAGTACCTTCTTGTAGCGCCATTTAGTGCCCTCTGTCTGTGTGTGTAGATAATATGGAGGATTATTATTATTAGCCCCCACTCTCCTATTAGGTCACTCTTCAGATCTTTCTGAGCAGAGCACTAATGCTGTAAAGTAATGGAAGATTCAGAAGCTTTTTGGTTAACTCATTATGTTATTGCCTGTACCCTTGGAAATGGCTTTTCGCTTCCAGGTTTTGAGCAGGTCCAAAAGCAGAAGTCACGTGAGAAGCTAGTCTCGGTGTATTTCAATATAAGCCTAAACTATAAATTATGGGAAATTTCCCCTGAAAACCTGATTTTATTCACTTTCTGATGTAATTTACAAACCAAGCAGGCTAGATAAGCTTTAGGCAAATATTTGGGGTCAAATTCTCTGCTGGTGTAAATGGAGCCATGGCCATTTATATCAGGAGAGAATTTGACCCTTGAACTCTTGTGTGCTTCTTCCAGTTAAGTCAAACCTTTTGTAGTTCATTCACTACAATTTTCCTTCTAGGATTTTATATAGGAAGTGTCTTTTTTAACGGTTCTGCTGTTGTGTTCATTTGTGGCCACTGTTGTGCAGCAGAGCACAGCAGCATTCTTTTAAGTCAATATTAGCATTTCAGTAAGGATGTACCTACAGTAGAACATGGGCTCAATAGAGAAAGCACACAGATTTACTGAGGTTGGTGTGGAGGGAGAATATTACAAATGATGAGAAGTGGGCTATCCCTTGAGTTAACATGGTGCACAGTCCTACGTTAGCCTGTTGATTTGTCTTATATAATTAATACCTTTCAAAAGATGCTGAAAGCCAAATTCTTCAATTAACTTGGCTCATCACACTGAGAGCTGTACATAGATATGAGGGCAATACTTGATCCTACAATAATAGAACCCGGCTTCTGCAGTCATTACTCAGGCAGAACTCCATCGACATAGGTTGCAGGACTCAGCCCTAAGGGGCCATCATGCTATCTATCTACCTGTCTGTGAGCAAATTAGGATTAAATAGAGCCTGAATCTGCCAAAACTTTGAGTTCCCTACCAGGAAAAAAGAAAACCTGCCTTTCTCCCCTGATGTAGGCTTAAACCCCTCACTGCCATTGATAAGCAGTTTCTTACAGAAGTCACTAGATTGATTTCAGTAGAACTACTCATGTGAGTAACTGTTCACTGTTTTGATTAAAGTGTTCATAGTATGGCCCTTTGAGTTGAGATTGGGTTTTAGATGAGGGTTGAGGGCTAATTTGCAGAAACTCAATTCAGATAAATCTAAGATAATGTTGGTATGTTGGGGGAAGCAACTAGAATGGGGTTCTCAAACTGGGTCACGAGGTTATTATGTGGGGGGGTCACGAACTGTCAGCCTCCACCCCCAAAGCCCGCTTTGCCTCCAGTATTTATAATAGTGTTATAAATTAAAAACACTTTTTTATATTTAAGGGGTATCACACACATAGGCTTGCTGTGTGAAAGGGGTCACCAATACAAAAGTTTGAGAACCACTGAACTCAGAGAACTGGGGAGGATTTATGGCAACATCCTTGTCTGAGAAAGTGAACCCATAGTTCGTAACATAGGTTCACAATTTGGGGATTTATTAGATCCCAAGTTGTTCCTGTTTGCTTAGGTTGTAGCTGTTACTGAAAATATTATATATTGTCTGCGTTTGGCAAGATGAGTGTGATCCTTTCTTTCAGATGTAGGACTTTGCTACAGTGTTCCATGCCTTTCTTCCCTTCAGGTTAGATTACAGTAATGCGCTCTGTATTGGGCTACATCTTGAAAGTATTTGGAAAGTGAAGCTAGTGTAGAATGCAGCTGCCTGTGTATTAAATTGAACTGTTTGCTTTGAAGACGTGACATGAGTGTTCCATGGTCCTCAATGGCTGCCTCTCGGTTTCTGAGTAGAACTAAAGGTATTGGTCTTAGGCTATAAATTCCCAAATAGTTTGTGGCCTGCCTATTTGAGAAACCACACTAGAACTGGAGTCTCTGTCACAAGTGAGAAGAGGTTGCAGCCAGGCCATTGTTTGTGAAGGGTCCTCGGTCTTGCAACTTGCTTCTGCCCTTGAGCCACCAAAGCTCAGATTTGTTAACCTTGCAGACGTTGCAAAATTCATCTTTTTCCCAGGCATTCAGAGATTCAGTTTGAGAGGTGAGGGATATGGGAGGACATAATTAGGATTGGCAATATGATTATAATAATATTGAATTTATTAATATCTAAAAATGGTAGAGGTCTTTTGTGTAGTTTGATTTTTGTATTTTATAGTATGTGTTTTCATTTTTGTGACAGTGCATAGAGCAGTGGAAAATAGAAGAAACTTTAAAAAAAAGGTATTAGACTTAGTTTCTTCCTGATTCACTGCCTCTTTGCATCTTTTCATATCACCAGGTCTAGAGGCTAGGATCCCTCAATGGCATCTGTATTAAGAAGAAAGTTTACATTTGATTACAAATTGCAAATGTATTCTCCAATAGCTTTCTTTCAGTAGGGGAGAGGGATTGAAGCACTGCGGCCTCTAAACTGCTGTTGCTTTCAGTAGAGGGGAGCAGATATTGAGAGAGCAGATGACTGGAGCCATATAGTATTCACATGAAGAGGACAGTAAACAAGCACAGCAGGTGGTTGGTGAAAGAGAAGCTGCTGCTCATAGGAAAAAGAGCACTAGCAAGAGTAGCAGCAGCAACAGGTGTTCCACAAAAACAAGTAGAGGGTGGCATAACTGATTTTAAGAAGACTTGGGGGGTCTCAATAATTAATTCATTCATTGAGGGGTGGAATTGGTTTGGTTTGGGGCAGAAGGGAAGGATTTGGTGAGACCAGAGACATTCCTGTGCAGCATGATGGGAAAGGAGGGAAAGGTTTGAGGATTAGGGTGTGTTCCTGAAAATACTGGGGGGAAAGGGCAGGAAGAGATGGACCTAGTTCCTGGGAGCTGGTTGGAAGAAAGCAAGGCTGAGAGTTCCTGGGGAAGGAAACATGTTCTCTTCAGGGACTGGGAACACAGAGTGTGCTTTCACAAGGGATGGTTTGAGGAAAGAGGTAGAGATGGAATGTTTCTGAATTGCAAAGGCAATAAAATAAAAACAGGAGTTAAAAAATGAAGGCACCACTTCCCTATCTAAACCCAACTGGTACTCTGAAAAGGCTATTGAACCTTAGTTTGGTGTCAGGTACTCAATGTTTTACGTACCCGATGTGGTGTTTCAGGCTCCCAATTCAGTTTCTTAAGAATTTAGAGAGAGGGGGCTGGAGGAGAAAAAGTCCCACCTCTACTGATTGTAGCCCCTTGACAATTTGAAATAATATTTTTGGTCTGTAAGATGAAAAGGTTGGACACTAAAGGTCCATGGCAGAGTGGCCAGAATAACTGAAAACAAGTTTCCTTCCAGGTACTTTATAGCCAGATTGTATATACATTTTGTGGTAAGCTAGATACTTTTGTGAATATAGAAATTGTTCAGGGCAAAATCTTGTGATAAAGACTCACTGTGAAACACAAAGCATTATAATCCAACACTTTGAAATACACTTGCTTGCTGCCAGCTTGCGCATTGATCCATTTTACAGATATCTGGTATTTCACACTTTTCTGTCATACAAGTTCTGGTGTTTTTTCTACCTGTTTATGTGGCAGATATAATCATGACTATGTTAGTGTCTGCCATGTTCCAATCAAAGATCTCTTTAGAGTCCTTTTATAAGTTACTTTTTCCAGAGCATGCACATGATTTGCCTTACTGAAAGAAAAAGAAAGAAAGAAGTGAAATACTGAATTGGAGTAATATCTAACACAAGATCAAAAAAAAAAAGCATCAGTCAGTGCATTTGCTGTTTGGAACTTTTGATTGCTATTTTACCTAACACGTAAAATTGACTTTATTATTACAGGACTGCAATACATTGAGCATTCAAATATATAACTCTGGCGTACAGATAGGAGGATAAATTGAGTTTTTGTGCTGCTGAATGGAATTCTCATTTTGGTTGGACTGAAAATTGTCATAAGGACTTTTTACCTATACATTTCTGCCAAGTGAGCACAGGAAGTGGCTTTGGCATTGGTATCTAAAGAAGTAATTTCATCTTCTGGAATCTGATTCTTGCAAATGTGTATTGTAGGAAAGAAAACAGTAAAGGGGATGTTAAAGGGGGGAGAGAGGAAGAATCATGCGCAAAAAGTGCATGAAAACAGTTTGACACCAACTTAATCTATTTCCTAAGACTTAATCAAGATAACATAATATTGTTCATTTTTCTAGTTTGTAGATTCCTCAAAAAAAAACAAACACCCCACAACAAAAAACCTTTTGAGAATACTTGGTGCTTGCCCGTTGCCATTATTGTCTTAACCAGGTTCCATCTTAAAATTTGTTAGATAATGTATGGAGATTTTGAGGCTGGAAAAGAGAAAAGTTTGTTTATTGGTATGGCAACCAGTAAGCAATATATTTATTACCAAAATTGTGGATACAAGGGGTCAACCTGTATGACTACATAGGTTGTACAGGCCTATGACTTGGGCCTTACACTCTTTTTTATTTACAGATAAGAGACAAGGAAAATGGAAAGAGAATAAATAGCATCAGCAATAATTTTGATTCAGCAGGGACAAACAGTAATTTTTTGCTTTAAATGCCTTTTAATAATACTATCAGAATTTCATCAGGCTTTTTAAATAATTTAAATTAAAAGGATCCCACAACCTCTAGAATAAGATGTCGTTGTTGTTGTTGTTGTTGTTCCTTTACAATGAAGCTTTTTCCAGTCTAACATCTTGTTTTCAAATCAGTTGTTGGTTTGTTGTTTGTTTGTTTCTTTCTTTTTCTTCTTCACTTTCTCGCTCCCCACCCCCTTTTAAGGCTAATATCCTGGATATTACAATAACATCCTCTGAAACTTTCCTTACAGTGCTGGGTAATTGCCTATAATATCATCAGAGCCTTTATGTGCTTGTGCCCTTAATCTTAAGGTCAAATCCTAAATCTTTATCAGATGCCTGAAATGTGCTGGTTGGAAAGCTGTTTTACATCAGTTGACTTTAAAGGGTTATTGCAAGTGAAAGCCTGTTTTAAAAATGCTAGAAGAGAAAAACTGGGATTGAACAAAGAACTAACCCCATGAAATGAGCCACAGTGTGGCACATCAGGTGGAAAAAATTGAAAAAGTACTGTTTCCTTATAAATTTGTCTGCAGAAACCAGAAGTTTTAGAGAAGAAAGTAAATGCTTTTGAATGCAGAAAAAGTCTTGTATGTAAAAATGAAATAAAGTTCACAGGTAATGGACAAATGAAAAAATGAATTCTGGTGCTACCTGATGAGAAGTCACTGTTACTGAAAGAATAGAACATTACCAAATTGTTTAGTCTGAGTATTTATAGTTTTCTCTCGAATCTTTTTCAGGACATTTAAACTCTGTCTTGCTTTTAATAGTTGTACTGTAGACAAGAAAAAATATCTTGGAAACAGGGATTCTTCTAAGCAATAATTAAGGCAAGAATAAACACAGGCAATCATTTTATGCACCTCTCCCAGTTGGCAAAGACTCTCCATATTAAGTCACAAACAGCTGCTGCTATGCTATCAGTCTGCTGTTAGGTGAAGGTCTCATCTTCTGTCTTTTGCCTCTTTGTTTGCTGTTTCTTCTCTACACCAGCTATGAATTTGTTTTTGTGCTTCACTTTTCATCCTCCAGTGTTCAGTGAAGACTTTATTTGCTTTCTTTTTGGTGACCTGTTTTGAGTTTTGTCATTTCTTTTTGGAGGACCTCAATACTGGTGTCTAGTTTGGTGTCAGATCTTCTGACTTTTAAAAAATATTGTGACATACCGTTGTGCCAGAACTTTTGCCACAGACAAAACTTCCTCTCAGTGGGAATCCTTGGGGCATGAGAACTGCACACTGACTGAGGCTAGAACTCCTTTATGGGTTTGACCTCTAGCAGCCAAGCGCCTGCTGAACACCACAACCACCACTGCATTGCAGGTGCTCAACTTCTCTTAGCACTTGTCCCATGATGATTTTGATTGGTTATGAGTTTTTACTGAATATTTATAATATAGTGTCCCTGAATTATGACATTAGTGGAAGGATGCACTAACTCGTTAGAAATTGCTTTTTGTTATGTTTGTCATATTCCCTCTTTGATTTCCACTATTGTTCCCTATTGTCACTCCGTGATTTCCACTCTTTTCACTCTGATGCTAGTCTAAATTATTCCTAAAATAATTGCCCTTTGCTTTGAAGATTCAAAGTACTTTCCCACATGAAATAACCCCCACAATACCTGAACTGCATTGTATTCAGGAGGCAGTCTGGTCCAATGGATTCAAGTTGCCTGGGTTTTATCCCTCTGTCTGCCATTTACTCACTATGTGAACTTGTGCAAGTCCCCTCACCTTTCTGCACCAGTTTACCCATCTGTAAAATAAATAAATTAGAGTATTCAGTCTTTCTAAAGCACTTTGTGATTTGGTGTTCACACCATGAGTCAGTGGCAGAGCCCGGAATAGAATCTAGAAGGTCTTGGCTGTCATTCCCAGCCCTAACCACTAGACATTATTCTTCTTGCTTTCATTTACCTTTGCCAGTGTTTAATATGTCCCTGTTGTTGGTGGACCCTGGTTGAAAAGCTGTGTGTTATTCTAACTGGTTGAAATTCAGTATTGTGGTGAGTGGACTGCTTTGGTCCTTGATCAAAACCTCATAGTCCAGAAAGAGAAATATGTTGATTGTTTATTTTTGGTTCCAGAAGCAAGCCGGGAACAATAAACTTTATAGGCCACTTGTAGAAACAGGGATGTCAGGTAGGCAAAGCAAGACAGCAATAAGCTGAGTGTGAGCATGATTCTGTTTTTCTGGTGTACCTTTTTGCCTGCAGTATCTGCCCAAGTTGTTTGAGGCTTTGGTTTTTCATTTCAGATGAACTTCAGCCAGGCTATCTAGAAAGAACAAAAAACAAGCCACCAAACAAAAAGAGGCACAACGGCCTCATCAGGCCATCAAATGATTTTTATGCTCATAAGTAGGCAGATTTGGGGTGGATGCTGTAGAGCTTGGTATGGTCTCCACAGCTTGCCTATCCCCTGGAGGCCAGGCTAGTTATTCTGGGGAGAAACCATTCTGAATACTGAAACGTATGAGGAAATGTCTTTAAAGAAGGCTTTTCCAGGAATAAAATCTTCAGAGACATTGCTAATCAAAATTAACTCTAAGTACAAAGTGTCACAATTGAAAAACAGAAGTGGAATGTCTCAAGTTCATATTGGGAGTGCTAATAAGTCTTTACATATGGAAATACTGGGAAACAATGTCGGAGCTGGGGTTTTCCATACAGATATCCTTTTGTTTCCAAGCAGACTTACTTAATTAATTAGATCCTGGTACAAAAGTGCTCATAGCTGTAGGACACAGCACAGTACATTGCATGTGGAAATAGGATTGTATGACAAGCAATTTCCAGAATGTGTCATCCAGTTTTGATCTTACGAAAAACAAACAGAATTTAAAACCATCAAACAAAACAGAGTGTCTTGGGTGTTCAGGAAGAGTTATGCTATTTTTAACGGTGATATTCAGTTATTGCTTAGAAAGTTAATTCTGACACTCACTTGCAGAGGAGAAAACACTCCTAATTCAGTGTCCTGACATAGACAAAAAGCCACAAAGACTATAGATATGAATATCATCCTCTGATCTTTGCTGGACATTTCTTATATAATTTAGTTAAACTGGGATCAAGTTTTGACTAAAAAGGAATTGAGGAAACTGAGCTTTTTTCCTGGGACACTGTGTCCATATATCATCTGATTTAACTCAAATAACTCAGCTGAGGTGATGAAAGCTAATCTTGTTAAGAGCAGAATTCCCTGATATTGGTGCAGCAACTAGGGACCAGTGCTAAAAAACCCGCAAAGATATGCTAATATTTTATTAGGCAACAAACATCCTTCATGTTTTGATGAACAAATGGATGCTGCCAAGCCCCAGACTTTATTTTACCACATTGTGGGTATATCAGATTGCTTACTGGCTCTATTTTGTGGGGGAAGGGTGCTACACATGAAAAAGCAGAGTGATTATTTTGCTGTGTGTGGATATTTATCATTATGGCAGCAAGACACAGTGTTAATGGGAAAGACTTCACAAGCCCATAACTACAGGATAGAAGATGCTTCCTACCACTAATATCAATTTAAACTGGAAACCTTATCACAAAGTTGAATTAATTTTACCCTGCCATCATTTCATGGATTAACCTCAGTGGTAACATGAGCATTTTTATTTGGAAATGACATTTATAGACCCCAAAATATGATTATCTTTAGTATTAGCTCTGAGCACATAATCTGAAAATGTTCATGCCCAAATAAGAGAGATTTCAGTCTTTAAATACCACAGACCTTTTTGTCAATTCAGCAGCATCTCTGAAAAAATGTTAGCCAGCTCTGTCACTTCATTGAGTCTTGGATGGGACAGGACTAGCAGAAGGTCTTTGAAACACTAAACATGGCTTTAGTGGTGCATAGCCCTTGTCGTGGCCCACTGGACAGGGATGAATTTTACCCTTAGAGCATAGAAGCTCTACTGGGAGTATTTTTCCCAGTAGTGTAGAATGCTTATGTTGTTTGCTTTCAAAACCTTTTGTAATTCAAAACATAGTTTATCCATCCCCCTTCTCTCCCCCTCCCCCCCTCCGAAGTTTGCATCTATTCTATAATAAGATGCAGATGGAAAAAATCATATTTCATCCAGTTGTTCAGCAGCAGTAATAATTAATATAATGTAGGATATATGTTCGTTGCTGGCCTCAGACCTCTGTGGCATGGACCAGTAGAGTTGAAGGATGTTGCAGAGCTGAGGCACTTGGCCTGAAGATGAGAGGGAGATGATTTTTTAATATATATGTTCCTTCTTATGATTAATTCATGGAGCAGTGCAGTAGTTAGCCATGGAAAATGCTGCTCAGTCATTATCCTAGAATGGATGATGGGAATCCTAGCAGTGGTTGTACAAGGGGAAACGAGTTTCTGGGAGTTCCCATTACAAGGTGTGGAATCTTCAGAACCTAGTTACACAGAGTGACTGATGTTGCATTGTGTAGCAAGGAGAGCCTCATTTTTGACTTCTTAGAGAGGGATCTAAAAATTTACATCAGGAGGGAGAAGAAGTCATTATTTTGACCCTTATCATGTGCAGGCCTTCTCAGAGGTCCAGAGAGGCCTAGGCCACTTCCAGCTTTTGAGGCCCCTAGCCATAATAAAAATAAAAAATGACGACACATGAAAACAAAATAAGGCACCAAAAAAAGAGTGAGACATAATTTGAATATTTTTTATTTAACAAATGCTTTTCTAGCCTTTTTCTGTGCAAATACACTAATTATTGAGGAAAAATCTAGCTTTTGTGCAATGTCACAATTGATATTGAGCATGGCAAGCCCATTCAAACGCTCTTGTTCCATAGTTGAATGGTGATAGTTCTTTACCTGATTCAACACGTGAAGGTGCATTCACCTGAAGCCACTGAAGAAGGCAAACTGACAAAAATACGCAATGCAATTGTGATATTAGGAAACACCCCAGAGAGTCCAAGTTCAAGTATTTGTTGAAGCAATCTCTTTGGCTTGCAATCCAAGTTAAAGTTCGTGGAATATATTTGTTTGAGGAAGATGACCTCGTCACTGAGATCTTTTGAGGGTTCTTTGTTGTACTGTTGCTGAAATTGTTCAGCTGCAGAAAGTAGATCTTCATTACTCAGTCTGTTGAACTGCCAAAGAAACCCAAAAAGGGTACAAATTAGTTGCAGTGACTCAGATCGACCTGTAAGACTTGATTGAATAGAGTCAATGATGACAAGGAAGACATTGACCCTATAATGCTGCTCGGCATCGGATTCAGTAGGTAAATTGCGATTGGTGGAGAACTCAGATGAAATGCCAATATTCTGTGCTACTAATTTGGACTTATTCAGGATCTCATCCCATTGTTCATGAATCTGTTGAATGTAATTGATAAGATTTTCAATGTTATCCCTCTCAACATCAAGTGTAGCATTGCGTGCTTCAATTACCAGATTAGTAGCTTCATCCACAAAGATGACATCAGAATGCATTCAAATTTGGACATGTGCTTCTGAATAGACTGAAGTTCAGTTCAAGTCTGTGCAGTGAGATTGAGAGATTCCAGCTCATTTAAAGCCTTTTTCACTCAATTCAAATGCTGCGCAACTGGTTGAACACCATCAATCTGTACAGACCATCTAGTTTTGGACATCCTATGCAGTGAAACAGGAAGATATTGCTTCAGAATTTCCCATCTTTTTGGACTGCTACTGAAGAGATTGTACATTTGCTGAACAGATCCAAAGTAAGTAATTGCCTCCTTGCATGATTCTGCACAGTCAACACCTACAAGGTTTAGTGTGTGGTTTCCACAGCTGGAGAAAATACAGTTTGAAATATGCTCAAGCAGAACTGCATGTATACCTTTGTACTTCCCAGCCATATTAGATCCATTGTCATAGGCTTGATCAATGCAGACTTGAATATCTAACTTAAAACCTTCTAGAATTGCTAGTACTCGAGCAGCAATTTCTTTTCCAGTTTTTCTTGTGAAATGATCAAACAAAATAAACCTTTCTTCAGTTGAAATTTTTGAGCTGCCTAGAATCTTAACATATCGAATAACCATAATAGTCTGTTCCTTGTGAGAACAATCTGGAGTGTCATCAATAATGATTGAAAAATACTTGGCATTTCGAATCTCATCAAGAATTGTTTGTTTGAATGACCCACATAGCTCGATAAACTTGTTTTGTATCCGTGTGGAGAGATAATGGACTTGCATGTGCTTTTCACTCTCTTGTGATTCTTGAACATGTTTATCATGCTCTGATAAAAGTGGATCATATTTGCTGAGGAACTCAACTATGTCTAGAAAGTTTCTATTTGCATGATCACCAATACGTTGACTGGACCAAAGAAAGCCAATCCCCACTCAGAAAGAAAAAGGATGACATTCAGGATGTACTCAAGAAGTTTCTTCCGGTTATTAGTTTCTGTAGAGAGTTCAGTCAAGAGTAAATTCTCAACTGAACTTTTAGCTGATGCTGCCCTACTGGCTGATTTCCATGCAACATAGATTTCTTTGTGTGAGATTGAACTCTCATGTGATGGTATTCGGACTTTCAACTTCCTCCAACCTCTGTGGATGCTCCATCCTGATTGATCAGAGAGTACTGATGCATTTGCAGCACTTTTGTTCAATATGAAGCAGGGTACACAGTACAGAGGTTGTTTTTCCGTGCTCCAGCATAACTAGTCTCTTATTGGCACTGAAATATCACCTGTTGCAGTTGCGGAGTTTTCATTATCTAGAGCATTGTTTGTTGGGTAAGGTGTGTTTTCCAGTGGTTTGAGAAATGAAGTTATTGGCTTTGAGCTCTTAGCTGCTGCTTCACTCAGTTGTTTTTGCCATCTCTTGCTTGCCCCACTTTCAAATCTCCTCTTCATAGTGATGTATCTGCTCAATATGTAACCTATCCACACTTGAAATATTCTGTTGCAAATAAGTACCTTATCTACCCTTGAAATCTTCTACTATAAACATGTACACAAATGCTGAATGGTAACCAAATGCTGAAAAGACTTAAAACAAAGGAATACTAATTAAGAACACAAAATGAAACAGTCAGACAGGTTATTATCCTTATCACTGAATCAAAACTCAAGCATGCAAGGTATAATATAACAGGCTGAGCTGAAGACAAAGGGATGACATATATATAATAAACACAGACACAGATACAGACAGAGGGATAAAGTCCAAAAATTTCAAACGTGTGTCCTCATGAAACTCACTGTACAAGATTGTCCTCACAAATTTTCACCTTGAATCTGGGCCTATAGACTACAAAAATCTATGGTGATGGCCAAGCTACCAAGCTAGGGCACAACCAACCAACCAGTCACCTCTTTTAGCTACTATATGAAGATAATAATGAGGAATTCTCACACATAAATAATTCCTTAGTCAACTAGATGTAAAACTATAAAGACATTAAATTGTAACAATTCTCTACCTTTCAACACGCATTTGATCCAGCACCAGCCACTAGTAGTGGTTTGTCTATATAATCAGCTGATCTGAGAGGACACGTTCATCATGGTCTAATTTTGTGCCATCAGAACCGATATATTTTTATTAATATTTATGAACATTTTTAACTTTTATATGACAAAATCTGTATCAGTTAACATAAAAAATTGTCTTTTACCAAATCACATCTCTTATTCGCTTAAATTTGCAGCTCTAAGCTGAGAGTGCATCACATTTTGGTCTGATAGGGATGCACATAAAAACAAGTTGCGAAACTTACCAAATGCCAAAAAATTAACAAGTGTCTAAATTTGAGTCCCCCTTTGAGCTTGAGGCCTCTGATTGGCCCTGATCATGTGTTCATTTAAGAGAATGCTTGCACACTAATATTTATAAATAAAGGATTCTATTTCAGTTTTCCATTCTGTTTTTTAGACTCTCCAGATGAAATCCTGGCCCTATTGAAATCAAAGAGTTTTGCCATTATTTTCAGTCTGGTCAGCTTTTCACCCTCATTTCTCAGTTCTACATGTTGAGGTGACTCTGTGCTAGAATTGGACACAGTTAAAATGTAAAATGAAACAAGCATCTTCGAGATCATATTGAGCCTTTTTAAAATGGCAGTCCCCCTCTCACTGCTGTTTTATATCAATAGACACTTGGAAATTCACAGCAATGAAATGTCATGAAAAATGATATATAGAAATTGCACTGAGTTTAAATTAAGATCACATTTCCAAACTCATTGACAGTGCATGTTGGGGATATTAAGATCCCTGAACTGGATTAAAGGTCCCATTTTAAGCTTCAGAGGATTTGAAATACTGGTTTAAAATATGGATTAATTGCTATAGTCCTGTTAGTTGGGTTTTTTCCCAAATATTTCTAGGTCCTCTGTGATGAGTGCTTTTGCCCAAGAGGAATAAACTGGGACAGTTAATGGAATACCAGGAATATTTGTGGACGTTCATGACATTTCACAAAAGCTTCGATTGTTTCATTTGAACAGTCTAAACCAAGGATGTTACATGAGCACAAACTCTTTTTATTATTTTTAGTCTCAAGATGAGCAAGAAGACTTCTTGCTTGTGTCCGTTTTACATGATTTAATTCACACAGAGTGAAATTCCCCCCCTATGCAGAGGGCAAACACCAGGCCTACACATCAGCTAAATCCCACATAAAGCTATATAGGTCTTAAACAGGATTTAATTGGTGCACAGGATTGTATGGACACTCTGCACAGGATTGAGTTTCACACATATTGAAGCAGCAAAGAACCAGACTAACACGGCTACCCCTCTGATACTTGACACATATTGAATATTACCTTTCCCCAGCCATGCATCCACACAGCCTAGTTATCTGAAAGTAGTTCAGCACTTGATCTACACTGGTGACATTCCATACAGAAAATTTTCAACTGCAGTTTTGCTTTAGATTTGTGAAGGTGGTTTTTTGTTTGTTTGTCTGTTTGCTGGTTTTTTGTTTGTTTTGTTTTTTGGTTATTGTTTAGTCTTTGTTGATTGAATTTGCAATGGCAAAATACAACAGTACCAAGCAGAAGCACCAAAGAGGTGAATCAGTTGATAATTCAGCTGCAGATAGAACTAAGCCAATAGAAGTTCTTCTAACATATAAGGAATTGTGAAGCATGTAAGTGGGTATCCTGTAGTTTCCATTCCTTTCTTAGGTTTCAGAGTAGCAGCCGTGTTAGTCTGTATCCGCAAAAAGAACAGGAGTACTTGTAGCACCTTAGACACTAACAAATTTATTTGAGCATAAGCTTTCGTGGGCTACAGTCCACTTAATCGGATGCATAGACTGGAACATATAGTAAGGAGATATACATACACATACAGAGAACATGGGAATTGCCCTACCAACTCTAAGAGGCAATTAATTAAGATGAGCAATTAGCAGGAAAAAAAAAGTTTGTCATGATAATCAAGATGACCCATTTCAGACAGTTTGACAAGAAAGTGTGAGGATACTTAACATGGGGAAATAGATTCAATGTGTGTAATGGCTCAGCCATTCCCAGTCTCTATTCAAGCCTAAATTGATGGTATCTAGTTTGCATATTAATTCAAGTTCAGCAGTTTCTTGTTGGAGTCTGTTTTTGAAGCTTTTCTGTTGCAAAATCGCCACTGTTAAGTCTGTTACTGAGTGACCAGAGAGGTTGAAGTGTTCTTCTACTGGTTTTTGAATGTTATGATTCCTGATGTCAGATTTGTGTCCATTTATTCTTTTGCATAGAGACGGTCCAGTTTGGCCAATGTACATGGCAGAGGGGCATTGCTGGCACATGATGGCATATATCACATTGGTAGATGTGCAGGTGAACGAGCCCCTGATGGTGTGGCTGATGTGATTAGGTCCTATGATGATGTAACTTGAATAGATATGTGGACAGAGTTGACATCGGGCTTTGTTGCAAGGATAGGTTCCTGGGTTAGTGTTTTTGTTGTGTGGTGTGTGGTTGCTGGTGAGTATTTGCTTCAGGTTGGGAGGCTATCTGTAAGCGAGGACAGGTCTGTCTCCCAAGATCTGTGAGAGTGAGGGATCATCTTTCAGGATAGGTTGCAGGTCTTTGACAATGTGCTGGAGAGGTTTTAGTTGGGGGCTGAAGATGACAGCTAGTGGCGTTCTGTTATGTTCTTTGTTGGGCCTGTCCTGTAGTGGGTGACTTCTGGGTACTCTTCTGGCTCTGTCAATCTGTTTTTTCACTTCAGCACGTGGGTATTGTAGTTTTAAGAATGCTTGATAGAGATCTTGTAGGTGCTTGTCTCTGCCTGAGGGATTGGAGCAAATGCGGTTGTATCTTAGAGCTTGGCTGTAGACAATGGATCGTATGGTGTGTCCTGGATGGAAGCTGGAGGCATGTAGGTAAGTATAGCGGTCAGTAGGTTTCTGGTATAGGGGGGTATTTATGTGACCATCACTTATTAGCACAGTAGTGTCCAGGAAATGGACCTCTTGTATGGATTGGTCTAGGCTGAGGTTGATGGTGGGATGGAAATTGTTGAAATCATGGTGGAATTCTTCAAGGGCTTCGTTTCCATGGGTCCAGATGATGAAGATGCCATCAATGTAGCGCAAGTAGAGTAGGATCGTTAGGGGATGAGAGCTAAGGGAAGCATTGTTATAAGTCAGCCATAAAAAATTTGGCATACTGTGGGGCCATGCGGGTATCCATAGCAGTGCTGCTGACTTGAAGGTATATATTGTCCCCAAATGTGAAATAGTTGTGGGTGAGGACAAAGTCACAAAGTTCAGCCACCAAGTTAGCCGTGATATTATCGGGGATACTGTTTCTGATAGCTTGTAGTCTGTCTTTGTGTGGAATATTGGTGTAGAGGGCTTCTACATATATAGTGGCCAGAATAGTGTCTTCTGGAAGATCACCAATGGATTGTCATTTCCTCAGGAAGTCAGTGGTGTCTCAAAGATAGCTGGGAGTGCTGGTAGTGTAGGGCCTGAGGAGAGAGTCCACATAACCAGACAATCCTGCTGTTAGGGTGCCAATGCCTGAGATGATGGGGCATCCAGGATTTCCAGGTTTATGGATCTTGGGTAGCAAATAGAATACCCTTGGTCGGGGTTCTAGACATGTGTCTGTAGAGATCTGTTCCTGTGTTTTTTCAGGGAGTTTCTTGAGCAGGTGGTGTAGTTTCTTTTGGTAATCCTCAGTGGGATCAGAGGATAATGGCCTGTAGAATGTGGAGTTAGAGAGCTGCCTAGCAGCCTCTTGTTCATATTCCAACTTATTCATGATGACAACAGCACCTTATTTGTCAGCATTTCTTACTGATTCATAATATCACCAGAAAAGAAAGAGCACCTGTGTAGGGCCTTAGATGCCTTTGACACATCTTTGAATATAGACTTATAAAACAATAAAATCAGCAGCATCCCCTCATTCTATACCCAGGAAATATCAACTGAAACCACCACCCCCCTCAGAACACAGCCAAATAATAGCCTAACCTAACCTACCCCGCCCAGAAATAGCTGTGCATATGTCACCCTTTCATCCCCAAAATTTATGGAGCATGTTTGGAAGGTCAACTGATTCAAGCAATTTTGGCCCTAGAAAAGAGTGAATTCCAAAGTCAAGGGCCCCTTTTGATATGCATCCTGATAGCAGCCCCCTTTCCTTTAAACTGGCTCCAGCTTGAATAGTTCTGCTGCCCCCAAGTGGAGTAGTGGAGCACTGTGAGATAGATGGGATCTCTTACTGAGGCAGGCCTTTTAGGCCATTGCATGAGAAAGTTTATTAAAATATTGGAACAGAAAAATATTTTAATTGGAAAAGTTTGATTTTTGTTGTGAGCCAGTATCCGAAATCAGCATACGTGGCCATTTATCTGCATAGTCTGATGGATACGTAGAGTCTGACAATACATTCTAGTACCTTTTGTCACATGATGTATTTGTAAGCTTGAGGGATTCTGAATGAACTATTATATAAGAAAAGTTAAGGCTCCTTGAGCTGGTGCCATGTTGGAAGCGTGGGAGATGAAGCATACTCTTCATGTTAGGGCCCCTGCAATCACTATGCTAGCAGCAGCCAGGGGTAGGCATGATGCTGTCAGGAGCAGAATTGGTCAGGAATTTTTTAACAAAATTGTACCAATTTGTTGAAACTGAAACTTTTTAAGGGAATATATGGCTTTCAATGCAACTGTTGTAGGAAAGTTTCTCAGCTCCATGATGGAATTTCTGGTCAGAGAGAGAGACCCAACCCAGAATGGGCAGTTAGGCAGGCTACTCACTTGGAATGTGGGCAATGCAAGTTCAAGTCCCTGACCTAGCTGATTTGGAGCAGGGATTTAAACCTGAGTCCCAGGTGAGACACCTGACCACGATGCTATTGACTCTTCCAGAGGGTTTTTTGCCCTTTCTTCCATTGTAGCTGTTCCACTTGGTATAAATAATAAAATGTTGATGGACCAGAGAGACTGGTGCTATGATCCAGTGGGTAGGGCACTCACCAAAGCTGTGGGAGATCCAAGGATGTGTTTTCCACATTACAGATGTGTGCCCTAACCGCTGGGCTGCAGCTACTTTGGCCTGGGTCTGTTCGTTCGTTCTTTCTTTCTTTCTTTCTTTCTTTCTTTCCGGCACAACTCTGCATCTGCTGGTTTGTTAACAGGGTGAACAGCTGGGGTTAGTGCCTGCTACACCTGACCATGCCCCCTCTGGGGCCTAGAACAGTGCAGAAAATGCTTCCCCGCCTCCCTGCTTGTGGTGCTTTGAAGCTTTCTATCAGTGGAGGAAAAGGGATTCCTTGCATCTTCTCCCTCCTCTACAGCTTGATCTTGCATCAAGCCCCTAATGCCTTTGTTCAGGGAGCCATAATTTTGCCATAGTATTTCTTTAGCCCTAAAATCTTTCATTTTCCTTCCCACTTAAATGTTCATAGTTTAGTATGTTGCATTTAGGGATGTGCTTCTATCTTTGAAATATTAATCAACAAAACAGAGCCAAGTACGGCTCTGTTCTTGAGCTCTCGTGTTTGAATTGATGTCTGAATAAAGGGAAGGGCACAGTGCCACTTCGGGAGAAACCCCAGGATGGAACTGTCACTCAGATTGTTCCAGTTTGCTCCTTGCTCCCCTTCTGCTCCTAGGGGGAAGTAACTGACTGCAGCTGAAAAGGCTAAAATCTACTTCCCCCTCATACTGGCCCAACTGTGTCCAGCATATTGGGGAGTGGGAGGGAATATGGAGCCTTTGATCTGCCCACTCCATGCCCCCTCCGCCTTCTTCCTCTAAGTTATGTATGTCCAGGACTTTTTGTTTTAAAACTATTTTTAAAACGAAGACAATAAAAATGTATTAACTCGGTGACAAACTATAAATGCAAAGATTAGACAAAGTTTAGTGGTAAGCATTATAAACAGCTAAAGTAGGCCTTTAACATCTACCAAGATCTTTCTGAACCAAACACTGTTGCACCTTCACGTTTTGGGGATAGTTTTTTATGCATTGTATCTACAAGAGAAATGCAGTTTGGAAGAGGTTCAAGTAAAATGATTGATCTGTACAGCTGTCTAGCTATCTTGGGTACTTTTATGTCCCCCATCATCATACCATCTGAGCATCTCACAACATTCAGTGTATTGATCTTCACAAAACTCCTAGAGGTAGGGAAGTGCTATTACCTTATGTTACATTTTTACATATGAGGCATAGAAAGACTAACTTAGTTGCCCAAGATCACACAGGAAGTCTGTGGCAGAGCAGAGCCAGGCTACTGCACTAACCATTGGGCCCTATTTTCTCTCCTCCACTAGAGTAACTATATCCTTTGGCAATGCTTTGGATCATAGAGAGAGGCAAACTTTCACTTTCATATCTCAGGTCAGAGTACTGTGACTACTAAAGACTAAAACAAAACCATAGTGTGGAAAAAAATTGTGCACAAAGCAGCTTTAAATTCTGTGGGATGCATTTCTTCTCCATAATGGATTTTCACTGATCTCCTGTTTCCCAAGTCAGCATCTCAAATGTAAATAATTTGTAGTAATCAAAAAGGGATCCACATAAGGAGTTAAATTTTGTTCTAAACTAAGGAACAGTTGAAAATCATGTCTGAAAGCCTTAAGTTATTGTACAGTTTATATATACTATAACACATTAGCTAATCTGAAGCAGATAGGAGACTTCTTGGGGTCATTTTTTCCAAGTGATGGCTCAGAGTTACATATGCACACAAATCCCATTATCTCTCAGATGAAGTACAGCCAAAGTAAATGTGTTTTAAATTCATACTGGAAATGCAGATGCTCTAAAATTGTCTGATAGACAATCTCTTTAATAGATGTAACGAATATTTTATTTTCCCATTACCACTATATAAAAAAGCACTTTATGCTTGCTTTCCTCAACAAAAATCCTACTAAGTTTTATTAAACTTCCAGGATAACACAGGACCAAGAGAAAGCTGAATATTTATCCTTGATTGTATCTAGGCTATACTCCAAGTTTGAAGAGTTCCCAAAATAGACAGGAAAGCTACTAGTCCTTTAAGGAGTGTGGTGACTTTAAGACTCCCCCTTTAAGGCATCCTATTAATACTAACAATACTTTGCACTTATATCATTTGTTAGATCCAAACAACTGACAAGTGAATTATTATTCCTTTTTTACAGATGTAGAAACTAAAGCATAGAAAGATTAAACTACTTGCCATGGGTTACACAATGAATCAATAGTAGAACTCGGGTCTCTGGACTCTCGGTCCCCTGCTCTAAGAAACGCTGGCATCACACTGGTTACAGTCATACATCTATCTGTGTGACTCCAAAAATCTTGAGTAAGACTTGCAAGCATGTATCTTAGGGAGAATACACCCAAAATAATATCTGCCATAAACATGGTCTTTTTCATTGCGTTGGGGGGTGTTGGTTTCAGTGGAACCCATTTCATAAGTCTCGGTGCTGCATTCTGAAGTTCCATAGAGTGTATGGGACATGACAAGTAAGGCCCGGATTCTGTATCAGATTTGCTACTATGGACCCCCATGCACATGGGGAGACCCATTGAAGGCAGATCTGATTGCAGGATCAGTTCCTAGATTGCTAAACAATTTTTGTAAAGAACTTTTTTCCCTAATCCAAATTAGGAAGTTGTTTTACCTGTTTGAAAGATAATCACATTCGTTTATCATTTATCAAACTGCTACTTTATATGTATTAATTTACATAGTTCATTACTGCAGTGCAACACTCTGAAGACACAAAACACATGGTAGATGATAAGTTAAATGAAAATGTTTACTTAATGCAAAATAATGCTTTCAGTCCAGGGGTGGGGAAAAGGTCTTAAAATAATAAAAAAGAAAGGGAAAAACGACTTCATTCTCTCCTTCCCAAAGAACAATGAAGCAACTGTGAATAGGAATAATTTGCAACTTCCTTTAAGTCACAGTTTTCAGATGCACCCCAAAGGTCTACAAATTACTGAAAGCTATGCAAGACATTTGACCAGCCATTTTGTGTTTTGTTGATCACAAGGGTTGTTACTATTTAAAACACTTTACATTTTGATCAATCAGAAATTATTGCCATGGAGTTGGAACTTCTTATGCTAGAAAGAAGGGTTACTCATGGTCGTGACTCAAAGCCAAGTACCTGAATTGAACCTTCTATAGCATCTTCAGTATGTTCAAATTAAAATTAATTTTTAGCTGCAGAATTCTATAGATCTGAAGATTTTATTTGTATAATATAAAAGTACAGTGTTTTGATGTGTTTTGTAATCCCATATTTAAAATGTAATATGTAGATACCATTTTTTCTTGGCTGTAAGTAGGATTGGATTACATTTTTATCCATATGTTCTGGAAAGAATAGTTCATCCTGTTCTCTTTTAGCAAATTGTGTTCTTTTAATAAAGATGTTATTTAAAAAAAAAAGGAGGTGTGTCAGGGTTCATCAAACAGTTTGCTAACAAATTAAAAATGACTGCTTAAAGTTCAGCTGGCTTCTGCCAGATGGTGAGAGCACCATGACTCCTAATTATATGTGGCTGTGTACAAAGCACACTTGTTCAAGAATAGGTTGTTAGCAACAGGGGGAAAATGAGGGATAAAAGAGATATCTATAACATTCAGAATCCATTTATTTTTGACAACATACCAAAGTCTCTTGCGTTCTCTTTAAAATTCCTTTTGTCAGGGGAACAGATTACTGCTTTCAAGATAGTTGGCCAAAAGAGGGTAAAAAAAGAAGGATGGAAAGTTCTTGAGCAGCTGAGGGAGGCCTATGCCAAGAAGGGAAGACAGCTAAAAGTTGCATAAGAATAGTTAGACTGGGATTTGATATAGCTGTCAGTGCAAATTCAGGACAGCAGTTAGCCAGTTTGGATACTTCTTTTACACAGTCAAAGGTACAATCCATGTTCATTTTGTTGATCTGTTGTCATCTTGTCCCCTTTTTTTATTATAGCTCCCATTTCATAGTCTTTTTAGATAGAAGAGCCAAGTATGTGGTTGCTTTCCAACTACTGATAAAACTTGAAAATGCAAGGTGCTGAGCACATTCTATGAGGCACTAAGGGCTACATCCACAAAGGGATGGGCTTACTGCCACTTTAGCTGTCAAAGTCCAACATTTAGGAGGTACCAAGATCCTCAAAAGCCCCCTAACCCTGGACGTGCCTAAATTCCCAAGGCTCCTTAGTTTCTGCTGGTGGGCATTCACAAAGCCACTTATGTCTTGATGAAACCAAGCAGCTCAGCCCCTGAGTTCACGGCTAAGCTCCATCAGGAGTAAGGTATATTTGCAGAGTGCAACTTAGGCCACACCTCTTTCCTTGGCTTAGGCAGCTCCCCACTCAACTTGCTGGTTTCTGTGAATCCCTTTCTTAGGTGCCTAACTCTCCTCAGGCATTGTAGAGGAAGCCTGGATACCCAGTTTGGGGCTGAGGATTCCATTGGGTGACAGGGCACCTAAAAGTTACACTAAACATTGCCACACCTAAGTCCCTCAGTGCACTTAACCCCCATTTATTTCAATGGCAACAGAGAATGCTCAGTGCCAAGCAGTGGGCACTCAGCACCTTGCAGGATTAAGCCTCTGGCGGTGGTAGGTCTGCTTTTCAGAATTATTAAGCACCTATTGCTCCCATTGACTTCAGCTGGATCCGGAGGTGGCTGGAGCCTCTGAAAAGCAGGCCTTCTGATGTTTGTATTAATAGGTAATCAACTGTCTTCTCAGAGACTAACTCCTATAATGCTTCAACAAACCAAGGGCCAAAGTTAATTCTCTGGCATTGGGTTTTCCTAGTCTCTTGACCATTGTTTTTCCACAGCCAAAAGGAAGCAGGACTAATTCAGCCTACCTGTAAGTGGGCAGTAAATCTTTGAAGTCAGTGAATTTATCATTCACACCTAGGCTGAATTTGACCTACATGTCTTCTTGCATACAACTGAAGACTCACTCATGGCAACTTTTGGTCATGTTCAGCCATAGCATAAGGAGATGAGATTTCTATTGGCCTCAATGGGTGCATCGAGTTCTTTCCAGGCTGATTTGGCCTCTTGTTTCCTGCTCCCACACAAAAATGTGGTATCTCATGTCTGTATTTTCTACATCTACTCTTAACTCCGCAGAGACAGTAAAATCTCCTGCAGAAAGCTTTATGTGCAGCTGTCAACACATATATGTCCTCTAAGCTGTCTTTACTTGTCCACCTGAGGTGTAGGACATATAGCCTTTAACTGCAGAAAATCTCAATTACCTTAATAAAGAAAAGAGCTGTTGCAAAGCAAAATTGTGAGAATAGAAATAATTTGGAATTTAAAGTACAGTGAGTTTCCAAACCCAAATACATATTTATAACAAGCCATTTTTCCTCTGTTGGACTCCAAACTTCTCTGAAAACTAAATACGCCTTTCTGTGGTTTCTAGTGTTACCGGCAAGACTGGTGTTGAAGCCGGCTCTCCGGGCCCCAAAAATACATGCAGATTCATGCAGATGTCTCTGGGGAAAAACTTAACTTGTCTCTGATCCAACCTGTCATGACTTCATTGATACAGGCAGTCATTTTGTAGGGCTTTTGAAATACTCTTACCCCATCATTCAGAGTAATCTTCCAGGGATCCAGAGAGATATTATGTGGAAAGACGGGAGATTAGCTCCATTTGTCATGCAAGTATTTAAAGGCAGTGTTCATTACTTAAACATGACAAAATATATGCAGAATGTCAAAAAGTCTATATTTATTTAATTGATTATAGGAATTTTAAACTTGTATTGTACTGCTTTGCTGTCTTCCATTCTTCATCTCAGCCGTGTCGTCTAATATAAGGTGATAGATGGTCCAGCTGACCACCTTCTTTTAAATGAATGTTAATTGTATTCTGAGTCTTAAACAGTCTTAAACTACTTCAGCAGTCACCTATTTTGTGAAGCACAGCATTTCCCTTGTGTGATATTTTCTGCAATTCTCCTGTTCATGGTACTGAGAGGTCAGGTGCAAACTCAAATTAAGCCTTTCAGCTGCAGTTGTAATAGTAAAAATCCCATCATTGCCATGTTAAGATAAAACCGCAGTGTTCATCTACATCAGGTGCAATATAGATTTAAGTATAGCTCAGCTAATAGAGAAGAAAGAGTCTTACATCCAGATGATATAAAGCCACACCCACATGCATCTCTGATTGGCATTCTTGGAAGTTAAGCAAGAAGATCCAGTATTGAATAGGCCCAGTACCATGCAAAAGATGAATGTGTCAGGTCAGCAGTTATGATGTAGTTTGAACATTAAAGCCCAAAAATATATTTGAATGGAACCAGGTCAGAATAAACTGAGATGATATGAGAAGAGATCCAGCTTTAACCTTTTCTGAGTCTCATTGGAAAAGTACATGTACGGCTGATGTTAGACTTAGTTTCAAAGAGGCAGATGAGGTGGAAGATTCAATTTGCCTTTGGAAAAATTGACCGTGATACACTATTGTTCCTCTCACTAGCTGAGGCATGGTGTTGGTCTTCAGTGGTGTGGAACACTGTCTGCCAGCTCATTGTTCAAGGAATAGACATCTAAGTAGGAATTAATTTTATGTGTCTTCCTTCTTTTATTCCTTTTGAGTGGAATATGTTGTTCTTTTGCCAGAACAGTAGACATACAACTACTTTTTCCATGTACTGTGTCTCTTATCTGAGTAACAAAAGATCCCCCTAGATAGGTGATCAGTTCCCTCTTGCACTAGAGACTGTATAAGCCAGTGTAATAATGAGGATGGGATTTCCATGAGTTCTCATCTTTTTCAGTTGCACCATGTTTCTTAAGACTGAAAGCTCTTCACAGGATGGAGAGTGGGGCTTCAGTCTTTATTGGAATCTCTGGGGATGCCATAATGTAAATATTAAATCATTATTTTTAACGGACGATAATCAGCAAGCCCTCAAAATGAGGTTTACATTACGACACAAACTTTTTTTGACTTGATGATGCTACACTACCTGAACTGTAGTCAAGGAGCCCTGAATCTGACCCTACCACCAAATACAAATATTGTGCAAGCTAATTTCTGAGTTGGGGTGCAATAACTCCTGAGAATTTACATAGTAACACCATTGAATAAGATTGATTTACGTTGCAAAGTCTTGCAAGACAATTTGGAAAATAACTCACGTCGCTACCATAGCTTTAAGAGCACCTGCAACTGACTGCACATAAGGATTAGTTTCACTGGGTCTGAATACACTGGGCTTATACATTAGCTCTCTCTTATCCTGCTCCAGCAAAAACCTTGCAACAGCATCAACAGTGGAGCAAAGCAGACTTAGACTCTGTTACTAAGAAGGAAAAAACACAACCTGTTTTTAATGCCCAACTCTTAATATAAACTGAGCAACGTGGTGTGTGATATAGATCCTGTTTGTCTGAAGCTATGTGAAATGTGTGATTTCTGGCACAGGCAAACATGAATCCTTTTTATTTATTTAGATGTGGTAGCACCATTGGGTGGGTCTCCTAAAGTTCTTGTGGGTTTGACTTCAGATTTTCCTTTGTATGCACTCCCCTGAGCTTCTGCCAAGCCTGCCATGCTTTAGCCCAACTCCATCTTTCTTTGTGTACCTACTAATTAAGGGCTGTCTTTTAGTATGTGTATGTGGTGTGTGTGTGTGTGTGTGTAGATATAGATATATAGAGACAGAGATGTAAAGGCAAGTGTGTAAACTCATAGGCAGCCTTGGTCAAGTAATTGATCAGCAGATAATAGATGAAGGGCTTAGTCTGAGTCATTCATTTAACTCCTTTGAACCATGCAAACTCTGATGCATGAGATGTAAAATGTTTCCTTAGTAATGGTTATATCAGAACGTAAGAAACTTGGTTTGGCCAAACTTGTGTGTACCAACAAATACCCTACTTCACTGCTGACATCTGCAAACATTTTTTTTATGGTAAGTGGTTTTTTGATTCTCAGATTCTGTGTCCTTACTGTCCCTCCACCCCCACCTCAAATTTGGGAGCTGTGCTATCCCTTGGCTCTTTAAAGAAAACATGAAAGCATAACTAGGCAACATTATATATTAACTGTAGCCGCACTGTAAATCCTTGATGTTAGAACAGATATTCAGTAGCATCTTGCAGCCATACCATTTCAAACTGTGAACTTGACAGATCACATAAGCTAATCACAGTCAGACCAAGGTAGTCCATAGATCAAAGACCCCTAGGGGAAAATGTAGGGTTCTGCCAGGAAGTGGTTTTGATGATTCATTAGTTGTTAAAAACACTTAACATGTATATAGGACTTCTATTATTATGCTTTGAAAACTAATTAATTTTAACAATACATCTGTGAGGTAGACAAACTAATATGCCCATTTTCCAGGTGGGGAAACTGAGGCAAAGAGATTAATTGTCTTCACAACACTTGTCTTGCAGGGCTGATACTGTCTTGGGGTGATGTTAAGGAGCTCTGTGCTAGTAGAGGTGCCAGCATTTAGATGATACATAAAACTGAAGTCCTGGCCCTCTGTGGACATTAAGAATTATGTGACCTTTGTTGCAAGAGTTGTGTTAGGATGTTAAAGAGTTATTGTCAGATTAGTTTCTAAAATAAATTCCATTAGCGGTGACTTACATTAATAAAACTGAAGGAATTTTAAAAAGATCAAATACGCTCTTCACTGTGAATGCTGGTTGTTTACTTTTTTTACAACACTCTCATCTTGGACAATTAAAAGAGGTTAGTCAGTTTTGCTTTACTTTAAAGTCAGTTTGTGGTCACCTCAACTTTCAAGTTCATAATCACTACACTATTTGGATTACGACCCCTCTGAAGGAATACTCATTGTTTTTTTAAAAAATGTTTCTGCTGGAATTTTTATAAACAATTTTCATGGAAGCATTTCCATTGGTCTTTTACAAAATCTAATTTTTGTTGCACATTTAACTGGTGTCCCTTTAATCCTGGTAACCTTGGCCAGATTCCAGTTTGGGTAATCACATGCTGTTTATCAAAAAATTTCCATTGGAAATTGTATTATTCTTTACTTCTTGAATGTTATATACTTTAGTGTCGTCTGCTGGCAAAAAGCTGCAGTGTTTCACGCTGAGGTGGCTTCACTTTGATGGTGGGTTTAATGATTCTTATATATACTAAGTACTTTGGATTGTACAGTCAGTTTTGTCTGAGTGTAATGCACCCCAGTGCAAAGGCCTATGCACCACTTACATCCCACTGAAGGCCTATTCTGAGGGATTAAGTTGGATTTCAGTTATGCATAGGCCTTGTGCTGGCCCTCTGCAAAGGGAAGACTTTCATCCATTTGTGAAGTGCTTTGGAGCCATTTGCATCAAAGCTGCTATACCAGAATATATGTGATTACCATCTAAAGAAGCTGATCTTTTTTCCCCCGCTCTGAAATTATCATCACAAATGAGCAGATTAAATGCCAATGGTGTCAGTGAAATTAGATTGTGCCCGAGTTTCATTCAGCCCATTGAGTCTGGGCACTGTCCTTTGAGGCTTTTAACTTTCGTAAAGACTCCATATTCTGCTGTATACCACTGCAGGGGTACCATGGTTTATGTCTTTCCCGTTTTTGATGTGTAGCCCAGTGAAGGTAACCAGATGTATTACACATGCTCTTCATGCAGAAGCAAGCTGAGATTTACAGCAGGGGAATATTTCTCCGTTATTGTCTTATAAAGTATTTATTTGTTATTGGTTCATTGTTCTCCAGCTGAGTAAAACATTTACTATTTTGCATGCTAAGCAGATGGACATGATAATATCCAAGGGATCCTTGTGGAGATGTAATGAATTCTGCTTACATGCAAACATGTCTAACACTTTCTGTTTGACCACAAAAGACGTTTCAAATTGTCTTCAGCATAATTTGAAAAGTGGCCATAGTTCCTTTGTTGGTATTCGATAAGTGGAAATGTGGAATGTGTAATGGCAAGAACAGATCCATCACTTGAACTGTCTCCAGAAGGAAGTTTAATGATTTGAAGTGGGCCCCTTTCTGTAACCCTTACTCAGAGAGCCCCCACGTTCCCTACAATGAGTGTTTTGCCTGAATCAAAGGCAAATTCTGGTTTTATTAATCTCAGTGAAAACTTTGGCAATCATTGACTTCAAGGATTGGGCAATAGGTAAGAACGGCAAGATTTAGGCTCAAAATATACTTTTTACCCAATTTCCAAAAGGGATGCATAAGCAGATGCCTTTCTCAACCTTCTCTAAACCAAAGTCCACAGTAGATGCATATGAAGAATCAGAAACTCACCCTCTTCCTGGAGTTTAGCTTTCTTAACAAGTAAATTAACAACAACATAAATTCAAACTTTCTCCCCAGTCTTGGCTGCTCTTAGGGTTCCTCCCTCAGGATGGCTCACCCTACACCCAAGAACCTCTCTCCCTAGAGAATCACTTCCATCTCCTTCATATCCAGGTTGGATAACAAGCAACCTGATTCAGAGAGTCTGCAGAACCCACTTCAGTTTCTCCTAGCACAATTAACACCTGATGACCAGGTGGGAGGTTTCAAACCAACACTGCCATTCTGTTATGTAGCATAATGCAAAAGCAGTGGAGGAAATCCACTCTAATTTATTTTCTCCTGCCTATGACCTGAAAATTAAATTGAAATCACTTTTATTATTCTTATTATTTTTATTTCCATTACTATATTATTTGTATTGCTGTAGCACCTAGGAGCCCTAATCATGGACCAACATGCCATCATAGTAGGTGCTGTAGAAATATGGAAGTAGAATCATTAATTTTAACTTGTAAGTAAAAAATATGGATATCCTGTTACACCATAAGATATTACATGTGATAGCACTGGGGAAGAGCCTGTTGGGGTTTTTTCTTTGTCTTGTTTGGTGGTAGGGTTTTTGTTGTTTAATTGGGGTGAGTGTTTTGGTTTTTTGTTTTTCTCATTTATTTTGTTTGCAGCCTGGGAGAGAGCGCTTAAAACTGTAAACTGTTGTTTAAGCATATGATGAAGGCACATTATTTAGTATCTAAATTGAAAACTTTTTTCGATTGTTGTACTAGATTTTAAAGCAGGCTTCCCTGGGGCAATAGATAATTCCATTGCATTTCATTCACTCAATTCCACAACATCTATCCATGTTGTCATTTAGCAAACCTTCCAAATTAGCTACAGGGGCCTGTAAATGTTTTCTGTTGAATTCACAAATTCAGTTTTATGAAGCTCCTTCTGTTCTGATTACAGAAAATAAACTTCTCCTTTTCGTTTTAAAGCTGGTGGATATGACTCAGCACCCTAATGTGCTTCTCTGTTGCTTCTTGAAGTTGCCTTCCTAATTCTGACAATCTTTAAAGTCCTATAAGGCAACACTGAAAGAAGTTAAACATTTCAAACCTGCTTTTTCCTGTGCCCCTAAAACTGGCTTCAAAAGGATTTATCCGTGTTTAGCACTTTTGCAAGTCAGGCTGCTTATTTAGGTCCCTAAATATAGATTTAGAAGCCTAAATTTTGGCCATTAACTAAGCATTCAACTCTGTCAACTTTACTCACACACCTACTCACACTTACTCTTTGAATAGTCACAATGGATACTAGTCAATGTGAATAAGACTGGCAGCTCATTTCTCTATTAGCACATGGGCACCAGAATGCCCACATTTACAAAGTTGGAGTAACACTGGTTCTGTAGATCCACTGCTTCACAACAAGCTGGAGACCACTGAACAGCCCAAGACATGGCAGCTGCTGCTGCTATACAAGCATCCACGTCTTGAACATCCTCCAGCACCGTTTATGTCACTGTGGGCATGGAAGCAGACTGAAGAATACTGGATTGACACTTTCAGTTCTCGTAGACAGTCTTCATCAACTGCTCCATATCAAGTGGCAGGACAAGATCAGAAATGAGGATTTACGAAGCTGAACCCAGAAACCATCTCCATCTGCACTGGTTCAATTTCAGCTGCTTTCTTGGTCTGGACATTATTAGAACAGAAAACTAACAAATTCTGAAGCATGTGTACCAAGGAATGCCAGTACATGGCCAGTGATTAGGTAGGCATCAAAAGCTTTGGTGACACAAGAAGATTGCCAGCGATAAACATAAACTGAATTTACAACCAGACAACCTTAATCACCTTGCCAGAGATTGATCTGGACGGTGCTCGATTTGCAAGGAGGCTGTATCCCTTTGGTATTAGCACTGATGATGACTTGCACATTATTTTAAAACATTTCCCCCACTGGAGGTTGTGATACATATTTTATTTGACCACGGTGCCAAATACTTGCTGTTTAGTATTGCTGTGAGTAGCATTTGTATATATGCCAGCATAGCATAAAGAAACGTTGACCTTTAAATCAGTTTCCTGATTGGCAAAACTGGATTTATGTCATCTGAATAAGGCTTTATTGACTAACAGTATATGTAGAACGCTGACCTATATAGACATGTGGCTGAGTGCTGGAACCATTTTTATTGTTTGGCATCACTTCAAGAGATAATGAACCAACTCCTGAGGCCTTACTCAATTTTATTCAGTCTGTTTTGAGGCAGAATTACCATTGACTTCAAGGATTTGTCCCAGGATGAACTAGCATGCAGCAAACTTTTCAGTTCTTGCTAATTTCAGTTCTTGTTTCATGTTGCACTCTTAAGGAGGGGAACCCCTTTGGCTGAAAGAATTTGTATTTATGTACCAAACATGTAATTAGATTGCATCAGAAATGGAGGTGGACCAGAACCAATACCCCAAATCCAAATTCCAGATCTGGAACAGTAATGAGCTGAACCAAAACCCTGGACTCGTACACCCCCAATCTTGGGAATTTGAAATCTGGACCCAAGTCTAAACTTCCCCAAAGTTCAGAGGAATGTATGATTATTGTTGCTAATAAAAACATGTTTGAGCCATGAACCTTATATATAAGGCTTAGGCCCATCTGCAAGTGTAAAACATCAAGTCTAAATCATCAGATTAGTATTGATGGTTTATGTAAAAACACATTGAACCAAATTCTGTCCTTAGTCAATGGAACCTTCTCAGAGGAATGACATGGATGTATCTAAGGCCTTGTCTACACTACAAGACTATTTCGAATTCACAGTCTTCTTTGAAAAAACATAACGGAAACAGTAATTAACAGCAAAGCATTTTTATTAATTAAGTAGACAGTTAGGGGATGGGACCAGGGTGTCTCTGTCCTCCTGCGGTCCTGCAGAACATCCACAAGGCGCCTGAGCGTGTCCGTTTGCTCCCTCACTAGTCCAAGCAGCGTTTCAGTCGCCTGCTTGTCTTCCTCACGCCACCTCTCCTCCCGTTCGCTGTGTGAGTGCTGGCACAGAGAGACGGTCTCCCTCCACTGGCTCTGCTGGTCCGCCTCTGCTAGGTAGCAGCCCATACGTTCCTCGAACATCTTGTCCCTTGTCTTTTTCTTTCGCCGCCTAATCTTTGCCAGCCTCTGCGAGGGGGATGCTGTGGCAGGTCTGGAGACAGTGGAAGCTGTGAGATGGGAAACAGGGAGTGAATTCCTTGCAAAGATACATTTTTGCGAACAATTAACTGAGTCTAGGCTGTCTCTGTGAATTCTGGGTTGAGACCCCTGTGCCTGCTGGGGCACAAATCATTTTCGCGGTGGATTCTGGGTAAATGTCGCCAGTCATTCCTTCCTCCGGGAAAGCAACGGCAGACAATCATTTCAAGCCCGTTTTCCCAGAATTGCCCTGGCATACGCCATAGCGTGGCAACCATGGACACTGTTTTGCCTTTTGTGTATGTCACCGTATGTGTACTAGATGCCGCTGACAGAGGCGGTCCAGCAGCGCTACACAGCAGCATGCTTTTGCTTTTGCATGACAGCAGAGATGGTTACCAGCCATATTGTACCATCTACCATACCATAAATTGGTAATAAGATGGTAATAAGATGGGCATGGTTACCTGTCCTTTTGCACTGCCCCATTTGGTGCTGTCATAAGTGCCCCTGGCCAAGCAGCCAGGGGCGCAAAAGCAAAAATTGGGAATGACCCTGAGACAATCCCTCCTTTTTGGTATCTAAAAATAGAATCAGTCCTGCCTAGATTATGGGCAAGTGTACTAGAGAACCACTGTATCATAGAACCAGAGAGCACAGCTGCTCTGTGTCCGATCCTGCATAAATTATGAGCTGTATGCTATTCACAGGGGGTGCTCCTGCAACAACACCACCTGTTCATTCCGTTCTTACCCCAGCCTTCCTGGGCTACCATACCATTGTCCCAACACTTGTGTGATGAAGTAATAAAGAATGCAGGAATAAGACACAGTGACTTGTTTGTGAGAAATGAGTGGAAGGAAGCCTCCAGCTGCAATGATAGTCTAGGCAGGACATTAAGGACTGTGGATGAAGGAGCCCATCATCCCTCTGCTAGTCCAGGGGCAATTGAATCTTTTATTTACAATGAAGGGTGGGGGCTGATGGAGCTCAGCCCCCTGTTGCAATGATGAGGACGGTTACCAGCCATATTGCACCATCTGCCATGAAAAATTAGGGACAGGCGCCCTTGATCGACCTTACTGATGCTAGTCGGCATGGTTACCAGCCCTTTTGCACTGCCCCATGTGCCAATAGGCTAATGATGAGGACGGATACCCATCTTTTTGTACCATCAGCCATCCATAGCGTGGGGGGAGCAAGGATGTTGGTGTTGAGTGCTGCACCATCGCGTCTATCTGCAGCATTCAGTAAAGATAGGGTGACATGTAAAAGAGTCAACAGAGGATTGTTTTCACTTCTGGTGGTGGGTGGGGTGTGTGCGCAAATTGCCGAACTATGCCCTGACCCACCGCAGACACTGTGTTTGACCCTAGAAGCATTTGGAGCTCATCCAAGAATGCAAATGATTTTCGGAGACAGCAGGAACTGTGGGATACCTTGCGTCCTCATTCCCCTCTCCCTCCATGAGCGTCCATTTGATTCTTTGGCTTTCCGTTACGCTCGTCACGCAGCTGCGTGCTGAGTCTGTGCTATGCCGTCTGTCCGTGGATTTATTAAAAATACTTTGGACCAGGCGCACTATAACAGTAATTCCACTACTTAGATGCATGAGTCTCCTAGCGAGATCACCGTGAGGACGGGCACTGAAGGAGATAGAGAGCGCATGCTGCGTGAAATCTATCACGAACCACGGACCTATGCAGCCGTGCTCGGGGAGGCAATGCTCCCTGAATACCGCATGAAAGCCTCGCGCGGAAAAGGGTGCTATCACGGAGCACCCAATAAGGCAGCTCTCCCCAGGAACCTCCTGCTGATGCTTATCGATTAACGGAAGGAGAGCTTTGTGGAGATCTCCCAGGAGGATTTCTGTTCTATCACCATATATAGAGAGACCTCCTTCTCACACACTTCAGATTCCTGTTATATTAAGAATAAAAGTTAACATGGTTAAAGCACTTACCGACTGCTCCTTCCCCTGATTCAGGATCCGGGTTCATGGCCGGGGAGGGTTGGTAGGGGATCTCTGTGACGGTGATGAATAGATCCTGGCTGTCGGGGAAACCAGCGTTGTAAGCGCTCTCGCCTGCCTCGTCCTCCACAAACACTTCCTCATCTTCCCCGTCCGTGAACATCGTCGAGGAACTGTCCGTCGACACTGTCCCATCATCAGAGTCCACGGTCACTGGTGGGGCAGTGGTGGCAGGCTCCGTAGCGTCCGTTTGCCGCTTTGAATTTTTGGTAGCCTTGTCTGGGGTCCTTGATTTTCACGCGGCGCTGCGTTGCATCCCGCCTGTATCCTCTGTCTCTCCTGGCTTTGGAGACCTTCTCGTAGGTCTTCGCATTCCGTGTTTTGGAGCGCAGCTCCAAAAGCACAGACTCCTCGCCCCACACACCGATCAGATCGAAGAGTTCCCAGTCAGTCTATGCTGGGTCCCTCTTTCTATTCACAGATAACATGAACTCCTCTGCTGGAGAGCTCTGCATCGTTGCAGGTGCTGCGGAGCTCGCCCCGATGTCCAGCCAGGACGTCAGATTCAAAGTGCCCAGACAGGAAAATGAATTCAAATTTTCCCGGGTCGTTTCCTGTGTGGCTGCTCAGAGCATCGAAGCTCGGACTGCTGCCCAGAGCGTCAACAGAGTGGTGCACTGTGGGATAGCTCCCGGAGCTACTAAGTTCGATTTGCATCCACACCTAGCCTAATTCGAGCTAGCCATGTCGAATTTAGCGTTACTCCACCTGTCGGGGTGGAGTACCGAATTCGAACTAAAGAGCCCTCTAGTTCGAATTAAATGGCTTCCTGGTGTGGACGGTTGAGCGGTTAGTTCGAATTAACGCTGCTAAATTCGAATTAAAGTCCTAGTGTAGACCAGGCCTAAGGGAAAATTTTAGACCCTTGTGGGATGATCTCAACCCCTGCTTTTGTTGCTTTCGTTGCATAACTCCCATTGGCATTGTAATGACTTAAGCAACATAGGTACAGAGATTCTCAACCTGTGGGTTGTGACCACCCTCCCTTTCTTTATAGTTATGAGGGAAAATATGAGGTCACAGTATGAAAAAAAGTTGAGAACAACTGGTCTAGCAACAGTAAAAGAAATTGCTTTCCACATCATCGGTAGTTACAACTGAGCAGTTTAGTTAACTTGTCAGCAATCGCTTACCATTATGGACTGCTTTTTCTCCCAATTATGTTTTTATTAGTATTGTTATTATGCATAGTGCTATAGAGAGACAAGGTGGGTGAGGGAATATTTTTTATTGGATCAACTTCTCTTGGTGAAAGAAACAAGCTTATGAGCTACACTAAGCTCTTTGTAGCTCAAAAGCTTGTCTTTTTTGCCAACAGAAGTTGGTCCAATAAAAAAGATTACCTCACCCACCTTGTCTCTTTAATATCATGGAACCAACATGGCTACAACAATATTGCAAGCATAGTGCTATAGCTGTACATACCACTTTACATCAGGAAAAAAATCTACAAAACAGAAAGCAATGCCTTATGCAGTCTGCAAGCTCAAACAGGGATCGTACAGATACAGTACCAGCAATGATCGGGTTCTTTTCCTCATGGAGGTGAAAGTAGAGTGGGAGACTGCTTAGTGAAATTGAAGTTCATTCCGAGTATCACAGGTAGCATGGAAGAAGGCACAAAATCAGAAGTGGGAGAAGGAGTCCACTTGCAAACCATATTCATCTTCATTACTGAATGGAACAAAAGCTCAGCCATGAGGGAATAATATCTTTCTACCACTCCATCAAGCTCCCCATGTTCTTTGCAGTTTCCTGATTTCTTCTGCGGACTCTGCTGTATTTCCCTCACTTCCCTGCCTCCCAAAATCTTTCCATCATTCTCCTCAGGCCCCAGCATTCTTCTGCAGACTGTCTTCTGCTTGCATTATGTCTAGACATTTATTTCCTACGCTCCTAGTTTTTCTTTCCAAGCCTTAATGTCTTTTCCCATCTCCTAATAGTTCTCTTTGGACACCATTTTCAGAATACAATTATTTACAGTTGCATATATTTCTCTATTTTATTATGGCAGAATAATCAATAAACCAGAAAGTTTGATCTTCCCAAGAATTGTGGGCAACTAATTTTCTCTGTGCTTTACACAGCTGTATAAGATCTGCTGTTCCTGAATGTAATCGTTGAAAATAATTAGCAGATAATCTTTATTTTTAACTGTTAAATTTCTACCAGACAGAACCAATAATTATTAAAATAATGTTGTCTTCCAAAGCCACCTCTACACTCTTCTGTACATTGATTGTTAATTTGAGGGGAAACCACAGATCAGAAAGCTTCTATTTTCCCATTCCTGAAATCTAAAACATTTATAAAACATATAAAAGGGATTGTCTGGCAAGACAGTTTTCCTGCTAATCAGCTCTGTTTAAGAATCCAGATGACCATGCTGATTCTTTTCATGTGAGTTTGACAGTGATGGGGTGGGTATACAATTCGGAGCAATGATGGGGGTGTTGCAAGAGGGACTGAGGTCCTTAGGTTGCAGCACTACCCAACAATAAGGGTGTGGCATTGTTTTTCTTGGACTCAGCTGTGAGTGTCATGGAGGCTTGCTGTGCCTAACTCAAGCACATTGAAGCTCTGCAAAAAAAAACAAAAAACCCCCAAAAAAACAGTGGATCTAGCATCCAGTTCAGGTTGCACGTTAGATTTAGTGCCGTTGATGGGAAGAAAATGATATAAAATCCCACTTGTAAAACTAAACTGCTGCTTCAAAGCAGATATGAAAGAACAATCATTTCAGGTCACTATCATACAAAATATCCCTTCGTACCCCCTTCTGCTCACTTGGGCTGTACAGATGTGTAGATTGCACTGAGTTTCTCCATTTTAACTTCTCTATTTGAAAAAGGTGGTGCATTTCTGCATGCTTTGCCATTCAGACGTTCCTTCTGGGGCTATTTTTTCAAGGCAAATTATTAAATTAGCAGCAGATGTGCTGTTAATGTTGGTTAAAACTAAGGACAATATATTGGAGTATACTTTTAGTTAAAATTTTATTTTTTTGTTTGTTGTCCTGGTTAGGAGGACCAGACAGGAAGTGTGCTAAATCAGGACAGGGGGCAATAGGCACCTTTATAAGACAAAGCCCCAAATATCAGGACTGTCCCTATAAAATCAGGACATTTGGTCACCCTAGTCACGGTTGTTTATCTCTGAGAGGTAGATGCTGTTACCTTCTCTCATGCTGAATAGTGCCTCGGTCTACAGGCAGTAATCATGGAATAAGGCATACACGGCATGATTAGGGGTATCAGAATAAGGGCCAGGTAATTTTAATTCAAAGGTTTTCCATACAAGCTGGGCTGGGTTCAAATACACTTAATTCAGCTTGTCTCAAGATCTGTTCAGACTTAAGTTTCACTGATATCCCTCTCCCTTACATTTAAATCAAAGTAACAAAGCATGCAGCCATGATATTTTGCATGTGTATATATAACAGGTGATGTTAACCCAGTAGCGTGGGTGTTCTGGAAGACTGCTGTGCAGCAGAACTTTCATACTTCAGTGGATGGTGTTTGGAGCAAGCATTCCAGAAGGCTCCACATCTTCTATACGTAATAGAGTTGGGCTTCATGCTAGCTCTGTATGACCCACTAAGGAGGAGCAATTGAGGATGGGCCAGAGGAAAGACACAAGTGAAGAGTATCAAGTGGCTACAAACCTCCCCATAGGGAATGTATATGGCTTGTAGCCCCTGTTCCTACCTAGAGGATGGATTAGTAGCTATGTAGAGGCTGCTTAGCTAATCTGTGCCTTTCCCATAGCGTGGGTGCTAGATTCCCCTCCACTTCACCTCCATTCCCTGGACAGTTCTCATGCACTTCCCGGGGAATCTCACCCTGTTTTCATCAGTTTTTATTGACACATAAGTAAACATAAGATAATTCTGTCAGCTTGGAATCACCTTAAAACTTTGAATTTCTATGTAAATAGGTGATACCAAGCTCAGTAACTGCTTATAGGGAGCTGTGGGCCAATTAGCACTAAGAGCTAATGAGTAATAGCCGGGCACATTTGCACTATAGAAAGTGAGATAGCAGGTCTCGTAAATGAGACTTTTCCATATTGGTTATAAAGAAATCAACTTTGGAGGCTAAATTCGTATTGATCCCTCTGATGGAAAGACAGGGGAGGACGGTTATTGTATTCAGATACAGGTGTGACTGGAGACTATGCATAGGGGCAAGTACTGTGTGGCAAGTAGTGTAATAAGTCTCAACCCCCTTGTGTTTCTGCTTTCTTATTCATAAAAGCATAGGACATTCACAAAAAAAGGGGTACAAAGTGTTAGAGCAAAGGCAGAGAATGGGCATGTCTGCAGAAACAAGGCATCACCCGATCATGCATAGTGTTCTGGTGTTTTGTGTCCTCCTCTCTTTTCCTACTCAACAGTGCAACTGTGCTGTGCAGGATTCAGCCCATTTCTGTGTGTTCAGTACCTGACCTGTCACTGGAGGAAGTTAACATTTATGCACGGTTAAACAAAGCCCAAAGTCTCTCTCCACATGTGAACTGAAAATATTCAGTGTGTGGTCTTTGGGCTAAAATGTGATATAACATGCTCTGTGCCATTGCATAGTGATGGTAACTGGAAACCAGCAATGGGGAATGAAAGAGGAATACAGAAAAATGTGCAATTTGCCATTATGAAAATACCAGTGTTTTCACTTGCCATTGTTTGCCATGCTTAGATTTTTTTTTTAACTCTGGTTTTATTTAAGGAAGCATTAAAGTTATTTTGAAAAATTAAGAATTCAGGTTTGAAGATGCCCAAGTGAAGTGAACCAGTGAAATCTATCAGTAAAAAATTTGCCTGCTCCCAAAAATGCCTTTTCCTCTTGGGGGAAGCTTGTTGGACCATATCAGGGAATTTGTGTACCATAAAGTGTATGTGTATAACCAGTCCGAGGCCAAAAGAGACAAGGGGTAAAATTGAATTCAATTGAACTCCCCACAGCTTAGGCCTCTTGTTTTTCTGTTTCTGTGTCTCTCCCTCTCTGTAAGAAACATGCAAGACCAAACTGCTAATTATGTTAACACATCTTGAGACAGAAAGTCTGTTCTCAAAAAGAACTGTAATTGTTCTTCCAAACAGAACACAGCTTTTAACTTGTTTGCTATGTATGTTAATGTGATTAAAAAGGAATATATGTGAATGAATGCTTGGTTTACATGAATGATCAGAGAGGTGCCAGCCTAGGAATGCAGTATCCATCGCAGGAAGGCGGCGTCAAGTGGGAACAACCAGATGACTCCCGGAGGGCAAACTGGAATTGGAATCCACCCAAGTGCCCCTCCCCCCTCACCCTCCCATGGAGGGCTGAAGACTCCAAAGAACAAGATAACACTCAGGCTTGGCTACACTCGAAACTCCAAAGCGCTGCTGCGGGAGCGCTCCCGCGGCAGCGCTTTGAAGTGCGAGTGTGGTCACGGTGCCAGTGCTGGGAGAGAGCTCTCCCAGCGCTGCAGGTACTCCACCTCCCCGAGGGGATTAACTTACAGCGCTGGGAGCCATGCTCACACTGGCGCTTTACAGCGCTGTAACTTGCTGCGCTCAGGGGGGTGTTTTTTCACACCCCTGAGTGAGAAAGTTGCAGCGCTGTAAAACGTCAGTGTAGCCAAGGCCTCAGACATTCAGTCATCAGGGATGTACCACCTGCTGTTTCATAATCACCTCAAACAAACATCAGCAGGATGAAGCAATTTCCATAGACTTGTATAAGGACAACATCCTATAAGAACAGAACCAAAAACTAAGGAACTTGGAGTCCGGTTCTGCAACCATCCTCCAGGAGCGTCAGATGCATATCTGACAAGGACTCTGCTCCCCATCTCATGTGTAGGCTACCTGGCCAGTACTCTGCCATGAGCAACATCTAAGCTGGTAACTATAACAACTGCAGAACTTGTATGAATAAGTGTGTGAATGAATAAGGAATAGTAGTGAAATAATATTAAACTGCATATCCTGATTTCTGGCTCTTTCTCTGTATTTACAATAAACCTGGGATTTTTCCTTATCCCTCTTATAAGATCCTGTTGGTATTATTTTATTAGTGTAACAAGCTGGAGTCGTTGTGTTAGTGACTGCTTATTGCTAAAGGACTTGTATGCTGGCTTGCTGTAATATTTGTCTGCAACAGTAATAAAGCAAAGGTGAACTATCTTCTGCTGCCACTGAGCCAGTTCTGATTTATTTTGTGGGCAGGATCAGGAAGAGAAATGTCACTTGGACATCAGGAGGCTTTTGAAATTTTCAAGAGGGATTATGTGGACAGCGTAACCATTGAGGACAACAAACAGCTTCTTAAAAAGAGGTGAGTGAGTGTCACATTGAGCTACAGCCAGGGCTCTCAGTGACTCTTGTGAACCATGTTTCAAGCTTCAAACTTAAACTTGGGGCAGCAGCAAGCTGTGCCTGCGGGAAAGATTTATTGCCCATCAGGTGCTTGGGGGCATTATATAAAAACCTGAATAGACTAGATCAAGGGTCGGCAACCTTTCAGAAGTGGTGTGTCGAGTCTTCATTTATTCATTCTAATTTAAGGTTTTGCGTGCCAGTAATACAGTTTAACGTTTTTAGAAGGTCTCTATAAGTCTATAAACTATTGTTGTATATAAAGTAAACAAGTTTTTTAAAATGTTTAAGAAGCTTCATTTAAAATTAAATTAAAATGCAGATCTTATCAATTTAGTGCAGTGGTTCTTAACCTGGGGTGCACGCACCCCCTGGGGCAGGGCTGGTGCAAGGATATTTTAAGCCCTAGGCGACACTTCCACCTTGCACACACACACTCCCTTGCACATCAGTTCATTGAGGGGCAAATCCCAACGAGCCTTTATAGACCCCAGGGGCCAGTCATCCCCAGGGGCTGCTCCCCAGACCAGGTTCCCCCCTCCTCACCCTCTGAACTCCCCTGGAGGGTGCACAGCCCCCCCGTGAGCCCTCCCCACCCCACCCAGGGTCCATACAGGCCAGACAGTGCACAGCACACTGGTGTGCACTAGAATTTACACCTCTGTGGCACATATTAATGCACCATGTGGACAAGCCTTCAGACCAGCTTTACATTACACTTCTACGTTACAGAGAACTTGTAATTGGAAACAAACTGGGGCTGGGTTTAGAATGTCTGGTGCAGCATGGGAGGCTAGATTGTAGTGGGGGCTCGACTGGGACAAGTTTTCACACACGTTTCACTGGAAAATGAGATTTTAGATTAATCTTCACTTCAAGGAACGGATGCAGGCGTGGTGCAGGGGGGCAGCAGCCCTGCAATGACGGAGGCGCCACTAGTGAGGAGCAGCTGCGCCCCCCCCCCGCCCAGGCTGCGGCCTGGCACCCTCTACACGGGCTCCTGCAGGCTGTAGTGGATGTATGCGGGCGCCCCCCCCTCGCCTAGGGTTACCATATTTCAACAATCAAAAAAGAGGGGAGAGCCCTGCCCTAGCCCCGCCCCCATCCACTTCCTCCCACTTCCCACCCCGGTTGCCCCGGTCAGAACCAACCCCCCTGCTCCTTGTCCTATGACTTCCCCCTCCTGGGACCCCTGCCCCTCACTGTCCCCCAGAACCCCACCGCCTACCTAAGCCTCCCTGCCCCTTGTCCCCTGACTGCCCCCTCCTGAGACCCCCCCCACCCTAACTGCCCCCCTAGGACTCTACCCCCTACCTGTCCCCTGACTGCCCCAACCCTTATCCACACCGCCGCCCCCAGACAGACCCCCCGGCACTCCCACACCCCATCCAACCACTCCCTGCCCCCTGACAGGACCCTCAGAACTCCCGACCCATCCAACCCTTCCCCTGCTCCCTGACTGCGCCCCGGGACTCCCCTTACCATGCCAATGCCAATCAGACGCTGGCTCCATATGGAGGCAAAACTCCACGTGGAGCACTGAGGCAGTGGGAGGAGGGGAGCTGCAGGAGGGGCAGCGGCGGCAGTGGCTCACACTTCCGGGAGCCGCAGAACCCGAGCGCGGTGAGTGGGGAACTGGGGGGCACGCCTGCCCGGGCTGCAGCCCGGTGCCACCCCCGGGGGGCTCCTGCAGTGGATGCATGTGGGTGGCAGTCCCCGTGCGCCCCCCCGGTCCCCCCATCTCCGCGCTCGGGCTCTGCGGCTCCCGGGAGTGTGAGTTGCTGCTGCCGCCCCTCCTGCAGCAGGCTCAGGGCCCCGCGCCCTGGTGGCTCACACTCCCGGGAGCCGCAGAACCTGAGCGCGGTGAGGGGGGAGCCGGGGGGCGCGCCTGCTGCTGGTCTGGGGTCCCAGACGCTGGTCTGGGGTCCCAGACGCTGGCCCCGCTCAGCCTTCTGCCGGCCTGGGGTTCCGTTCACTCAGCCGGCTGCACGCTGAGCGGGGCCGGTGACCGGGACCCAGGCTGGCAGCCGCGTGCCAGGCAAAATCGGCTCGCGTGCCAAAGGTGGCACACATGCCGTAGGTGCCAACCCCTGGGCTAGATTATAAGGACGCCTGCAGGAGGTCCACCGAAGCTACGGGACCAGTGGACCCTCCGCGGGCAAGCCGCCGAAGGCACCCTGCCTGCCGCCCTAGCGGTGACTGGCAGAGCGCCCCCCACGGCTTGCCGCCCCAGGCACGCGCTTGGAGCGCTGGTGCCTGGAGCTGCCCCTGTGTTCACCTTCTCTGAACTGCAAAACTTCGTTCTTATGTCTACATCTTCCATTCTCTGACACCCAGGTACCAAGATGATGGGAGTGTAAGAAGTAGATAAGTATTTATTTGCAATTGTAAAGTATCCATATTGAACTGTCCTGTTTAGAAATGTCTATATTCTGATGATTAATAGATCAAATGATTCATGAGTAACTTAATGCGATCATTTCTTACATCTCTTCCTTTCAAGAACTGATAAAACAGTTTATAAATAAAGATTTCAGTGGCATTACATCAACAGAAAATTGGAGTAGCACAGTGGTGAATCAGGGCCATCATTTCTTGGACTTAATGCATGTTTTTATCAATTTCTCTGACACAAAGCATTGTGAAGGAAAATGCATATTTCCTTTTATATTCTGAATATATAGTAGAGATGGGCCCAAACCACAAAGCTTGGTACCAGATTCAAATTTTGCAATGGACTTTAGCAAAGGAGATTTGCAACTCAAAGTTTATTATGTTTGTTAAAAATGGATTAATCTCAAGTCTGTAATTTGGAATGCAGCTGCTGAACCACCAGTTGCAAATTGCACAGTGAAGAGCTTATGCGCAACACATATTTAAAGGTTACCATACCTTTCCCGTATATGCAAGCCTCTCGTGCTAATATTTTTGTGTACAGTAGCATAACCACTTCTATCATATCATGACAGCATTTGATTCAATTTACTTATATTTTAATTGCTCTTTTCTTCTGTTTTTTCTCTTGGTTTTTCCCCTCTTTTACCTTATTTTGGGTGAATTTTCTTTTCTTTTTATTTCCATGTTAGTTATATTGTTTGTGTTGGTTGTGAGTTTAACATAAAATTGAAAGCTTGACTGTAATGCTAACAACTATAACAATTCAAATGTCTTGAGCACTAGGAGCCAGCTATATAGATGCTTTCTGTAGATGCCTTTGTATAACTGAAATACAATGAAAATCTTGAATTAAATTTGATTTAAAATAAAAATTGGGGAAAAAAAGACAGCAGGTGCTCCTTTAAAACAATGTGCATAAGAGAAATATGTATTTTAAACTTTGTAAATAATGCTTTTTATCTGTAAGCCACAAAGCACTTTCCAAAGATGTGTCAATATTTCTTTCCCCGTTTTTTACAGATGGGGAAACTGAGGTACATTAAGGATTAGTTTCTTGATGAAGGTCATACAGTGAATGAGTCATTACTCAAGTGAGAAACAAAATGTAGGGTTTCTTCGTCTCAATAGACTTTAGCTTCCCCTTTACTTCAGCTGGCCTTGGGGAACACTAAACAAGTGGCCTCATGAGGTAGAAGGGCCACTCCTGCAGACATGTATGCATCTGGCACAAAACAGTTGCTATTCATTTCTGTCCTCTACAGTGAAAACTGCTGCTGCTGCCCACTGGCACTGCCTAAATGCCTATATTTGTAACCACACAGAGGCAGAGTTCCAGGCCTTTGACTTCCTACACTAGATCTCCAAAAAGCTTAATATGTCTGTGCCTGCCAAGGCATTGAGGAGAGGAGAGGAGAGGAGAGGAGAGGATTCTCTTAGCATCCGTTCCTTGAAGTGAAGATTAATCTTAAATCTCATTTTCCAGTGAAACGTGTGTGAAAACTTGTCCCAGTCGAGCCACTACAATCTAGCCTCCCATGAGCAGGGGGTTGGACTAGATGATCTCCTGAGGTCCCTTCCAACCCTGAGATTCTATGATTCTGTGCTGCACCAGACATTCTAAACCCAGCCCCAGTTTATGTTTCCAATTACAAGATCTCACTGTACCGTAGAGGTGTAATGTAAAGCTGGTCTGAAGGCTTGTCCACATGGTGCATTAATATGTGCCACAGAGGTGTAAATTCTAGCACACACCAGCGTGCCGTGCACTGTCTGGCCTGTATGGACCCTGCTGGTGGTCCCATTTGAAACGCACTATGTAGACAAGCTCTCAGTTTCTTTGTTCTCCTACATCAGATTTTCCACTTATTTTCCTCTTTAAGTCTCAACTGTCCAACCTGCCAGCTTAGGCCATTTTTGCTTTTTCTCTTCTACTCACAAGTTTTTGTTAATACACTTTGATACCACAGTGTCCAATTCACTCCTGGTTTAACTGTTGTGGTCAGTAGTTACCAAGGGATGAATTTGGCCCAAGGTGATTGAGTCTGCAATAATCCTTAATGGAATCAAGCTGTGCCACCTAATAGTCTGTAATAAATGAGTGCTAAACTGATGTTGGTTCTCTCATTTGATGGCCTCTAAGAAAGTCAGCTTTTATGCTGACTGAATAAACAGAGACATATATTTCAAAAAAAATTATTTTGGATATGTCATATTTGCATTTTAAGGATGAAATCTTTGCACCATTGAAGTCAGTGGCCAAACTACCATTCATTTCAATGGGACAAGGATTTCACCCTATGAGTTTTACTTATGATGGCAACTAAAATCCATGTCTCAGCAACAACAGTCTTCTTGAGGGAACTATAGACTCACTCAGGCTACATGTGAATGTCCTATGGACTGCACGAATACAGTTGCTTAACTGACCAGAAGCATTAATGTTCACGTACTGATGATCAGTCTCCCTTGAGAGCACTCTTATGCTAGTTTTCTTCTTGGAAAAGTATCAGAAACTACACCTTTTCCCATAATTCAGTGAGCAGGTTGAACCCAGAAATGTTTGTTTTGGTTTTACTCAATCATAGGCGTTTTACCTGAGTACTGACTAAGAAACAGTGAGTAAGGAATTCAGGATTTGGCCCAAGGGTTGGGAGGAGAAAGAGAAAGAGGCCATTTGGAGGTTTCTCTTTAGATCTCTGCCCAGACTGCAGGAGATCCCTTTGGCTATATTAAATCAATACTCATGGAAATACAGTAGCTTATAAAAACAAAAGATGGCAAATGAATGTTTCTAAGGCTTCTCTCTACTTGTGTCATAAATAGCAAGTGTCAAGGAACCTTTTTGTAGAGGCTACTTATCCATGCTGAATTCAGCTTTAGCAGTAAGTGAGCATGAGCAAATGTGGATGTGGTGGTCCAAAATACCTAGTCTGAGGGGGAAACTGACTAATTAAGATGGGGCAGTTACCCAAACCACATCTCCCTAGTGGGAAAGCAATATTTCTTAACTCTACACCACTGCTGTTTGAGCTAGACCGAAATACAACTTGTGGGTTTCCCCAGCAGGTTCTGCTAGAGCTTGGCTCATCCAGATCAGCAGAAAGCTCCGTTAGCTGTCAAGTACAGTAGTTTTGCCTCCAAACCCTGCATGGAATGACTATACACATCTAAGTAACCATTCAAAATTTCGCAACAAGGCTACTGCCCCACCACAAGAACCTTGATACAGCATATCACCCCTCTGGAATTTATTTCCTTCAATTATTACAGTGGAGTTTTCTGGTAATATACCTCAGATCCCTCAGGACTTTTTCAACTGTTGCCATTATATATAGAGTTAATTTCCTTTACCATTAAAATAGAATACATTTGGTGTTACAAAGTGTATTTTGTATACCATGTACCCTAAATAGCTTTACAAATGACTGAGTTAGATACTGGCAGGCTAGTGATTCTGTCAGCTGATGCAGTAATAGCACAAACAGCCTGGGATACTGCAACCTGTTTAACAGAAAGGGCAAAGGAAGCAGGGGGAGGAAAATTCTAGCAGCCTCCTAGGGAAGTTGGAGAAATTTAGTCCACTTACTGGATCCTATCTTTTGCTTGCTTTTTTTGGAAGGTGCTCAGATACCATGGTGATGGGTACCTTGTAAGAATATAGATGAAGCAAGTTTGCTGAGAGTGCTAATTGTCAGTATTTTGAGAAAGGAATACTGCCTTACATCACATTTCCAGCTGAACAGAAACCACTGCAGATTGCAGAAACCAATCATTGCAGATTATTTTGAATAATACATGAAGATGTGATCCTTAGAGGATAACAAGGAAGTTTTCAAGTTAGTTAATTTAGAAACATTGTTAGTGTTATTAATTAAGCATTGCAGTCATCTTTTATGAAATAAGAAATAAGGAAATTGTTTGTTTGTGTCACCATAGTAATTATCTAGAGGCCCTAGTCGTGGACCAGAAACCCATTGTGCTAAGCATTGCAAACAGAAAACAAAAAGATATCCCCTGCCTCAATGAGTTTACAGACTCACCTGTCACTCCAACCAGCAACTATTTTTACCATTGTTTACATGACTTAAACTACTACCATTGTACATTTGCAAGGAACTTATTAATTGCAGTACACTCGTTGTGTGGCTTAGGGCAAGTTACATAACTGCTCTGTGCCTCAGTTTCCCCACCTTTAAAATTGGGTTGCCAATACCTTCCTCCAAAGGGTGTTATAGGGTTTGTTTAGTTAATGTTTGTACAGTGCTTTGGAAATGTACAGCACTAAAAGTGTTATTCGTTGTGTTATGATCTCACATCCAGAAGGGCCCAAAATAGCTGTATATATGTTACACACGCAGGAATCACTCACCTGCCACTGAAATGCAGTCATCTTCATGATAGAATAAAGTGACAATTTAAGCAGACACAGAAACACCACACAACAGTTTAGGACTTAAGGTTAAAAATAATTGAAACTTGCAGTAGGAATGTTATTACCAGAACTAGAACTTGGCCAGGCCACCAGGGTTAACATCCATACTCTTGCAAAAAGTTCCCTGGGATCTTTAATTATCACAAGTGGTCAAAGCCTCAGTTTTCTTTTTCAACACTCCCTAGAAACATGAGGGTTAATTAGTTCAGTACAAAAACAGAAGGAAAAGCCATTTACTGAATCACCGACACCACTTCCTGCAGCTGGCTGGGTTGTCCTTGGTCTCCTATCCAAGTATTGACCAAGGTCAATTTTTCCGTCAAACCACTATCCCAAGATGGTAAGACTATAAGACCTCAATCTGTGCCAGTATAAGGAGGGTACAAATGGGCGGTATTAAGTAAAAGGAAAATGTCATATTACTGGAACAGTGCAAAAGAAAATTAAGGACAAAAATGTCCTTGAAAGAAAAGGTATTTAATTTATGGGTGTTTATCAGTTATAATCCTCTACAGAGTATGAAATAAACTGAGGAAAATGTCACATATTTAAAACCTCTTTTCCAGCTATGCATAGAGCTCGTTGAATGCTACAAAATTAATGTTTCCATACACTGATTTGAATTTTGAAGTCATTGATTCAGTTCCATCATGTTCAGGCTCCTTTTCATTTGCTGTTTGAAAGCTTTCATATGGAAGGGTTTCAGTTCAAAAAATGTTTGGAATATGGGTTTTTTTTGTTTGAATACCTGCATTTGCATGCAAAGAAGGGTATCTGTGGACAAATGAGTATTAATAATTTCCACTATTCATCATTTCTTATTCTCCTGTCTAAAATTTTGTTAAGGAGCCTTACTATGTGACTTGGGTGACCAGTTACACATCACAAATAATGAATAGTGATGTGAGCAGTTTGCATACAGCTCAGAAGCTGAAAATTTTTCATCCAAACTATTCTGTGAGCCTTTGTAAATAGAAATTGGAATTTCTGTTCCCTAAGATATTCTGACATTCTAGGTAAGTTTTTTTTTAATTATTCTGAATTGGAATGAAAAGCTGCAATTTCAAAACTTCTCATGAAACAAACAAGCCACAAAATTTCACTTTGGGACCATTGAATCATTTTAGTTTTGATAAAGTAAAAAGCATGTTGTTTCAATAGGTAAAAACAGTTCAGTTTGACGTTTCAGTTCATTTTGTTTTGACTTATGTTATATTACTATATTAAAAATTGCATGTAATATTAAAAGTAATATTTTCATATAATATAAAAGTCAAAACAAAATTAAATGAAACTTTTTGACACTATCAAAACAAAACAAGAAAGTCATAATGATTAATTTAGAATTTTTTCGGTCAAAAATTTTGTCAAAATTGACACATTTAGGTTGAACAAAATTGCCTTTTCCAATGGAAATGTATTCCGTCTAAAAAAATGTGACCAATGCTACTTACAGATAACAAGTCGTTCACAATAATGAGTTTGCAGATAATTTGCAAACAGAAATACAGTCTTGATTTGTTATAAAATTTATTCTCAACAAATAGCTCTAGCTGTAGCTTTGAGTAACTCCACCTGTTACTCTGTTTTCTGTCATTAGGTTTGCTGAAGCAAAATCCCTAGGAGAAAAAGTAAATGAAGTAAGAAATAAAATAAGTAAGTAGATTTGTTTTAATTTCCTTATCTATCTAAATAATTGTTGGTTTTAACATACATTCATAACACACCAGGGACATGTAACCAGAGTCTGTTTTCTGATGAAAATTAGCCAACTCATTACTAATAAAAGTCTCTTTAAGACTAGTTCCCAGCTGATGACAGGAGATGTGGTCATTTCAAGTACAAACTTTGATTATTAGAAATTCCATAATGTGAAAGCCAAATATATTCTTCACTTGGGGCTTTAGATAATAGCTGTCACTTTTCTGAAGTGGAACGCAACCCTGTTGAAAGGTGTTTTGCATTTGCAATCAAGAATCTGATGTGGAAAATATCCACATACTGTGTGGTTTAGAAAGATTGTAAACTGTGTGGGTCAGGGATTGCACTACCTGTGTGTTTGTAAAGAACCTAGCACAACAGGGCCCCAGTACTGATTGGGCCTTTGTGCACCACCGTTATACAATTAATAAGTAGGAATGTGAGACTCCTATGGGAAGGGTGAGTGTTTAAACAAAAGAAAAAAATTAGAAGATCTCAGAGTTTCAAGAGAAATCCCTCTGCACCAGGAGGAAAACACCTTTTTATCTAGTTCTTTTCAGAAGAAACAACACTGTAGGATTTTAATATTCCTGGGGGCCAAATGCTTTCTCTAGTTCTTAGCCCAAACAGCCAAGCTATATACTGGGGAAATCTTTACTGGTCCTGAGAGAAAGAATCCTTTTCCACAGACTGGCAATATAATCACTTAGAGCATTACCATAGCTGTAAGCTTCAGAGCTTTGGTAGAACCCCCACTTGCAGACTAAGGGTATGTCTACACTACGGGATTATTCCAATTTTACAGAAATCAATTTTTGGAAACAGATTGTATAAAGTTGAGTGCACGCGGCCACACTAAGCACATTAATTCGGCGGTGTGCGTCCATGTATCGAGGCTAGCGTCAACTTCCGGAGCATTGCACTGTGGGTAGCTATCCCATAGTTCCCGCAGTCTCCCCCGCCCATTGGAATTCTGGGTTGAGATCCCAATGCCTGGTGGGGCCAAAAATTTGTCACACATGGTTCTGGGTAAATGTCGTCAGTCAATCCTCCCTCCGTGAAAGCAACGGCAGACAATCATTTCGCACCCTTTTCCCTGGATTGCCCGGGCAGACGCCATAGCACGGCAACCATGGAGCCCATTCAGTCTTTTTTCACTATTACCGTATGTCTATTGGATGCTGCTGACAGACGCAGTGCTGCAGTGCTACACAGCAGCATCCCCTTGCCTTTTGCAAGTTAGCAAAGACGGTTACCAGCCCTACTGTACCGTCTGCTGCTTTGCAAGTTGACAAAGACGGTTACCAGTCATACTGTACCGTCTGCTGCTGTCATGGGTGCTCGGTGAGGTCGGTTGGGGGCGCCTGGACAAAAATGGGAATGACTCCCCAGGTCATTCTCTTCTTTAAGTTTTGTCTAATGGAGAGTCAGTCCTGCCTAGAATATCAGGCAAGCCTACTAAAGAACCAGAGAGGCAAACAGCCGCTCTGGGTCAGAGCCCCAGACATTCCGCAGAAATGATGAGCTGCATGCCATTCTAGGGGGTGCCCCTGCAACAACCCCACCTGTTGCTTCCCTGCTCCCCCACCCCTCCTGGGCTACCGTGGCAGTTGTCCCCCCATTTGTGTGATGAAGTAATATAGAATGCATGAATAAGAAACACTGACTTTATTGCCTCTGCAAGCAGAGATCAAAGGGGGGAGGGGAGGGCGGTTGGCTTACAGAGAAGTAGAGTGAACCACCATTCTGCACTTGCTCAGCCTATAGCTGAAAATGGGAATCTGTGACAAGCACTAGGATAGAAGCACAGGCAGGACTGAATCTCCATTTGTGTGTGGGCCTTTGGTTGACACTGGTAAAATACAAAATGTCCCAGGATATGTATGTTGGGGGACAGTTCTAAACGGCAGCTTAATTTTTTTATTTGCAGCAAAATGTAGAGGTCCAAGTATCTGATTGTGAGCCCTGGTAGCAAGGAGTAGGCTAGGATAGGCGCGACCGTGCGGTGCTGCTGGCTGGGGAGAGCAGCCTGAGGCAGAAGCCTCCAGCTGCCATGATATTCCAGGCAGGACTGAATCTCCATTAGACAAAACTTAAAGAAGAGAATGACCTGGAGTCATTCCCATTTTTGCCCAGGCACCCCCAGGCGACCTCACTGAGGCCAGCTAGGAGCACCCACGAAATGATGATGACGGATACCAGTCCTACTGTACCGTCGGCAAGGCAAGACAAGAGGATGCTTCCGTGTAGCGCTGCAGCACCGCGTCTGCCAGCAGCATCCAGTAGACATACAGTGACATTGAAAAAAGGCGAGAAATGATTTTTTTCCCTTTGCTTTAACTGGGGGGGAGGGCAGGCTGACGATATATACCCTGAACCACCCTGACAATGTTTTTGACCCTTCAAGCTTTCGGAGCTCAGCCCAGAATTCAAATGGTTTTCGGAGAGTGTGGGAACTGTGGGATAGCTACAGTCGTCAGTCGCCCCTCCCTTCTGTGAGCGTCCATTTGATTCTGTGGCTTTCTGGTACGCTTGTCTCAGCTCCAATAGTTAAATAGTTTTTCTCATCAAACCCTGTATTGAGATAATCAAAACTGGTTTTATTTACTGTTTCAATATTAACACTGAAGAATGTCACCATCACGTGGTGTCCGTTATCATGTATAAAGCATAGAAGTGAATGGATCAGTAGCAGAAAATAGCTAGCCCTTCGATCATTGGCTGCCACTATGCACAGATTAGTAGAGCTGTGCTGAACTTCAAGATACCTGCCATCTGCAGGAAATTCTGATAATAACCATCCATAAAGATGCCAAAAGGCTCCTTTCAAAAATCAGAACAGAAATCCCTTTTCCCTCTACCTGTTTCTAAGGACACCCTTTAGAAGACTTTACTTGTTTGTTTGTTATTGTTTGCTTTAAATTTCCTGTGACACGACATGATTTAAACATACAGATTGCAGATTTCTTCATTAAAAAAACCCTTTTCTAAAAGCTTTAATTTTTTCTAAAGCAAGGTTACTGCCATTACTAAAAAGTACAGTCATCTAAACAAACTTAAGCATCAGAGGGGTAGCCGTGTTTGTTGCTTTTTACCGATCCAGACTAAGAGTCCTGTGGCACCTTATAGACTAACAGAAGTATTGGAGCATAAGCTTTCGTGGGTGAATACCCAGTTCGTCAGACGCATGTGGTGAAAATTTACAGAGGCAGGTATAAATATGCAGGCAAGAATCAGTTTAGATACACCTGCCTCTGGAAATTTCCACCACATGCATTTGACGAAGTGGGTATTCACCCACGAAAGCTTATGCTCCAATACTTCTGTTAGTCTATAAGGTGCTGCAGGACTCTTTGTCGCTTTAAACAAACTTAGTTGCCTAAAGTTTGATTACTGTGAAAATGTTGCTCTTCTAGTGGTTAGAGTGGATGACTGGGATGAAGGAGCTTGAGATGTTTCTCTGGGATGTTTCTCTTCCTGATTCTACTGCAGTCTCACTCACTTTGGTCAAGACATTTAACTTCTCACCTCAATTTCCCCATCTGTAAAATGGGAATAATATCCATCTTTGTAGAGTTTTTTGAGATCCTTGAATGAAAGTCCAAGATAGTATTATTATTATTGTTACTGTTGTTGTTACTGTTTTTGTTATTATTTTGAAGTGATCCATGAAGGTGGACGCTCCCATCAGCGCTGATGGGAGCGTCCACCTTCATGGATCACTTCAAAATCTCAGGGTCACAGGCTGTAACATAGGCTACTTTGTTAATAGTTTTAAAATATTAATAAAATGCCAGAGGATTAAGAAAGAGATCATAGAGCAAAACCACTTTCCCAGAAGGATTTTTTTTTAATAACTATATGCTGGGCATATGAAATCTAGTACTGTGATATTATAATGTAGGTTATATTGAGCTATTCCTTCGGCCTATCAGGGCCTTTTCAGATCACCTCTATTAATAAACCTGCCTATTAGCACCTCTCAGACAATTATTAAATCCCTAGGGTCAAGAAAGTTACTTTCTGGTTTCTGTAGCTAAACCAGAGCAATTAGGCCAGTTTACATAGTTAAACAGTTTTCAGTCTGAAACAATTTTCCAGTTAAGCCTGGCTCATTTATAGTTTGCGTATTCAGACAGAGCAACATTAATGATGCCACGTAAGGTTACTAACCTGCCAAAATTATACTGAAAAACCTGATAGGGGCAATAATAGTCATCTGGGCCTGCAGCTAGGTCTTTAATTCACTTTTATTGTTGTTTTGGTTTCCTTAAAACATTCCTGGCTGAGTTGATGTACAAAATCAAGAACAGATCCCATCAATATCAGTTTCTTCTATTTCCAAGTTACACTTAATAATATAAAACTATGCACCACAGAGGTCATTGGGGGAACCTCCTGGTAAGCCACTTGGTGCAATGTAGAACCCATTTCACATGATCTGATTATATACAGTGATATTGACAGTAGTTGGCTGTAACCTAAATTTGTATCCTGTGTGTCATAACTACCCTCTCATTCCGACTTTCTTTTGGAAGTATTGCAGTATTTTGCAATAGAAGTTATGCAAAATACTGCAACCACTTCCCAAATACATCAGCATTTTGAAAAACACATAAGACACTTGGAACTGAGCAAAGAAATTCACAATGTGATTTTTTCTGGTAGGCTTCTGTGGTTGCTGTTGTTGATTTCAGAAAAAGATAAAGGAAAAACATCCTAGGAGTCAGTGGGAGTTTAACTGCAGAACGACTATAATATCAGTAATAAGATACTGCAGCTAGCATTCCTCTATTTTAATTCGTCTCTGCAGTTGCACCACAGAGAATCAAATCCTGCCACCCTTATTTATTTTGAATAGTATCTTACTCTGTGAGTAGTTCCACTGATTGCAGGGTAGTACTCAACATGAGGAAAGGAGGCAGAATCTGGACTATCATGAATAATAATAATAATAATAATAAAACTGTAGGGTATGGTCACATAGTCCAAACCTCTGAGTGCAAGAATCTCTATAAACTTCTAACCTTTTGTTCTCCTACTACTCCATGATCTGCACTGGTTTTGCAATAAGCTTCTGGGTGGACTTCAACATGTTGGGTTTTTTAACTCATAAAGCACTAAATGGTTTGGGATCTGGTCACCTGAGAGATTGCCTCTGTGCCTATGGTATGCTACAACAAATGAGATGAAGAGAGGTATTTGAGCTGGAGCTACTTTAATATAAATGAGAAGGAGCTGCTGGCAGGGTACTGTCCATAAGGGGTCCTCAGCTTTGGAACCTGCTCCCCACTTGGTCTGCCAGAGGCCAGCATTATTAACCTTCTGTGCATGCTGCAAGGGCCATTGATTTTCTCTCCTCTCCAAGATTGTCGAGGAGAGGCTGATCTGAGGAGGATATAGTTATGTGCAGTTCCTTGTTTGTTCTGATTTTTAACTTATGGGTGCAGTGTTCAGGGCACAGGATGGGCACCTATAGTATAGTTTCAGGAGGGAGGGAGTATCCTCCAGGTCAAGTCTTGAAGCCTACTAGAAGGCCTCAAAGGCTGTGATACTATCACAACTCCACTCCCCAGGGGATCCTATCCACAGAGAATCCCCGCAGCAGGAATTCTCTTTTCCCAGCACACTGAAAAATAGTGCTGCACAACAGTTCTCTCCCACTCTTCTGTGAAAGATTTTGGGGGGCAGGGCAAGAGGGTCTGCAACTGCACAAACTGCTGGTCAGCATCCCCAATCAGGTGGTATTAAAGAGGCCTGCAGCACTACTTCAGTGGAATTAGAACAGAGAAGAATTTGGCCCATTGACGAGACTTTAGAAAATATGCTCTTACAAGGAAAATTAAGCTGGTCTATTCTTGCTGAGTTTAGTGATTAAAAGGGCTGCTCACACGCAAGCATGCAATAGGCACATGTACAGTAGATGCATATATATGATTAGTAAAGATTTCCAGTGCTTCACTATAAATGTCTGTTTTACTTGGGATGTTTATACCACTATTTGGTCTAATTTTTCCTCAGGAAAAAATTAGACCAAATGGTATTTGAAAGCCCAAAGGGAGGCAGCTGTTCCTTTTAGTCTGTCCAGAAATCAGCTAACGCTATAATTGAAGCTGTTTGAGGAAAGGCAAACTCATGTGGGAGTAATAGCTGTGCAAGCAAACAACAGGCCCTCTAGTAATGAAAAAGGCTAGGTGGGTGGATTATGTGCATGTGATGTTGACTGTGCAACCGTACCCCCAGGAATGTTGTGATGTTTCATTGGTCTGCCTTCTCTGAAACGTTATGGTGAGGCTGATTAATGCATGAGATCGTATGATATCCAAGGCAATCATACTCTTCGGTGAGGCTAAAGTGCTACTATTAGAAAATGAGATTACAGTCTAATTTTTATACATAGCACTTATATCATTTTCACAATACATTGTAATACTGCCAACAATAGACTAAGGCAGTGAGAGTTGTTGTGGGGGCAGTAGCACAAGAAGAAGTGTGAAAGGCTAACAATAAGAGGAGGCAAAGAATAAAATATTGGTCAAGATTGTCCACTGCCTTACATTTTACGCAGCCTTTTATGTGAGTACCAAGTGGGTGTAAAACACTATCGTCTCAGAACTCTCCACTCACACCAGTGGCAGGGTTTTATACCCTCTTTGCACTGATGTAAATGGTGACAGAAGTTGCAAGACAATGGAAAATCAGAACTATTGCTTAGAAAAAGCTTTATTCAACTAATAGTAAGGCTTAGACCCGCAAAGAAACAACATTGAAGGTTAAGGCTAGTATTCCAGTCAGATTACCCTCGTTCCTGGGTATTGCAATACATAGTCTCATCTGGCAGGAGAACTCCTGCATCCCATAGCAGATGCAGTACTGTGTCTGAGTTAGGGATGGAGTAATAGCATAACTCAGAAATTTTATGTTGTTGGTTTTAATGGCTTGATTTCAAACACTATATTAAGTATATTGTATTTTTATTTTTGGAACTCCTGTTTCTTAGCCTGAGGTCCATCAGCATTTTCATTTTCTCCCTTCTCCCTGCCACTGCACACATATGCATATGCACACACATACTCTCACTCAAAGAGAAGATGGTGCTTTATAAGTCAAGGACACCTAAAGAATGAATCCCAGGTGTCCTCATCTGCTATTAATATCCTGTTTGGGGATTGCCGAGACTACAGTCTCTTTTCATCCACCTGGCACATGAAACATCTGAAGAAAATCTTTTTTTTTTATTAATCTCTGGTTAGTAATAGTGTCTGAAGGGCAACTTAATCAAGACACAGCAAGTAAATGTGACAAAAACAAATGAAAAGCAAGAAAGAAGTTGAGCATAATGAAAATAAGCTTATACAGCTGCGTGATTGCACAGCTAAGTGCTGTGTGATGGTACCAAATCATCTCCCCTTTTAAAAAACTTAATAAAATCAGATAATCCTAACTGCCACGTTAACCTAGCCATTATTGTATGGCTGAGTTTTTGTAGATGTCACAAGAGAAGTAAGTCTTTGAAGGGTGATAGAATAGTGGTCTTAAAGTTTTGCTCATGGAAGTTGTGGAAGAAAGCATGGAAACGTGTGGGAGAACAGGCAAATATGCCTTTGAGGCTGGCATAGTTATCACAACAGAGGGGTGACATGAAAAACTGTGTTACGATGCATGTGGTGCTTCATGAAGGGAGAATCAGAATCAAATCCTGGTCCTGTAAGAGTTAATGGGAATCCAGTCCAAAATGCCTAAAGGTCCTATTCTAATCTTGCTGTATTCATGCAGCTTTCTTGTGGGAGCATCAAGGTAGAGAAGAGGATTTTCCTGCATATATTCACCGTATGTCACCCTAGATGTGTCAAAAAAAATAAAAACCCTACGCACGTACCAGAATAACTGTCCACTGGAGGTGGGAAGAAGGGAAGGGTGGTATGCTGATATAACTATACCTCTATAGGTATAGTTATTATACCTGTATAACTCTATTGGTATAACTGATAACATTTTCCTGTGTAGATAAGGAAGCTAATATTAAACTAATATTAAAACAGTCAGATTTCTCAAGACAGAGATGTTGTGAAATACCACTGAGGCAATGTGTGGAGTTACAGTTGAAGAAATCAATTTTGAGGGTTTTTTAACCTCACTTGCCAGTATAAATTACACACTTTGAGAAAGGAAAACTAATTACTTAGGCAACAGAATCCCAAAGAAGATTGTAGGAATGTTGTATGAATGGCTATGTCAATATTATATGGATTTAAATAATTGCGGAAAATTATGTGTGAGCCAAAAGCATTTTTAACTTTATAGTGGAAGGGCATATAAATTCACAAAGGGTGAAATTCACCCTCTGTTAAGGGACAATACAATGCCTATGCACCATTTAACTCCTGACATTAAGTGGGATTTAGAGTGTAGTCTTGCACTGGCTTTCTACATGGGAATGAATTTCACCCATAGTGCCTTACTGCTTTCTAGAAGCTCATTATTAATATTATTATTTATTGATTGCCTGGTAATGTAAAAGTTCTGAGTCAAAACACTAGCTTACTGGACATAAATTGTTCCAGCCATTTAAGAAGTGAGAATGCAAGCAAGAAAGAATTGTCCAGTTTTGGAATGCATATCCAGTCTCTAGCACAGGATTCTGAAATGCATTTTGTTTTAATGAAATAAACATTGAAACTTCATAGCTGCTGATTAGTGTAATTCGCTGTTCTAGTTTGCTTCCAGAAAGTCTCAAGTACTTTTCCAGTCTTATATCTGATGTATATGTTCAATGAATTTTATTGGAAGTGACTAGTGCATAACAAAAATTGTAAAATTAGGATTAAAAGGGTACTGGAAAACTCAAAGAGGAAAAAAAATGTTACATTCCAGAGGCAAACCTAGATCAAATAAGAAGCAAGCAATTCACAAGTAAATGAATCCAGTATGAAGATTTAATGAACAGATAACTCCACTAAAAATACCACTGCACAGTGTTTCCTCCTTCAGGTAGCATAGTATGAATTGTTATCTCTAGCTGAGAATTGTAAATTCCATGGAACAAATCCTGAAGTTCTTACTCAAGCAAAACAGCCATTGAGGTTGGCAGGAGTTCTGCTTAATTAAGAATTGAATAAAAACTCTGAAAAGACTTCTGCATTTGGCCCCATGATTGCTATTTTAATTGGTAATGAGCAGCAAATATTAGGTTTATTAATACAACAACAAAAAATTAAAAACTTATTTTGTGAAACATACATATTGTACTGAATTTGCATTCTGATACCTGCAGTCTATCTGCATGTCTTCCCCAGTTGAGGACCATTGGACTGGGACCTTAGATACTCTGGTGATAAATATCATAAATAAGGCCAGATCCCCTCTTCCTTTTTTGTCTTTCATTTATTTAATATGAAATATGTCTATCCTTGGTCTTTTAAAACTGATCAGAAAAGACTGATCATTAAAAGGTCACCTAGATCAGCTTTCTAGTGTGAGATTAAATTTGCATTTCTAGGGTAAAACAACTATGTCAGTATTTTGATCACATGTACAGCAGATTCGTCGTCATGTTAGGCCCTTTATCTAACACCATATATACTCTTGCACTAATTCCGTTATCCAGAGCCATAATGAAAGAGAGGAAGGTTAGGACTATAGACTGGGAGTCTAGGTTCAACTCCTAGCTCAGCCACAGACTTGATACATGATTTTGGGCAAGTCCCTTGATCTCTCTGTGCCTCAGTTTCCATCCGTAAAATGAGAATAATAATCCTTCCTTTCTTCTACACTTTGTCTGCCTTGTCCATTTCGATTGTAAACTCTTCCAGGAAATGGTTGTCTCTTCCTTTGTGTTTGTACAGCATCTAGCACAATAAGGCTCTCATTCTGACTGGTGGGCTCTAGTAATACAGACAAGTAATAACAGTACCATGGTTTCACTGTGCAGCAAAGGCAGGAGTGAACAGTGAATAAACTTGCTTACAAAATTATGCCATACAGCAGGGCAATCTAAACGTGGTTCTAGTTAGCAAACTTCCAGTACTACTATAAATGGCCTTCGTAATCATGCAGAGTCAAAACACCAGAAGGTAAAAACTGTCCTTTTATGGGCTGGGGGTTAAAACTATTAATTTCTAATTTATATATAGGAGGGGCCATTGGGTCAGTGACCTTATTGATGAGAAGGATACAGGACAGAGAGTCCTATGGTAAAGGTGGAAAACCGAAGTTTCTGAGTTATAAGATCAGTATTTTCCAGAGACTTCCTAATACACCAGATTCAGCAAAGTTGGTACTCGCTAATGGTAAGGCAGGTTTTCCCTCATGGTGGTGGTCTTTTCCCTAGCATGCAAGCAAATTTTCAGCCATAGGAAGACATGCCATGTTGTTACTGGGCGTTGTTCTGCAGTGTTCTATGTAGAGGCAGTGGTCCTTGGAGAAGGAGCTGTGTGAGCATCAGGGGAGTTTGCTGTCTGCTTTGGTCTCTGGTTAGACTCAGTCCTTGATATGGAATGGCTCTCTGGGAACCTGGCATTACTGTAGAACTGAGATTCTTGAAAGAAGAGATTGCTTGCATGCTGTTTGACCAGCTCTGTTTGAGGACTAGTGTGTATGCATAAATAAAGCAAGTTACACTTGGAGTATACCCAGACTGTGCATCACTGATGTCTCTCCACTGGGGAAGCTAACCTGAAAGGTCCCAGATGTCTGCTACTGCGTGACAGAGGGGTGACACTGGTGTCAGAACAGAATACTGGTGTCAGAAGGAAGGGGCAATGATAGCATATGTTACCATACATAATCTGAGATAAGCAATGTGCTGTTTGCTCTTCTGGACAGTCACTTTTGACTAACATAATCAAGCATAGTATCCCTGAGAAATCTGCTACTATCTGAGAAAAACAAAAGAGACCAATAGGCTACGGGGGCAAATAGTCCCAGATGTAATTTCTCACCTGGGAGTTTATTCAACATGGCCTAGTGCCAGGAAGCCCCAGTCTGTTTCTGATCTCTAGGTCGACATGAAGAATGCTTTCTCATAGCTACAGTTGCTTGGGGAGTTGGAGTTCCTACAGTTACAGAAAAACCCCTTCTTTTATTGAAGTCTGCATTCCTGTTACAGGGTTATAGCAGCAAAGCTATTGTACCATAGCTATGCCACTATAGCCTTCGCCATGTAAACAAGCCCTGAATTTCTGCTGATTTTATTTCTTAATCACCTTGTCATTAGCTGAAGTTTGCTATTCATTAGAAATCTAAATTTCTTCACATTGCAGGATACTAACTATTTTTCAATTTTTTACTACTCTTTAAATTTTAATTTATTCTCCCCTTTGTGTATCTCTCTTTCCATAAGGGGAGTATCACTCATCATTCACCATAACCTGTTCTATTAGAGAGTTTCTTTCTGTTCCTAATGATGTTCCAGTTGTGATTTTTTGAGGCAGAACTTAAGTAAAACCTCTCTAGAGGCCTGAGGAGCACCATATGGAAAAGCTCCAAATTGACCCCAGAGCTTTTGAAATGATCTCTTCTTATTCAGGTGGTGTGGCCCACAACAGGCTTGATACTACCAATTTATTTCATGTAAGTCAGCAGCCTTTGGTTACTACCAGCTCACACTCCCTGGTGATTCAATGCAAGTGTCATAATAATACATTTATTGTACATTTCCAGCGTGCAGAGTTGTTTTTAATCAACCAACACTCCTGGGTTTGGGGGAGTTGTTTTGTTTGTTTTTTAGTTATATTCATCTCACTATGTGGGAATTTATGCCTAGAATTCCATGTAAAGTACATTGCAAAGTAGCTCAAAAGCAGTATTACATGTGGGAACAGTGCTGAAATTGTGAGGTTACACCCAATTAGCATTTTCATTCTTAGCAACCAGTGGGGCTAATATAATAAAATAATGTTGCTCTCCTCAGATAAATGGCTATATTTAGAAAACTAATAGTAAGCATCAGAGGGGTAGCCGTGTTAGTTAGTTAATAGTAAGCAGAACAACAAGAAAATAGACTCTGTCAGTGTGTAAAGTACTGTTCCACCCTTTTCAAACCAGAAGAGAACTTCAGCACCTGTTCTTGCTTCTTTTAATTACCATACACATTGTGGGCCAGATTCTTGACTCTGCTGTGCCCCATTGTGCCATTCAGGTGATGCAAAGGGAAGCATATTGACCTCAAGCCCCAACCTGGGGATTCCCCCAGTATGGGCATCTCTTTCCATGCCTCCTACCTTGCATGGTTGCACAGGGCATGTTTTGAGGGGGTGTCAGAGCAAATAGAAGGAGAAGTCTGGGTGCAATGTGCTCCATCAGTCTCCAGCTGGCATATGGTCCATTATTCTAGCCCACACCCAGGGCTGGGGCTGGTTACAGAATCAGTGACCCATAACAGGCTTTCTGACAGCCCTTTCCCCATTTCTGCTGCTCCTAATGGAAGCTGGATGCAGTAGCAAATCTGGCCTGGTGTGGAATGTCTTAAGAGCAGCTTACAGAAAGTCTAGAATATTTGGCCCTGCTTTGGCCAGTGTGAGTCCTCCAGATTTCAGTGGGAGATGTACCTCTCTGTGCTGAGGCAAAATGTGGTCTGTTGGTTGATGATAGCTTACAGTAAAGTAACTTAAAAATACAGACTTTTACAACTTCTTTCTGACATTTATAGAAATGGCGACTCATGTTGGGGACAGCATGCGTGCTGTATGCAATCTTTTAATTAGAAGAAATTATTTGTCAGATAAATTATTCAGCCAAAAATAGCAAAATTAATGTATCCAACTAGCTCTACTGTACTTTAAAGAGGACCTTTATTAACTTAATAGTGCATTGAATTGAATTTCCAATCCCAGCCTAAGATTTTTAGTGTTTGTTTCAGATTTGAGTTAGAATGTCACTTCAGGTCTGAGCTACAATCTAATAAAAAAGAAGCATCTTTGCTTCCTTTTTATTACAAATGATTATCCAGTCTTGCAAACAAAAATGTTTTTTGGGGAAAAAATAGGCTCAGTAGAAACAACAGTGAATAAATTTTGCTTTTAGTTATACTAGTGTAAACCAAGGTGACTTTACCAACATCATTGGAGTAACAATGAACTTGGACCAAGACCTTTTAGTAATGGAAAATTTTCTGTTCACAGGCTAGCTGCAGAATAAAAGACAAGAAAAGTGAAGACAAGGTGGGTGAGGTAATATCTTTTATTGGACCAACTTCTGGTGGTGAAATAGACAAGCTCTTCTTCAGGGTTGAGCTCTATGTAGCTTGAAAGCTCATCTCTTTCTCCAACAGATGCTGGTCCTGTAAAAGATATTATCTCACTCACCTTTTCTCTCTAATATCCTGGAACCAACATGACTACAATGCTGCAAACGGAAAAAGTGAAGTCCTTTGTGCATTTTATCACTGTGTTTTGCTGCTTTTTCAGGTTAAAATCAAGTTCTTGTGTGTTCAATCTAGTAAATTTTTCTCTTGGGGGGAAGATGCTAAGTGATGATTAAGAGCTAACAAAATGGGAGGCACAGCAAAGGATCTATCACATTTCAATAGGTTAATTTACATTGTGTTTGTTTTTTAAAATCTGCAACAGTGTCTTACACAGGAATTTTTCCTTTTTCCATTTTTTGCATGCCTTTACTGAGAGCTGGACAGCTTACATTGATTATTTTTGTCTTAGTTCCGGGCCTAGCATAAATCATAGGGCTTGATTCTCCACCTCATTTACACCAGCTTTGCACTAATGTAACTCGTTTCACCAGTGAGACTTCAAGAGTGTGGAATCCAGCCCACAGACATTGGAGATGTTAGCTCCCTGTCTCTCTCTCTCTGTCAGAGATGGATTGTTCCCTATCATGCACATAAAAAAAAGTCTTATAGAGTCATGTGACTCATTTGCTGACCTGGCAGCATTCACACAACTGTTGTAGTAAAATATAACATTGTCCATTTTCTAATTTGATTACTTTTTTAATCAGGTAGGATTAGTGGTGTCCACCCAGCTGTTTTTGTATGTTACAGCAGTAGAGCAGTCTACAAGAGTGAACTATCTACTGTATTAGGGGCACTCCTTACTGCTGTATATTTAAGGTTGAGTAGAGCTTTCTGCTTAGAGCTGATCAAATCAAAGTGCCCTCAAATCCATATGCATAGTCAGATTGGCTTGAAAATTGCTGTGCTGCCTGGGGAGCCAGGGTAGACTTAGCAGATACCCTATTTGACAAAGTATATGTCATGTATCTACTTTTCAAAGGACCCTGTTTCAGTTTTCACCAGGATGCTAATATGCATGTAACCCTCAAAAAGACACTTCTCAAGGGTTCAGTGTGTATGTGGTACAGTAGAACCTCAGAATTACGAACACCAGAGTTACAAACTGATCCGTCAACCAAAGCCTCATTTGAAACCAGAAGTACACAATCAGGCAGCAGCAGAGACCAAAAAAAAAAAAGCAAATACAGTACAGTATTGTGTTAAATGTAACCTACTAAAAAAATAAAGGGAAAGTTTTAAAAAGAAGATTTGACAGAGTAAGGAAACTGTTTCTGTGCTTGTATCATTTAAATTAAGATGGTTAAAAGCAGCATTTTTCTTCTGCCCAGTAAAGTTTCAAAGCAGTATTAAGTCAATGTTCAGTTGTAAACATTTGAAAGAACCACCATAACGTTTTGTTCAGAGTTACGAAAATTTCAGAGTTACGAACAACCTCCATTCCCGAGGTGTTCGTAACTCTGAGGTTGTACAGTAAATGGGAAAAGTGCAGGAATAGAAAAGCATGCCACCCTCGCGCCTTTAATCCTACCTGGATTAGTCTCCCAAATATACTGGGGGTGCGTCGGGGGGGGAGAGATATGTAGAGTCATGTGCCTCCTACAATTTTTGATCAAGTTAGTTGAAAGTGAAATGTATTGCAATAAGGGTCTGGAACGTTTTAGTAATTTTCTACTGGGCAGCTACTGGCCAGAAATGACAGCTCAAGATGAATCTAGACTGCAAGCAAGTACACAGATAAAATAATGGCACAAAACCCCACATGCAGTGTTTTAACAAAAACTTGTCTTTCTGTCTGGTTTGGTTTTGTATGTGGTTACAGTCAACTCAGAATATGAATTGAGATCAATATAAGATTACCAGAAATTTGGTCAGAAAAAGAAAATACCTTTATATTAACCTGTCTATGAATTGCTGCCCTATTCATGTATGTATGGTGCCTTTTCAGTTATGGCCATTTGAAAAAATGAGAAGCACAAACCTCTACCAGTTACTCTTAATTTATTTCCTTACTGTACCTCCTTACATTAATTCCTAAGAATTAGTGAAGACGCAAACTGCATTTGGTCATGTCTAGAAGCATCCAGCACATTAAAGACTACCCTGCAGTATCAGCATTAAGATGGGATTGGTTTATAGGGTATCCATATGGCATTGGTTTGCAACTACAGTAATGGGCCAGCTCTTTATTTAATTCATGGACAAATAGATGCGATAAACAACTGAGCAACAACTTCCAGATGTGCATCAGTTCCCTGCTTACCCTCCAACATATGAGAGGAAGATAGGTACGCTTACAGTTTGAGCATGCAAAGTAATTTAGGGCTTTGAGGTGGCAGGGTGAGACCCCAATCTGTATTAAGACAGCAAGTGAGGTCCAAGGGCATGCTCCCACAAGACACTTGTAAAACAATAACCTCAAAATATGCATTTTCTTGCACTCTAGAAAGCACACTTTCAAATTTGGACACCAAAAAAGGTCTCTGTTTGTTAACATCTCTAAGCTGGAGTGGGAGTTCAGAGGGCACTGGGAAACTAGTACAGTTAATAAGGCGCCTGAAATCTCTGTGATTAGTTATGCTCAGTGCCTCATTTATTCCGTGACTCTGCAGCCATGGAATTTGCTGTGGAATTCACCATTTGTAATAGGATTGCGCTTCAAAATCTGAGTGTTCATTTAGGTCCTGTCTAGACTAAGAAAAGAGGTCATATGTTAAAATGTGTTAGTTAAAGCATGTTAACTAACACATTTTTAAAGACCAGTGTGGGCAGGGTTTAACATCTTTAAAAATGTGTTAGTTGGTCACGGTCAATCCTATGGAGGAGCCTCCAAGGGACTTCTTTAAGTTGTACTCAGTTGCCCACAGCCCCAAGGGGCTGTTCTGAGAGTTGGGGATTACCAGAGTATAGGGGTGCTTTGGCCAAGCAGAAGTGGTGTTGCGGCACTACACCAACTCTATGTCGTCAAGAGAATTCTCACTACAGAGGGACTCCTCTTAGAAATGGTTTTTCCATTTTGTGCCCCTTTGCTACCACAATGGCAGTGCAAATGGAATATATGGGGTCAAGGATCTGAACCAGAAAATCTGAGTTATAGAAAGGCAGAATGACTTACCTGATCCACATTATGGGCTGTTGAGTTAGATTTTAGTCTATGACCCAGAGACCTTGGTTTTCATTCTGAGTTTGACACTTATTTACTGTGAGCCATAACTGAGGCCAGATTTAAAAGAAAAATCAAAAAACATCACAGCAAATTGTGTCAGCTCTTTTGCAAATCTGACCAGAAGAGTCACACTGAGAGTTACTGAATGCTGAGCAGTTTTCAAAATCTGCCCCATGTATAGGGATCTAATGAGAGCTGGGAGGTTTCAGAAATCTGGCCCCAGCTGCTGTTCTTGTATAATGCAATGCTACTATGGACATGTCATGAAATAATGTAAGAATAATAAAAATGAATATAACAATGAAAAATGCACAAAACAAAATAAAATTCTGCAACATTTTGAAATTCCAACACAAAATTTTAAAATTACAAAACAAAACTATTCCAAAAGTAAAACTTTTTAGAAATTCCATTGCATGCTCCCAGAACAAAAACAAATTTTGAAATGTCAAAATTTCTTGAAAAACAGAAATTCCAATTTGGATCAGCTCCGGTTACATGTGCAATTTCGAGTTCAACATTTCCAGACTTTTCATGCTGAAGCCTGCAATCTTCACATTCTCTAATGTAGTCTTTTTATGGACTGTCTGACTAAACATAAGAGAAACTTCAAATGTTGCAATAAAGATTCAAAAGAAGCCAAAAAAAAAAAGCCTTTCCCCCCAATATTTCTAAAATTACAGAGTGCTCATTTCTTTATTGATCTGGTGGTGTGTATGGTAAGTTCAAGCTTTATTTGTCTGTGATATTTTGGAACACAGCTCCCTTCAGATTTCTGGAAGGATCTGGAGGAACATTATTAAAGACAAAAAATGTTACAGTAGATTTTCACCTTGGATAAATATTATCCTCCATTAGAAGGGAAATTCTGAAAGAGGTTCCAGATCCTAGCTGTAGAAGATGGCAAGAGGAGTACATAGCACTGTAATTCAGTTGAGATTGTACAAGTTTGGTATTGTATTTAAACTACTACCCATCCATGCTGAAAACATTCCCATTTAATAGCACCTTCCTCCGTGAGGGGCTCTCTGACTGCATTATTGAGTTATGCAAGCATTTAATAATTGGCCTGCTCAAAATGGAAGCTGAAAGAAAACTTGGCAGAGTACTTTGTTTTCACACTAGTTGCTAGTTAATTACATGTAATTTGAGAAGAGATCTATACCCCTTAAATCACTGAATATGTTTAATTAGCAGCATTCTCATGCAAGAAGCTTTTCCCCTGCTTCAGATTATTCTTCTTCATTTGGCTTTTATTTTTCTGTTTGTCGTCTCCATTCCCCTCCATGCCTTTTGAGTCCTGTCACAAGGCTGGAGTTTTCTGTTACTGTTCCATCCCTTTTCCATACCTCAGGATGGTACATGTGTCCAAAAACAGAGGCCAAAACCAACAGATTTATCTCAGCCCTAATGACAGCGAGCTGCATGCTGAGTGAATTCTTAAATTCCCTAAAACTACTTTTTTGCCAAAACATGTGGAGTTGCAGCATTCAACATTTTATTGGGACTGTTATCTCCAAATGAAGAATGACTCCACTGGAAAAAATGATTTGGTATCAGCTGCAGGGCTATTTTTAGCTGCTTGTTTGGTGAGACTTCAGAAAACATAATTAGCCATATGGAGAGAGATGCTCGCCAAGTCTTAAATTCAATTTTTGCAAACCACATTTAAAAGCTACCTTGTCTGCAAGTTTATATTATTGGGATCAGGAGACGTGTTTCTGTGTGAGCATGTGATTCTTCATTGTTCTTCGGGTAAATATTTGTGTTTGTGATGGTTATAGAACTGGCAGTACTAGAGGTTGAAATCTTCTGTTTATTTATAGGAAAGGGTTTGTACAGGCAACAGTACTGGAATTGTCCCCTAATTCTGTCACTAATGAACTTTCAGACTTGCCTTAGGATAACCTGTGTTCTAGGGCAGTTATAAGTAGAAATGGTCAGATTTTTTTTTTCACTGAAAATGTAAATGAAAACAAAAGAGAGCTCGTTTTCATCAAAACTTTTCCACACAAAATTTCAACTTTGTATCAAAAACCAAGAATTCTCACTTGAAACGCAAAGGTTTATTTTGGGAAAATCAAAACAAAATATCTAGTTTTTGCTCAGATTGATCCAAACTGAAATATTTCAGTTTGTCAAACCAAATCAAAATGTTTTATTTCAGATCAGCTCAACATTAAACCATGTCCGCCTGAGCCATTGCAGTGCCTCATGGGAATTTAACTTTGGGTGCCTAATGCCACCATTTTTCCCTACAGGCAAGGCTCCCTGGCCAGACTACATCTCCCAGGATACACTACAATCTCCCCTCAAAATTTTCTCCTGGTTGGAGATAAGTTAAACTTTTGCTATTTGAGAAGTCACATATTGTTTTGGGTCCCTGGAACCAAACGAATTCCACTCTTCCTCTTGCTGTCAATGAGCCATAGAAGAGAATGAAAACTCCTGTGTCTCCTAGGAGAATGAAGAGGATGCTATCATTATTATTACAGAAATGAAGATCAAATCAGACCATTAGGGGACCTGCCCTAATTAAGTGTCCTTTTCTACTACCTTGATGGAAAGGAGAGAGCAAAGTAAGTGTTACCACAACTATGGCTGGAACTGTTTGAACCCTTTGAAAATAATTTGAAAAGATTCGTAAAGTTTTGAGTGTCTGAAAATCAAATACACTCACCATTCTCAGGCCCTGACTTTTGAAAAGGATTGAGTTTGAACAAACCAGCCTTTCTTATGCTCAAATGTTGTAAATCCATAGGCAAGGTTTAGTTTTAGATGATTTTATAGGTTTGCTGAAACTGTAGTTTGACTTTTGGCCATACTGGAAAATACCCTGTGACTTACCCTGTGAGATTTACCTGGCAGATATGGTTCAGACTCTACATTCAACAGTAAAAGGCAGCCTGAGAACATACACTGATATTCAGATACAGTAGGAAAGTTCACCCAAAGCCTTGATGGATGATTCACCAACACAAAACATGTTTTAACAAATCACACCTGGTTGGCAATGACAGGTCATATTCAAACCCAGGTTGATTTTGAACTATTTTGCAGCTAGAGTTGAACATTTAGCACAGCCCTATGCTCAGGCCAAATGAGAGGGAAACAAATGAAATTTTGGCAACCCAGTTTCAAACAGCCTGCCACCAGGCATGATCTCTGCAGCCTCTATGCAACTGTTCACGGTGTGTGGCGAAAGGTAGCACCAGCTTGTCCAGTACAGAATCAGGATGGCAGAGTCTGCAAGATCAGTTGTATCAATTAGAAGGTCATCTGAAGACACTCCTCAATTGTCCACTGCCTCTTGCCCCTTTTCTGCTTGAAGTGGGGCAGGAAATTCAGAGAGAGCCACCTTCCTACAACCAACAAGAGATCTGGATTGCAGTCCCTAAACTGAAGTCCGGGAAGGCACCAGGAGGTTGTAATATCACCCCTGAGTTGCTGCAGAGAGGTGAGAGTACTGTAGTACCATGGCTGCATAGGCTGTTCCAGACTATCTAGCAGACTAACGTCATCCCTGATGACTGGAAGAAGGGGGGTGTTCTGCTTCTTTTCAGAAAGGGCAATAACGCTGTGTGTAACAACTGTAGAGGTATTGTACTGATGTCAGTCCCAGGGAAAGCCTTTGATTCCATGTAAATTACTCGAATCAGCGATGCACTTTGTGGTAAAGACTGGATACTTAGCATGGCTTTAGACCGGCTCATTCCACTGCCAACCAGCTCTTTACCTGGAGATAGCTTTTTGAGAAAATGGCTTGCTATGAGGCTCTTAATCTAAAGAACCAAGTGTGATGGGTTGGATCACAGAAACCCACTTGGGACTGCCACCTGATGTGCTGAGACTACCTCTAAGCCCGTTTTCCCTGGCAGCTTGGGACTTCAGTGCCCTGCCTGGTTGTGCCAGACACGCTAGCCTGCTACAAACACAGACCCAGGTCTGAACCATGTCCCCCACAAGCTGCAGGCTTAACTGAAAACAGCTTAAGAAGTGCTCCTGTCTCCAGCACTCAGATACCCAACTCCCAATGGGGTCCAAACCCCAAATAAATCCATAAACTTATATATTGTTCACCCTCTATAACACTGATAGAGAGACATGCACAGCTGTTCATCCTCCCCAGGTATTAATACACACTCTGGGTTAATTAATAAGTAAAAAGTGATTTTATTAAATACAAAAAGTAGGATTTAAGTGGTTTCAAGTAATAAGAGACAGAACAAAGTAAATTACCCGACAAAATAAAATAAAACATGCAAGTCTAAGCCTAATACAGTAAAAATTAAATGCTGGTAAATCTCACCCTCAGAGATGTTCCAATAAGCCTCTTTTACAGACTAGACTTCCTCCTAGTGGGGGTCCAGCAATCGCTCACAGCCCTGTAGTTACTGTCCTTTGTTCCAGTTTCTTTCAGGCATCTCCTTGGGGTGCAGAGGCTATCTTTTGTGCCAGCTGAAGACAAAATGGATGGGGTTTTCCCAGGGGCAGATATAGTCTCTCTCTTGTGGGTGGTAACCCCTTTCTCCCCCTGTGTAGAATCCAGCTACAAAATGGAGTTTTGGAGTCACATGGGCAAGTCACATGTCCATGCATGACTCAGTTTTCTACAGGACGTTCCAAGGAAAGCGCAGATGTGGATTGGCGTCTATCAAGGTTCTTTGTTAGCCAAGTACTCCCAATTACTTGAATAACCCCTTCACACTATGTTGGCCAAATCTGCCTTAGGTGCTTTCTACAGCAAACACTTTAAATACAAGCATAGAGCCAACACTCATAACCTCAGATATAAAAATGATACATGCATACGAATAGGATGAATACATGCAGAAGAACATAGCCTTTGCAAAGATATGTTACATGGCATATCTAGCATAAAACATATTCCAGTTATGTCATATTTACACTTATAAGCATATTTCTATAAAGCATTTTGGGGTGCAACATCACACCAAGGTTATGCCAACTTTATTGAATGGGAGTGAAATGTGAGCCTGGAGGAAGACTGAAGAACAATAGATGGAAATTTTCAATTCTCACCAGCTTGCCATCTTTGTCAGCTATTCCATATAAGTGGCAGGACAAAATCAGCAATAATAATGTCCATAACCAAACCCACCAACCATTCCCAATCAGAACTGTATCAGTTTTGGAAGCTTTCTTGGTACTGACATATTATTAGGATGAAAGACCAACATATTATGCCTGTTTACCAAAGAATGCTATTAAATGGCAAGTGATTGCCAAAAGCTTCAGTGGTGTGATAAGATCACGCGTGTTGGACATAGACTGAATAACCAGACAGACCACCTTAAGGACCTAACTAGAGATCAGTCCACATGGTGCTTGATCTGGAAGGAGTCTACATCTCTTTGGGATTTGCCTTGATGATTATGACAGTCAAGGCGGGAGGGAACACTGCCAGGTGGAAAAAAGAAGCAGGAGGCCAAGATGGGTGCTTTTGGCACCAGAAAAAGTGAAACAAGCAGGTTGGGACAGAAAGAGATGAATTTGGTAACTCATGTTTAACTAAACGAAAAGGTACAGTAAGTTAAGGAATAGGTGTTCTACAGTGCTTGGCACAGCATAGACCTCAACCGATTGGGGTCTCTGGGTACTACTTTAATACAAGTAATACAATAATAAAGTGGTGGCAAGAGTTTCTTTCCCCAGTTTCATTCCCCAAACTGTGCCTCTTTTTTATTGGTTAGAAAATCTAATCTTCAAACTGGCATGCCTGAGTGAATGTAAACTATGCATCCTGCTCCTCCATTGTTAATCCCTGATAGTCTTTTAAACACCTGTCTCTGGGTCTGTCGAGCTCCAGGACATGGATAAAGGTAATAATTGGAGATATACCAATCTCCTAGAACTGGAAGGGAACTTGAAAGGTCATTGAGTCCAGCCCCCTGCCTTCACTAGCAGGACCAATTTTTGCCCCAGATCCCTAAGTGGCCTCCTCAAGGATTGAACTCACAACCCTGGGTTTAACAGGCCAATGCTCAAACCACTGAGCTATCCCTCCCCCCAGGAAACAGGAAAAATGCAAGGACTTATATAACAATATTTATAATTAAAGCTCTTGGGCTCAGTCCTTGGCTGCTGTTCCACCCTGCTCTGTGTTGCTAGAAAGCTGCCATAAAGAAGTAGCAAAAGATTCCCCTTAACATAGGAATCATTGTATGTTTTGAAGTTGATGTAGACATCACTGCACCACCTCACCCCAGACTTCCATGCGGGGGTCATGTCAAAGGTGGACAAAGGGTGTACTACGGTTGGGAGGGAGTGAGGCAAAGCATATGGCACTCTGCCAGATCCGTGGCTGACACAAGAGATGGTTGCAGCCAGAATAACTTAGAGCAACTGTAAGGCTGCTCTAAGTTAGGGTATGCCTACACAGCAGCTGCGATGTGTAATTCTCAGTTTAGATAGACTTATGCACACACTCGCTCTGCTTGTGCTATAGGGTGACCATACATCTCATTTTGGCCGGGACACTCCCTTTTTTAAACCTTGTCCCTGCCTTCCTGACTTTTTTGACAAAAGTGGGCATTTGTCCCATTTGGTCTTGCCAACTGATCCAGAGCCAACTGGCAAGAGTAAATGGGGCAAATGCCCACTTTTGCCAAAAAAGTGGGGTGTTGTGTGGAGGAACATGCGGGGGGAGGGAGCTGTGAAGGGAGATGCCAGCCTTGTGCAGGTGGGAGGCTGGGCTGGAAGGGGTGTAAGGAAGGGTTACAGTGTGTGGGGGTCTGGCAGGGTTTGAGCAACCAGCAACAACCTTGAGTGGGGGCCTGGCAGGGTTTGAGTGACCCTTGAGTAGTGACAGCCTCGAGGTGTGGGGTGTGAGGGGGGGCAGCAGGGCACAAGTGACCAGTGACAGCCTTGAGGCGGGAGCCCAGCAGGGTTCGAATGACCACTGACAGCCATGAGTGGGGGGCCAGCAGCTGGGGCCAGCCCCGCGGGGGTGGGAGGCTGGGGCCAGCCCCTGGGGGGGTGGAGAGGCGGCACTGGCACTAGCCCCAGAGAGGAGGGGCTTGGCCCAGCCCCACACGATGTCCCGTTTCTCCTTTGGGAAATATGGTCACCCTATCGTGCTAGCATGCTAAAAATAGCAGTGTGACAGTGGAGGCTTGGGCTAGCCACTGGAGTACATATCCAGGGGGTTGGGAGGGATTGAACTCGGGCAGCTAGCCTGAGCTGCTGCCAATGCAGCTGTGACTACACTGCTAGTTTTAGGCATTAGCTTCAGCAAAGCTAGCACATGTGCATCTATTTGTGCTGGAAATCACATCTCTTGGCTGTTGTGTAGACATACTCTTAGACAGAGAGCCTCTTCAGCCTCTGGCCAACTCAAGATTGGTGACGCAGCAAGGTGGTTTAAATCCACCTCAGGCCCTGTACCATCCTCGCCCAGCAGTGCTGAAAGTAAACTCAAGACACCTAAGAATTGAGCCCCTTGGCTGCAATTCAAAAACCCATTCTCTGATGTCTTGTACTTGCATTTATTTGTATTGATTTCAGGCTGTCTTCTGCCAATTTGATCTCTTCTTCATTGATTTGCTTGCTTGTTTGTCTCACTTTTTCAATTGACCTCCCTTGGTGGCTCTTTAAGGTAGTGCACAGCACTTTGAATCTCTGTAGTCTGTTTTCAGCGAAGTCAGAGAGTCATTACTGTGCTAAAACCACAAATCAGACATGGGAGTTTGTTTCCTCTTTAATCCCCATTATCAGCAGGACTTTTTATTTTTGCTGATGAGCAGTATATTCAGATAGTTTTAGAAGACCTTGTTCATGTTGTGACAATGGAATAATCATTCCTAATCTATGAGTTACTCATGAGAAAGGAATACATAGGGCTCTTCTAGGGTGACCAGATGTCCCGATTTTCTAGGGATAGTCCCAATATTCAGGGCTTTGTCTTACATAGATGCCTATTACGCCCTACCCCCATTTTGATTTTTCACACTCACTATCTGGTCACCCTAGGCTCTTCAGATTACATCAGGACAGCAATTAAATCTATACACATCCACAGTTGGCTTCCAGAAACATTTGGATTTAAGGCATTGCTTTGCGTTAATCACGTTATAACACGTTAGTCAGATCGTATTATAAATTGTTGTATATGTACTGCCTGGCTCAGTGTGATCAATGGGACACAGTACAGAGCATATGAGTAGTTAAATATTCAAAGCAGTAAAAATTAATTTTTAAAAGCAATTATTTGTTTAATCACATTTCATTGAGAAGTGTCTCCAATGGAGTTGTATTTTAAGGATTTCAAAGCACAAAAGACATTTGTCTTGAACAATCATTTAACTGAATCTTTATCCATAACAACCAGGTTCACTGTGATTTGCTCTCTCTAGTAAAATCAGTACTGAAAATAGCAGCTTATTTGATTGAGGGTTTGGGTTTCGGGGGGGAGGGTTGTTTTGGTGGTTTTTGCATTTCTTTCAATTAATCTGCTTCTCAATACTCAAAGATCTATATTTGTCTGGTAATTTTAAGAAGAGTATTTAGTACAGGAAGAGCCTGGAGCCCTTGTGAAATTTGGAAAGACACTTGCAAAAAAGGGACCAATCCAATATCCTTTGTGTACTGAAAACTTCCATTGGCACTGAACATCACAGTGTGGGCTCTCTTTCCCCCAGCGGCTTCATGTGGAGTTTTGGGCTCACAAGAAACAGACAATCTGTCCCAAGTGCTACTAACTGCCTGAGGGCTTATCTACATTGGAGAGTTGTTCTACTTTACCTATACCAGTACAGTTAATGTGGTACAACCTCTTCAGAGTGAATGCAGTTATAAAGGTGCTTTATATTAATATAGTTATTCCCATATGAGAAGGGGAATATCTATATTAGTAGAAGACCAGGTCTACTCTTGAAAGGCTTTTCCTGTATCGCTATACTGGTATAATATACTGGCAAAGCCTCCTTATGTGGATGTGCCTACACAAGCGAAAATGCACTTTCCAGACCCCTCCTGAGTGAAACAAGCTATACCAACAAATGCACAGTTTTGCGGGGATAAATGTGTCTACACTATGGGCTTTTGCTGGTGCAAATCTACCTGTCACAAATCATACCCACATCACACCCCTCACTGAAATAGCTATCCAGGCAGAAGTTTGTAATGTTGACCTTGTCTAAGTCATGTTAATACCAGTAAAAGCCCTAGCTATACTTGTATAAGTATTTCAGTGGGAAAAAAAGCTTTTACCAACAGTTATACCAGTAAAACTATTAAATGTAGACCAAACCCAACTAACATAAACAGTCCTTTCTGTTCAGCTCTGGGACAAGTCAGCAATTTGTATTTTTCAACAAAAATTTCAAAAGTTGATGCTTAGTTCAAAAGTGTTATTAGCATCTTTAAAACTTATTCAAAGTATCCATTACGTATTATACAATCAGATGAACTACAAACTTTTATCATTCTGATCAGTTGATGATGGGAGTGGAGTACTTCTAGCTACCATTCTTCCTTTCTAAATAAATGTTAAAATATCTTTTTTTAACTACTCCCTTCCCTGGAATCACCACACGTTGGCTCCTTGTGGATTGATAACCTTTCTGGTTATAGATTGGTTAGAAAACACTGAAAAAAGTAAAGCTTTACACTGTACAACAACGTAGGAGTCTGACTTCATGTTCTGTCTTGTTCACACAAGGGATGGAAAGATGTATTTGAAATCCCAAGAAACGTATAGGGTATGTCTACACTGCAACCACATCCATGATTGCAGCTTGTGAAGACATACACACTAGCGTTAATTTAGTTAGCTTGGGTCTCAGAGCAGTGAAGCTGTGGCAGCATGGACTCCTGCGTGGCCACCTGAGTAATTACCCAGGGTTCTGGGAGGTTAGTGCAGTCCACTCTGAAACCCATGCTGCCGTGGCTTCACTGTTTTGGTATCCGAACTAGCTAGATTAAAGCTAGCTTGGCTATGTCTACACAAGCTGCAATCAAACCCTTTGACATACCCACAGAATATATGTTATAGTTTGGCTATTATAATCTAAAATATTGCATATGGTGTATACTGTAATAAGACTATTAAATGCTTAAGAATTATTATGGTAACTCTCTGAGACATTTAACTTCTTATGGTTGACTGATTCCCAGGCAATGGAGCTACCTGGTGCTAAAGATCTTTGATGTTTTAGGTTTTTCTCTTTCTCTAAAACACTCCTCTTATACACATGACATCTTTAATGGCTTAATTTGCAGAGATTAGCATAGCGTATATGTGCACATTTACAAAGAATTGCTTTTAAATTTTAAAGATAAATTTTATCTTGACATAAATGCACTCATACTAGACATTATGGTCAGCGTGAAAAAGCTAAATCCATCCTCAAGTTTGAATTTTACTTTTCCCAGTATCCAGAGGTACAGCTCAGTAAAGTACATGTTCAAATCTCTGCCTAGAAATTGTTTTAATTTGAAATCTTGGGAAAACAGAAAATCCCTCCTATTCTCAAAACACACATACTGGCTGAAGTTGCATTTTTTTAATTGGTTAAACTTTTATCAATGAATAATGGTTATTCATCCAGCAATCTAATTATGGTTTGAAATAATTATTGCACTAAACCAGTGTCACAGGATAAAAGGGCACCTGATAACAAAATTGTGAAGGGGAATTGTATAGGGCATGGGAACATAGTTAGGGGTAATGAGATAATGAAATTAAGAAAGGGAAAACTCTAACTGTGAATATGTGACATCTTGATAGTACAATGTATCAAGGGGTGGAAGTTATGGAAACTTTATCACATGGGGGGGAGGGATAGCCTGCTAAACCCAGGGTTGTGAGTTCAATCCTTGAGGGGGCAAAAATCAGTACTTGGTCCTGCTAGTGAAGGCAGGGGGATGGACTCAATGACCATTCAGGGTCCCTTCCAGTTCTAGGAGATAGGTATATCTCCAATTATTAATTAAAATTATTAATGGGACATTTAAACTTGGTCCAAACAAAACATGAGAAAACCAATGAGGAACCAGTTCTGCACTGAAAGAGAGATGGACTGACCTAAGTGCTCTCTAGCATCTCTAAGAATATTTGGGTGAATACTTGGAATTCTCTATCTGCCTTCTTAGGTCTTCTCTTGTATTTAGTAGCAGGAGACCATTATCCTGTGACAGTGCTTGACTTCATTGACAGAAGATAGCTTAAGTTCCTGTGTTTCTCATTGATCAAAGTTACGTTTTAGGATATATGGGATCGAAATATACCGGCTCCAGTTTAGCTACAGTAGATAAGTTGGGGAAGGGTAGGCAGGGCACTTCCTATCCTGTGGAACAATGTAATTTGGCTGGCCTCGTGGGAAATTTCAAATGGTGAGAGGCAAGTATGACTTCATTAATCTCTGAGATTTTGAAAGCTCTTTAACCATTTGCACTTTGTTTCTTTTACAGACCATCTGAAAGGAGAGATAACTCAGCGGCACATGCAAAGGGCAGCTCTAGGTAAGAGCAGAATATTCTTGTATGAATAATAAATAATGCATTTGGAAGAGAGGGGACTTCCCAGTGTTTACACGGAGTGTGAACATAATACATGCAACTGAGGCCAAACAAAACATTATGATTTTTTTTTAGTTTTTGGATTATGAATTTTCTGCAATAATTGATGCTTTTTTTCATATTGTGTAGAAATATGCAAAAATTTTCAGGTTTAGTAAACCCAAAAATAAAAAAAAATAAAAAAATGGCAGGGGAGCTTGATTCACAAAATAAGGGGAGGAAGTAGTAGTGGTGGTGGTGCCCTGTCATAACTTTTGGCCAAATAGTTAGGGCACTCACTTGGGCTGTGGAGCAGGAACTTGAGTATCCGATATCCTAAGTGAATGCCCTAACCAAGTAGCTATAGAGTCATTCTCGCTTTGTCTCTTGCTCAATGACTTTTATAATATTTTATACAAAAAGTGGAACAGTTTCAACAGAAGAGACGGAGAGAGACCCACCTAAGAATAGCCTATTGTTGGGGCACTCACCTGGAAGGAGAGTGATGTGGGTTCAACCTGGGTCTTCCACACCCCGGATGAGTGCCCTAACCACTGAGCTAAAAGTTGTAAGAGGGACACCAGTGGCACTACCACTTCCTCCTGTTTTGTGAATCTAGCCATTTTAAAACATCTGGAAACAAAATGTTTTGGGGCAAACTACATGTTTCATTCAGTCTGAAACTGACTTTCATTCTTTCAGAATTTTCATATTCGGTTCAACCCAAAACAATTTATTTTTATTTTTCGGAACTGCCAGCAAACTGAAAAATCCATTATTCTCCTGGCTCATATACTGTGTAAAGGCCACACATTCGATTTTCATGGCATCCATGAACATTGCCAAAGCTTTTACCAACACGGCAACTGACTTTATATGGGGTGAGGGAAATGATGCAAGAACCTTGTAAATCATTTCTCCTAAAATATTAACCAGTAGTTTTACTGGTGCTAAAGCAGGAGCAAACAGATCCAAACTTTCTCAGACCTTAGACCTTGTGCCTTCTGGGCCCCTCTTAGATCTGAATTTCAATTGGTTCTGGACTTCAGTTTGTTTTGAGACTGGGCATAAGTTTAGCCACACTTCCAGAGTCAGCCTGTGATACCTTCAAAGCCTCTTCATTCAGAGAGAGGTTCAGAACTGAAACTCTGTCCTTCCTTGCAATGGGGAGCAGAGCCAGTGCCAGACTGTGCTGTATCTTGTTAAATGCCCCTTTCCCACATACTTAAGGCAGTGGCTGTGCAGGTCAATAACTAATATCTCGCTCATGTAAGATAGACAGCACTTGAATCTGGTTTTCTTCCCAGATTCAAATGGCCCCTATCAGAAGCCAACCAGCTGATGGACTGATATTTACGCTAATACAGTGATACAGTTTCACTTAATGCTACCCTGCTGTTCATATTTTAAAATAAAGCTAGACAAATATTAATAAACTATTTGCAAAATAATACACCAGTGCATCTGCCAAAGTGACAAGGGGAGTGATAGTGAGCTCTGCCCTCTTTGCCTGCTGAAGTTAAAAGGAGCTGAGGAGAGTGGGACTGTAATTCCTTATATAACTTCATACTAAATGTCCATTTTCATAAGGGAGCATGTGCATGGAACCAACAGTCACAGCTTTCCAGGGGGTTGTGACTGAGGTACCGTAAGGTACTCTCTATTGGCAATATTCCACCTCATATCCTTTCCTATTTTTTTCCCCTTTTTATAAAAATAAATTAAATGCAAAAATATTTTTTCCAGAAAATCTATGCTGTAGAACAAATCATTAAAAGCTAAAAAATGCCAGACTAAGGCCCACTCTCCCTCAACTTGCCCTGGTCAATGCCTGGAATGCAAGCTAAGGATGGTATCATCAGTCTAAATTCTGATTTGTTTCTTTAATGCAATCCAAATAGACTTTTACGTATTTTAATTGTGCCCAGATCTATACAATATAAAAATTAAAGACATGCCCTGCTCTAAAGAATTTACATTCTGAAGATCAGACACAGAGAAGAGGAGAAAACTCTAGAAAATTCAAAGGAGGCGATAATATGAATCTATTATGCTGGTTGGTTTGTCAAGTAAATACTTGGTACTCTTCTGCCATGTGAAACTACTCAAGTGTGTAAGACACAATGAACCAGATCCTCAGCTGGTAAAAATCAAAGTAGATTCACTGGGTCAAATCTTCAGGTGATGTACATTGACATAGCTCCATTGATTTCAGTAGAACTACCTGAGCATCTGACTCAATATGTTGCATTTAAAGTTGTTCCAAGGTAACCCATGACACTGCTGTCCATGAGAATTCCTTATGCAGTGTTTCAAAGAAATAAAAAACGTATACACTCCAACTGTGTGTTCCAGTGTGCATTGTAACATCTGGCCTTGTCTCAAACATTTAATGGCTCCTTATTGTACATAGAAAATAATGGGGAAAATGCTCTTTTAAATCAGGGCCGCCCAGAGGATTCCGGGGGCCCGGGGTCTTCAGCGGCGGGGGGCCCTTCCGTTCCGGGACCTGCCGCCAAAGTGCCCCGAAGACCCGCGGCGGGGCCCCCCCAGCCGCCGAATTACCGCCGAAGCGGGACCCGCCACCGAAGCGCAGCCCGGTCTTCGGCGGTAATTCGGTGGCGGGGGGGGTCCCCGCCGCGGGCCTTCGGGGCACTTCGGCGGCGGGTCCCGGAACAGAAGGGGCCCCCCGCCGCCGAAGACCAGGCTGCGCTTTGGCGGCGGCGGCGGCGGGTCCCGCTTCCCCCCCCCACCCGGCCCCAGCCTCAGCCTCAGCCTCAGCCTCTTACCCGAGCGCGTCTCTGGCGGGGCCTGAGCTCCGTCCCGCTCAGAGCCGCGTGGTGAGGGGGCGGAGCTGTGAGCTCCACGCCGAGCGGAGGCAGCTGCCCCGCCCCCTCCCCACGCCGCTCTGAGCGGGGCGGGGCTCAGGCCCCATTGGAGCTCCCAGCCCCGCCCCCTGACCACGCGACTCGGATCGGGGCGGGGCTCAGGGGCTCGGCCGGAGACTCGGCGGTTGATGCGCTGAGGCTCCAGGAGAGGGGCGGAGGCGGGAGCCTCCGCTCTTCTCTTGGGGGCCCCTGCGGAGCCCGGGGCCCGGGGCAAATTGCCCTCTGGGCGGCCCTGTTTTAAATAACTATTTAACTGATTTTCATAAAAAAGGTAAGTATGGACTTTTTTTAAAGGCCCCAGGGAAAAAGCACAGCACCGACTCTGCCAGCTACACATAGCATTGTGACTATTCCATCAATTTTCCTCAATGTAATGTGCAGCCAGTGTGTTTTGGCTTTTGTTTTGAACATTGCTGCATGCTTATCATCACTAAATCTGGACCACACAAAATATTTTCCAGACTTTTTTTCCTTCATTCATTGAGCCTTTTAAATATTCTATGTATTTTGACCTAATGTTTATTCTGTTAATTGGGGCACCTCATTTGCCTGCTTATCTTATTCCACATATATTCTTCCAGAGAATAGCAGGTCTCAACTCTCCTAGAATCTTTCTTGATGACCATAAATCCACCAAGAGTTTTTTGAAGGAAAACTGCTTGGTAGGAAGCCTCATTAAGAGTTGGTAGAAATCCCTATATAAAATAATACATACCACTTGAATTCGAATCCAAGTGTTAACATCTTCCAGCTGCCTCTTCTATTTTATTTTATTTTTTACTTAAAGCACTTTTATGATCAGAACTCTTTAAGGAGCTCTCTTGGGTGGATTTTAAACACTGATGATCTGTTTTCCCTAATAGGCTCACTTTAGATGTGGATTTCTCATTGAAGGAAACCTCTCTGCTCAGCCAATTGTTCTTAGCTGTCTCATCTTTTACATCACCATTGTCTGCATATTGACAAAGCACTCGAGGAGTCAGATGGGGAGTTTCAGTGGAGGCAAAGAACATCAGATTGTTCTGATCTTCTGGTTCTGTAAAGAAGAAACTGCATAAAATTGCAAAAGGGCCTAATTCTGCCATCCTTACTAATACTCAGTAGGACTTTATCATGCAAATAATCCCATTCTTTTCAATAGGAACACTCAGAGTAGGGTATAACTAAACATGACAAAGGGTGGCAGAATCAAGTACAAAATGACCAGATTAACATATTTTTTTCTCTTCTTCCATTCTTCCTGCTTTCCTTTTTCCCTTTCCACCTCTCTCATCCACATAAAAAACTACCTTTGCAAGCAGCATAAGCTATGTCGGCGAGAAAAACTCTCCCACTGACACAGTGCTGTGCACACCAACACTTATGTCGGTGTAACTCGTGTCACTCAGTGGGGTGGAATATTCACACCCTGAGCGACATAAATTTTGCCCACAGAAGCTGGAATGTAAACTTAGCCTCAGAGGACTCCTTTCCCCCCTCCTATTCTCTTTTTTCCCTGTCTTTCTTTTCACCACCCTTTTGCTCTTGTATTTTCTATCTCTCAAGCTTTCTACTGTCTTTCTCTGCTCTACTTTTTCACTCTCTGTTTCATGTTAAATCTCTATTTTTAGATCTCTCTCTTATACGTGGGTGCCTTTGTATGGGCGTACACAGGATTACAGTCCTAAGGTAGCACAACCTAGTATGGGACAGTAGTATGCTTCTATTACTACAGAAAAAGGAAAAGCATTCCCCTGAGTTTGCTGTGCTGTAGAAGGCATAGGTACATCTGATGTGATTCAGTGGGCAGTAGTATTACAAGATGCTATCAGATGAAATTCCAGTAAAATATAGAGTCTCATTCTCCACTATGTTACTCCGGTTTTATATAGCTGTAACTCCCTTGAAGTCAATAAAACCGTTGGAGTTGCATTTACATAAAGCTGGAGTAACACAGAGATTCAAGCCCATAGTGACTAATAAAAGCTACAGTGAAACTAGATAATCTTTTAGTCTGTTTATCCAAGATGTTGCAGGTGAAACAATTATAAATAGCGAGCAACGTCAGTTAATGCACAGGAGCTATGAAATAAGTGCTGTTGTCTAGCCTGACCTTTTCTGCGCGTAAATTTCCTTATTTTTTTTTAAGGCTTGGTACAAATTACATTAGTAAAAACTCCGGTTTCCTAGTGCTTTCTATCACAGTTCAGGGTAGCTGCACCTGTATTCCCCCCTGTGGTTCAGCAAGAGCACCCACTCTCAGCTTCCAGCTCCCCAGCCATTGCCTCTTTGGGAGGAGATACTAATCTCTTTCCTGTCTGACTGGGGTATTTCAAGGCTGAACAGTTCCTCGACTATACTGTGATCTCCACAGCAAAAGACAGAGTGCCTATGCAGGCCTTCTTCACTTCTTTCCTCAGAGATAGGACACAGCATAATTGCCACAGTTAATTTACCATACAGCAAGTACAAGCAAGTACATTTATTCTTAAGGCGGGAGCACTGGAACCTTGGTAGACGTGGGAGGGCCATGAGGTCCTGCTCCTCTCTGTGGCCTCACTCCCTGGTCCTCCTCTTCCCCCCTGAAACTCCACCCCTCGGCCAGGTCGGAAGCCAGAGCCGGGCCATGGTAAGAGCCACCCAAGGATCCCAGGCCACTCTGGGGAGCCCCTGACCCTCCACCTGTCCTGGGCAGGGAGCCTGAGGGCAGCACCAGCCTATGTCCCTGCCCCTGGAGTGTGATTTCCAGGGCAGGTGGAGAGTCCGGGGCTGCCCATAGTGGCCCGGACTCCCTAGGTGGCTCTTACCATGGCCCGGCTCTGGCTTTTAGCCTGGCCAGAGGTGGGGCCTCAGGGGGAAGAGAAGGAGCAGGGGCAGGGCCACAGAGGGGCCAGGCCTTGTGGCAAGGTGCATCTAAGAACAACCTTGCCCCCCCTCCACCAGGAAGAGGCTGGCACCACTGGCAGGGGTTGTGTTCGCAGCGGATACCCTGCTGCAAAGCACAGCCCCCCAAACTGTGCCCATTTTAAATAGTGGGCAGTCATGGCCTTCTCACTTTTAAAAGTGGAGGGGCTATGATCCCCCACTCAGCTCCCTTCCCCGCCCCAGTTCTGGCACCTCGTCTTAATGTGAAAGCATTGCAGAGAAAACATATTAAAAACTATAAAACAACCAACAGACATACTAATAAGCTTACCAGAGATCACCCCCAACTCCACCAAGGGGGATTTAACCCTTCAAACCCCTCAGCTCAGAACCACCATCCCAGTGAGTTAGTGAGTTTATCCAGTTTGGGCTTTGAAGAGGCCATGAATAGGTAATCAGCCATACAGTGAGTTCTCTTCAAGGTGTAGCTTCAGGTGAATATCTCTCAAAGTGAGTAATTTTCATTCTCTTCTTCCTAATATTTCCTATGAACTCCCACTCAGCTAAAAGCTCAATTTTTGTCTGGCCCATTGTTTCAAAAGAGTTCTTTGAAGCACATAATACTTTGCAGTGTTTACAGTAGTCTTGTCTCTCCCTTAAAAGACATTACATACCATTCCACAATAATACATAAATATTTGCATTTTTAATACAATGCCCTCCTAAGATACTTTGACTTAATTCACTAAGGTTTGTCCAGGATATTGTCATATATATCACACCTTCCACCAGTCCCATCCAGCTTTCCCTATAGAGTGTCTCACACATACAAATGCTTTTTTAAATGTTCTCGCTAGATTGCAGTCAAAGGCATATTTTGAGTTTAGGGTTTCAAAGGTTTTGGAGTGACATGGCCCACTGATAGTGCTTAGATGTCCTCTTAACAAAGAAACACACCTAGAGCAGCTAACTCACTTGCTCAGCTAACCTGGAACCTATTTATTTCTCTCCCTGCAATACTGGCATGTACAATAAAAGAGTTGACAAGTTCTGTGCATCCTCATTAGCTTCAACCAGCTCCATTTGCTCTCTTTTTTCACTCACCTTCTCTCTTCTCCCATTCTTCATCCCAATTTTCTACCTTCCTTTTTTATATATGTTTTTAAATCCCTCCTACCTGTTAAAAGAGCTCGTTGAACACATTAGGAAATAGCAACACTAGTCAGTGAATGAGAAATGCTGCTGCTTCCAGAGATACTCATTTAGGGCCCACTTCCACCACCTTTATGGCCATTATGTAGTATATATCTCTGTGAGTGATACCATTATTTTTAATAGGGCTGTTTGCGGAGCAAGGTACAATTTAATTTGAGTAAGGGTGGCAGATTTGGCTATCAGGGAGGAATCTATCTTCAATTTCAGAGTCAAAGAGTGTCTTGTTTTGTGAGCGTTTTTATTACAAAACTCTGTTTTGCCAGGATTTATAACTTAGCTGTTGAAACTAGGTTTGTTGAGAAACGTGGTGTTCGTGCTCTAGTCTTGAAGGGGGCACTCTCCAATCCCATTGAGCAGCTGAGCAAAACTTTTTTTTTTTAAGAACCCCACTCCCCACCCTATGTGAAATGACTGGGGGAGTCAGAGATGGTTAACTAATTTCCCATTGTCTGTTGATTTCCTTGGGTCCCCACAAGCACAACCAGATGTCAATTGCCATCTCCTATGTCTGATTCTGAGCTCTCAACTCTGGCATAGGTTGTTAGCAGGAATCTTTAGTGCAGTTTACATTTGATTAAGATGGGACATGATCATGCAGGTTGGAGTATGTGGCCTTTGCCATAACTCTCTGTAGCTTTGCTTACATCATTTTTCCTGGACTTTTGAAAACTGAACACCCCTTTAAGAAAATGAAACCAATTGCATCGCTGCTTTTGTCCTTCCATGTAATGCTTAAGGCCTCTATATATTTTAGAGCTTCATATTATGAAGCTGCTTGTCCTTTCTTAAATGTTTTGATAGACCGTGAAATAATATAGAGTGCAGACATTTAAAGTACTATCATTGGCATCTGAGTTTAGCACTAGAGCTGGGTGAAATTTTTCACATAAAGCTTTTTTTTTTGGGGGGTGAAAAATACAGATTTTGCAACCCAGAAATATTTTGCAAATTTGTGTTGATTTCACCAAATTGTTTTGTTCAAAAATGACTTTAAAAATTCCAGATGTTTCATTATGACATTTTTTAAACTAAATATTTTTACCTTTTTTTAGGTTCAACATAAAGGAAATTTTGAAACAAAAAAAATAATTTGATTTATGGAACAACCAAAAATATTTGAAAGGGTCAAAATATAAACAAAACATTTCATTTGACCCCCACCTTTATTTTCCAACTTTTTGATTTGCCAATTTCTTTTAAAAATTTGGTTTTGTTTTTTTGGGTTGTATGTTTGTGATTGCTTGGTTGCTGTGGTAATATTATTTAGATTTTGTTGGCTTGCTTGCTTGTTTTGTTTTAGGAATTACCCGTGAACCATATGAGTTATACTCAGCTGTAATTAGCATCCATTGAAATGAATAGGACAGTTCACACCTCAGAGCTATTGTTTCAAGGTCTCTGCAAACTCAGGCCGAGGTTGCTGCATCGTTATACTTAGGTCATGTTTTGAAGTTTTCGCTGCAGCTATAGCAACTAGAGATATACTTGGTTTTTAAATACTCTGGAGAACAGTTGAAAGGTCTGTCCGTGACTCTCTCAACTAGTTCTTCCCATACTCCTGTGGGGAAAGGACACTCCACACTTTGGGAAACACTGGTTTACCTCATGCTTATTCCCCCAATCTAACCTGAGCTTGGTTTCTTCCATCGCCTTATTTTTCATAACTGAGAAACCATTTTAAATTGCTCATGTGAAGAAACAAGTTCTCTTTCTGTACTAATGCCATGACAGAATGACACACAAGTGTTTTCAATCACAAAATGGCAGAAGCTGAGAAAAGTGGTAGTCTGAGTTTTCCCACACAGATCCAATGCAGTCCATAGAGGATAACAGCTTTAATTGAAATTAAAATGATCTGATTTAACATAATCATTTCTGGCTCTGAAAGTCAATGTCTTATGAATAAACTATTTAAAGGCTCCTACAGGAACAATCCAACTATTGTCTACTAAACAGTCCAAAAGTTGTAAGTATTATTTTCTCCTCAGTGGCAGAAGATAACCCAAAAAAAAGTCTGCTCTGTGCAGCTAGGTGTCAGAAGAAGGCCTTGTAATTTGGTACCTCCTATATATTTGTATATGTGTGTGCATATATTTGAGTTTTTCAGTCTTTAAAGTTCACTAATTTTTAAGCAAAACAGAAGCAGTCTGCTCAGTCAGTGTGTAATGCTACCGAGTGACCTAGGGATGATGGCATGAATGGAAATGGTACAGAAGAGCAATTTCTCTTAATATTGCACAATTTTGATTATGCTACAATATTACAGTATGTTCTGTTCCTCTGGATATTTTGTTTGAAAGTTGAAGCAACAACAATCTATTTTTGTAAGAGTTCACAGTTACTACTAGCAGCATGCAGTGTACTGACCTAATTCTTAGAGTGACCTCTAGTGGCGTTAAAGCCACTTCTCTTATGGCTAGATTTCATTTCTCCAGGGTTTCATTAGATCCATGGAAAACAATTGGTAATGCTTAGCCTTGAGGGCTGTTTTTGGAATTCTAAGATTGAAAGGAGGTGGATCAGGTTATGTTTGTTTAAAAGCATCCATTTTCCACTAATCCTAGCACAAGGATATGAATAGTAAAGCTGGGCGAACACCTCAAAAAACATTCCATGAATATTCGCTTGGATAAAAAAATGGAATTTATGTTGGCTGTGTTCACGGTCCTTTGGCATTCACTTTCCTTGGCTGTTGTAGCAAATTAGCTTACTGGCAGGAATGTTTGCAGAAACAGCAACTTTTGAACAGATATTAGAAATATTCATGGAAGGTGAATTTTTCTCTCTCTCACACACACACACACACATTTCCTCTGCAAATACTGTGTGTTTGTGTTTTATACTTCTCTCATCATTGTAGTACCTAACATACACTGAAGTCAGTGGAGTTACTCCAGGTTTGCCCTACTGTAAGAGAGACCAGAATTTGGCCCCTGAATATTAGACAATTGTAAAGTTGCACATTGTAACAGACCCACCCTGTTGGATCCACAAACTACTTAGTGTTTCAATTTAGAATGGCTTATGGTTAAAACTCTGAGCTGTTGCCTGTTAAACATCTTGATATCACAACTGCCTATTTTTGTGCAGCTCAACTGTGCTGGCATCCAGCAGCATTTCACTGTCTTTGCAGTGACCTGCAGTGTCCATGAGCTTCCTTGAAATAGACATTTCTTTTGAAATAGTACAGAAATAGGACGTTCAGTGCGGATTGCCTCATTATTCAGCGACTCCCCGGGATGACTGTTAAGTAGCATTGGTAGATTCTGGAGTTAGAGACGCTGATTCTTAAGTCCAGTCAAGCTGTGCAGGGTTTGAGCTGCAGAGTGGAAATAAACGTGGCTTGTTGGCATCTTAGCAGCTCACTGATTCTGGGGCTGGGCAGGTCTGCATTGGCCCCAGTTTAAATCAGAGTAGCCTCTGCCCGTAGCCCTGAGGAGCTGTAAAAGTAGCCAGGAATAGCTGAAGTACAGGGGTGCTCCAACTGTATCCCATTCTCCGTAGACTTCACCCTCTCCACTAGAGGCCATAAGTGGTGGGTGTGCACAGCTACTCTGCTGGCTCTATACCACTGAAGGATTTCCCCCATGACAGTGTGATGGGCGTATGAACCCCAGGCTGAGAAACAGGGGTTTAAGGAGCAGCTCTGATCATAGGAGGCTCCACTCAACCTTGTCTGCTGGGTGTGCTGTCAGTGGAGATGGATTTTAAAGGGCACAGCACAGCTCAGTCAGGGTGTTCAGTGTGAAGGAATAGACCTGCATTGGTAGCTCCTGCAGGAATCCAGCAGGAGCCCCACACAGCAGCCAACCTCAACTCAGAGCTGCAACCCCCTGCAGAAGAGACAGTGGAGTAGCTGCTTGTGATTGGGAAAAGGAATCTCCTGACCGCCTTCTGGGGGGATTCTTTCTGGGTCACAAGCCAGACCTTCACTATGCCTCTGAAGAGGCTGGGATGTAGTAGGAAGTAACCCAGGGAGTAGGCTGGATGATACCCTAGCCCAGGTTTCACATCTGAACTGCCTGCCCCAGGACCCTGAGTTGGATCCTGGAACAGCAGGAGGGCCTAGGTTCTGTAGCAGGGTGGACCCCTGCTCCTGCCCTGAGGGGTTTAAAGCGGCCTGGCAGGGCTTGGGAGCTGCTGCTCTAAAGGCTGGGCTGATTGGGGAAGTGGCTGCAGCTGGGGCCATGCCCCAATCAGGCAACAGGGCCTTATAAGAAGGCCTGGGAAGCCAGAAGGACAGTCTCTCTCTGCCTTCAGAGAGGGAAGGGCCTAGCTGCAGGGAGCTTGAGACGGGATACCTGAGTGGAGCAGGGCTGGGGACAGGCTGAGGAGCTGGGGAGCTCCAGTCTGGAAAGCCCCAGGCTGCAGCCTAGCATTGGGCTAACAGGTACTGGGGGTTGCAGAGGGCAGCCCAGGGGTAGGCCAAAGCAGCAGGTCCAAACCCTCCTTGCCAGTGATGAGTAGGCTGATACTGCAGTCTGCCCCAGGACGTGGGGCTAGACAATGACTGGCAGTAGCCATACACTGAGGTAAGGTGGGGATAGAGGGTGGGGTTCCCTGAGGAGGGGAGACCCTAAGAGGAAGGGGTTACTGCCAGGGGGCAGCGCCCCCATGTAAAAGGGCACCGGGTCCAGGGAGGGACACGGGGGGCCAGAGGACAGGCGGATCACCGGCCTGCAGAGGGCGCTCTGGATGCTGGAACGAGCTAATTCCCGGAGTCACCAGCAGGAGGCGCCGCAGGGGTGAGTCCGGCCCGTCTACAGTTCTCCTACCACCAAACCCCTGGACTTGCACCACTAGGCACTACTGCCAACCGCCCTGGACTTGATAGACTAGGTGCTTCAGCCAACCCTGAACTTCACCACTACGTAGCAGGGCTAGCCAGTGCTCCTATCAATAGGCGACATGGTCTAAGGAGATGATCCCTCATCACAGCCAGTGTACCAGGTAGATGGTTAAGATGACTGTACAGACCCTTTGCATGCACAGAGCAGTGCAAAGGGTCCATAACATAACAGAAAATGTATCTTGATTGTTTTGGGGCATAAAAAGCCAATAGCTCCCTTCTTCTTCCATCACTGTAATTGCCCTTATTCCACTTTGGACAGACAGAGCTCTCAGTTGTTCTCTAGAGTCTCAGCTTCACGTCTTTACTTGCTATGGTTGTGAAGAAAACCTTCAGAACATGATCCAAATGTGACCCATGAAGCATTGTTTCCCTGAGTCAGCAGAAAGCCTGAAGCAAGAGGTATGAACAGCCCCCATTCACTGCAATGGATGCTAACGCAGGTGCCCATGGTCATACTTTACATGTTGCTAACCACATCACTTCTCTTCAAAGCACGTAAGTTAAAAAGAGGAAGTATTGCAGGACTTGGTGGTGATGGGGGACTTCAACTACTCAGATATCTATTGGGAAAGTAATACAACAGGGTACAGATTGTCCAACAAGTTCATGGAATGCATTGAAGTCAACTTTTTATTACAGAAGGTGGAAAGTGTGATTGGTGGAGAGGCTGTTTTAGATTTGATTCTGACATAGGGAGGAACTGGTTGAGAATATGAAGGGGGAAGGCAGCGTGGGCAAAAGTGATCATGAAATGGTAGAGTTCATGATTGTAAGGAATGATAGGAGGGAAAACAGCAGAATAAAGACAATGGACTTCAAGAAGACAGATGTTAGCAAACTCAGAGATTGGTAGGTAAGATCCATGAGAAGCAAGTCTAAGGGAAAAGAAGAATTCAAAGAGACATTATTAAGAGCACAAAAGCAAACTATCCCAATGCATAGGAAAGATAGTAAGTATGGTAAGAGGCCACCCTGGCTTAACCAGGAGATCTTCAAAGACCTAAAGCTCAACAAAATCATACAAAAAGTGGAAACTAGGTCAAAGGGTGAATATAAAATAACAAAAGCATGTAGGGCCAAAATTTGAAAGGCCAAGGCACAAAAGAAGATCAAACCATTTAGGCACATAAAGGGTAACAAAAATTTTTTTTTACAAATACATTAGAAGCAAGAGGAAGGCCAAGGACAGAGTAGACCCATTACTGGATGAGGAGAGAGAGACAATAACAGAAAATGCAGCAAATAAGTTAGCAATGATTGGACGACTAACATAGTGAACATCAGTATAAGTGGGAAAGGATCTGAGGCTAAAATTGGGAAAGAACACGTTAAGAATTACTTAGACTAGTTAGATGTCTTCAGGTCAACTGGTCCTAATGAAATACATCCTAGAATACGTAAGAGATCTCTGAGCCATTAGTAGGGCCCTACCGTATTCATGGCCATGAAAAAAATGCGTCACAGATCTCCCACCGTGAAATCTAACTATTGGAAGGGCAGAGGGGAGGGCTGGGCATGCACCAGGCTCCAACTACTAGTCCAGGCAGGGCTGGGGAGGGACAGGACTTCCTCTTCCCCTGCACAGCCGCTCTCGCGGGGGAGAGAGAAATCAAACCCACCTCCAGTGGCTGAAGCAAGCTCCATGGCTGCTGCCTTCAGAGCCCAACTCTGAAGTTAGCGCAGAAGCAAAGATAGTAATCCTGTGACCCCCCCACACACAACAACTTTGCAACCCCCCAGGATCCCCTTTTGGGTCAGGACCTCCACGGTTACAACACCTGAAATTTCAGGTGTAAACATCTGAAACCATGAAATTGACTAATTTTAAAATCCTGTGACCATGAAATTGACCAAAATGGACTGAATTTAGTAGGGCCCTAGCCATTAGCGATTATCTTTGAGAATTCATGGGGGATGAAAGAGATCCCAGAGCACTGAAAAAGAGCCTATATAATACCTATCTGTAAAAAGGGGAATAAAGACAACACAGGGAATTTTAGACCAGTCAGCTTAACTTCCATCCCCAAAAAGACAATGGAACAAATAATCAAACAAATCAATTTGTAAGCACCTAGAAGATAATAAAGTGATAAGTAACAGTCACCATGGATTTGTCAAGAATTTGTGGATGGGGGAAGTAGAAGATGTGATATATCTTGACTTTAGTAAAGCTTTTGATACTGTCTCACATGACCTTTTTATAAGAAACCAAACGAAATATAGCCTAGACGAACACAATATAAAGTGGGTCTGTTACTAGGGGTTTTGCAGAACCCAAAGCTCTTGTTAACTTTAATCTTTGCAAGGCAGTGGCAGGAAATAAATCATTGGGAGCAAGCAGGCAAACAAAAATGCTTTCACTCAAAGCTTCTATTTTATTTAGTCTCCAGCACGTACACACATCCACGCAGGTTAGTAGAGCACCCCAAATGAACCCCAGATTAGTATTTACCCAAGGTCTGAAGAAAGTCTTAAGTGGATTTCTGTAGATGTTCAGTGGTCAGCCTTCCATCAGCAGTGGAACTTGAAGGTGTTCAAGTGTCCACTGAGCTCAGGTTTCTTCCTCTTTTTATACCCAATGTGTTAGTATTACATAGCTTGTTCATCAAAAAAACTGCTGAGCAGAAGATAAGTGTGGCGTTTTCCAGCCTGTCAGGCAGGGAATTTTCCCTCAGTTAACCAGCTGTATTTCACATAGTAATAGTTAACTATTGCCAGACTTTCCATCTTGCAAGCCCGCATGCTTTGGCAAAAAGCTCAAGTCAGGAGGGCACAGGGTCATGTTTACTACTCATAGTCACTCACTTCCCTGCTCCACTCCTGGTCTGTGCTAAGGTTTCAGAAAGGCCTCCTTTTAGCTGCTTTCAGCACTAAGCATAACAATTGGTATTCCTGCTGCTGGCAATGGTCTAAGCATGTTACTGTATTCTGGGCTATCAAAAATCTCCCCATCCTACAGGTGCATAACTGGTTGGAAAACTGTACTTAGAGAATAGTTAACAATGTTTCACAGTCAAACTGGAAGATCATATCAAGTGAGGTCCCTCAAGGATCTGTCCTAGGTCCAGTTCTATTCAATGTCTTCGTAAATGATTTGGATAATGGCATATAGAGTACACTTATAAAGTTTGCAGATGATAGCAAACTGGAAGGGGTTGCAAGCACATTGGAGGACAGGATAAGAATTCAAAACAATCTTGACAAACTGAAGAAATGGTCTGAAATAAATAGGATGAAATTCAGTAAGGGAAAATACAAAATACTACACTTAGGAAGCAATAATCAGTTGAACAAAAAAGTGGGAAATGACTGCCTAGGAAGGAATACTGCAGCAAAGGATCTGGAGGGTTATAGTGGATCACAAATTAAATACGAGTCTTCAATGTAATACTGTTGCCAAAAAAAGCAAACCTTGTTCTGAGGTGTATTAGCAGGAAAGTTGTAAGCAAGACACGAGAAGTAATTCTTTTACTCTACTCAGCACTGATAAGGTCTCAACTGGAGTATTGTGTCCAGTTCTTGGCACCAGACTTCAGGAAAGATGTGGCCAATTTGAGAAAGTCCAGAGGAGAGCAACAAACTTGATTAAAGGTCTAGAAAATATGACCTATGAGGAAAGGCTGAAAAAATTGGATTTGTTTAGTCTGGAGAAGAGAAGACTGCGGGGACCTGATAACAATCTTCAAGTGCGTACAAGATTGTTATAAAGAGGGTGGTGCTAAATTGTTCTCTGTATCCACTGAGAACAAGATAAGTAGTAATGAGCTTAAATCGCAGCAAGGGAAATTTAGGCTACACATTAAAAAAAAACTTCCTGACTTGAATGGTAGTTAAGCACTGGAACAAATTATTTCAGGAGATGTGGAATCTCCATCATTGGAGGTTTTTAAGAACCACTTAGACAAACACCTGTCAGAGATGATCTAGATAATACTTTGTCCTAACTCAGTTCCAGGGTCTGGACTAAATGACCAACCAAGATCCCTTTCAGTCCTACATTTCTGTGATTCTATTATTTTAAGATCTATACCAATGTTTCCTGAAGTAGGCACCCTGAAGGATTAACCAGGGCACACAGAAGGTGTATAAATTAAGATGTGTAGGCCTTTAACAACACATGGCTGATTTGCAGGGGCTATGCAATCGGTTTCATTCCCCTAAAAGAGGGCTTAGCTTTCTAAAGATTGAGAAACATTGCATTAGAGCAACTGGAAATGTCTGATTATCTGATCATCTGCTTTTCTAAAGTGCCTGTTGTCGTAGTAAATAGAATTGTCAGTCATTGACAATGTGAGAGTGTGCTTATTGTCAGTCTGAGACAAGAATAGTCAAAGGTTATTTCCACAGGATGTTTCCCAGTTTGTATTGTCTTGTTAGCTCAGTGTGATTCCATGTCTAGAAACAATGTGGTTCCACATAGTCAACCTCAACTGAATTTGATAGTTTTCAGACCTTTTGGAAAGAAGCTATAAAATTGTCTTCCTAACACTTTGTTCGGATCCCTTCCAGCACAGCGTCTGTTGCTTCCGATGCTGTTGCCATATTCATTTTCTCACTTTTCTCATTCTGCAAGTGTCTGGAAGCCATCTGCTCTTCACTGAGCAGATTTGGATGTCACACACAGTGCAACCCCAAATTCAAAATCTATTGACTTCGTCGAGGATGCTGCAATACTAGCAATACTTTTGTCAATCTTCCCTCTCCCACCATCTTCTTCACTTCTCTTTTGCAGATGGAGGACTCTCCATTAATACATTACAGCTGGCAGCCCCAACCAGCACTTTGGCTGATGCTGCTTAGGCATGATCTGACTCCAAATGCACTTCTGTTACTCAAATGATTTTCAAATTTGGAAGTATTCAGCTCTTGTTTCAACTCCTTTTGCATGGCCTGAAAGACCTTACAGAAGTTACATTAACCCTCTAAAAGTGTGTGCAGTTGACTCATAATACCAAAGAAGCTGCAAGCATGGGTGTTTTATTTAATATTCTTTCAGCTAACTTCACCATACATTTAATATAGAGCACAAAATAAACTATCTTGTGCATTTATATGATTATTTGCACTGATATTGCACCCATCCTAATCCTGGCCTCTAATTTAGACTCGTAGACTTTAAGGTCAGAAGGGACCATTGTGATCATCTAGCCCAGGGGTCGGCAACCGGTGGCTCGCGGCTCGCCAGGGTAAGCATCCTGGCGGGCCGACCCGGTTTGTTTATCTGCCGCGTCGGCAAGTTCGGCCGATCGCGGCTCCCACTGGCCGCGGTTTGTGGTCCCAGGCCAATGCGGGAGGCAGGAAGCGGCGCGAGCCGAGGGATGTTCTGGCCGCGGCTTCCTGCCTCCTGCATTGGCCTGGGACCGTGAACCGCGGCCAATGGGAGCCGCAATCGGCCGAACTTGCCGACGCGGCAGATAAACAAACCGGGCCGGTCCGCCAGGGTGCTTTCCCTGGCGAGCCGCGAGCCACCGGTTGCCAACCCCTGATCTAGCCTGACCTCCTGCATATTGCAGGCCACAGAACCTCACCCACCACTCCTGAAATAGACCCCTAACCTCTGGCTGAGTTACTGAAGTCCTCAAATCATGGTTTAAAGACTTCAAGTTACAGAAAACCCACCATTTACAGTAGTTTAAACCTGCAAGTGACCCATGGTGCAGAGGAAGGCAAAAAAAACCCAACCAGGATCTCTGTCAATTTGACCAGGGGGAAAAATCCCTTCCCGACCCCAAATATGGTGATCAGTTAAACCTTGAGCATGTGGGTGGGAAAGAATTCTCTGTAATAATTCAGAACCCTCCCCATCTAGTGTCCCATCTCCAGCCATTGGGGATTTTTGGTACTGGCAGTTACTGATGGGCCACATGCCATTGTAGGAAATCTCATCACACCACCCCCTCCATAAACTTATCAAGCACAGTCTGGAAGCCAGTTAGGTTTTTTTGCCCCCACAACTCCCCTTTGAAGGCTGCTCCAGAACTTCACTAATTTTACTGACATCCAGAGCATTTTCATGGAGGCAAGAAAACAGCAATTTGGCCAGTGTTTTACTGTCTTTTCTACATGTAAACCTCTAAGCACTTCATTCATATCACCATTCATTTGAACATACTGGATAATTGAGAGATTGACCAGTTTTATTTATAGCTTAAGTGGTATTAATGCGAACGGCAAAATAACTTGCATTCCTGATTTCCTTAGTCAAAATCTGTACAATTTATCAATGCTAGTCAACAAAATGATGTAAAATGAGTTTGAACTAAAAGAACTGTTGATTGCACTTTCCAAGGCTTCTGGTGAGGTTACCAAATTATTATAGCAACAGATCATTGTGTTCTTAAAATAAGAAGTGCGCATATACAGGTAATCAGAAATTTGTTCAGAGGGAGCAATTTTGGATCAGACAAGGTTGTCATCCCTTTTGGACATTTCTTTTCTGGGGAGTGCTCAGCATAAGCAGTGAACTTTCAGAGTGGTAGGGGAATTGGAGCCTTCCTCAACACTGTTGTTACAGCTTCATCCAGCAGCAGCTGTAGGACCAACAACACCTCCAGATTGTAAGCTCTAGTGAAGAAAAAAAAGCTACAAATGTCTATATTACCTCAGTTAAAGGGTCAGATAAAACCTCACCACATCTTCCAGTTACTTTTCCCAGCCTGTGAAGATTCTCATATTACCAAGATTGAAATTCAGCCACCAAGGTCTCATCCACTCCCCATTCTCACCCAAACATGGGGTAAAACATTTGATAGTACTGGCTGGATTATATGAGGGAGAGAAATAGATCTGGGTTTCACTGGCTCTCTGAAAAAATCATGTCCCATTCTTCCTCACTATCCCATTCAAAGATCCCATATACACATTAAATGAGAGAGCGGACAATTTGGATCCCTGCAGAACATCTCTTGAAAGCACCTCAGGGCAGAAGAACAATTGCCCCAAAGTACCCTCTGGAATCTCTCCAAGAGATAAGAGCAAAGCCGCCAAAAGGCTGCATCATTTGTTTGTGTTAGCATTAGCAGATGAACTAACTCCACCTCATAATCAATGGTATTGAAGACAACTGATAAAGCTAACAATAGCAGCAGGGATACATGGTCAAGGAGGAAGGCAGCTACAAAAGCTTTCTCTGCAGCTCTGTGCAGTACCTAGGGCCATACTCAGAATGACAAGAATCAAGGCAATCTGAAGTAACCAGGTATACTGAGAATGTTTTCACCAATATTGACCTAAAGTCAAGCAGAGAAGACCTGGCATCTGTCTCCTTAAGATATTGCCGTTCACCTAGGGATGCAGACAGTTCAGTCCAAACCTACTTGATCTTATCTACATAATGATGTTGAATGTCCTCTACAAGAGGAATGAGTCTCTAATCAGCCATCAGATGAAGACAGGTTTGAAATAAATCTGCTGATCAAGACTTAAAGATTCTGTTGGGGAGAAAGGGAACTTTTCTTTGCCACCCACGCAGGCACCACATGACATTTCAAGAAATCTTTATGATGCATTTTGTCAGAATCAGTGCGAGATTTATACTGCCAGGGCTCTAACTGTCTTCCTTCCCCCTTCACTTGTCTCAGATAATCTGTAAACCACGATGACCTGTCAGGATGAAGTTGGGAAAGCAAATATCACTTCACTGATATGGGCCACTTCATTGATGATTGAGGACAGAAAAATAAAGTCCTACCAATCCCTTGATTGAGTAGTCTGTTGAAGAAACAATACTCTCCCTCCTAATCCTCCAGAAATGCTCAGGTTCCATTAATCTCTGAGGACAGAAATCAAACAGGTCTTTCATCTCAACTTCATATATCAGGCAGTGTTAGTCCATGACCTGGGCAGATGCGCAATTAGCCCACCTCTTGTCACAACCCAAACACAGATAAAAAATCTGGCCAGCTGTATGAATTGAGGTAGCAACCAGTGGACATCATGGTAATTGTGAAATCCTGGGTTGCCTCAAAAGAATTGTCATCAACATAGATGTTAAAGTCACTGAGTACTCTCAGCCTTGGTTCCTCCTAGAAGGAATCTCGATACTTCATGCAGTGACTTTGCAGTGCTACAGAAAAGTTGAGAGTCCTGTCTTAACGACATACCAGGACTTTCAGACAAGATGGGCACACTGAGTGAATTCCTGGCTGTGTTGAAGTCAATGTCAATTTAGCCATTGACTTCATTAGGGCCTGAATTTCACCCACTGTATTTAGTCTAGTTTTGGGGTGGAAGATCTGCATTACAGGCAGGATACAAACAGCATTGCCAGACATCCTCACCCATTTCCTTTTGATTCATACTGAACTGAGTATATGGCTAGAGTCACCTGCACCAAAACTTGGTCAGCACATGTCTTGCAAATTATAGACAGTTGTTGCTTTATTAATCACTAGCTTTGCATTGGTCAGCATGAAGTGAAGGCCCAGAAACTTGTTCAGTGGTATCCCAATCTTCTGATAGCTAATTAAGTGTGAAACCAATGGAATTGAGACTAAACAATCTTGATTTTGGATTATGCTTTACTTCAAATCCTTTCCTTTCTTGTCTCCCCTTGCCTACTACCACCGACATCAAGGGATCCACACCCACACAACCAAACACCCTGCCAGATCTCTACAGTTCCAGCATGAGACAATATTGTTCAGCCATCTCAGACACCCTTAGGTAGCCATTGAAGGGCTGCCACAGTTGACTGCCCAAATAAGGACTCCCCAGGGCTGACTACAATGTTACTCTATAATGCAGGTTCCCTACCTCAAACAAGCCCAATTGACAGTTATTCCCCCAAATGTAATAAGTCTTACTTTCCTGCTTTGGGAGACACCACTCCAGCTTAATCCTATACCCTTGCCATTGAGCACAGATATCTGGGTCTGACCTACATATCAGTGAAGGGAGCCTAATCTTGATTTCACTCTAATTAACCGGTTTATTGGTTACTCTTGCATGTGTCTGTCTCAGTCTCCCCTGACAGAGATGATGCTCTTTGTATAAACAATTGTTTCCGTGAGAAGAGGGGATTTGAACCTGCAACTCCCACATCCCAGCTGAGTGCTATACTTACTATGCCATAAAGTCAATCTTTCACACACTCAATATTTACTTATTTATACAAAGTGTAACAGCACCGACAAGAGAGATTGCAAAAAACTCAATAGCCCAGTGGTTAGGGTATTTGCCTGGAATGGGGGAGACCCAACTCCAAATCAGGCATTTGAACCAAGTCCTCCTACTTCCCAGCTTTAGGTCACTGTTCTAAATCAAGCAGAGCAAGAATTCTAATATGGGTCACCTACAGCCCAGCAGAGTACTCTAACCTCTGAACTATTGGCTGTTCTGTGGTTCGGGCCGGCTCCAGGCATCAGCTTAGCAAGCAGGTGCTTGGGGCGGCCACTCCAGAGAGGGGTGGCACGTCCAGGTATTCGGCAGTGGGTCCCTCGCTCCCCCTCAGAGTGAAAGACCTCCCGCTGAATTGCCGCAGATCGCAATCGCGGCTTTGGGGGGGGGGCTGTTTGGGGTGGCAAAACCCCTGGAGCAGGCCCTGTCTGTGGTCCGATGTTCTCTCCCTTTGCCCTCTGCCACCTGTCAAAAAACTTCAGCAAGACTCAGGTTCATAATGGGATTTTTTTGAATTCTCAAAAACTTTCACAGCATGGGAAATCTTCTCCTCAATCAGCAGGATAACCTCACACTTTGCCGGATTATGGATGGAAGCAGATTCCAGAGCCAAACATTCCCTCTTCCACTGAGAACACCCTGCATCAAGCCTCAAAACATTAAGTTCTAGGAGCTGTTGATGAGAGTGCCCCTGCTGTCTCAACTGTCCAAAAAGTGCACTTGGAGAGAGGTGGCCTCTATGGTAGTCGGGATCCAACCATTTAGGGCTATATAGATTGCATCCAAGAGGAAAGGTTACAATGTCCTATCTAGACATACATGGAAAAAACTTTATTATTTACTGCTGCCTCATCCAGCTGGGCATCCAAGAAGGCCACATTATGAAGTTCACAGAGACAAGCAGGCATATCCCATCAAAAGAGGAAGCAGATACCGTGGTCTTTTTCTCTGAATGTTTCCAACCAGCCCAGCCACATCATCTCTGTCTCACCCTGACTGAACTTCTGTCACCTTCCTGTCATCCAAGCTCCTACTTTGACCAGGCACCGGGGGTGCGGGAAACACTGAACCATTTGGATCTAGCTGTCATTTGCATCCTGATGGCACTGCAGTTCAAACATCTCACTCTACTAACAAGCAAATGAGAAGGCTCAAAAGTAATTTCTATCACTTTATTTTTGTATTGAAAATGTTTATTCCAAATTTAGCAAAGAGACTTTTTCATGGAAGTGCTTAGATGTTACTGTGAAGGGCAGTATAGGAATCTTCATTTTATGGATCTAGAGAATAATAGAGAAAATACCATAATTGAACTGTCAAGTATGGCTCTGGGTAATAAAATGGGCAAGATAACTGATGACAAAAACCTTATGTAATCTAGTGGCAATATTCAGTTAGTAAACTTAGTCAAGGTTCTAGATCAGTGGGTGTTTTCTGACCAGGGCCCAGGTGTTATATTATTCCACTAGATAGACTGCCATGTGTGGAACACATTAAATTTGAACCTATTCACCTGCATTTTTCAGTATTTACTACTTGTACATTTGGAAACCATTGGCAAAGTTTTAGTCACATTGGTTTCAGAAATTCCTGTGGCTTGAGTACAGCTGAATTGGAAACACTTTTTGTTCCATGTGCCAGGTATTTTAAGGAGCAAACCAATATGATGACATGTTTCAAACAAGGCTTCAATGAGTGGAAAACAAAAATAGAAATCTGTATTTAACCAGAAGAACTCATAGCAGAGACACCGAAGCTAGACCATGTATTCCAGGTATCATGCTACACTGGACACAAGTTACACAAGATGTGAGGCCAGTGATAAAATCATACAGAGCAAAGCAACACAATGATGGATGGCCTTACTGGCAGCTGTGCTAAAATTCAAAATAAGACAACATAATGGGTGTGGCTTTTTTAAAAAAAAACCATAAATGTAATGTTTTCAAAGGTTGAAGATGAGACTATTGTTTTATTTTAAAGCATAGAACTTACCACCTGGTAGAATATTTTAAACACCATATTAGAAAATAATTAGAGGTACAGTTGATTCAAAACCCTCAATCCAAATACTTCAACCTTTTGGAAAGTTTGAATCTAGATCTGAATTTTGCAGTTCATGTCCATCTCTATTTTTATATAAAATGTGTCCATAATGCCTGCCATCCTGGAGAAAGTCATATCCACTCCTCAATCAAACGAGACAGGTTGAACTGGCCTAGGGGAGGAATCAAAATATAAGGAGAAAGCCTAAGTAACTCCACTTCCCCTACAAACAAAAAGAAAGGGGGGTTCTTTTTAAACCAACCCAAACAGCATTGTAGGCTCCAGCTTAATAGCACAACAACCTCAGGACTGAGTTTGCCAAGAGTAGCAGAATGGATAAATAAAAGCAATACAAAGATTAATTGGACACTGAAGACAGCTCTAACTGTGATTATTTCAAGTGACTATAAATTTAAGTAGTTAAATACAAGATTGTCTGATGCTGAAATGAAAACCTTTGACTGCAAAGGTACAGCTGAAGGGCAGGACATAATGTTAATTGAGGTACTAGGACAATAAATCTCTAGAATGTTTGACTCCTAGAACAAATTCAGGGCCAGTAATATATGGGCTCCCTAGGGAGATTAAAGTTCAGAGTCACAGAGTTTCTTTACCAAATTGATCTTCGGTTTGACTGTGGACAAAAATAAGCCAGAATTTTTCAAGTTAGTTGACTACAAAGTCTGCCGTGGTAACACTGATGATAACAGTATGTATCACTTACTGAAAATAGTGCTTTTCATCCATGCTTATCGCAGTGCTTCACAAAGGTAGGTAGGTATTATCAGTTTCTCCATGAATTCTTTGATTCACTGCACCATGATCAGCAGAACTGGCTGACAATGGAGTTGACTGAATGCTACAGATTCCTAGGGGAGGGGTGCACAGGGAACACTCACCCTGCACCTCAAGAGCATCAGGAGTCCTTTGCTGCACTTTCTCCAATGTATACCTGTGCCTTAATGAAGCAATCTGACCCACTAGTTTTGTTCTCCCTATAGTATTTTGACATAACTACCATTGGAGATATGGATGGATGGATAAGGGAGGAGACTAGGGTTGCAATCCTGATCCCACTGAAACCAATGGGTGTTTTACTATTTACTTCAATGGGGCCAGGACTTCACTCAAGATCACTAAAGCTTTGTCATTATCTATTGTGTTTTATTGTAGTGCATTCATATAACACCACTAATTTTTGACACCTCTTCTGCCATGAATCCGACACTTCTTTTGACTCATATGTTATTTGCTTTAACACCCAAAAGAGTTTCATTTCTTAATGTGTTAAGAGCACCCACTCCACCACAGAATGCCCCACTCAGCCCTACTCTGCTCTTATAGTCTGCGTATATGGAATGAAAGTTGTGTGTGTAGTTTTTGTTCACCTTGGCTTTTAGTCTGTATTAACACTCTTGACCTTACGTACTTTTGGTGAAATTAAATATGTTTCAGTCTCATTTTTGATTAAGCTACAGGGTATAACAACAAAAGAATAATGGTTTTAGCTGGAGCACTGACAGGCAAAGAGAGGTCATTACTGCCCTCGTGTTCCAGCCAGAATTCCATTCCTTGAAGCTAGGGTACACTCCTTAGGCCTAATGAAAGGTTGACATATAATTTATTTTCTTGGCTGAAATAATAATTGAGATGGAAACCAAAGTGTATTGTACAGCAAATCTTTTGTTCCTTGCATTTTTCTTCAGTTAAAAAGGCAAAACTTGTTTTATTGTGAACCTTAAGACACTCCCTAGAAATAGAAAGTGGTTTTGTAATAGTTGTGCTTTTTTAGTAGGTAACTTGACATTTCTGAGCCCAGTTACTTTAATCGTTGTTGGGAAGGCTGTCTCCCAGAACGAGAAAATATTGTAGTGAGTGTGGAAGTTCAGTTCTAAGGCGCATCCTGATTGTCAAGCTGTCCTGCAATAGCTCAAGAACAGGAATACCAACCTTAGGGCAGACTGTTAAGAAGCAGGGCACAAACCCCAAATTGGCTATATTTAGATTTCACCATCCAATTATCTAGTGTAAACTCCTCAAGCACTATATCAACCTTAACATGGAGTTACAGACAGTTCCCTTGGGAACTCCAATCTATCTTACCACCCAGGTAAGCTTACCTTTGTGATAGATGGTCCATTACATCAAAGATCACAGCAGTATTCAGGCTATCCCCAGTCCCAAAGAATCAGTCACTTACCTCAGGTCAATTGCACCTTAGATCTCACACCAAAGACAACACTTGTAATCAATCCTATAATAAACTATATAAAGGTTTATTAACTAGGAAACGGAAATAAGAGAGTTATTTACAAGGTTAAAGCAAGTAAACATACCCACAAATGAGTTCTCATCTTAAGTTTCAAAACGTAATAGATGCTTCTATAATAAGCCAGATCTAGACGTCCCTTCAGGCTAACCCAGGCTAAGCACTGAGGAATCCCTTGCTTATGCCTAGGAATCTTGCCCCCCAAGAGTCCAAGCAGCAAAGAGATACAGTTCCTCCTTGTTAGGGCTTTTTATTCCTTCCCCACTTTTGCTTCAAGTTGCAAATTCTGCTGTTGGGACAAATTCACTTGCACATCTCTTCATGGGGAGGAGAGGAGCAATCAATGAAGTCCTGTGTCCCCTGATTTTCCCCAATAGTTCATCTGGTGTTAATAGGCCTCCTTTGTCAGGCAAGAGTTGCACCTACTGTTGGAAACTAGTATTTCACACTCATTAATACTTCTCTCCTGTCTGGTGATTTCCAGTTAAAAAGCAAACACTTAAATATTACCTTATAACATGTCGTACAGATATTTGCATGCAGCAATTTACAACCATTTCATAAACTTTAAATGCTGAACACATTCTTATAATTCTAATACCTATTTTAACAGTACTAACAGCCAGGTGAGCTAGACTGGTTCCAGCTATGTGTTCAATTGAGGCCTAGGGACTGGTTCCAGCTATGTGTTCAGTAGAGACCTAGGGCCTTGGCATGAGCTGGCATCTAGTCTGCCAGCATCACACTGATTAGACACACTCTGGCATTGTGATGTAGAAACCATCCAGGAACTTATGCCTCCAGTCTGACCTAATGTATCTTCTACCGCCTGATTTTCAGCAAATGTTGAGAAAACTGCTGCTGAAGCGCAAACATACTGTCCAGCAGCAAGGATCAGGTTAACAAAGTTAAGTGAAGAATAAAAAGATCCTAAGTTGCTTTCCATGCATTTTAGACTCTATTTTATGGCAGTATTTCCCCTCACATTTCTTTTTGCCTCATCTAACCTCTTGCAGCACATCAACTTTCAAGCAGTTCCCCTTGTTTATATTCAGTAGTTGAATTTAGTGCATCTCAAAGTTAATCTTCCCCACAGTTTGTACCTCAATACTCCTTTTTGCTATTCCAGTGCCAGGCACCTCCACCTCTGCCACTGTACCTCAGTCCTAACTTGCAGCACCTCTGCGATTTCAGTCCTCACCTCTGTTAGCAGAGACAGCCAGTTGTATCAACTTTGAGTTAGTTTTAAAATGTAGACAAACATCTACAGGTGACTATGCAGAGACAGCCAAGCTAATTTTTGTGTGTAATTTACAGTAAGGGCCTGATTCTGATCTTGCATTCGTATAACTCCAGATTAACTCCACTGATGTCACTGGAGTTACACTGGTGTGAGCAAAATCAGAACAAGGCCTAAGTTAGGATTTGGAACCCAGATCCCCAGAAGGGAAAGACTAATGCACTACCCCATAGTACTACTTAGCACTTTTCAAGCTGTTCTTAGTCTAATTAAAGTGCATTTCTCTTTCGTCCCTGCTCCATATGATCATCGCTAACCCCTGACAACTTCTACTTGTAGGTGTTGCCAGTCCTTCTGAAGAGCTAAATGAATCTGATCCCGTGGAAGAGAGTCTTCGAGCACAAATTGAAGAAGAGAAAAAAAGGTGTTGTTTCTGCCTCATCACATACTTCAAATATCAAATTAAAATGACATCTGGATATGTGCAGCATGTCCCAATAAGACTTCAGTACTCACAGCTAACCTCTGCTTTGCTTTGACATTATTACAAAAATGCCATCTTTCTGGTTCACTATTAAATGTCAGCTAGTTTCCTATAAGCCTAAAAATAGTGCAGTATGTTACTGTACTGAGGATCAGAGTTAGCAACTTGTTCACTGGGATCAGTTAGAAATTTGCTCTTTGGTCCTAAGTTGGCAGGGGTGCTACCAAGACAACATCTGTTGTTTGCTCCCATGGCTGTTTCAGGAGCAATAAATGATTTTCTAGGGTCAGGTTTTTGTATCTGCTGCCCATAGAAGTGCTAATAAAATATGAGATGCTCCCCCATTCCTGGCTTTGAGAAGTTGTTTTGAAGTTCAGGTTTGGTAACTGCCCTGGGTAGCATACAACTACATTAATGATCTGTCAGCATGTTCTCCCAGAGCCAAAGACAAAACTTCTCTGTTCTGAACAAACCCTCTTCTCCTTTCTCACTGCAGTTATAAAACAATGTTCAATCGCTTGAAAGGGTTGAAGATAGAGATTGAACACTTGCAACTTCTTATGGAAAAAGCCAAGGTGAAGCTGCAAAAAGACTTTGAAGTCTGGTGGTCTGAGGAGGCATCGAATCTGCAGGTATCAGAATGTCTACTTCAACTGTATGCAAATATAAAATTAAATCTGCACTTGTTGCCTGAAGAAACCATTGATTAGATAGGAATGGGACTATTATGGGTGAAACTTTGGTCCTGATTCTCCTCACTCTTAGTATGGTGTAAATCAGAACTTGATAGTTACACTAGTGTAAAACTAGTGCAAGTGAAAGAACTATCAAGCTCTTTTTCCCCACTGTGTGCCCTAGTTTGGCACCCTCTTAAACATCTTCCAAAGAAGTCATTTTCACATAAAACCTAACTCAGAAACAATACACGTTAATCATGTTTTCAATTTCTTTTAACTTTTTTTTAAATGTTTTACTTCAGAAACACTTGTCTGTGGAATTCCAAATGGAATTGAAAGATCTTGGTGACATCTATTATTGCACCTGGCCTGTTCTGAGATGGGGAAAAGCTTGCTCAGGAAGTTGTTCATTGGATACTGAGTACATTGGAATGATCCATTCGATTCCAATGAATTTTAAAGAATGTAAAGTGACTAGGAGAGACTTAGGGCCAGATTATCTCTTACTGCTCACCAAAACTATGCTGCTCTACGATTTACGTGGTGTTTGGAAGATGGCAGACACCACCAATAGCACATCCACGAAAGCCAACACAGGCAACTGATTTCCAACTTCCCCTGGTTTTGATGACTCCTGTAGCCCTACAGAACTTTTAAGCTCCCCTGTGGTTCATCTATTCTCAGCTCAGAATGCCAGCACAGCTCCTGGCTTGCCAGCCAACTTCCACAACTGATACTGTAGCCAACTTTAGGAAATCCACAGAAGCAGAAGTCCCCGATTTAATAATTGAAGTTATAACAAACTAAATAGGTTTATTTTAAAATAAGTATGTAAAAAGTTTGTACCATAGTGAAACAAGCTAAGATACAGGGCTTCACAATCACAAGAGATATCACAAAAGCAAAAAACATCACAAGAGATATCATTCTCATGGGCTTTCTCATTGTCACCTCTCTAGAAGTCTTTCCTGGCAAGATTTCACTAAGATATAGATTGTGGTGGCAATAACATGTTGGAAAGGAGCCCCATTATGTCTGCTAGTAGAAGATCATTCCCAAACATTTGAGATCATGTCTGCATGGCGTAACTAATGATAACATGTGAGCCTAAATTAAAAAGGATGCAGAATCCGAGGAATCCATGTATTATGTGACCATGTGAAGAGAATATTGACTCCTTGGGTAAAAAATTATTAGTAAATAAAATTTTAACATGTTCAGCTAATATTTCTTTTTGTTCCAAAAAAAATCTATATTAATAACTAAACTGTAGTTTTATGAAAACAGTACAAAGAAATGTATTGAACATACAGTTAACTTTCATGAACTTGTTATCTTGATATGGCATCAGGCAACTTAACTAGCTTAAATGGAAGTTTTGGTAGCAAAAGTCAAAACATTGTAACTCTGTGGGTGGCAATGGGGAGGGAATTAATGGCCTTGCTATCTGCAAACACAGCCTTTCAGAGAGCTGTGAAGTATAATCCCTGTACCTACTGGATGATGTCTTGTGTGTCTGTCCACAGGAGAGGCCCAAGATCAGCCTCTCATGATTCATCAATGGAAGATTTAGAAATCTGGACTAAACAATGACTTTGATACCTTGAACCTTGACCTATCTATAGATCTAAACACCCTAAGTAACTCAAGTCAGCCAACACCTGCTGCTGAGACATTTTGAAAACCTGAAACTTGAGCTAAGAAATTCTTAAACCACTCCTAAACACTTTCTTGTAATGCCTACAGGAGTTCTTGTGCCAATGATAAGATCAGCAGGAGGATGCAGCTAAACTGGAAAGCATTGTTTGGATTCAAGGCTTTGGCTGTGATTCTCAAAGGCACTGAGGATTGGCCTAGCTCTGTTACCATTGCAGTCAATAATAAAAGTCCCATTAATTTTCATGGGAGCAGAATTAGGCCGATATTGAGTGCTTTTAAAAATCCTGCCCTGCACGTTTCTGTTTCTCTAGGACCAGCAAGAGAAAGTACCAATGAGCAATTCAGCAAGTGCCTTGAGGGCTTCCCTCCCATCTCTTGAATCCCAGCAACATCTGTATACTAACAGGTAAGCTGAATGTTTTTCTTCCTCTTACTCAGCCACCATCTATGCAGCTGATAACAGCATTAATTGGAGCTTGTTGACTGTCAGCAGTTCTGTAGGTTGCAAACATTTTCTATGGAAAACAGCTTTGTAAAAATTGTATTGCAGCTGGGTAATTATATATTGCTGAGGTACCACAGTGCTGGACATGACATGGACTGATGGACAAATAGATACAAAAGAAATATTTTTATCTTTCACTTATTATTTGCAGTAGTACTTAGGGTGGCTAGTTGTACTGTGAAACCTTGTTTTACTGTGAAAAATCCCCTGTTGCTATAGTTATTATTCTTCACTTGATTTTGATAGCAAATTTGATATCTGAGAATAGGGAAGCATTCCCTGTATCTAAAAAAGGCAGCCATCTTCCCCACCCTGGCATCTGTCACTTCTGATTTCACAGCCTACAATTTTAGGATAAAAAGGTAAATCTCTCACATCCATCCATTTTATGGAGTGATATCATTGCACATATATAGACAGAGGCTTAGTTCACTCATGAATTTACCAGTTTACATGCTCCAAGATTAAACCAATGAATAGGATTTACCTATTTCTAGTGGAGTTCGGCCCCTTCTCTTATTCCCCGCTGAGGATGGCCTGATTTCCTGGTTTATAAAGATACTGTACGTCAACAATGTACTTGGCTTTGGAACCACCCAAATTACCTCACGTGTGCTATTAAGTATTTAGTATTGTGGTATGTCCATGGCTGTGAGACAAGTTAATTTGCATTATGGCATTATTACAGCTACCTGCAGTGGGTGCCAGTAAAATCTTAGCATATATTGTACTGTAGTAATACATTTATCATGGTATTGGCAGTATTTAGAACAGGGAATGTTACAAATACCACAGTTAATTTAACTGGTGTAAGTGATCAGTGTATGTCTGTGTCAAGGCTGAATCCCCACTCTGTCATTCCAAGTGCAGAAAGTGGGGGCCAGCAAAGATTTTAAAAATTAATACTTGCCACTCCAGGCTTGTATTACATTCCCAAGGTTACAGCTTTTCTATGACCTTGGTACCCTCAAGCCCTTTCACCACCACCCCCTCCAGGGAAGAGCTGAGAAAGAAAACAAAGGAAATTAGCTGTGGCTACCAGCTAATCAAACAACATGCACAAACCTCTTAGGACACCAAAGATCCAATCCTGTTCTTAAAAAAGGTAAATTTTATTTAAAACAAAAAGAAAAAAAATACACCTGGAATTTAGGCTTTTGCTAGATTTTAAAAGAGCAATTCCAAAAATCAAGCACCCAAAATAGCTTTATTGGGAGGGTTCAGCTTAAAGGTTGCAAGCAAACAAAAGCATCTGGGGTTAGTACAGAGGAGTCCACAAGCCAATAAGAAATAAAAGAAATAACCCTAATCGTATCTTTTTAGACAGTCCCTAATTTTACTTACATATTTGAGGCTCCAGATAAGTAGGTTCGAGGTATGAATTGATAATCTATAATCATACCTGGCTTAAAACTGCTTATAGCATTAGTGCTCCATGTCCCTGCATCCCAGAGAACAAGAGACATAGGGAAAGTTCCTTTTCCAATTTTAAACAGTTCTAGCCTTCCCATTGGCTCTTTTGGTCAGGTGGCCACTCCTTTCCTTTTACCTGTGGGCTTGTTAACCCTTTACAGGTAAAGCAAGCAGGGAACAGACCAAGAGGGATTTTACAGCTAACTGGCTGGCTTGGTTTCCATCAAAGGGAGCTACTCCTTCCCCCGCCCCCCAACCAATTTATCACAGTCTGCTTACAGCATTTTGTCTTGGGGGTAAAGAAAAAGGGCTGCTGAAATGAACAAACTGAAGAAAAACACTAGGGAAAACATGATTTCTCCTGCACAAACTTTACCCTTACACTAGACAGTTCCATTGTGACTGCAGGGTTTAGCTATTTACCATGGTCCTAGTCCTGGAGTTTTAGGTGATTTTTATGTATCCTAGGCCGAGATCATTAAGCACCTTGAATGTAAGGACAGAGACCTTGAACTGATGTGATGTTCTATGAGGAGCCAGTGTGGTTGTAATTTTGTTTTCCCGTATCTAATTTCACCTTTGATGTTACTTTTGTAGAGACCTTTTGAAGTCCACTGTTCTTCTTTTCTCATAGTTTCATGGAGAGTTAATCTTATTTTAAGATAAGCTCTTTAAACCAATTTCACACAGGTACATTTTCAGTGTATACACGCATAATTAGAAACACGGCTCTTTTATTGTGAGGAGGAGCTGCAGACTTAGTAGCCCACTGTGCATGAAAATGTACTCTTGCTCTTTGGAACCTGGTTGAGGCTTTAACATTTTGAAGGGAAAGTTTCCAGTTTCACACTGTTTCAGAATATAGAATAGCAGAATGCTCATTGCCCAAGGATTCCCTTGTACCCAGTAGACTCGGTAACATTACTTATTAATTCCCATCATTATGTAGGATGAGACCTTGGCTATAACTTCCCCTCTCTGTTACATAGTCCTGGTTCACAAATGGCCCTTTGTTACCCAGTCCACCAAGAAACTAGTAATACGTTCATATAAATTGATACTACCACCATCACCCATCAGGCAGACTGGTCACAATAGTGGAAGCTGATATAAATTATATACCATGTAATGTTGTATATAGATCAGTGGAAATAGAGAGCCATATCCAAGAGGGAATTCAGTTAGAAGATGTGTTGAATGGACATAAAATCTAACACTTAGTGGGCTCCCTGTCAGAAATGTAAGACTATCGCTGACAGAATAAGCATGCACTAAAACCATTCAAACTAGCTCCTTGGTGTGAACAGAGGCAAATGCAGACTTCAGGATTAGAAGTAATGAGATCTCTGTCTTGGCACATTTAACAATCCCAGGATACAACTCAGGGATTTGGCTACGGTAACCTTTTTCAAACTCTATATATTCATTCTAAGAAAATCCTTTGGTCATCTCACAAGTCTGTAATGCACAGTTTACGTTGACTATTATGGTTTATGGGGCGCTTCACAAACATTTTAGAATAATAAAATACTTAATTTGTGCAATGGCTATTCTGGCAGTTGGGAATGTCATTAATTAGAGGTAGCAGAGATGATCAGGTTGCAGAAAGAGAAGAGGTATCCCCAAATAATACATGATAATGTATCAGGTCAAGAAGAGTTTGGTAATCCTTGTTAGGTTTAAATGGACAAAATTAACAAGTTTGTGGCCAAATATTTATCTTCCTTTAAATAAAACAGTGTTTCAGCCCTTAGCAACTCAACCAAAACTAGTCTGTGTTACTAAGGGCTCAGTTCTGTGAAGTGCTGAGCACGGGCACATAGAACCTCACATGATCAGGCCTTAAAGACCCAAAACCACTGGCTTGATCTTTCTTCCACTGAAGGGAATGGCAAAAATCCCATTGATTTCAGTGGCAGCAGAATTGAATTTAGTACCTTGGGTTTGCTTAATATATATACACACTTAACACACAAGCCATCCTCAATGTATTCTACATGAGATTAACCTTCCTATAGGAAAAATGCTGTGTTACACAGGTAAGCTAGTGTTGCCTTACTCATGTTATCATATCTGATGTATTTCAGATAGCTGAAATGTATACCATGCATTTTCTAGAGGCTTAACCAGAAATATTCATTTCAAATCCAGACTTGCTTGCTCTGCCATTCTTGGGACAAGTCTTCACACTAGGTAGTTTTGAATATTTTATAACCTTCTCTGATCGCAAACAGTAATCTGAAATGTTCAGAAAGCATAAGTGCCAAAAGAGATTTCATACAGTGATTGCAATTCTTGGTAGCGATGGGGGTGTAGGGACAACCTATTAAGAAAGAGGTCAACAACATCTGATGAGTTAGAACAGCCAGAGACATCAAAAATACTTATAAATTTTTGTTCCATTTTCTTAGGTTTTGTGTAAGCTTTAATGAAGTATAATGAAAATATCCATGCATACAAATAAGAACAAAAAATGCTACCTAATAAGATCATAAGCTGCATATAGGCATCAGATAAGATCTTTAGAGTACATATGAAGTGATACTGAGACACATCAACATTCATTATAAATCCTCCTAGATCTTCTAATAAAAGTTTCCAAATCTAAATTAAATTTATCATCTCATATATCCAGAATTTCTAGACTTAGTGCAAATGCAACATGTGAACAGCTCCTAACAAGTGTCATATGAGGCTGTTAAAAGCAGCAAATCCAATCCATTCAAAGAAAATTAATTTAGTCACAATGATGAAAAACTCTGCAATGGGGAGAAAACAGAGAAAGGCTGATCATCTCTCCATTTCAGAGTGAAAAAGGTCTATGAATATCTCAACAAACCCAGAGTGAAAATATAGTGGAAAGGGGAGAGCAATATGAAATACAGAATACAAGAGACTATTTTACTAAAAAATATACCTGATGAAATTCCCAAAGCATCAGAAAAAGAATGCACTAACTTATCCACACTGTTGCCAGCATAAAGCTGTGAGTTAATTGCAATTGTGTGGGTGGGTCTGTCTATCTGTCTGTGGCATCCTACAAACTCTGTAAAACATCTTAATTTGTACATTTCTGGCTCAGTACTCCTTGGCTGCTCCACTCCAGAACACAAGGATAGTATTCAGTTCATCCTGGTGGATGGGCATTCCCCGATTCCTCTCTCACATTGGTTTTTATTTAGGAAGTTTATCAGATTCTTGTATTTTCAACTTTACTCACTGGATATTTAGATTAACTGCTAGTGAAGGATGGAACTGTTCACATGTTGCATTCGCACTGAGTCTAGAAAATTTTGGTTCTTATACAGATCTTCTCAGAAGCTCTGGAGGTTTCCCTTCTCCCATTTCTGTCTCTGTTTCTGTTTCCAACTCAATCAGATCTTTGTCTCTTAACCTTATCCAATCCCTTTTGCTTCACCCAACTCCCTTTCTCCAACTCCAACAGACTCCATGGACATCCAAATCTTTCTCCTTGACCTCAACAAACCCTTTAATTCTCCAGCTTTGTCCTTGAGGCCCCCTACTCTCAATTTACATTCCACAGGAGATAATCCCAGGTCCTGTGCGTTTTCTGATGACTTCTTGCCTGCTGTTGTCTTCACATTTCGTTCCCTGGGTTGCAGGAGTCACTTGCTGTATAGGTATTGTGTGAAACTGGGGAAATATTTTCATGACATTTTTGTAGCGTTTTCCATTTTGCCCATTTTTCATGCTCTTGAAATGTCACATTTCTGAACATTTGTGGAGATTATAATGTGTCTGCGGAAGAAGAGCTCTGTGTAGCTCAAAAGCTTGTCTGTCTCGCCAACAGAAGTTGGGCCAATAAAAAATGTTACCTTACCCACCTTGTCTTTGAGGAAAAAATCCTTGGTTGGTGAATTTCCATTTGAGCTCTAAAAGTTTGGGGAAAAAGACCACGCACAAAACTGAAGTCACTAAAAATGCTCAAATTTCAAGCTGTTTGAATCTTGCTGCAAAGATTTTCCCCCTCTACACAGAATACCTTGCACCTTTCAACTCCACAGAAACCCTGTAACCTACAAGATTTGAAATCGGCAGCTTGACCTGTCTGGGCCATCCAAGACCCTGTCAGAAAGGAAGCTGATAGTTTTCTAATGCAACCCAAATAAACCTCAGGTGTGTTTAGAGTGAAAACTGTAGGGAACAACTTTCAAAAGCACCTAACTGATATAGGAGCCTAAGTTCCATTTTCAAAAGTGACTTAGGAATTTAGGAGCCTAATTCTAGTTGGAAGTCAAAGAGAAGACTCCTAAGTGCCTAAGTCACAGCTGAAATTGGGACTTCACCTCTAAGTCACTGAGATGTTTTTGAAAATTTTACTCAAGGTCTGAAGTCCTGTACTGATCTGATAATGTTCAAGAAAAGTGGAACTCCTTTGTGCCTAGTTATTGCATCACAGTAATAATACATCACACATTACCCATTCTCTTGAGGCCCTTCTAACACCCAGACACAATGAGGTGAGCTAAGCATGAAGTATTAAACATTTAGTGAAAGCTGCATTTTGTATTTAATTAATTTAAAGTGAGTGTCATTTCAATGCAGTAGGCAGATACCAATGGTATAGGACGTCAGGAGTTAAAGGGAAATGTTCAACCCCATAATCTATGAGCTTCTCATTTGAATATAACTTACACTCTTGGGCACAGTATATTCTGCAAAACTGAACCTGGCACGATGTAACACAATAAAATATTAGTAATAAATTTCTTTCCTTTTTCAAGTTCTCTGCCAGAAACATCAATTCATAAGCCAATGTGAATGAACTATTGCAGGGTTAAAAAAGCGGGAATACACCAAGCCCACCACCTAGCGGAAACACACTGCTCCTGAATAACACCATGTTGTAATTCTCTCTTAGTATTGGCATAAGAAATACTGCTGCATATACTTACCCATAGACACAGGAAAGCTGCTGAACAAGGGGAAATTGACATCCCATGACAGAAATCTGCCTTCCTAATTGAGAGATTCCTTGATAATGGCATCTCTCCTTTTGCAATAAGCATAGCTATGATCAACAAGCCAGATCTGTAAGTCCTCACTCTGTTTTTATCCAGTCTCCCTTTGATTTCAGTAATAATTTTGCCTGAGTAAAGGCTGAGTAAAAACTGAGTTGAAGCCTCAGCATTTGGCTCAGTATTAATTTAGAGATTAAAAAAGTTCACAAAATGTATTTCTAAAATACACCAAAATGCTCCATCGTGAAATTAAAACTCCCGCATAGAAAGTGAAATGGTGCATTGTCCTCTGATTCTTTACCACCTTATTTGCCACTCTAAAACAGTAGGTCCTAAGAGTGCCTTTTTGTGGTCATATTCACTATGCAAGTGCCATCATCACATAAGTTGGATAGAGAATTTCCTTCTTCCTGAAAGCAAAAGATGTTTTTAGTAGTTAAAACAAATACATTCTAAAAACCAGCTTCATTGTAGTCATTTCAGATGTATCCAGACGTTTCCTCCAGACTAACACTTAATTATCCCTCCATTTTCCACCTCTAGTTGTTCAGATACCAGTAGAGTCAACCCCAATGAAGATCATGGTAGGAAAAACAACCTGAGCAGGCTCAGCAACTCAACTTCAGATACAAGGTAGGGAGCATGTTGGTGCCATTCAGAGGGTAAGGCAGGCTGGCATTTTGTCTCCAGTTCATTAGAATCCTGAACAATCCGTTGTCATCTCTCTGTGTCTCTTAATAACATACTGAAGCTGCTCGTTTTGAATCTGACTTTATAATTAAAGGCGAGTCTATGTCCTCACTTATACCCCGTGCACCCATATTGAGAGGTGACTCCCCACCTTTCGTGCACTTCCTGTTTGACTGGAGGCAGTTTTCTGCTGGTTCATATTGTGAAACCTATACCATAACAACATAAAAGGCCCTTTTTATATTCTTTTGTTTTTAAATGGGGATCTTAGAATTTGTAGACCAATGTAGGATGCAGAGACCCTAAAATCAAGAGATCCATAATATTTTTCACCACCATGATTTTCCCCTGGTGTGGATGTTAAAGCAGGATTTTTAGTAGAATATTGCTGTGTGTATTTCCTTAAGACATTCACAATCTCCGTTGTGCAAATTATGCCAGTAACAAGTGAGAACAACAACCCCGGTGTCTGTCAGGCTGGATAATGAATATTTGTATTGTTTTCTCAAAGGAGGCATAGCTGCCTTATGCTCAACGAATTTGTTGGCAGAGGCTACTGTGATTTTTTTGGAATCACTTTTGTTTATGTTCACTCCCCACCCTCCACCCCCCCCCCAAAAAAACTAGACATAACCCTGCTGTGCTTCAAGTTTAACATTTAAGCCATTTTTACACTTATAGCCATATCTAAGAAGATGTGGTTAGCATTTATTTTTATTTATTTATTTGCAACAGGAAAAAGAGCAGAAGGTATTTTCCTCAAATTTTCCAAAATAATCCACTTTTGGGACAGAGGCAAAGCATGGAAAATTTCTTCCCAAAAGATCAGTGTTTCAGAAATGTGGTTGTGGGTGTGTGAGAAAGACAGAAAGGGAAAACAGGTTAAAAAGGAAGTTAGGCATCACCTGCTCTTATGTACTGTACATTTTTCACTGTTAACACTGCTGCTAATCAAAATTCAGCAGAAGGTACAGAAAAGTTAACTTTTGTATGAATTAGTTACTATACTGTGCTGAATAATTTCTTGATAATGGCTGCTTTATGGCCTGCGTCTGACCCCGTGAGATGCTGCACAACAGTAATTCCAGGTCATAAAGGAGGACGTTGACTTTCATGTGACAAAGTGTGTTGTAATCTGCTTCCTTAACTGAGAATATCTGACTCTCCCCTAAGGTCCTCAGTTTTTACTCAATCCTTACAGTTTTTATAGAGATGTCTCCACTAATAGCTACTAGAAAGATCATCCTAAGAAATAATGCTCTGTTGGAGTTTTAGAATATCCTTGTTAATTAGATAAAAATAGACATTTTGTGGAGTTTGTAACAATTTCTGTACAGTTGCCATTTTGGTTCTGTGCCAGCAGACTACTTCTTACCAAGTAGAGATTTAATTAGCAGCACATGGACATGCATATCAGACATCTGTTCTATATCAGCCAAGATTATATTCTGCATCATAGTTACTTAAGTGCTGTAGAGAAAACCAAAATTAGAAAAGAGTTTTTTAAAAAGTAGAATGTCTCTATAATCATGATTCCTCTCCATATTTTTATTGTGCTTTGATTATGATAGTTTCTATTTGGAAAATGTTAGTAGTGGTAGTAGTAATTTATTATGGTACCAGTTGTGGATTAGTTCATCTATAAACCAATGTGAAGGCATAGGGCCAAATCGTCAGCTGGTGTAAATTTACATCAGTGGAGCTATGCCATTTTATCCTAGCTGAAGATCTGATCTATGATCTTTGTGTCAAAGAATTTATAATGTAAGGCCCTGGCTTAACCACATGGGCACAGGGACTCAATGCAGGATTGGGACTTAAACAGGCAAAAAGATATTGCAGTAAGCTGCTGTTTATCCCCTAGACTTGTCCTGGTTGCAGTGACTTCTGGCAAATGTCATGAACATCATATGATCCACAATCTAGTTCTACATGTACATCCATGTTGACATGCTATTCCATGGAATGCTCACTCAGCTTGCCTCTAGATTTGTCCCATGCTAATAGCAGCAACAGTTCTGTAGCAAAGAGTCGCATTGCACAGATAAACCCATCATTTCTCTAGTAACCTCATTGCATTATTTAATTCTGCTTGACAGTAATTTTCTGTGGGTTGACATTAAAATATTTTTTAACCCTGTGTGTGTGAGGGGAAGGCATGTAATAACTAAACAGGCTGCAATATGTTAGAATTATGGGAATCCAGGTGTATTTTAAAAGCATATACAGATCAGAAAGTTAAAAAGCCGTGGGCTTGATTCTGCCCTAACTTAGGCTGGCTTCTGCCAACATAACCTCAGGAGAAAGCCCTTAAATCTATCGTTTTTTCAAACAGAAAAAAAAGGAGACGGGAATAGAGAACATAGAATCAATCTGTTTACTCATCTGAATATACCTGCTTATTTCAGGATCCCCCAGAGTTCAAGTTCATCTATCCCACTCACTGGAGACAGCCAGACTGATGCTGACATTCTGGCTTTCATTAAAGCCAGACAGAATCTCCTGCAGAAGAAAGGTAAACCCTGCTAAACGTACTAGGCCAAACGGAGCTCTTTGATACAGCAGTAACGCATATATCTATATATCAGTGCTAATATAAATCCCCTTTGGGTATTTGTCACTAAATCAGAGGGTAAGAGTAGTCATAGGTGAGCAGTAAATTTCAGTCTACAGTGTGAGTAAATAAAACTGGCAGTAGGTAGAAGGCACACAGGAGTGGCTCCCAGAGGCACCCAGAGGTGGCCTGGAAGTAATTCATCACAATAAAGACAAAAGTTTCTTCTCTGTTTGTTGGTTTTTTTACAACAGTTCTTAATGACAGTAGCAAATTAGAGAGAAGATGAAAGCATCAGTGATTACTGAAGCAATAACTTTCCATCACCACTCAAGTGCTGATGACAGCATTACTCTGCAAGCTATCAGCCCCTGGCAGATGGTGTTAGCGTTATCAGAGAGTGGTGCTTTACTATCACTCTGCTTATCAGGAATAACTCTCAGGTAAATACACACAGGCTGCAAATCCAGCCACCTTATGCCCATCCAAAGCAAACACTCAGCACACTTAGGCTTTGGGTCCCCTTTTGTCTTAATTTAGTAAGGCTGTTGTCAAGCTTCTTCTGGAGACGTTAAAGTTGAATTTGTAGACAGCTCACCTACGAGCCAGGCTACAGAAAAAAAGAAACATTTAAAGCAAACATCTAAGGCTTTTAGAAGGTCCATGATTCATCCCATTTATAACATACAAAAAATGAACTTTGAATTACAAGGGCGCAATTTGTCATGAAATTATTTCTGAAAGCCCATCAAGATTGAATCGGTCAGCTGCCTTCCCTAACCTTCTTGTTATTTGTTTATAGGCCATCACGTAGCATCATGTGTGGATCTCAAAGAAGGCTAGGCATTACCAAAACTGATAAACTTCAGTTTCAGGCCCACCTGTGTCTGAAAGAGACTCCTACAGAACAGAGGATGGTCAACACATTTTAAACTGTGCTCAAGTTCAGTTATAAACACTGTGGAGCTAAGTGTGGTACCACGTGCATGATGCTTACCACAGCCAGCCTGGCAGTGCAGTGTAGGATGACTTAGAAGGTGTAGTGTGACTTACAGAAGTGTACAGCCTGCCAAGCACTGTACATTACAGTATATGCACTGGGGCCTAGCAAAGTTCCTAGCCAGCAGATTGTCCACCAGGTGCAGTAGATGGGTCCCTCTTTGAGCTGCCCTTCGAAAGCCAGGTGGAGGCCTCTGTTCACTTCTCGTCCAAGCCCAGCACACCCTTAGTACACAGGATTGGATTTGGCCCTAAATTATTTCAGTTCTCCGCATCCCTCAGACACACCCCCAGACTTTCTGAGAGCCACCAGTGCTTCCCAATGCAAAGGAAGTCTTAATCACACATACATTCAGGCTAAAGGCAGTAGACAATAGTAGTGACTGTTGCAGTAACTGTTCATGGATTAACTAACAGAGGATTTTGAGAGCAGCTGGGCTCGGGGCAAAGGAAAAGAAGAGGGCCCTGAGCAGTGCTCGTTAGGTAAAGAAATCTCAGGTAAAGTTCAGAGGAAGCTGAGTGGGCAGGAAGAGGGAGTTGCTCAAAGTAGATGCTTTGGGAAAGCAGACAATAATAATAACTAGCTCTTAGATCTCAAACACTTGGCAAAGAAAATCAGTATCATTATTCCCAATTTAGAAATGGGACAACTGAGTCACGGGGCGGTGAAATGACTTGCCCACGATCACCCAGCAGGCTAGTGGCAGAATCAGAGATGGAACCCAGGTGTTCTGAGTCCCTGCCCAGTGCTCTATCCACTAAGCCATACTGCCTACCCAGAGTCCAAACCTTTTTAGGCTTATGCATTCTGTAAACATTTGAGCTCTTTTCCATAATGGTGCTTTCTCCAAGGCTGTTCCATTTCACTCATGGCGCTTGGGTTTCTTCAGGTGACTCCAGCAGAAAACATTGTCTGAGCCAAACCAAAGTCTGCTAAGGCGTGGAAGATGTCATCATACTTCCTCTCCCTTCCTTCAATGCTTGAAACTGCTCCATGATATCAATGGCCCAGAAACACATCAAAGGCTCTGCTTTGTATTAGCTGAAAAGAAAGGATAAAATGTGTGCAGAGGCCAATGGTGTGGAAAACAAGTTTCATAAATAGAAAAAGCATCAGCGTGGGAATGCACAACATCGTTAATGAAAGTAATACAGTGGAAAATGGCCTCTTTGAAGGGGTCCCAGGGGGAGATTAGTTAGGCACTCACAGATCATTGCCATTCATGTCTCTGAGCTTTACAAACAGACATTAATTAAAGCAGGCACACATGCAGTATTTTACGCTCGTTTGGATACCTCTCTGTTCGTCAAGCCGCCTTGGAGTAGCTTGCTGGGGTTGCTAACATTATCATTCTTGAAACGTGGCAACACAGCTAGTAAAGTTACTTACAAAGGGCTGCTCTGTGAGCATAAACATTTGTTTCACCCTTCATTCTTGGAGTAGCGAAGTGAAAACAGTTGGAGGTCAATGATATGTTGGCCTAAAACTCTTGGATTCAACCCTCTTCTTGCCCTGCATCTGTTTTTGTCTGTGGAGTAGCCATTGATTTAAAATTGATGACAGTGTCTTGAACTACAGTCTGATTAACAGTGTCCTTATCTCCTTTCAGGCTTGGGGAACAAGTGAATTTCTCGTTGCACTCCAATACTCCCTCTGTAAATGAAGAAAAATGGACAATTCAAAAATCTCTCCTCTTCTCCCACCTTCTCTCTTTAAGAACCAGGAACAACTCACCACTTTGGGTCTGCAGCTTGACTGAGAAAAAATGAATGACTTGTGTATGTCAAACCTGTGCAATCAAATCTTCAGCATGGACAAAGATAAAGCACAACTGAAGCAACTAGACGGGAAAAAATTTGTTTATTGGGAATGTTATGGTTATTTTGTAAAACATCACAATTAGCTAGCACTTTTTAAAACCACTTTTCCATCACAAGTAAAACATTGCTTTGCTACTGATGCAATTTTTTTTCTCTTTTTCTGATTGTATTTTGGAAGCCTATGAATAGAGTTATATGAAATTCAATAGTTTTGTCCACAGATGTTTGTACAAACATTGTTGGGTTTGATTCAGGTGGGTTTCACAGTTGTGCTGTGCAAAAATAGTAAATATTTGGTTCATGAAATTTAGCAGTTTTATTCAGGACCATTGACTAATGCCAGCACATTACTTTTATTGTTTTGTTTTGTTTTTCGTGAGAAAGGCAGTTTTCATACAAAATGCCTGAAATTTTGAGATCACGTATTATAATATGAAAACTGATCTACATTGAAGTGAAATTTCATAAATCAGAGTTTCCAAAAATTTTAGGTCTTTCACTTGGATACATTAAATTTCATGTAAAAATGTATCGTCCCCAAAATGTCCAGGTTTTAAAAAAAAACCAAAACAGTGATATCTTGCAGGTGTAATGTAAAATCAAGGCAATTTTTGCAGAATCCAAACAAAATATGAAAATGTAAATGTAAAGTTTTAATGTTTTGTTGCAAATACTGTTCTTTGTATAACCCCATTCTGCAACCCCATGTCTCACTTTCAGTTTGAGATTCAAGCAAATCTAAAACATAAAAGCAAAATTTAGTTTCTAAAATGTACATAGTTTCAGACTGAAACCACCGCGTTTCATGCTATTGAGCAACTTGCAGTGATGAAATCTGAAAGCTCTTTGTTATTCATGTACAAAATACAGATAACTTGATTGGTAGGAGTCGTGTATTCTTTAGGGCATAATCTTCAACTTCAAATGGTACTAAATTTTGCAGCAACTGAAAATTATGCAACAAATTGGAAAATACTCAAAGTCACAGGTTTTCATCAAATAATTAAAATCTGATCAATAATGTAATCTGTTATTTTAAAAAGCCGTGTATTTCCATGCATTTCAGTTTACTGAAAAAATCAACATGAGTGCCACAGAAATCAGTATGTTTTGTACAGAATTTAGCAAGCATCAACTGAACCAGGGGTCAAGTCCATGGTTATTCATCGTCAGTGAGGAAGCAAGTGGGTTGAGGTTTTGTAGCAGAAAGGACATAGTTCTTCCTGTTCTGGAGGACCCAAAACACTCCTTTTTCTGCAAAAGCCTTTATCCCTCATCTTCCTGGGAATGTTACTCTACACACAAAAACACCCTATTCTGGCTGCTGGCAGTGGGTGTGGTCTCTACCCCCTGTCGTTGGTTCCTGGGGGCGTTGGGGAAGAAAACTGTTTAATGCACTGTAGCAGCTGAAGACAAGGAGAAGAGCCAGCACCTTGTGATCAGCCAGTTCTCCACAGATCACAGTTTGGGAACCCCTATATTAGAGAATGCATTCCACAAGCCATTCCTCTGCAGGGCTTCTCTTGAGCAGAGAGGGCCAGTCATTCTGAATTAATGTTTATATGTTTGACTCCAGCAGTGCCACCAAACTGAGGTCATGATGGGATAGCCTAATTTTGGCAATTAATTGATCTTTGATTATTAGCAGGTAAATATGCCCAGTGGTCTGTGATGGGATGTTAGATGGGGTGGGATCTGAGTTACCACAGAGAATTCTTTCCTGGGTGCTGGCTGGTGAGTCTTGCCCACATGCTCGGGGTTTAACTGATTGCCATATTTGGGGTCGGGAAGGAATTTTCCTCCAGGGAAGATTGGCAGAGGCCCTGGAGGTTTTTCACCTTCCTCTGCAGCGTGGGGCAGGGGTCACTTGCTGGAGGATTCTCTGCACCTTGAGGTCTTTAAACCACGATTTGAGGACTTCAGTAACTCAGGAGTGGGTGGGTGTGATTCTGTGGCCTGCATTGTGCAGGAGGTCAGACTAGATGATCAAAATGGTCCCTTCTGACCTTAAAGTCTATGAGTCTATGAATCTATAAGATCATAGGAAGTGAACCAGAAGGACAACGTTGAAAGTCTAGTACTGCTGTTCAGTTACATGGCTATCTCTTCCCGTTATTAGTAAAATCCCCATTGCAATTACTAAATGTTGGAGGTTACCAGAAAAGAAGCATTAGGAAAATTGTTCGTTTCTTCTGAGACTTACATATATTTGTCAATTGCCTTCAATTGTCCTGATGTGATCTTGTGTGACACTGTCACTTGATTTCATATGTAACATTGTGTTTTGATGTTGCCATATAATCATAGAAATCAGAGATAGAAAAAAGATCTAGCAATTCCCCAATCCAAAATACTATGGTCCTGATTCTGATTTCGCACAAGTTTTATGTCAGTGTGACTCCATTGATTTCAGCAGAGTTACTCCCAATTTACAGAATGGTGTGAGATCAGAATCAGGCCAATATGCTCATGATATGCCTGGCTGAGGATATAACTGGTAACATGAAACTACACAACTAGATAGGAATGCTGAAAATTGGCCTGCCACACCTTTTTGGATACTTCCACAATACAGCTGGTTTTGGGGACACAAAAAGTTGCACATCTTAAGTGCTTACTCATTAATCCAAAATTACTTGTCTTTAAAAAAATGGTGGACTGCACCTTCTAGATAGCTCCTATTTCTGTATGACAGTTGGGTTGACTGTACCATACTAATGCTACCTGTCTTGATAGTCCCTTTTCAGAAGCAAATACTCACCAGCAACTACACACCACACAACAAAAACACCAACCCAGGAACCAAACCCTGCTACAAACCCTGGTGCCAACTCTGTCCACATATCTATTCAAGGGACACCATCATAGGACCTAATCACATCAGCCACACCATCGTTCACCTGGACATCTACCAATGTGATATATGCCAGCAATGCCCCTCTCCCATGTACATTGGCCAAACAGGACAGTCTCTACGCAAAAGAATAAATGGACACAAATCTGACATCAGAAATCATAACATTCAAAAACACTTCAATCTCTCTGGTCACTCAATAACAGACCTCAAAGTGGCAATTCTTCAACAAAAAAAGTTCAAAAACAGACTTCAATGTGAAGCTGCAGAACTGGAATTAATTTGCAAACTAGATACCATCAGATTAGGCTTGAATAAAGACTGGGAGTGGTTGGGTCATTACAAAACCTGAACTTGATTTCCCCAATACTAATTTCTCCCTACTGTTACTCACACCTTCTTGTCAACTGTCTGTAATGAGCCACTCTCTTACCACTTCAAAAGTTATTTTTCCTCTCATGGTATCCTGCTGTTAATTGATTTATCTCATTAGACTGACCTAACACTAGGTAAAGCACCACCGTTCTTTCATGTATTTATACCTGCTCCTGTATTTTTACTTCATACATCTGATGAAGTGGGTTCTGGACCATGAAAGCTTATGCCCAAATAAATTTGTTAGTCTCTAAGGTGCCACAAGGATTCCTCATTTTTTTGCTGATACAGACTAACACGGCTACCACTGAAACCTCTTCAGATAATCTCCTGAGTCACTGGAAAGGGCCCTGGTGTTTACCAAGAGGAAGGTACAGTCAGTGGCATCCGTTTATATTTGGATTTGAGCCTGCCTAGCCACCTGTAAAACAGTTTTTCTAAGTAAAGAGGTTTTTGTGCATGACTGAGTACTGTCTATTGACCGTGATATATCTAGCCAGTGGTTATGCAAACTTGTAGATATAGTAAATTCTGTTTACTTAACGTCTCCAACCAGAGCAAGCTGTCTTCTAAATCCAAAGACCTTGATTGCAGAGATATCTTGGGGCAATAGCAGTACAGTGCTGGGTGCCATGCAGATGTTCCCAGGAGGACCTTGTGCCAAGCACCAGAGACCACATCATCCCCTCTTGTGGTATGACACAGACATTTTCTATCCTCATATCCCCTTCCACAGGTTTTACCAGAGGAGAAGATGGATCTTCACTGAGCTCCCCAATAGCATCATCACTTCTAGAAGGGCCAAAGTGTGTCCACACATTCATGGAAAGGGCCACAAAGCCTGCTCCCATTGGTGAATCCCCAGGGCTCCACACAGAGGCCAGGGACATCCATGTGGATGCCTTGTGCTCACCAACTCTTGCCCCTGGTCAACCCCCTTCCACTGCTTCCTGGCTACAATAGCTACAGGAACTCTGAGGAAAAGATGATTCAGCCGCAGGCTTAGCAACTCCTGTAAAGAGGATTGAACCCATGATGACATAGGCCTAGGAATCGAACACTGAGATTCACACATATGGCATCACCAGTGTGTATTGTAGTAGCGTCTCTCTGAAAGTTGTTATTCTTCTTCTGGTTTAGCCAATCTTAGAATGGAAGTGTTTAGTGTCAGTAGTATAAACTGAATGTGCCTCAGCCGGATAAAGTGTTAAGCTTTTGTAAATGCTAATTGTTCTATCTGCTCAACTGGAGAATATGGATGTTGACGAGATGAAACTCCAGGCGTGACTTGTTCTCTGAGGCACATTTGGTGTCTCTATATAGAATGTATTTCTTTTCAATGTTCATTTTATTAATAACCACAAAAATCCAATTTCTATTTTTAATATTTTACATTAATAATTTTTTGTTTGGGTTTAAATAATTGTAAATGGTCTTTTTCCAATTTTTTCCATTTCACTTCCTCTAATATTTGTTATGGAACCTCACCAGTATGGCCAGCATCACAAAGAATTATAATAACAGTTATTACCAATGACTCTATCTGATGCCAGCACAATAAAACTAGGAATTCTTAACGTCTACCTCTACTTTTCTGTGTTCTTAGGAGCAGTGCACTTGAGATGGCCCTCTGGACATGTCCTTCAATATCTGAAGTTCTTCACTCAACACAAATGCTATAATGAGCATACTTGCACTTAGGGCTGTATATTGGCCTTGCGTGAATTGAAGATACTTTCCTGAGGAAGATACTCTGTGAGGAATTGAAACAACCTGATCCAATGTTCAGAGACAGAGCAACAGTAAGATTTAATGAAACAGGTATTTGTTTGTAGAAATTTTGTGAGAAAAGCATAATCAAAACTTTGCCATTTCTTTCATCCATTTCTTCGAAAAGAGAGGATCCTCTTCCCCCCTACACCTTCACTGACACGTCAGTAAATCAAATTTCATGAGTATAAAACTGATGTGAGATCAAAATCCAGGCCTGAGAATTGCCAGAGGACAGTGTCATGCATGAAGAATCATGGTATGTTCATGATATTCATATTTCTTGCACCTCAAAGGAGTGCTCTGTCGGTTCTCCTCAGGGCCGGCTCTAGGTTTTTTGCCACCCCTGGAATTCTGCCGCCCCAACAACGTGCTTGGTTTGCTGGTGCCTAGAGCCAGCCCTGGTTCTCCTACTCCTGCTGTGAAACTTAAGCCTTGTCGAGTTTTGCCATGGTAGTTAAAAGATCTTGGAGTCATCGTGGATAGTTCTCTGAAGATGTCCACGCAGTGTGCAGAGGCGGTCAAAAAAGCAAACAGGATGTTAGGAATCATTAAAAAGGGGATAGAGAATAAGACTGAGAATATATTATTGCCCTTATATAAATCCATGGTACGCCCACATCTCGAATATTGTGTACAGATGTGGTCTCCTCACCTCAAAAAAGATATTCTAGCACTAGAAAAGGTTCAGAAAAGGGCAACTAAAATGATTAGGGGTTTGGAGAGGGTCCCATACGAGGAAAGATTAAAGAGGCTAGGACTCTTCAGCTTGGAAAAGAGGAGACTAAGGGGGGATATGATAGAGGTATATAAAATCATGAGTGATGTTGAGAAAGTGGATAAGGAAAAGTTATTTACTTATTCCCATAATACAAGGGGTCACCAAATGAAATTAATAGGCAGCAGGTTTAAAACAAATAAAAGGAAGTTCTTCTTCACGCAGCGCACAGTCAACTTGTGGAACTCCTTACCTGAGAAGGTTGTGAAGGCTAGGACTATAACAGTGTTTAAAAGGGAACTGGATAAATTCATGGTGGCTAAGTCCATAAATGGCTATTAGCCAGGATGGGTAAAGAATGGTGTTCCTAGCCTCTGTTCATCAGAGGATGGAGATGCATGGCAGGAGAGAGATCACTTGATCATTGCCTGTTAGGTTCACTCCCTCTGGGGCACCTGGCATTGGACACTGTCGGTAGACAGATACTGGGCTAGATGGACCTTTGGTCTGACCTGGTACGGCCGTTCTTATGTTCTTATGGTTGGGGATGTGAAGAAATCAGTGCTTTTGCAACTATAGCTTATCTTGTTTGATGAACTGGTTTCAGCTATAGCAGCAAAAAAGGTTTTTTTGCTGGTATAAGCTGCATCTACACAAGGAGGGCTTGCCAGTATAGCTCTACCTGTATCACTGTACCAGCAAACACTTGCTAGTGTAGACAAAACCTTAGGGAATAAAAGGAAATTTGAAACAATTCAACAACGAGATGTGCACAGTTGTTCTGGCCAGGAGCAAAACCCCACTGAACCACTGTATCCTTGCATGCAGATTGTCACCTAGTGTTCTGTTCAGAGAAAATTGTGCCAGAAATCTAGTCATAAGCATTGTCACATCCGAAATTTGAGCCACACAGGATCAGCCAACATAATTGTCAGCTGCACCTCATTACTCATTTTTGACCCAAATCTACCTCTGTCCCACACAGACCTGCTATTAACTCACTTTTCATTACAGTACTGTATTGCTTTTGGCACTGGAAATGCAGAATCAGGAAACTGAAGTTATGGCAGTGTTATTTACCTTAAAGAAACTAACATTAAACATCAATTTAAGCTTCCTCGGCTATTTTTTTTGGTGTGTCCTTTATTTTGCCCCTGACCTATATTTTGAAAGCCCATGTTCCATGTTTAGGACTTGGTATTTTGAGAGCAATGCCAGAGATGGACTTAACAGAATTGGAGAATTTGGGGGTTTCTTTTGTTTAGTGTAGCTAGTGTAACGTGATTTGTCAAGTGGATCACAATCCTAGAAATCATATAGGTGTCCTTGCATTGCAGAAGATCTCGTGGTCTCTGTGTCATAGGCTGGACAACTTCGGGGTCAGTAATCCTTCACGCCCAAATAGAACAGCAAAGATCTATTATTAATAGTAGCTGAGATGAGCCAAGAAGGAAACATTCAGATCTTGATCCAAGTTAGATTTGGGCAAGGATTATGGGCTCAGATTCAAGACTGAATCCATGCTTGGGTTCAAGTTTGGTCCCACAGGTCTGAAATTGCATGAGCTGTTCTCGTGAGATTTCTGCTGGGAGCCTCCCAATTTCAGTTTTTATTGTAAATGTTTTTGTATAGCCCTAGAATTTTCCGAGCTCAGGACCAGATTAATGCATGGGCCAGATTAGTACATAGGCTACTAGGAACATGCCTTGGGCCCAAATTCATGGGTGGGGTTGGGTGAGAAAAGGGTATATTTTGTTTTGGTTAACCAATGCAGATTTGCTTGCAAAATGAAAGAACTTCACCCACTGGAATGAGTGGTGTTGTGACCTGGCACACAGGGTCGCTCCACCACTCAAATTTGGCCCCGGCACCTCTCTGTCATGATGGAGGGCTGCCATCTCAAATTTGAATGAGTGACATTGTGACTTGGTGCTCGGAGTCGCACTTCCCCTGACACTCAAATTTGTCCCAGCTGCCCCTCCATCATATTGTGACCCCATGTGCCAGGTCGCAATGACACTCTCACAAGACAGTGAAGTTCTTTCAGTCTACACCAGTGGATTGGCTGACAGAAGTAGTCCTCACACAAAGCTAAGACTCATTTTGCTATTCCAATCAAAGCCAAGATGAAAGGAGGGCACTGGATGAAGAAACAACTTCCTTCTCCAACAGCAATACGTGGACAGTCTGGGATGGGAATTTACTGCAATGGCATGTATGGGAGGGAACATCACTGAAGTGTATTTTCCCCCTTTCTTTCAGTGTATCGACTGTTTGTTGTTATTCATAATAGAAGGTGGAGGCCCAGAAGGGTATGTTTGCTGAGGGCCCAATGATAGGTAAATCTGTTCCCATCCCAGCTAGCTGTGGTTAAAAAAAAATCCGTACACAAAGAACAACAAAAGAAGTGGGATTAGACCTTATACTTCATCTAGTTGTCGGAAGGAGGTTTCTAATCTTATTTTAGCACATTCCTTTATTGAATTCTTGTCATGTGGAGGCCTTACAATATTTTGGTCTCACTTGGGGCAAGAGGGTGGTAGGGAGCTCATTCATCCAAACTCAGAACTCACTCAGACATCATGAGTTCTCAGTTTAAACTCCGAAACTGTAGGTTTGAATTCCATTTGGGTCTAGCAAAACATGAGTTCTGGGCTGCAGATTGGGGACTTCTGGTTTGGGTTGGGTTGCCCTCGTGTAACCTAGAACTAGGGCAAGAAGACCTTTCCAGTGAGACTCTTTACAGTTTCCATTGCATGAGCTTCCCTTGGAAAACAAAAAAAAGTTCCAGAGGGTTTACTTAGAGATTTAAGCTCTCTAGAGTAAGGACCATCTTTTTGTTGTGTGTTTGTACAGTAACTAGCACAGTGGTGTCCTGGCCCATAACCGGGGCTGCTAGATGCTACGATACTATAACCAATAAATGATAAACCCAACTGAGTTTTCCCATCCTTTGTCTCTAATAATGGGAGAAGTTTCAAATCACAGGTTTTCTCACTCCATTTTTAGTCTTTTTAAAACCTTTTGAAACTGAAAATCGATGCATCGGTGCTAACAACTGGTCAGGAACTGGGGAGGTGATGTTGATCAAGTGGGGGGGAAGACATACATTGACATTTACAGATTCTAGAGCAAAAGTAACAAAATCCAAGAGGCATTCCGTAAGCCCTGCAACTGTCTCTACACTAGGGACAGATCTCAAATCGATTCCTCACCAGAAATGTGATTTTCCCATGGGAGGATATGACAGGGGCAGACACAGCGTGACTATTTTCTCTTGTGTTTTATTCGATAGTTTCAGAACACACTGTTCTGTTCACTTGCATGGAGCTGTGTGTGTGTGTGTGAAAATAACTTTGTTAAATGGACGCTGTGCGATTTTGTCCTTGCACTTATCTCCAAGCTCATTCAGCCAGAAAGCGCCTCATCCCCAGCTGTGTGTTTACTCTGCATTTTCTCTCTCGCACACGCAATCGATTAGCTTTTTTCTTTTCCCTACTGAAACCCTCATCCTCAGGACATCTCTTATCATATGTTCGAGGTCTCTTTTCAACTTTGCCACAGCTGCTTGGTATATTTTATTTTCCATTAATTGATTTTTGGTGCCTACTCTTTTGAAATGCTTTTTAAGTAATAGTTAATTCCTGCCATTAAAGATAATACCGCCTCCTATGAAAGACCATTAGAAATCATTTCATTCAGCCCAACCAAATGGGGTCCATCTCTGATGCATGCATAAGGCACTTTAGCTACAAGTGTTTCATGTATTATGATGAACAAACCTCAACAAATTTGGAGGTTCAGTTTATCAAAGCTCCAGACACTTAAGATTCTCACCCATAATAGCCAAACCTATTTGGACTTTTCATTCTCATGTGACCATCTTTCCTCCACCAGCATCGACAGATGTTTCTCCCAGGACATATTGATTTAGGCTTCGAAGTCTGATAATTGGGCCTCCTTGTTGAAAAGAAGTGGAGGCCTGTTGGGGATTGGGAGGGGAACATGGGTCATTGTCATCTCTGAACTCTTTCTAACCGAAGAAAGGTTCTAGACTAGGTTGGGTCGACCATTTGTTTCATTAGTCATTCATTTAACTAATTTCTGAAGCACATTTCACCATGACTTCTCCTTCAATTGTGGGAAGTTAACCCAGTTCATCAAATGCTCAGCAAAATAAATGGATTTGCAGCAATCCCAGAAAGCTGCTAACTTCAGGCAGGGCTGGCGCTTCCATTTAGGCGACCTAGGCGGTTGCCTAGGGCACCAGGATTTGTGGGGGGCGGCATTTTGCCGCCCTCGGCAGCAATTCGGCGGTGGGGGGTCCTTCCGTCCTCCGGGTCTTCGGCGGCAATTCTGCGGTGGGTCCTTCACTCGCTCCGGGACCCACCGCCGAATTGCCCCGAAGACCGGGAGTGCGGAAGGACACCCCCCGCCGCAGAATTGCCGCCAATGACCAGGAGCGTGGAAGGACCCCAGCCTAGGGCGCCAAAAACCCTGGCGCCGCTCCTGACTTCAGGTTCGGATGGCTCTGCCAAGAGGAAGAATTCCCAGAGGCAAGGGCCCCTCCGGTGAGAGAGCCCAGCTTCTGCACTGTTGAAGTGAAAGAGCCCAGTTATCAGACACTGCATAGTTGCTGTAGCAAGTACTTTGCAGCCACTCTGACAGGCAATCTCTCACATAATCTGGTCCCAGGCCTTGTGAGTACAACATCCCCCACAATCCATAGCAAATGGGCTGTACCTCTCCCCTGTGCAAGCAGATAAAACACAGCAGTTGTTGCTGTGGGTTCTAGGACTAAGCCATGGCCCTCACTGTAGCCACCAGAAGTTCTGCCTCCAGCGGTGGAGCAAGGTAGCGGTTCAGTGTCTCTAGACCAGTTTGCTTTACCATTTCATTGGGAGGTTTCGTTGTGTTTTGGCAATATCAATCTCACTTCAGCTTCTGGCTCCTCTCTCCCTCTCATCAGCTGAGGAATCACCAGAGAACTGAGACTCTAACCCTCTCTACCAGGCCCCCTCCTCCTCTCCCACCCATCCAACAACAGAGCAGCCACCTATGTTCTGAGCCAAGTCCAAGAGGTGCTTCCACGGCTGAGCTACACCCAGTCTGTTGCCAGTCAGCAAACCCTCATTCCGACATGGGACAATAAGATTTGGCTCTTACAAACAAAAGTTCAAATGGAGCATGTAAAGGTTCTCCCAGAAGTGGACATGACCCATCACAGCCTTTAGTCTACTTCCCCAAGCACCATTTCAAGGCTGGTGAAAAAACCCTAAACACTAAGCAAAGGAAGGAAACCATTATCCAAAGCATTTGAAAAGGAAGGAGATTTGGTAACAAAACCACAGCACCAGACGTGGCTTCCTTGCCTTGGCTGCGTTTTCTTTCAGCCACGTTTTGGCCAAGATGCCATTGGCTCTTCCTCCTGTAAAATACAAAACTCCAGCTCCCTTCCAGTGCATGAAAATCATTAAGACCCGTGAGTGAGTCTGTGGGACCGTTTTAGCTAACGATTAACCTTTAGCCCTCCTTCCCCTCGTGCATTTGTATTAAAAGGGCAACCTGGAGAGCAGCAGCAGCAAAGATGAGTGCGTCATTCCCTAAAGCTACAGACTAAGGGCTTTTTCCAGGTGTGGAGTCCACCGATAAAGAGTTTGGAACCAGCAAGCCAGGCAGTGAGAGGACTGAACTTGCTCAACGCTCCACTTTGTGACCAAGCTTTACTCAGGATGTTTCTGAGATTCATCCTGTTGTGTTCAGTGATGCCACCAATGTTTGTATGGTGCAGCCTGCAGCTACTGACTTTTCAATGCCTTCAGCTCCATGCTCTTCTCTGTTCTGGGGAGTCTCTTCTAACTAGAGAGATTATAGCGCTGCCTTGTACTGAAGTCTAGTGGTTAGAGCCAGCTGTTGGGAGTCAAGACTCTGAAAGTCTCTTCCTGGCTCTGCCATCAACTCACTGTGTGACTTTGGGTAAGTCACTTACCACCTCTGGCCTCAGTTCCCCGCTCTAGAAAATGAGGAGAGTGCAGGGGTTTTGTGAGGCTTCAGTCATCAAGAGTTGTAATGCCTGTTGAGATTCTTGGAGGAAAAGATACTTTATAAGGGTAAAGCGTTCTGATTAACATTCATGTTACCTCACAAGGGCTCGCCAGTTAGTTCACTCCTGGCTGAAGAAAAGATGCAGGGAGATGAACGCTGTTTGCACTCATTTCATTTCATACAGGCCTGATGCCATTAAGCTGTTTAAACAGACTCTCTTCAGCAATAGTTGGAAACGTGACCGTGTGATTCCTCGGCGCCTCGCGGCACATTAACCCAGTGAGTGCTCAGAAGGGAGAGCTGCCTGCCACCTCACAGCAGCAGCATGTCCCACCTCGTGGTGCGCGGCAGACGGATCAACTGGACTCTGGTGCTGGTGCTGGGGTATCTCTTTTATCTCCTCCTGGGGGCCATGGTGTTCCAGCTGCTGGAGAAGCAGGCAGAGGCCCAGTCTCGGGACCAATTCCAGCTGGAGAAACTCAAGTTCCTGCAGAACTACACGTGCTTGGACAAGCAAGCCCTGGAGCAGTTTGTGCAGGTAAGAGGAGCAGGCTGCCCAGCTCTGAGCTCAAGGCTTAGTTTGGTCCTGGAGGGTTTATCCATTTTTACTAAAAATGAGCAGGTCGATTTAACATCTGTGCAATTAAAGAACTAGCCGTCTAAAGAAAGGCAGATGCTGTGCAAGCTCCCTCCACACAGTTCTGCCATTTCACCTCAATCCTGACCTACAGCACGTCTTGCCTTTCCCACAGTGAGGCTCCCCAAACGCACACTTCCACTGTTGCAACTGACGGCTGCCTCACTGTAATTCCCCTCTCCCAGTCCTGTGCCCAGCTCAGCCCTTTGGTACTGCACTGATGAACACTATTGCAAACCTTAAGAAAGAAAGGCAGCTCTGCCAGTGCACCTCAGCCCAGACCTGTATCGTCTCTGCACATCTCTGCCTGGACCCTGTCCAGCAGCACCCCTTGCTATTCCAGCTCTAGCCCTTTCAAATGCCATGAGCTATGCCATGTTGTACTGTGGTTTTGGCAAGTAGGTAAACATCCACAAGGTACCAGGTTAAGATGTGTAAACTCCATTTCATTTGTTACCTCAGGCAGTATTTGACACCAGGTCTGCAGAAGTGAAAGCATGTACAGTGAGATCTTTAAACTCATTTACTTTGTCATTTAGAGGAACCAACACAACATGTACTTGCATCTGGTCCAATGTGCACTCAAAATAAATGGGTTTTAAACTTAAAACAGGTTCAAGGCCAGTTGCAATACCCTCTGAGGTTACTGAAAGCTGTGCTCCTTGGTTGTAGTATGCAATGACAGGGCAATAAGAAATCCTTGAATCAATCAGATCTCTTCTTCATGCTTCTAATTTCTCCAGCAGCAGACTGGGAGCCTTTCCTTCCTACCGTTTCAGTAAGGCCATTAAATTACTCCAAACAGGATGCCAATTTGCACTGTATTCTTGGTCTGATGGGTTTCCACCGATCAATTTCCAGATCAACAAAAAGCCCGGCAGGCACAGTAGATGAACTTGATAGAAGAGTGAAGTACAGATCACAAAGGTAGCAGGAAGTGAATGATTCTGCCTGAACCTTGGTCCATTAGGGTCACTGGGTAATTACAAATACTGCAATGTATTACTTGTTGAGTGCTTTGCACTGCACGGAATATGACAGAGAAGAGAGCCCTGATGTCCAGATACGGAGAGACGATGACTCTCAGCTCTGTGCCCAATTGGGATATCTTCATAGGGCTAATGTGTTATTTAGTCCAGTCCCTAATAACCTAGGAAGCTTCCTGAGTGCCAAATTCTCCTGTCTTACACCAATAGAACTATATTAAAAGGAAAGGGATTGCACTGGTGTCATTGAAAGAAGTTTGCTGAGCCTCTGGTTGTATTGAATACAAAGAATGTTTCAACTGCTAGCTGTTCTGGCAAGAACCAGCAGAGGGCACCAAAGTATCAGCTATAATGTATCAGACTTGAAACAACTCACACTCAAAAACAGCTCACTAGATCACAGGGAGAGCTGTGAAGGACAAGCAGAGAACTGTGTGTCATCCGTCACAATGCCTTTTAGACACATTTCCAGCTATTATTAATAAGAAGGAATAAAACTCTTCCAAAAGTGAATCCCTAGCTCTGAGAGCACAGCTAAGAAACCATCACCTGTCGGTAGTCTTTATTGTATACTTGTTCAATCATGAGACACCCGTCTACCCAATCTGAAGTGTTGCGCTACTCTGAAAAGTGACTGTGTAAAAGGCATTGTTGCAGCTCTGTGCTTATTGTGTGCCAGTGTCACGGCGTCAGCTTTGCTCAGTTAAATTGAAAAACTGGACTTTCTGACTCCCAGCCCTGCAACTCCACCCGCTGGGTTCTGAGAGTCAAAAGTTAGTGTTGCTTCAGGCTCATACATTATCTCCAGTAACCACATTTGGACTTGACCTCCATTAGCAATTGAGTTGATTCTTCAAGAAGCCGATTCCTGTTGTTCCATCTCCATTCGCGGTGCAGGGCTAGAATGAGAAACATTGAGATGGGCCTGATCTGAACAGCCTGGAACATCAGGAAATTCACATAAAACTTTGTGACCTGGGCCCATCTCTGGTAAAAACGTATTTTGTGTCAGAAAATGAAGTAGAGCTGACCCTAGATACAGACAGGAAGCAGAATAGCTGCATAAAGAGGAGCCCTTTTTACAGTCACTTTGCTGCCCAGGCCCACGCTTCCAGCTATTTGTCAGATAACATCAATCCTGAAACACAGAGCCAAACCCTTGGCGATGGCTAAGGAGAATGCAGTGCATGTGGGGAGGAAGGAATAAAAAGTGGTATAAAGTTCACCTTTGCTCTCTTCAGCTCCTGTGATAGCTCTATGCAGGGCTGGTCCCCTTGCGGAGGGCTGCTCTAATTTACATTGGGTGCTAATGGTCCCAAGAGAACCAAAAAGGCAGCGATGCAGTATTGGAGCATACCAGCTTTACCCCTTTTCCCCAGCCAGACCCCACTACACCAGCATCAGGGGTTGGAGGCGGTAGAAGCCATTCTGCTAACGTTTTGTCCCTGAGGATCCTTCTTACGCTGGAATGATCTGCCTGGGACTGGATATGTCAGTGGCACAGCCAGATCCTGCTAGCGTTGAGTCACAAAGCAGACAGACCACACTGGAAGATATGGCCCACAGTGTCAGGATATGGATGTGACGGTCCAGAGATGGTGTTTATGGCTGGAGTATTTAAAAGGTGTTTTAAAAATGCATTACATTTTCCTTCTGCACTTGGCATGGGCAGTTTAGTGGAGATTATACTTCTGAGCATTTGCACTTTGAACTGCAGAGAACGGAGAGTTGCTCCTTGTGGGCCATGGACTAGAGCTGAGGTTCTTTTAGGCATTCTGAGTGGCAAAGGACTGAGATTTGTACCGCAGTGCAGTCTGAAATTTCATTCTTCTCTCCTCATTCTCACTTAAAACCACAGCAGTCATTTTGGATAGTTTGATTTGTCAAACTCCCGGAAGAGGTTTTTAATGTCCAGAACAAAGCTATTTGGTAGTAGAAGGGAGAGAAGTGTGAATGGCGCTACTATAACGGAATCGAATGTGGCCACATGCACAACAGTCTTAACTGATGGGTTTCACACTCTTTGCAGATTCCCAGATGTTGTAGGAATTGTTACTGAAAGAATAATGTAAGGTATTAAACTCCAACCAACCAAAAGTTGTGTTATTCAGTGTGCATCAGATCAGCTAACATTTCAGAAGCAGTGCAATCCACATTGCCCTGGAATGAGGCATTGCAGAGATAATGCCCCAGCAGCAGTCAAGGGTTTGGGTTTTGAATGAGCATCCCCCAACCTTTAGCACTGATCTCCTGGTTGTTGGGTCGTTGAGGCTGAGATGGCTATCAGGGCCACACACTCAGCTCCTCTAGGTCTTGTGTCACTCTAGAAGCAACCCTTTCTGCTGATTAAGGAGCAGGGTGGTGGGTGCACAAATGGGGTTCATTCAGTCACCTGATGGAAGGATGAGGGCCAGGACCTTGGAGCTCAAAAGTGGTGAGAGGAAAATAGAACAGATCCTCACAACTCCAACAGATGCCACCGCCCTGTGGAGGGAATATTACAGCAGCCAAGCAACATTCTATTCACCCAGCGGCATTTAGTTGGTGTAGCGAGGCGGCCTGGTTCCCTGCCGGTCTGGAGGGGGACGAGCCCTTCCAGACGCCAAAGTGGGCAGAGCCAGTGGAGCTTGCACCCGCCCCCCAGAGGTCAGGGAGCAGGACAGGAAGTACAAAAGCCCAACCCCAGAGCTCACTAGAGGCCCGGCTGCTGGAGAAGCCAGACGCCTGTGGCCTAGCTCCCAGTTGGGAGACTCCTGCAGTTTGTGACTGACCCGAGGACTGGCCAGATGCTGACCAGACCCCGGAGAAGCTGGTAAACCTGCCTGTGGCAAGTTACCCAGAGGAGCTGCCAAGCCTACCGCTCACCGGGTACCCAGAGGAGCCCATGGTGCTTGATTCCTTGGAAGACTCCGTCCAGACACAGATATCTCTAGAGGGGGAGGTAGGAAGTAGCTCAGGGGCAGCCGACCCTAGTCTGTCTGCAGCACACCCATAGCTGATGTCAGTGTGTTGCAGCCAGGATCCCCACTGACGCAGCAGCGGGTCTTCTGCCGCTGCTAGGGCCCCGGGCTGGGACGCAGTGGGTGGGAGGGCCTGCGTCCCCTCTGCTACCCAATGTGCGAGTGTCAGGCTCCCCCTCTCCCAGGTCCTTTAGCGCCAGGACCTGGGCCTCCTAAACCTATTTGTCTGCTCAGCCCCTGCCTGAGGGCCTGAGCTACAGACTCTCTACTGCCCCCAGGGCCTGAGTTATTGAACTGTTTGCTCAGCCCCTGCTTGAGGGCCTGAGCCCCTGCCTGTTTGCCGCCCAGCCAGGCTAATTCCCCGACTCACCTGACCTAGGTAGTGAGGCGGCCTGGTTCCCTGCCGTCCTGGAGGGGGACGAGCCCCGGCCGAACCCCCTACAGTTGGATATAAGGATCTAGGGGTTATAGTGGATCACAAATTGAATATGAGCCAACAATGTGATGCAGTTGCAATAAAGGCTAAAATCATTCTGCAGTGTATGTGTTGTAGGTAAGACACTGGAGGTAGCTGTCCTACACTACTCGGCACTGGTGAGGCCACAGCTGGAGTACTGCATCCAATTCTGGGTGCCGCACTTTAGGAATAATGTGGACAAATTGGAGGGAGTCCAGAAGAGAGCAACAAAAATTATAAAAGAAAACCTGGCCTATGAGGAAATGTTAAAAAAACGGGCAAGTTTAATCTTGAGAAAAGAAGACCCAGCGGGGACCTGATAACAGTCTTCAAATATGTTAAGGGCTGTTCTAAAGAGGACAGTGATCAGTTGTTCTCCATGTCCACTGAAGGTAGGCCAAGAAGTAATGGGCTCAATCTGCAGCAAGGAAGATTTAGGTTAGATATTAGGAAAATGTTTCTAACTATAAGGAAACTGGAATAGGCTTCCAAGGGAGGTTGTGGAATCCCCATCATCAGAGGTTTTTAATAACAGTTTAGACAAACACCTGCCAAGAATGGTTGAGGTATAGTTAGTTCTGAGCAGTGCAGGGGGATGGACTAGATGAATTCTTGAGGTCCCTTCCAGCCCTAGGATTCTATGATTTTTGACAGACAAGTAAAATATTTCATATTACAACTGAATTTGGGTAGCTGCACTCCCTTTGCCCATGTTGACTTCAGCCCACTTCAACACCCAGCAGGTGAGAGCAGTCTAGAGCAGCAGAGGATGTCTCATTAATTAGCCCCAGGGTCTCAGACAGAAAGGAAAGGCCTGGAGATGATTGGTGGAGATACTGAGAAACTATAGCTAAAAACAGAACTCACCCTCATGATGTAGAGGTGAGCCAGCCACTCCTCCCCCTCCACCCACAAACATGCATGAGTCACACATAAGTCTGGGATGAGATGGAGAGTGGGAGGGATGGAGGAGGAGCAACCTTTGTTTTTATGGTTTAGCATCACTTTGTTTCCCTAATTCAAGCATTTTCGTTGCCCCCTCCATTCCGGTCCCTTCATCCTCCAGCAAGTTACTGAAATGTTCATACTTGGGTGCTCCTGTTCGCCTATAAGGAGGGCACAGGCCTCTGGCCAGCTCTACTCCTCAGGCCTTTGCTGAGCCACTGAGAGACCTATATCAGGTCCTTTTGGTCAAACTCTAACCTGTCTAGAAACTCCATTGCTTATTACACATCTAAGCTTGCTTGAGACATCCATCAACACTCACCTGTCCATCCTTTTACCTGACGATCTCTTTATCATGAGCCTATACATGTTGCTCACCTATCTGTCTTGTGCTTTTCTTCTGCTTCAGGTCATCCTAGAAGCATGGGAGAAAGGGGTTAACCCAGAAGGAAACTCTACCAACCCCAGCAACTGGGACTTCAGCAATTCTTTCTTTTTTGCAGGAACCGTTGTCACAACTATAGGTGAGGCAGCCTCTCTTCCTATTAACCTCTTCCTCTGACAACAGATGCTTCCTCCAACTGTCCTGTGAAAGACTGAATTGCTAGTGACAGCTGGATAGACTAGACCTGTCAGGAGAGTCTGTATCAGTATGGGGCATATTTAAAGCGCCACATTTTCAGCCAGCCTCCAATTCTGCATGTTCATTTTGCACACCCAGCTTATTGCACCTTCAAAAGTGGGCACATGCCCATTTTGCAACTGCAAAGCCTTCATCTGCGTATGCAGATTGGGTGACTGTGCTGTGTGTGCAAGACAGGTACTGCATCTGCTTGTGCAAACCAAGTTAGTTGCGTTCATCACAAAATTTTTCATGTCCCGTGTTCATTTGATAGTGACAAAGATTTGGGGCCCAATCAGTGGCTGTGCCGTTTTCTCCAGCCAGAATTCTGTCTGGAAAGGTGTGAATAAGCAGGGCCTCAATGGAACTGAACTAAATTGACCTTCCAAACCTTTGGAGGTTCTTCCATGGGCAGTACTCCGACTCTAGAGCCTTTTAATGTAATTGTCCCTTTTTTCTCTCCTTCACTGCAGGTTACGGTAACTTGGCCCCCAGTACGGTGGCTGGGCAGGTGTTCTGTGTGTTTTATGCCTTGTTTGGGGTGCCGCTTAACCTGGCCTTTCTCAACCAGCTGGGGAAAGGACTCAACGCACACCTGATCACTCTGGAGAGATGGGTGCACAAGCCGGGCCGTGCTCGGGTACAGTGTCCATTTATCATTGGTCTTCCTCTGTTTTAAAGCTAATTGGTTTTCTGAAACAGGTGGCACCTCAGGCTTTGCTGCTGCCTGTTTGTGTGTATGTCCTGGGACATCATAATCATGTGTCCTTTCTATATCAGGAAGTTAACACATTTATAGATGATGACTTTGAAGTAATTTGCTCTTGTCTGAAGGAAACGATCTTTGCCTGTCTTAAGCCCTGATTCCCCAAAACACGTTAGCATGGTCTTAACTTTGAGCATGTGCCTAAGTCCCATTGACTTTGATGGACTACAAGTATGTACACAAGTGCTGCACTGAATCAGGCCTACGGTGCCCAGCCTGTAGTAGTTTTAAACTACAGTAGAACCTGAGAGTTACAAACACCTCTGACAAAGTGGGTATTCACCCATGAAAGCTCATGCTCCAATACGTCTGTTAGTCTATAAGGTGCCACAGGACTCTTTGCTGCTTTTACAGATCCAGACTAACACGGCTACCCCTCTGATATCTGAAATGTTTGTAACTTTAAACAAAATGTTGTGGTTTTCTTTTAAAAGTTTACAACTGAACATTCACTCAATACATCTTTAAAATTTTACTATGCAGAAGAAAAATGCTGCTTTCCCTTTATTTATTTAGTAGTTTACATTTAACATAGTTAAATGCTGCTGCTGCTGCTGCCTGATTGCTTACTCCTGGTTCCAAATGAGGTGTGTGGTTGACCGGTCAGTTCATAATTCTGGTGTTCGTAACTCTAAGGTTCTACTGTATGCCAAGACAATTTCATTTTTTATTGGTCCATTCTAATCTGACTCCCTTCACCAATTGGACCAGCAACTCTGCACTTAATTCTTTTCCCTATGTTAATTTAAAAAGAGAGTAAGATAGATATTCACTCTGTGGGTAAGACCTGTCAGTAGGTCACCCAGTCTGAGTCAATCCAAATTTTGGAAAACAAGGTAAATGGAGAAAATCTGTTCTCCACATTTCTCTATAAAGGCTCTGTGGCTGGCCCCTGAAATCAGAGAAAAGAGAGATTAGAGAAGAGACTCAGATACCTGATCTATGAATGGCCCTTTGGCAAATCTATGGTCCATTCTGGCACACCCTGTTTTCTCAAAGTGGAGTCTCTATGTCTGTCTGTCTCTCTGGATCGCTCATCTCTAGGACTTGCTTTAACTGCTCATTCACTTTAGAAAGTCACAGTCCAGGAAAATAGGTTAGCTCTAAACTAGTGTTAGGAAATTAATTGATTATTTTTTCTAGCCATTCCTGGCTAGTCATCTCCCCGCACCCTATCGGTTTGTGTGATAAAGTGTGGAAGGGAGGTAGGGTAGGAGGGGAAATGCTGTGTGCCCGGGGGAGGAGGCGGGGCTGGGGATTTTGGGAAGGGGTTGGAGTGGGGCAGGGAAGGGGCGGAGTTCGGGCAGGGCCAGGGTGGCAAGGGGAAATTTTTTTGCTTGGAGCAGCAAAAAACTTGGAGTCGGCCCTGGTTGCAAACAGATGTTTGAAAATGTGATCTCAGCTCACCCAAGGCTCAGAAACTAGAAGGCAAATAAAAAGAACCCCTAATGTATTATTTTTTAAAACTTTCATGATTTTTTGAGGCCTGACTCATGATTTTTGAATGATTGGCACTAGCAATACTGCTGATGAATCCATTACTAGAAGTGCTTCAGTATCTGTAGAGAGAGAATATAACCAGGTCAGATTGCAGTTCATAAGAGGGGATGAGCATTTCTCCCTTCCATCTTGTCCTCTGATACCCACAATAATTGGGTTCTGTGGGGTACTGTACTTTCTACAAACCAGCAACAATAAAAAAAATCCACCAACCACCCCGTGACAGACACTCAATGCCACTGAGCTGCCATTTTCCTTCTCTCCTACAGGTAGTGCAGACGCTGGCATTGTCCCTCTTTCTGAGTGCCGGGACCTTGCTTTTTCTAGTATTCCCACCTATGATCTTCAGTTATGTAGAAGGCTGGAGCTATGGAGAAGGCTTCTACTTCACCTTCATCACCCTCAGCACCATTGGATTTGGGGATTATGTAGTAGGTAATGAAGGGGTGGGGTTGGATGAACTTTATAGGTCTGTGTTCTTAGGCCACTGTAAATTGGGAATAACTCTGCAGAAGTTAATGAGTTACACCAGTGCAAGTTTGGCATAAGTAGATGAGAATCTGGCCCTATGTCTCTACTAAGACTGCCAACAGGGCCGTTAAGTGTTGCCAATTGTGGTGATGGGTATGGATTCTTGGCCACTGAGAACTAGACTAAGACCCACCAAATTCATTTCACACAGGCCACTGAATACTGATTAGATAGTAACTGTTCCCAACCCAGTTTAGAGTGAGCCACAGACATAGAGGTGAAAGACTCTATATCCCATTATTAATCCTCCGAGCCATCCAGTCCCAATTAGTGTCACCCACGTATGGACTAGACAAGAAACTCTAGCAAACGTTTTTAGGAATCAAGCCATGTCTAATACTGAGCTGTCAGGGATTATAATTACAGGGTGAATACTAGTAGCAAGCAGAGGCCCTTGTAAGAAAATGTACCAAACGGCATCATATAATCCCCAGGGGCATTGGCTGTGCCCTAGAGTCACTGCCAGAGAGGAGGCCTTTCTCCTTTCTCTGCACCAGCTCACTTAAGCAATACACTTAACATATGAGGTAGAGAATGTCCACATGTGTAGAAAGAACAATAGGTTCTGTCACCGTCTCTGGGGTTTATCCTCCCCTCACTTCCCAGAAGTTTTGTGTGTGCATTGTGAGAGCCTCTTTGCCTTAAGGCCTGGCTGTGACACTGTGGAGATCAGTGATGCATTTGGTCCTTAGCTGATGCACTGACCATTCATTCACTAGAACTGCCATATGGGTATCAGTGACACACACACACCCATACACACACATATACAAAATGGCACTATTTGCTTGGTAATGTATTCAGCAAATAATATCTGATCCTCTCTGTTCAGAACTCAGGCATACTGCATACTACAGAAAAAAACATGGGTGTAATAAACTATGGGTGTGGCTAAAATAATATTCTAACATGTTAGAGAACCAGATGTAGAATAAAACATGCCTTTCTAATATGGTTATAACATGGTCATTTCTCATCAACACAGGCTAGAATGAATAATTTTACATAGCCCTGGTTAAGGTTAAACACCACATATTAGTTAAAGTTTGATTAAAGTAACAGCTTGATTGCATGGAGATGCCACAAATTGAGTAAATCAGTCACATTGCTTTCTTGTTCTATTTATTAGATGTATAGCAGGTATAGTAAAGTGGTCATGATAGGGTTAAATGGGTTACCCAGAGTAGTTTAGGGTGGAGCCATGCTCCGTGCCACTCTTACTTCTTGTTTAGTCAGTGGGAGTTTTCCCTTCACTGTGTTGTGATGCAGTTAAATAAAGCAGCAAGTTCCCAGGCTGCAGTTCTGTGTGCAGATGGGGCCTTACAATTTTGATTCCATCTATTCCAAACCGAACCTCAGACACTGGGGATATATCTACACTTAAAATGGTACAGCTGCGTTGCTGTAGTGCTTCAGCGTAGACACTACCTATGTCGACAAGAGGGGTTCTCCCATCAGCATAGGTAATCCACCTCCCCAAGAGGTGGTAGTAGGTCGATGGAAGAATTCTTCTGATGGATACATGGGGATTTAGGTCAGCTTAACTACACTGCTCGACGTGTGGATTTTTTCCACAGTCCTGAACGACATAGTTATGCTGAGTTAATTTTCTAGTGTAGGCCAGGCGTGAGCAAGAAAACACAGGAATCGTTCTAGGACATATGCCCACACACAGTAGATTTTGTGTGTGGGATCTGTGTAGCTCACATGACCTCGCAGTAGATCTTTGCATGAGGTTATGTGTGTTTTGCATCCTGTTGGCCTGTTTGCCAGTCCCAGGGGTCCAGTCTAACATGTTAAGTTTCATGGTTTTTTCAGGCACAGATCCTAACAAGCACTACATCTCGATGTACAGGAGCCTGGCAGCAATTTGGATTGTTTTTGGCTTGGCCTGGCTTGCTCTGGTCTTTAACTTGGGAGCTGACCTGATGGAAAAATTCCTTCAGCTAAAGTGGCACAAGCCTGGCACAGCAGAAGAAGCCATTACCAAGATGGAGGATGACCCTGATCAACCCAGAATCCACATACCGAGCTGAGAGAGGCTCATGGAGAGCACTTTAGAAAGAGCAAGGCTCCCCTGCTCCTGCCTCATACACACCAAGCAAGCTTTCTGGGTAAGAGATTGCTGGCTCTAAACCACAGGTTGCAGACTATCTCCAAGGGAGAAGATATTTTCAGAAGAAAGGAAAGCCCTTCATAGTGTAAAGGCAGCAGCTGAATAAAAACCTTTGAGGGAGTGAAACTGTAAAACAAACATCCCAGTATTCATCACTCACTTTCCACACAACGACCCCCTGGTGCAAGTTCCCCTGAAATAATTAATTACCATCCCTCTGATTTGATCTTTAGCTCCTGGAATTGAATTCTGTTGATCTCTGGCGTTCAGAAATCCATAGCGACTGCCTCACAGCGAGGGTGGGAATACCTGACATCAAGAGAACTGAGCTGAATTTCACTTCCAAGCAGACACAATGAGAAAAACAGGACCAGGCCTGGCCACCTGTTTAACCACATTCATCAAATGAAGCTTTTCCTGAAACCTCTTGGCAGACTTTGTCCTATATGTTCAGTGGTTACATTTCTATCATTGTCCAGCTGGGCTGAAAAGCTTCTCCTTAAAATTGCTTAGAAACACTGTGTCCATTCCAGAGCTGTCTGCATTGTAAGAACTTCATCTGGAATAAACAGGCATCTGATACCAAATCCTGATCTCCCAAGTCCCTTGATAATACCAGTCCCTTGCTCAGTGACTATTGATGCAAGCAGACTTCCTTATTTTCTGCCAGTTAGAAATCCTCTGCCAATGTATGGTACCTGCTTTGGGCCCATTCGTTAAGAAACTCTCATGGACTTTGTGAAGTCGGTACTGTCCATTCAGCCCTAAGCAAAACTGGCTGACTCCTCCCATTCCAAATCCTGCTCTCTGTTACATGCATGGCATTAGTTGGTGAGAACAAGGAGTCTGATTTTCTCACAACTGTTGTCAACCAAGAGTAACAGCTCTTACATCAGTCAAGGAGGTGGTAAAGCAAAACAAAAGCCACACATGTGTGGAACGATCCTGTTGCTGAACCGTAGAAATATGGATCCCACATACAACAAACTTTATAAAGAGTTAATCAATAACGTCTTCTACAGATATGCTTGTAACCATTATGACATATGCTTCTTCTGTATGTGCAATGCTAATAACGTATATTAATAACTTATTAACCCTTTATAAACCTGTTATCAATGGAACCTTCATATACAGTGTGCCCAAAATGCAACCTGACTGACAGAGTTAACCAGCAGTGGCCCATGATTGATTGATTACAGTTCACCACATGACAGCCTCTCAACTAGCAATTTGATATTTCACTGTGGGAGAGATGTCTATAAAATCTGCAGCAAATTGTGCTGCCTGGAGAAGGAGTACACAAGGCGTGAAACTCATCCCACACATCTGCTCTGCTGGATTCTGTATTCTGAGGAGATTCACAACAAAGGCTGGATCTTGCATCTTACCTCGTACCTGTTTTCCCCACTGATGGTTGGAACCTGGAGACTCCAGGCTGGGTGCTCAAGTCTGAAATGCTGGGAAATAAGAGTGGACAGCTTCCAGTTATTGGGCTTGCTCAGTAAGGCCCATGATACCATCACCCCATTCTACACCTCATTCTCATCTACTACCTACTTTACAGCGCTTGTCTATCTCCACTCTCCTAGCACACAATCTCCTAAATGAGAGCAAGAACTGCCTGCTCTGTAGCCTCTGCCATCTGGCACAGCTGCCTTGTATCTCTGTGAGTTAGCTAGCTCTCCATATTTTTGCAACTCTCATGTGAAAATCTCTCTTACCTATATCCACTCTTTTCCCTCCCTCAGACCAAATGCTCACATATAGTCATTAGATGCTGTCTTTACACCACTGTCTTTGTAATTTATATTATATTCTGCCTTATATTATCTAGCTCTATGAAACATTGTGGGCTGCCATTTGTATGAACGACACGATCAGGTACCAAATAAAGTACTGACTTGTGCATACGATCCAGAGTCCATCCCACCCCTCCTGTCTTCCACACCTTCCTCATCCAATCTAGGCAACACAAACCATGTGTGCCAGGCCATAGGCTAAAGGCAGGTGTACACACTACCTTTCACTGTGCTGCCTGCCACACAATGTGCTAAACATGTGCAAAGATGACGAGACCAGGGATACAACACGTGCATTACATGTTGGGGATCTCGCTGCTACTCTATTTTCACACACACACACATGCTACCTCCTGGCAGTTTGCAGTTGGAATCTCCACTTCCTCAGCCCAGTCCTCCTACCAGTATATAGCTCCACTGCTGGCCATTGGCTTTGCCAAACAGCAGCAGAGCAACACTGACATGATTTTTGTCAGTTTCCAGTGTCACTCACATGATTTTGAATAGAGCCGGGCAGCAAACCCTTTTCCCATCCCACAATTATTTTGAAGAATTTGAAAATCTGTATCATCCCCAATTGGGACAAAATCTCAAAAATATTCATGAAATGGAAAAAACAAATTGGTTTGTGTCAATTGAAACATTTTGCTGCAATGATTTTTGAAATGTTTTGTTTCCCTTTTTCCCCTTTGATTAACTCTTTTTAGTCTAAATAGCTTAAAATTTGAATGAAAAAGTAATTCCGAACCAGTACCTTGGAATTCTTTGTTTTGAAAACATCAAAGAATCATTTCAACAGTTTCAAAACTTTTTTTTCAACATTTTTTTGAATCAGGAGATTCGTCAGAACCGACCTTGCTTCACAAACAGTTTTGGTTTTGATGATGATGCATTTTTACACACACACACGACTCATCAAAAAAATCCCCACTGGCCCTAGTTCTGAATAGTAAAAGTGAAAGCGTCCAGAGACTTGTTACGTTCACAGTGCTGCTGCTGCTGCTGCTTTTGACGATACTCCAAGTAGCTGCAGCGATTCTGGAGTTGTCTGTCTGCAGACTCAGGAAGATACATTACTGCTGTATCAGCTCACACGTGAAAGATTTTCTTAACAACCATAACGCCTAGAAAACAAATTACAAACAAAAGAAAAATCTTAAATGCTGCAGATGGCGATGATTTAAGGTTCCTCACACTCACCAGAGGGAAAAGTTTATTTTTCACCACTGTCCAGTGGATTTTTCAAGCCTTGGACAAGAGCCTAGAGATCATGGAGATGCCATAAGAGCTCCATTGTTCAGGTTACATTGCGATTTGCGCTTAAAGCAGGGACAAAATACTTTTTTAATGCATGAATAAGAGTGCAGTGTTTCTCAGTGGGTGCAATTTGAACCTCGGGTGAGTTCTGAGGGGATGGGTGCTGGGGCACAACCTACCAGCTGAGGAAAATAAAATGGCAGATCTACTGCTGAAGAACACTATATAAGAGTTAGGCCAGGCATTATTATGGTATGGTCACTAAGGAGCCAGGGGAGGATAGGAAAGGAGCATCTTGCCCCCACCCTATTCCTGTTGCTAACAGAGCAATCTCTGCTTCCTGTACAGAGTGGAGCTCTCTCAACTTCCTGTAAAGTGCTCGGCTCTGGTGCAGGGGAAGCAGCACTCCTGAAGTTGTGGAGCTGGCATTGCAGCCTGTGTAAACAGGATTGCCCCAGAGCTGGGCACTGCGTGGATACATGAGCAGGGAATCACCAGCAGCAGCCACTCCATCCCCATCCAGGCCACTAAGATGGCACCAGGCCTCTAACTAGTAAGCCCACCAGCACACCCATCCCAAAGATCTCCCCCCAGTCTGGCAACCTCTGCACCATCCCACCACAACAGGTCCCCGAGCACCAATATACCACATGCAATTTTTTCCATGGCCCCAGTCTCAGAATCTTGTGGCTTGTGGGATGTTAGGTGGATCCTAACAGGAAACTGGAAGTGTTTTTTGGGTCCTGAATAGAAGAAGGTTGAAAATCCCTTATACGGTGTATCCTCCCCAGACTTACGACACTTACTCTTTGAGTACAGAAAGAATTTGCTGGGGATTTTCATTTTCATCTGTTAATTAGTTTATAAATTATTGGTATTTTAAGTGGCCCCCTTTAGGAGCTTTTGGGGTGAGCCTAATCTTTTTCTTCCCCCTAGTTCCTTCTAACAAAGGAATTCCTGGTTTAGATTTGAAAATGGGCTCAGTTCTTGACAGAAAACCTGAACTCTCACCTGTTATTTTATATACCTTATCATTAATATATGTATTAAATAGCGTAAGTACATGTCAGTAATCTTTGTACATGATTATGTTTCATAGTATGCATTGTGCAGCTCATCTGGTTTTTATATGGTCATAATGTAAAAATATAGTAGAAATGTATCTGTGTTTTTTATGAGATAGGCAATGCAGACTGTAACCATCTTTTCCTCCTTTATCCCTCTGACATATGGTATCCGGAGACATCTAATTTTAAGATTATAACTCACATACGATTATTAAATAACAGTACTTTGGAAAGTAAGAGGTAAGGCTCTGCAATGCAATTTTCAGTTCTTTGACGCATGCATTGCAGGTGACTATTGTTGAACCGAAAGTGAGCATGTGAAAGAGACTACTATGCTGCTGGTGCGGTTGAACATCACTGTGGTAGTGATTTAATGCTTGGAGGCTGCTTGTATGTTGAGTGTGGATGTTGCCTTAACTCATTCCTTTGATGTGTAATATTTGTGTTAGGAGAAAATGCAGCTGAGCAACTTTAACTGTAAAGGGTTAGATTGCACCTTTAGGCACAGCCCTGAAGCTCTCCTTTCCACCCCCTGTACCAGCAGCAATTACAACAGTCCCTTTGCCAGCTCAGCTGTACTGGTAAATGGTTGCAGCCAAGGATCCCTCCACTCTCCTCCTCCACTTCTGCTGTTCTGAGCATTGGGGTCTAACCAGACACAAGGTCTGGGTAGCTTTCTCAGGGATTTAAGAGGTTCCTCTTATTCCGCTGCATGGTCACAATCTGTCCCTAAATTAGTCAAGCTTGTGTCCAAAAACTGTTTTGCTTTGTTTTGTGGAGACCACAGAGATTGGTCTGATGGGGTGATGGGGCATACTGTATATACTCTACTTGAATTCAGGGTAGCATTTGACACAGTCCTGCACAACAGGCTAATCCACCAAATTAGCAAATTCAGCATAGAAGGCACCAGCCCTGTATGGATAAGGAATAGGTTAGATGAGGGTGGCGGGAGGTCTCATATTTTTCATAGAATGGATCACACCTTGATGGAGAGAATGCCTCATGGACTCCTTCCCCTCCCCCCCCCCACCTTCACTTATCAGCCCTGTGGCAAGTTCATCAATCACTTACATGGAAAAGTCATATTAAGAAAATATTTTAACTGCCTTTTAATGTGATTTAGCAGCAGGAAACAAGGAGGAAAGCCAGTTCTCTGCAGATCACCATAAAGTGCCTCTCAGACCACAGGGAATGTGCCACTGGGTTAGATGATCAAGGTCAGTTTCCCCGATGGAAGACGATGATGAGTGGACTCCCTCCGAAAATGGCACGGGGCCTGCTGGTTTCATTCCCAAGTATAAAGGACTCAGAGGGAGGTTTCACTAATAGGGGCGCCTGGCTTGTGGATGACACTAGATTGCCCAACAACTAAAGTAGATGTATGGAATCAAACACATAAAGACCTAGATAGGTGGGCACTATTAGGGGACTATCTGTGAAATAACGAGATTGGTGGTCAGGAGTTGTGATGGGATGGGATGCACATTAAGCATACTGGTTCTGCGGTACACACTGTAGGACAAGGATGGAGAACCATGAAGCAAAATGACTAGTTGAGGGCAACAAGGCACAGAGGCACCAGAAAGTCTGAGTGGCCACCAGAACCCCCCTTGAAGAGCCTGTTAGTCTGCAGCTGGGGAGCACATGGTGACCCCGTCCTTCCGAAAGGAAACCCAGAGGCACAGCCCAGAAAAGGGCCACAGGAGTGGGATGGCTCAGGGGGGGTGGGGGATGGCTCAGGGGACTGGTAATATCAGCTGGAGCTTTTCCCATCTGGCCCCTGGGAAATTGTGGGGGTGCCCCAGACCTGCTGCTCCTATACAGGACAAACTAACTACATCCCCATGGGTCAGGCCCCTGTGGTACCAGAGAGTGGGGCGGGGGGGGGACACATGGAGACTGAAGGGGGGTCTGAGTGCCCCTGATCCACCACTTCCGGGGGTGCCAGATGCTCCTGACTCCCTCATCACTGGGAGAGGGGTGGTGCCCCCCCGATCCCCGCTGCAGGGGGCTGGAGGCGGGGAGGCCCCTCTCTCCCCAGCCCCATTGGAGCGGAGAGGCCCTGGGCTACAGTAGAGCCGCCCCCGGCGCCCTTTCCCCGCCCCCCGCGTTGCCTGCCTGCGGCCCCGGCCGGTGCTCGCCCGGAGTCCGGAGAGCCGCGGTGCGATGTGCAGGGCGCAGGGGGACGCCGTGGCCGGGCGGCGCGGGTGGCGGCTGCCCGGGACGCTGCTGCTGCTGCTGGCCTACGTGGGCTACCTGCTGCTGGGCAGCACGGCGTTCTGGGCGCTGGAGGGGCCCGCCGAGCGCCACTCGGCGCAGCAGCTGCTGCAGGGCAAGTGGGAGCTGCTGGGCAATTACACGTGCCTGAAGGGGCCGGCCCTGGAGCGCCTCATTCAGGTAGGGGGCTGGGGACTCCCCCCGGGAGGCTGGGGCGGAGGGTCTGGCGATCCCCTCCCAAGGGGAAGTGGCTGTGCGCTCCCCCCCCCCCCGAAGGGGCAAGTAGCCATAGCCCCTGGGTGGGCACGTGGTCGTAGAATCATAGACTATCAGGGTTGGAAGGGACCTCAGGAGGTCACCTAGTCCAACCCCCTGCTCAAAGCTGGGCCAATCCCCAACTGAGGAGTAGGGGGCGCTGGGTGAGATGTTGAGTGAGTGGTGCCCCTTCCCTGGGGGAGCTCCAGCAGGAGCGGTACCAATGCATGGCTGGCACTCAGGGGGCTTTGGGACTCTCTCTGCTTGAAGAGATCAGCGTGTCCATCCCTTGGGTGGCAGGCGCCTGTTTAGGATGCAGGCTCTTCCCTCAGATATCTTCTTATCAATCAGCCTTTCTTGGAAAGCGGCTTCTTGAAGGTTCCTTTCTGTGTCCCGTTTTCCTTAGCCTCCTGCTGCCTGTTTGGCTTCACTGAGCAATTAGCCCTTAAAGTCGGGGTAATCAGTTATTTTTGGTCAAGGTCCATATTTCTTGCTCAAGGTGTAGTCAAGGTCCGGACTCCAGTGAACCGTGTTTCACACTGCAATAGCAATAATGATCATAAGTAAATAAAAAGATTTCGGGGTCTCTTCGAAAGCATCTGGCCATCTGGATTTGGCCCACAGTTTGCCTATTGACTACCCCTGCTGCAGGGCCTGGCAGGGGGCAGTTTTGTTTAGCCATGTACTTGATTCTGTGGGACTAAAGGGATGTGAATCACACCTTCTGTTTCAATGTGTATCTTTCACCACCTTCCATCTGCTTACCAATGTGTAACTCACACCCCCGCACACCTCACCTGGGAGCTTGTCCCAGCACTGGATTCCTGCGATGGATGGTGTGTCCTTAGGGAGCCCCGCTGGACCCTAGATTTGTAAATCTGCACATGAATTAGGCAGACCTGGCCAGTGCTAGTAATATCTTATGTATTCCCCAAATCATCAAGGCAACAGTATTCCATTTTATACCTGTACAGAGTCTGTCATATTTAAAAGTCATTTTATGTCTCTTAAAATGTAGCCATTTCATCCCTCCTTTTCTTAGACTGGTGTGTCATTTTACTTAATTTTGCTCCCCCAACCCCCATTTGCTTCTGACAGCTGAAAATATGGTTATTAATAAGTAGAGGTTTTGACATTTCCAGTGACACTTTTAGGAACAATCTTTGAATTGTGGGGCTGCCCCAATCTTTAACATTTATTTTCCCCAGTATGTTTAAAATTAGCCATTCTGTCCCGGTAATTTTTCTGCAATTGTTTGTAACGTGTCTGTTCTCCAGGTATCTCTGGCCATATTTTCGTTATTATGATGATTCCTAAATATCTTTCTCCCCTCATTTATCCTGAGTAAACTGTCAGTCTTTAAGCCACCTGGCTTGGTAGAATAGAGATAGTGGTAGAATTTTTCATAATAAGATCCTGGCCAGTTTTCTAAGGGCTAATTGCAGGTTGTATTGCTTCATTTTAGCAGTGAATCAGAATGCATTACAGCGTACGTTATCTTACCAGTGATAATGTCGTATAATAATTAATACGGAAACTTCTTTGCAGAGAGTTTAATTGGCATCAAGTATCACTTTTTTCCAATTTTCTGTTCATTATTTGAAAGAACAAGTGTCAAACAAGCCAGTACAAAAAACATGCTTTTAAATGATGCTGAGGATATTTCCATGACAACTGTGCAATGCCCAAATAGGACAAATATATTCTTGCTGACACCCCTAGGGGCCACACATGGGCAAAATGGGGGCAGTTTTGGTTTTGCAGAACCTCTGCATCAGGCAGGTATTGGTTTGGAAAACCCAAAATCCAACCCAGGAGTGATTTGGATACGAGGCCCACTTGACCTAAACGTCTCTGGTTCAGGAGGGTGCGAGAGACTAAATACGTGGTTCTTGTTTGGGCCCATCTCTGTTTCAGATAGGTGACTTGGGTTTTGCCAAACCAAATGCTTGTGGTGGTTTGGATGGTAGTGTCATCGAACCTGACCCCAGTGGGGTGTGGGTAAATCTTTGCATTTTTGTTTCATCTGTTCAAAAAACCCACCATCACAATTGAGCTTTGTTAAGAGTCTTAGCAGAGATTGTGAGGATTGACTTGGAAAAGGTAGTCGATGGGGCGGGGGGAGCTTTTCAGCCTTACTGACTAAGATCTAACAATATCCAGTGGCTATAAGTTGAAGTTAGATAAATTCAGCCTTGAAATGAGATGCAATTTCGTAGCAGGAAGAAGCAGCAACACTGGAACAGCTCATCAGGGGAGATGGTGGACTCACCATGGCTTGTAGTCTTTAAGGTGAGATCAGATAGCTTTCTGAGAGAAATCCTACAGCCAAGGGCAGCAGAGAGATGGGGGGAGGTTGGGGTAGTTGGTCATGATGATCCCCTCTGGCCTAGGAGCTGTGAATCTATGAATCCAACTGTTCATCCCTCTCTCCATGTGCCAGGAACAGGAAGCTGTACATTGCCCTTAACGTGCTCATAACACTTGCAGCTCTGCATTAAGACAATGACCATAACCAAACATCGTGCTTCAGGGTTTCAGCCAGTCACCTGCAGGGGTCTGGAAGGAATTTCACAATGCTGACCCCTATTCACAGTTGGCCAGATGTATTCTTGGCAGGGATAGAGGGGTGTGTCACCTTCCTCTGAGGCATTGGGGATTGGCCACTGCGGTACACAGGACACCAGATGGGGTGGACAAGTGCACTGAGGTGATGCAGAGAGTCTGCTTTCTCAGATGCTTGGCTGGTGTCGAGTCTTGCTCACGTGATCAGGGTCAAACTGATTGCCAGATTTGGGTCAGGAAGGAATTTTCCCTGAAATGATATTGGCAGAGACCTTGGGTTTTTTTCTCTCTTTCCTCTACAGTATGCAGCACGGATCGTCTAGGATCATTTCGGCATATCTCATGCAATCAATTACATTGGCCTCTATGCCTGTGGCACACAACAGTTTCGTCTCTTGAGGACTCGAAATATTTTAGTCTAATCCAAGGTATTGGCCTCAATATAGGGTATATTTAATAGCCTGTGATACACAGGAGGTCAGACTAGATGATCCAATAGTCCCTTCTGGCCTTAAATGCTGTGAAACACTATTATGCTGATTGTCCCGTTCTCTCACCCCCAGAAGTGATAGACTGTAAGCTCTTTGGGGCAGGGACTGTCTTTTTATTATATGCAGTACAGTGAGTAGCACAATGGGGCTCTGATACCTACTCTGGCCCCTAGGCTCTACCATAATAGAATGAATGATATGATCCACATTGTGTGCTAACTGTACAAACAACCTAGTGCAACATTTGAGTTGAGCTAATTAGCCAGAGGAAGTAGGAAATAAAGCTGATGAGTCCAGTTTTGCATTTCACAGCATATGCCCGAGTTCAAAGTCTCACTCTTATCCTTGAGAGAACAAGCAACATCTGGCAGATGTCAGTCCCTTTGCTCAAGACTGGATGGCGCTCCAGTACTACGGTGATGAATGCAGTGTAGATAAGCAGTTATATAGAAGAGAAGAATTGCTACATCCCACAATGGGTGCTGGGCGCTTTACAGAATAAATACAAAGGCATGGCCTTTGCTCTGAGGAGCTTACCATGCAATTTTTAGGTGAAGGAGAATAACAAACAGTAATGGGGGATGGGAGAAGAAGGACAAAGTTTACAGTTAAAGGAATTAGTGATAAGCTAGTCACAGTGCCACAGAGAACCAAAAGGCCTTTCCAGTGTGTTTTTGCTGATTTGTTTTACCACGTGCAGTGAAAATGGGAGACCCACATTCTATTCTGAGCTCGGACTTCTCACTGTTCGCTGTGGTGCTGAAGGTAGTTTTGAAGCCAGCTCTGTCCTCCCTGACTAGAGATTGGCCGCAACATGCAGTGAAGGAACTAGATGGGGAAGGAAGTTAAAGGGTTTTTTTCTTACTCTTGTTATTAAATTAGAAGGTTCTTGTGCCGGCCGGACTTCCTGCTACATGAAACCCTGGCCTGATCTTGAATAGCCCTATATATTTTTTGTTTAATAGGTTTTCATGATGAGTTTAATGAAAAACCCAAACAAATCACACAAGAGCCCCCTTCTTGTCCAGTTCCTGTTCCAATTTCCTTTGTGGCATTGCTTGGATACTGTGTGTGGTACATGCACACAAAAAACAAACAAATAAAATGACCTGTTCCCTCAGTCATCTGTTCACCCACTGGTTACCTGGCAAAGTCATGATCGGTCCTATCTCACCATCATGTTGGTATTCTAGACACATAATTTGATTACTTGCAAACTAGGAAAGAGCTGGACACAGTGGTTATGAAAAAGCAAAAGCAGTGGCTGGGCTTTTTAATCACTTTGACATATTTCACAGTCTGTGAAGTTCTTTAGCATTGTTTATATACAAAGCTTTCTCGTTAGGGTTACCTCCAAACACATTTATTACGGTAGAGTCCTGGGGCTGACAGCGGATGGAGTCTCATTTTGCTACACACTGTACAAACATATAATTTCATATCCTATTTATTATGGTTGTGCCTTGTAACTGACCAAGATTGGGGCTCTGTTGTGCTAGGCCAGGGGAAGACAACCTATGGCATGTGAGCTGATTTTCAGTGGCACTCTCACTGCCCAGGTCCTGGCCACCGGTCCGGGGGGCTCTGCATTTTAATTTAATTTTAAATGAAGCTTCTTAAACATGTTAAAAACCTTATTTACTTTACATACAACAATAGCTTAGTTATATATTATAGACTTCTAGAAAGAGACCTTCTAAAAACGTTAAAATGTATTACTGGCACACGAAACCTTAAATTAGAGTGACTAAATGAAGACTCAGCATACCACTCCTGAAAGGTTGCCGACCCATGTGCTAGGCACTGTACAAACACAGTAATACAGTCCTGTTCTGATGAGCTTAGTCTAAACAGACAAGACAGACGCAGGGTGGGAGGAAAGGTAACCTACAAGCAAAGTGATCAATGCAGTGTGGTGGTTGCAAATGTCATGTTTGTTCAGCAATTTTTTTTTATTTTGTTATGTAAATCGTTCAGTGGAATGATGGGAGGAGCTAGATAGAAGGACAAAGGAAGGGAGGGGCAGGAAGGGTTGGAGCAAACAGTCAAAGCACACAGGGGCAAGAACGTTCAGAAGCAGTCTGATGGCAACCATTCCGTTTCATAAATTAGGTAGCGTTCATAAACTAGGTAGTGTTGGATTGACAGCCCTCGAGGCTAAAGTTTATTACATATCCCCAGAACAGGTACAGCTTGGACAACAGCAGAGCAGGCTTTGTCCACATGCTGCTCCCTTCCAAAGTGTCTCTGCTGTACCCTGGAGAGACCACCTCTCAGGGGGAGAAACAAGTGCAGTGTCCTTGGTCTCTTTAATCCTTGGCCATACTTCTGAGACTATAAGCAAAGGTGCTGTGTGTGATGTGGACAGCTGGTCACAAGGAACTGGACTGAAAGCATCAGCTCATGTTGCACAAAGCACCAATCAGCCAATAGATAGTAACAGCTTTGGTTGATGGGTTCAGACAGATGGCTTAGATGAGAGAGGCTCTGTAATCAGGAGAGGATGGCTTAGGTGGCTAAGCCTGGTGTTATATAAACTATTATTTGCTTTCCGGTCCCCTTGATGGTTTTCATTCTGTTGAAAGTGTATTCACCACCTTTTCCAATCCCGTCAGGCTCCTTCTCTCCCTTCTTCTGCACTACATTTCTCAGCACAAGACAAGCACTGGTGCAATGAAGCTGGGTTGCGTTTTTGGATCTAATACATCAGAATCCTGGAGCCCACCCAGGCACCTCCCACAGTTGTCTATTTCTGATCTAGAGTTGTTCCATATGCACGCCCAACTACCCACCACGCCAATCACACACACATGGATCAGACAGACAGTTTTAATTATTAAAGACTGGGACATCATAACTAAGAGGAAGGTTTCTGTAAAGAGCTATTCAACCCGAAGCTCCAGATCTAAACATCCCGAACTTTGAAGAAGCCTAGTTTCCTTTCCGGCTTTAAGAACACCTGAAACAAACCTTCTTTCATTTGTGGTATACAAGAAAATATATCCTTCAGCGGCTGTTCGCCACGTAGGCTGGATGCGTCGCTGTGCCTGAGCTGAACTGGTTATCCAGACTCTCTCACTCCCTGTGCTGTGATGTATGCCAGAATTGCGGACTCCGCTGCAGCTACAGTTGTTGAACTTCTTCAAAGACCCTGGAATATGTAATATACTTAGACTTCTGTCAGGCGTTTGACTTGGTACCACACGACATTTTGATTAAAAAACTAGAATGATATAAAACAAACACGGTGCACATTAAATGGATTTAAAACTGGCTAACTGATGGGTCTCAAAATATAATTGTCATTGGGTGGGTGTGTTTCAAGTGGGTTCCTGCAATCAGGGCTTTGGAGCGGATCTCAGAGCTGCAGCGCGGACCAGTAGGTTTTATGCCTGGAGCTGGAGTGGAGCAATTTAAATATCTAATTTCTCCAAATCGCTGCCTGCAATGATCAGTTCTTAGCCCTACACTATTTAACATATTTATCAATGACCTGGAAGAAAACATAAAATAACTAATGAATTTTGCAGATGACACAAAAATTGTGGAGTGGTGAATAGTGAAGAGGCAGGTCACTAATACAGGCTGATCTGGATCATTTGGTAAACTGGGCGCAAGCAAACATGTATTTTAATATGGCTTAATGTAAATGTGTACACCTAGGATCAAAGAATGGAGGCCATAGTTACAGGATGGAGGACTCTGTCCTGGGAAGAAGTGACTCTGAAAAAGATTTGGGGGTTGTGGTGGATAATCAGCTGAACGTGAGCTCCCAGTGTGACACTGTGGTCAAAAGAATTAATATGATCTTTGGGTGCATAAACAGGGGAATCTTTAAGTAGGAGTAGAGAGGTTATTTTACCTCTGTATTTGGCACTGGTGTGGCCACTGCTGGAATACTGTGTCCAGTTCTAGTGTCCACAAGAAGGATGTTGATAAATTGGAGAGGTTCAGCAAAGAACCTCAAGAATGATTAAAGAATTAGAAACCATTCAGTGATAGACTGAAGGTGCTCAATCTATTTAGCTTAACAAAAAGAAGGTTAAGCGGTGAGTTGATTATAGTCTATAACCGGAGTAGGCAAACTGTATGGCCCGAGGGCCGCATCTGGGTATGGAAATTGTATGATGGGCCATGAATGCTTATGAAATTGGGGGTTGGGTGTGGGAGGAGGTGAGGGCTCCAGCTGGGGATGCAGGCTCTGTGGTGGGTCCAGAAATGAGGAGCTCAGTGTGCAAGAAGAGGCTCCAGGCTGGGGCATGGGGTTGGGGCACGGGCGGAGGGGGAAGGGCTCCAGCTGGGGGTGCAGGCTCCGGGGATGAGGGTTTGGAGTGCATCAGGGTGCTCTGGGCTGGGACCAAGGGGTTTGTTGGGCAGAAGGGGGATCAGGGCAGGGGGTTGGGGCATGAGAGGGGGTCAGGGGTGCAGGCTCCGGGCAGCGCTTACCTCAAGCAGCTTCCAGAAGCAGCGGCATGTCCCCATTCTGGCTCCTATGCAGTGACATGGCCAGGCAGTTCTGCATGTTGCCCCATCCACAGGCACCGCCCCTGCAGCTCCCGTTGGCCATGGTTCCTGGCCAATGGGAGCAGCAGGGGGGTACTTGAGGTGGGGGGCAGCGTGCAGGGCCCCTTGGCTGCCCCTACATGTAGGAGACAGAGAGGGGACATGCTGCTGCTTCCAGGAGCCGTGCAGAGCCACGGTACAAACGGAACAGGGCAAGCCCCTGACCCCGCTCCCCGGAGGGTGCTCGAGGGCCAGATTAAAATGTCTGAAAAGCCGGATGCGGCCCCTGGGCCATAGTTTGCCCCCCCCCCGGGACTATAAGTACCTACATGGGGAACAAATATTTAATAATGGGCTCTTCAGTTAGCAGAGAAAGGTCTAACGTGATCTAATGGTTGGAAGTTGAAGCCAGACAAATTCAGACTGGAAATAAGGTGTAAATTTTTAACCCTCAGAGTAATTAACCATTGGACCATTTTACCAAGGGTCGTGGTGGATTCTCCATCTCTGACAATTTTAAAAATCAAGACTGGATGTTTTCCTAAAAGATGGGATCTAGGAATTTTGGGGGGGGAAGTTCTATGGCCTATGCTATACAGGAGGTCAGACTAGATGATCACAATGGTCCCTTCTGGCCTTAGAATCTATGAATTGGAATCCCAGCCACGGGGCCTGGAGCTTCCTTGTTTGCAGCCTTGCTCCAATGTTGTAAATGTATGATTTCCTAGTGGGGTCACTAGGATAATTCCCATTTCTCCCCCTCCCTCATCTCTTTGCTCCACACCCCTCTCATGTCCTACAATGTAGCCCTAATACCTTATTGCCGCTGTTTCCTGTATTTATTGGATTGGCCTGCCCAGTCCCTAGCATTGCAGCAGCGCCGTGTTATTTGAAGCATGTTAATTACACAAACCATGATAGAGAAGGAGAAAATCAAAGAAGACGTAAATAAAATAAATAGATCTTGCCTCCTTCCTTGACTCTCACCAGACCGGAGCACTGTGGATCTGTGAAAGGGAGTTTGGAAAAGGCAGTCATAGACTCACAGGAGCTGGTGCAAGCACCACCTCTGCCCATTCCTCCAGTGCTTCCTTCTTAGTAACAAGCATCCCTTTCTTCTCTGGGCTGAGCTACAGCCAATTCACTGTCATTCAGATCTCTGGCTTGGTCTGGCACTGGGAGAGTAATGAAGCTGTTCATTAAAAAGCTCATTAATAGTGAGGATTATTTGTACATTAATGAGAATGCAGCCTAGTGCACCTGGAATTCTGCTGTGGTGGCCTCCTATACCTTTAAGAGAAGATATGGTGAAGTAAAAATGTGTGGGAACCTACCTACGAAGTCCCTCAGGGAGGACAAGCAATTGTCTAGCACAGCCTTGTGGGACCTTTCTGAAAAGAAGGAGCAGACTCACTGTGGGCTACTCCTTCTGGCCCATAAGATCCCACGCATGAGTTACGTTGTACCTTGTGGTCAGTGGTATTAAAAGCTGCTGATTACTCTAATTGAGTAAGCATGGAAACCGCTTATGCTGACGTCTAACTACAAGATCAGCCACCACCGATGATATTGTAGCCTCGGTTCTGCACTCAGATCTGAATCTAACTATGGGGATCAAATAACTCAGTGGAGCAAGCAGGGGTTGGTTCATCCCCACTTTCTCAAGAACTTGTCCAACAAAAGGCAGGTCTGAGACAGGATGGAATTAATATCCCAAAATGGTTTATTGAGCAAGGGCCTTGTTTAGATGTGGCTTCCCCGAACACCCTGGAAAAAGGCATTAATCCATGTCAAAATCTGGCCTACCATCTCTATATTGTCTTTAAGCAGCTGTGAAGGACATAGGTCCCTCTCACAGATGATTGGTGGCAACTCCCCATCCCACTCTCAGAAAGCAAAACTGGAAGAAAACTTTTCTCCCTTCCTGTTTTCATACTGACATCATAAAAGTGATCAGCTCCGACCCAACCCGACTGTTCTGGTCTGAAAAATGAATAAATGCTGTTTGTTACAGTAGGGCATATTCAGCTCTGTTCAGGCACAGGCACTCTGGGGTTACTCCCACCTATCAGACCTAGGAACAGTTCCACTGGCCAGAGCAGATGGCCCTGGAGTCAGGGGGCTGCATGGTCTTCCAGGCTGTGTAAGCTCTGTCTGCAGTAGCAGCACTAACTGCCTTGGTGGAAGGTGAAAATGTTGTTTCTTGCAGCTGGGTCTGGCTCTACCCTAGTCTGGTGCAGAGAGGAGATCTGGTGGGGGCAGGAATGCGAGCGAGCGAGCCCATCCACACTCATCCCAGGCAGTGCGGCTCTGCTCCTGTCATAAGAACATAAGAACGGCCGTACTGGGTCAAACCAAAGGTCCATCTAGTGCAGTATCCTGTCCACCAACAGTGGCCAATGCCAGGTGCCCCAGAGGGAGTGAACCCAACAGGCAATGATCAAGTGATCTCTCTCTTGCCATCCATCTCCACCCTCCGACAAACAGAGGCTAGGGACACCATTCCTTACCCATCCTGGCTAATTGTCATTAATGGACTTAACTTCCATGAATTTATCCAGTTCTCTTTTAAACACTGTTATAGTCCTAGCCTTCACAACCTCCTCAGGTAAGGAGTTCCACAAGTTGACTGTGCGCTGTGTGAAGAAGAACTTCCTTTTATTTGTTTTAAACCTGCTGCCCATTAAGTTCATTTGGTGGCCCCTAGTTTTTGTATTATGGGAATAAGTACTTTCTCCACATCACTCATGTTTTTATATACCTCTAGCACAGTAGTCCCCAACCTTTTCGTCTGGCAGGCGCCAGACGAAGGACCGGGGTGGCGATGGAGCACCCACCGAAATGCCGCCAAATTGTCAGCGGCAAGTGGCGTCATCGAGAGGTGTCACTGCCAAATTTCTGCGGCGTTTCGGCGGCGATGCCTCTCGATGACGTCACATGCCACCAACAAGTGATGTCATCGAGAGGCGTCGCCGCCTAAACACCGTAGAAATTTGGTGTCATTTCTACAGATGCTCCACCGCCAGCCAGGACGCGGGTGCATTTAGATGCCCCCGCGGGCGCCATGGCACCCGCGGGCACCGTGTTGGGGACCCCTGCTCTAGTATATCCCCCCCTTAGTCTCCTCTTTTCCAAGCTGAAGAGTCCTGGCCTCTTTCATCTCTCCTCATATGGGACCCTCTCCAAACCCCTAATCATTTTAGTTGCCCTTCTCTGAACCTGGGCTGGGCACAGGGGTTGTTAGACAGTGAACCCAGGCTGTGGTGGCTCTGTTCTGGACCACAGTGCTGGCATGGGCCTGGTTTGCTGCTCTGGCTCTTACTGCTAGGAGGAGGATTGAGGAGATCATGACAGCATCCCGTGATGTGTGTCATGCTTCGCCTGGGGAGCTAGGCATGTGCACAGGAGTAGCAGCTGGGCAGCTGGTGAGCTGATAGGTAGATAGATGGGGGGGCAGAGCTTAGGCCCCCCCCACCTATGACTAATGGGTTAGGATACCATGATTAAACACAACTGGACAAGAACACGTAATTCTCTGTTAAGCCAGGTCTACACTGGAAACCTTTGCATTAATTAGGGCTGCTATTTGATTTTGGGTTTTTTTGGCAATATTTCTATCTAGTAAAAATCAGTTAAGTATGAAACCTGGGGCCTGTGCACTATGAAAATTGTGGGGGGCACCTTCCTTAAAGAGACCTCACCCCACATAGAGCCCAGAATGCCCCTTCCACCTCACCCCACTCTCAGACTCCAGAATGCCCCTCCCACCCCACACATACTCCACCATATACACAGACCTTTGAATGCCCCTCCCACCACACATATACCCCAGCAACCCTCCACCAGCCCTCCCATGCATCCCTGCAGCCCTGACTCACATCCCATTCACCAGCCCCCAGCACCTCAATTGCAGTAGCAATAGTAGCCCCCCAATATCCCCAACTCACCTCCACCATCCTGGCCCCCAACCCTACCATCCTCAACATTCCCCATTCCCCCGCACAGCCCCTACAACTCACCCCACCACCACCGCCATGCCACACTCACCCCCAACATCCCGGCCCCCAATCCCACTGGCTCCCAACATCCTCCACTGACCCCTAACCCCTCATCCCACAGCCCCCCAAAACTCCGCACTTACCCTACAGCCCATTGACCACTCATCCACAGCCCCTTGCCCACCACCTACAGGATCTTCCTGGCCACTCACTGGTGCCTGCTGGCACAGTGCTCCGCTCCCCTCCCAGGCTAGGGCAGCTCCTCCTATCTCGGCTGTGCAGCTCTGCTTGCTTTCATCGCTCACCCTGCACTCACAGGGCCCCGCACCACTCAGGTTAGGCATGGCCACCCCTCTGTCATGAGAGGGGCAGCTGGGCCAATGTTGATTGAGTAGCATTGTGACCTGCTGCATAGGGTTGCAGCCCTGCTCAGGTTTGTTTTTTGTTTTTTTTTCCAGTGGATTGGCCTGCCCCTGAGACGGGGACTCTGTGCAAGTGCACCAAGTGCACGTTGGTTAATCCAGATCTGGTCAAAAGCCCTTGTGTAGACACAGTTCTACTGACATAACAATGTTTTTTCATTCAGGGAACTGGTTTAAACTATACCTGCAAAATCACATTTTTGTTATTGTTGTTGCCAGTATGGCCAGTGTCTCCACTAGGAGGGTTTGCTGCTATAGCTACATATAGCCATACTGGCAAACATTTTCTAGTGTAGACTAGGTCTAATGTATGCTATTAAAGGTGTGGGAAAGTCAATTCATCAGGTCTTGGTTTCTTCAGTGGTACTAATTTGAGGCAGCAGCTGTTTTCTACCCAATTTCTAATCCATCCCACATCTTCTCTGCTTTAGTCAGAATTCAAATACAGGGCCTCCTCCAGCCAAGAACTGGGGTTGAGTGCCAATAAATAGCAGTGGTGTGACCTATAGAGCTTTTTTCGTTCTGAAGCTAATTAACCTTTGTCTTCCTAATCTGAGAGGAGAGTGAACCTTGTGAATGTTATCTGATTGCTACTGTTATCCTGTAAGAACTGTGCAATTGTACATATTAATCTTAAGAATTTCCAGTATATAGCAGAGAGAAACTCATTTAAACTTTAATCCCTTATCAGAGGTCCTGTGCCTTTTGAAATGCCTCTCTCCCACACTGATAGTTGGGGAAAGAATGGGAGTTTCTGAGACCAGGTAAACAGTCACCATAATCTTGGTTTCCTGGACAAGTCTGTGTTTCCTGGACAAGCTGATTTCATGTGAATGCATGAAAGCCAACCAAACAAACTGGGAAGTGAGATTCCCCCTCTCCGATCCAGTCTTTATACTCATTCTTTTTGCCTTTCCTGAGGACCTCTCTGAGACACACTCAGTTTTACAGGGAGAAGCAACACTTCATGTTGAAGTAGCACTGTGAAATAGCACTGGCTAAAATGCCATGATCAGCAAGCACAGGATACTAAAACTGACCAGAGTTTGGGTATATCGAGGGACGTTACATGTTATCTTCCACAATACTTCCATCTCCCAACATGTGCCGGTGGATGATTGTCCTTTTCTGGAAGTGTGGCCGAAAAACTGTTAAGGTGTAGTGCAATGGAAGGGGTGCTGGCATGGGAGTTTGGAAGAACCAGAAGTAGGTCTCCTGTGACCGGCTGTGTGACCTCGGGAAAGTCATTTTTGCCCAGATCCTCAAAGGTATTTAGGTTCCTCAGTGGAAGTTAGTGAGAATCTCTGTCCCTCATTCCTCCACCTCTCCCCAGGACTAGAGAAAAAGTGGATATGAATGAAGAAGAAACTACTCCGATTATCCATTGTTTATACAAAGTGCTTTGTCCCTTCCTGTCACTGTTGAAGAGGAAAGTAGAAGCTCAGCTGCCTGATAAGGTCATGCTTGTAAGGAAGGCAGCATCTCAGCTTAGTCATACGCATGCACACACTCTGGTCTTGCCTTTCTGGGTGCCTTTTTGGAAGATACGCTTTAGTCAAACACAAGTTACTGGGCTCGCTGCGGGGGTAACTGGGTGAAATTCTGTGCCCTGTGATGCACAGGAGGTCAAACTAGATGATCCAAATTCTTGCCTTAAACTCTATGAATTTATGAAAAAGGGAGATCATTATACTTACTTTCCTTTGTATCGCATTTTGAGGTCTACAGATGAAGAGCCCTAGGTGACAACTAAGTAATTCTGGCTTCGGGAGCGAACTTAAGGGCTCAGAGAGTGGGAAAACAGAATCCAAGATGCAGTGTAAAGACTCTTTGTAGCTCTCAGCGATAGGAAGTTGTGGTGAAGCTGGAAACTGATGGTTGAGGCGCAAACAAATGACAAGAGAGACTAAGGGGTGAGCTGTAGAATTGGCAGTTGCCGCATGCTCAGAAATGATAACCGAGGCTGAAGTTAGAACTAAGAAATACGTAGGCTACGTCTACACTGCCTACCGCTGGTGGCAGTGTGTAGGCTATGCGTAGCTGCACGCAGCCATGAAAAGTTAGTTCCATCCACACTTCAGTGTGTAGCTATACATGTCAGTGAAAGGTTCTGGTGGGGGCAAGGCAGCAGGGAGAGCAATGTCCCCTGTTGCCCCCTCCACCAGAGTCTTTCCCCACTGCCTCTCTGCACCGCCCCCGCCAAAGCCTTTCCCTGCTGCCGGAGTCTTTCCCTGCAGCGTGACGCTGCTGGACCCTTTTGCTGCTACCAGAGCCTTTCCCCACAGTTGTAGTCTTTACCTGGGTTGGTTTATATATGCGTTGAACCCAGGCTTGCTTGCCCTGCTGCAGATATAGGTTAGAGTCCAGCTTTCACTTTAAGGTGGGCTCTGACCTGCCCTCTTTGCAGTGAGGATGTAGCTAACACTGGGTAGTGGAACTCAGCTTTTGACAGTCCTCCTGTGTCATCCCACAGTTCCCCAGACCTGTATTTTACAGCCCTTCTACCAACTCATTTCCCACTTGCCTCCTATGCACCAGATGCTACCTGCTGGTTTATATCCACCTGGTTGGTGTTTAACTCTTCATTCCACGCAGCCTGCTCTGTTTCTGCAATACGTAGCTCACTGCAGCCAGACAACCCTATAAGATGCCATCGCAGCAAGCTGCTAGCTGGACAGAGGACCCCACCAGGTTTCTGGTTAACCTCTGGTATGAGTGCAGAAAAGAACATGATTTTGGGAGATGCACCTGAAATCTGTACCGTTATGATAACATCTTGAAGAGGCTGGGTGAGGTGGGGATCAAACATATGGCTGCACAGCGTTGAAAGTGTATTAAAATCCTAGAGAGGATTCCTGCAATACAAAGGGTCTGGCAACTCTCTGTCTGCTACAAGGATTTGGACCAGGTGCTCACCCTCACCTGGTGTACAGAGCTCCCAGTTGTGCACGACAGGCTTTTGAGCAGGGCTGGCATGATTTTTATACTGGAGGCAGAGAGGACCAGGATAGTACTGGAGAAGGCTCCAATGGCAGTGGAGGCGGAAGAGCAGGAACAGACCACGGTTCTGGAGCAGCTCCGGAGTAGGCCACGTGAATGTGGGATGTCTTGAGACCATATTCTGAAGACCTGTTTGGGGACTGACCCAACAAACAGCCTGGAGAGGAAGTGGCATTAGAGTAGGAGCCGGAGCCACAGCTGGATAAGTGGCTGCCGCCATCTTTGTTGTTATTATGGGGAGAAATTGCACCATGAGTGGGAGGGATTTCTAGGTCATGGCCAATAAGATTATTGCTATGAAGGATATTATGTGCTAGAGGTTGGCCTTAGCTTCAGCTGAGGGCAAAAGCCATGACATTGTCCTGGCCCCCTTCCTCCACCCTAAGCCCCCAACCACCATGTGTGATTCAAGATGGAGCCCAAGTAGGGGGAAAACAATTAAACATGCAACTAGTGAGTCATTCTTGCTAAATGTATGCTGATTATTTAAAATATATATCAAAGATGGGAGTACAGGTTTAGCAAGAGGAGTGCATATGTCAGCATGTATGGCTCTTAGTAATTCTGTCACACCAGGAGACTGTTGTACAATTATAGCAATACCAGTATTGCAGCATTGGCCCAGACATTCTGGATTATAAATCTCAGTGGCTATATTAAGTTGAAAAAATTCCTTGATGCAGCAGTACTTGGCCTTCCGGTGCTCCCATTTGCAGCACACTTTCCAGGCCAGGGTGGGGGGAACAGTTCCACTGTTAGCAGGCCTCTGCATCCTGATTCACCCTCCTGTTAATGTTCACCTGAATTTTCCCCTGCTCCTGGCTGGTGATGCTTGAGAATTTTTCATACAGGATAAACTCAAGACGATTAGTGAGATTCCCGGGTAGGACAAACTTCCAATGTCTGCCTCGATAGCTTATAAGCCCTCTCCACTCCTTTTCAGTCAGCAGGTGATGTAAAATCTCCTTTGTGGAGATGGAGAGAATTCTACCACTAGCCTGGAGAATTTGCTCTCTCTTCCATTCAGGGAACTCCAGCTGATTAACATCCTCTAAGGTTTCCCTAGCATGGATTAATGTTAAAAGCAATAGTAGTAGCAGGTCTCTTGTCACCCCCCACAGACATACATACCAGGTCCAAAAAAAATTTTTTTTTCTTTTTAATGCATTAAATCTGGAATTCTTACCATAGTGTGTATGTGGGCTGGTAACCTGGCCTGCAGGAGCTTCTGAACTGGCTGAGGTGTAGCGGTGAAATAAAGTCATACCAAGCAGATAAAAGTGTCAAACTGTTGTCTTGCCGTGACACAGACCATAAAAGGGGGAATTCTCCTCTTTCTTCCCATGTACAAAAAATATCATCTTTCCTTGGCAGGACCTTCCACCTCTGCTGAACTGAGGCAGCCACCCAGGCTTCTTGGGAATAGGATCCTGAACCAGCTTGGGAAAAGGAAAAGGCTCAGGGGAGACCCACTATGAATGGTCTGGGTATACTTGTTCCTGCCAAGGTGTAGGGGGCTGGGCTCTCGAGGTCCTTTCAGCCTTTCATTTCTGTGATTCTATGACAGGGTCGGCAACCTTTCAGAGTGGTGTGCCGAGTCTTCATTTATTCACTCTAGTTTAACGTTTCGCGTGCCAGTAATACATTTTAATGTTTTTAGAAGGTCTCTTTCTATACGTCTGTAATATATAACTAAACTATTGTTGTATGTAAAGTAAATAGGGTTTTTAAAATGTTTAAGAAGATTCATTTAAAATTAAATTAAAATGCAGAGCCCCCCAGGACTGATGGCCAGGACCCAGGCAGTGTGAGTGCCACTGAAAATCAGCTTGCGTGCCGCCTTTGGCACGTGTGCCGTAGGTTGCCTACCCCTGTTCTATGAAATGCATCATGACTTTGGATATGGGTCACACACCAGGCCAATCAGAGAGGGAAAGAGGAGCAGGATATGGAAAGAAAGAGGGAGAAAGCAGAGGAGGAGAGAATGCTCGCATACTCCCTCTGGCATGACTGGAGAATGAGGGAGCAGGACCAAGCACAGCAAAAGGCGATGGTTGAGCAGCTGCTTACCCTGGTGGCTACTAGCCTTTAGTACCCAGTTCCTGCTCCAGTACCATCGCCAATGTGGGCAAACCCTCCTCTATGCTGCCACATCCTGTAGCCAGTGCAGCCATTGGGCAATTCAAGAGTTGGGTAGGTTATGAACCACTCCATGACGTGGTATAGGCAGAAGTTCCCTGTTCACTCTATGCCTGTACAACCGGGGAGAGAGAGAACAGATACACCTCTGACATCCAGTTCACCACCAGGGAGACTGCAGTGCTTGCACTTTATTTAATGGCACAGGTTTGAATACTCCTGCCCGTTTTTTATTTTCACTGTTATTTGTTTCCAGGCAGCTGGGATGCCTGCATTGCTTTTCAAATCAGAATTTATTTTAATACTTTTTCGTTTGGTTGTACAGTATATTGCTATGTGAGTGCTCAGAAAAGAAGGAAGAGTCAGGAAGTTGTGTCCAAAGATATTAATAAAGTACCCAACACCCTTATAATCACAGAAAATCAATAGCAAACAAACAGATATGTGTACCACAGCGGTACACAGTATCACATTCCCCCTTGCCTGTCACTCTGTTGTGATAGGGTGTGGGCACACAAGGCATCCCTTATTTCCCTTGCTCACCTGCACCCAGTCCCACATGCACTCTGTGGCTGCCTCTACCAGGCCTGCAAACTATCAGTGGCTTGAACTCACCCTTGTCCAAGATTTTCGCCCTTATCCTCGCAGGCATGGGTCAGGGCACAGCACATCTCGATAATGTGGGTGGCATTGGCCACACTGGCATGCAGATGGTTCTGAATGCAGAGCCATCTTGCCTTCCACTGGTCACATGCACAGTCCACCACTATCCCACAATCACTATGTGTGTAATTAAATGTTCTGCTGAGTGCTCAAATATCAGTGCGGTAGATGCTACACAGGGTCTCCTAAAATAACAGTGGGCACAAACACCCGTATTGTTAACCATGTTATTTAGTGGGAATAAAGTCCGTGCTTGTCTAAGTGGGTAAAAGCCAGATCTCCTCAGTGCTCTAGCATCATGTGCCTTGTGAGTGAATCCCACACTGGTGTTCATGAACTTGCCTTTGCAGTTGACCTACCCCAGCACAACGCTTGAGCGGTAGCCTTTGCAGTTGACACCTTCATATGCTCCTTGTGGAGAGCAAACTATGGGCACATGAGTGCCATCGGTGGCCCAGTGCAGCGTGCGACCCCCATTCTCTCCACACCAGCTGCTATTTCAGAAGTCTAAGCCGTGTCCACTACTCATGGGGAAACTACAACAAAAAACGCCTCACAAACCTCATGGCCAACAGTTGACTTGCCAACCCCAAATGAGGTAATCACCAGCCTGTTGCAGTGTCAGGTAGCCAGTGTCTAGATGGCTATATCAGCCTTGTTCTGGACTCCCTCAGCTGTATGACCTGGCACTGTAGGATCAGGGGAAGCACCTCACACAACTCTATGAAAGTGGCCTTCCTCATGCAGGAGTTCTGAAGCTACTGGTGGTCCCCCCAGAACTGCATGAGGATGTGATCCCACCACTCTGTTCTAGTTGTCCTACACCAGAAGTGCTGGTCTACATATGGGAGATACATAGCAACTGCTGCAGCATGTGTCTCTGCTCTGCCATGTCAGCATCGAGCATGTTTGAGCTCCAAGATCCACTGCCGCCTTCTGAGGGTCAGAAACGGCTGCGGAAATGCCCTCCACCATCTCCCATATCCTCTATGTTTATCCTACTGCGATAATAATTCAGCACCAAGCAGGAACAGCTCATCCACCTGTGCTGGACCCCTGGCGTGGCACCGGCTGGAGGGCATGGAAGTGAAAAACATGCAGAGCTGGAAGTGCCTCAGCTAAATGTGTCGGCAGGCTAAGAACACTTCCACATGGGGGACTGGGAAGAATAGACAAATTCTGCCATAACACACTACATCAAAACAATTTCTTCAGAGATTCAAATTAAGGAGCCCTGGGATACTTCTCTGTCTGCCCCCCTCAAAATCCCAGCACCAAACCCAGGTAGCTACAGTGCCAGTGTGGATACAGCTACACAGGTATGGATTGTATGTGGCTCTGCAGTATGGATACTAACAGGTGGCTTGACAGCTCAGGTACGCCTGCCCGGGAGCCTGGATCCAGGTACCCTCTGCAGTGTAGAGGTACTCTAAGAAGTGTGACAGACTGAAAGTCAGACTGGAGCAGTGAACGTGGCTGTGCAGGGACAGGAAGCCAGAATGCTGCTTTGTTTGGAAGCTTAAGCAGTAAGAGACAGCAGGTGGCTGTTCTCATTAGTGGTGATTGGCAAGAGAAATGGGGGCTGTACCCTCCAAGTATTCTTTACGTGAGCGAGCGCTGAGGAACACCACAACCCCTCCATGAGCTGCCAGTGGGCTGGAGTTAAAGGAGGTGATACTGTGGACCGTGATGTGTGGAAGGAGGCACAAGACTAGGCAGTGACTGGTATCAGGAAATAAAGATTTGAAGTACAGTTGGCTTTGATGAACCGACTGCAGGGAGCACCAGTGCTGCGAAGGGCACCAGTTCCCTTTGCAAATTTCTGGCTGCAAGGCTGAGCGAAATGATGCAGTTCCCTCCCCAGGGTCACTCACCTCACAGGGCAGGGCTTGTGCTGCTGGGCAACATGGTGTTTGTGAGGCCAGGAAGGCAACAGGACAGAAAGCTCCTTTTAGATAAAGCAATTTGACTGTGAAAGCCACACCTGCGCCTTCCTCATCGGAGAGAACCGGATTGGGACATCGCAGTAGGTTTTGTAAGACTATGTAAAAGTGGAATTTGCATCACAGATGGTGCCACGCAGAAACAGATGAGGCTAGATGGCGAGGAGAATGCCAACTTCTAAATAAAGTTACATTTTGATACATCAGGGCATGGAAATCCAAAAGGTCCCACTGGATGAATCTTACAATAACCACTGTGCACTTCTACAGAGCTGTCTGTCTGAAGAGCTTAGAGTGACTGACAAACATTAATGCTCCCCTAGGAGCTAGGGAAAGGTTCTTATCCCGCTGCTGCAGGTGGGGAACATGAGGCACAAGAGAAGTGAAATGACTTCCCTGGGATCACATAGCAAGTCGCTCAGCAGAGACAGGAGCAGACTTGGTTTAACCACGAAGTTCTGCTTTCTCTTTGTACTTCCTCTTTTGATTGATATTATCCTTTGACTTACACATGTGACCTTTCCGAGCTCTCAAAATATCAGGTCCAAGCACAGCAATTTCATGACTGAGTGTCTTTATTTCATGCAGTCTAGTTGTAGCCATGTCCGTTCCCAGGATATGAGAGAGGTAAGGTGGGTGAGGTAATATCCTTTATTGGGCCAACTTCTGTCGGTGAGAGAGACAAGCTTTCAAAGAAGAGCTCTGCGTGGCTCAAAAGCTCGTCTCTCTCATCAACAGAAGTTGGTTCAATAAAAGATATTACCTCACCCACCTTGCCTCCATATTTATTTCAAGTGTTCTACAAGTAACTTACCCTCCAGCGATTGGTGGTATTGACTGGGCCTGACTGATGTCCACAGTTTGAGTTCTTGGACCAGCCTTTGACTCTGAATAACTGCGTCAGGTCTTGAAAAAGCTATCTGATAACTGCCTGTTCTAAGTGAGGGCAATAGGAATCCTTAGCCAAAGCTCTGGGCTTTTCTCTTTAAATCTGTAGAATGTCTGTGTGTGGATACTGGGTGAGGTTATTTCTAATTTCTGTTCTCCTTGTCCCTATGTTTTATATGCAGATACAATAAATCAATCTCATTAAATAGATTTTGACGTATTACAATGAACGCTGGCTGCATCTGGATAGAAAACTTCCTATATTCTGATCTCTAGCCTACAAGAATCCTACACATTGGCTACAAAGTAAGCATACCACTTTCCCCTGTAGTTTTAAGGGCAGTCACAAACACCTGCCATTTGAATAACCAAATAGTCTATCAGAAACGTTTTGGTCTATCCCATGAATGCCACAGCAGGTTGGGACTGGTACAATGGGGCATACCGTAGAGGCATGTCATCTGGAGGCTTCTGATAACAAGACACAACAGGGAAGTGGCTAACCCTGGGCCCTATGATCAATGGTGCTGAGCACCTCCTGCAAGGGGGCTGAGTACGCTAAACTCCCAGGAGGCAGGAGCACTTGGCACAATGTATGAGCAGGCCCAATGCTTACTTTTGAGTGGTGGATTTGGGTTAGAAATTCCATGCCCCAGAGATGAATGGAGAAAAGGCATGCTCCAGTGCAGATATTTTGGACTGTGTTTGCAGAATGGAAGGACAACATCATATCATTATCCGTTATGCTTGTTCTCGTCATGTCCTATCTGAGCTGTTTATTTCCTCTCCCTAAGTGAAGCACTTTCCATTTATTAGTGTTGAATTTCCCTTTGTTGCTTGCAGCCTTCTCTGCTCTCGTCTCTTCAGGGCTCTTTGCAGGGTGGTTCTGTCCCCCTGAGTGTTTACTGCTTTCAAAACTTGGTGTCATGTGCAATTTTGACCACAGCTGAACTTACACCAAAGTGAGGCTTAACAGAGAACAGGAACCAGGTGTGCAGCATGCAGAGAAGTTATGTGTTTTTAGTTTCGTTGAGCAAAAAAACCCTCTGGAAACCCTAAGAATTCTGGGCTAGGCTGATACTAGGAGGAAACTTCACAGCTTGAAAAGTGACTGTGATGCTCCTCTGGTGGACTCAGGGCTGTGAGGCATCTCACCACCTCCTGCCCTTAGCATGAAGCAGTTTTCCTGATGCCTGCTGTAGCTCAGCTCTCTGAAACCAACAGCCTCAGGCCACTGACAAACACCTACCTGCAGGTCCCCGCAGACCTCGCCCTCTCTGTGCAGGCTAGTGACAGACAAATGGCAACCCCTGAGCCCCTCTGCCAGCCTCCCCCTCGGTGACATCTAGCCCCTGGCATAGCAACTTACAGAAATGACCAGGTAAGTTGTCCCCCGGAGGACAACACACACACACACACACAAGCTTGCTTGAGTCAGCTGTCAGCTCCTTTTTAACAACACAACGCTGTCATTTATTTATAGTGAAAACAAATAGGTTTATTAACAAAGGTTATGATTTCAGGAGACAGTGAGCAAGGATAGTAAGAACAACTGGTTACACGTGAAACCATCCTTTTGTGTTTCCTCAGTGATGAATGAAGGGGAGTCCTCTTGCCTTCCTCTTGTTGTCCAATAAACCTTTAAATTACACTCCCTTGCAGTGCACCCCCAGGGAAAACTCTTCTCCCCGCTTGCTTGTTCTCCAGGGTGCTGACCCCCAGGTTGATTTCGCATCATATTGATTTGGAATGCAGCTGTAGTTCCCACTGTGTTTGCTTACAATGCTTAATTCACATGTCAGCTAGCTGGACAAACACTTCTGGTCTGAGAGAAAACCTGTCTCTGCTGGTGACTCAGACCTTGATTCACTTGTGGCATATAACACATAATTTGTAAACTATCATCTGTGCATGATCTTAATGATCAATGTGTCACCAGCTTTCATTTGATATCTCACACAACATTCTTTATAAATACTATGACAGCCATGTGTTGGGCATAGTGAGTTTGTCAGACCTGTCAGGAATTGCTGACACAGAGTAGTGACCCTTTGGCCAGCTGGCACGAATGGGCCTCGTGGCACAGCGACTCAGAGACTTCTCCATTGTTACAGAAACATCAGCCACTTAGAACTCATAGCTAACAGATCATGGGGCAGGGGAGAGAGAATATTTGCTTTGGTGGTTGTGGTTCTTTAGTAGGCCGGTAATGGGGTGGACTAGACGCAAAGGCTCCCTGCTGGAGGCCTCAGGGTTCTGCCACACCCATCCCAGGAAAGGAGCAGTGGAGAGGTCCTCCAAGCAGGCTAGAGCGGCTGCAGGGGAAGAGGCCAATCAGGACCCAGGAGGGCCTTATAAAAGGAGCTGCAGAACAGAGCAGTAGTTAGTTGTTGCATGGAGCAGAAGAAGAATGGCATGTGTTTCTGCCTGGAAGAGTAGCAGGACTATAGAGAGCTAAGCCTGCTGGCAGGGACCTGGGGAATGAGAAGCTCCTGGCTGGCTGCTAGGGACTGAGTAAGGACTGAGCCTGTGGAGGGCTACAGAAAGATAGTGTCTCCAGGGAGGAAGCCTTGGGGATACAGCCCCATACCAGGGCTGGAATACTTAAAGACTAAAGCCCAAGGAGGGCTAGAGAGAGACACACCACCAAAGGGGTACCGCGATAGGCTCCTGTGGACTATATACCCCGGAAGGGGTTTGTTCTGGCTAATGTGCAAACAGTGTGACTCAGCCGGATGGCTGAGTCACTGAAAACCCGCCTGAGAACCACTGAAAGGGGTCTACAGAATACAGACATGCCCAATCAGAAGGGGACACTCATGAGAGGTGGGTGCTAACCTCATTACAAGTCCTTTGCCAGTAATGCTTCTTATCCACACCCAGGGGCGGCTCTAGCCATTTTGCCGCCCCAAGCACGGCGGCACGCCGCAGGGGGCGCTCTGCCGGTCGCCGGTCCCGTGGCTCCGGTGGACCTCCCGCAGACGTGCCTGCGGAGGGTCTGCGGCTCCGGTGGCCCCCCCGCTGGTGGGCCTGCGGATGCTCCACCGGAGCCGCGGGACCAGCGGACCCTCCGCAGGCACGCCTGCGGGAGGTCCACCAGAGCCTCCTGGCGACCGGCAGAGCGCCCCCCGCGGCGTGCCGCCCCAAGCTCGTGCTTGGTGTGCTGGGGCCTGGAGCTGCCCCTGTCCACACCTTCCTTAACTGCAGTTCAAGAGGCCGTACATTGGGCGTATTAAAGATTAGAGCCTAGATCCCTTGCAGCCTGATAAACCCCAACATTGATACAGGGAATGTTAATCCTATCCCCACTGTGCCCTGTTTTCTCCATTTCTTCTCATAAGGCCAGAGCCTACCAACCTTACGCATGCTGAATAGTACTTTATTCTGTGAGCTGTCCATTGAAATTAATGGGACTACTCACAGAGTAAAGACTAATCTACACTTAAAATTTAGGTTGACATAGCTGTGGCACTCAAGGTTGTGCAAAATGCTATAGTTATGCTGACCTAACCCGTGGTGGATGGAAGAATGCTTCTGTTGGCCTAGCGGCTACTGCTCAGGGAGGTGGCGGTCCTACAGTGACAGAAAAAAAACCCACACTAGCTCTGACACTGTAGACAAAGAGCAGCTCCCAGATCAATGCAGTTTTTAGCACTGAATTTACTGTTCGCCACCCGTTTGCCTTGTTTTCTTTTTTTGCATTGCTCTCTCCTTAGAATGACAGTGGTCACATGCTGGTCATTTGCAATGTTTTATTTTCTCCCTAATGTCACTTTTTGGTGCTCGTTCAATGGCATCATGTGGAGCCATGTTTATTTGTCTGGGGGGAGGAGAGAAAAAGGAATCTTTTTGTCATTTAAAAAAGAATTCATAAACATTTCTGTTGTTGTTAGGGAGGAAGACCTCATGGTTAAGGTACTGTACTGGGACTCAGGAGACCAGGGTATACGTCACAGCCCTGCTGCAGATTTCCTTTGTGGCCTTGGAGAAGTCATATCCCATCTCTGTGCCTCCGTTTCCTCATCTGTAAAATGGGACACTAATACTTCCTTACCACCCACTCATTAAATCTGTTGGTAGGTTCCTGGATCCTACAGTACTGGTGGTCCCTGAAGTACCTCGATGGATTATTAGTTTAAAAGAGCTTATCTTTACAAAACCCAGATTTGGGGGCAAATTCGAGCTGAAAGTGACTCCCCTTATTGTGAAGGATGAGAGCATTATCACTAGCACAGTGAATGAGCAAAGCAGGGGCTTGTGTTACTAGATATCTGCTCGGCTTTGCTCAGAGGTGATGGGTTTAGTGTACTCTTGATTCAGCTTTGCATTGCAGGATAAATCATCTCCCAGGGGTGCCAGGAGGATTAGTTAAGGTTGTAAAGTGGTTTATGTATGTACTAGGGATAGTGCTATTTTAAGATCAATTTTTCCACATCAGTAACTTTATTGGTATGACAAAGGGCACGCAGGTGTCGGCACAGTTAACTCATCGAGGGCCCAACTTAATGTAATTCTACTGACTTCAGCATAGTTACTTCAGATTTACATTGTTGTAAGTGAGAGCAGAATCAGGCCCCAAGTCTCTGTGCATATGACCAGTTTAACAACAGTGATGGGGCAGCGTCTGTACATCTGGCGCATTGCTCGGTTTCTGATGTGACTGCCCTGTATTATTAGACTGGTCCTGCTATATAGTATGTCTCCTCGCAATTATACAGAGCTTTCTTATACTGCATGCATTCCTCCCAAGTGTGGGGAAGGGATCTGGTATGTATCATCCACATGTAAAGCCTTACTTATTGCTTCATGGATCCTGCAATATGCAGAACCCTTTCAGGAGCTTTTGCTTTGAGTTAACCCTTGTTGGATTCTTGTCTGGGAACCTCCTATCTTCCTGTTTCTCTCCCACACAGTCTAGGTAACTTGTGACCGATTTATGGAATGCCAATGGCCCTAAAATCCTTCCCCAGACCCTTTGTTCTCTGGGTTCCCTTGGCTTGCAGTCAGCATAGTTTCTGTAAGGCCTGGTCTACAGTATAAACTTAGGTGACTCAGAGGTGTGAAAAACCCACCTCTCTGCTATGCATGGCTATGCTGACCTAACCCCTGCTGTAAGTGCAGCTAGGTCTATGGATATACGTGTCTGTCGACCTAGCTACCATCACTCAGTGAGGTGGAGTTCCTACAGTAACAGGAAAACCACTTCCAACACTGTCGTCTGCATCTACTTCATGGGATTACAGTAGCAGGGTTACCGCGCTGTAGCTATGCTGCTATCGCGCCCATAAGCATAAGCGTGGCCTACGGTACTATTCAATGTACCAGGAGAACCCAGTCCTTAGATTGCAAGCTCTTTGGGACGGGGACTGTCCCTGCAGCTTTTACAGCACAGAGCCCGTTGTCAGGGTGTACCAGAAGATAAACAGGTGATGGCCTTAGCCTCCTTGACCTCTCAGCCCTTGGATCTCCTAACCTCACACAGATGACGACATCTTAGGGCTAGTCTACACTTACCGTCCGGGTCGACGCGGTGAGTTCGACTTCTCGGAGTTTGAACTATCGCGTCTGATCTAGACGCGATAGTTCGAACTCCGGAAGCGCCGCGGTCGACTCCGGTACTCCACCACTGCAAAAGGCGGTGGCGGAGTCGACCTTGGAGCCGCGGACTTCGATCCCGCGGCATCTGGACAGGTAAGTAGTTCGAACTAGGGTACTTCGAGTTCAGCTACGCTATTCACGTAGCTGAACTTGCATATCCTAGTTCGACCCCCGCCCTTAGTGTAGACCTGCCCTAAGAGAGAAGCAGCAGGAGGAGTGTGGGTTATAATTTAAATTCTCGTCACACAGTACTGCAAAGGCCAGTTACACAAAGAACCGCCTTGTGGGCTGATGGTCTCACCTGTATTCACTGCCATCTCTTTGCAGGATATCATCAAGGCCTATAAGAGCGGCCTCACCCTCCAGGGAAACTCCACCAGTCTGGGGAGATGGGACTTTGATGGTTCTTTCTTCTTCTCCATCTCTGCGATAACCACCATCGGTAGGAGATCTCTGCTGCTTGTTGTGGGTAACCTGGGTGGAACATGGATGGAATGGGAATAAATAATCACAGGAACACACCCTGCTCCCTCCCTGTGAGACACTGGCTTTCTCAGTCACCAGTGTTCAAACAGAAGCAAACTGCATGCAGATTCCAAGTCAATTTGTCTCTCGTGAGCTTTTGCCTGACTCCCAAGCTGAGCTTTGTGGAGGGCCTGCTCATCTGCGTGGCAGTCAAGGACCCATCTGGTTTGGTATTGGTGAAGTGAGTTTGATCTCTAAGCCCTATACTGTGGAGTATCTGGGCTGTGGATGGAGTGAATGTGGGACTAATGAGGAAATGGGGAAAAATGAGGGGCTAGGGTAGCAGGGAATCAGGGAGAGATTTTTTTGGAGCCAGATTTTAACGAATCGTTTTGGAGCTGGTGTGTAAAAATTATCGTGACTTCCTCTGCATTCCAATGATTATTTATATTGTGTTAGTGCCCAAAAGCTCCACTGAGGTCCGGGGCCCCTTTGTGCTGGGTGCTGTACAAATACTTACTAAAAGATGGTCTTTATCCTGAATTAATTAAGCCTAATTAAGACAAGCTGCAACAAATGGATGCTCCACAGAAATGAAGGGAATGGAAGGAAGAGAATGGCAACAGTGAAAAGCACATGGGGTTACATGATTCGCTCATTTATATAATATTAATAAATACCTGTGGCCCCCTGTCTAGCCATTGTCTAGCCAGTGGCTCTGAAATCTTGTCCTTGGTATATGTGCCAATATATTAATAGCCCGGACATGGGATTTAGAGTATCAGTCACTGAATGTCAAAGGAGTTGCTTTGGGGTCATTCTAGATTTCCAGCTTTACATTGTATCTTTCAGCCCTTTTTTATCTTCAAGTCATTTTTCAGACCCAAATTTATCTATCTACATGTCTTGCAGACGGGGAATCGTTTTTACTGCTCTGCTTAGTACTGAAAATGCATTGCCATCAGAAATGCTGACCCTGGAAATCAGGAATTATAGCAGTAATAATATAATAGTTTGCTTTTCTACAAGCTGAGAAAGAGAAAAGACACCCACATGACTTTACTGGCTTCTTCCTGGACACTCTAGTTTCCTTTTCATGCGCTTTGAATCTGAGAAGGCTGAGAACTGCTGTATGTACTTGTGTCTGAATAAACCACAGGATGGCGGTGTAGCCTCATTCTAGAATCTAGATGGAAAATTCTACAGGTGCTCAGTCATCCCAACAGAACAGAGAAGTTTGGACACTTTAGGTGCTCTGAACTCTGACTTAAAACCAAACTACCTGCTCAGAGCACATTTGCCTGCTCCCATAGTTCGTTATACGTCCTTTCCAAGCCAACCGGAGTGGCTCTGTTCCCCCAAAGCCATTTTAGCCTCATTGTGCTTAGCTACACTCCAGGCAAAACTAACTTGTCTTTTAAAAGTCATTTCCTAGCAAAGTCTTTTTTGTAAAACAAGGTTTTAGACTCTAGTGCTTTTAAGGCTTATGCCCTGGCTTCACTGAGGGGTACAATCATGCTAGCTGGAATGTTTTTATAATGGCAGTCCCATGGGTAGACTCAGATTTCAGAGTGCTTTTTTGTTTTTTTCACAATGAAGCCAGTGGCAGTGGGCACGCTATTACATGTGTGTGTCTGTCTGTCTCTGGCTTTTCCCTACCCCACACACACTCCTCAAGGCTTAGAGTGGTCTGGTGGTTTGGGTGGTACCCGAGGACTTGGGAGGTCTAGGTTCTTCAAGCTCTTGCTTTGCCGCGTGCTGCCTCAGTTCACCATCTGTAAAATGGAGACAACAGCATTTCTCCACCTCACTGGGACTTGTGAGGGTAAATGCATTAAAGATTTTGAGGTGCTCAGATGTTATGACAATGGGGGAGGCATATTAGTACCGTAGGTAGATAGATCACGTCAGTGTAGTTCTTCTACTTACAAAACATGGGTAGACCACTGTTAAATAGAAACCAAAGCAGTTTGGCAGGTGAGCTTGGTATGTGCTAACAATTTTAAAAAAACCAAAACAAACCTTTAACATTTGTTTTAACCTGACTGACCAAAACCAGTTAGTTTAAACTGGCTCCTCTTAGGAGGCTAATGTCTTGTAACATTACATTCTGTTTGAAGCACAGAAATACTAGTCAAATCCAAATCTGCTGCCCATTCTCCTTTTATGAATGAGAGTAGAATGACAGAAGATATGTCCCATCTAAAGCCTGACTGGGGACTGAGGCCTGATGGTGTGGAGAAGCCCCAGGAGAATCAGGATGAATCTGGGGTGTTCTGCTGGTCATTATTAATCATGGGCAAGGTTTTATAATTATTTCTATGGGTTTTTTGCTTTAATGTCCTAATTCTGCTGTATTTTAAGCTTTTTGACTTAATAATGCAGAATTTTGGACTGAGCAGTATCAGAGTGTTTCTCCTTTTATTAAAGGTACATTTGCATGGCCAATATTATGATAATTGGGGGGCACCGATCTACCGGCATAGCTATGATTGCAGGAAAGCAAGGCAGGATGTGAATTAGGGTTCAGTAAGTTCCATGTCAGCAGGCTCATGGGACTCGGGCTAAGGGGCTGTTTAAATGCAGTGTAGACATTTGGGCTCAGGCTAGAGCCTGGGCTCTAGGGCCCTGTGAAGCAGGAGGGTCCCAGAGCTCGGGCTGTACCCTGAGCCCAAACATCTACACTGCAGTTAAAGAACCCCTTAGCCAGAGCCTTGCAAGCCTGAGTCACCTGGCATGGGCCAGCTGCAGGTGTCTAATACTTATTCCTGCCTTGAGTGCAGGGGACTGGACTAGATGACTTCTCGAGGTTCCTTCCAGTTCTGTGATTCTATGATTTCCATGATTTCTAATTGCAAGTGTAGGTAGATTCCAAGGCCAGAAAGGACCATTGTGATCATTTAGTCTGACGTCTCGTATAGCACAGGTCATAGAACTTCCCTAAAATAATTCCTAGATCCCATCTTTTAGAAAAACATCCAGTCTTGAGTTAAAAAATTGCCAGTGATGGAGAATCCATCACAACCCTTGGTAAATTGGTCCAATAGTAAAAATGTTAACACTGAAAAGTAATTATACCTTATTTCCAGTCTGAATTTGTCTAGTTTCAACTTCCAGCCATTGGATCATGTTACACCTCTCTCTGCTTGACTAAAGAGCCCATTATTAAATATTTTCCCCATGTAGACTGTAATCAAAAGTCACCACTTACCCTTCCCTTTGTTAAGCTAAATAGATCGAGCTATTTGAATCTGTCACCATAAGACATGTTTTCTAATCCTTCAATCATCCTCGTGGCTCTTCTCTGAACCCTTTCCAATTTATCAACATCCTTCTTGACTTGTGGGCACCAGAAGTGGACACACTATTCCAGCAGTGGTCATACCAATACCCCATACCAGTGCCCAATATGATGTAAATTGACCTCCCTATTCCTGCTTGAGATTCCCCTGTTTATGTGTTCTAGGATTTCATGAGCTCTTTTGGCCACAGCATCACACTGGCACCTCATGTTCAGCTGATTATTCACCATTCCCAAAACCTTTTCAGCGTCACTGCTCCCCAGAATAGAGTCCCCCATCCTGTTAGTATGGCCTGCATTCTTTATCCCCAGATGTATACATTTACATTTAGCCATATTACAATTCATATTGTTTGCTTGCACCCAGTTTCCCAAGCAATCCAGATTGCTCTGTAACAGTGACCTGTCCTCTTCATTATTTACCCATCCCCAAACTTTTGTGTCATCTGCAAATTTTATCAGTGTTGATTTTCTGTTTTCTTCCAGGTAACTGATAAAAACGTTAAGTAGTGTAGGGCCAAGAACCAGTCCCACTGGAAACACACCTGTTTCACGATTCCCCATTTCTAGTTACATTTTGAGACCTTTCAGTCAAAATTTCATGAGTTTTAAGTCAACCTTGTGATTGTTGAATGCTTAGGAATGGCAAGATTGTAAAAGTTACTCACACAAGTAGGGATTGCGGGATCAAGCTCTTGACATTTAATTCTGTGAATCCTGTTGGTACTGTACATTTTATTATAGTAATGCCCACTAGATGGCAGTATAGTGTCTAAGGGAAAAATACAGGTGGCTGGTCATAGAGCCCCTATGTTTGAGATAGGGTGACCAGATGTCCCGATTTTATAGGGACAGTCCCGATTTTGGGGTCTTTTTCTTATATAGGCTCCTATTACCCCCCCACCCCCATCCCATCCCGATTTTTCACACTTGCTATCTGGTCACTTTAGTTGGAGAGCCCTGTCCATGTTTATGCAAGTTCTGGAGACATCAGAAGGTGTTACTAGGAAGGAAGCATGGTCCCAGACCTCAAGGTGTAGCTAAGAATGAGACAGACTCTTCAAAGCATGTAAAGAGACAAGGTCCCTTCTCAAAGAACTTGCTGTCTGGCTCAGAGAAATGTGATGTACAGGGTGATGGTTCTGATGCAGGACCATGCTGGGACACAGTCATGGGAGATCAGTGCAGAAGGGTTTAGGAGTGGTTTGAAAGATGAGAGAGGTTGTCCCAAGCATAGGCGGCAGTATGAAAGAAATCCTAGGTATGGAGTGAGAGGAGAAGTTGGATGGAATTTACCCCTCACATTCAGGGTGTTGCTAACTCCTCCTGCTTCTTCCTCCACAGCTTCTTCACATTCTGCCCTTGCTCCCCACACCCTTGTCCTTGCCTTGATGGTCTCCCACCTTGTAATCCTTCTGGCCTTCCCATCAGCTCCTGGCTCCCCTCCAGTCTGTGCAAAATGCCACTGCCAAATCCACTGCCCTCACCCACAGCTCTGTTCATTTCTCTCTCTCTCTGTCACACACACACACACACACACACACACACACCCACACACATATCCCTTCTCTGACTCTGCATCATCTTCAGCACCTACTTCAAACACCATGTCCCCTTGCTCAAAGTTCTGCCAGCTCAGAACCCTCTGCTTCTCCTCCCTGTTGCCCAACAATCTCCTGTTCAGACCCTGCACGCCAGTGTTATCAGTTCTTATGATATTTGGTGAGTTCCTTGAAGTCTCAGCTCCTGGAGTCACGGGATAATATGAGGCTCTCAACTTTTGTTTAAAAAGACAAAGTAAGTTTCTAGCCCTTACAGCTGCTGAGAAAAGCTTGAAAGCATGATCCCTGAAAGCTCAAAGACCAGAAGGGAGATAATAATCTCAATTTTTTCGTGTTTAGAAACTTGTGTTTTTAGGCCAATCTTGTTATTTTTATGGGGCCTGACTCATGATTTTTTGAATGCTTGTGGTTGGGAGTTTGGTCACTCTACCAGTTCCACCTCTCCCCATATCCTTTAGTTCTCTTTGTGTACCTCTGGGCCTTTTCACCTGCTGTCCCTTACATCTGGAATGTCCTCCTTGATCTTCCACAGAGCTTCCATTTCCTTCAAATCCTTTTGCACACCCTCCCCTCCCTTTCTCAAAGCCCTCCAACAATAATTCTCTAGGTCCCTTTAAAAACCGTAGCAATAAATACGTGATCATACAAAAAGGACTAATGCAGCAAACCGTATCCCCCAAACAACTCTCTAACCTGCTCTGTGTGATGCATCCTCCCCCTCATTTGTTACCCACACCTGCTCCCAGCATGGCCTCTCTTGCCATGATCAGTATAGACTGTCAGCTCTTCAGGGCAGGGACCTTGTACCTATGGGCTGTATACAAACACTGAAGCAGGTTCGGAATGGGGGAAGTGTGTTCAAGGTGAAGATGAGAAACTTGAATTTGATGCAGAAGAAGCAAAGGAAGCCAGTGAAGGGATTTGAGGAGAGAGTGAATTTTGGGGTGCATCGGTGCCAGCCTTTGTGGCACCTCTTGTTCACTTAATGCAGTGTGCCTCTGGATCCCAGAGCCCTAGGACTCAGCGTAGGGAGGCACTTACCCAGGGCTTCCTTTACACTTTCTAGTCACAAAGCTAAGCTGTGTCATGCAGGAGTTTCAGTGAGACCATTTTAAACATAAGATGGACGCAGTGAAAGTGCCCCTTGTCCATTCTCCCCACCTCCATCTCAGGCATGAGGAAAGAGCTGCAAATGTACATCAAAATAAATCCCTTCTGTCCTCCCCTGCTCCCCTCCCAGTGCTCATTGACACAGATGCAAGAAGCGGGCTGCAGGAAGAGGACAGTCAGAGATGGTATTTATGGCTCTGCCACAGACAGCCCGGTGGGACTGTCAAAGGCCAGCTCAGATCTGTGGAATCATGAAATTCCTGGCAGCTCTGGAACACTGTGCCAAGCAAGTGCTTTTCTGTGCTTGTCTATCTCTGTGTGACTGTCTTCCTGTGGCTTCCCAGCAGGTAGTGGAATTCCCCAGTGAGCGGAAGTATTCCAGTTAGAGCTGGGCCTTTTTATGGACAAAATATTTTTTGGCTGAAAGAGGCTGATTCGGATCAACTGAAACATAAGACCATGTGAATGGCCAAACTGGGTCAGACCAATGGCCCATCTAGCCCAGTATCCCATCTTCCAAGAGTGGGCAGTGCCAGATGCTTGAGGAGGAATGAACAGAACAGGGCAATTTATCAAGTGATCCATCCCCTATTGTCCAGTCCTAGCTTCTGACAGTCAGAGGATTAGGGGCACCCAGAGCATGAGGTTACGTCCCTGACCATCTTGGCTAATAGCCATTGATGGACCTATCCTCCATTAGCTTATCTAATTCTTTTTTGAACCCAGTTGTACATTTGGCCTTCACAACATTCGCTGGCACAGGTTAAGTGTGCCTTGTGTGAAGAATACTTCCTTTTATTTGTTTTAAACCTGCTGCCTGTTAATTGAGTGATCCCTGGTTCTTGCATTATGTGAAGGGGTAAATAACACTCTTATTCACTTTCTGCACATCATTCATGATTTTAAAGACCACTGTCTTACCTCTCTCCCCCCACCCACCCCCATCCCCCGACATCTCTTTTCTGAGCTGTCCAGTCCCAGTCTTTTTAATCTCTCCTCATATGGAAGGTGTTCCATACCCTTACTCATTTTTGTTGCCCTTCTTTATACTCACTGTTTATTCCTTTTTCCATATCATATATTAATATGTTGAACAGCACTGATACCAGTACAGGTCCTTGGGGGCCCCGCTATTTACCTCTCTCCACTGTGAAAATTGACCATTTATTCCTATCCTTTTTTCCCTATCTTTTAACCTATGAGAGGTTAGTAACCTATCTTTTCCTATCTTTTATCCAATGAGTGCCTACTTTGACAAGGTCCCTCACCAAGGCTGTTAAGCAAAGGCTTTCTGAAAGTCCAAGTGCACTATTTCCAGTGGATCACCCTTGTTGATATGCCTGTTGACCCCCTCAAAGAATTCTAATAGATTGTTGAGGCATGATTTCCTTTTACAAAAGCCATGTTGACTATTCCCCCATATAACATGTTCATCTGTGTGTCTGATAATTTTGTTCTTTACTATAGTTTCAACCAATTTACCTGGTACTGAAGTTAGGCTTACTGGTCTGTAATTGCCAGGATCTCGTCTGGAGCATTTTTAAAAATTGGAGTCACATTAGCTATCTGCCAGTCATCCGGTACAGAGGTGATTTAAGCAATAGATTACATACCACAGTTAGTAGTTCTGCAATTCCATATTCGAGTCCCTTCATAACTCTTGAGTGAACACCATCTAGTTCTGGTGACTTATTACTGTTTAATTTATCAATTGGTTGCAAAAGCTCCTCTACTGACATCTCAATCTGGGACAGTTCCTCAGATTTGTCACCCAAAAAGAATGGCTCAAGTGTGGGAATCTCCCCCACATACGCTGCTGTGAAGATCGATGCAAAGAATTAATTCAGCTTCTGCACCACAGCACTTCTTTGAGTGCTACTTTAACACCTTGATTATCCAGTGACCCTACTGATTGTTTGGCAGGTTTCTTGCTTCTGATCTACTTTAAAAAAATTGCTGTTAGTTTTAGTGTCTTTTGCTAGTTGCTCTTCAAATTCTTTTTTGGCCTGCCTAATTATACGTTTATACTGACTTACCAGAGTTTATGCTTCTTTTTATTTTCCTCAGTAGGATTTGATTTCCAATTTTTAAAAGATGTCTTTTTGTCTCTAACTGCCTCTTTTACTCTGTTTGGCCATGGCGTCTTTTTTGTTGTTTTTTAAATTTTGGGATATACATATAGTTTGAGCCTCTATTATGGTATTTTTAAAAAGTTTCCATGAATCTTGTAGGCATTTAACTCTTGTGACTTTTCCTTTTCCATTTAAGTAGATCCCTTATTTTTGTGAAGTTTCCCTTTTTTTGAAGCCAAATGCTACTGTGGTGGGGTTCTTTGGCGCGCGCGCGCACACACACACATACACACACTGATTGAGTCAGCTATAGTCACCTCTTGGGCCAGATCCTGTGCTCCACTTGGGACTAGATCAAGAATTGCCTCTATCCTTGTGAGGTTCCAGGACTAGCTGCTCCTTGAAGCTGTCATTAATGGTGTCTAGGAACTTTTATCTCTGCATCCCATCCTGAGGTGGCATGTTCCCAGTCAATATGAGAATAGTTGAAATCCCCCATTATTATTAGGTTTTCTGTTTTAGTAGCCTTTGTAATCTCCCTGAGCATTTCACAATGACCGTCACCATCCTGCTCATGTGGTCAATAGTATATTCCTGCTGCTATATTCTTATTATTCAAGCATGGATTTTCTGTCCGTAGATATTCTGTGGTACTGTTTGATTCACTTAGATTTTTACTGAATTTGACTCTATGCTTTCTTTCACATATAGTGCTGCTTCCCACCAGCGTGGCCTACTCTGTCATTCCTGTAGGCTTTGTCCCCTGGAATTACCATTTCCCATTGATTATCATCATTCCACCAAGTTTCTGTGATGCCTATTAGATCAATACGCTCATTTAATACCAGGCACTCAAGTTCCCCCATCTTCGTTTTGACTTCTGGCATTTGTATACAAGCACTTATAAAATTTGTCAATATTTAGTTGTCTGCCTTCATGTGATGTAACTGAACGGGGCTGTTTCATTTGACTGTTTCTCTTCAGCTCCTACTTCGACTTTATTAACTTCTTTCTTCTTCTCCTTACTAGGATATAGAGTATCTCCTTTAATAAATCCTCCCCTAAGGAATGTGCCTGTCCAAACCATGTGCTCCTTGCACCTGTCAGCTTTCCCTGAGTTTAAAAAATCCAGTACTATCTTCTTAATTGTACATATCAGCAGTCTGCCACTAGCTCCCTGGCCGACCTTGGTCAAGTCACTTCACTGCCTTTATTCCCCACCAATTCCTATACAAGGGCGATAATCCTGACTTTCCACTTTTGGCAAACACTTTGAGATCTACATGCTAACTGCTGCTCCTGTTACTGCAGACTTGGCACAGATGGACACATGGCAAAAAGCCACACAGAAAGCTTGAAAAAACAGTGGGATTGACAATGGGACAGAATTTCAAAGGCACAAAGGGGAGTTAGGCACCCAACTCCCCTAGGATTTTGGTGGCAGTTGGACAATTAACTGCCCTTTGAGCCTTTGAAAATTGGCCCCATTGTCTGTAAGGAGGCATGCAGGCTAGACTGGGCACACTGATAACTTGTTAGGTGCCTGAGAGCTGCATCTAGACTACAAGAAACAGCCAGCTGAAGCGCCTGTCATCTTCAGTGTGGAGGTGCCACTACCCTGACTGAGCTGGGGCGTGGCAAGCTGCTTTGTCTAATGAAGATAAGGGGATCGCACAGCAGTGCTCCTGGGGCCACACTTCAGTCTCCCCTTGCCAAGGAGCTCTCAGTGCTCGTGCATTTCTGAGGTCAATGGGGGAAGGGCACTCAGGAAAGTTAAGCGGAATGAACTGAAAATGTGAATTTAAAACAGATCGATTAGATCACATTGAACCTCTGTGTGGACACTCTCACTCTGAAATGAAGTGGCCTTAGACCACTTCAGTTTAATTCAGGGAATGAACTAAGTGAGTTAAGCTAAAGCCACTTCTGAAGAAGAGCTTCCACATGGATTAAATCAATGAGTTTTAATATAGGCACTTTCACAGCACACCTTCGGTTCATTCGACTTAGCTTTCCTGAATATCATTATGTAACACATGCCCTAAGTGAGATGACAGCATCAGGTTTGGCTGGCACAAAGGCCCTATCTAGATTGCAGTTAGGTCTGTTTTTGGAGCCAGTACAACCCCCATGTAGATGCACTGCTCTGGTGTAAGGCAGAGCTTGCACTAATGCAGCCTACTTACTGGTGTCAGTCCCAGTTTGCACTGGTGCAGTGTTCACCATATAACTACATGGCTGTGTTTACACTGGTACTAATTTGCCTAGTATAGCCAAGCCCAAAGGGAAAGGTGGGTCTGATCTCTGCGAACACTGAGGCCTGGTCTACACTAGCCTGTTATTTCCGAATTAGCCAAGTTATTTAAAAAAAAAAAAAGATTCCATCTACATGACCAAACGAGTTTTTTCGATTTAAAGGGCTCTTTAATCCGATATCTGTACTCCACCTTGGCAAGTGGAGTAGTGCTTAAATCGAGATTGCAATCCCAGGTTAAAGGTATTGTGGACGCAAATCCACGTTATTGGCCTCCTGGAGCTATCACAGGATGCTCCCTTGTGACCGCTCTGGTCAACACTCTCAACTCCAATACACTAGCCAGGTGGGCAGGAAAAGCCCCGGGAACTTTTGAATTTCATTTCCTGTTTGGTCACCAGCAGCACAGGTGACCATCAGAACAGTCCACCATCACAGGCGACCATGCAGAGTCCACCATCACGGGAGATCACACAGTCCCGGATTCGCAGACGAGCCCCAGCATGGTCTGAACAGGAGGTTCTGGATCTCATCGCATGCTAGGGAGATGAGTCTGTTATGGCAAAACTACGTTCCAAAAAAAGGAACGCAAATACCTACGCTAAAGTCTCCAGGGCCACGATGGAAAGAGGCTACTCCAGGGACACAGAGCAGTGTCGTACAAAAATCAAGGAGCTCAGGCAAGTGTACCAAAAAGCCAGGGAGGCAAATGGGCACTCTGGGTCACAGCCCCATACATTCTGCTTTTACCGCGAGCTCCATGCAATTATGGGGGGTGATGCCACCACTACCCCACCACTGTCTGTGGACACCTGCAAGGGGAGAGTTGCACGGAGCGAGGAGGAAGAGACAAGGAGGAGGAGGAGGACAGTGCACAGGCAGCAAGTGGGGAATCCATTTTCCTCCCTAGCCAGGAACTAATCTTAATGCTGGATCCAATAGCTTCCCCTCACTCCCAAGGCGGACTCCTGTTCCATGACCCTGGAGACGGTACTTCTGGTGAGTGAGAGCCTGATTGGAGCCACACAGGTGGTGGGGAACCCAGCCGCACTGGGTTGTTTGCGTTTACAGTAAATGGCTCATCCCTGCTCTGAGCCTGATTGGAGCCACGCGGGGTGGTTGTTGTGTGCAGTGATAATCCCAGAGAGCCCGCAGGCCCTCCTTTTATATAGCAAACCCACCAGGCATCGCTTGTTGTGGGAAAGGGGACCCAGCAGTTTGAAAGCATTGAAATGAATGTAGAAGAAGCAGAACCCTGCGTGCCCCTAGGGGCTGCCTGCAAGATGAATTCTGTTGCCCGGCCGTGTGTGATGGCTTACTCATACCAAAGTGCCCTCTTTGTTCTCTGCAATGTACTTTTTAAAATACTACCCTCCCTTTTTCTCCTCCCTCAGGTGCAAATGTTTCAACGTGGCCCCATCTACTCCGTCCCAGGGGCTGGTCCAGATTAGAAGGCAGAAAAAACGAACTCGGGACGACATGTTTGCCGAGCTCATGCAGTCCTCCCACACTGATAGGACCCAGCTGAATGCATGGAGACAAACAATTGCGGAGTCCCATAAAGCATTACAGGAACACGAAGAGAGAAGGGAAGCGCGTGATGAGAGCAGGCAGGACGCTATGGTCAAGCTCGTGGGGGAGCAAACTGACATGCTCCACTGTATGGTGGATCTAATGCGGGAAAGGCAGCAAGACCACAGACTTCCGCTGCAGCCCCTGTATAACCGCCCTCCCTCCTCCCCAAGTTCCATAGCCGCCTCACCCAGACGCCCAAGAACACAAGTGGGGAGGCTACGGGGACCCACACACTCAACCCCAGAGGATCGCCCAAGCACCAGAAAGCTGGGATATGTGAACTTTTGATTTGGTTTCTGGACTTGTCCTTCCCTCCTCCTCCACCCATCTAACACCCCCCCCCAGTCTACCTTATAATTGCTCTCAATGCATTGTGCAACAAATAATAAAGAACAGTTTTTAAACAATTTTGACTTTATTTCCTTTCATATATACAGGGTGCGGGTAACTTCAAGAGAAACAAACACAACTGTCACATCGTACCCTGGCCAATCATGAAACTGGCTTTCAAAGCTTCTCTGATGCACAGCGCATCCTGCTGCGCTCTTCTAATCGCCCTGTTGTCTGGCTGTGTGAAAATGGCAGCCAGGCAAGTTGCCTTAACCTCCCACCCCGCCATAAAAGTCTCCCCCTTACTCTCACAGATATTGTGGAGCACGCAACAAGCAGCAATTACAATTGGAATATTGGTTGTGCTGAGATCTAACTGAGTCAGTAAACTGTGCCAGCGCCCTTTCAAATGTCCAAAAGCACACTCCACCACCATTCTGCACTTGCTCAGCCTGTAGTTGAACTGCTCCTTACTACTGTCCAGGCTGCCTGTGTACGGCTTCGTGAGCCATGGCATTAAGGGGTAGGCTGGGTCCCAGAGGATAACCATAGGCATTTCAACATCCCCAACAGTAATTTTCTGGTCTGGGAAGTAAGTCCCTTCCTGCAGCTGTTCAAACAGACCAGAGTTCCTGAAGATGCGAGCGTCATGCACCTTTCCCGGACATCCCACGTTGATGTCAGTGAAACATCCCTTGTGATCCATCAGTGCTTGCAGAACCATGGAAAAGTACCCCTTGTGGTTTATGTACTGGCCTCCACGGTGTGCCGGGGCCAAGATGGGGATATGCGTTCCGTCTATCGCCCCACCGCACTTAGGGAACCCCAGTGCATTAAAGCCATCCACAATGGTCTGCACATTTCCCAAAGTCACTACTCTTGATAGCAGTTGTTCAATGATTGTGTTGGCTACTTGCTGCACAGCAGCCCCCACAGTAGATTTGCCCACTCCAAACTGATTCCTGACTGACCGGTAGCTGTCGGGTGTTGCAAGCTTCCACAGTGCTATGGCCACTCGCTTCTCAACTGTGCGGGCTGCTCTCATTCTGGTGTCTTTGCGCTTCAGGGCAGGGGACAGCAAGTCACAAAGTTCCATGAAAGTGGCCCTACACATATGAAAGTTTCGCAGCCACTGGGAATCATCCCAGACCTGCAACACTATGTGGTCCCAGCAGTCTGTGCTTGTTTCCCGGACCCAGAATTGGCGTTCCACGGCATGAACCTGGCCCAATGCCACCATGATCTCCCAATCGCCACATGCTGTGCTTCTAGGAATGTCTGTGTCCATGTCATGTCCTCATCAGTATAGTAATCGCACTGTTGTCACTTCCTTGCCCAGTTTTGCAGGTACTGAACATACTGCTGGATAATGCGCGAGGTATTTACAATGGTCAAAACTGCAGCAGAGATCTGAGCGGGCTCCATGTTTGCCGTGCAATGGCGCCTGCATGGGTAATCCTTGAAAAAGGGTGCAAAATGAGCTGTTCGGTTCAAGATGGCCAATAAAAGGTGGTAAATGGTTGTCTTCTGTAGTTTCCACGGGAGCCCAGGACAGCTTTCGCCACTTTCTCTAGATTGTCTGTGCGGCTCTGTTCATGATGGCTGAGAAACAGCAGGGAATTGTTGCCTTCTGTAGTTTCAACAGGAGCCCAGGACCGACAACATGGAAAAAGCGGCGAGAGCGGAGTTTGCGGCAGAAGCTGTGCGGCTCTGTTCATGATGGCCAAGAAATAGCAGGGAATTGTTGCCTTCTGTAGCTTCCACGGGAGCCCAGGACAGACAACGTGGAAAAAGCTCTGTTCACGATGGCCGAGAAGCAGCGGGAAATGGTTAGATGAAAGAGTAGATAGAGCAGAGGACATTCGAAGTGGATTCAACATACCAGGAGACAGGCGATGCACCGTGCTGCACCATCTGCTGGAAGCATGGCGTCTGCCATAACTTTCACAGAGGGAGGAGCGAGTGACGGCATACACCCAGAAAAACCTGCGAGAATGTTTTTGCCCCGTCATGCACTGGGAGCTTAACCCACAATTCCAATGGGCGGCAGAGGCTGCGGGAACTCTGGGATTGCTACCACAGTGCAACGCTCCGCCATTCGATGCTAGCCTTGGTACTGTGGATGCACTCCACCGAATTCAAGCACTTTAGTGGGGACACATAACATCGAATGTATAAACTCGATTCAGGAAATTCGAATAAAATAACTTCGAATTAATTTCGTACCATAGACCTACCCTGAGATAGGTTCAGCCTCCTCTCGAGTTGCTGTTTCCCAAAGTGAGCCTAACAATATAGTCCTTTCTTCCTACCTTTGCTAGCTTTTCCTCCGACACAGCACTAAGGCTGTGGAAAGCTTTAGTGCTAGAATGAGAAATCAGGGAGGAAAAGGAAGAGCCGCCCAAGCCAATATGCAACCTTTGTTAATTTTAAACAGGGTAGGAGAGGAAACTCAGGGCTGGCTGGTTATATAGATACTCATTGGGTCAGCATGACTCCTGTTTTGAGTTTCAGCTTTCCTGGTTAAACACCTCCCAGCTCTGTCTCCTCAGGACCAAAGGAACCTGCGAAATGCCCTGGGTCTAATGTCCAGGAGAGAATCTGGAAACAGTCAGAATTTGCAGCACACCCAGGAACAGACCCTACCATAGAAACACCCCACATGTTCCCTCATAGGTAGCCTACCCTGCCCAAACCATCTAGCACCCTCTTTTGTCACGTGCCTGGACCTCTTTAACTTCTTACTCCCTTTGCTCTGCACAGAGCTACAGCTTGTGCAAGGGACTCTATGGACAATTGCATTTAAAACAATCTCTGTTAAAAGAACATTAAGGTTGCAAAGTCAAGCACCCAAACATTAGGAAACGCCTGTGCAGCCTTAATGCAGCACTCGTGGGCGTGTGCATTGGGATAGTTGTTAATTAGATGATCACATACTGTTTTTTCTCCAAGACCCCTGCCTCCTTCAAGGGACCGAAACTTTAGAGCTAGCCCTTTGAAGAGCTGTTCTTCACCTGAAATATCAGAAGGTCTTAAGTGCCGTGTATGTTAAAAGCTGGTCCTGACAAGTGATTCAGGGTCAACAGAGCAAAGGAAGGTGTGGGGGACCCTGGGTATGGACTTGGGTTGCTAACCCAGGCTGAAGCAGTTGGCACCATATCTTCACTACTGCTGTTACCTGCAGGTGCTAGATTAAAGCCAGCCTGGGTGTGCTTACCTGTGCTACATTCACATCTTCATTTGCTGCCTAGACCTATCCTCACACCTAAAACTACTCCCTAGAGGGGCAAGTCCTCCAGATACTGAAGATCGGGATGGGGGGGTGGGTGGGAATGTTAGTTCTTTTGCAGGGGGATAAAGACTTTCAATGCAGTTTAGGTTTCTAAGTGATGAGGCCACTTTTGAAAATGGAACATAGGTTCATCAGCCACTTGGGCACTTTTGAAAATGTTACTCTTGTGTCACCCCGTCACTTAAAGGCATCCTGTAAAGAGAAACAAAAATCGGGTGTAATTCTTATTCCTCATTCTTATAATGTATATGAAGCAAAAAGTGCACAAGCCTAATTGTGTTTGTTTCTGAGTCACGCTTCAAAAGAAGAGGCCAAAATGTATGTAATGTCTAAAGACAAGCAATGTTTTAATGGTCTAGATAGTCTTATACTGGCTATGTAGCAGCAGTTGTCTAAGAAATCCTATTCCCAATGCCACACTGACGTCAGTAATACTCACTCCAGAACAAAGAAGTAAATATTCCTGTCAAATCCCTGGCGTGGGCAGTGGGTAAGGGGAGGAAATTCAGTGACTGGCAAATGGAAACAGGGAAAAAATTGGCAAGGAAAGAAATTTTATTTTCCAGCCTCTGAGAGGATGTTACAAACAATGGGAAGTAATAAATATTATACATGGGGGTGGAGTGGGCTGGCATGGTCCCTTTAGAGCAGTGACCTCCCATTCCTAGGGTAGAAGATGGAGGTCTAGATCTATGGGGGAGGAGGGCAGACAGAGAGTGCATCAGAATTTACCCCGCTCTGTTCCTTTCCTGCCAGGCTATGGGAACCTGAGCCCCAGCACTGTGAGTGCTCAGATCTTCTGCATCTTCTTTGCCCTCTTTGGGATTCCTTTGAACCTCATCCTCCTGAACCGGATTGGGCAGCTGATGCTGTCTGGGGTTCAGCGATGTGCCAAGCGCCTGGGGGAGAAGTTGCGCTGGCAGGTAAGCAGTCTGGCCATAAGTGCCTGATCCACACATTAAGGTGGAGGGGTTGTCTGGTTGATGGTGTGAATTACCCAATAAGGGAAGCAGTGATTACTCTGCCTTAACCGTTGGTTTATAGGAGCCAAATCATCTGTACTGATATCACAAGGAGCTGTTAGTTAATTGATAGCTTTACTTACCGTTCTGATGAACAGCTTCCCCTATAGCAGGGGTGGGCATACTTTTTAGCCCAAGGGCCACATCTGGGTGGGGAAATGGCATGCAGGGCCATGAATGTAAGGCTGGGGCAGAGGGGAGGGGGTGCGAGGTGTGGGAGGTGGTGTGATGTGCAGGAAGGGGCTCAGGGCAGGGGGTTGGGGGCTCAGGGCAGGGGATTGGGGTGCAAGAGGGGGTGCAGTGTGCAGGAAGGGGCTCAGGGCAGGGGGATGAGGTGCAGAAGGAGTGTGGCAGTGGGAGAGGGGGCTCAGGGCAGGGGGTTGGGGTGCAGGAGGGGTGTGGCAGTGTGAGAGGGGGCTCAGGGCAGGGGTTGGAGTGCGGGGAGGGGTGCGGAGTGCCGGAGGAGGCTCAGGGCAGGAGGCTGGGGTGCAGGAGGGGTTCGGCATGTGCAATTCCAAATACAGTCTGATTCTCTCTGTCACAAGAGAGTTCCCTCTGCTGTTTCTGTTCTGTTGTTTACTAGCTAATCTCAGAGGAGCCATTCCTCCCTGACATGGACCCTGTTGAATCCCTGACATGGAACTCAGAAATATACATTGCATATCCAGACGTATTAAATATACAACATGTATTTTCTTGGAGGTGGGAAAGAATTTCTGTTGGAGGCACATGCTACTAACGCATTTCAACTTTAGGCTGTGCTGCAAGACCCTGAAAACTGACTGATAGCAGAAGTGCTGATACTGCCTTCTCTACAGCAAAGGTTTTCCAGTGGCGATCAAGGGATATCTGGTGATACGCAGCAAACTGGTTTATCCTGGGTTGTCACTCCTTGTCTTCAGCTGCAATAAAAGAAGCTAGTAATACATTAAATACTTCCCTAATTCTGATTTCCCATAATAGTAATGGGATGTAATAGTGGTAGTTGCCACAGAGATGTTGGGTGAAATCCTGATCCCACTGAAGACAATGTGGGGTTTGAGATCAGTGGAGTCAGGATTTCACCCACGTGTTTGATCACAAATGGGGTGGGAGGTGGTCCACATGACTGTGACCATGAAGGGCGGTGTCCACAAGCTAATCTCTGTATTAACAACTAGTCTCCAAGGAGAGAATGTTTGCAGCTCCCTGCTCTGTAGCACTGTGAATGGTGCCATTGTCATCCTATAAATAAAAGGAGAAAAATGCACTCAAACAGGGGTCGGCAGCCTTTGAGAAGTGATGTGCCAAGTCTTCATTTATTTACTGTAATTTAAGGTTCCGCATGCCAGTCATACATTTTACATTTACGGGGGCCAGGACCCCAGCTGGCAGAGGCCGGCAGACGGAACCCCAGACCGGCAGTGGGGGTGGCAGACTGAGCCGTTCAGCCTGTTACCGTGTCTGGGGTTCCGTCTGCTGGCTCCTGCCGGGCGGGGTCCCAGCCGCCGGCCCTGCTCAGCCCGCTGCCTGCCCGGGGTTCCGTTCATCCAGGAAGGCCTCAGACTGAGCGGGGCCGGCGGCCGGGACCCCAGCTGGCAGTAGAGTGCCACTAAAAATCAACTCACATGCCACCTTTGGCACGCGTGCTGTAGGTTGCCGACCCCTGCCCTGAGAGGTTCTAACTGAGACTTGTGGGCAAAGGGTTTGTGATGTCCCTTTGCACAGGGTGAACTTTGCCTGGCCTGGACAAGACAAAAACGTTTGGTTCTGGCCCAGCCAACTCCGCTCATGCCATTGGATGCAGTGCCTGAGCTAGATCATCAATCTTGTCTGGACCACACACATATTCTATCAACTTCAGCAACGTGCTGAGCCTTCTGTTTGCTGTCTGCTCTAATCTTCCAGCCTTATATCTGGTGGGTTTTTCTTTTCTGTTTGACTAGGAGGCAGCAGCCATACTGACAAGGACCTGTGCGCTGGTGACTGGCTTGTTGCTGTTCCTCCTGCTACCCCCATTTCTGTTCTCTGTGATAGAAGGCTGGACCTATGCAGAAGGATTCTACTATTCCTTCGTTACCCTCAGCACAATAGGCTTTGGAGATTATGTAATTGGTAAGTAGCTGGGATTTCATCACTCTCACCTAATGGAAGCCAGTAAACAGCGTGTGGCATACTGGAGACCCATTTGGCAATTTTAACCCTTTAATGATTCCCAGGACTGACAAATGCACTTTGATTGGTGGCTGACTTGGAGGGGTCATAGAGGAGGAGATGGTTTCTGAGATAGCCAGGTCATGTAATAGTGACTCCTCTGTATGGCAGGAAGTGGAAAGCAATCTCTTCAAGTCCTTCTGCATCTAGCCACTCTGCGCTTTGTGAGATCAGAACTAGTCAGAGAACTATAGCCTTCATCGTGAGGTCTGATATTAAAATGTGCTGTATTGCAATGTAAAACCTCAACACCTAGAGCATTTTGTCTCGTCCTGATCGTACTCTACAAACAGATTGTCACTACCTTCTCCTCTGTCAAATCCAAGAGGGACGCCTAGGTTTAGACTGTCAGGCAGCAGTGGCAGAGTGTTCGCAGCTTCCAAAACCCTTTGCCAGAGGAAACAGACTGAGCCCAACCCTGACTGTGTTCAGATTGAAACAGCACACGCCTTTTTGATAAAGCTTTTCCCATTGAAAACACGATATAGAGAAACACACACACCCCTGAAGGCCTGGGAAAGAGAGAGAGGAAAACACCTTTTTATAGACTCTTCCCCCATCCTCCGACCCCATTTCTTCAAAACACTTGTTTGGTGCTTAATTACCTTAGTGATGGGCACCTTTGACATAGAGACAGGCAATCAGATTTTACTCCTCATCTTATGCAGAGGCTTGATTGCTGAGGAGCTCTGTAAGCTGCCTTCCATAACCAGCCTAATACGATAGGAATATTGGGCTCAATACAGGAGTAACTTGATAAAACTCTATGGCCTATCTTATATAATAATGGTGCCTTCTGGCCTTAAAATCTATAACTCTACTTTCCCGGTCAACCCTCCTGCTTTACATCCTCTGTCTAATTGGATCGTTCCAAATGCCTTGCCCATCAGGTGAACTCCTGTGGAGGGGAAAACTTTCCCCATGGATCGAATGGTCCATCGCGTTGCCATTTTCACTTCTTTTTGTAGATGCCATTTTGCTAATGGCTGTTAAACCTCAGGGTGAAGTTCGCACTGGTGAAAGGTTCCTGATCGAGAAGCCAAGGAACCTACAAGAGTCTCTCTGGCTGAAATTCACCTTTGTGCAGAAAGCTGGTGCGAAGCCTATGGGTTACTTAAACCCCATGCTTAAGTGGGAAGCAGGTGGTGCACAGGTTTTGTGTTCATCTCTGCATAGGGCTGAATTGCGCCCTTTATGCACAGATGGGGAAGAATGTAGGCAAAGGGGCAGGCTTGTTTATTACCAGGACTGGGCTATTTACAAACCAGTGGAGATTACTCAACATTAAATAAATAAGATGATTATAAATGACCTGGCACCAGGTGAGAGCTGCCTGGCAACTTTGTTGTGCTGGTATGGTTTTGTTTTTTTTAATTCTGCCATTTAGTGTCCTTTTCCGTAATGTTTCCAGAGCCCATGGGTTTTCAGTGGTGAAAATGACAAACCTTCCCATTAAAAATGAATGCTAGGAGCCAAGCAGCGATAAAGAAAACATGAATGCAAGCACTTTATCTCCTCCTTGTGATTTGAATCTAGTGTATATTTGTGTTTGTGAGCAGATGCCTTTCCCAAACTGTTTTCTCAACACAGTCCATGCAGGAGGTAGAAACCAAACTCACCCCCTTTCTGGGGTTTGGCTTTATTATATTACCATAGCACCTAGGAGCCCTTGACAAACAGATGGTATCTGCCCAAAGAGCTTACAATCTAAGTAACCAAGAAATCAACCAGAGGTAACATAAAGTTCAGTTCAAACCTTCTCCCCAGGCTTGTCTGCTCCTAGGGTTTCTCCCAGAGGACTGCTCAGCCCTTACCTTAGATACCCCCTCTCACCTCATTCATATGCCAGGTGGCTCAACGCGGCACCTGTGAGCAAGCAGAAGCCTCTTACCCTTCTCTCAGCCAGGAACACCTATTAATAGGGAAGGGTATTTCAAGCAAACGTTGTCACGCTGTGACAGTATTTTAGTGCTTAACAAAAAACGGAGGCAAATGGGATTACGTAAATGTAACCACATCCATGGGCCTGTCAGCAATTTCATTTTGAAAGTGGATCTAATTTTGGTTTTGCTTTTCTTCTTTATAGTCATATTTACAAGTCACAGTGAGTTGTGAGCTGTTGCTGACATAGCCATGAAATTGGTCTGTTTTATAGTTCCTGCCTGTCCGTGAGATAGCTGGCATGTTCACGTTTGTACAGGGAGCAGTACCATTCTGTGATATTTCCACCAGGCTACACCAGCCAGCATGGAGAGTTATAGCTGTCCCATATTTCGATCTAATCCATTACGTTTTTATACTGCACCTGTCGCTGTAGTATCTGAACACCACTCTTGTCATCACAGGCGCTGACTTTTCAAAGTGCCGGGTGGTGCTTGACCCCCTGCTCCGTCCCAGGCCCCGCCCCCACTGCACTCCTTCCCTGAAGGCCCCACCCACACCTCGTCTCTTCCTGCCCCCACTCCACCCCTGCCCCGCCTCTTTCTGCCCGGTTCCACCCCCTCCCTCAAGTGTGGCACGTCCTTTCTCCTCCCCCTTCCCCCTCAGCCTCCCACACGCTGCAAGACAGCTTTTGCGGTGGGCGGGAGGCACTGGGAGGGCGGGGGAGGTGCTGATCCACGGGGCCCACTGGTGGGCAGGAGGTGCTGCGGGGGGGAGATGATAGGGCTGCCAGTGGGTGCTCAGCACCCACCGTTTTTTTCTCCATGGTTGCTCCAGCCCGGAGCATCCATGAAGTTGGCGCTTATGCTTGCCATGCTGGAGGGATGTAAAGGGTCCATGGCTTTGCCCAGGGTTGCCGATGAGCAGACACCAACAGTCCTTCCCAACCCAAACCTCTCCTTTAGCTTTAGCCATAAAGTTTCTCTTACGGCACTCTTGGCCCAATGGCTATAAACGTTTGGGGTATTTTTCTTCCAGGGATGAACCCAGACCTCACCTACCCTTCCTGGTACAAGAACCTGGTATCTGTGTGGATCCTCTTTGGGATGGCCTGGCTGGCCCTGGTCATCAACCTGTGCATCACCTTGCTAGAGAACTCTAGTGACCTCTGCCAGTGCGGCAAGAAGACGAGCAAAGGGCTGGAGCAGGAGTTAATGGATTGCAACAAAAATTGCAGCCCGAGGCCTGATGATGTGGAGAATGGCAGCAGCAAGGACACAAAACCTGAAGGCGCAAACTGAATGGCACGCACAGAGCGCTCTGAGACAATGTGAACTTTGCAGAAGGAACATCTGATGGACTAGTCCTCTTTGGTGTGCCAGGAGTTGTAGCACCGTTCTGCTTAGAATGCTTGGCGTAGAGTTCAGCCAGACAGCAGAATTGAGTTTGGAGAGACTCTACTGTGAATCAAGTGATTGAAATAAAATGTTGCATTTTCATATTTTGAGAGAGAGAAGGGAAAACCAAAAGCACTTTTTAGTGCCAGTGGCTCCAGGGCTTATTTCATCCCAATGATTACAAAGTCTGCTTTTGATCTGGACACAGACTGGATTGTAAATGGGAAAATCTGAAAAAAGAAATTGTTGAGATTCTCATGGCATAAAGACCACAGTGGTCTGTGTGTTCCTATTAGCCTACTGGCATATGCACTAGTACCTCCTGATGGATGGAATGCTAGAACTGCTCATGTGGCATTCTGTCAAGCTCATGAGACTGATCAAGGGGTTTCCTGTTGAAATAACTCCCCAGAAATCCTTTGTGCTGCTTAAAAAGAGCTTATGGAGTCTAGTGCCTGGTACCCTTTTGGATACACATTCCCAGTCTTCTCATTCAGTCTTTCCTGCTGTGCTACCAGCATCCTAAATCATGCATTTTGAAAATCTGGTCTTTTAGGCCAGGTTTGAGATTTTGGATGAGTCACCCACTGTCTGCATGTTACCCATGTTCAAGAAAAGCAGTGGGCAGAAGACAATGTGATGAATGTAAAAGGTAGTCTTTTGCGGTAGAGCGTTCAGCATTTAGAAATATAGAGGGCCAGGAGCATGACAATACAGATATTTGAGTTGTTCACAGTCTCCCAGGGTCAAAGGTCCTGGAATGTTCCCAAAAAGTGGAAGCTATGGCTGTCAAGCGATTTTAAAAAATTAATCGTGATTAATCGCGTGATTAAAAAAAATTAATCGTAATTAACGCTCTGTTAAACAATAATAGAATACTACTTATATACATATTTTTGGATATTTTCCACATTTTCAAATATATTGATTTCAGTTATAACGCAGAATACAAAGTGTACAGCGCTCACTTTATATTTATTTTTATTATAAATATCTGAACTGTAAAAATAAAAGAAATAGTATTTTTCAGTTCACCTAATACAAGCACTGTAGTGCAATCTCTTTATCATGAAATTTGAACTTACAAATGTAGAATTATGTACAAAAAATAACTGCATTCAAAAATAAAACAATATAGAACTTTAGACCTTACAAGTCCACTCAGTCCTACTTCTTGTTCAGCCAATTGCTCACACAAACAGGTTTGTTTATATTTGCAGGAGATAATGCTGCCCGCCTCTTGTTTACAATGTCTCCTGAAAGGGAGAACTGATATTTGCATGGCTCTGTTGTAGCCGGTGTTGCAAGGTATTTACGTGCCAGATCCGCTAAAGATTCATATGTCCCTTCATGCCTCAGCCACCATTCCAGAGGACACGCGTCCATGCTGATGATGGGTTCTGCTCGATAACAATCCAAAGCAGTGCAGTCCACCGCATGTTAATTTTAATCATCTGCCACCAGCAGAAGGTTGGTGGTTCTGGTTCTGTAGTTTCCACATCAGTGTGTTGCTCTTTTAAGGTTTTTGAAAGCATGCTCCACCCCTAGTCCCTCTCAGATTTTAGAAAGCACTTCAGATTCTTAAACCTTGGGTTGAGTGCTGTAGTTATCTTTAGAAATCTCACATAGGTACCTTCTTTGCGTTTTGTCAAATCTGCAGTGAAAGTGTTCTTAAAACGAACAACATGCTGGGTCATCATCCAAGACTGCTGTAAAATGAAATATATGGCAGCATGTGGATAAAACACAGAGCAGGAGACATACAATTCTCACCCAAGGAGTTCAGTCACAAATTTAATTAACATATTTTTTAATGAGCATCATCAATATATTTGAAAATGTAGCAAAACATCCAAAATGCTTAATAAATTTCATTTGGTATTCTGTTGTTTAACCGTGTGATTAAAACGGCAATTAATTGTGAGTAATTTTTTTAATCACAATTAATTTTTTGAGTTAATCACGTGAGTTAACTGCCATTAATTGACAGCCCTAGTGGAAACCCTGACAAATTGCTAAGGATGACTACAAAAGAATAGTAGAAGCATACAGGGACAAAATCAGGCTAAGGCACAAAATGAGATACACCTAGAAAGGAACATAAAAGGCTATAAGAAATGGTTCTGTAAATACATTGAAGAAGCAAGAGACAGATGAAGGAAAGTGTAGGTTCGCTACTTAGCGTGGAAGGAGAACTAATAACGAATGTCAGCAATCAAGCTGGAGTATTTAATGCCTATTTTGCTTCACTCTTCACTAAAAAGGTTAATTATTACCAAATGGTTAACATAATACTAACAAGGGAGAAGGAACACAAGCTAGAATAGGGAAAGAACAGGTTAAAGAATATTTAGATAAGTTACCTTAGATATATTCAGGTCAGCAATACCTGATGAAATTCACCCTAAGGTACTTAAGGAAATTACTGATGCAATCTTGGAACTGTTATTGATTATCCTTGAACTTCTGGAGGACAGCTGAGATCCCAGAGGGCTGGAGAAAGGAAACATAGTACTTATCTTTATAAAGGGGAACAAAGAGGATGTGAGGGATTATAGACCAGTCAGCCTAACTTTGATACCTGGAAAGATACTGGAACAAATTATTAAACAATCAATTTGTAAACACCTAGAGAATATTGGAAGAATAAGTAATAGCCAATTTGTCAAGAGCAAATCATGCCAAACCAACCTAATTTCCTTCTTTTGGCCAGGTTACTGGCCTAGTGGATGTGGGGGAAGCTGCAGATATGATATATCTTGATATTAGTAAGGCTTTTGATATACTTCCATATGAAAATCTCATAAGCAAACTAGGGAAATGTGGTCTAGATGAAATTACTATAAATTGGGTCCAATACTGGAGTGTGTAAATGGGAGTGTCTTATGTAAGACCTGGGAAGTAATTGTACCACTCTAGTTGGCACTGTTGAGGTCTGACCTAAAGAAGTGTGACCAGTTCTGGGCACCACACTTTAAAAAAGATGCAAACAAATTGGAGAGAGTCCAGAAGAAAATGAAGAAATGATAAATGGTTTAGAAAACCTGACATATGAGGAAAGATTAAAAAACTGGGGGTGTTTAGTCTTGAAAAAAGAAGGCTGAGGGAGGATCTGGGAACAGTCTTAAAATATTATTAAAGGCTGTTATAAAGAAGACAATGATCAATTATTCTCTGTGTCCACTGAAGATAGGATAAGAAGTAATGGGCTTAATCTGTAGCAAGGGAGATTTAGGTTAGATATTAGGAAATACTTTTTAGCTATAAGGTAATTAAGCTCTGGAATAGACTTTCAAGGGAGGTTGTGGAATCCCCATCACTGGAGGGTTCTAAGAGCAGGTTAGACAAATACCTGTCAGGGATGGTCTAAATTATACTTGGTCCTGCTTCAGCACGGGATGGACTAGATGACATCTCAAGGTCCTACGAACCCTACGTTTCTATTATTCTGTGTGTCAGAATAGACAGCATTACAATAGGACAGTCAGAGGTGCTGGTATGTGATGGCTCCAGTGTCATGAGGAACTTCAGGAAAGGAATCTTTTAGGCTGAACTTAGATTGTTTGGCAGAAGGTTGATGTCCAGAGATTCCATGGTAATGTTCTCTGACTACTATTTTAACAGGCAGGAGTATCAAGACGAGGGACTATAAGAAACCTCAATGTATAGTTGGAAATATGGTGTAGAGTGAGTGGGTTCAAATTGATTGGCCACTGGCTAATTATCTGGCGGCTTTTGAAGCTGTCTGTTTGACTTTTTCTGTGTTGCTCATGTATTTTATCTTATTTATTTATCTTTTCATTGGTGGGCAGATGTTGAGGTTTTTATTAATGTTTATAATGGATTGGCCGAATGTTAAACAGTAAAAGAGTGTGATCTCCCCTTCTTCCAAGAGCAGAACTCCCCATATATTTGACTGCTGTTTTTAAAGCCAGATGGGTGGAAGACAATGGGAGGGATCCCATATGGAAAAGGTTAAGAACCACTGTCCTACCACTTTCTTGAGTCTAGTTTGAAAGATCACGGGCTCTGGGGTTTCCACCTTTACCCCCATTCCACAGCTTAAGAGAGCTCAGTCTAAAGAGGATTTTCTTACTATTCATTTTAACCGTCCTTTTTTCTAAGTCTGATCCCATTTTTCCTAGTTATCCTCCTTCACACACACACCCCAAAATATTTCCAATCCCTCCTTCAAATAATAACCAACTGGGGGTGATACTTGCAAAACCACCTAAGAGAGTTAGGCACCCATATCTCACTGAATTTCAATAAGAGTTGGGCACCTCACTCCTTTAGGCACTTTCAAAAATCCCACCTTGTTGGGACTGTATTATGCCCTGCACACACACATCCCTATTCACCATGCAGCCAGGTGAAGCTATTCATATTTAACGCTATTTTAATTTATTTTTGTAAATCATTCTCTCTCGCGCACATATGCGCCCCTCCTGCTCCTCTTTCTTGGTCTTTCTGAACTCCCTCCACGTGTCCATATCTTTCTAGTGACAAAGTGCCTGGAATCGCTCTTCTAATATCACTAATATAGATATGAAATAACACTGGACCAAATACGGTCTATGTCTGTGGCTCCCCTCCACCAACATAATATCTGATGATTTCCCCTTAGCACCCCATTAGATCTCATCCCCCCAACTCAACATATTGTCACTTAATAGTATTCTTTGTTGACAGTCCTTCAGACAGCTTTCAATGCAGATGAAGTCCAGCATCATAGCTGAAAAGTCCCCTACAAAATCCCAAGCCTTTGGTCTTTGCAGGATTCGCTGTGAATCTGTGCTCTGGCCAAATGACATGGATGAATTTGTTCCTAGACGGAAGAGAAGAAGGCGGGGGAGAGGAAAGTTTTGTAACATAGTGAAAAACATCATCACCAGTGTGTCTAAGAAAACAGACTCCTCTACCAAAATCTGGAAGGTTATCTGTTCAAGGGTAAATAAAAAAAATAAAACCACTGTGCTGTCATCACTCTTGTCACAGCTGACTTGGGATATTCCATAATCTTCATTGGAAAATTACAGATGTTCTTTGCCTTTTTTTTTTTTTTAATTCTACATAAAGGTCCCGGTGGATCTAACATTCTAGTCTTTGCCGAAATAATTGTACAGTTTCCGTTAGTGATTTCAACCTAGCGCTTCACTATTGTTATTCACAAGCCTATTCTTTCCTGGCTCCCTGTGTTTTGGGGAAAATAAAGGCCAGATTATTTATATTGTGATTAATGAACTAGTTATACTACATCAGTGCCCAGAGATGTCAATCAAGATCGGAGCCCCACTGTGCTAAGCAGTGTACAAACACAAGCGCTTCCTCAGAAAGGTCACAATCCAAGAAGCGTGACCTATGAAAGGTGGTCTGGAGAGGGTACAACCAAATATATGTAGGGCCGCATTCACCAATATGCTGACTGCTTTGTGCTGCTCCAGAGATGTAAATCAGACTTGAACCTGGTTTAATGGCGTGAGTGTACCATTGAATCTGCCCCCACCATTTTTGTGTATGTATATTGAAGCTCCAGCAAGGGTTTCTCAGCACCTCATTTCTGATTGCCTTCAAGTAAGGGTCTCCGGCACTCCAGCCAGACTCCCGATCCTGGTTTCAAGTCAGGGTAAGCTTCACCAATGCAAAGCAGAGCTTATTGCAGTTTACCTTGTTGACACTAGGGGTTTGCACTCTGCAGCTACACCAGTCTCTAGTACTGATGACTGAAATCAAGGCAAATTCCCAGAGTATTCAAGTCCTAAGATCTTAAAGTGACAACTGTATAAGGCTTTCATCCTGCCCTGACAGATGGGAGGGATAGGTTTGATACTCTAATAGGTCTTTTCCACCACTGAATGGCTCATCAGTTCAAGTGGCTATGGTAACATCATCACTTCCAGTAGTAACACTGGCTACATGTCAGGTGGTGCTAAGGCAAACAATCACCACACCTGCTGCCAAGTGTCCGGGTATAGCTGCAGCCCTGGTCCAGCAGCTCTGACCTCAGCAGCCTATCAGCAACACTCCAGTCACACTCTGGCTTCCACCAGCTTTGGTTACTTCATTCAGGACTGGGAGTGTCCTGGGGTCACCCTGCATGTTCCCCAAAATGTGTGTTGTACAATGTCCAGCCTGCTCCTGGACAGTTTGTTGCTCCTGTAAGGAGTCAATAGTCTCCAGTTTGTTACTTTAACTGGAGTTACCATACAGTTCAGTTTAAACACAGCACTGGATGAGTTTAGATTAAAAATAAAAGACGTTTATTTACAAAAGAAAATAGGATTTTAAGTGAATTCAAGTGTAAGAAATAAAGTTAGAAATGTGGAAACATGCATCTAAAAGTTTATAACTTAATCTTGCAAGTTCTGGTTCAAGGCTTTTGTTCAAGGTGGACTTTCTCACCTCCAGTCTTCCAGCAAGATGGTGACTGACCCTTTCCTTGGTCAGGATCTGTCCCAGAGATGGTGCCTTTGTCTTCTCAGGTGACAGAGAATTTAGGGTTTTCTGCAACTTTCTTTTATAGTCCAGTGAACCTTTGAAGTGGATTCTTCTGAAGATTACCCCTCAAAGCAAAGTTTATTCACACACTGAAGTAGGAGACATGGAGTCTGGTGATGAAGGAGGCTCCATGCTCTTTCTCCTCACCTGTGCTTCTTGAAATGCACATTTGCTTTATCTCCTACCCCTGCTGTCCCAAGGACCCTGTTGACTATTTATATGTAAATTGAGGTAAACACACATTCCTTTGTTTAGGACAGACCCATTTAACAGCTTTTCCCTAGGCAGGGCTGTGTGGTTTTGAACATGTGCTAATAATACTATACAGGGGGGTTTCATAACTTTGCATGTAACGGTGCTACTTACATTTCACCATCAGATTCTTGACCAGTAAGTTACTAGTTCTCAAATGACACCCCACAAGGCATATTTTGGACAAAGATTATTACAACAGTGTACAGGGTGTGAATATGGGGTGCCTTCTGTCACAGGGCCATCTCAGAGCCTTGGATGGATGGAAGAGTCATTCAGGTGAACTAGGAGTGAAGTACCCCAAATACTTTAACAGACATAGAACTGTTGCCAAGGCACAGTGGGCTAAATTCATCTTTGGTGTAACTCCACTGCGTACACTCACTGTAGTTACAATACACATTAATCTGGCTAGTCATAATGGAGTTAACTGCCAGCATCCAGTTAAAACAGTTGTGCTGGCCCCTCATGACTCAAATGGAAAGCAGAGGGTAGTGACGTTGAGCACTATGTGGCTAGGTAAGCAAGTCTGCCTATCCGCATCCTTCTATACCAGAGGTGGGCAAACTACAGCCCGTGGGACCCTCCTGCTTGGCCCCTGAGCTCCTGCCCCGGGAGGCTAGCCCCTGGCCCCTTCCCCACTGTTCCCCCAGCCCCGCAGCCTCAGCTCGCCCTGCCGCTGGCGCAATTCTCTGGGCGGCAGGGCTGTGAGCTCCTGGGGCAGTGCCGCTGCACAGCTCGGCTTGACCCAGTGCTCTGTGCTGCATGGTGCGTGTCTGTAGCGCCGGCAGCCACCGGTGCTCCATGCAGCGCAGTAAGGGGGCAGGGAGCGGGGGGAGTTGGATAGAGGGCAGGGGAGTTCGGGGTGGTGGTCAGGGGGCGGGGCGGTGGATAGGGAGCAGGGCGGTCAAAGGGCAGGGAACGGGGGTGGAATGGGGGCAGTGGTCTGGGGGGGCACTCAGGAAGGAGGGGGGGTTGGATAGGTGGTTGGGGGCAGTAAGGGGCAGGGGTTCATGGGGTAGTCAGGGAACAGGGAAAAGGGGTGGTTGGATGGGGCACTGGTCCCGGGGGGGGCAGTCAGGAAGAAGGGGGGGTTGGATGGGGCGGCAGGGGGCAGTCAGGGGCGGGGGTTCCGGGGGCGGTCAGGGGACAGGGAGCGGGGAGGGGCCATCAGGGGGCGAGAAGCAGAGGGGACAAATAGGGGGTGGGGGCCGAGCCATGCCCCCCTTCCCCTAACCAGCCCTCCATACAATTTCGAAAACCCGATGCAGCCCTCAGGCCAAAAAGTTTGCCTGCCCCTGTTCTATATTGTTTGCTCATCAGTCAAAGGGGAGCTGTCAGAACGCACCAATTGGCGCTGAGTCTCATAGCCTTGCCCTCTCTTATCATATGCTCAGCAATGCCAAGCTGATTAAACAGGAGAATCTGAGGTTACTGACCTTACACCTGTTTGAGACAAGAACAGCATGGGATGATGTGTTGCGTTGCTCTCACTAACAGACACACCTGCTGACCTCAAGTCAGTAACACGAGGTCCGCTCGTTGCCAGACATAAGATTTGTTTTATTTAGAGCACATTTTTAAACTTTAGAGTTGCCACCTCTGTAGTACCAAAAAAGGGGGACATCTGGGATAATCCTGAACCCACAAAACTGGCCAACTGCCAGTGCATGCTGAGCACCCTCTCAGATTTCCGAGCACAGCTACCCCAGAAAAAGGGATGATCCTGCAAAAACATGGACAGGCAGCAACCCTACTCCCTGTAGTGTTCTGGAAGTTCTTGTGAGTGAGAAGTGTTTCTCTTCAGGCATATGCTGGGTATTATTTGAAATTATACACAGATGATAATTAGACACACAGGGTTGGATTCACAAAGATATGTAGGCACCTAACACCCATTGATTTCTCCTAAGTACCTTTGCAAATCCCACCTAAATTTACACACCATTTCAAATACAATTCATATCATGTATGAGGGAGACAGGGAAGTCCAGCAGATGGAACTCAGGACCATGTGCTAGGAATCCCTGTGTTTCAACCCCAGCTCTGTCACTGACTCAGGGCTTATCTTCACCAGAAAGGGTTTGCCTATCTAGCAATACAGGTATTGCTATACAATACCAGCTACCCTCCTAGTGGAGACACTGTTCATACAGCAACAGAATGCTTTTGCCAGGATAGTTTGTACCAGGTGGCTAAACAAAGTAAGCTATGCTACATCTACATGAGAGTTTTGTGGGCATAGCTATGTTGCTTAGGGGTGTGATTATTTTTTTCATGGAACTAACTGATGTAGCTATGCCTGCCTGAAACACTTTTAAGACTAGCCTCAGACCAGGCCTCAGTTTATGGCCTTGGGCAAGTCCCTTAACCTCTCTGTCCCAACTTCCCATTTTGTAAAATGGAGTTAATTCTTACTTCTCTACCTAATGGTGGAGTTCTAGGGATTCATTAGTTAAGTTTTGGGGTGGGAGGGGGGAAATCTCTAAAACACTATTTAAGTGCTGCTAAGTATTATCATAACATAAACTCCCACACAATCAATTAAGCGGAGTATTGGCCCCTACTTGTTACAGTAGCCAACCAGCTGCTGAGAAGAGACAGAGACATTTGCACGGTTGTCAGTGTCTGAGATGATCATCTAGTTTCCACCTGTTTCAATGCTGTAAATGCTACAAAAAGTATTTTTCCCTCTGCTGATACTCACCCCTTCTTGTCAACTGTTGAGAATAGGCCACTTCCACCTTAATTGAATTGGCTTCGTTAGCACTGACCTCCCGCACTTGGTAAGGCAATGCCCATCTTTTCATGTGCTGTAATATATATACTGCTTGCTGTATTTTTCACTCCATGCATCTGATGACGTGGGTTTTGGCCCATGAAAGCTTATGTCCAAATAAATTTGTTAGTCTCTAAGGTGCCACAAGGACGCCTCATTGTTTTTGCTGATACAGACTAACACAGCTACCACTCTGAAACCTGTAAAAAAAAAGGAGTGCACCTGAAACTTCAGCAGGCAGCTCATGTTAAGGTCTATCTAGTCTACATATGCATAAATAGGGAGTCCGAAAGATTGGAACAACACAGTACCAGTGGCAGATAATGCATAAATAAACATCTAGCATTATCAGTGACCAAGCAGGGATCTAGACAGAGTCATATTCAGCTTCCGCTCACATTTGTCCATCAGCAGAGCTTTTATTGTTCCTGGAAATATTAAAAAACTCACTTTCATCTTATTATTTTTACCAGTTATGTTGTTTTTCTTTCTACATCAGTGGAAATATACCAGTCAGTTTCGCTTTTGTTTTAGGTCAGTGTCATGTTTTGGTTTTCAGGCACTTGCCCAATGCCACAATGTTTAGTTTGCAAATGCTCCAGGCGATGGCTTCAGGCCAAGCCCATTATTTTCTTTACAAAATGTTAAACACTCAAAAGCAATAGTTTAATAATAAGTGTTGGAAAACTTTTGTTTGGCCCACCCCAAAATGCAAACTTCAGGCCTCAGCTATGTTAATGTATTAAAACGCTTTCCTACCACTTTTAACCCAGAACTTTTTCATGGTTTTTCTATTTGGTTTCTGCTCATCTGGGAATTTTTGAACTAAAATACACTAACCCAATCCTTTAGGCATCAGCAGACAACATAGAGCTCGTCTGATGCTGTTATCACACCTCTCAATTGCCTTGCAACTTGGAGCACTGTCCTTTTGAAGTGACTTTAAAGGCAAAGCGCTTCTTACATTCTTGAGATGATATCAGCAGGGACTAGTTTAAATCCCGCATTGACTATAAACAACGCCTAAGTTTAAGAAGCATGAGCTTTCGTGGGTGAATACCCACTTCTTCGGAAAGCTCATGCTGCAAAACGTCTGTTAGTCTATAAGGTGCCACAGGATTCTTTGCTGCTTCTACAGAACCAGACTAACACGGCTACCCCTCTGATACTTAAGTTTAAGAAAAAAGCAGGAAGTCAAACATCAGTGTAACCATTTCCCCATTTAAAAACTCTTAAACAAGCCAGATCTATCTGTGAGGCAGTTCACAGGTGGAATTTGCATACTGTGGAAAAAGGGTCTATAGATTAAGATAGGAAAGTGATAAACATACAAGCCAGATCCTCAGTTTGTGTAAATCATGTAGTGCAATTGAAGTGAACAGGCCAGATCCTTAACTGGTGTAAATTGCTCTGATGAAGGCTGCACCTACACTTACTGTGGCCCAGAGCCTCAGCTAGTATTTTCAATATCATTCAACTTCAACCCAGCCTTTCTGTACATAGATGTGCTTTAGATATCATCACAGTTCCTGGGAAAACACCACATAGCTGTTTGTCAGTTCAGTGACTGTCTGCTGTGGTTCTTCTTGGACTGCGTTACAAGGGAAGTTTGAAACAAAATGAGATCTTAGGCATTCTTGTTTGCATGCTATTACCTAAATACCCATTCACCCAGGCTATTGTACAGCTGAGCTGTGATTTTGGGAACTAAAAGATGGTTGGTTATTGGTTGTGAGTGGAAAGGGGTTTGTGTGTGCTTTGTGAGAATTGCTGGAAAGTTTTGCCACTGTTATTTTTTTTTTTAAATGTAGGCTTATCTTACAGAGGGAAACCCTCAGTGAGGACAAGAGGGCCTTTGAATTTCTCTGTGTAGCTAAGGAGGATGCATTGATGATGACTCCATGATATGGTAGCAGATAGAGGAAAGAGAATGTATTCAGATAGCAGCTTCAGATGCAGAATATGGACACTTCCGTCTACCAGAGGTCAACCATAATGATGATGGCTTTGCCCCTATTAGCAGCCAAACTGTTTTTAACTCTATCATTAACAAATCATTTCCCTAGTATATGCGGGGCTGGAGAGTGCATAAGCCAATCTCTTTGGTTTGCTGGTTGACTAATGTATCAATATTATCAACACAGCTCTAGTGCTGGTGAAAAGTGCCAGGGAGGGCAGTGCAGGAGAAAATAGTCTTAATGAAGCATTTGTCTATGCACAGGTTTGCACCAGTTTAACTAGAAGCGTCTGATTCTCTCAGACTGTCACAGCAGCATCAAGCGGCCTTAGTGTAGGTGAGAATCAGCCCCAAGGTGTGAATCTAAACTGATGTGTTTAAACCCTTGCAAACAATCTGGTTTTGGGTTAAGAGTGACTTTTTTGGTTTAATGTAAGTCACTGGGTGGGTGAGTGAACAGGTTGATGAAACAGAGGGGTGGGAGGCCAGTTGAGTGAATAGGTGGCTACCTGGGCAAGGGGATGACTGAGCTGGTGGAAGAGGCAAGGAGCATGCAGACAGCTGCGCAACATTCACTGCATTTACATTTAAGTGACTGACTTACTGGAGACTACCCAAGCCCATAGAACCTGTGACAGATATGCAGAAATACAAAGGACCCACTGGATGAGGGGCACCTGAAACCTTAGACTCCTCCCGCTCAACTTACCGACACCTTTTCCCCTTTACCTGGTGGATCCTGGCCCCCTCCCTATAACTGTGGTTGGTGGAAATCCCTGTTAAAAACCTCCAACCCCTAGCATAAATTCTATTTTGCAAGGGCAGACCCCCTCTCTGTCCTCAGAATGGGTACTCCCAGCCAAAGAGTCAGCACCACAACATCCCTTTCCTGGCTGAAGCCATGATGCATCCAGTTCTTCCACATCCCGTATCTCCTGAACAAGAGCAGGATGCTTTGCCTTGCGTGAAGCCATTAGCTGTACAGCCATCAGGTTGGAAGCAGGTGAAGCCGGGACTATAGCAGAGCTCATTAAAGTTCATTAGGCACTGGCTAGGTCTGGTTCACTCTGACCTCTTGAAAGCTTTAGAAGTTATTTGAGTGGGAAAGGAAAAGGCTGACAACATTGTCCAGCTGAAGACAAAAGCCAGCAAAATTCCTGGATCCCCTTTGAACAGTTCCCATAGTAAATGCCATAAACATACCTCTCATTCCTCATCACCTAGTTCATCACTGTCAGACCCGGGCCTGCCGTTATCCCACTTTCTTATTGTTGCGGGCCCCAGGGATTCCAAAGCGTGAGAAACGAGGGACAGAAAACACTGTTCATTGGAAGAGGTTGTTCATCATTTTCAAAATCACTTTCCTTTCTCTCGCTTTAAACTGCCCAGGCCCGTGGCCACTAAAGATACTTTGTTAATGAAGAGGCACTCCATCACCTGCAGTTCTTTGTGAAAGCCTGGGAGGAGGATTAAGCACAGCCCTTAAAAGAATCCCAATGGCAGAGCATATGATGTTATGCTAAAAGTGCTTTTGTGGATCTCAGGCAGCACTTGATCCAACAGAGTTGATTCAGAATGCGTTGGACACCACAGACGTTAAACACAATGGTGGCCTTATCCTCTGGTGTGTGTTGGTGCTGGATGGAACAAAGAAAAAGGGACCCTGGTGCATATGCACAACAGTCAGGCAGCTGTGGAAAGAAGTGGCCACAAAAGTTAAAACAGGGCTCAGCTTCAGCAGCCAAACCCTCAGCTGAAAATTAAGTCCTTGGTTACCTGCTACGCTGGGCTTAACGCCACCACAAAGTCTTTGTATCTTGAGAGCTGCAGTGATCACCAAATGCCTGGTTTTATAAAACTCTGCGCACCATAGAGCTGTGATATTTAGATCTGTCTGAGTTAACAGCAGAGGTGCTGACTTCCTAATTTCTTCAGGGATCCTCACTCCGCCACAGGTCCTACCCCACCCCCCTCCACCCCTTCTCCCAAGTTCCCGCCCTACCTCTTCCTGCCCCCACTCCACAGAAGGGTCCAAGCCTGTGTGCTGCTCAGTTAGGAGTCAAGCTCTGGGAAGTTTAGTGTTGAGATTATTGTAGAAGGATGAAATCATTCAGGGACTGTCTTCTCCATAACTCAGCCAAAGTTCCTTTAACTAAAGGCAACACATTGTGGTTTCCCTGGCACCATAAATGTGGTCCTAAAAAATTCAAACTACTTTGCATATTAATCTGAGTAATGTTGTGCCCCAGGAAACAAATTTCTATTATTTAGACAAGGGTGGGAGGGATGACTCACTGATGATCTGGGGAATCTGTCTACGTACAATTTATGTTGTTGTTCTTAAATTGTTGGATCATGGCATGTCTCTCTGTGGATGTGGAATCTAGCATTTGATGACCAGGGCTGTAGCACATCTCTGCAAGATCAGATATAGATCAGCTGATGTACCTTAAATGGTCACCTATTCAGGTGAAAGCATCTTGGGACAATAAGCTGGCTGAGGCCTAAGGAAACCAGTTAGACCAAGTTTCTCTGCAGGGGGCTGCAAAAGCAGAGAATGGAAAATCTCTAGCAGTAGCACAAAGAAATGAAAGTATTGATGCTAGCCTTGAAAAATCACAGGGGAAAGCTCACAGAGCCACACAGAAAACTTTGGATGGGACAGGGGAAGAGACAGGCAGGTTTGTATAGCCAGGGGGCCTGATTTAACTCCAGAACTAGCCAAGGTCAGAGAAAGTTAGTTGACCTACAGAAGTTCCATGTTTAGGAAGAGGAACCATGAGCTGCAGGAGAAGGATCCTGGACCCCTCAAAGGACTCTGTCCAAGCCCAGTGAACTCTCCAGAGTAGTGAGGAACCTGAGGCAGGGAAAAAGCAGGTGAGCATGTTTATTACTTTGTCTAGATCTGTGTATCGCTCATGCTGCTAAATAAACAGTAATGGTGTTTGGGATCCTGTGCAAAGTCTGTCTGTCTCTTGGCATTCACTGTCATATGCCTCTGAAGAGTTAACCTATGACTCCTAATCATCCACGTGGTTGGAATTCTGGGGGAGGGTGTGTTTTATAAGCTCTGGGGCTGTCTGAACTAGTCCCAGGAGATAGACTGTAGGATCCCAAGGCCCCAGCTCTCAGAAGGGGGTGCTAGAGAGAGGATCTGCACCCCAAGAGTGAGCCCAGAGAACGCCCAGCCAGGAATGGAGTTCAGGCTCCAGTGGCTTAACAAGCACTTGGGGCCCAGAGAAGTGGGCTCCAAACACAATCTGTGGAGTGTCCAGCCAGAGGGAGAGCTCTATCAAAGCTCTGTATGTATGACAATCATTGTTTTCAAGGTAATTTGCCCTGGATTATAATTTAACCAATATCCTGAGTACGAATCAGGAACCTAAACGATGTCCAGGGAGTTAAGAAAAATAAGTGATGTTTCCTCATTCCTTTCCAGGTGTTATGCAGGAAGTTCCCTGGTGGTGTGGGTTTTGTGGTTTTGTTTGTGTTCTCTACAGAGAATTCAATCCCCATAGCTTCTATGATGCTAACACCTGTCACAAACATAGAAGATTTGTGCAAAAAGGGAAGATGCATAAAAGGACTCACTTGCAAAAGACAAGTTGGGTTCTTGACAGATGGGTCCACCTTCCCTGGTATAACCAGGAAATTAACTCCTTGCTGTGAAGAGGCAGCACTCTCCTGCTGTGTTCGTTACTTGTGAAACTGGATGTCCCAGCCATGGCCACAGATACCACAGGATTGATTAAGGGAGTATAGTTCCTTAGTCTGGGTCTAAAGGGTTTGTAACTGAGGCTACATCTATACTCTGAGCTAGGAGTGTGATTTCCTGGCTTGTGTACACACACTTCCACTTTGCCCAGTGGGTGCTCGACACCCGCCCCTGGCTCCACCCTTTCCTCACCTCTTCCCACCCCTGCCCCACCCTCGCCCCAGCAGGGCCAGCTCTGGCCTTTTTGCCGCCCCCAAGCAAAAAAAAAAAAAACCAGCAGGGCAGCTGGAGCGGCGAAGCAAACAAACAAAAAAACTGCGGGGCGGCCGGAGCCAGGGTGCAAACTTTCAGCTAGCGGGACTCCCTGTGCTGCATACGTGCCCTGGGCAGTGGAATGCACGCCCTGGCTAGCAGGGGGGAAGGGGGAGGGAGTGGAGGGGAGAGAGAGAAGGGGGGCGGCCAGGACTTCCTTCAGCCAGGGCGCTCACCATTCGGCCCCTCCCCCCGCACCGCCTGCCGGGAGGGCTCCGCGCCGCTCTGGTCAGTGGGGAGGGAAGGACGCGGGCTGCCAGGCTTGCTGAAGACCTGGCACCAGCTGGGGCAAACAGAGCGCGCAGCCGGCTCCCAGCAGGGTGCTCCCCTCCTCCGCACCACCGACCCCTACAGGGCGGCCAGAGCAGCGAACAAAAAAAAAAGAAAAGAAAAAAAAAAGGGTGGCTGTGCCACCCTAGGATTGGGCGGAATGCCGCCCATTAGAATCTGCCGCCCCAAGCACAAGCTTGCTTGGCTGGTGCCTGGAGCCGGCCATGTGCCCCGCCCCCATGCCACCCCTTTCCCCAAGTTCCCGCCCCTGCCCCGCCTCATCTCCACCACCTCCCTTGAGCATACCACATCCCTGCTGCTCCTGCTCCCTCCCAGAAAGTCCAAAGTGCCGCCAAACAGCTGTTAGGCGGTGAGGCGGAGGGAAGCCGGAGGGAGGCGGGAGGAGCGGGGATGTGGTTCGCTCGGGAGAGGCGGACGCAAGGAGGGGGCATGGGGAGTTTGGTTGCTGGGGGGTGTTAAGCATCCGCTAATTTTTTCCCGTGGATGCTCCAGCCCTGGAGCACCCACAGAGCCAGTGCCTATGATGGTAACTCGATGAGAGCTGCCTCAAGTATAAATAGTGGCATAGCTGCAGTAGCAAGGGCAGCAGCAGAGGTAGCACAGCTGAGCCATGCTGGGTACAGCTTGAGCTACAGTTCTGAGTAGCTCATTAGCTGCAGCAAGGCATCAGGATTTATGCCTGGTCTACACTTAAAATGTAGATCAACATAACTTTTTTTTAAATAGCTACTTTGTAGCTAAGCTGACCTTACCTCTGGTGTGGACACAGCTAGGTCAATGGAAGAAAGCTTCTGTCAACCTAGCAACTGCCGCTGGGAGAGGTGGATTACCCACAGTGACAGAAAAGCCCCTTCTGTCACTGTAGGAAGCATCTACACTACAGCAGCTTGGCTATAGCGCTGTAGCACACATAGTATAGATGTGGCCTTCAGCATCCGTGCACATGCCCGCTGGCAAAAATGTCGACACCAATGGGAGTAGGCAGCAGCAGATGGGCAGTTGTGAAAATGTCAGAGGTGTCTAAATAGTGGACTTAGGAACTTAGAGGCAGCTAGGCACCTAAATACCTTAAGTCATTATGGGACACAGTCTCCTAAGTCAGTGGTTCTCAAAGCCAGTCCGCTGCTTGTTCAGGGAAAGCCCCTGGCTGGCCAGGATGGTTTGTTTACCTGCCGTGTCCGCAGGTTCGGCTGATTGCAGCTCCCACTGGCCGTGATTCACCGCTCCACGCCAATGGGGGCTGCGGGAAGCGGCGTCCAGCACATCCCTCAGCCCGCGCCGCTTCCCGCAGCCCCCATTGGCCTGGAGAGGCGAACCACGGCCAATGGGAGCCGCGATCTGCTGAACGTTCGGATGCGGCAGGTAAACAAACCAGCCCAGCCCGCCAGGGGCTTTTTCTGAAAAAGTGGTGGCTCAACTTTGAGAACCACTGTCCTAAGTCACTTAGGTGTTTTTGAAAATTGTACCCTTTGTGCCTTCACACATCAGTATATTTCCACTGCACAAATAAATTGGTCACATGTACATGTGCAGTGCAGTCTTCCTTAGCCCCATACAAAGCGCATGCGTGTGGCATGAAATTTTTCACAGTGCCATAATTAGGTTGAATGTAAACTAAATTACACTGCAAAGCTCTTAAGTCAGATAACCTCAAGGAGGGCTAGCACCGTGCTAAATTTCAACTATCTAGTCCCAAATATTTCAGTTACTGAGCTGATCCCCAAGAAGTTTGCCACTAAAGATTTTGTTTATTCTAGGAAGTTTTTCTGGTTTCCAATCACCCGGTGCTCAAAAACGTCTTATCTTTTTTGCTCATATTTTCAAAAAAATAAAAAAATTAAAATAGGTCACTTTGGGGCAAAGATCAAAACGGAATGATTTTATTCTGAACGGTAAAAGTTTCAGAATGCTATTAGTGACTGAAAATAGGGAGTTAGGTTGGAAACAGTTATGCAGCCTTCATTATATCATTTGGAGTCAATCCTCACTCTGTAATGTATTGAGCATAGAAAGAAGGTCCCTATCAGATAATGTTAACACATAAGGTCCTCCGTGGGTAAGTAACATGGTGAGTTCCAACACCAAGGTGGAGGATGAGCTCTATAAAATGGGCTCTGGTGCCACAAACCTGCTCTCATGTATCATAAAGACACAATCAGGCAGTGTTATTTGCCGAAGCTGCACAACCCATAACAAACCCAAATGATTGTTGCTTGCATTCACAACTATCAGTTACATAACCCACAGTCAGACGTTCTGGTGCCCACAGTGATTACTGCTTCCTGATATGAAGTGAACAGCTCAGTTATTTTTTCACCTGATTACAGGTGAGCTAGGAAGCTTTCACTGGAAATGCTGATAACATCAAGACTAACAAATTATTTTCCAGCAAAGCAAAGTACAGCCTGGGCTAAGTGGGGTCTTGTTATGCACTGAGTTGGCTCATTTTAATAAGAGGAGCAAAGCTCAAAGACTTAGATTGTGCACTGCCCTCACCAAACGGAGCCCTTTTGTCTGAGAAATGCATGTTGATCAGACTGCCAAACTGTGGCAAGTGGATGTAATTTGTGGCAATGCATGAGGAATGGTCTACATCTAAAACGTAGACTGACCTAGCTACAGCTAGGTCTACACTCAAAAGTTAAATCCACCCCCTCTGAGTGACACAGGTAAGCCGACCTAACTCCTGGTGTAGACAGCGCTAGGTCAATGAAAGAATCCTTCTGCCTACCTAGCTACCACCTCCTGGAGAGGTGGATGAACTACACCCATGGGAGCACCCCTCTTGTTGCTGGAGTGAGTGTTTACACTGAAGCACTACAGCCAGCCATCTCTCAGAGCTGTGAAAAATTTTGCACTCTATTCAATGTAGTTAGATCGACCTAACCCTCACTGGGGATGCAGCTAGGTTGACGGAAAAATTCTACCTAGCTACTGACTTTTGAGGGGGTGGATTTACTACAGCAATGGAAAATCCCCTTCTGTCACTGTAGCAAGAGCCTACCCTACAGCAGCACATCTGCCATGCCTGCAGCTATGCTTATAGTGTAGACAATCCCCTCAGACTATGAGAGTTGCAGGGAGGTGGCAAGGTGGCTGCACTTGATACTCTGGACCTATGACAGGGGTTCTCACAACGAATTTTTTGGTGGCCTCAGAGTGCAGCCACCAACTCTTGCTGGTGGCAACCTGACAATTTTTCCTAGACGATTTTCTTCATCTTTTCCTAAAATATTTAATTAACTTTAGGAAAAGCAAATAAATATGCACATGTCCAAATCACTGTAATTTATTTATATAGGGCTTTTTTGCAGACTGAGTAATAAAAATAATGTACAGTTGTCGCTATTATTTACTGGACCTAAACAGAATAGCAACACAAAGAAGGTTCTTTGTACGTTCTTGTCTTTTTTCTTACTGTTTCTTTTGCCTTTTTAAAAAAAAGACTTGCTAGCTAGTAAGTCTGCTGTGAAAAGTGATATTAAAAAACATACAAATATCACTTTTCACAGCAGATTTACTCAGTCCCAGCAAGCCTGGGGACAAATTAAGCCCTGGAGGAGGAAGTGGTTACGGAGGCAGCGGGGTGATGGGGCACTGGCCACTGGGGTAGGCAGCAGGGGCCAGGGATGATTGAGGAGGGTGAGTTCGGGGCCAGAGCCCGTTACCTCACAGCCAGGGAATGGAGCCCAAAGCCCCATGCCCAGGGGACAGGGCCCAGGGATGGAGCCCAAAGCCTCATGGGTGGAGCCTGCCACCCACCACCCCAAGGCTTAAGCCCTACCACTGCTGGTAGCCCCATGGAGGGGCCGCTGCTTTGCCCCCACGATCACCACCCAGGAGGCCGTGGCCACAAGAAAAGCCCCTGATGGCCTCATGCGGCCACAGTGGCTGCATTTGAGAAACACTGGCCTAGGAGTCCCTCCAAACCACAGTCACAGGAAAACAGTGAGTCTGTGGAGTGTATGAGGATATGATTTTCTTCATGGTGCAGGCAGGCTTTCCATCCCCATCCAATGAACAAGTCTCATTCTGAGGATACGGGACGACATGAGTGGGGTGGGTTTGCAGAGTTCTCCTCGATCCTTGAGTTTTGGGCTGCCATTTCCTTCCCACCACCTCCTCCCTGTTCAAACTCTACCTCTTCCCAGACAATGATTTCTATGTCTGACTGTCATGCAAATTCTTTAGGTAGGAGAGAAACCCCTGGACTATGGCAGTGGGGATTAAAATAACCACCATTGTATAGCCGTATGAGTCTTTCCTACTGTTGCATAAGTTGACTGGAAGAGACATAGCTTGTAGTTAATCAATAATTTAAACCATCTTGTCCAGCATCTGCACTGTATGTATGCACAGAACCCCTTACCTACCCAGGTAAAGCATTGTCACTTTAGCAGACTGAAAGAGCCCTTTTTGTACCCGCCTAGATATAAAATTAGCCAATAGGCCAGAAAAGCTCTAAGCAATATCTCCACCTCTTGCATCCTATCAGACATTAAGGATATGTCTGCACTACAGCTTTGGCGCTGCAGCTGTGTTTCTGTAGTTGCTTCTTACATCAGCGGAAGGGGTTTTTCTGTCAGTACAGATAATCTGCCTCTTCGAGGGGCAGTAGCTAGGTCGACTGATTCTGCGTCCACACTGGGGGTGAGGTTAAATTTACTGTGGTGCTCAGGGCGTGAAATTTTTCGCAACCCTGAGTGATGTAGCTCAGTCGACCTAAACTTTAAGTGTAGACTAGTGTAAACTATCTGGCGCAGAGACTCTCTGTCACCATTCTTATTTGTCTGTATACCTGTAGCGGGGTGGTTACCCGCTCCTGCCCTCTGGGGCTTAAAACAGCCCAGGAGAGGGCTGTAGCTGGGGCAAGAAGCCTGGGCTGATTGGGAGAAAGCAGGCTCAGCTGTGGCCAGATCCCAATCAGAGACCAGCTGGCCCTATAAAGAGGCTGGGAGCCAGGAGCCTCTCTCTGCCTGTAGAGGAAGAAGGGCCTGGCTGCAGGGAGCTAGACAAGGTACCTAGAGTGCAGCAGGGCTGAGGAAAGGCAGAGGAGCTCCTGCCTGGAAAGCCCCAGGCTGTGGCCTAACATTAGGCCAAGAGGTACTGGGAGTTGCAGGGGGCAGCCTAGGGGTAGGCAAAGGCAGCAGGTCCAAACCCCTTTGCCTGTGATGTGTGGCTGATACTGCAGTCTGCCCCAGTGAACAGGGGCTAGATGGAGACTGGGCAGTAGCCAAAACTGAGGCAAAGTGGGGACAGTGGGGTGGGGGTTCCTCTGGGAGGGGGAGTCCCAGTTAAAGGTGCACCGGGGTCCGGGGAGGAACACGGGGGCCAGTAGCTGGAAGGTGGATCACCAGCCTGCAGAGGGCACTCCGGGCTGGATTGAGCTAATTCCCAGGATAACCAGCAGGAGGCGCCGCAGGGATGACTCTGACTCGTCTACAATACCGCATAGCACAGCGAGGGCCTGATCCTTGACTGGGGTTCCTAGGCATTACTGTAATGTAAATAATAAGGAAAACCAACATGCAGATCAAAACCTGTGGTTTTTTTTCCATACAAAGAAATGATGTTAAGAGACTATTAAGGCTTCTGGTTTGTAATAGTCAGTTACTCATGAGTGCTGGGTAATTTTATAAGCTAATTACAAGGAGACTTGTAACGTGCTTGCCATCCTGGTAGGGGGCTGGTGATAATTAACACGCTCCCACCCCTAGAATCTTTATTCTTAGCTGCACATTATCCCCTTTTAACAAAATGTTAAAAATAACTTCAGGAAGGATCGACCTGCAGATAATTTTAACAGCGCCAAGCTGTTTTCTTGTTCAGTAAAACCATGCCAGTTTGGAATCCTTGCTGAACGCTTTTATTTCTCAGTAGTCCAATTTCTAAAAGACAGGCAATTACCATACAACAAAGCATCTGTTTGTAGGTGCCCTTGTTCCATTCAACAACTGGAAAGTATTTATCCTTTGGGTTTTCAACGAGATTAATACACTGGGCACACAGGATTTATGTGATAAACCCTGAACGTAAAGTGTCAGAGCCAGGTCTATTGGCTCCTGGGCAAAGGCTTAGCTTGCTAGTCTACAGTGCTAGCTAATCAGCCCTCCTATGTGTAAGATTTTGGCTCTGTAAAAGAGGGCTAGTAATAGCATTTTACCCTGTTGTGGTACTTTTACCCCTTTTAGATCTTAAAAGTGCCTGGAAGAGCTGGGGACTCCCATTTTACAAGTAGCATAACTAAGGGTATGTCCACGGCGGGTAGCGATCGATCTATTGGGGATCAATTTATCACATCTTGTCTAGACATGATAAATCGATTCCTGCCGCGCTCCCCGTTGACTCCGGAACTCCACCAGGGCGAGAGGCAGAAGCGGAGTCGACGGGGGAGCCGCAGCCGTCGATCCCGCGCCGTGAGGACGGGAGGTAAGTTGAAATAAGATACATCGACTTCAGCTACGCTATTCTCGTAGCTGAATCGACCTCCACCCCCAGTGTAGACCAGCCCTAAGCTCTTAGATACAAAGCAGCTTTTTCTGAGGAGCTGTGGTCTAGTGGATGAGACATTAGTACAGGGCTTTGCAACAAAAATTTTGGTGACCTCAGAGTGTGGCCACCAACTCTTGCTGGTGGCTGCTCTGACAATTTTACCTAAAATACTTAATTAACTTTAGGAAAAACAAATATGCACATATACATGTCCAAATCATTGTAATTTATGTATGTAGAGGGGTTTGGGTTTTTTTGGCAAACTCAATCACTAAAATAATGTACAGCTGTCTTTATTCTTTACTGGACCTAAACAGAATAGAAACACAAATAAGGTGTTTTGCACATTCTCGTCTTTTGTTGGTGGTGTGTCTTTTGCTTTTGGTTGCTTTCTTTAAAAGACTTGCTAGCTAATAAGTCTGCTGCTCAAAAATTGATATTTATAAGTTTGTTAATATCACTTTTCACAGCAGACTTACTAGCAAGCTGGAAGGCTGTGAAAAGTGATATTATCAAACATACAAATATCAATTTTCACAGAAGCTTTATTCAACCCTGGCAAGCCAGGGGACAAATTAAGCCCTGGATGGGGATATAGCAGGGGTAATGGGGGTGATTTATGGGGGCAGTGGGGACCAGTGGCAATGTGGGGAGGTGAGCCAACAAAGGCTGGCACCCCCTGCCAAGTGGTTGGGGCCCAGGGTCGGAACTCAAAGCCTCATGACCGGAGCCTGCCACCCATGACTCCAGGGCTGAAGCCCAAGCCTCACCATCCCAGGGAAGGTGGGGAACTCACTGGCTGCCTGCTCCTCCAGTGTTTGTGGCTCCAGAGAGGGGCAGGGCCCAACCTGTGCTGTGGCCCCAGGGGAGGGTCCACTGCTCCCCCTCTCCCCCAGTCACTGCCCAGAAGGCTGTGGCCACAACAAAAGCTTCTGGTGGCCTCAATTGTGAAACACTGGGTTAGTCTGTTACAACAGGCTGGGTTCTCCTCCCAGCTCCACCACACCTATCTCATTTGATTTGAGTAAGTCATGATTAGGACATGATTTTTTTTCAGAAGTGCTGAGCAACTGTGACACCAGCTGAAATCAGTGGGGCGCTGTGGGTGTTCTGCAAAGCAGGAGAGTTAGGCCCAGACGTGTAACGCTATTTAGGAAGCGCTCCACTCAGCTTTTCAAGGCTTAAGGCCCCACTATGTAAAGGTATCTAGGTGTTGCTATGCTCAGCGTCACAACCCCTGACTGACTAAGGAGACTAAATTTCATTTTCAAAAGGGATTTAGGCACTTTATGCTCCTAAATCAGCTACGCATAAGCTGAGTGCAGCAATGCCTACATACCTTTAACTATCTGGGCTTCAGACCCTTAAAGACAGATTTTTTTTTCCAAGGCATTTATTGGGGGTTTTCAAAAGCACCCAGGCTATGAGTGTTAGGTGCATGTCTGCATCTTCAGGCATCTAAATACCTTTTTAAAATCTGACCCTTCGGTGCCTCAGCCCCATTGGCTTTCAATGGGATTTAGCCAGCTAAGTCAGCTAGGGCCAGATTATTTAAGGTAGGTACCTACCTAAAAATGCAGATAGGTACCTAGTTGGGTTTTCAAAAGTGGCAAGGTACCTAATTTGAAATCAAGCAGCATTTATGCTCCTGTCTGCATCTTTAAGTGCCTCCCTTTCAATATCTGGCCCTTAGGCTTTGCAACAGTGAGTGGAGCAATGCCTAGATATCTTTACTGTTCTGGGCCTAAGCCTCTGTGATGCAGTTACCCCCTCTGTAAAATGGAAGGGATGCTATTTTCCTACCTATCTCCTTGGGGAGGGGTGTGAGAGTTCACCAACCCGTGCAGGAGGGGCACAGAATTACGGGTAGAGGTGAGGCCTTCCTAGCCCCATATCTGATCCTGTAGGATAAGGGGAGAGTTTGTGGGTAGGAGTATCCCCTTTTTCCAGATCTTGCTTCTCATTCTCACATGGAGACCTGTTCTATCTTCATTCAGCTCAGCTGAGCCTCGTGAGTTAAATACCACTCTCCCCCACTGCCTGCATCCTATGCATAGCTTGCTTTATGGAGATTAAGGTGTAGTCATCCTTGCTGATTTTCCCTCCCCTCACAGATAAATATTCTTCCCCAGTGGTTTATGGAATGGCTCCTTTCTTCTACCTGTCCGTCTGGGCATGAATGTCATGCTCATTGTCATGGTAACTTCTCAGCGGTAAGTTAGAACACAATACTCATTTTTGGTTGAACCAAATCCATTCATCCCTATCTCTCTCAGGGTATGGCTACACTTACGGTTTGCAGCGCTGGTCATCCAGCTGTGTAGGAGCAGCGCTGGTGTGTGGCCACACTCACAGCTACCAGCGCTGGTGTGTGGCCACATTTGCAGTATTAGCAGCGCTGTTGGGAGTGCTGCATTATGGGCAGCTATCCCAGCATTCAAGTGCAACAACGTGCTTTTCAAAACAGGGGGGTGGAGGGTGGTGTACTGTGACAGGGAGCGGGGAAGATAGAGTGGATTTTTGGAGCCAACACTGTTGTGTGTTAGCTTCCTGGATTGGAAAAATCACAAAATGTTCATGAGCCCTTAGTCTTAACTCTTAATTGCATACAGCCTGCCTCCAACACGGACTCCCCGCTGTTTCACTCACTCCCTGTGGTGTACTGTGACAGGGAGCGGGGAAGAGAGAGATTGGAAAAATCACAAAATGTTTGCGAACCCTGCATCCAACGCTGTTTCCCCTTCCTCTCATTTGATCGTTCACAGCCAGGTACAGATAGCTCCTGTTTGCTGTGATCAGTGTTTGTTTTAGATTAGCAGTTCAACGGAGCTCCGATCGGTTCTGTTTCATTCACTCTCCATGCCTCTCATTTGATTGTTTACAGCCAGGTACAGATGATCACAGCAAACAGGAGCTCTGTTCGGAGCTCCGATCGGAGCTCGTTCACAACAAAACAAAGAGAGGCTGCATAACAAAACAAAGAGAGTAATTTATAAAAGCATTCTGGGATACACCTTATACCCTGGAGGCCAATCACAGCGCTGGTGTGTGGCCACACTTGATGACCAGCGCTGCAGCACCAGCGCTGGAATCCTTATTCCCCATGCTGAGTGAGGTATACGGCCAGCGCTGCAGCCAGGGAGTTGCAGCGCTGGAAGTGCCCTGCAGGTGTGGCCACTTACTAATTGCAGCGCTGGTAGAGGCTTTCCAGCGCTGCAAATCGCCAGTGTAGCCATACCCTCAATCCCCTGCTCCTTTTCCAGGGGCAAACCTCAGGCATTTTGATTGCAAGCTGTGTCCCCAGTGGTGCAATACTTCCTAGTTCCTAAATATACTGTGTTGTTTTCCTGCCACTTCTTCTCTCCATCCCCCCCAAATAATCTCAAGTGAAAATTCTGTGCTAGAAATACTATGGTGGAGCTGGTAGCCCTGAAAAGGGTAGAAAATATCTCCTTGCTGATGTGTAGAACAAACCATGATAAAGCACATTAAAGAGATAAGGCTGATCCATTTCCCTGGTCTCAAAGGGAGACTGTTTATTGCATTGCTGTGATGTGATGTGGTTCCCTGGATAAACTAAAGCAACCATGAAGGAAAGGTGAAACCACCCGGGGTCCTGCCCATTACTGGAATTTCTGTACTTCAGCTCATTTTCTCAATTTTCACAGAGTAAACCATTTTATTGCCCAGTAACCCAACAGCTAATCTTATTAGGGTCTCTGAACTGCTATGTCAGAGAAGTATCCTATTGGTCTGCTCCTGTGACGCACTGAGCACCTGCAACTTCCATTGAAGTGAATGGGAGCTGAGGGTGCTCAGCACCTCCCAGGGTCACGTCTGGTTAATTCCACTCTAATGTTCACTTTTTTACCCCTCACAAAAAGCGCTGACCTTTCTCTCCACCTCTCCCTCCCTCTGCCCCCCACCCCCCAAGTGGGATTCCAGTCCCTTTAGTTTCCAGGACAGTGCAATTACATCTTCACCAGCCTTGCAGCACCAGGTGACATGTTTGCTTGGGAGTACATGGATGTGTGCATTGTGGGTGGGTTTAGGCCTGTACTGGGAGGTAACCTGTTGTGGGATAGGACTGAGGCTGGGTGTAGTTATGCATGCTTGTGAAGACAGGCAGCTTGTGAGTGGTTGGAGGCTAATGTCTTGTGAAATAGCAGTTTCCTAGATTTAGGATTACCAGATAGCAACTATGGAAAAAAATGGGACGGTGGTGGAGGATAATAGGAACCTATATAAGAAAAAGGCCCAAAAAATGGGACTGTCTCTTTAGAAATGGGACATCTGGTCACTCTACCTAGATTGTACTTATTGCATTGATGGGAGATGCATTTTAGCAACCTTAAGCTTACCCTGAAATAGTGGATTGTGACTAGGGGCAGTCTTGAGCGAGGCATGATCTATAAACTGTGCCACCCCATGAGTAACCCTGGGAGACATTGTGTCTCAGATGATATGTCTACAGTGCAGCTGGGAGCATGCCACCCATCCCAGACAGACACATGCTAGCTCTGCGAAAGAGAGCACACTAAAAATAGCAGTGTGGACACTGTAGTGCAGGTGGAAGCATGTGCTAGCTGCCTGAGCCCCATGGGCATGACCCCCTTGCCACAACATCCACACACTGCTGTTTTTAGCACACTAGCTCAAGCAGAGCTAGTATGTGTGTCTACCCAGACTGGGAGGGACACTTCCAGCTGCAGTGTAGACATAAACAGAGAGATACTTCCCTTCCTGCTTTCTCTCTGCTCCAAGCAGGTAGTAATTTACTGCTGCCTGATACCAGCAGTAAATTCCTCCTGCTTCTCTCTTCTCCCCCCTCACCAGCCTTGCAGGCACTGGCTCAGCTACCCCAGTCAGAGAGAGTAAAGAATGGGGCTAAGCTTCACCCATTCCCCACCTGCTCTGGAAAGGGATTAAATGGAGGAGTAGCCCCATAGACTCACAGCCTGGGGAGCCCGCAGAGGGCTGTAAAATGAGCTCTTACAAGAATAAAAGATGAACTCCTGGGAGAATAAGTGCTGCATCCACACAAATATCCTCACCAGTCAGGAGTGACTGAGGGGAAATACAGAACAAAATGGTGATTCAAACACATTTGTTTCTGAACTGGGGCAGCACTGGTTAGTGGTTAGAAGACAAGCCTGGGGGATGGGACACCTGTGTTCTAGTCCTAACTCTGCCATTGATTTGTTATGTGGTCTTGGGCACCTCACCTCTCTGACACTTTCTCCACCTATGGAATGGGAATAATAATAATTCTTAACTCCCTCACTGGGGTGTTGTGAGGATTAGTTGATGTTTACAAATATGAATGTCATATAAGTGCTAAGTATCATTATAAAATAGATGGTTCTCCATGAGGCATCCAGTGGCTTTTTAACAGCAGGCTAAATTTATCCCTGTGATAATTCCAATGGCTTGAATTTGTCCCAAGTATGTCTGAGTGCTTCCAAATGTAGGGATATCCGGAATGTTGCTGCTGCTGGCCCAGTGAGGAGGTAATGATTTCTAATATGTGGAATGTAATATCCTCTGACACACGTCTGTGCATTGGCCTTCTGCTGGGCTCCTTGTATCGTGCAGTTCCAACATTTCACTGCATCATTAAGTTGAGCTGTTCTTTTTTTTAACTCCAAAACTTAGCAAGTGTCTCTAAAACCCAAGAATCCACATAAAAAGATTCTTCTGACGTCCTCCTTTGATGCTTTGATCTTTCCACTGTGAAAGTGACTGATTGTGTGGTCACAGGCTTGAGTGGGGGGTGGGGAGGAAGAAATAAAGGCTGCTTTTATTTATTAAAAACTCTACAGCATCAATTGGGTAATGACATTTGCCAGCAAAACAGTCATATTCATTCAGTGAAAACAATCCTAATGTATTGCAAATGTTTATGGAAAATACTCTGGTTGTAAAATATTTCCATTAATTTCATGCACAGTAGAGTAACTAAACCACTTTCAAATTTCCCTTCTGCAAGGAGCAGCAGAAACTTCCTGTAATTCTTGTAGCTACTCATTCCTATATCTATAACCCAGAGAGTAAAATGTTCTACTTAGGATGATTGGGGATGATGTTGGCACTTCTGTAAGAGTATCAACTTCACCCATCAGGATGGTTGGACTAGCCTGTGTAGTGACAGTATAATGTGCTTCCAAGTATGGGTGCTGGTGTCCAAGGCTGAGGCTTGCACCAGTGTTAATGCAAAAATGGGGGTATGTCCCCGAAGTCTCAGATACAGCCCAAGTGACTGGAGCCTAACCCCATTCCTTATTGCCTCTTGAATATCTGACTGGGGGAAAACTTATTTCACTTGGCAAGAGAGATTTTGCCTAACTAATGAGTTTGGGCTCATGCTGCAGCCCGGCAGTGACTGGGAGATCTGTAGGGGGACAATGCACAGCATCTGAGGGGAAGTGGGGAAAGAGATGTCTTGGGTCACCTTTGGCCAACACCCTGCAGAGCACTGATGAGCTAGTGCTTCTTGGCCACTGTCAGAAGACAGGATACTGGGCTAGATTAACCTTTGCTCTGACCCAGTATGGCTGCTCTTATTTGGAGAGGCAGATCTCACAGGTGATCAGTTCTGCAAAGGGCACCCAGGCCCTTCCCTGGCACACTGAGCTGTAGCACACGAAGTATTCAGAGCTGGCAGCCCAGCTGAGCTCCTTTCTAACATCATTAGTCTTGGCTCCTCCCATCTCTCACACCCTTCTGGCTGGTCAAATCTGCATTCATTGCAGGCTGGCCGGCACCAGATCCCTCTCTCCATCATATGAGAATTCCTGAGGGCTGCCTGTAATGTTAATAAGTCACTCTTAAACATTCTCAGTCATTTAAAGGGCATGTGGCTCCATGCAACTCCCAGCGAGAGGCTCCAAGTGTGTCTACAGTACAGGGACTGTAGTGGTATAGCTATATCACCACAGCTATGCTGGCATAACCCTGAAGTGCAGTTGAAGCCTATGCCGACAGAAGGAGAACCACCACCCTGCACGACATTAGCTAGGTCGACAGGCGCATTCTTCTATCCCCGTAGTTGCAGTCTGGGTTACACTTAAAACTTAGGTCAACATAGCTATGGCACTATGGGGTTTGACAAATCCACAGCCCGGAGAACAATTGCTATGTTGCCCTAACCCCCAGTGTAGAAGCAGCTAGGTCAATGGAAGAATGCTTTTGTCAACCTAGCTCCCATCGCTCAGGGAGCTGGTGTTCCTGCAGTAATGGGGAAAAACCATTCTGTGGTGTAGGCTGTGTCTACACAACAGGGTTATGCCGGCAAAGCTATGGCGCTATAGCTATGCTGCTGTAGCCCCGTAGTGTAGACGTGGCCTATGGCTACACTGGGGGGTGAGGTTGGCATAGCTACATTGGTTAGGGGTGTGAATTTTCACGTCCATGACTAATGTAGCTATGTTAACCTAAATTTTAAGTGTAGACCAGGCCTCCTCCATCCCCAGCAACACATGCACACACCATCCCTCATTTCTTCTTGCTAAGCTGAATTGGGGCTGATATGACACCTCTTATTCCACCCTATAATATGCAATGTTGGGGTCCAGGAACACCCCTCTACCAAGCTCCTGTCTTCATAATGATTTCTCTCTCTAATCAAAGGTTAATCCTGTGTTCTGTTGTTCACTTTATTGCTTGGCTCATAAACAGCTACAAACATTTTCTGCACATAAAGCTGCAGAATCCCAGACAGACGTCTTGCACAACAGCAGCTGCTCAGGACTTTGTCCGTCTCTAGTTGGCAACACAGTATGAGAATAGAGCCCAGTTCCCTCCCCATCTGGCTGCTGCTCAGCTTGGATTATACAAATCACGGGACCTGTGACATCTCAGATCACAATGTTCAGTCCTTATGCTCATTGGCTGGTCGTTGTCACATAATCACAAAAATGTACGGCTGGATGAGATCTCAAGAGGTCATCTATTCTATTCCATCCCCCCACACTGAAGCCTTGCTCAGGTGGGACCTTGTTACTGAAAGGATATATTAAATGGCAAAATACTTCATTTACACAGAGTGAAGGTTGCTTGGTGACAACTCATGCCCTTCTAGAATGTCAAATTCAGCAAATCTCAAACTTCTGAAAACCAAGAAATAGAGTTAAGGCAAATGCCCTCACAACTTAACTCTATCCCCACTGGGGCTATGTCTAGTCTACAGCGCTATGACAACACAGCAGCTGTGTCACTGTAGACACTTCCTACAGCGACAGGTGGAGTTTTTCTGTCACTACACTTAATCCACCTCTCCAAGAGGCAGGAGATAGGGTCAACAGAAGAATTATTCCCCAGGAGATTGTCATTTTAACTTCGTTACTTAGCTGTGTGAATTTTTCACACCCCTCAGAGACATAGCTAAGGCGATCTACATTTTAAATGTGGACTAAGCCTGGGAATTATCTGCATGCACTCTTGTATTCACTGAGTTAGGTGTAGCTGTACTGAATGGCAAAGGAGTAAGTTGAAGCAGTTTGGAAGAGCAATGGCTGTGATATGAGGAGATATGGGTCTCAATTCCCTCTCCCTCCCGGCCCCCCACCATGTGTGTTAGCAGAGAAAAGAGGTGTATATGTACCTTGAGGATCCAGTCTGCATCATTTCAATACAGGATTGTGTAGGCTGTGTTAGTAGCAGGGCATTGGGGTCTTCTGGCTGTGGGTACTGTCAGTAGTGAAATGGGATGTGAGAGAAGTCTGGATTTAATGGTGGGTAGGGGAAGTATAGGTTTTGGTGGTATCATGTGTGCCAGCGTGAAGACACTGTAAAGGGGCATGAAGTGGTTGTTAAATTTTATAAGTGTGATACTCTGACATGGAAGTAGTCTCAGTGTTTGAGCACAGGGCAGGTGCAGGTAGTACCTGTCCATTACAGTAAAAAGGTAAAAGCAGAAGAGAGTCTTGTGGCACCTTAGACTAACAGACATATAGGAGACTGAGCTTTCGTGGGTGAATACCCACTTCGTCGGATGCATGTAGTCAAAGTAAAAAGGTAAAGTGAAAATGTGTCTTAAAGGCACAGTGGGGCATCTCTCAAAGGGGGCGGAGTTAAGTTTGTATGGGCATTTACCTTAACTCTGTATTTCTTGGTTTTTCAGAAGTCTCAGTCTGATTGAACATGACACTGTAGAAGCTCATGAGCTATCACCAAACAACCTTGACTGTATTAATGAAGTTTTTTGACATTTCATTTCCAAGTGGTTTTTAAAGAGAGAAATGTTTGCTGGTAGGAGTTAGTGGTCATTCAGGCAGGTGTAGGTCTCCCCTAGACTTGATCTGTTAATCTGCTACTGTGGCTAGGTAAGAATAAAAAGTCCAAGCTTTTATATAGTTGTTTCATCAGTAGATCAAAAAGAACTTTACATAATTATCCCCATTTTGCAGATGGGAAAATAGACACAGATAGGGAAGTGACTTGCCCAAGGTCACCCAGCTGGCTAGTGGCAGAAATAGCTAGAAATAGTCCCAGTATAATGAACTTACGCTAGGCCTCACCATTGCTATGTGATTCTACAGTGCTCATCCCCCCCGCTCCTGTACTTTTTGTTATATGCAATGAGGATAATGGTCGTGCATTGAAATGTTTGCACTGTATAGCTGTTAATAGGGCTGGTGAGAGAAATCTCATCCTTGATCTATGTCCCAAAACCTTGGCAGTTTTATTACATGGTTGTTACAGTAACTTTGGTATGTAAAAGACAAGTGGTGGGTCTCTCTCCTTTTCCATCCCTGTCCCACCATTCCCTGCAACATGTCTGCCCCCTTCTCCAAACCAGGTTGATGTATATCTTAAGTGTTCATTTCTGGATTTCAAATGTTTAAATTTATGTTACCTTCAGTTCCCCCATCCCAGATCCCAGCTAACATGAAGGGATAGGGAGGGAGAGGGGCTCAGACACGCCAAGAGGAGCAAGCTCCTCCAGATCTGAGAACACACAGCAGGCTGGGACTGGAGCTCCTAACCCTGCAGAGTGGTAGGGCTCCCCTAGATTCTAGCATACACATGCATCCCAGCTGATGGCCCTCCCCACCCACAACTTCCTCTGCTACCCCTAATATTCTCCCTAAGACCGCTCATGTCTTCCCTTCATTTATCTTCCTCTCCATAATACCCCCATCCCTCACTGCAGACCCAAAGCCCTATTACCACTTACTCTTGTGCTCCTAACCCACCCTTCCCACGAGCAGTCGTATGTAATTTTATTTTATTTTCAAAAGGTTTCAGCACCTTGTGATTATTCTGCAGTACTCAGATTACATTTTTCAAAACAAAACAAAATCAGCAACAACCCACCTTGACAAAGACTGACTTTTTTTTTTTCTCAAATGTTTACAGTTCATTCTCAGGTTTCTGCCAAGAGTGTATGTCAAACTTCAAAATTGCAGGCTCAGAAAGATGAGAACCCCACCCATTGCTATAGTGAGTGTCTACACTGATGCACTATACTGTGCCACTGTAATGGTGCTAGTGAAGACTTAAGTCTGGTCTATACTAAGACCTATATCGGTATAACCATGTCACTCAGAGGTGTGAAAAAGCCATACCCTGAGTGACATAGTTATACCAATCTAAACCCCTGTGTAGACAGCACTATATTGGTGGGAGAAGGTCTCCTGTTGACATACCTGCTGCCTCTTGGGGAGGTGTATTAACTACTCCAAAGGGAGCGCTATCTCCCATCGGCTTAGAGAGTCTTTATTAAAGTGCTACAGTGGTGCAGCTACATCGCTGCAGTTGTGCCAATGCTGTGTTTTAAGTGTCGATGTGCCCATAGCCTCAGCAGTGTGTTCTCGGTGCATGCGCCTAGCAGTCTGTTCTAAGCTCCCCACCCAGAGAGGCAGGGCTTTCCCAAATCCTGGGTCACATTGATGGTGGAGGGGTACAAAGATGATCTCAGATCTACTTAGAGGGACAAAGCAACCCAGATCCCAAGTCACAGTGGAGGTGGGGGGAAGGAGAGGGGCATCTTGCAGGAGGTCAGACTAGATGATCATAATGGTCCCTTCTGATCTTGAATTCTATGATTCTATGTCAGGGGTCACCTTCTGTAGTGTCACTTAGCACCACAAAGAAGAGTTAACAGTACACCTGTAATGTTGTTAGCACCTCTGATCATGGTGTAGATTCCCCCTATTTGAAAGCACACTGACATTGTCTTACAAGTTCCCATTCTTCAGAAGCGATGTCTTTTGTCCTGAGGCTGCATGGAAAATTTCATGGGAATTTTCCTCACTCTGCCCACACCTCCTAAAAAAATTCTTAATGCGCCAGACTCTCTTGTAGTTTTCTAACCATCCTCTAATATCAAAGCTATACCAACATCAAAGCCATACCAGGGCATGCATTGCTAGGCTACTTACTGCTTTGTTACTTGGGAGGTGAAGACAGGGTCATGCACACTCCAGTGGCTTATTTATAATTTAGCCCCTGAAGATCCTGCACTGCCTTTCATGTAGGCGGAACCTGCACCCACCCAGAGGAGCCTTCTTGGTTTCAGTAGGGCTCCCTGCAGAGCCAGGTCAGCCCATGCACAATACATTGCAGATCCAGGGCTGCCCAGAGAGGGGGGGCAAGTGGAGCAATTTACCCCAGGCCCCGGGCCCAGCAGGGGCCCCCACGAGAGTTTTTCGGGGCCCCTGGACTGGTGTCCTTCACTCACTCTGGGGGCACCGGAAAACTCTCGCTGGGCCCGGGCCCCCGGAGCTTCTTCGCTCACGGTCTTCGCTGGCGGGGGGCGGTCCTTCCTCTCCGGGACAGAAGGACCCCCCGCCGCCGAATTATTGCCAGAGCGGGACCCGCCGCCGGAGTGCAGCCGGGTCTTCGGCTGTAATTCGGCGGCCGGGGGAGGGGTCCTTCCGTTCCGGGACCCGCCGCCGAAGTGCCCCGAAGACCCGCGGTGGGGGCTGCACTTTGGGGGCGGGTCCCGCTTCGGCGGTAATTCGGCGGAGGGGGGGTCCCCGCCGTGGGTCTTTGGGGCACTTTGGCGGCGGGTCCCGGAACGGAAGGACCCCCCGCCGCCGACTTACCGCCGAAGCGGGGGCCCCCCGCCGCCGAAGACCCCGGGCCCCCGGAATCCTCTGGGCGGCCCTGTGCAGATCAGGACCTTTGTTGGTATAAATTCCTTCATCCTCGCTTGTTGCACGGCCTCCCAGAAATGAACAACTCTATCAAGGACTAAGTCACTTCATGGAACAATCTAAACACAGAGGCCTTTAACAAAATACAACAGCAGACAGTGTTGATTTGTTCAGTGTCTTTCATGTGATCTGTCTTTCAAGCCACTTCACAGCATTCCTAAAACAATATCAACATGTACAGTATAGCAGTGTTTTTCAAAGTTCGGGTCGAGACCCAGTACTGGGTTGTGGCATGTAAGGCACTGGGCCACTCTGGTCAGCACCGCCGACCGGAACGTTAAAAGTCCCACCAGCAATGCTACCCAGCTAACGCAGGCTAGTGCCTACCTGTTCTGACACCGTGCTATGCCCCAGAAGTGGCCAGTAGCGGGTCTGGCTTCTAGGCCACAGGGCGCTGTGTGCTGCCTGAGCACCGGAGGGGAGGGGAACGGTGCCCACGGGCGGGAGCCACTTGCGCACCTCCGCCTAGGAGCTGGACCTGCTGCCGGCCGCTTCAGGCACAGCGTGGTCCACGGTGCCGGGAAGTCTGCCTCTGCACCCCAGCTGCGCCGCTGACTGGGAACCGCTGGAGGTAAGTCTGCGCCCCAGCCCCATGCCCCAATCCCCTGCCCCAGCCCTGAGCCTGCCCAGAGCCCTGACCCCCCTCCCAGAGCCCCCTCCCACACCCTGAACCCCACATTCCTGGCCTCATGCCACAGTCCTCACCTCCACACCCCAAATGCTTCATCCTCAGCTTCGTTGGGTCGCTGGCATCAACAATTTTCTTCAACTGGATCCCCAGGAAAAAAAAGTTTGAAAACCACTGCAGTATAAAATACATGTGTACAACGCCACTTAAAAACCAAGCATTGAGCGTTCAGAGGTATGAATAAAAGCAAGCATTAAATATGGCAAAATAATCCCTCGTGCTCAGTGGAACTCAGACTATGGGTTTTTCATTGACTGGACATTGGGTGGAAACAACAAACAGAAAGCCCAAAGAAACAGTGATGACTGTCGTCATAACCAGCCATCTCATCACAAGACTATTTAGCCTCAGTCAGATGTTTTGTCAGCATTGCAAAGGTGGTGACATTTAGAAAGACAATAACACAGTGTCTTTGCAGATATGCATGGGCAGCTTCTCCCATGAATACGGGTTGCCCTGGGAAACAATTTGAAGCTATTTGAAGGAAAATGACTGGGTAATATAGACTATTGCTACGAGCTAGGGGTGTGATTCCACCTGAAACCAGTGGGTATGTGCTCAGCATGGCTCAACCAGGCCTCCACTGCTGCTGCCTGGGCTACAGAGGCTACACTGCTACATGTACTTGTGTTAGCTCAATGAGAGCTAGCGCTGCTAGTAGGTGTACATGAGCCGTGGAATCACACCCTAGTTTGTAGTGCAGACATAGCCACAGGCTGGCCTTATTGGCAGAGCAGAGGCAGAGGTGGTTGTTTTTTAGTAATTGTTGCTAGTGTGCCAGGAGCTGCCCTCCTATGTTTCCAGTCAGACATAAAAGATGAGTTAGTCAGTGCTGATGGACAATTTTGTGTCATCATTAGGATTTATGAGGGACACCCTTCCAGGATCTAAATTGGAATGCCTCAAGGCACTGCTCTCGCTGCCACAATATTCACTATGTGAATGAGACCACTGTATATCTCTTTGCCTATGAACGCTACAGGTTTGCTCTCTGCTCTGGTTGAAGGCTTGGCTGGATGTGTGGAGCTATCCCAGCCTCAACCCTGAGAAAACAGAAGTCTTGCAATGTTGAACAGACATAATTGACTCAAGCAGGGTTGCTCGGCCTTCATGCCTCCACTTGTTGAGAGGATTTTTTCAGAAAGAGGGAGTCAGGTTAAGAATTATCGGTGCACTTGTAACTGCATAAAAAGCTCTCACTTGTTGGAAATTTGCACCTCCTGCATCATTCTCTGTCTCATAACTATCTGTGAGCAACAGAAGTGCTGGTGAGCATGAGGCTGAGTTATTGTCACTTCTTCTTCAAAAGACTGTCATCTCTTGCTACAAGTTCAGAATGCAGCAGTATGTTTGCTCACCAGCTTGAGGGATCACAACAGTTTTTACACCTGCCCTGCAATCTCTGTATTGGCTCCCTACAAAGTTGCAGATTGACTCTGTTAATGAAGCAGCCCCTTGTTTTGTTCTAGACCTGGTCCAAGAACCATGTGCTGACTGGTATCTGCACCCAAACACCACCTGCTATGCAGGGATCACACTATTGTATCTTAAGTTGTGGGTCCTGGGGTATAGCACTCATTCTTCTCTGGGATTTGTCTCAGGGCATTGTTCCCACTTTATTAACAAACAAAGCCTCTACAAATATCGCTTCCCAAGATGTGTTGGAATATGGCTCCATAAATACTCCCATTTCTCCTTTCTTCATTGACCACTCTTGCTTGTTTACATTTTAAATGGTGATTTTATTTTACTTTTCATTGCCCAGTGCCGGGAATGTGGGACTAGAAGGACCTCTTTATAAATATAGTTAATACAAATAATTATAATTAACTTCAATAGCACTTTCATCACTTAAATAAGCAATCCCTTCTCTTGCTCTGACGGCAGCTTCTTGTCTTTTGCCTCCAAGCAGATGCTGATTTATCCCCATATGACGATGTAATAGGGGCTGACGATCAGCAGTTCCACAGAGAAAAGCCACATCACAGGAAAGGCTTGTCATGAGGCTGCCTTTGATAGACAGACAGTAGGGTTTGGGTCCCAGTTACAGTGAATTCCACTATCAACAAATTCAGCTCTAGAGACACTGCAATTACATGCTGGATGCTTGACAAGTATTGACACGTATTTTCAATCAAAGTAAGCTTCCTATATTGCATATTTCAGGGGTTTCTAGCATTCCAACAGCTGATCTGGGTCCACCTGTGTCAGGATACAGAGGAGGATTTTCTGGGCTCTGACTGTAAAGTGGACAGAGACCACCCAGCTTTTCTGATCTCAGGGCCACCATCCAAGCAGAATAATTTTGCAGCTTTCTCTCCTATTTCCTCATACTGCTACCTGTGCTGTATCAGAGTTTCTCTTCTACAGACCCTCTTTGGCACTAAACCTATCTCAGAGGATCCAGAACCCCTCGTGGATCCAAGAGGTGTCTGGAGATTTGGACATCTCCTAATTACTTCACCTAATTAGGCCTGAAGTTTCTGCTGAGGCCTGGTCTACACTACGAGTTTATCTCGAATTTAGCAGTGTTAAACCGAGTTAACCCTGCAACCATCCACACAATGAAGCCCTTTACTTCGATATAAAGGGCTCTTAATATCGATATCTGTACTCCTTCCCGACAAGGGGAGTAGCACTGAAATCGGTATTGCCATTTCGAATTAGGGTTAGTGTGGCTGCAATTCGACGGTATTGGCCTCCGGGAGCTATCCCACAGTGCACCATTGTGACCACTCTGGACAGCAATCTGAACTCAGATGCACTGGCCAGGTAGACAGGAAAAGCCTCGCGAACTTTTGAATTTCATTTCCTGTTTGCCAAGTGTGGAGAGCTGATCAGCACAGGTGACCATGCAGTCCCAGAATCAAAAAAGAGCTCCAGCATGGACCATACGGGAGATACTGAATCTGATCTCTGTATGGGGAGATGAATCTGTTCTATCAGAACTCTGTTCCAATAGACGAAATGCCAAAACATTTGAAAAAATCTCCACAGTTCCCGCACTCTCCAAAAACCATTTGAATTCTTGGCTGAGCTCCCAAAGCCTGAAAGGTCAAAAACATTGTCGCGGGTGGTTCGGGGTATATGTCATCAGACCCCCCTCCGTCCCCCACAGTTAAAGCAAAGGGAAAAAATTGTTTTTCGCCTTTTTTCAATGTCACTGTATGTCTACTGGATGCTGCTGGCAGACGTGGTGCTGCAGCGCTACACAGCAGCATCCTCGTCTTGCCTTGCAGACGGCAGACGGTACAGTAGGACTGGTATCCGTTGTCATCGTCCCATGGGTGCTCCTGGCTGGCCTCGGTGAGGTCGGCTGGGGGCGCCTGGGCAAAAATGGGAATGACTCCAGGTCATTCTCTTCTTTAAGTTTTGTCTAACGGAGATTCAGTCCTGCCAGGAATATCATGGCAGCTGGAGGCTTCTGCCTCAGGCTGCTCTCCGAGTCAGCAGCACCATGCAGTCGCGCCTACCCCTTGCTACCAGGGATCACAATCAGACACTTAGACCTCTACATTTTGCTGCAAATAAAAAAATGTAAGCTGCCGTTTAGAACTGTCCCCCAACATACATATCCTGGGACATTTTGTATTTTACCAGTATCAACCAAAGGCCCACACACAAATGGAGATTCAGTCCTGCCTGTGCTTCTATCCTAGTGCTTGTCACAGATTCCCATTTTCAGCTATAGGCTGAGCAAGTGCAGAATGGTGGTTCACCCTACTTTGCTGTAAGCCAACCGCCCTCCCCTCCCCCCTTTGATCTCTGCTTCAAGAGGCAGTAAAGTCAGTGTTTCTTATTCCTGCGTTCTTTATTACTTCATCACACAAATGGGGGGACACTGCCATGGTAGCCCAGGAGGGGTGGGGGAAGAGGGAAGCAACGGGTGGGGTTGTGGCAGGGGCACCCCCTAAAATGGCATGCAGCTCATCATTTCTGCAGGATGTCTGGGGCTCTGACCCGGAGTGGCCATTTGCCTCTCTGGTTCTTTAGTAGGCTTGCCGGATATTCTAGGCAGGACTGACTCTCCATTAGACAAAACTTAAAGAAGGAATGACCTGGGGAGTCATTCCCATTTTTGTCCAGGCGCCCCCGACCGACCTCACCGAGGCCGGCCAAGAGCACCCATGACAGCAGCAGATGGTACAGTATGACTGGTAACTGTCTTTGTCAACTTGCAAAGCAGCAGATGGTACAGTAGAGCTGGTAACTGTCTTTGCTAACTTGCAAAGGCAAGGGGATGCTGCTGTGTAGTACTACATCTGTTAGCAGCATCCAGTAGACATACGGTGACAGTGAAAAAAGGCTGAACAGGCTCCGTGGTTGCCGTGCTATGGCGTCTGCCCGGGCAATCCAGAGAAAAGGGCGCAAAATGATTGACTGCCGTTGCTTTCACCGAGGGAGGATTGACTGACGACATTTACCCATAACCATCCACGACAAATTTTTGGCCTCATCAGGCATTGGGATCTCAACCCAGAATTCCAATGGGCAAGGGAGACTGCAAGAACTATGGGATAGCTATGGGATAGCTACCCACAGTGCAACGCTCCGGAAGTCGAAGCTAGCCTTGGTACATGGACGCACACCACCGAATTAATGTGCTTAGTGTGGCTGCATGCCCTCGACTTTATACAATCTGTTTCCAAAAATCGGTTTCTGTAAAATCAAAATAATCCCCTAGTGTAGACATACTCTTAGTCTGTGTATTTTGCCTAATGCTTTTGGCAGTGATGAGCTGCCAAAATCTTAACAACGGGTTCCCTATAAAAAGTTCTGATTTAACAACGGGTTCCCTATAAAAAGTTCTGATTTAAGGGATGTGCGACAGCATGTATTTTTTGTACCAATAGGGTTACCATACGTCCATATTTTCCCAGGAGGTGATTAAGAACCGAAAAGCCTGACATGTCCAGGAAAATACAGATGTATTTTAACCCTACCTAAAGTTCTTTTTTAAAAAGATGGGGCTAAACTAGAAATGAGCTCCGTTTCACATGTGTGGGTGGTGATCAGGGACAGTCTCAATTTTTGGGTCTTTTTCTTATATAGGCTCCTATTACCCCTCACCCCCGTCCCGATTTTTCACACTTGCTGTCTGGTCACTCTAGGGTGTGCACATGTGTGGGTCCCAGCTGCTCCCTGCCCCCCCTCATTAAAGCAGGTGTGCAGGGTTACTGCCCTGGGAACTGCAGGGCACCAGTGGATGTGGGGCTGGCTGCAGATAGGGGCGTGGGGCAGGGCTAGCTGGAGGCAGGGAGTGACACGGGCTGGCTGTGGGCAGGTGATGCAGACGGGCGGGCTGCGGGTGGCTGTGGGCAGAGGCTGGCTGCAGGCAGGGGGTGGCTGTGGCAGGGGCTGCAGGCAGGGGCTGGCTGGGGGCAGGGAAGGCGGGGGAGGGGCGCAGATACTCACACGGGGGGGAGGGGCTGGGAGCAGCAGGACGCAGCCGGAGCTCCAGGGCCAGAGGTCCAAAGAGCAGGAGCAGCAACAGGGCCAGGAGGCAGCTCACATGGCTCTCGCAGCACAGCGCAGCGCCCCCCGGCGGCCGGGAGGAGGAATTACAGGCTTCCCAGGCAGAGCCCATCAAAGCTTCCCTCGCAGGGAAGCTAGTTAACAAGCGGTTCTAAAACCGCTTCTAAATTTAACAACGAGTTTGCGCGAACCTGTGCGAACCGGCTCCAGCTCACCCCTGGCTTTTGGTCTGTATTTGACCACCAAGCAAAACATCGTCTTGCTTCCTTCCCATGCTTTCTAGTGTTTGCTCACCCACTTCTCTTGAGTTTTATTAAAGGCCATAGAAATCTACCATATATTATTATTCACTTATCACACAATTGCACCCAATGTGATTACAACACAATTTCAGACTTGCAATATAGATGGTCTTGAACCATGTTTTATGTCTCTACATTGTGCTACAGATGTGGCTTTTGCCAAGGATTGGTACCAAGATGTAGGGACCCAATTCAAACAGGCTTCCGACTCACCCATGCTGCAGGACCAAACCACATTAAGACCTAGCCAGATCCCACAATATGGTAGCTCCCAATAGTGTAGATGGAAGCCAAAATATGTCTGGCAATAGAGCTTGTCTCCACATCTAAAGTTGTAGTGTTTTAAGTTAAGGTGTGAGGTTGGACTGACTGAGTTAAACCAGGACAAATGTATGTGTTGACACTAAACATTAGTTTAAATCTGGTTTATATGGTGTAAACTCATCATAAACCCAGTTTGAACAAATGTAAGTGTCCACACCCAATATTCCACCAGTTTAACTCAATCAGTTCAACATTACAACATTACGAAGGGGCAGTGTAGGCGTGTGCTCTTGGGGTCGCCCCTCTCTGGGGCGGCTGGGAGCCAGGCCGCCTCACTACACAAGTTTGGTGAGTTGGGGAATTAGCTTGGTGAGGCAGGAAACAGTCAAGGGCTCAGGCCCTCAGACAGGGGCTGAGCACAGAGTTCAATACAAGCCCAGGCCCTGGGTCAGGACGAGGCAGCAAACAAACAGTTCAAGAGCAAACCCCAGGTTCCTAGTCCTGAATGTCAGGGCAAGGGGGAGGCTGCCACCCATGAGTAGGGTGGCAGGGGGGGACACGCAGGCCTGCCCGCTCCACTGCATCCCAGCCCAGGGTCCTGACAGTGGCAGGCGACCTGCTGCTGTGTCAGTGGGGATCCTGGCCGCAACACACTGATATCAGCTCTGGGTGTGCCACAGCCAGACTAGAGTCAGCTGCCCCTGGGCTACTTCCAACCTCCCCCTCTAGCAGTACCTGCGTCTGGTCGGCATCCTCCAGGGCATCGAGCACCATGGGCTCCTCGGGGTACTCCACGAGCAGTAAGCTGGGCAGCTCCTCTGGCTCCCTTCTCACCGGTAGGCTTACTGGCTTCTCTGGCGTCTGATCGGCATCCAGCCTCAATGGATATGGCCAGTCCTCGGGGCAGTCACAGGCGGCAGGAGTCTCCCCAGCAGGAGCTAGGGCACCAGCATCAGGCCTCTCTGGCAGCCAGGTAGCTTCTGAGCCCTGGGGTTGGGCTTTTATACTTCCTGTCCTGCACCTTGACCTCTGGGGGGCAGGTGCAGGCTCCAGTGGCTCTGCCCACTTTGGCATCCAGAGGGGCTCGTCCCTCTCTGGGGTGGCTGGGAGCCAGGCCACCTAACTACAGGCAGCTTAGGACTAATCTACTTTTAAAACATAGATCAGCATTGCTATTGCACCTAGGGTGTAAAAAATCTACACCCAAGAGTGCCATAGCTCTGCCGACCTAGCTCATGGTATAAACACAAATAGGTTGAAGGAAAAATGGTTCTGTCAACCTAGCTACTGTTGCTTGACCAGATGGTGTTCCTTCAATGAAGGAAAACCTCCTTCCATTGTTGTAGTCTGTGCCTACACTACAGGGTTATGCTGGCATAGTACAATGCCATGGTCATGCCAGCATAGTCCCTGTAGTGTACAAAACAGGCTATTCAGTTCAATCTATGATACTCCGGTGTGCTGATTGTTCACAGTGCCTATCTCCGAAGCCTGGAGCAGATCTGTTTGTGTCTCATTATATGGTGTTTGCATTGTCCAATAATGTTCCTGGGATATTAGAAACAAAGCTTCTACACTTAAAGCACTACAGCGGCACAGCTGCAGCTGCGTTGCTGTAGCACTTCATTGTAGACACTCACTACAGTGACGAGACGGGTTCTCCCGTCACTGTAGGTAATCTGTCCCCTTCAGAGGCAGTAGCTAGTTTGACATAAGAATTCTTGCTACAGCAATGAAGAACCCTTACCGTCGCTGTAATAAGTATCTGTCTACACACTGAAATGCTACACCTGTGTGGCAGTTGGTTTAGACATAGCCTCAGAGTGAAACTCCACTTGCAATGAAGTGGAATGCGATCCCCAAACTGTTAATGAGGTTTCATTCTGTTTTTAATGATGCAGCCCTCATATTGCAATGAAGGTAATTATAGCCAGGATAAGTAATTAACAGGATTTAGCACCTCATTCTATACTCTTTATCTGGCCTCTTATTCTCAGTAGGTGTTAAATGCTTTGGAGACAATTGTTAGCACTTGCCTCCTTCCTCTTTCCCTTTTATTTAGCAAAGGCAAGAGCAAGCTAACCATCTAGCAATGATGACCCCATGTCCCATTCCATAGCAAAGGAGAGGGCTGGCTGGTCAGCAATGAAGAATTGGCTAGCACTGATGATTTTTTTTTGGAACAGGAGGAACTGGGTTCCATTAGTATTAAGTTCTGGCTAGCCATGGTGTACAGCTATTAGCCAGGATGGGCAGGGATGGTGTCCCTAACCTCTGTTTGCCAGAAGCTGGGATTGGGTGATAGGGCATGGATCACTTGATGATAACCTGTCTGTTCATTCTCTTTGGGGCACCTGCCATTGGCCACTGTCAGAAGAGAGGATACTGGGCTTGATGGATCTTTGGTCAGACCCAGTATGGCCGTTCTTATGTTCTTATAAAGAGAACTTGTTAGAATGGGGAAACTGAGACACAGAACGGCTAAATCCCTTGCTTGCCCCAAGTCAAACAAAGGAAATGGCAGAGCTGGTAATAGAACCCTGGAGTCCTGGCTCTCAGCAACGTGCACTAACTTCTTTTTCTGACAAAACAAAGTGAAATTGAATGAATTTGAGAAACTGTTGAACAGGTAAAGAAAAAGTCATTATTCTGCAGCAGGGGTTTTCAGACTCTTTTTTTTTTTTTAAATCAAGTGGCCAACATAAAAGACTGGCTCGTGGATATTTCCCCCCCTTTTTGAGTTTATCCAGACCAGCTCCCATCCACAATCACAGAAGGTCACTGTGCTTGCCGCTACTGTAGCTGTTCAAATGAAAAAGTAATATTAGGAAAGTGTATTTTCACCTGCTTTTAACATGATTTAATGGCTGGAAATGAGAAGCACCATTTGACCAGGAAATTCCCTGCAGACCACCAGCAAGTGCTCCACAGAGCATGGTTTGGGAATCACTGTTCTGCAGAAAGCAGATCCTCATTGTGATCAGGCGTACAAACCCCACACTGAGCAACAAGAGCTTAAGTGATTATTTTGTGCTCAGCCAGCCCCTCCCCACCACACCTGCTGCAAATGCTCCATCTGTTGGAGGAATTAAAAGATTGGAAATTAGCTCATTTGGTTGGCAGTGCTGGAGGTGAGCAGACCTGTAGCTCACAGCCACAGCAGCCCAGAACAGAGGGAAGCCTAAAGGCTCTGAGACAGCTTCCCAAAGGGGTCCCCCTGAGGGAAGGGAGGACTCACCTCAGAGAGGGAAGTATCCTCCTCTCCCCTGCCTGTGGACCCTGGACATTAATAACCCCCTCTTACTTATTTGATTTGGACTTCCCCAACAAGGAAAAGTCTTGGACTAAGCTGACCTGGGAAGGAGAATGATAGGAAGTGACCCTGGGAGGACAGATTTAAGCAACCTTGGTTGCCAGACCACTGGTAGCCCAAAGGGGCCTGGGTCAGAGCCTGGTGGAGTGAGAGGGCTTGGGCTCCCGCCCCCACTACTCCTTTGGCAGTCAGGGGTTGTGGTTGTGACCAATAGGCCAAGCTCCCCAACAAGACCCGGAATGCAGACCATTACACTCACTATTACCTTGTAGAGTACATCACTCTGGGCTGTTCTATACTGAAATGTTTGGTCAAGCCAGCTAAGTTGCTGCGGGGTCTGAAAAATCAAATGCAAGGCAACTTATGTCAATCTAACTTTGTAGTGTAGACCTGGCCATAGTGTAGACGTGGACTACAATGTGAAAGGAGTTTTCTATTGCTGTAAGAACTCTACTTTCCTGAGTGATGGTAGGTCAATGGATGCATTTTTTTTTCATTGACCTAGCTGCATCTATACGGAGAGTTAAGACAACATAGCTACAGTGCTCAGGAGTGTAGTTATGATGACCTATGTTTTAAGTGTAGACCAGGCCTAAGTTTTTGTCTGAGGAAAGGAGTGAGAAACCACTCCACTCAGAAGAAACCCTAGAGGAAGGTCTTTGGTTATCAAGGTTTGAATGTAAAGTAATTTTGAAAGACTTTGGTAGCCAGGCCAGGTGGATTTGGTGCCAGGAAATTTAAAGGGCTCACCTAGGCCCACCACACTCCCACATGATTAGCTCCTGGGTCTGTCCACCCAGAGGAAAATTCTTCATCAGCACATTTGGCTGGTTACTGCTTTTTTTGCATTCTGCTGTGTAAATATGTAGTGTAAAGCTCTCTACAATGACCCAGCAACAGAACATCTTTGTCCTAACTCTGAGGACTTCCTGAATTCCCTTTGGAACACTGGCATTTGTACAGAAAGTAAGGCCATGTCTACACTACCACTTATGTTGCTTAGGGGTGTGAAAAAACACACCCCCAAGTAAGTTTTGTTGGCATAAGTGGTGGTAGTGCACAGCGCTATGTCAGCAGGAGAGCTTCTCCCACTGACAGCTACCAATGCTCATTGGGGGTGATTTAATTATGTCAACAGGAAAGCTCTCTCCTGTCAGCACAGAGCAGCTACACGAGAGAATTTACAGTGGCACAGCTGTCGGTACAGCTGTGCTGCTGGAAGTTCTCTAGTGTAGACATAGCCTTAGTCATGCTAGAGACTAGGATCACTAAACAGGCTGTATCCTACACCCGTGCAGTTTGGCTGCATGAAATAAGCCAGTCACAACAGAGACGTAACTAAGCATTTTAACACTCGACGCAAGCAAGTGTATTTGCGCCCCCTACCGTGTTTTTTGTCATTTCCTTCACCCCCATTTTTCTTCCACCTTCCCCCCACCCCCAGCTTTGCACCCTGGCTGACTGCCCCGCTCGCCCTGAGTTGGAATGGTAGCACTGAAATGCTTGCCCACCTAAGTGGAAAATTATTAGCATCATTTTTCTGTTATCTAACAATGGGCTGGATTCCAGAAAGGGATAAAGGAAGGCGGTCATCTTCATTCTCTCACATTGTACCAAACAAACAGCATTCCTCATCTTTGCTTGTTACTGCTTGACTAGTAGATAGAGAGATCTATTTCTTTCCCCAGTTTTGATGGCTGTAATTAGCTGCTAATAAATTAAGTTAATATCAGAGGACATGTCTACACTATGGGTGCTATATCTATCTAAATTTTAGGTGTGGACCAGGCCAAAATGTAGGGGCACTGCTTCCGTGGTCCTCAGTCAGTAACTGCAGGCAGTGCAACTTCCACCCAGAGGTCAGGGAAAGGGCGCTACCTCAATGGACAAATGCTGCACTGATGAAAAACAGGATTTATACTAAGGGCTTGTCTACTCTAGAAAGTTCTGCTGCTTTAGTTATATTGGTATAGTTACACAAACAGACAAGGGGATGCAGTTATACTGTTATTATAGTGCTTATAGGCTGTGACGATGCAGTTCTGGTGGGACCCAACTGAGAGTGCCAATTCAGGACCAATTGCTCAAACAGGGCAGTCACAGCCCAAGGCTGGGGTTTTTCCACCTCTAAGGCAAACTAAACCAGCCAGACAAAAAGGACTTTGGTTTCACCCCACTGGCTAACCACAAGTCACACAAGCAATTTCCTTAGGCACTCCAGTCTCCCAGTATCACCACCAGTCCCACTTGTCCTGGGGATGAATGGTTATGAAAACCAACACCCCCAATAAAAGAAAACGGTTCTCTCGATTCCAAAGAATCAAGCCCCAGACCCAGGTCAATATACACATCAGATCTTACCCACAAATCACGCTGTTGCCAATCCTTTAGAATCTAAAATCTAAAGGTTTATTCATAAAGGGAAAAAGGTAGAGATGAGAGCTAGAATTGGTTAAATGGAATCAATTACATACAGTAATGGCAAAGTTCTTAGTTCAGGCTTGTAGCAGTGATGGAGAAAACTGCAGGTTCAAATCAAGTCTCTGGAGTACATCCCCAGCTGGGATGGGTAGAGTTTCAGCTTGTAGCAAAGTCCCTCCAGAGGTAAGAAGCAGGATTGAAGACAAGATGGAGATGAGGCATCAGCCTTTTATAGACTTTTCCAGGTGTAACAACCTCTTTGTCCTTACTGTGGAAAGTTACAGCAAAATGGAGTCTGCAGTCACATGGGCAATTCCCTGCATACTTTGCTGAGTTACAAGGCGTATCTGCCTTCTCTCCATGGGTTAATTGTGTCGCTGATGGTCCTTAATGGGCCATCAAACAAGCTAGTCAGAGCTGACACCAACTTGTCTGGAATGTTTCCCAGAAGCGAGTTTAAAATTTAAAATACAGACAGTATAGAGCTTACAAATTGATACATACATATAGACACCCTAATTTTAACCAGCCACCCATAATCTGGTTTTAGACACCTCATATGACCCTCAGATTTGGTGCCAGATTATATCAATAACGTCACATAGGCTTATCCTGGTTCAGGAAGCAAAGCTGTACTGATTGGTATAAGGCACCTTTATAAAGCATAACTGTCCACACTAGGGGTTGTTCCAGAATAACTACATTGGTTAAAAATCATACACACTCCTACCCAATGTTTCTAGTGTATAGCTTTTCTAGCATAGACCTAACTGAGTATCATTTAACCCAGTAAATTACCGGAGTAAATCATATAGGTGTCACTCCCATTTTACACTGATGCAGCACATCCAAGTTAGGGGTTGGTTCAGGTAGAAGTATACTGATACAGTTACAATGGTGCAAATTTCGCCAACGTTTTTGGGAGAGGAGGCGAGAGATTGCCATTAGAAAGGTTGGGCTTTGAAGACTCTGTTAAACTCCAAACTGTGCAGTTTGGATTTCTGTAATGAATGTTTGGCCAGATCCTCACTGGTGTAGATCAGTGTAGCTTATTAGAAATCCATAAAACTTTGCCAGTTTACAGGAGCTGAGGATCTAGCCCATTATTTCTTAAGGAATAATCTTTTTTACTTTGTTGGCCGCTGGCTCATTCCTCCAGTAATGATCAATAGAAACAAACACTGAGGGTATGGCTACACTTGCAGCTGTACAGCGCTGGGAGTTAAACCTGTCTTCGTACAGCTGAGTAGGGAAAGTGCTGTCATGGCCACATTTGCAGCGGCATTGGGAATGGTGCATTATGGGCAGCTATCCCACAGAGCACCTCTTCCCATTCTGGCACCGTGGGTTGTAGGAAGGGGGCTGGCCTTATTTACAGTGTGATTCTGTTTTCCACTTCTATGGGGCCTTTTTGTATTTCCAGCTCTCAAAGCACTTTGTAAACACTAATAACTTAACTCATAACACCCAAGAGAGGTTGGGAGGCTTGATTAGTTTCTTTTGTTGTCAGTTGCAATTCCAGATAAGGTACTGTGATGAGAGCTGTTTGTGGAGCTGAAGACCAGGACAAGAGGTGCTGTGAACTTTTGTCTCCCATTGAAGTTTTATCTATCTAATCTAGGGGGGCTCCAGTTTTCCATGGTGTGGACTGCTTCTTAACAGAGATTGAGAGCGACATGTCCACAAGACATTCAGAGAAAGAATGTCTCAGACCACCTTCCTCCATGTGCAATCACATAACATCCCTGTGGCATAATTTGCATTGAAAAGTCATATGAGGAAAGTATTTAACGTGTCTTAGCTAATATAGGAACCATTGCAATTAGAAAATTCCCATTATTTAAAAAGATGTCCTAAAAAGATTTAGATCACTTGTTGAGAACTGAAATAGATTTGGTTTCTTTATCTGGATAGCCTATTTTGTATCAAAGACCAGGGCTGGAAGAAGAGAACCAAAAAATGTTCCACAAATATTCATGTGGATGTTTAATCTAATTTACTCTGTACCTTTTTGGTGTTTGCTTTCCTTGAATATTCTCATGAGCACGTTCAAATGTGTTGAATTTCCAGCAAAAATAGGAGAATATTGAGGGAAAATTAAATTGCAAATGAAAAACCCACCTCACACACTCAAGTTATGGTTCTCCAGTCAAGGAATGAAAAAACATATCAGGTATTCTATATCTCCAGTCCAAATCAGTTTGAGAACTGAGTGTCAAATACTTGCCACAAACACCTGGAGTAAGGGATTCAGACCAAGAATTATTCCCCAAAATTATTTGGCAAATTTTGAATAATGAATAAATGGGAATACCAATCTGTTCATGGATAGTTTTCAAACAGAAAGACAAATGATTAAATATGTTATTTACAATAATGTATTGGTTCAGTAAAGAGATTGATGGGAATGATTAGACATTAATTAATCCTTGAAATAATTAACAGAATGTTTCAATTTTAGCTTAGTTGGAAAAGAAATAGAAATTTCTTTGAATATTCCCAAGATGTGGCTGGTAACAAATCATAAAGTTTGAACTTGACATTTGACATATGGAAAATATCTTTGTTTTTGTTTGCTGGAAGAAACTTAATGAGAAGACCAAAGCAATTAAATGTACAGTGTGAAATGCATTACGAAAATGGAAATATGAAAGCGAATTATTGTTGCCAGACATTTGATTGGCTCAGGATCCTACATGTGTGAAGTAGGTCTGGAAATCCTAGCATTATCTCTGTCAGAGCCACAAGTCTGTGGTGTGAAGATGGGGAAGTATTGCTCTTACCCATCAGAAATAAAGGGAAACAAAAAATGTGCAAGGATTTGGAACTGTGATGGATGAAATATACCAGAATTCAGGAATGGATTGTATTTATATTTGGGGATCCATAACTGGACCTCTGTGTACAAAAATCTAAGTTACTCCCCTTCTCCAACAGCCCCAGGTTCCTCCAGCACAAACACCATCTTAAACAGAGGAGGCATCTTAACCCCAGCCTCGCCCACCAATCACCTTGGTTGTCTTTGTGATTACTTTTTATTGATTTGCATACAGATACAAACAAAAAATGAAATGTACAAAAAGGTAAATGACTTACAGCTTGTATATGTTTCCAAATACTGCACACTTCATGGGTTCTCCAATAGAATTATGCAATTTTATAACTTGTCAAAGCTGCACAACCCAGACAATAGAAAATCAGACAACACTACATAGACACAGCATATTGGGATGCATGGGGCGGGGGGGGGGGGGACTGTGATAAAATAGAAGGCATGCTTTAATAGGGAGAGGGGGAAAAGGAGACCGGTGGGCAGGGTGGGGTATAAGAGGAGCAGTTAGGTGGAATGGAGGTCTGGCATTCTTGGAGTCTTCTCAACATTTTTATCCAAATGTATCTAAAAATGGGGTATAAAAATTCTTCACATTTCTATAATTACTCCCTATGGCAATAAGATCTTTGTTTGGCTGCTAACTCAGACAGGCCCAAATATTACTGCTCTATTCTGGGAAGAAGCCTCGTCCTCCTCCATTTTTGTAAAATTCATGCATGTGGTGATCACTGCAGCTCTTGAGTCTGTGGTGGAGTTAAACCCAGTTTAGCAGGTAGATACTCTAGGATATAATTTTTAGCTGAGGTTTTGGCTGCTGAAGCTTAGCCCTGTTTTAACTCTTATGGCCATTTCTTTCCACAGCTGCCTGACTGTTGGACAGTCCCTTAGTATATTCACCAGAGTCCCGCCTTTTATTTTTTATTTTGTTCCATCAAGCACCAACACACACCAGAGGATAAAGCTGCCATCTTGTTTAACTTCTGTGGTGTCCAATATATTCTGAATCAACTCTGTTGTATCAAGTGCAGCCTGAGATCCACAGAAGTACTTTTAACATAACATCATATGCTCTGCCATTGGGATTCTTTTAAGGGCTGTGATTAATCCTCCTCCCAGGCTTTCACAAAGAACTGCAGGTGATGGAGTGCCTCTTCATTAACATACATACATTGAGGACTGGGCATGGGGAATTTATGAAGCATTTCTAAGGCTCCCAGTGGTTCTGGGGCCTCTGACCCCCCCTAGGGTGAGGGGATCAAATTGTTATGTTAGCAAGTGTCTTAGGGCTTGGCTACACTTGCAAGTTGCAGCGCTGGTAGAGGCTTTCCAGCGCTGCAATTAGTAACCGTCCACACCTGCAAGGCACATCCAGCGCTGCAACTCCCTGGCTGCAGCGCTGGCTGTACACCTGGTCAGGTTGGGGTGTAGCGATTGCAGCGCTGGTGATCCAGCGCTGCTCATCAAGTGTGGACACACACCAGCGCTTTTATTGGCCTCCAGGGAATAAGGAGATATCCCAGAATGCTTTTAACTAAATTACTCTCTTTGTTTTGTTATGCAGCCTCTCTTTGTTTTGTTGTGAACTCCGATCGGAGCTCCGTTGAACTGCTTATCTAAAAAAACAAACACTGATCACAGCAAACAGGAGCTATCTGTACTTGGCTGTGAACGATCAAATGAGAGGCAGGGAGTGAATGTTTGCTTGACAGAGAAACAGCGTTAGATGCAGGCTGTTTGCAATTAAGACTAAGGGTTCGCGAACATTTTGTGATTTTTCAATCCAGGAAGCTAACACACAGTGTTGGCTCCAAAAATCCACTCTCTCTATCTTCCCCGCTCCCTGTCACAGTACACCACCCTCCACCCCCCTGTTTTGAAAAGCACGTTGTTGCCACTTGAATGCTGGGATAGCTGCCCATAATGCAGCACTCCCAACAGCGCTGTAAATGCTGCAAATGTGGCCACACACCAGCGCTGGTAGCTGTGAGTGTGGCCACACACCAGCGCTGGCCCTGCACAGCTGCATGACCAGCGCTGTAACTCCCAGCGCTGCAACTTTCAAGTGTAGCCAAGCCCTTAGCTGTAAGTACTGCCACTGCACTGAGAGTGGCACATCCTAATGCTACTTTAGTATTAGAAAAGGGACAAAGCCTTTCTCATGATTTGGAAAATCCATATGATGCCCCCACTCAGCCAGTTTTTCCAAATTATAGGCTTGTACCTTGGTTGTTGTTGGTGAGGGACAAAGGTCTGGCCCGTTTACTCTTCCCGCCCTTCAAGCTGTGGCTTGCTGGATCACTGCATTCTCATATCTTGCATCTACAGAAGGCTAGAAGGTAACAGCCCTCAATCGCCTGCTAAGTATCATCCAAGGAGTAGGTGCCTACCTCCCGCTCCTGCAACATGCAGGCTCTGAAGGTTATCTGTCATGCTGTCATGAGACACTCCCCGCATACACTGCAATGAGGTAAATTAATTTGTTAGATAAAATTTGGTGGATCCATCAAGCCAGGAATAGAGAGAATCTGCTGCAGAACCCAAGGCAGCAGTGCAAACACTTCTAGTGCTCCTGAAGGACACTGTTGGACTTGAATTCATGGGGAATGAATGGAGGTCAAAGTCAATGCTCTGAGTTTTGACCAAAAATGACTTTTTTTGTAACTGAAAACATGCATCAGTCCTACAGTGTGCACCCATTTTTCTTAGGTGTGTCCCTTTTCCCATCCTCCCAGGGGAAATAAATATGACTTGAAATGTGGCTGATAATCCTCCCAAAGGATTATGAGGGTCAACATTTTATATGTGATGGACCAAATCCTGGAAACAGGCACATAGTCCAAGTAAACCGTGCATACCGGAGATGCACACAAGGCCTTGGGCTGCAGAACAGTGTCACTGATACCAATGTGCAGTAACCTGCACCCAGCCAGGCTGTGGCAGTTACTACAGGATATGAGGGAACACCATCTCTCCTCTCCTTTCCTCTCCCATTCATGGGGTTGTGACCTTATAGATCTGGGCACCTCTGCCACATCCTCCGTGTCCCTACTAACTTCTGTTCCAGTTCATAAAGCTGTCCTGGAGCTCTGTGCCACAGTATTCAGGCTAGAGTATTGTCCCCTGACATGGCCTTTCTGCTTCCTGAACCCTTCCCAGCTCATACAAAAGTTTGTCTTGATTAGGATTTCAAGGTGGGTTGTTGGATAACACCATCTAACATATTTTAACTAACATGGTTTAATAGATTTTAAGGCCAAAAGGGATTGTTATGATCCTCTAGTCTTACGTCCTACATAATACAGGCCATAGAACCTCATGCAAATGCCTAGGCTTCAACTTAACCAATTTAGCATGTTAGTCTACATCACACTGCCTTGTCTACACTAAAGTAGTAGAAAGTGGTGGCTAACACTTTGACAGCATACCTTTAAATCCTAGTCAGGACAGACCCAAAGTGTGAATGAATTATTTATGCCAGGGTTTGGCCTCATGTGGCCACTTGGGATTGGGTTCTAAATGAAGGAACAATGCATTATAGTTCTAAAAATCCTGAGGCCTAATTACAGCAGAATAGGTGCCCTCAAGTTTAGAATGAGACCTAAGGTGTCTCTCACTAAACAGAGAAATTATGGCCTATAGTTAACTTAATTTTTTCCCCCAAAGATCACCAGCACATAGGCCATTTGTGGAAGGTTCTGGGAAGGTTTGGGCTGCGAATAATTCTCCATGTGGTAATGACAAAACTGAATAGGTAAACAACATATTTGTTGGGAAGGAGGGATGACAGAACCAAATCAAACCATTCCTCTCCATCTTGTAACAGGTCACATGTCCCTGATTCGCTCCAGCAAATCAGTAACAACTATAAATTATTCCTGCATGCCATGATGCTTGGAGCAGTATTGATATGTCTAGAGATATACACAGTAGAAATGGCAGACTTGCCTAAGTAATTTTTACTTAGGCTGACTGTACTTATTCTTCTCTAGCCATTTCCATGGGAAGATCTCAACGTGCTTTATGATCAGTTTAGAAAAAATAAAAAAGCTTGCAACTTTGTCCATTTTCAGATCAAATCCCAAACCTTTTGGAAGGTCTGAAATGCTCAGTTAGCTTTCCCCCTCCTCAAATGTTTTTGCACCTATACCTTTCAGACCAGACAGTGTCTAGGTCTGAAAATAATAAAGCCACAAATTAGAAAGGTATTTCCAATGTAATGTGGCTGCAAAAAAAAAAAAAAAGACCAAGCAACTTTGGCCAGCATTTGTTCAGAGGCACCATGTCTGAAGATCGAACGGTGACATTCTGTTCTAGTCTATTCAGGTTGTTATACTGTACCCCTCACTGTATTATCCTCCTCTACATGGCTCTGAAGTAATACACCCGAATATTGTGTTCCGTCCTAAGCACCATGATACACTATTGACAAATTGGAGGGCTTTTAGAAAGTGATTGGGGGCTGGAAAGGTTGATTTATTAGGAGGCTAAACATGTATATCCTGGATAAATGATAACTAAAAGGACTGGAACCATGACAATCTATAATTATCTGCAGGGTGTCCAAATCCAGGAAGGAGAGAATTATTTAGGGTTGGTGCAAGGAGGTACAAGTAGGACTCCTGGAATGAAATGAAGAACAGGAAATCCACAGTGAGTATCAGGAAAGGCTTCCTGAAAGCGAACTTAAGGCACTATGATAGGTCTGTCAATGAAGAAGCAGGGATAACGTCTGTAAAATTTCTTTGTTTAAATAAAGAATATAAGGAGAAACTTGGCAAATACAAAGAACACAAACAATGCCAACCCAATGTCAGTTCTCTATCAAAAAGAACAGGAGTACTTGTGGCACCTTAGAGACTAACAAATTTATTTGAGCATAAGCTTTCGTGGGCTATAGCTCACTTCATCAGAGGCATCCAGTGGAAAATACAGTAGGAAGAGAACAAAGTTACATAAAAATCAATGTAAAAGCTTATAAGCTAGAGCAGTGGCTCTCAACCTTTCCAGACTACTGTATCCCTTTCAGGAGTCTGATTTGTCTTGTGTACCCCCCAAGTTTCACCTCACTTAAAAACTTACAAAATCAGACATAAAAATACAGAAGTGTCACAGCAGAGTATTACTGAAAAATTGCTTACTTTCTCATTTTTACCATATTATTATAAAATAATCTAGAATATAAATATTGTACTTACATTTCAATGTATAATATACAGAGCAGTATAAATAAATCATTGTCTATGAAATTTTAGTTTGCACTGACTTTGCTAGTGCTTTTATGTAGCCTGTTGTAAAACTAGGCAAGTATCTAGATGAGTTCATGTACCCCCTGGAAAACTTCTGAATACCCCCAGGGATACACATACCCTTGGTTAAGAACCATTGGCCTAGAGCTCCAAGACAGAGCCAGGCTTCTACCTGCTCCCATGTTCCCTCCAGAATAAGTGAGGAAGGTTACCTCCCTTTATAGGAGTCTCTTACACATAGTCTCCCACCTAAAGGCATTAAGAGCTGGCTGTTCATTCAAACCACTCCCATCCCATCTACTCCAGTGTGATGCAAACTAGCCAAATGATTCATCACCTCATTTGAATGAACGCATTTAAAAAATATATATATGTAATCAACTGCAAAGACACATCAGAAACAAAATGATCACCTGACTCAAACTACATTTCCCAGAACACCTCAGGCCCAGCATCAAAGAACACACCCCTTCCCATGCATAAAAGCTCCAGCCTATGAGTATGCTTCCATGAGAGCCAGTTCCAACAACAAGGCACTCACAAAGGGAAGTCAACAATGGTCTTGGGCTCACTGGGGATTTCATGGGACTATCAAGCCCATAGTCATCTTCAGTGGTTGGATAATCAATACAGTTTCAGTTCTAACATCTGCTATATCATTGGTCTCTGAGCTATTTATTTTTGTCCTAAATAGTGCCTTAAAGTATGTTTCTACTCTGAGAGATGACTCCTTAAAAATGTTATTATATCCTCTCCCTGTATGTATTCAGAGGCACATCTGCTGATTTTAGTGACTAACAAGTTCTGTTTGTTTGCTAGGTCCTTTTTCTTCCTCTTAGGCCTGTAGACACAGTTAAGAAAGAATGAGCAAACTACTGGACTTTTAGGTAATTTCCTGCACAGGTATTTGTATTGTGATAATACCTTAGCCTTGGGAAAATCTCACAGTGCTTTATGATGATTAATTAATCTAGCCTCACACTCCCCTGTGAGGTAAATTTGTTGTTTTTCTCACTTCTCAGAGGAAGGAAAGAACCTGAGGCATAGAAAGACCCAGTCCTGCAATGAGCATTGTGCAGGTGCATTCATGCTGAAGTCACTGGGCTTCTGTGTGGTTGCAGGGATCTGCCTGCTTGGAGCTTACTGTAGCATTAGGGCTTCAGTGGCATGCCCAAAGGTGCACCGAGTCAGTGACAGGAGAGAGTAGAACCCAAGTGTTCTGACTCCCAGTCCTTTTTTCAAACCTACTACCTGAAACTCATTTTGAATACTATATACACACTTCAGATATTATTGTCACGCTATCTGGAGTGTCTCACGACCATGAGTGCCTAGCTCAGGGCAGACTGTCAAAAACAGGGCAAATGTTTCAAATTGATGGTATGTTCTATAATTAGATTTTACCACGCCAGTAACAAATGTGAACTCCTGTATCATTACACCAGTCTGTCCATGGAGTCACAGACAGTCCCCTTAGACGCTCCACTTTGTCTTACCACCCAGACAAACTGGACTTAATTATAAATGGTCACTTACACCAAAAGTCACATCACGTTCAGGTTGCTTCTAGTCTCAAGAGCCCAGTCACTTACCCCGGATCAGCTCGTACCGTTGATCTTACACCAAAGACAATGCCTATAGCCGGTCCTGTAATAAACTACCTAAAAGTTTATTAACTAGGGAAGAGAAATCAGAGAGTTATTTACAGGTTAAAGCAAGCAAACATATGCACAAATGAGTTGCAATCTAAATCCTAAAAGTGACGGAGTTGTAGTGTCTGTGAGTTCAAAGTGTCTTTCAGAGGGGACCCAGGAGACAGTCACTGGGGATCTCTGGCTTCAGTCTGGTGTTTCTGACCCTGTGAGAGTTCAAACAGCAAAGAGATGAACAATCTTCATGTCAGCTATTCTTATTTCCCACTTCCAGCATTCAGAGCGATGGGCTCAAGCCATCTGCATGTACTTCTCCATGGGTGAATGGGGCAATTAACAAAGCTTTTGTCTTATAAATGACCGACTTAAATTTTGATAGTCCTCCTGGCTGGGCATGGGGGACAATTCCCATGCCTGGGTTCACAAGTTCAGAGCAAATATTGTTAAATTACAGATTTTCTGATTGCCTGGAATACTGACATTACAAGTGAGCTTAATGCATGCAGAAACATATAAGCATTTCAGCGAGTCTAAACATTAAATACATTCTTATAAGACTAATACCTATTTTGAGCAAAACTAACACACAGGTGAACTGGCCTGATCTCCAGCTCTGAGTTTGTTAGTTCACAGCTAATGTCTGCAGTCTTGGCAAAAGCTGGCATCTGATGTGCCAGCATCGCAATTATAACCTATCCCCCCTAGTTTTCCTCTAACTTTCCTTGAAACATTCAACAAAGCTGGAAAGCCAATTACGATTCCCCTGAATTTTATCTTGTGTACTAATGTAACAGATAACTCTTGCTTGGTAAAGCTATTGCTGACAAATAATATACTTAGCTTTGAAAAGTCAATGTTAATGCTAGTTAAAGCACTTAATTGGCAGAAACTTCTCAGTATTGCCTAGTTACATTGCTGATGGAAATATGAGTCATGCCTGAATTCTGTTGATGCTCTCTTTCTTCCGGGGAATACCAGCTACTACAATAAATAATAGGCAGAGTTACAGTAAAAACATGATTGTTTTCTCAGGTATTTATAGATCATGTATACAGGTGCTTTGCAAATAGACAATTACATTACATTGCTTATAAATGAACTGGTCTCTGGTAAATAATTCATTGGGTCAAATGACTCATAAGGCAGAGGCCCACAGCAATCAGAGAGCAATGGAAAACACATCAGAGTGAGATGCTGAACTTATTGCCCTGAAATGTTGGTTTGTCCTATAATTTCTTTAGCCCACAAGACTTTAAAAATGCATGCAATTGTACTGGAGAGAAAACCAAAACCAATATTCATGTGGTTTGAAAGCTACGCCTGCAACAGCTCAGTAAAGAGTAAAAGCCAGCCAAGGACTGTCGTGAGTGGTGGTACTTTCTAGCCCCTTTCATATTTTGTAATTTATTAAATTAGTCACAAAAACCTAAAAATATTGATGTTGGTGATTTTCGTATCATGTTTTTCTGAAACTTAAAGTTCTGTCCAAAGTAGGCAAATGTTGAGAAAAGGGTTCTGTACTCTCTAAACATATTGTCAACTCTTTCCATATTAATGAAGGGATCTTTCTGATCCCAAGCCAGGTGGGTTAGAATTGATTTGTGGAGCTAATTAAAAGTGTATGATGTTAGCCTGCGTTCTAATCCAGTCTTTGATGCTGTGATACCAGACAAGATTTTGAATGTTTCTGATTCATTTTTAACATCTGTAAAAATGGGAGTAATTCTGTCCAGCTGCTCTCAGCACTGGAATGTTTGTCCAATACAACATACCGTATCTGTGTCTGAGCTGTACTGTCTGAGACTGCTGTAGACAGGACAGCGATCATGTGCTTAGGAGCAGGGTGTACAATGGAGAAAAGAAATATTTTTATTTCTTATTTTTATTTTTATTTCACTTTAAAAGAAAAAGTGTTTTATTTGAAATACGTTGAGATTGTGTCAGTCTATCTGAGCATTCACCCAGCTCTAGTGTCTTCCTTACAAACCTGAAGGGGCTGAGCACACTGTTGGTTATTAGATAATAATGATGATTTCGGTGGTATGAAAATTGGGCAATAGTATTTTGTTCTCTTTGAGACCCTAATTTTAATATATGTGAGCCTTATTGAACCTAAGTCTCATGTGGAGCTATTATATGGTCCCTCTGATTTAAATTTAAACCTCATTTTAACAGGCACAGCTTTATACTGGCTAAAAGACTCAATCGAGCAATCCAACCCATGCAGGTGACCCCTATACCCATGTAGAGTTCTACTGAAGTTAGTAGGGCTCCTCATGGCATTCAGGTCTACATGTTGGGAGTGGATTACATGATTAGAGCACTTGTTGCTAAGGCCAGAATTACACTACGGACCTATGTTGGTATAACTACATCTCTACCCTGATATAACGCTGTCCTCAGGGAGCCAAAAAATCTTACTGCGTTATAGGTGAAACCGTGTTATAACGAACTTGCTTTGATCTGCCAGAGTGCGCAGCCCCACACCCTCCCCCCCCTTGGAGCGCTGCTTTACTGCGTTATATCCGAATTCATGTTATACCGGGCCACATTATATCGGGGTAGTGGTGTATGTTGTTCAGGGGTCTGAAAAATCCATACCCCTGAGCAACATAGTTATACCGATCTTAACCCCCCTATAGAGAGCGTTATGTTGACAGGAGAGCTTCTCCTGTCAACATGGCTACTGCCTCTTGTGGAGGTGGATTAATTATGCTTATGGGAGAGCTCTTTCCCATCAATATAGAAGCATCTTCACTTACATGCTACAGCGGCACAGTTGCACCAGTGCAGTTGCGCTGATGCAGCGTTTTAAGTGTAGATCTGCCCTAGGTCAGGCAAAACTCACCTTGAGTATCAAGGATTCAGTTCAGATAAACATCCAGCTCACATGTCCACCTGAAGCTTAGTCAAACTATCCAATGTCTTGTGTCTGTCTTTTAAGGCCAGGCTGTCTCATAGCATTACATGTGCCCAGTCTTAGACTTCCCATTCTTCAGGTCCTCCTTCCATTTCTGTCTTCTGGATTTCTTCCACACAGCTCACTTCCTGACCTGGTATGACGTGCTTTACCCCTTTACTTCCAGTCTGTCCTTAAAGCCCACACCTCTTTCAAGATGCTGATAAACTCTCAAGTGTGCTGCACTGCACACTGCAAATATATATATATATATATGGGGTTAGTGAGTTATGGGTTGTTGCAATAAGCCATAAATCCAGTGTCTCTATTCAGTTCATGATTTTAGTGTCTAGCAAAGTTATGAATTTAAGCTCTCAGGCTCGTTTTTTGAAAGTGTGCAGCTTTCCTTTGAGGATGAGGACTGATAGATCAGATATAGAGTGATCACTTTGTGAAAAGTGTCCGCCCACAGGTGATAAGGTGTTTTTGCTGTATGATTTTCCTGTGTGCGTTCATTAGAGAGTGTAGTGATTATCTGGTTTCACCCACAGAGTTGTTGTTGGGGCAGTTAGAGCACTGGAGGGGGTACACCACGTATTGTGATAGGCATGTGTAGGACCCTGGGATTTTGAAAAGTGTGTGGTGGGGGGTGTTGATCACTGTAGCAGTGGAGCTATGTCTGCAGGTTTTGTGCCTATTGTTCTGGCTGGGTCTGGTGCTGCTTTGAGTTGGTGCATCCTGGTCTCTGGGGAGCTTGCTTCTGGTGATGAGCTTAGTGTGTCCTGTCTAACATCCAAGTTGGAAGTACTTCAGGACAAGGATAATTTTTTTTTCTATTTGTTCTGTGAAGCAGCGCAGCATCTATCACACTTTGGGGGCACCAAACAAATAACTGATGGTAATGAAACTACTCCAGAGCTTTCATTTTGGGAGACCTGGAGTCAAGTGCTGGATAAGGCTGCAAGTGAACATGCATCTGTTATTCAGAGCCTAGTCTCGGTTCAACCACATTTCAAAACAGTCCATAAATAGATATAATTGGGAATGCCTGACAGTCTCTGCTCAAGAAAGACTCAGAACTGAGGGAGCCAGATTCAGGTTGGTTGACTCACCACAGAGTGACCTTTGGTTGCAGAAGGATTTTAGGATATCGACTAAGGCTCAGTTTGTTACCTTTTGTAAAGCTCTTTGAAGATTCAAAATATTAGCTCAGGAATATGCATCAAGTAATTTGCCCATCTATTGGTCCTTCCATATGAGGATCTCAAAGCACATCACAAACATTAATTCCCCTTTTTTAGGTATGAAAAACATTATAATCCCTATTCTACAGAGAGGAAAATGGGGGGAACTAGCTCTTACTAAATTTTGATTTCTGGGTTATAGAAACTAGGGGATTCCATAGTAATTTGGCCTCAATGCTGATATTTCTGGTACGCACAATCTTGCCAGGTGGTGTAATTATGCAGCAATTTACCTCTCTAGAGCTGGAGAGTAGTTTCACCATCCTCTCCAGTACACACTTAAGCAGAACAGTGACTCACTGCTTGTAACTTTAAAAAGGGAATGATCAAATCTGAGTCGGTTTGCACTAGGAAAAACTGCTACTTCACTGCAACAAGAAGTGATACGTATATGTATTTACTTCTGATGGAGGCATTCAGAAAGTAAGTAAGTATATGGAAATCACTCTCCCTTATGGCTATGAATGTCAAAAGTAACAGGTTTGGGGGGATATTACTAATTAAAACATTTTATCACTTAATAATATAATAATAACTTATAAACATTTTTGATGACTCTCCTTGTTTCTTAACAGTGAGACCTGAAATTAATATAGAGCAGAGGTGGGCAAACTACGGCCTGCAGGCCACATCCGACCCACGGGACCCTCCTCTCCGGCCCCTGAGCTCCTGGCCTGGGAGGCTAGCCCCCTCCCCCGCAGCCTCAGCTCACTGCGCTGCCGACATAATGCTCTGGGCGGTGGGGCTGTGACCTCCTGCTGGGCAGCGCAGCTGCAGAGCCGCAGCCTGACCCGGTGCTCTGTGCTGCGTGGTGGCATGGCTGGCTCAAGCCACCTGTCCTGGACTCCTGGTGCTCTGGGCGGCGAGGCTGTAGTGCCGCCAGCCACCAGTGCTCCAGGCAGCGCGATAAGGGGGGCAGGGAGCAGGGGAGGTTGGATAGAGGGCAGGGGAGTTAGGGGTGGTGGTCAGGGGGCGAGGATGTGGATAGGGGTCGGGGCGGTTAGAAGGCAGGGAAAAGGAGTGTTGAATGGGGGCAGAGGTCCCTGGGGGGCAGTCAGGAAGGAGGGGCGGGTTGGATGGGGTAGTGGGTGCCAGTCAGGGGCACGGGTTCTGGGGGCAGACAGGGAGAAGGGGTGGTTGGATGGGGCAGGAGGTCTGGGGGGGGGCAGTCAGGAATGAGAGGAGTGGTTGGATGGGGCAGTGGCGGGCGGGCAGGGGTTCCAGGGGTGGGCAGGGGACAGGGAGCAGGGGGGGTTGGATGAGACAGGAGTCCTGTGGGGGCTGTCAGGGGACAAGAAGCAGTTGGCTAGAAGGCGGGGGCCAGGCCACACCTGGCTGTTTGTTTGGGGAGGCACAGCCTCCCCAACTGGCCCTCCATACAATTTCCAAAACCTGATGTGGCCCTCAGGCCAAAAAGTTTTCCCTCCCCAATATAGAGGAATAGAGCCAAAAAACTAAATTCCTGGCTAAAATCCGTGATGAAATCCTACAAATCAGGGGATACTCTGCCAATTTTGCCCTCATTCCCTGCTGATTTCTTCTGCCCCTGATTTATAATGTCACCGACATCATTGTGCTCAGTGCTGTACGAAACAGAAGGAAGACACAGTCCGTGCCCTAAGTTTAATAGCATAAAGCTGACCCTCTCACTTCAGTGTACCAGGAATGGCCTATTTGTGCAGCGTCAACCCTGCTGTCTATGGAGATGTGCCTTGTAGAGAGATTTTCCATAGGGAAATTTGCTTTAAAACTCTCACCAAGTCAAAGAGCAGTTGATGCTCCCCTTGGTCAGAGGAAACTGAACACAGTGGGTTTGTTTTCATCAAGGTTTTTCTTATTTCTAAATTCCCCAGGGACCTGGTGACAGGATTAGCTGAAAGAAAGAGGGCCAGCTGCAGATTAGAAAAACCAAACAAGATTGAAAATCTTTTCTTAAAGGAAGCACTTTGGAGTCACTCAGTCTCCTTTCCCTATCATAAAAGTGGCTCTTTATATAGTGTGTTTGATAGCCAGCCTGAGTCTGGGTCTCTGCGGAATAATTATAACCTCACTGCTGGTTGTTTCTTCCCACTGAAAAGGAGTGCTGTGAGGCTATAACTGCACTGCTTCTACAGGGGTAATCTCATGGTAAATTATTCCAGAGGCTAATTGGACGCATTTGAGCAGGACAGGAAGGAAGTCTGAGGGTTGGTGTGATCAGAAGTGTCTGTTTGGGGAGAAGGGCCAAATACAAACCTGGTGGAAAGATGGGACAGCTGTGGCCAATGCTTTGGTTATAACTGTCCTCTGAAAGCTCTGATCCATTCTGCAGAGAGTTATAGAGAATTTCAGGCTGATGTATCAGGTGCCTCGGGCGCAGGAGATCAAACAACTACATTGCCAGCTCAAGAGATCTGTGTTAGAAAAAGGAATAGTGTCACAAGTGAAATGAGTCTGGTGACTGTTTGCTGTACATATATACTATGCAATCAGTGCTTTGCACGTTACTTAAGGCTTACACACTTTGGCTCAGGACAGGAATAGCAAGGGATGCCACATGGTGAGACCAGTTTTTGAGACTGATTTTTCAAAAGGGCGACGTTTCAAGGGCTCTTTGCAATTTCACATCAGAGTTAATTATTTAACCACTAGTACACATACAAATCAAGTATTTTCAGAATCCCATTCTATATATAACTGTAGATACTATTTAGCTGCTGGCCCTTGGTGCCTGAACTTTTCGATAGGTAGGTGTTTATAAACATGTATATTAATACCAGTCCCATGGCAGAAAACTCGCTACCCCCCATTACTATCTTATACAGTGAGCCCACAGCAAAATTATCCTGGAGACAATTACAGTGTTGGGTGACACCCTCCTTTCCTTTCTAGGTAACATGAAAGAGAGTGGGAAATTATCTAATATTTTAATGTGGAATTAATCAATCTTTAATGCCAAAAAGACAGAAGAAAACAAGAGAATTTTTATTTTATTTTAAAGCAGGTTCTGTAAAAACAAAACAGGGACCAGATCCACAGCTGGTGCAAGTCAACTCCATTGAAATATCTGGACCATGATCTTCATTGTTAATGTTGATCTGATTTCCCGCCCAGCTTCCCAAATCTACAGAAACATCCAAAGTTGACAGATGGGTGTGTCTGCAACTTCCAGGTGACTGGATGGCTGTGTCACAGTAAACTGGTGGCTATGACCAGATTATAGAGTGGAAGTATGGAGCTAACTATGGTGCTCAGGGTATGAAATTTTTCACAGCCATGAGCAACGTAGCTAGGCTGACCTAATTTTTAAGTGTAGACCAGGACAAAGTGTTTTGCAGACTCTGCAGACCTGTGAGGTAGGCTGTTTTCTAAGTATTATTATCCCCACTTTACAGATGTGGAGACTGATTTAGGGAGATTAAGCAATTTGGCCAACGCTACAGAGTGAATCCATGGCCGAGCCAGGCTTAGAATTCACGAGTGCCTGATTTCTACCCTGGTTCACAAGTCCCTGGATGATGCTGACATTCTGTGCTGCTGTGAATGCACATCACCTTTCCTATCCATTCTAACTGGCAGTTTTCTGTTTTGTTCTTTCTTCTTTCTCCCTCTCTCCGGGCAAAGAAAGGAATTTCAGTGGAAGATGCGTCCCTTCTGGTTTGCCACCCTCAAAGGTGTGAAACCAGCCCCCTAGGCACCAGCTTTCTTTGGCACGCACATTCCACACTATTTGCACAACAGAGACCAGGGGAGGGAGCGGGGGGGGGGGGGCAGACAAATAAAGGTTTATTGAATTGAAAAACCAGTGATTCAAAGATGAGCAAACATATACAGGTTACACAGTGAATAAACATAAAGACGCAACTTCAAATGTTACACTTCTGTATTAGATAAAATTCTTTTGCTAATATGAGTTACCTATTTCATTTGAACAGTTGCCCCGTGTACCCCCTCACTTAGGAGAGATCCAGCATTTCACATCTTCCCACTTAGAAGGTGCCCCTCAGGGCTTGTCTACATTTAAATCAGTGCTGCTGTAGTGCTTCAATGTAGACACTACCTGCCTAAGCTGACAGGAGGGATTCTCTTGTCAGCATAGGAGATCCACCTCCCTGACTGGCGGTAGGTAGGTGGAGAGAATTCTTCCATTGACCTAGCACTGTCTACATGGGGACATAGGTCAGCTTAACTGCACTGCTCTGCTCAGGTCTGTGGATTTTTCACACCCCTGAGCGATATAGTTATGCCAACCTAATTTTCTAGTGTAGGCCAGACCTCAGTTTCTTGAATGGCTTTCATTTCAAACCCCTTCCATTATAAAAGGATTTGCAGTTTGCAGGGGGGAGAACTTCAGTTGCTGTCGATATTCATGGTAGGGAAAACTCCCTTCTTGCTTGGTTTCCAAAGACTGGAATTTTCTTTTCAGTTTCAGGTTGTCTCAATGTCTCTCCAATGGTTCACCATTGTCTTTTCATGGGCTGCATAATGGATATATACTTGGAGCTGGTTTTGTGTGAACACCTGGCTTAGGTTGTGCCCCTCCTTGCTGTGAGGTGTAGTTGATATTCTGAGCACAGTTTTCTATTATACACAAATACATGTATTCAGGTTATGATTATGAATCTGTACCTCATAATGACCATCCAGTTCAGAGCATCAAAAGCTTTTATAAAAGACCTTACTCAATACACTTTTATAATACAAAGAATGAGGAGTACTTGTGGCACCTAGAGATTAACAAATTTATTTGAGCATAAGCTTTCCTGGGCTAAAACACACTTCTTCGGATGCATGCAGTGGAAAATACAGTAGGAAGATATATATACACAGAGGACATGAAAAATTGATATTGCCATACTAACTATAACAAGAGTAATCAATTAAGGTGGGCTATTATCAGCAGGAGAAAAAACTTTTGTAGTGATAATCAGGATGGCCCATTTCCAACAGTATGCAATCAGGTGGTTCAACCACTCATTTGGAGGATTTTAAACCACCTTTTCTCCACTTGGAGTGTCTGAAGCGTAATTGTGACAACCACTCAGGATAACCTAGAGCCTTATGGTTAGGGTGCTCATGTAGGACTCTGATCCCTGGTCTACATCAGGCAGAGGGGGGACTTGAACCTGGGACTCTCACATCCTGGATGAATGCTCTAGGCACTGGGCTAAAAGTTATGCTGGGAATGGGGCGGCACCACCATCTTCTGTTTTCACTGCCACCATTTTTTGAATGGCACCAAAGTTCCTTTGTGAATCTAGCACCTCACAAAAAAAATGTTTGGCTAAACTTTTTGGCAAATTTACGTCAAATTCAAGAATATAGTTTCCAGTCAACCAAAACCGTGTTTTTCAGTGGAAAAAAAAATATTTGTTCAAAAAATTTCACCCGGCTTTATTCACGAAGATCCAGAAAAACCAGTTTTTCCATATATTTGCCAAAATGCAAACGAGGATGCAAATTTCTCCAGGTTTACTTGCCTGTTGTCGTCATACTTGGAGGCAGTGATGAGAGGAGGTAGGACCATAATCCCGTAAACTACAGAATCTCACCAGAAAAGTAAATTCTTGCCTCAGAGGTTTAAAGCCTCTTAGGAGTACTACTATCTGTGACTAGACTTTTGCATGGTATCCCATCTTGCCTCTCTCACCCCACCCCCACATTAGCCCCTGAATATAATTCATGCTATTTCCAGTATGTACTACCCTTTTAGCCAGCCACAATCAAAAATTCCTAAGGTGGTGTGGGAGCGAGGAGACATAAATATCACGGATAGTCACTCCTAAGACCTTGTCGAAAAATTTCACATGGAACAGTTTAAAAATGCTGATTCAATAGAATAAAAAAATCTTTTGCTGTCTATTCCATCCAAACCTTCAGTAGAAACCAGGCAGACCTCAGGCTGCCTGGTTTGTCAACTTGCCAGCTCCCCAGCTGCCTACCTAGTAGGCAGAGGGGCTGCCTGTTAGATAGGGAGACAGGCAGGCTTGACAAAGCCCTGGCTGGTATGATTGAGTTGGGGATTGGTCCTGCTTTGAGCAGGGGGTTAGACTAGATGACCTCCTGAGGTCCCTTCCAACCCTGTTATTCTATGATTCTATGACATGCTCAGCCAGGTGGCCAGCTGCCCATCTGGCAAATAGGTAGGCTGCCTGGTTTCTTTGCTGCCCAACGGGTAGGCAAAATGGATTGTTCCATTTCTCCAGGAGTTCCAGAATGTTGCCGTTTTGCTCCAGAACAAAATGTGGGCAACCCAGAATTTTTCGCAAAATGGGAATTTCATTTATTGGTCAGCTGTGGTCACCACAGAACATCCAGCACTGCGTCACACTGTGAGTCTATAACTGGTATAACCAGGACAGGCAGGTCCCCGTTGATATCCCATTTTCCAAGCAATATGCATCTCGTTCAATATCTTATGAAGATATCACGGATCCACTGAGTCCATGCAAGCGCTTGACCACAATAGCTTTTGGCATGTGTTTGTAAGGAGGTTTTTGGGTATCCCTCTATTTCTAATGAGGATGGTTGAAACCTCCCCTCTTTGACTGTGGCATGTCAGCGTATTTAGAATAGGAAAGGTCCACTGGTTTAGGATCTGAATTTAAACAAAAAAAAAATGTGTTGGGATTTTTCATCACCGTCATTACACGTGAATGCATGTGATGGTCTGGTCTATTTTTGTCTGCTGAATGAGGCAGCAGCGCACCAAAGGCATGGCTTCAGGATCGTTATGCTATTTATGCTTGGGTGTCTTGACAACATGCCCCGAGTTCTCCTGCCAGGGGGTCCACAAGGCAGTAGTAAGACATGAGACAAAGTTTGCCTTCTCTATTCTGCCTTGTTTATGCAACTGTAGCCTTTGTATTTCAAAATCTTAACCTCCTCTCTTTCCTGTTAGATCCCCTTCCCAGAGATCTCAGTCTTAGCAGTTTCCTCCATTTGTTTGTGTGTGCAATTTCTTCAATTTAAACTTGACTTAACAAGTCCCTTAGTTGACAAGGGATGTCCCTTTGAAGTGGAGGTGGGAAATGTCATTTTCTAGAGGCTGGTACCAGTGCATTCCCAGTTTCTATGCCTGCATACTTCTGGCAGGAGAGAACTTTCAGTTTTAGTGCTCTGCACAGCTGAAATGTAGAAGCTTTTAGTACTGCCTGTGGCCTTCAGTTTAACGGTATCCTAATCAATTCATATAATTATGGAACTCCCTCTTGTCTTTCCTGGGCCAGGAAGATGTTTTATACCTAATTCATATAGCTACCAGAATCAAGAACGAACATAGGAATTCATTTATTCGGACAAATCTATACATTCTTATGGGCCTGCTTCTCAGTTATGCTAAGACCCCTTTACACGACTCTTGCCATGTAAAGGTGCCTCAAACTCAGTCTAAAGGTAGCTGTTAAAGCACCTAATGTAAATAAAAGTCAAGGCCTTATATGTGTCTTCATGCACAGAGAGCAAAGTGTGGGCTTTCAGACTGAATTTCCTTTTGTTTTAGATTAAGGAAAACAAACGAAAGAACAAAAGTAAAGTCTCCATGGTAGAGCACAGTGTGTCTCTTCTGTGTAACAGGTTTCAGCAATATTGGAAAAAAAATAGCTGCCATACTCCATGCATAGGAGTGGGGTCTTAAGTGGTGTCCACACAGCACTTACTAACTCAAGAGTCAATAGCACTCAAGCTTCAACCCATGCCCCCGACAGGCAAGTTAGCTCAAGTTTGCAGCACCACCTAACTTGAGCTAGAGATTTTTATGCGGCTGGGAGTCAGGTTCGGGGCAATACTTGAGCTATACCTGCAGTGAAGAAAAACTCTGAGAGGAGCTACACAGATCTCACAGCCCAGAGGGAGGTGGGGTTAAAGTGGTTTTAAGTCACTATTACCTCCTACAGATTCTGGGCTGCTTCAAGGGCTGAGAGGCCGCTCACATAATTTAGAAAGCCCTGGGGCCTCTCTAAGGGTACGTTTATACTTACCGCGCGGGTCGACGCGGCGAGTTCGACTTCTCGGAGTTCGAACTATCGTGTCTGATCTAGACGCGATAGTTCGAACTCCGGAAGCGCCGCGGTCGACTCCTGAATTCGCGTACCCTAGTTCGACCCCGGGGCTGTGTGTAGACCAGGGCTAAGTTACAGCAGCCTATGTTAATGTGGTTTAAAGATTAATGTAGATATGACCATTGTGGGCAAGTACCCATGTATACTGTTTCCTTGGGAACATTTGTAGATGTGGAAGTGCCTTCTTTGTTATAACTACTGATTCTCACAAAATTATTGTTTATTATTACATAGAACATTCACAAACATCATGGTACTTCCCAAGCATAAACCATAATGAAATGTTAGTTCTGTAAGTCATCAATATAGATTTTAAAAAGCTGATGTGTGAATAAATTCCTAGATAGAAAACCAGTTCTTCTGGGCAGCTGCTTCCAAATTTCAGCCAGAAGGCGGGGAGAAATTTTATAGACCCTTTCTGTCTTTTCCTGCTAGTTAGTCTCTGGCATCATGCTTTGGCTGGACTGCCATCAGGGCACTGGGTTCAGTAGTTAATATTTGTTAAGCGCTATTGAAGTGCTAAGTTTCATTGTTATGTTATTTACTGAAAAAGTAAATAACATCCTGGGTGTGAGCCAAGTGCTTCCTGGTAATGGTGAGAGAGGCCTAGAGGCAGATTGTATTACTTTCATGGAAGAGATGCAGAAGCATTCCTTATATAGGACTGTCACAGTATGCACTTATTGCCAGAGCAATGCCTTATGTCAAGACCCAGCATTGGGGTTCTCTCTCTTTTGTGCCCCCCCCCCCTTGTGTCTTGGTTCCACAACAGTCTGCCACTTCCATGGCCCAGCCCACCAGCTGGTCAGCTCTCCATCCAGTTCCTTTCCAGAGTTAACAGAAGACGAATTAAATCTCAACTCAAAATAGCCTCCTGGGTGTTAAAGTCTATAAAATAAACATTATTCCTTCATGGAGAAGCAAAGCCAATGCTGGCAACATGAGGCTCCTGACTGGGCAAGGTTACTAGGGTTAGGTAAGGGAAAGCCTTCATTCTCTGTCTTGGCTTCACCCAGAACTGACCCCAGCCCTAGTAAAAGGAGCCAGCTCTTTTTTATTTGGCCTACTTGGCTCTGATTGGCCTCTGCCTGCTCCTAGTCCTTCTAGGGTGCTGGAGGACCAGTTGTCACTGGTTCTACTTAGAGCTGATTGTGGGAGGCCTCTCTAGGCATCCCCTGCAGAGCTGAACTCAGTCTCTTCACTTCCAGCAGGACACCTTCTTGGGAAGGATGGGGTGCCAAAGTGTGGGGCCTCTGGCAGGTGGCAGTGAATGCCTGGTACACCCAGTCACAGGGAGACATCCACTTAAAGGGGAAGACTTGGTTGGTATTAAGAGAGTTTCTACCATCTTCATTTCACTGGCAAAAAATCGGAAGCAAAACACACATCCTGGACCTTTATTATATTCCTTATGGACTCAAATATCCTGTTGAACTCAGTGAGACTTCTGGATCACACAGGATATAATGCCTCAGAATTTGGGCCTGATTTTGATCTCATTTATGCACACTCTATATCAGGGTACCTCCACTGGCTTCAGTGGCACTAACATAGAGTTACACTAGTATGTGAGAGAATCAGCCTTGTGTCCTATTCCCATCAAGTGCAACCATGGACTATCTTGGAACAATTCGTTTAAAATGTTGCTCACTAGGATAGCCTCATTAGTCACATCTCCCTTTCGCGAAGTGGGACAAGAGGCATACAATATTAGTCTAGCATATGTCAGTAAAATCCAAATAGCATAATGTAGAGTACTCTTTCTCAGAGATGCCACTTTTAGCCTGGGATGCTGTTGGCTCACACAAGCTAAACAGGCATGAAGTTGAACCCGACCAGTGCTTGGATGAGAGGCCTCCAGGGAAAATACAAAACACAACATGCTGCAGGAAGAGATACTGGTTTTGGTGAGTAGGCCGTCATTCTGTTTGTGTTACTACATATTAAAAGCCCAAGCATGGTTTTGGGGGTCTTGTGGATAAGACGCAAAGCCAAGTGCTAAAAGTTCTGACCATGTCCAAGGCCCTTTTTATCAGAATTAAGTGTTCATTCCCATGTTCTGATTCAGTTCCAACTCTGACTACATTCAGCCAGCCTTAACTACACTGCTAGTTTCAATTGGCTGTGGAATTCTTCATTCCCAGTCCCAAGCCACTGTATAGCAAGATTTCATGCTGTTAAACAGCTACTGCACTCCATACGATTGGTGGCTGCATTAGAGGCCTTCTCTGCACACAAAACTTGATTACCAGTTGAAGCTAAATTGATATAAATTTGGTGTAAACTGCTATAAAAGTGACCATATAGGCACTTAAACTGGTTTAACTAAATTGATTTAAAAACTGATTTTAGTTGAACAAGGCCTCGGTGGTGGATGGCGTGATTCCTCTGTCTGTATCTTGGGATCCTTTGAGATGAAAGGGGTACTGCAACTGTGTGATAGTTTTAACGCTGCAGGCAGACCAAGACAAGGAGTAGTCACAATCTCCTTACAGTGTCTGGTCTCCAATTAGATAAGGGTGAGGCCTCAAAAAATGCTCTAGAGCTGAAGTTCACCCCTCTGCAGCAGATCAACACCAAAGCCTACGGACCACATAAATCCCATTCAGTTTATGTGGTATTAAATGCTGCACAGACCTTGTGTTGCCCTTTTACAGAGGGGTGAATTTATCCCAAGGTGTGTCACCCCGTGCTCCCCTTCCCTTCCCCAACTGATTCCCAGGATTCTTTTGGTGACTTCTCTTCCTAACATGTACTATTCTATATGCTGGTTGTTCAATTAGTTTTCTGTCAAGCTTTTTGGAACTGCTCTGTGCAGTAGTGAAGCTCTGGAGCTGCAGCACATACTTTTACAGCCAGAATCTCAGTGCGCCCTCTTGGCTAGCAGCCACTAAGGCAAAAGAGGCAATAAACTAGTTTATAATGGACACATTTGTCTGTCAGAAGAATGTCAGCAAACAAATTACCACAACCTGCCTGAACCAGCTCAGGCCTCCTGGAAGTCAGATCATGATTGTCTTGAGAGTCTTTGTTTTGTTGTCTTTTAAATAGAAGAAGAAATCAATGGGTATAATCATAGCAATCAGCAAAGCAAGTAGATGATTTGCATGGCTAGCCCACAAGGCATTACCACTGGAGCTGTACTATTATCAGCACTAATCACACCTGGATAAATACCAGGCATCCCATGAGTCACAAACTTCAGGCTTTCATCTGCTGATGGTGGATTCAGGAATGTAGTTTAAATACTGGATCCATCTGGAAACTACCTCAAAATAGATTCCTTGTCCTCATCATCTCCTTAGTTAGCTGTGAAAGTTACTCCTACAGGATCTGATGTGAAAGGAGCACAACCATTCAACTACTTGGAATAAACAACCACTCCCCAGGATTAAAGGTATCAGAATCTGATTGGCAGATGGGCCAGGACTGGATGTTGGTGTCTATCAACACTCCCTCATCACACCTCATTTTAAGATTCAAATTTACCTCCATTCCACCTACATCTGGTATCTTGCATTAGCTAGGTAATCAGGCCCAGATCCTCAGTGGCAGCTAAGTGCCTAAATACCTTTGAGTGTCTTGGTCTAAGTATCAGGGTGATGAGCCCTATAACAAAAGCTGAGATAGGTTTCACTTTTGTAAATTTACATCAGAAATTATGATTTGGGGAAGTGAGATGATTTGTAAAATTAAATTCTACCTCACGCTGATCTTCCTGCATTTTGATATGTTCATTACTATTATTTTACATCCCCAACGTTGCCAACTCCTGTGATTTCATCATGAGTTATGTGATTTTTGTCAGGGGCTGGAGCCAACCCTGCAATGATGCAAGAAGCTCCAGCCCTCTCATGAATTTCAGCTCTGCACTGGAGAAACCACCCTCTGAGTGGCTGCTTTCTTCACTTGTCTGCCTCTTGGGGAAGAGCAGCCAACCAGGTCTGCTGCAGGAGGCAGATAGAACTCTCCTCCTCCACCCTTCCCTGGTCTCAAGAACCAGGAGCACTTTTTGGGTAGAGGATATGAGAGAAGAAATAGCCCAGCCCTCAGGACAGCTCTGCCACCTCTCTCCTGTGAACAATGGGTCACCATGCGCCCACCTATCCTGAAATCCTGGCAATACCCGGCCTGGGGAGAGGGAGGTAGAACCCCTGGAGCTGTCCCCCAGGTTGAGGAAGGGGGAGAAGGGGACCTGTGACGGGGCGGGACAGCCCCGCACTGGTACAGCAGGGGTTAACCCTTCTTTGCTAGCAGAGGAAGCCACGCCCAGGAAGCTCTGCTGGGCATGCTCCAACTGGCAGACCGGTATAAAAGCCTGCAGGTCTGCTTAGTCTGGGCTGGCCACTGGGGGAGAAGGACGCAGACCGTCAGCTCCTGCAGAAGGAGAGCCAGTGAGCCTGGACTGAGGCGTCAGCCGAGCAGAGGCCGCCCTGGAGACCCCGGGGAGGGACGCCAGCCGTGAGGGACCTACGGGGGAACCGCTCCCACAACGCAGACGTCCGGCTAGACAAGGTAGGAAGTGACCCAGGGGGATTGTCGAGACTGACAGCCTTAAAGCTGCAGTACTGCTCGGCGTGTTGCGGGCGGATCCCCGCCGAGCGGGCGGCAAGGAGAGCTTGCCACAATCAGGGCCCTGGGTCGGGGCTCGGTGGAGAGGGCGGGCCCGAGTCCCCCTACCCCACCCCTTAATACCCTGCTCCGAGGGGAGGGGGGTCTATGGACTCTGGCCGCTAGGCTGTGCTACCCCGCCCCGAAGGGGGTGGTTATGGACTCCGGCCACTAGGCCGTGCTACCCCGCTCCGAGGAGGGGGTTGTTGGACTCTGGCCGCTAGGCTGTGCTACCCCACCCCAAAGGGGGTGTTTATGGACTCTGGCCGCTAGGCCGTGCTACCCCGCCCCAAAGGGGGTGTTTATGGACTCTGGCCGCTAGGCCGTGCTACCCCGCTCCGAGGAGGGGGTGGTTAGGGACGCTGGCCGCTAGGCCGTGCTACCCCGCTCCGAGGAGGGGGTGGTTAGGGACGCTGGCCGCTAGGCCGTGCTACCCCGCTCTGAGGAGGGGGTGGTTAGGGACGCTGGCCGCTAGGCCGTGCTACCCCGCTCTGAGGAGGGGGTGGTTAGGGACGCTGGCCGCTAGGCCGTGCTACCCCGCTCTGAGGAGGGGGTGGTTAGGGACGCTGGCCGCTAGGCCGTGCTACCCCGCTCTGAGGAGGGGGTGGTTAGGGACGCTGGCCGCTAGGCCGTGCTACCCCGCCCCGGAGGGGGTGGTTAGGGACGCTGGCCGCTAGGCCGTGCTACCCCGCCCCGGAGGGGGTGGTTAGGGACGCTGGCCGCTAGGCCGTGCTACCCCGCCCCGGAGGGGGTGGTTAGGGACGCTGGCCGCTAGGCCGTGCTACCCCGCCCCGGAGGGGGTGGTTAGGGACGCTGGCCGCTAGGCCGTGCTACCCCGCCCCGGAGGGGGTGGTTAGGGACGCTGGCCGCTAGGCCGTAATACGCCGGCTACCAGGGGCAGACCGAAGGACAAGTGAGTGGCGCGGCGCTAGGCCCCCAGCCCGCCCCTGCCACAAGGGGGTGCTGGGGTGCCAGACCTGTCACAGGACCCCATTGCAGCTTCCCCCACCAGGCCTGGGACAGGGCATGAAAACCCCCCTAGAGCTACATGGGGATCAGAAGTGAGGATGGGCGGAGGGGGGGGGGGTTAAGAATTGATGTGGGAACTGGGCATACATAATTAGTTGCTGGGCTGGGGGGGCACATAATTAATTAGTGTTGGGGTTTAGGGAGAAGCTGGAAGCTCTGTACACTTAGGCAGCTGGTGAGAGCTCCCTCAGCTCTGGCACAAATCACGTTATTCTGTTCATTTGGGACAGTGGGCAACACTAATTCTCTGTCACACGCATTTGGAGATGGGAAAGGGAATTCAAACATCAAAAGACCATGAGGACTAGAAACTTTTTTTTTTAAATGACAGCTGACCTCATGTAATCACATGAATCCGGACGTTGGCGCCTTAAGACAAATATTCTGAGAATCATATTAAAAATTACAAGAGTTGGCAACACTCACCACTCTTTGGTATCAGGCACTTGGCACCCAAGATGACTTCATAATGCAGAAAGAGACAAGCAGGGGAGCCCAACATAAGAATGGCCATATTGGGTCAGGCCAATGGTCTATCTAGACCAGTATCCTGTCTTCTGACAGTGGCCAGTGACAAATGCTTCAGAGGAAGTGAACAGAACAAGACAATTTGAGTGATCCATCCCCTATTGGCCAGTCTCAGCTTCTAGCAGTCAGAAGTTTAGGGTCATCCAGAGGATGCAGTTGCATCCCTGATTTTCTTGGCTAATAGCCATTGATGGACCTATCCTCCATGAACATATCTAATTCTTTTTTGAACCCAGTTATACTTTTGGTCTTTACAACATCCCCCGGCAATGAGTTCCACAGGTTGAACGTGCATTGTGTGAAGAAGTACTTCCTTATTAAACCCGCTGTCTATTAATTTCATTGGGTGACTTCTGGTTCTTGTGTTATGTGAAGGGGTAAATAAAACTTCCTTATTGACTTTCTCCAAACCATTCATGATTTTAGAGACCTTCATCACATCTCCCATTAGCCCCATCTCTTTTCCAAACTGAACAGTCCCAGTCTTTCCAAACTCTCCTCATAGGGAAGCTGTTCCATACTCTTACTCATTTTTGTTGCCCTTCTTTGTACTTTTTTCCAATTCTAATATATCTTTTTTGAGATGGGGTCACCAGAACTGCACATAGTATTCAAGGTATGGGCGTACCAGTGGCATTATATTTTCTGTCTTATCGTCTATCTCTTTTCTAATGGAGCCTAACATTCTGTTTGCTTTTTTGACTGCCACTGCTCATTGAGCAGATGTTTTCAGAGAACTATACAGGATGACTCCAAGATCTGTTTCTTGAGTGGTACCAACTAATTTAGACCCCCTCATTTTGTATTAGTATTTACGATTATGTTTTCCAATGTGCATTACTTCGCATTTATCAACACTGAATTTCATCTGCCATTTTGTTGCCCAGTCATCCAGTTTTGTGAGATCCATTTGTAACTCTTTCCAGTCTGCTTTGAACTTAGTTATCTGGAATAATTTTATATCATCTGCAAATTTTGCCACCTGACTGTTTACCTCTTTTTCCAGATCATTTATGAATGTTGAACAGCACTGGTCCCAATCCAGATCCTTGGTGGATCCTGGTATTTACCTCTCTTCACTCTGAAAACTACCCTTTTGTTTCCTGTCTTTTAACCAGTTACTTATCCATTAAAGGACCTTCCCTCTTATCCCATGACTGCCTACTTTGTTTTAGAGCCTTTGATGAGGAACCTTGTCAAAGACTTTCTGAAAGTCCAAGTACACTATATTTACTGGATTAACCTTGTCCACATATTTGTTGACTCCCTCAAAAAATTCTAATAGATTGATGAGGCATGATTTCTCTTTACAAAAGCCATGTTGATTCTTTCCCAACAAAATTTGTCCATCTACATTTCTGATAATTCTGCTCTTTTCTGTAGTTTCAACTAATTTGTGTGGTACTGAAGTTGGGTTTACTGGCCTCTAATTGCCAAGATTACCTCTGAAGCCTTTTTAAAAATTGGTGTCACATTAGCTATTCACCAGTTATCTGGTACAGAGGCTGATTTAAGTGACAGGTTACATACCACAGTTAGCAGTTCTGCAATTTCATATGAGTTCCTTCAGAATTCTTGGGTGATACCATCTGGTCCTGGGGACTTATTACTGTTAATTTATCAATTTGTTCCAAAACCTTTTCTACTGACACTTCAATTTGGGACAGCTCCTCAGATTTATCACCTAAAAAGAATAGCTCGGCTGTTGGAATCTCCCTCACATACTCTTCTGTGAAGACTGATACAAAGAATTCATTTAGCTTCTCCACAATGGTCTTGTCTTCCTTGAGTGCTCCATTAGCACTTCTATCTTCCACTGGCTCCACTGATTGTTTGGCAGGCTTCCTGCTTTGATGACGTACTTAAAAAAATATTGTTTTTAGTTTTTGTGTCTTCTGCCAGTTGCTCTTCAAAGTCTTTTTTTGTCCTGCCTAATTCTATATTTACACTTGACTTGCCAGAGTTCATATTTCATTCAATTTTCCTTGGTAGGATTTGACTTCAAATTTTTAAAGGCTGCCTTTTTGTTTCTAACTGCCTCTTTTATTCTGATGTTTAACTGTGATGGCAGTTTTTTGGTCCTCTTACTGTTTTGTTGTTTGTTTTTTTAATTTGGGATATACATATAGTTTGAGCCTCTATAACGGTGGTTTTGAAAAGTTTTCATGCATCTTGCAGGCATTTCACTCTTGTGACTGTTCCTTTTAATTTCCATTTAACCAGCCTCCTCATTTTTGCAAAATCTCCCTTTTGGAAGTTAAAATGTTGTTGTGGTAGGTTTCTTTGGTATTTTCCACCCTACAAAGATGTTCAATTGAATTACATTATGGTCACTATTACCATATGGTTTAGCTGCATGCACCTCTTGGACCAGATTCTGTGTGCCACTTTTAGGACTAAATCTAAATTCATAAATCCCTATGTGTAATTCATCAGTTGTTTGAATATTTACTAACTTTTAGAGTCAAGTCCTGTACAAACATCTTGATCACTGTCACACTGATGTGAATCCAGTTAAATTCCAATAGATTTACTCAAGATTTAGATTCAGATCGGTGTGACGGGTTGAAACACAGAACCCCCCCTTGGGAGCCACCACCCAATGTGCCAAGAGTACTTCTACCCCCTGCTTTCCCTGTCAGCTCAGGACTCCAGCATCCTGTCTTGGTGAGCCAAATACAGAGGTTGGGCCACACCCATCTGCAGTTCACTGAAACTGAGATGCACTCAGTTCAGGGGCTTCTTAGTTAACAGAGACTTTCCCAGTGCCCAGTGTTCAGCCTTTCTAGGCAATTTTGCAACTTGTATAGTTCTAGCTTCTTCTCATCTTCAATCTTATTTATTTTGCTTCCTTTTCTATCCCTACTTCCCTTGCCCAAAATAAGCAAACAGAAAATAACGAACCAGTGACCACTTTGTCTGTTCTACAGCTATCACACTTAAAACTCACTTAAAATCACTATCAGTACCTCAAAGCAATCAGCTGTGCACAGATCCTGCTCGACTGTGCCACTGTGACAGGTTGGATCACAGAAACCCCCTTGGGAGCTGCCACCTGATGTGCCAAGACTACTTCTGCCCCTGCTTTCCCTGCCAGCTCGGGACTCCAGCACCCTGTCTTGCTGAGCCAGACACTCCTGTCTGCTACAGCAAAGACCCAGGGTCTGAATTACTTGCCCCAAAGCTGCAGGTTTACCTGAAAGCAGCTAACAGAAGTGTTCCTGTCTTTAACACTCAGATGCCCAACTCCCAATGGGGTCTAAACCCAAATAAATCCATTTTACCCTGTATAAAGCTTATATAGGGTAAACTCATAAATTGTTCGCCCTCTATAACACTGATAGAGAGAGATGCACAGTTGTTTGCTCCCCCAGGTATTAATACATACTCTGGGTCAATTAATAAGCAAAAAGTGATTTTATTAAATACAGAAAATAGGATTTAAGTGGTTCCAAGTAGTAACAGACAGAACAAAGTAAGTCATCAAGCAAAATAAAATAAAATGCGCAAATCTATGTCTAATCAAACTGAATACAGATAATCTCACCTTCAGAGATGCTTCAGTAAGTTTTTCCCCCCCACCCTCAGACTGGACACCTTCCAGGCCTGGGCACAATTCTTTCCCCTGGTACAGCTCTTGTTCCAGATCAGGTGGTAGCTAGGGGATTCTTCATGATGGCTCCTCTATCTAGCCAGCTGAAGACCAAATGGAGGGGTGTCCCAGGGGGTTAAATAGACTTTCTCTTGTGGGTGGAGACCCCCTCCTCACTCCTATGCAAAGTCCAGCTCCAAGATGGAGTTTAGGAGTCACCTGGGCAAGTCACATGTCCATGCATGACTCACAGTTTTTACAGGTAGCATCCATTGTTTACATGCTACTTTGAATGTCCTCAAGTAGACTTCTTATGTGGCCTGGAGCATTTCAAGATCCATTGTCCTTTAAGTGTTTCTTGATTAGGTACTTAATTTCAACATTCCTTTCTCCAGGAACTGACCAAATGCTCTACTAAGGTTATTTAGAAATCAAGCCTGTACACAGCCAACATTTATAACATTCATAACATCGAATACAAAAATGATACATGCATGCAAATAGGATTAATAGATTCAGTAGATCATAACCTTTACGTAGATATGTTACATGGCATATGTAGCATAAAACACATTGTAAGCATATTTCCACAGAGCCTTCTGGGAGGTACCGTCACAATCGGAGTCTGGGTCACAAGATATAATTGAGGCTCCAACTCTGGAGGGAGAAATTACAAAATTCCCTTTGTTAAATGAATTCAATTAATATATAAAGAGAACAGATGGAGAGGACAGGAAGTTGTGTTTGTTAAACTGCATGTCATAGGCACATGATTAGAGTGACAAGGAGGGTGAGGAAATGTCTTCAACATGTCTTTAACACCAATGCAGCTACAACAACACTGCATAGGAGCACCATGTTCATTCCACTCTTGATCAATGTATCAAGCAATGTTGTCGGAAAATATTCTTCCCTTTTTAACTTTCCTTGCCTCTGGTGCATGAGGATAGCTTAGTCAGAGGGAGCTAGTTGCTGGGATGAAGGCCCTTAATTAAGAGTGCCCTTCGGCCTGTCCCCAAATGTTATAGGAACTAACCTAGGCACTATGATAATACCAATAATAAATAATATCATACTAATGACAAGAAAAACCGAAAGTGCATTGACAAGACAATAGGACAGAGGCAAGCTATCAAGAAAAGACCATTCAAACCTTCACACGTAGTAACAAATACGGTGAATTGTACTCAGAATTGAGAGTTAGTTCAGAGAGCAAGTGTCTATATGCTCATATCTTCTATTCCGCACTAGCTAAGGCGTTCAGGTTTTTTAAAAGGTAACATGAAGGAGAAGCATGTAGGCCTTATCTACACACACAAGTTGTACTCCTTTAGCTATACTGGTCTAATAAACTGTAGGCAGTAGGTGAAGAGCTGAAAAAAGAGCACACAAGTAGGAAACTGCAGTATAACGCTGTAAGATGATAAAATAAAGGCCATATTTCAACAGTAGGCAAGGGCAGCTGGCAACAACTAAGTAACAAAAAGGGACAGTGAGTACCATAACAGCATGTATTCTGGAATAATCAGTGGATGGGATTTTTGACATCTTCTTTATTTAAAGATGAAACTTTCAATGGAATTTGTCCCAGCCTTAAAGTGATCTGCAGAGAGAAAACAATAGTTTGTGCCCTCTTTCTCCTTTGTGATGTCCAGAAAGGCAGTGGTTTTTTTAAAATGTGAGTGTGTTTTTGTTTTGTTTTTTTTAACTTTGATCAGGAATGTCAAGTCTGGTCTTCTCTGGTTTTGCTGTAGACTCCTTGGATGGTTTGGATTTGGATTTGAATTGTGAGCTTTATCAGCCTTTCATTGAAGAGATGAGAGGGAGAATGTTGAATCTTTAACAAAGACTAATTTTCTCCTAAAGTGTTTCTCTGGTATTTTGTGGTAAGTAGACATTACCAGAAACAAACAAAACGCAAAGAGTTTGAAACAGTGAATGCAAATCACTCCACATCTCAGTTAATCAAGTTTCATTTTTCTGAGTATCTCTAAAGTCAGATGCCAGTTCTTTACTCGTCAATATAATTTTTCAGGAAAAACAGTGTAGACAAAACTTGAATTTCTAATTTTTAAAAACAAAGCAAAAATATTGGGTGGGGAGAGGGATATGAAAGAGGAAGACCACCTTTTAGGTGTTTGTTAATTTATCATAATTTGCATTTGAAAGATCATCAGGTAATGGGGGTAGAGTTAAGTGAGGATTAGTTAATCCAGATATAGTTCAAAATTGAGTCTGATTTGAAGTAGTTATTAACAAACCTTTTTATGAACTTAACACTTTATGGTGTTGTCAAAAGGTCAAACTCCAGTCCAGTGTAACACCGAGATACTTTGGATTAGCTTCATGGCCGATGCGCTCTCCGCAGAATTGCACATCTAGTTTGGTATTAGCCATTTTATTGTTCAGATGGAAAGTAGTTACTATGGTTTGTTTTTTGGTTGTTTTGGTTTTTTTTTTTTTTTTAAATTAGGTCTAAGTTTCCAGCATTGGAAATAACCAGCCATTGTGCTAAGATTTCGGGTTAGGGTGTTGCTGATGTTATGGAGGTTTGTGTGCTGAACCGCTAGGGCAATATCATCCGCATACATGAATTTCCTTGACTCTGTCGGTGGTGTGGCGCGGTGTATAGATTAAAGAGTATTGGGGCCAGGACAGAGAGCCCTGAGGGATGGCCAAGTTAAGAGTTCTTGATCTACTGATCTGGTCATTAAGGTGTACCTTAAAACGGCGGTCCCCAGGCATTGTTGCCAAGATGCAGATCACTCACCAGCAGTGAATGATGCGGGAGACCTTAAGGAGGAGGCCCTGTCTCCAGATGGTGTTACATGCCGAGGACAGATCAACAAGGGCGATTCCTGTCTTCAACTTACATTGTAATCCTGCCTCAATGTGGCTGGTGAGTGAAGCTACTTGGTCACAGCAGTTCATCTTCGGGCGAAATCCTGCCTGCTCCACTGGGAGGATGTCTTCAATAATATCAGACAGGCGATAGAGCAGCACCCCTTCCATGAGCTTGCTGGTGGTTGAGAGGAGAGAAATGGGGTGTTAGCTGGTGCATTCTCTGGGGGTTTTCCAGGCTTCAGTTTCCCTGTTGCCTGTTACCAGCTTGTGGCCAGTTCTCCGGTTCTATGCATGGCAGTAAAAAGCACTGCTAGTCATTCCCGTCCCCATCTCCCCAGATTCTTGAGAAACTCTGGAGGAATGCCATCAGCCCCTGCAGCTTTCTGATTTTTGGTTTCCAACAGCGCAATATTGATCCCCTTGACAGAATATGGGGTAGAGAGTGGGGATTCCTCTGGGCATTGTTGAAGGTTTCTGCGGAGTTCCCACTTGACCTCCTAGCACGATAAAGTCAGGTCTCATGTCGTACTTATCACAAAATTGGCCAGAACATCATGGGGCTCCAGTCCACTGACCTTATGAACTGCAACAATTGCTTAGGTATATTCTGCAGCTGAATATTTGCACCACTGTGGTCTCATGGCAGTCACACTAAACTCCTTGACACTCAACTCAATAATGCTATACACACTGTGTTGGGCATGCTCAAATCTACTCCAGTTGACTGGCTCCCAGTCCTATCGCACATCCAGCCTCCACAGATTAGAAGAGCTGCTCAGACATCTCACTTTCTTAATCAAGTCAATGCAAATATGAGGTTCCCACTGCACCATGACTTGCAGAACCTGCCAAAGATGAGATTAAAATCCTGCAATCCTCTATGGAACCGTATCAAGATCCTTACACCCAACTTTGATGCTGAGGCTCAATGAAGAGTCACATGGAGCACTTCGACCACTGAAAACAAAGAGCTCATCGTTGATCCTGTTGAGGAACCATCGAGTTTTGATTTATGTCAGAAAGAGACTGGTGCAGACTGACATCAAGACATCTCCTGGGAGATGTGGACAAACTCTCTTTAAATGGAAAATGAGGCAAACACCTGTATGCGACTGTGATCACCAGACACAAATGATAGAGCACATAATATCTGAATGTCCCCTTCGTTCTTTCGCTGGGGACCTGAAGTGTTCACCATTTCACTGCAGTGGCAATGTGCTGGCTATCAAACTTAGATATAAATTAGTAGTTGTTGCTACCTACCCAAGCCATATGAAAGAAGAACACTTTACGGTGGTTTTTCTGTTTTATGGGGAGTTCTCAAATCTTGTTACCCATAAGTAGGCTTGGAAGAAGTAGATTCTTCTCAGTAAATACCGGTGAACCCTGATTTCACTGAACACACACAAACCAATGAAAAAATATTTCCATCAATGATAACCAAAATTTACAGATGGGCAAAGTAGGAAAAATTGTGCTTGGAATTATTAGAATCAAAATTAAGTGATTTAGACTTTTGAATTCAGCTTGTTACAAATGGACTAGTAAATGAATAGTAAAACAGATATGATTTGTTGCTCTATAGGTATTTGCTTTGTATATTTTGACATGTTCACAATTTGTGCTTTAACAGTTTATAAAGCTTTAATTTTTTTAAACCTTAACATCTACTGTCATTATTTAGTTGTCTCACCCCTCTCCGCTATAATTTCTGGAACCTGTAAAAATAAAAATCTAAAAAAAAAATCTTAAAAACAAACATCAGAATTATATAAAAAAATAAAAGTAGAATATTGCCAGCCCTACCCACAAGCATCCAGCCCCACCCAGTATGTTTCATGGCCACTACCCGGAAAGTAATCTGCAGCCGCTAGCAAAAGAATAGATGGTCAGAGGCATTGTTACTACTATCTGAGCTTTGGTCTGCTCTTTAAAGACCAGGTTTAGGATGTCCTATTGAAAGACCTTTCCAGGGAGATGTCATATATTCTCACTTAGCTCAATAAAAGCTACAAAACAGTGGAGAACTGCTCTGGAAACAAGAACATATATTGAAGGGGGCGAGTGGGGTGATGGGGTATTGTAACCAGAAATGCTGACTTTCTATTGTGCTAGGGGGTGCTCGACCTCTGTTCTATCCCTGGCCCCGCTCCCACTCCACCCCTTCCCCCCAAAGTCCTGCCTCTTCCGACCCCTCCCCGCCTCTTCTCACCCCCACTCTGCCCCGCTGCACCCCTGCCACACCTCTTCCTGCCCCATTCCATCCCTTCCCTGATCGTGCCTTGCCCTCGCTCATCCCCCTCCCCCAGTGCCTCCTGCATGCCACAGAACAGCTGATTGTGATGGGCGGAAGGCACTGGGAGGGAGGGGGAGGCGCTGATCGGTGGGGCTGCTGGAGGGTGGGAGGCACTAGGGGGAGAAGGAGGCACTAATCGGGGGGGCTGCCAGTGGGTGCTCAGCACCCACCATTTTTTTTCCCATGGGTGCTCCAGCCCCACAGCACCCATGGAGTTGGCACCTATTTGTAACTCAGAGCTACCTCTGGGTTTAGAAGGTGACTTGAGTTTCCAGGAAACCTGTGAAAGCTGAATTCTCCATGTCCAAAGAAAGTGCTGGTGATGCCTCTCCTCCAGCTTTCTCTCTGGCCTATGTGTATAAAAGAACTTGCTTCTGTGTCTATACTGTTGGAGGGGAAGCACTGCTATGGAAACTGGCAGTAAAGATGACAGAGACTTCGTAGGTCCTTATATCTGTTTTTATAAAATCCCAGTCCTGTATCTGTGTTTTCTAAAGAAAATAAAAATTCAGTGCCAGCAACTCAGCACTCATGGGTAACTCTCCACTGCCAAGTCAGCAAATGCGAGTGGTCAGAGGGAATAGGACTAATAAGGAAATACATTTCCCTTTCAAGTGTTCAAAGAATTTCAGCAGTGATTAAATATTGTTTTATATTTGTCATGTAAACTGAAAATTTCTATTTAAAGTATTAGTAAAAGTTGCAGTGACGTGCAAATTAAAATACAAACATCCAATGCGATAAATCAGCTATTTTGACTCTCCAGTACAACTATCATAGGTTGGCAATGCTGGGTTCTCCCTCATTTTCCCAAGCTCTGAGACAACCACAGCATATCAAATGCAATATTCCATAGTACTGTTCTGTGTAGTTTTAGTACTATTACAGATCCAGAAGTTAATTTAGAACAACTAAGTGACTGCTTGTATTTCAACTTTTATAAAGCAAATAGGTGTGTGTGTGTGTGTGTGTGTGTGAGAGAGAGAGAGAGAGAGAACCACTTTGGTACAGAGCAGATTTTTCAGATACCTCCCTTAATTGCCCACAATACATACCTAGATCAATTTGTGAATGCAAAACTCATTTACACAGTCAAATTGCATTAGTTGAGTGCAGTTACCAGACTTGCATGATAAGGTGTGAGATTATTTTCAAATACACCTTCAGGCAGTGTGGGCACAGTTAAGGAATGCTACTGAAAATATTATCCTACAGCCTGGTCTACATCTAAATTTTAGGTTGACCTACCTATGTTGCTCAGGAATGTGAAAGATTCAAACCCATGAGAGACATAGGTAAGCCACCCTAAACCCCAGAATAGACACCACTCAGTCTACAGAATAATTCTTCCATCAACCTAGCTACCACGTCTCATGGGGGTGGATTAACTACAGTGATGGACTCTTCCATCACTATAGTAAGTGTCTACACTGTAGTGCCACAGCGGCAGTCCCACAGCTGTGCAGCTGTAGTGTAGAAAAGCCCGAAGACTGAAGACAAAGCCATGAAATAATCCATCAAGACTGCTCTGAACTTGGTTGATTTGAGTATAAACATTACAGCACTCATTGACCTGAGCCTGGTGGGATCTTGGCACCTCCTGTAAGGTGATGAGCTCAGTATCTTGTGGGACTGGCCCATAGTTCTCCATCAAAGTAACATACTGTACAAGTACAGGGATATTACATCATAATGGGAAATATTTCACAAATATGGGCTAAGCAGGTATTTAGAAATATAAATGTTATGTGCCCCACTTCTTTCAGGCAGTACTGTATATTTAGGACATGATGCTAATCTAAAGGGCAATATATGGTTAGCTTTTTATTTGGTTTTTTGGGGGGGATTGTTTTTAAAGTTCTGCTGCTCCTTATGTTTCTACTCCCCACCACAATTTTCTCCTATTGCGTGACCCATCAGCAGCAGGCTTCTGCAGAGAACCTGTAAACAGTCCATCCTTCTGAGAGCAAGGGACAAATAGTTTGTTTTATTGGTTTTTTTTTTTAAATGAGCTTTGTTTCCTCTCGTATGCTGGACCTTGAGAGGGGAATGTACCTTCAGAAATGACCAGCGCCCTTCAAATTCTTATCTAAAGGAATCCCGCAGGAAACCTTGGAGCTCTTACAAAAATTTGGACTGTCTGTTATTTATCAATTTTGCAAGGACAGTAGTCTTTGGCTATCAAGCCCCCTTTAAGCCATCAACTCCCCCCTCCTATTCTCCTTGCTTTTAACTGTAGAGTTAAACATTGACTCAAGTTTGTTCATATCGGTGTATCTGCAGTACAAACACATTAACTAGAAATGCTGGCAAGATCAGCATTAGCCACTGAACCCTGACATCAGTGCCTGCTTATGTCAAGAAATAGGTTCTCTACCAACTAACTGCAAACACTTTGGCCCAGTCCACACTGGGTGGGGAAACTGTATAAGCAGCTTTTTCACAAGAACTGGTTCTCCAGAAAGGTCTTCCTGGCTCATATGGCCAAAGCCTTTCTCACTTGCAGAGCTCTCCAGATTCTCATTGCTAAATAGCTGTTCTTTTTTATTTTTATATTATATATTTCCCATAGAACTATCTATCTACCTGTAGGGCCCCCTCACCATCATATCTCAGCATCCCACAAACTTTAAGGTATTTATCTTCACAGCACCCACATGAGTTAGGGAATTAGCATTCCCATGAGACAGATAGAAAACTCAGGTACACGGAGAGAAGGAGACTTGTTCAAGATCACACACAAAATCTACAGCCTAGTCACAAATTGAACCCAGCTTCCTGAGCCCCAGTCCAGCGATTTAAAATAAAACCACCCTTTTACACTGCAGTTGTCTCATAACATGTATTACAGCTATATTTCAACCATGTGCTACAATAGTTACATATATTTAAAAGATTACACAGCTGCCTAGCGCTTAGGATACTTAAGATATATGGTCACCCAGCCTTTTCTAAGGGCTTGTCTACAATATCGAACCATGGTAAAGAATTGTCCTGTAACAAACATGTGGTTCACAAATATATAACAGTGTGGTCCTGCCTGTGTGAAAAGATTTAGACCCCCTATGATTTAACCCTGATCTTTCCTGGTAAGTAATATGTTCCACCGTATTCAAGAACTAAAAGAATACATCTCAAAAATACCATATACCAGTAGGATTTATGATAATGTATAGCCAAATATTTTGGTGATGAGATGGTTGATATGAATGGTTTTGTTTGGAAGGAGTATTGGGAGTCAAAATTCCTGGGTTCTATTCCTGGCTCTGCCATTGATTTTCTTTGTGGCCTTGGACAAGTCACTTAAACATCTCAAAAAGAACAGGAGTACTTGTGGCACTTTAGAGACTAACACATTTATTTGAGCATAAGCTTTCATGGGCTACAGTCCACTTCATCAGATGCATAGAATGGAACATATAGTAAGAAGGTATATATACACATAAAGAGAACATGAAAAGATGGAAGTTGCCATACCAACTCTAATAGGCTAACTAATTAAGATGAGCAATTATCAGCAGGAGAAAAAAAAACTTTTGTAGTGATAATCAAGATGGCCCATTTCAGACAGTTGACAAAAGATGTGAGGATACTTAACATGGGGAAATAGATTCAATGTGTGTAATAACCCAGCCACTCCCAGTCTCTATTCAAGCCAAAGTTAATGGTACCTAGTTTGCCTATTAATTCAAGTTCAGCAGTTTCTTGCTGGAGTCTGTTTTTGAAGCTTTTCTGTTGCAAAATTGCCACCTTTAAGTCTGTTACTGAGTGACCAGAGAGGTTGAAGTCTTCTCCTACTGGTTTTTTAATGTTATGATTCCTGATGTCAGATTTGTGTCCATTTATTCTTTTGCATAGACACTGTCTGTTTTGGCCAATGTACATGGTAGAGGGACATTGCTGGCACATGATGGCATATATCACATTGGTAGATGTGCAGGTGAATGAGCCCAATGGTGTGGCTGATGTGATTAGGTCCTATGATGGTGTCACTTGAATAGATGTGTGGACAGAGTTGGCATCAGGCTTTGTTGCAAGGATAGGTTCCTGGGTTAGTGTTTTTGTTGTGTGGTTGCTGGTGAGTATTTGGTTCAGGTTGGGGGGCTGGCTGTAAGTGAGGACAGACCAGCAGACTAAGACGGCTGCTATTCTGAAACCTGTCATTAAACATCTCAACACCTCATTTTCCCCTCCTGTGAAAATACCCGTCTGCCTCACAGGGATGTAGTGAGGATTAAATAATGTCTGTAAAGCAATTTGAGACCCTTCATGAAAGGTGCTATGTAAATGCAAAGTACTGATATAGTGACTGTTCAATCAGCTTCTGGCTTTACGCCACCTACATACATTTTGGAGCCAAATTTGAACAAGGGCTTTAAAGAATTTCTAATATGATAACTTTTCACTTTTCTGCAGGGTTTGGAATATTTGTTTGGTGTGTGATGTGTTTGTGATGTGAGTATGTGTATACATCCTGTACAAACTTACAATGGTTAAGGTTCACCACATGGAAAAAAAAACTCTTTGCTGACATTTGTCCCTGGCTTTCAAAACCAAATGAGTTATAAAGGGTTTTAAACAATGAAATACTTATGGCTAATAAATTCACAACTTGTTTTTCTGCATTTGTACCTTGATTGATAGCTTGCTCTCAGTGAACTTGCACTTTAATGAACTTTCCATGACTATGGAGGTTAAGAAGGTTGAAAATAGAGAGAGACCTGAACCAACCCCCCAGCTCTGAACACACCTGAACTCTGGGAAAGTTCAAACCAGTAATCAGACTTTGAAGCTCACCTTGAGTCCACAATAACCCTGCAAAGTGTATCTCTTTAAATGTCTCTTTTTGGGTTCAGATATCGAGGGCATCCTTCCATTGTTCTGTGGCATAAATAATCCTCCACTACCATCACCTTGGCCCCCTGACACCTATTTTCTGTGGCATGCAGAGATTAAAATAAGGGGGAATCAAGAAGGAGCACAGCTTCTCTCATTCTGCTAAAAGCAGAGGGGATCTCTGCTTGACTTAAGGAAGCAGCATTCCTCCCACGGCTTCCCCACCTTCTTGGTTGGTGCAATGAGAGTTCCCACTCCTGTTTCACTCTAGGTTAGCCACTGGCGGTGCTGAAAGCCTTCTCATTTGTGTATAGGAATCTAACACAGTGTTTAGAACCATTTCTAGGGTGTCAGCCCTGAATACAGGAACCAGGGAAATTGTGTGTCCTCTGAACTGCTCAGCAGAATATTAATTAATTTGTTTGTTTTTTTTAAAGATACCTATCCCTTGGCACTTGCAAAGGTTTTCAGGATAGGACTCCATAGGGAAATGAGAACAGAATTCTACTGTACAAGAAAATTACCAGAGATTTAGCGAATATTTTGATAACATGTCCCCATGGTCCTTTTCCAACATAGCATACAGAAAGTAATATTTAAGCAATAAGACACAAGGCAGAACAATTTTGGGGGGATTACCAAGGGTCTTGGCCTGAAGCTGTAAAACTAAGTGACTCTGACCACTTGGGAAGTGAAATAATACCCAAGAAACATGCTGCCTGAAATGACTTTTTGTTATGAAATGAGATTCCTACATAAAAAAACAAGGGAAACATTCAGTCTGATGCATTATTGATGTGGCTGTGAGGCCAGTGACATGGACTGCCTGGGGTGGGGTATGCTGAATTGGTTTGGGATTAAGGGTAAAATTCACCCCTGTGAAGAGGACTAGCAGGAGTCCTGTCCACCACTGAAGTCCCTCAGGGCTTATTGGTACTTAGGACTCATGCTGATTGGCTGCACAAAGTGAATTTCAACCTCAGGGATTAAGCAGCAGGTTCTTGTGTGGAGCTATCTACCAGGAGAGGAGACTTCTGAAAAACCTGGGTCATTGAGTTTATTTTGTTTTTTTTACATTGAAACTCTTGTTGTTTTCCGTTTGGCTTTCTGTTCTATTCTGGGGCGTTATTTTTGGAGAAGCCAGGCATGTCCCTGCCTCGGCAAGTGCAGTTGGGAGCCTTGAACTGTGATAGCACAGCCGCTGTCTTTAATGGCATTCTGAGCTCTTGCATAGTAGGTTGCGGAGGGAAAACAATGTACTGTACACAGCAAAGAATCTGACACAATGTTCTATTAATCATCATCAAGCATGTTATGGCGCAGACACTCAAGCAGGAACGTTTCTGAATAGAAAGCGGACTCCAACCATTAGGAAAGCATGCAGATAATCAACTAAATGGCGTGGGAGGGGTTCTCACTGCTTTATTCTTTTGCAATCTTTATTCTTTTTTATGTATATTTTTCTACAGACCCAAGGGCTTGTGTGGTTTACAGCCACAAAAGTAAAGTCCCTGCCACAAGGAACAAACCTGCAATTTCTTTCAGGATGAAATTCACTCCTGTCCTGTGCAGAAGATCAACACAAGAGCTATGCTCGAAAGTCCCTCTCGAGGCTTAAGTAGGATTTAAGTGTTGCACAGGCCTTGTGCTGGCCCTCTGCATAGGGTAAATTTCACCCTCTACAACATACTCAGAGAGAATGTTAAATGGAAAAAGGGACAGCCAGCCCAGCGCTCTAGTGCTAATGCTCTGTCCTAGATCTCCAGTTGCATCAACTCCCCACTTGGTCCAACAAGTGTTGGGATCACTATGGAAGCCGCACACTAAACTGGAAAGCTAGTGGCTGCAAGATTGGCTATATAGAGAATGGGGGGAATGGGAGTTTTTCAGAGCTCCATGGGAGTGAGATGTTGCCCCATTTCCACCCAAGAAAGAACAATAATACTGGGGCCTTTGTAGTTCCACTATATGAATGTGAGCATTTAAATTTCAGAATATTTGCATAAACCTGGTAATAATCTGTAAACCTGGTGATACTACACTTTACAGATTACGCACTTTACAGGTTTATGCAAATATTCTGAATTGGATTTTACCTTTCAGTGTCAGCGTACTTTTGACAGCACTTCCAAGTGCATTTGTGTTCTCTGATTTGGTGCCTGGGGAATGTTAAGTAGCCTCCAGTGTCCAAAGACAATATATATCATAGCTGGCGGGTCTGACCCCCTGTGTCCTCCACTCCAGTTAATTTCTAAGCTTTCACTTTCATTTGAACCTGCATTCACACAGTGATCACATTTGGACAGAGTTAATTTAAATGCATGGAGATTAGTACAGATTCCACAGCTCCTTGCTGTAGCAGAAAATAGAAAGAACCCCATAATGTCTTTCTTTCTGTGCATCTCAGTGTGGAAAAATAAACAAACTGGGTCAGGTGTGCAGGGTTCTATTGTTCTATCTACTCTATTTCAAAAATAGGGATAAATGATGTAAAGATACTAACCAAAAAAGGCAGAGAGCTGGATATGCACTTTGCAGTTAGCTCAGCACAGATTGATTCTCTGAATCATTGTTTCCATTGTTATTCAAACACTTAAATGCTCCCATTAACTGCATGGTACAGTATATTCTTTTGACGGGAGTGTGTGTGGGGGGGAGGGAATTATTTAGTCTGGAGTTATTTGCTATTCACTTTATTGGGTAGACGTGAAACCATAATTCAGTCCAATGACTCTCAGAGGGATGCATCCTTTGGCATATTTTAAGGATCGGCCATGAGCTATTCTTTATCCCTGCACAATGGCTGTGATTAGCAAACTGAACCATTATGAAAAGATGGTTTGAAAGAACAGAAGTCATAAATGGAAAAGACCTATTAGGTCATCTAGTCTTGCTCCCTGCCGATGACAGTCTGTACCCTATGTAGTACATAGTCCAGTGTTTTTTATTTTCTCTCTTTCTACCCTACTATGTAGTGTATTAGGGGTATAGTACTATGAGGTAGGGTGGCCGAGTGGTTAAGGCCCTTGACTACAATCCTGATGGTTATGGGTTGGAGTACTGCTTCATTTCCCACAGTTCACCCACAACTGCATAATGGTTATGTTAGGACAGTCAAAGGCAGTCGGACAAGTTGCTGGTCACATCACTCCCTTGTGTTCTGTTAGCTATGAAACTGATACGTCTTAACCACATCACCCTGATGTGCCATTGGCTTGGAGGGACTTTGAGTATGTTACTGTGTGAAAGTGTTAGATTCTGTTTTGTAAGCAGGAATGGCTTTTTAAAAAATATCTAATCTCTGCCCAGGGCTGCCCGGGGGAGGGGGTGTAAGTGGGGCAATTTGCCCCGGGCCCTGCAAAGGCCCCTATGAGAATATAGTATTCTATAGTATTGCAACTTTTTTTTATGGAAGGGGCCCCCGAAATTGCTTTGCCCCAGGCCCCCTGAAATCTCTGGGCAGCCTGTCTATGCCATGATCACACCAGTATGCCGGGATCTGAAAAATTGTTGGTTAGATGTCACAAGAAACTTCCAAGCTAACAGGTTTCAGAGTGGTAGCCATGTTAGTCTGTATCAACAAAAACAACGAGGAGTCGTTGTGGCACCTTAGAGTCTCTAAGGTACCACAAGGACTCCTCGTTTTTTCCTAGCTAACAGTCTCTCACCCACACTTAACTTATTCACAGGTGTTTTCCATTCAGTGGGCAACTGTGCAAAAGACAGGTTAGAATCTGAATGGATACATAAATGTTGGGGACTCTATCCAGAGACAGATGGGAATTTTCATTTAGATAAAACTAAGGAAAGTCAGATTCACTAATCCACTCCAAATAGAAAAGAAACTTTTTTGGCAAGGAATACAGTGGCAATATTTATCTATTCATCAGACATGCTTTAGTTTGCTACAGATGACTTGCAACTGGCCTACACAGCCCTACCAGTAGGTTCTAATGCCATCTCTTTCATGTTGTCCAGCCACTTGACTCCAATGCCAGTTTTCCAACATTGCCCTGTCAATAAACTTCAATATCCGCTCTCCCACACTGTTTAGACCAATGGTCCTCAAATCTTTTCTGTCACGCCACCCCTCTACCCATCATAGAATCTGTTTGTGCCCCCCTGGGAGCTGCAGTCAGGAGCCGAGGGCCAGGATCTGCAGGCTGGGAGCTGAGGTTGGGATCTGCGGCGGGAGCCAGAGCTGTGGCCTGGGGTGGGGCTGGGGCCGGAACAGGGCTGGGTGGCGCTCCCACCATGGTGGCTGGCCTGGGCTTGCGCAGCCCCCAGAACGTTCCTCTGCACACCCTTGGGGGGCACACAGCTATGCTGACCTAACCCGTAGTGTAGACAGCACTAGGTCGATGGAAGAATGCTTCTGTTGCCCTACACATCATCTCCTGGGGAGGTGGATCAACTAAAGCGATGGGAGAACCCTTCCCATTGCTGTTGTGAATGTCTATGCTGAAGTACTATCACGGCATAGCTGCAGTGCTGTAGCGTTTTAAGTGTAAACATAGCCGAAATTAGGTTTATATTACAAAGAAAAGGTTGCTTTACTTGAGCTAGACAGTGCAATAGGTGAAAGGTACATGTCTTAGTTCTTTTATTGAACTGACAAACATTACTTATTTAATTGTTTTTATAGCTCTAGATCAGTTATCAGCACCTTCACTCAAAGTGCAAGTTTCATTGTCATCTGTTTATATAGGCACAAATTCAAATAACATAAAACACAGTAACACTACCTGTCAAGTTTCTGCTTAACGAGATCAGTATTTTCACGTTTCATATTAGTGAGATGATATTTTCTCCGTTGCAGGGGTGGGTGATGATGCATGCTCCATGCATCCCAGAAAGCTCTACAACACAGCTCAAGGCTACCCATAAATAACATACAATGGCAGCAATGCAAGATTATAGCAAGATTATAGCACCCAGCCTGCAATTCTCAATTTAGAGCTCTCTTTGAAGCAAGATGAAACGGTGCATGCTGAGGTCTGGAGTATCTGCAGGACACAGTTCCATATTCAGATACGGGCTGCTACCTGCAATCGGTTTCCTTTGATGAGTGCAGCCCTCAGGCTCTTGTTATGTTGCCAATGCAGCTCTCATTTGGGTAAAATGAAATCTTGCAGCCCCTCCCTTGCCTTTAAACTGCATCACAAAGGCTGATGTTGCAAAGTGAACTACAGATCCACAGACACACCCTTTACTAATTCTGATTGTTACCCAGTTGCAAAAGTCAGAAAAAAAGACATAAAGACAGATCCTTCAAAACATCATTCACATGAAGAGTTTTTATTGTTGTAAGTATCCCACTGAAGTCAATGGGCCTGCATATGTGAGTAAGGCTACTGACACGAACAACAGTTTGCAGACTGGATCTATAATCTTTATGGGAATCTTTGTACCAAATGAATTTTAGTCACATTCAGAGAAAATATTTAATTTTCAGTTCTAATAGCAGTGCCATCTTCAAGACTGAATTCATTGGTGTCCCCGACTGGATCAGACACTTAAAACAGATGAAATGCCTTTTATAGCTTTATTTTCTTTTTTTTTCCTATTTGGCAACAGAAAAGCCTGACGCTCTAAGGAAATAAATTGTGAAATCTCTATTGGATATAGCTGACAGTCTGCTAATCATTAGTTTTCATAACCCTTATTGCTAGCATGATATATACATCAGACCTGATCCTGGCCCTAATCATCCACCTTGGATGGAAGGGGACCCTGAGGGAGGAAATCTCTGTTAAAATTCCCTTACAGAGACTCCTGCTACATCATCCTGTTGGGGAGAGGACTCTCCACCCATAGAAAAAGCCCCAGGACCATCCCAAACCTGGCAGATCTCCACGTATTTTTGGGAGGCTAGTGCTATTCATGCAGATATCCTGTGTCTCTGCCCTGGCTCTGGCTCCTCACTGGCAGGCCTCTTCCCAACCACATCCCTGGCATTGTGGCTACCTTGCAACTCTATAACCAGGGATTCCCTGTGGAACTTGTGTGGGCTATGCAGTAACACAGAAGGAACATAAATTATTTATATCTGCCCCAGCCCACACCCACTCACCCCCAACCCGCCCAGTCTTTGTTCCCTTCTCTGGCACAGACAGGCCTCTGCAAGGTCTGGAGAATGTGTGGGAGACGGTGCTAAAGAAGCAGCTGACAACTTCTATGCAGAAGGGGAGAAACCACTAGGGAGAGTCCCCTCCAAACAGGTCTAGGCTGCACAACTGAATATGCTGCAATTTATAGACTCCCCTTAACTTCTTCCAAAGTCAATGGGAGTCAAAAGCATTCAGCACCCTGCAAACTTGGTCCCATGGTCAATTAACATTTCCAGGCAGCTTTGATCTTTATAGTGGTGGCAAAAGCCTAGTCTTTAACTGAAGCAATGGTTCTTATGGGTTCTTTCCGGTCTTCCAACTTGTCACAGAGCCTACTCCTTCTAATTACTATCCTTTATTATAGGACTCTATTCTGCAAGGTGCTAAGCATCCTCAATGCCCGCTACCCTCATTTTGCCACAGCTCCTTGATGTTTGCATCATAACTCGTGTTGTATCATGACAATTTGATGCTGCTTCATCTCACTGTATCTCCAACATCATGACAAATCATCAGGGTGTAAAACACTATGCCCTACTAAACTGTATGGAGCTAACTCTGTTTTCAAATAAGACCAGAACCAGCTCCACAAGATGTTGCTGCAGGATTTGGGACAAAGGAATAGGAGATGATGAAAACCTGATTTTGTTGTTAGTTTGTTTTGGGGGGTTCTTCTTCTCCAACATTCTTTTTCCAACAAGGTGATCATCCTTAGAAGGCCACATAAAAGTGATTTAATTAACCTGAAACAGTAAAGAGGAAAAGCTACCAACTTTGTCTCCCTTTCTCCTGCAGGAATTAGTCTGATGCATTTGCTTCTATGAGGAAAATGAGAGCTATTACTATAGCAAGGAATCCTATGGGCAGCCAAAATCTGCACACAACACTCAGACATTTTGCCACTGGACAAGCCTTTTCATGCTTGTAAAATAAGGTTAACGAACTGAAGAATTATGCAGTGTTGAGGATTAAAATCTCAATGGAATTTATTGACAGTTTTTGCAAATTTATATATTTACTACAGTAATACCGTTTATTAGAAACAAACAGAAATTAACAATTTCTTAGGAAACTAATTACACAGACTCCTCAATCATAGAATCATATAAATGTAGGGCTGGAAGGGACCTCGAGAGGTCATCTAATCAAGCCCCCTGCACTGAAGAAGAACCAAATATACCTAGACCATTCCTGACAGGTGTTTGTCTAACCTGTTCTTAGAAACCTCCAATGATGGAGATTTTCAACTTGTTTTGGAAGCCTTTCCAGAGATTAATTATCCCCTTATAATTAGAAAAATTTTCCTAATATCTAACCTAAATCTCCTTTGCTGCAAATTAGGCTTCTTACTTCTTCTACCTGAGTGGACATGGAGAACAAATTGATCACCATCTCTTTTTATAAGAGACCGTAACACATTTGAAAACTACAATGAGGTCCCCCCTCAGTCTTCTTTTCACAAGTCTAAACATGCCCAGTTTTGTTTAGTCTTCCATCACAGGTCAGTTTCTCTAAATCATGGGTGGCGGGTAGCATGGACAGGGGAAGGCTGTACGTCCCCAAACAGCCTGGAGTGGCCCGCCCATGCTCCACTCCCAGACCCCCTCCTGCCTGCTGTTCCCTCGTGTGGCCGAGAGTCTGGGGCAGGTGGGCTGGGGCCGTGGTGCGCACAAGACCCTGGAGCTGGGGCCATGCCATGCTGCCCATCTGTCTGGCACTGAGACTGCGCTGCCCGCCCAGCGCTCCGGGGCTGGGGATGCTCCGGCCACCCTGCCCACTCACCTGCCCAGCACTGGGGCTGGTGGTGTTCTGGGCTCCAGTCAGGAAGGGGAGGAGCCGAGGGCTAGCCTCCCCCCAGGGCGTGTTCACCCACCGCCCATGATCTAAATCTTTTTTCATTTTTGTTACTCTCCTCTAGACTCTCTCCAGTTTGTCCACATCTTTCTTAAAGTGTGGTGCCCAGTACTGGACACAGTACTTCAGCTAAGGCCTCGAAATGGCAAGCAGAGTGGAACAATTACCTCCCATGACTTCCATACTACACTGCAGTTAATTTATTAATAACCTTTTCTGTAATTGCATCACATTGTTGACTCATATTCAATTTGTGATCCACTATAACCCCCAGATCCTTTTTTCTATAACCCCCAGATCCTTTTTCTATAGTACTACTGCCTAGCCAGTTATTCCCTATTTTGTATCTGAGCATTTGATTTTTTTCTTCCTCACTTTGCACTTATCTTTATTGAATTCCATCTTGTTGATTTCAGACCAATTCTCCAATTTGTCGAAGTTGTTTTGAATTCTAATCCTGTACTCCAAAGTGCTTGCAACCCCTTTCAGCTTGGTGCCATCTGCAAATTTTATAAAGCATATTCCACACTCCGTCATTAATGAAATTATTGAATAGTATGGGACCCAGGACTGATCCCTATAAGATCCCACTAGTTATGTCCCCCCAGTTTGACAGTAAACCATAGATAACTACTTTTCCATATGGTCTTCAACCAGTTTTGCATGTAGTTTATAGTAATTTCATCTAGTCGACATTTCTCTAATTTGCTTCTGAGAATATAATTTGGAACTGTTTCAAAATCCTTATAAAAAAATCAAGACATATCACATCTGCAGTTTCCCCTCTATCCACTAGGCCAGCAACCCTGTGAAAGAAGATTAAGTTGGTCTGGCATGATTTGTTCTTGACAAATCCATGTTGTCTATTTCTTTATAACTCGATTATCCTCTAGGAGCTTATGAACTGATTGTTTAATAATTTGTTCCAGTATCATTCAGGTATCAAAGTTAGGCTGACTGGTTTATAGTTCCTGAGGTCCTCTTTGTTCCCCTTTTTGAAGATAGATACTATATTTGCCCATCTCCAGTCCTCTGGGACCTCACCTATCCTCCAGGAGTTCTCAAGGATAATTGCTAATGGTTCCAAGATTGCTTTAGCTAGTTCCTTAAGTACCCTAGGGTGAATTTAATCAGGCCCTGCTGTCTTGAAGATATCCAACTTATCTAAATATTCCTTAACTTGTTCTTCCCCTATTTTGGCTTGTGTTCCTTCCCCCTTGTTGTTGTTATTAATTGAGTTAAGTATCTGATTACCATTAATCCTTTTTAGTGAAGACTGAGGCAAAACAGGCATTAAACACCTAAGCCTTCTTGATGTCATCCCGTTAATAGCTATTCTTCCCTGCTAAGTAGAGGACCTACACTTTTTCCTTCATCTTTCTCTTGCTCCCAATGTATTTCCAGAATCTTATTACTTTTACATCCCTTGCTGAGTGTACTCATTATGTGCCATAACTTATTATTAGCTTATTATTCCTCATACCTTTCCTTTGCATCACAATAGTTTGCTGTTGTGCTTTTAATATTATCTCTTTGAGGAACTGCCAGCTTTCCTGAACTCCTTTTTCCCTTAGACTTTTCTTCCCTTGGGAGTTTACCTACAAATTCACCATATTTGTTAAAGTCAACTTTCTAAAAATGACTCATTCACCATCTCCTCCTGATTTGGTGGTCTGCAGTAGACCCTACCATGACATTGCCCATTTTTCCTCCTCTTATCTTCACACACAGACTTTCAACTGGTCTGCCTATCACCTCCTTCTGGACTTCTGAACAAGTGTATATATTCTTGATATACAATGTAACACCTCCTCCCTTTTTTCCATGTCTGTTCTTCCTGAACAAGCTATACACCTGTATTTCAATCATGAGAGTTATCCCACCAAGGCTCAATGATGATGATAAAGGCATAATTTAGCTTGTGTACTAAGACTTCCAACTTATCCTGTGGATTTTCCATACCCAGATTCCTTACATTTGTGACATCTAAGATGTTGAGCAGTTTCTCCCATTGTTCTCATTTTCATTGCTTCTGTAATCCTAGTGTAATTTTCCATTTCCCCCCACTGAGCCCTCTGTTAAGGTCACTTTTTTTAATACCTACCTGTGGGCCTTTTCCACCTAACCCTTGTGAACCTAGTTTAAAGCTCTTCTCCCTGATTGGTGAGTCAGTGTGTAAAGATGCTCTTCCACTTCTTGGTCAGGTGGACCCCATCTCTTCCTGGAACAGCATCCTATGGTCAAGGAAGCCAAAGCCCTCCTTTTGACACCACCTGTGCAGTCATGCATTCATCTCCAGAATACATGTCCCTATCTGGGCTCTTATCTGCAACTGGGAGGTTAGATGTTTTATATTATTACAAACAATAGCAGAATATTTGGCAATTTTCACCATTTTTCTCCTACAACATCCCACTAAAACTGATCATGAGGCCTGACTGCCAAAGTTTTGTGGGTATTATGATGGTGAACTAATAAAAGAAAGTGAATACAAGGACTGAAAATACTGCAACTGACTGATTTTTATAGCGATGATTTAGATTTTTCCAGGTTGATATGCATGTTAAAATCAAGAGTTATAAGAAGAAATTGGTATTATGAACATTTGTCTGCAAGAGTTGAAGTGAGATGGAAGAAGTTTAGAGTTTCTTCATGCAATAGTTTGAGAGAAACAGGACTACACTGACCAACGTTGAAGGTCAGATTTCTGTTGTAGATAGATGATGAGTAAGACAGTCAATGACATGCACAGATAATAAATAATATATCTGGGTTCCCTCATCAGGAAGTTGCTCATGAAGATTAAAAACTACCCCACTGAAAAAAGAAACTGCAACTGAGAGTTTAGGCAGCAAAGCAACAAATTACAACCCCCTCCACCTCTCTATGTACAAAAAAGTAAAACAAGATTGGTAATAAGACCTGAGAAGCAAATCTAGATGGGTCAAAGCTTGTTAAAAGAGTGAGAGATGCAGAGTTGATGGACATCACCTGGAATGAGATCATGAGCCAATTGGACAGTAAGGACTTCCAGGTGAGAAGTGTTGCAGCATGAGAAGACAGATGCCTGAAGCTAATTGCACCTTTCACAGTTCATACTCGGTAAAATCTGCAGCACTTGTCACTATGCAACAGGTTTCCTTTGCCATAAAATATTTTCATGTGCTCAATCTAAAACATTTTCTAACATTTATTTATTCATTTCAGGGTTGTTCTAGGAAACATCTGTACAGCAAATGTGTCTTAGACATACAGCTTGGCTGAAAGGGATTTCCTTTTTGGACTGGAAAGCCTGAAATGATGATGACTTTTGCAAACAGTGCAAACGGTTGATACTTGTGGTTTTGCTCACAATAGTACTATCTGCTGTTTCAGCCCTGAAATTTTTCAGCCTTTGAGTAAGCCATCCCAGCCTTTTCATTATCTCAACTGGCCTGGGAAGCTGTGGGGCCCATATGACAGGTGCTGTGGGTGAACAATAGGGGCACTATTTAATCTGAGGGAGACAGGGAGTAAAAAAGGGCTGTGGATAAAAGGAGATTGGATCTTTTATGAGGGCAAGAAAAGCAACAAAGAGAGGTGCCAGCTATGGAAAACCACTTATAAAAAGCACAGCACTATAAGTATCAAATAAAACCACCCATGACTTAGACACATTCTTTCTTGCTACACTCACTTTCAGTGCAGTATGAAAATGTGCCTTGTATTTTGTTCTGTTGCAGACAAAAGAAATTGAAGTGAAATATCCAAGCAAAAGGAACTTACTGACAGACTCATAAGATCACTTCTGCTTCTAGAGGGTAGAATTTGCTTCCCACTGAATTGTGGTTAACTGTTTTCTCGTGTGGGTTACCTCTCTAAAATCCAAAGAGGCAGTCTGACAAGTGTAGTAATATTTCAAAATGTCAACTGACTCAATTTCCTGAAAGATTCAGCAGAATAGATGAGGTAGAGTTTGAGATGGAAAGTAGAAAGATTCCACCCAATCTTAAACATATGTTCCATAACTGTGTTGAAACTTCATTCACTCCTGCTTTATTTGTTCTGCAAATCTGCACTATGTTCTGGGATATTCATGTTGTTCCCTTAATATGGTTGTTTCAGCAATGTAAAGAGTTATAGGTAGTCAGTAAAAGAGGTACAATTTCAAAAATGCAGTCATATATCAAAAACCCCAGGGTAAAGAGGCACAAGAACAGGAAAATAGGAACATGTGGTGGATTTTCAATCATTGGCAATTTTAAACTCAAGATTGGATGTTTGTCTAAAAGATATGCTCAGGTTCAAATAGAGATTAATTCAGGGAAGTTCTATGGCCTGTTTTATGCAGGAAGTCAGATGAGATGATCACCTTCTGGCTTTATAATCGATAAACACAAAACTGCTATAACCTGATCAGAGCAGTGGTCCATCTAGCGCAATCTCTCATAGATAATTCAGAGGAAGCTGCAAACCTCCCCAAATAGGCAACTATACAGTAACTTGCCCAGATTCTTCCTTTACATAAGATTTAAAAATAAAATCAAATTTAATGTAACAGTGGATGTTTTCATTATCCATCAACATCCAGTGTTTTTTAAAATTATACTAAGCTTTTGGTCCAAATGACACATGGCAGAGAGTTCCACATGGTAAATGTGCATTGTGAATTTTTTCCCCCCTTTTATCAGATTTAAATTTGCTGCTTTCCAATTTCATTAAATGTACTCTCGTTCTAGCTTTCGGAGAGAAAACAAATAAACTTGCCTGATTTACATTCTCTATCCCATCCACTGTGTTTATCATCTCCCTTCTTGTCTCATCTCTAAACTAAACAAACACAATATTTCTAATATCACTTCATATGGAAGTTTTTCCATGGTTCTGTCACCCCTTTTGAAGAAGCCTGCACACAATTGTAGATTCCCAAGAGAAGACAGAGATACTGAACAATCAATACATTGACAGATTTATGTTCTTAGTGAACATAAGAATTCTCATACTGGGTCAGTCCTATGGTCCATCTAGCCCAGTATCCTGTCTTCTGACAATGGCTGGTGCCAGATGCTTCAGAGGAAATGAACACAAAAATAGGGCAATTTATTGAGTGATTCATCCTCGTCATCAGGGCTATCCTTAGGCATATGCAAAATAGGCAGCTGCCTATTGCACCACGTAATTTGGGGCACTAAATTTTGTGGTGCCCTAGGCAGCTGTATGCTGCATATGCGGCACTGGTTCCAATGGCCAGTCCTATCCCCCGGCCAGCCTCCCTGCTCCATTCCCGCCCTGCCCCCATTCGACCCCTTCCCCCAAATCCCTGCCCCGCCCCACCTCTTCCCACCACCACTCCCCCCCCCACCCTGCCCCCATTCCACCCCTTCCCAGGGCCGCCCAGAGTGGGGGACAAGTGGGGCAATTTGCCCCAAGCCCCGGCCCTGCAGGAGCCCCGCGAGCCCTGGCTCGGCAGCGGTCCGGGTCTTCAGCGGCATTTCGGTGGCGGGGTGCCCTTCAGTGCTGCCGAAGACGTGGAGCAACTGAAGGGCCCCCCACTGCCGAAATGCCCCGCAAGCCCTGGCCCGGTGGTGGTCCGGGTCTTCGGCAGCATTTCAACGGTGGGGGGCCCTTCAGTCGCTCCGGGTCTTTGGCGCATTTCGGCGGTGGGGGGGCCATTCAGTGCTGCCAAAGACCCGGAGCGACTGAAGGCCCCTCCGCCGCCAAAATGCTGCCGAAGACCCAGACCGCCGCCGGGTGAGTACAAGTGCCGCAGCTCCCCCGCTTTGTCCCAGGCCCCCTGAATCCTCTGGGTGGCCCTGCCTCTTCCCCCAAGCCCCCTCCCCTGAGCGATGCGGCCCGTGGGATTAGCGGGGGTACTGGAGCTGTCAGAAGAGGTCGGGCCCGCCCCCGCACTCACCAGCAGCGGCGGGAAGCAGAGCGACTCAGCCCCAGCCCGCTCTGCTCCGCCAGCTCCCAGTCGCGTTGCTCCACTTCCCACCACTGCCGCTGGTGAGTGCGGGGGTGGGCCTGACCCCTTCCCCCAAGCGCAGGGGGGATGCAGGAGCTCAGGCTGTGTAGGGCACCACCATAGGTAGGGATGGCCCTGCTCATCATCCAGTCCTAGCTTCTGGCAGTCAGAGATTTAGGGACACCCTGAGCATGGGGTTGCATCCCTGACCATCTTGCCTAATAGCCAGAGATGGACCTATCCTCCATGAACTTATCTAATTCTTTTATGAGTTATACTTTTGGCTTTCACAACACCCCCTGGCAACGATTTCAACAGGCTGACTGTACATTGTGCAAAGAAGTACTTATGTTTGTTTTAAACCTGCTGACTATTAATTTCACTGTGTGACCCCTAGTTCTTGTGTTATGTGAAGGGGTAAATAACACTTCCTTATTCACTTTCTCCACAGCATTAATGATATTATAGACCTCTATCCTATTCCCCATTAGTGGTTTCTCTCACCCTGCTACTAAACTGCTGAGCTTGGAAAAAAAAAGAACCTACTGTAGGTTATAGTTGCCTGTGATGAATGTATACATTTTTGGAGAAGGCTGTCTATGTAGGGAGCAATTTAGTTTCCTATAAGCAGTCTCACAAGAGCACTGCTTTGACATCACTTTGTGTTTTACACACCAATAAATGAACATGCATACCTACGGCAGGATTTTCCCTCACATTTCTCTCATTTTTATCTTATTCCACTTTTTTCTTCTCATTTTGCTCTGTTTTTCTTCCTTCTTGCACTCTCTTCTTTCCAGCTTCCCTTCTCTCCTCTCCCTCCACCCTTTTTCTCAGTACATGTCACCCTCCCCGTCTCACATTTCCAACTCCTCTCATCCAACACAGTGCTGCAACTTTTCCTCTCTCTTTAACCCCTTTTTTAAAAGTAAAGGTCAATACAATTCCTGGGCAAGGCTTTATGAACAAGCCACACTGGACTATCTCAAGCTGGGAGTTTTTGAATGTCATGGAAAAACACTGGCAGGGGTCTCTCTCTCATATGCATTATTTATTAAAGGCACGAAATGTACTAGGGGTTTTACCACCACAGAGGAGGACAGGGTTCCTTCCTTGAAGATCTTACAATCTAAACAGACAAGGGAATGCGTGAAGGAAGCTGCACGTGGCTCCTTTCCCTGTTTTTTGGCCCCTTGCCCATGTTATTGGTCCTCGCCACTTTGGCCAGCTCAGATGAAAACTAGAGACATATTCAAAAAACTTGTCTAGTGACAGTCTATTCCTCCTCAGGAGAAATGAGAGCTGCATCCTCTTACCCCTGCTCAGCTCCAGGAAAAAAAAGGATCAGATCTCACACCCCATTAATGTGGCTGGTCATTCACATATATGGGGGAGGTGTGTAGAGCCCCCAGGCACCATAAATGTCAGTTATCTTCTAGATTCACCCAATCTCCCGTAACATGGGTCACCCTTCTAACCCCGACACTACTAGTTTTAAATAGAGGTTTGTGCTCAAATCCCCATTTCCCTGTCACAGATGACAATACACATGTACAGTACAGGCAGAGGTGTCTCACACCCACAGAGAGAGGGTAAGGGCAGAGGTCTCTCTCAGACACACACACAGGATACAGGCATCTCACCCCCACAGTACAGATGAAAGGGTGACACTCTCATGCCCCCACAGTATAGGCAGAGGGGTGGCTCTCTCTCTCTCACACCCCCACAGTACAGGCGGAGGGATGTCTCTCTCTTTCTCCCACAAACACAGTACAGGTGGAGGGGTGTCTCTCTCTCACACTCCCACAGTACAGGCAGAGGGGTAACACTCTCTCTCACACTCCCCCACAGTACAGGCGAAGGGGTGACTCTCTCTCTCTCCTACACACACAGTACAGGCAGTGGGGTGCCTCACACCCCCCCACAGTACAGGCAGAGGGGTGTGTGTGTGTCTCTCTCTCTCACACCCCCACAGTACAGGCAGAGGACTGACTCTCTCACCACCCTCCACACAGTACAGGTGGAGGTGTGTCTCTCTCTCACACCCCCACAGTACAGGCGAAAGGGTGACTCTCACTCGCCCCTCAGTACAGGCAGAGGACTGACTCTCTCACCACTCTCCACACAGTACAGGCGGAGGGGTGACTCACACATATAGTACAGGCGGAGGGGGTGTCTCTCTCTCTCTCTCACGCACACAGGGCTCCCTCCCAGCTCGTTCTACCGGGGCTCTCGTCGCCCTTCGTGGGGCCGCTGTGGCGGGCTGCGCGGCGGAGCGCACACACGTGTCTGCCGGGGGAGGGGGCAGCCCCGCGGGGCGGGCAAAGCGCGGCTGAACCCAGGTCCCGTGCCCCTTCCCGGATCTCCGCGGTGCGAGCCTGCCCCGGAGCGGCTCAGGCGAGCCGGAGAACTTTCCCCGCCCGCCGCCCCGCATGCGCCGTCCGGGAAGGGGAGGGGGAGAGTAGGGGCACCAAATTCAAACAGCCGCCGAAGGCGCAAGGGGGGAGACGGAGGCAGCCGGAGGGAGAGGGGAGGGGAGGAGAGGAGACGGTGGGAGGAGAGAGAGCGGGAGGCCAAGGGGAGGGAGAGAGGGAGCCACACAGACTAAAAGGGAGGGAGAAAAGAAAGGTGTGGGGGGAGGGAGCGCAAGGCAGGAGGAGGAGGAAGAAGAGCGTCTCAGTCACTCTCCAGAGAGAGCCCAAGGCTGCTGTTCCTTCCCTTCCTTGCGCCCCGCCACGGCACTGCCAGCGCCCTGCTTGTCACTGTCCCCAAGCCGCCCCCTCCCAGCACCATGGTAGACAGGGGCCCCTTGCTGACTTCTGCCATCATCTTCTACCTGTCCATTGGGGCAGCTATCTTTGAAGTCCTGGAGGAGCCGAACTGGAAAGCAGCGACGGACGATTACAAGGACAAGAAAACTGAGCTGCTCAAGGAGTTTCCCTGCCTGAGCCAGGAGGGGCTGGAGAAGATCCTGCAGGTAAGTGGGGGAAGCTGCCTCCTCTCGCCTGTTCGGGCTGCTCTGGGGGTGACTATGGAGGCGTGGCCGTTTGGGAGTTTCTCTGCATTGTCTGTGACCCTTTTAACGTGAGGATCTCAAAGCGCGGTTAAGAGAGCTTCACAAATCCTCCCTGTGAGGCAAGGCAGCATTAGTAACCCGTAGCTGAGACAGGGAGAGCTAAGGCTGATGTCTCCTTGACCAACATCCTCCCAGTAACAAGACACGTGTGCGTGTCATGCGATTACCCCTCTGAGCCAAAACTTTGAATGAAGGGCTACACCGCAAGAGTGCTTTGTTTTTCCCGTAAATGTCTTACAAGTCTCTTTAAAAGTCCCTGCCCCAAGCAGGTTTCTGACGCCTAGTTGGGACGCCTGTCATGCAAAACCTAGGTCCTAAGTAACTCAAAAGTTTACCTCTGGGGTAAACTTTTGAGTTACTTAGGACCTAGGGGAGATTTCTAACAGGGGAGGGCCGCTCTTCGGGGGGGGGGGTGTTTTGGAGAGTAAATCCCCAAGTAGGGTGCACTTAAAACAGGTGTATGCATGTCTTTAAGGAAGGGGGAGGGGAATTGGTTTTCTAACAAAGTATTTTAATTCATACCTATGAATTTTGAGATTTCATGAAGAATTTTTTATTTTTAAAATGAGAAAGTATTTGTCAAACTCCTTTCTCTTAATTGGTGTATTGAGTTTGAATCCACTTCCTATAAATTTCCCACATTGCAAAAGTCACAGTGCTGAGCATTCAAGGTTTTTTTTGCCAGTTGCAGGCTGGGCATTTGTCTTCCCTGAGGCACTGGCCAGCAGACTGGATTTATATCAGCAGGTGATGTGCTCGGTAGGTTTTTTTCCCCCTCTTTTTTCCTTTTAAGACAATGCAGTATCTTGTATAGTTTTAAAACACATCTCACTGAAAGGAATAGTTGAATTTACAATAAAAATGCAAGGTTTTCCACCAAAGGGAGAGATGCTAATTTTTAAAATGCAGTTGGTTTACTGTAAGCGTAATTTGCCTGTACTGTCTGTGAAACAGTGGTTAGAAAGTTAATTTCATTTCCCTTGGTTTAAAAAATGTATTGACTCCTCCTTAGGCTGCCTCAATAAGGTACTACTCTGTGGAATTACACTACTGAACTGTTTGCTGATGCATTACTGTAGCAACTCTTTAAGGGATGAGATTAGTAGAGCTACCAAAACTAACAGATTCTCCTTTCTTTTTTTTAAACTCAATGTGGATACTTTTGGATATCTGAATGGACCCTAGGTGGTGGCATGAGAATCAGGGAAACAAAAGATGAAGCCAAGCAATTGGTGCACTTGATCCTCTTCTTTGCTTGGCCTGTTTTTGTTTTTTCGATGGGCTGTGGCTCAGATCAAGTGTAGTACCAGTTCTACTTTGAAAAGTTTGCCTGGGATCTGTGTTTAGCTCTAATAACTTGGTCTAGGAAAAACTTGGGTTAAGGGGAAACCAGTCAAAATTGTATGGTTTGCTTGTTTGAGCTTCATTTTTATGAAACTTAGTATGTGTGAAGGGGTAAATACTAGATATTTTAATACACCAATTACTGAGAACCCCTTTATAATATGGTGAGTAAATGAAGCGTATAGTTTAATCTTTGTAATATATAGCAAGTCTATTCTTTGCATCTCATTTAACCTCCATAATTTGTTACATCTATAGCACTGGACCGCTTCCTAACCATAAAGAGTGGTTGGTGGTGGAGGGGACGGGTTCCATGTATGTATAACTCCTCTTTACAACTACTTAATAAGACTCAACAGATCATGCTGTAATACTAACCTGTTAGTGCCTTGCTATGCATCTAGTGTGTGCATTAATTAGCAAAACCATGTAGTCTGTCTTTTCAGAGATCATGCAATAGTTTCTACATGTAAAAAACCCACATATGCTCAGTGAAGCCATGTATGGAGGTGAGCAGTGCGGAACAGAGAATTAAGAAAATGGGGTTGGCCATATGTTTGGTCCCAGCAGGGCCAGATTAACTTTTTGTGGGCCTGGCGCCAAACATATGTGTGGGCCCCTATGGGGTCAATGGAGCATGGCATGGGGGGGGGTGTCGGTCCCCGGAGTGAGGGGCCGGACAGGGGCATGGCATGTCCGCCCAGCCCAGTGTGAGGGCACTTTTTACAAACCAGCAGTTGCCAGATGCACAATGGCCCGCCTGGTCCTGTGCTGCCAGCATGCCCCTTCCCCTCAGGGATGGGCCCATGCTGCGCCACACATCATCCCCACCCCCCGCCAAATACTGGAACACGCCCCCACCCCAATTCCCTATGGCCAGAGCCCCCTGGACCTGCTATGCCAAGCAACCCCCAGACCCTGCCACAAATGCACAGCACCCTGCACAACATCACCCCTGCCCAGCACCCCACACAGAACCCCCACTCCATAGAGCCCCAACTCACAGAGATCTTCTATGCCCCCTCACAGCCAAGCACCCCCTCCAGACCTCCCAGAGACCCACTCCCCCACAGCCTGCCTCCTGGCCACAGTCACTGGCCCTTCTGGAAGGTGACTGTGTCTGCCGGGCTGAGCCAACAGCACAGCCCTGTCTGGTCCTGGGGCAGGGAATCGCTCCAGAGTCTGGCAGAGTCTCAAGGCACAGTGTAAGCAGAGCAGGCCGTGGCCCCTTCTGAGCATGGACCCAGTTCCATGGTGCCCAAAAGGCAGTTGCAGGGGGGTTGCAAGGTTATTTTTTTGGGGGTGGGGTTGCTATACTGCCATCTGTACTTCTGTGCTGCCTTCAGAGCTGGGCAGCTGGAGAGCGGTGACTGTTGGGCAGGATCCCAGCTCTGAAGGCAGCGCCCCACCAGCAGCAGCACAGAAGTAAGGGTGTCAGTACCATACCATGCCATCCTTACTTTTGCGCCACTGCCTTCAGAGCTGGGCAGCCAGAGAGTGGCAGCTGCTGACTGAGGGCCCAGCTCCGCAGGCAGCAGCGCAGAAGTAAGGGTGGCAATACCTTACTATGCCATACTTACTTCTGTGCTGCTGCTGGTGGTGGCTTGGCCTTCAGAGCTAGGCTCCCGACCAGCAGCCACCGCTTTCCAGCTGCCTGGCTCTGAAGGCAGTTCTGCTGTCAGCAGCAGTGCAGAAGTAAGGGGAGCAGTACTGCAATGCCCCTACAATAACCTTATGATCCCCCCCTCCCAAACTCCTTTTTGGGTCAGGACCCCTGCAATTACAACACCATGAAATTTCAGGTTTAAATAGCTGAAATCATGAAATTTATTATTTTTAAAATCCTGTGACTGTGAAATTGACCAAAATGAACTGTGAATTCGGTAGGGCTCAATCTATGAAGCATATCCTTGTGGGCTGTAGGGGAGAGGATTGATGAAAGCTCAGGAGTGTTAAGGGATCCATGAAAGTTAAGTATGCGTGTGTGTATGTGTAAAGACGCAGAGACAAAGAAAACAAGAGCCTGCTACCTCTATCACAGTTGGTCGGGCTCTCCTCCTTGGGCTTTTGTGATTCTGTGCTCACTGAGATCTCGTTCTATTTCTGTAATGCTCCTTCAGCATCTGCCTCTGTGGGTATGTCTTCTCTGCACAGTTAACCCAGACTCTTGCCTTCATTTTAGCCCAACCATCCTTACTGTCCATTCAGAAAAACCTCTGACCTGAGTTTAGAGATGTTTAAACCTTGGACTAGTTCATAAGGCTGGGTTGTAGCTTACTGCCTAAACTCCTCTTTAACTCAGACTGGAACCCACCCACATTGCAATGAGGATGCAGGCAAAATCACTCAAGTGCCAATAGTCCTCCAATGCCCTTCCCACAATTCCCCTCAAAGCAGTAGTGTCAATTCAGATATTGGGTGTGTGTGTGGGGATTCTGGTCCTTCCCTCCCTTCTGACCTACCCCTACCCCCCAGCAAGGACCCCATTCTGGTCCCCATTTGTCCTCCCCATCGTCCTCCAGCAGGCATGCCGGGTCTCCCCCAGTCGGGAGACAAAACAGTTTGTTTACATTGACTGTCCGCAGCTGCCAGTGGCTGTGGTTCGCCGTTCCCGGCCAATGGGAGCTGCGGGAAGCAGCAGCCAGCATGTCCCTGCATCCCGCTCCACTTCCTGCAGCTCCCATTGCCCGGGAAAGGCGAAGCATGGCCACTGGGAGTTGCGGGCGGCCGTACCTGCAGATGGTCAGTGTAAACAAACTGTCTCGCAGCCTGCCAGCGGATTACCCTAATGGGCTGTATGTGGGTCACAGGCTTCCCACCACTGCTCTACACCCTTATCCCTGTTAGACCTCTTCAAGCTCTTATGGCTTCATTCACCATCTCCATGTAGACTACTTCCAAAATAACCACACTTTTCAATATCTAGTCCCACCTCTCTGATAGCTCTTCCTGGGTGTTCTGTTGCGAGCTCAAACTCAACATGGCTAAAATGTGATGCTGATTTTCCCCTTCTCTCACTTCTCTTGGGCCTGGTCTACACTGGGAGGGGGTCGATCTAAGGTACGCAACTTCAGCTACGTGAATAGCGTAGCTGAAGTCGAAGTACCTTAGCTCGAATTACTTACCTATCCTCACGGTGTGGGATCGACGTCCGCGGCTCCCCTGTCGACTCCGCTACCGCCACTCGCTCCGGTGGAGTTCCGGAGTCGACGGGAGCGCGTTCGGGGTTCAATATATCGCGTCTAGATGAGACGCGATATATCAAGCTCCGAGAAATCGATTGCTACCCGCCGATCCGGCGGGTAGTGAAGACGTACCCTTGGTAACAGTTGATGATAATGTTGCTATCATCCAGGTCATCTAGGCTTACAATATTGCTGTCACTATTGTTAGACTATTGTATATAGTGTCACAGTGTGCATGGCATTTCTCACAGAGAATGAAAACATGGAGTGACATCCAGCCCCACTGAAGTCTATGGCAAAAATCCTGTTGATTTCAATGAGGCCCAGGATTTCGCCCATGGTAACTGCATCACTTACAGTCTGGGTCATATTTAAATTTTCTTTCTCCAACCAGTATCTGTGCTTTTATTGACTCCTGCTGGTTCTTAAAACATCTCTAAACTCCATCCTTTTTTTGTCTGTCCATGGTCATCCTGCCTTAACCACTGGAAACCTGTCAACTTACTCCCCCTCCAGCACATCCAAAACTACTATGCTGGTAAAATTATCTTCCTCTCCCACTGCTCAAACTGCCATGCCTCTGTTTGAGTCCCTTCATTTGCTTCCCTGAACTTGTCTTCAAGGTCCTGCATGACTCCAGGCCCACTCACATCTTTACTTTTGTCTCTTCCCTTCTCTCCCTCTACTCTTCTTAAGCCTTCTGCTTGGTTGCTCCTTTTGTATCCTTTCCCTTCAGTACTTGCCTTCTGCAATGCAGCCCCGTGAGGCTTTGAATAGCCTCCTTGATCTTGTGTGTATCAGTCAACTGTCCTCCCTTCTTTAATATCCCTTCTTAAAACCCACTTCTCTGTGAAGCCTTTCGACAAGTGTCCACCAAACTTAGCTTATCTTCTAATAATCAACTCCAAGGAAACCACAAAAAACATGCAGAAAAGGTTAGTTCTGCTGCCCTGCTTTATGTAATAGGATGGTGGGAAAGAAAACAAAAATAACAAGAAATAACTTTGTCCCAAGAGCAGGGCTGCATGCTGTCTTGTCTCATACCCAGCACGCTGTGTTCTGATTTAGTGTCCAATTAAGTAGACACATTGGGCACAGGAACAATGGAAATTCTTTTTGTGGAGTGGCTGCAGAATCTGGTCCTATGATCTTAAGCTCCAAGGAACCAGGGACCTTATCAATTTATTTGCTTATCAAGTCCCATTTAGACTAGCATTTCTATATTAACAGACTAAAATTGCTTTTAAGGGGGATAGCGTCAGGTCAATTTGGCCTAAAATTTAGATTCTGGAAAACAAGGTTTCACTACACTTAATAATAGAAATGCACAGAATTAAAATACATTCTCATGGAAAAAGGTTAATAAACATTCCCTACAGAATTTACAAATGACACATTGCAGTAAATGCTAGAGCATGAGAACCTGCAGATGGATCCAACCAGTCTGTTTTCACCACCAGCACTGAGAGAAAAATTACTCTTCGAATAACCTTATGCAGTGTTTGTAAAAAAGGACACTTGTTCCCTTTTAAGGATTCCTAAATGCTATGTTTGAAGTGTGTCTCACTGAGGCATGTAGAATTATACCAATGTGCACAGTGAGTCTCTAGGTTGTGCAAATGGCTGCTTTCAGCCAGGTGACGCTATGCTTCTAGATAATGCCGTTAAGCCATGTTTCAGCTTTCCTCTGATCAAACCCTGTGTTTTTATTTTGACAATTTTACATACGCCTGCAAGGAAATGTTGGGGATTAGTGGGGAGGCACTCACATACTCAGTGATGGAAATTGGTGTCTGAGGGTCCACTCCCAAAACTTCGTGAAATGCCTTGTGTAATTTTCCACCTCCAAGAAGATTCTGAAGAATTTCAAAACTGCATGTGTTAATTGGTCATTATCTGGAATAACTATAATTTACAGTTAACTAAATTACCAACAAATGATGAACACACAAAGTAGAGGGCCCCAAATGCCCTTGAGAATTATATTTTTAAGTCTTTGCTTTCTAAATCTGCCAGAGCTAACTCAACAGAAGCTGCATGTTGTTTCCAGTGAGGAAGGTTGTCATTTAGCTTCGCGGGGCCAGGCAGCATGATTTTTGTAGTTGAGCTGGCTACCACAGGAGCATAGGAGAGAAGCTTGGGATAGTTTACAGCAGTTCTCAAACTTTATTGCAGAGTGACTCCCTTCTGACAACAAAAGTGACTAAATGAGCCCAGGAGGGGGGATTGAAGCCTGAGCTCACCCAAGCCCTACCACCCCAGGGAGAGCCGGAGCCAAAGCACAAGCCCCACTGCCCTGGGTGGGGAGGTGGGCAAAGTCCTGCCACTCCAGGCAGTGAGGGGCCAAACCCAAAGTCCAAGCCCCGATGCCCAGGGCTTCAGCCCCAGGGAGTTCGGCTTGGGCATTGGCTTCAGTCCCAGGCCCCAGCAAGTCTTACACCAGTCCCAGCGATCCCATTGAAATGGGGTCATGACCGAGTTTGAGAACTGCTGGGATAGTAGCATAAGGCTTGGTCTAAAACACAGTTTTTGTACTGGTATAACTATGTTGGGAGGGGGTTAACCAGTATGGTTGTATTGGTATAACCCCACTACTATGGATGGAGTTATACTGGTATCAGGTGCCTTATACCAGTATAGCTTATTCCTGTTCCTGTATGGAAATAGCTATAGTGTAATGGACCCTTTTATACCAGTATAAAACTGCATCCACTCTAGTGGGGTTGTAGCACTTCAACCATAATAGTATAAAATGGTACAACTTTTTGTGTGCAGACAATGAAATCTGCAAACTTGTATATGCAACCTGCTGTTGCAGCCAGTTGCAGGAGGAAGCCTCTGATAGAGCAGTGAGGCCAGGTGGTGACTTCTGAAGACCTGCTGACTGCTTTTCTTCCTCTGTTGTGGGAGTGCATTTTCAGAGCAGGGGTAGATATGAGGCTATGCAGTCTTCCCCCTTCACTCCAATTTCTGTCTTCTGCTCTTTATTGCCCCACCCAGCATGTGAAACACTGAGGTAACCATTGGGAGCTATACTCATGTGGTGAGTCTTACCGACCTTGATTATTGGGAACTTTTTCTTTTGGCGGTGGTGGGGGCAGTCAAAATATTTATCTTTGATAAGCCAAAAAGTTTGGCTGGTGGCAGTGAAGGAAAGAATTCAAAGCTGTGTGTAGGAAACTTGTTTTGGGAGAAAAAAACATACAAAAGGAAGAGAGAAACTGCCTGTTCCAGCTAGTGATGTTTGCTTCCTTTAGGTTTTTGAACAAATAATTAAGGTCTTTATTCAAAAATCTTACAACGCTATAAACAGAAGGCCTAAAATATATCTGAAGTAACTAGGTAGCTTGACTATTTGGACCAGAGCCCAGGGCTATGAAGAAGTGCTAGAGAACTTCAAGGAGAGCTTGGATTAGTGTGCTTGGGTGTTTTTTGGGGGGGGGAGGGGAGTGTGTGTGGGGCGGAGGGGGGTTGCTAAAGAAAAAAATCTGCAAGGCAGTTCAGAGAGTATGCAAACAGGAGGATATAGAAGTTGACAACTTCAGGCAGGATTTAAGGATTTTGTCTCAATACCATTTTGTAGATGTGGTTGTGGTGTTTTGATTCCCTCTCATATTGCGTTTCTTATAAAAGAAATAAAATACTTTCTTTTGAATGCTCTATATCCAGGGTTCATTACTTCAAAGTTAACATCATATGGTTTAATTTTGCATACAATATTTGTCAGGTTTGAGAGTATCTGTCAACTACTTTTCCAAAACTTGAAAGGCTATTAAGATTTAACTCCACTTGCTCAACGCTCAGTAAAGGGAGTAGAGATTTTTAGTGGTGATTCATTCCCTTCCAAGTTAAGAATTGTGTTGCATGTAAATTGGACACATTGTGTCACAGACCACATAGCTGCCCTGATTTCCTGATTTGCTGCCATCTAAAGAATTGAGGGGAGGGGACAGAATTTAATAGTAATCTGAACTTCATAGTTTGCACCAGGCTGTCTGATTTTTCCCAAAGCAAAATACAACATAGTTTAAATCCATGAAATATTTCCAAATCTTACATGGTTTTTAAAAAATAAAATCAAGCCACCTCCCGCAGGAATGGGACAGGAGATTGCTAATACAAAATTCTTCTTAAGGGAAAATATTATCGTTGTTAATATCTAGAGCCAAAGAATTTTTAAAGCACAAATTAAGTCTTATCTCTGAAAGGTAAGTATTAGTTTACACATTTTAGAAATAGGGGAACTAGGAACTTGGGCCTTAATTGACTTGTTTGAGGTTGCTCAGCAACCAGTTGCAGAGGTGGGAATGGAACCTAGGACTCCTGTCTTCTTTAGGATTGCCAACCCTCCAGGATTGTCCTGGAGTCTCCAGGAATTAAAGATTAATCTTTAATGTCATGTGATGAAACCTCCAAGAATACAGCCAACTAAAACTGGCAATCCTAGTCTTCCTGCTCTAACTACTAGGTTTTACTGCTTAATAGGCAATATCTATACTAGGAAAATTGAGACCCACAATTCACCAATAGAAGACAGCACTGCAATACTCTGTAGTTTAGGTAACTTCAGAGTGAGTAGGTGGAGGCTGGGGAAGGGCTGGGTGTCTTGTGGGCTTTTTTTTGTTGCTGTTTTTTAGTTGCTTTATTGTCTAATCCTATTTGGAGCAGGGTTAAATGGCAAGGCAGAAAAATGCCTGAACCCTATCAATGCTACAGCCTCCCCTATTGCCACTATCTGTGGAAAACTCTTGAGACCTAGTTTTCCTAGCACAGACTACATAGTCTTCCTCTGGTTATTTTAGGAAATAATGCATTACACCATGCCACCATATGTCTGTTGCATCATCCCCCCCCTTGCTTCAGAAGCTTGTAAAAATTCAAGATTACATTCCATTTTTCACTGATCTGCTTTTTGGAACAAAATGTTACTTTCACCATAAATAAGAGTTCAGTTTGTTTTCAATTAGATTTATTTTCCCACAATGCTGTTAAATCCTTAGAACAAACATACTAACAAAACAGAGATACAACCAGAAACAAACTACGTTGCAACTGACATTAACAGTCAAGCAACTGTGCAGTCTCTTTAATAAATAACTAAAACATTTGTTGCTATTAAAAAAACAACCCACAAACCAAAAAAAAAAAAATAGACGTAGTTGGGACACATGGCTGAAAGTTCATATTTAGTCCCTCTTTAAACAAAGTACTGCATTTGTAGCCCTCTCACGGAGTTGTTAACATAGTGCTATATTTTAAAAATGCTTTTATGGTGGGCAACATGGGTGACTGCCTAGGAGACCATGGTTGGGAAAAGCGGGGCACAGTGATCCAGAGAGTGCTGGCACCTGGGCAGAGTAACCCCTGCCACTTGTGGGTGGCTTCATTGGCCCATGCAAAGTCCCAGCTCAGCAGAGCAAGCAGGTGGGTTGGGCCGGCTTCCAGGTTGGAGAGGGGGCTGAAGTTGCAGGTGGAGGGGCTGTTGCAACTTTCCCCTGGCGAGGGTCTGCCCCAGAGATGATCTAGGGGAGCCCTGGTGGGTGCCCTACAGGGCAGGCTGGAGCCAGGGCTGGCCTTGCCCCCGGGGCTGTGCCATGCACTGGGGCGGGGGGGCCAGGAGAGGGCCAGAGGAAGAGCTACTTCTTCCTGGTGTCTCCTGCACTCATGCTGGGCTGCCTGGCACAGTCTGCCAGCCAGGGTAGCTGCTCACCCGCCCCCAAATGCCCATGGAGCAGGGGCAGCTGGAGTGCGCCCGGGCTAGTGGCGAGAGCTCCTGGGAGCACACAGCAATGCATGAAGTTGAGTGGCACTGAGGAGCGGAGCCGGTGGGGCTCCCTGGGGGGTAGGTTCATGGCAGTTCAGGGAAACAGACCCTGTGATGGACGTGTGCTGTGCTAAGCTTCAGTTTGTGCCTTGCAGAGCTGCCTTCCCCCCACCCCAGCATGTCACACTGTCTCTAGCTTGGCATGCTGCCCACTGGTGCCAGGCACTGCCAGTGCCTTTTGCAACGGTCTCTGTGGTAGGTGCACACAGTCCCTACGGTAACTTAAAAGCTTCTCCAGTAAACTCAAGGAGTGTGACCGTACAGCGTATCTGTACTTAAACACAAAGAAAGGGAGCCAAAATACAAGTTTGTCCAGAGTGCCATTTTCTGTAAGGCTGGCCCTGCTTTTACTTGAACCATGTGGTAGCCTTCCTGGGGGGCTAGTAGTTACAGATATAGTAGTTTCTCAGCAGTGGCTCTCAACCTTTCCAGACTACTGTATCCCTTTCAGGAGTCTGATTTGTCTTGCGTACCCCCAAGTTTCACCTCACTTAAAAACTACTTGCTTACAAAATCAGACACAAATACAAAAGTGTCACAGCACAGAAAATATGCTTACTTTCTCATTTTCACCATCTAATTATAAAATTAATCAATTGGAATATAAATATTGTACCTACATTAGGGTGATCATACGTCCCATTTTATCTGTGGCAGTCCCCTTTTTAAGCCCTGTCCTGGATGCCCCCACTTTTTTGGCAAAAATGGGTATGTTGGGGGGAGGGAGAAAGAGACTCAGGCCAGCCCCGTGCAAGCACAGGTCTCAGGCAAGCATCGCCACCTGGCAGCTTAGGCTAGCCCCATGCAGTGTCCTGTTTTTACTTTGGGAAATACGGTCAGCTCTAGTATGTAGAGCAGTATAAACAAATCATTGTCTGTATGAAATTTTAGTTTGTACTGACTGCTGGTGCTTTTTTATGTAGCCTGTTGTAAAACTAGGCAAATATCTATATGAGTTGATGTACCCCAGGGGTACATGTGTCCTTGGTTGAGAACTACTATCTTAGAGGGATCACCTTGTGCAGCAAAATTCCTTTAAAAATACTAACCCAACTGAAAATCCAGGTGACTTGGTTTCTAAAGGATGTAGGTCATGCGAAGACTTCATTTTGACTATAAGTGGAGTATATATTGGAGGAATTATTTGGGTGGCAGTGGTTTGGTTTTTTTAATGTAATGATAAAATCTATGGGGGAGTTTATGTTCATCAAAAATAAACTGGAATTTCAAAATGTAAATTTGTCAAATGCAAAATGGAAATTCTTGAATGCTCATTACCTATCACTTAATATTTTGCTACTAACTTTTTTGACAAGTTTCCTAAATATAACTAACTGCATCTGAATTTTTTTCCCAACTACCTTGGCTTAAGACCTCGATTAATGACTAATTAATTTAAAAAAAAAAGAAAAGTTGTGCACATCATTTTAAGCAAAAAGGCCCCAATTCATAAAATCACTTGAACACATGCTTAAATTCTACTGACCATCTACAGGACTTAAGCATATGATTTGCTGAATCTGGATGCAAGAGCTGGTTTCAGGCCATCTGGCAAGCAGGGACTTTTATGTGCAGAAAACCAGATGTTGTGGCATAGGTGGACTGTGGAGTTTTGGTAGCATGTTGGGGGGCCTAAGAAAGAAAAAGGTTGAGAACCCCTGTTCTGGGATCATGTTGCCTTCTGCCCAGCTCTTACCTCTCTTCTAAGGCTTGCACAAGTTGGCAAATGCTGAAGGGATTCTGTTAGTGTTTTATGAATGCATCCTCCCACGATTATGTATAACCAGTTTCCAGCTGCTCAGAAATAAAATCCAAGCCTTTCAGACTTGTGTGTCTGCTTGATGTATATATAAACTAGCTTGTTTTTGAAGTCACAGCAGGTGCAATACTCTAATAAAATTAGATAATGGATATGTCTGAGTTGGCTCCATCAAGGGAAACTTCCTCTGCTATCCTAGAAATATGAATCGTGGCTCTCTGTAACAACAAGGCTCTACATATTTATCTGTTGTTTAATGGTACTTTGGAGTCCCAAAGCAGCTTTCATCTGACAGTCTCTATAGTTTACAAACTACCATAAGTGACGACTCCTTAGCACCCATCAGCAGTCAGCTCTTCCCCCTCCCCCAAGTGCCTCCTGCCTGCCAGCAGCTCCACCAACCAACTCCTTCCCCTCCCTCCCAGCACCTACCGCCTGCTGCGATCAGCTGTTCTGCAGCATGCAGGAGGCCCTGGGGGTGGGAGGGAGTGGGAATGGAGTGCGCTCAGGGGAGGGGGCGGAACTGGGTGAGGAGTCCGGTGGCACCTTAAAGACTAACAGATTTATTTGGGCATAAGCTTTCATGGGTAAAACAAACGCAGATCCATGCATCTGAAGAAGTGGGGAGGTTTTACCCGCGAAAGCTTCTGCCCAAATGATTGATAGGTTCTGTCCTGATGGCCAAAAAAGTGTCACTAAGTGTGTGTGGTTTTTGTTTTTAATGTGGGAGCCTTCTTGGCTGCCTGTCTTCACCTTAAAGCAGCAAAAAAGGCCACAATCAAGTTCACTGTACCCCTTTGTAGATAAATTGTAAAGCAGGTTTAGATTTTCAAGGCATGATCATAAGAGAAAACGATTGGGTCTTTGGGACAAGGACTATCCTTTTGTTCTATGTTTTATACAGTGCCTACCACAATGTGGATCCTGGTCTTTTACTGGGGCTCCTAGGTACTACAATGATATAAATAATAAATATACTACACCCATCACCTTCGTGTTGTATATGTGGTCTATTTGTGATAACTTTGCTGTACAGTATCTGTTTGGAAGGTCCTAGACCTTACGTCTTACTCAGTAACACTAGTGTAGATACACCTCTTTTATTTTACTTCCGTTAAAAGTAAAATTTAGCTTATATTTTTGGAGCGTCCTGGCTTTATTGGCAAACACTTAAGAATGCATGCTCAGCTTTGCAGCGATATGGCCAGCTGGTCAGTTGGACAGATGTCACAACAGCTGCTTTCTCTTTTCCGGCTGAAGAATGTTTTTGTAATGTAGTTTCAGACTAGATGCTAAAAGAGCTTGCTGCTGAACTTGTGTGTCTTTGAGAGGAAGGGTGTGTAGTTCATCTGCTTACAATTTTTCTAGGGTTCTGATGACCTTCAAAGTGCCCTGATGGTGAGCAGCTCTTAAGCTAAAGATGTTTCTGCATAGCAAAGAGGGAAATTTAATTGAGCAATGACTTCCTTTATCCTGTGGCATGTAAGGAGGAGTAAATAGTCACTTGCTGAGTCTGTTACAGAAGCAGGAAGGAGAGAGAGGGTAGTAAATGGAAGCTTGCAATTTCACAGTAATTGTGCTAGCTAGGTGATCATTTCTTCAGTTAGAAGATCAAGTGTGACTCAGCTTTCCATACCCTCTGGGTTGTTTTTTTTCTGTGCTGCTTATCCTTAAATACACCGCTACCCCGCTATAACGTGGTCGTGGGGAGCCAAAAATCCCTACCATGTTATAGCTGAAACCCTGCTATATCGGGGTAGGGGCAGCAGGGCTCTGGCGGTGATTTAAAGAGCTCTGGGCTCCAGCCACTGCGGGGAGCCCCAGGCCCTTTAAATTGCCGGTGGAGCCCCGCTGCCACAGCCCCGGGGTAGGGGCGGCAGGGCTCCAGCAGGATTTAAAGGGCTAGGGGCTCCCCGCAGCAGCTGCAGCCCCGGACCCTTTAAAGCGCCGCCGGAGCCCCGCTGCTACCGCACTATACGCGAACCCGTGTTATATCGGGTCGCGTTATAGCAGGGTAGACGTGTATCAATATTGCATATTGCTATTGGAAGCAAAAGGCAATCTGTTGGATATGTAAGAATATGCTGCAAATACATAGAAACTATCTTGCTTGTCTAGAAGTGCACACAGTTCAACAGGCAATAGCTCTCATATGACATTTTGGACTTGTTCCAAATACATTAAAACTGTTCTATGCTAAGTGCTGCTCTTGAAATTAAGTGATTACTGCCCCACAGTTTACTTTACTGCGTTGTAAAATCCACTAGCTGAAGTGGAGTCATTAGTGAAATCTCAGACCTATGAATTTGTATGGGTTTTGATTGTTGATTTAAGTGTAATCTTAAATGTTCTTGGCATTTAGTTAAACCATTTGCAAAGAAGTACTATTTATGATGTCATATAGGACATATGGGAATTTATTTAAAATGTTTGTAGGTTAATTTCCAGTTAGCTCCTTTGACTTCTTACTTTTTCGTATGTACCCGCTGACTCCCCTTGAGAGGAGAAATCAGGAATTGTAGATGGAGGGTTATTTAAAAATTATATTTACTTCATGTATAAAACTAACAAAAGATTCCAGTAGTTTCTACGGGGATCTTATGCAATTGTGGAGGTGGTCTGTGAGATAGCAGATTGGAAAAGGAAGTGTTCATGAGGCAGTGTATTGTTAAGATGAGGTCTGTAGTGTGAAAAGCTTTGCGAATCCTTGAGGTACTGTGTACTTCACAAGTCCAGAAATGAGGAAACTAGAACAAAAGTTACCTTCACTTAATTGTTCCCTCTTATTCTCAAGGAAGTAAATTTAGTTCTTACTTTTGTAGTGTTAGGAGGATATAGATCAAAATAACCTTGACATATGTGTCCCAGCTTCTCGATGAGATTAAAAATTAGATTGGAGCTTTCATTATAGAGAGGTGCAGCATGACTTCCTTTTATGACCTGAGTAGCATGATGAGCAGCTTCATATCAGCTCCTTCCAGCAGCCAAGGATTCCACCTCCATGCCTTTGGCAATGTTCTATGATATTTTTTTAAAACACCTGTGAAGTTCTTCAGTTGTTCCAAGTGTCATAGAACAGTCAGCTTTGGCCATATACCATGGAAAACATCCACCTGCTATAGTGTGTTTCTGCTCATAAAGAGAAATTGGAGCAAAATGCTATCCTCAACCAAACCAATTTCAAGCACAAAAAGCAACTATAGAAATTAGGTTATTTCTGAGGTGGGAGAGATTTAACCTCCTGCTGAGGAATATTTGCAAGTATAGATGTGAAAGACGCCACTGAGACTTCTTCATTCCTTCCTACACCATTATGCCACAAGCTGTGGATTCTTTAATAAAACAAACACTAAAGGAGTGGATCTGGTCACATGCTCTCTGATGTAATTCCATTAAGTTACACCAGTGTCAGAGAGACTGGAATCGAGGCCCAAGACTTCTAGAGTCTTAGGGGGATAGTGGCTACTGTAAAACTATATAGTGACACACACAAACGGGAGAAGGTGCATCATTTGCCTTATGTGGCTTGAATTAACTGAAGCTGGGATTTTGACTACTGTACACTCTAAGGCAGGGGTCAGCAACCTTTCAGAAGTGGGGTGCTGAGTCTTCATTTATTCACACTAATTTAAGGTTTCACGTGCCAGTAACACATTTTAACATTTTTAGAAGGTCTCTTTCTAGAAGTCTATAATATAGAACTAAACTATTGTTGTATGTAAAGTAAATAAGGGTTTTAAGATGTTTAAGAAGCTTCATTTAAAATTAAATTAAAATGCAGAGCCCCCTGGATTGGTGGCCAGGACCCAGGCAGTGTGCGTGCCACTGAAAATCAGCACGCGTGCCAGAGGTTGCCTACCCCTGCTCTAAGGGGTGGCCAAACTGCAGCTCATGAGCCACATGCGGCTCTTTTACAGTTAAAGTTGCGGCTCACAGAGCCCCCCACACCCTCTCCCCTATTCTTCACCTCCCAGACTGGGGGGTGTGGGAGTGTGGAAAGCTCAGGGCTTCTGCCCTGTGGGGGGGGAGGGGGGACTTCTGTCCAGCTGGGAGGGGAGTCTCGGGGCTTCAGCCCTGTGGGGTATTCCTGCTGGGGCTCAGGGCTTCAGCAGGAGCAGCGATGAAGCCCTGAGCCCCAACAGTTGCCTCCTGCGGGGCTGAAGCCCTGAGGCTCGGCAGGCGCACCCCATTTCTTGAACTTCTGAAGATTGTCATATTGTTGCTCTGAGGGCCAGAAAGTTTGACCACCTGTGCTCTAAGCTCTTGATTCAGGCAAGGAAGGCTCATGATTCCCCCCCCCTTAGGGATTCCCTATCTCCCTCCCCTCAGATTATTTATTTTTCCCAGTCTGGAAGCTGGCTGTCTCACTTAATGTACACTAGAAAATCACCCTTGTTGTGAAATGTGTTAACATCATTACCACCTCTGGGGACATAACGATGCAGCTTTGCATGATGGCACAACTTTGAAATATCTTGCAAGATACTGTCATGCTGAAACCTGAACAAATCTAGTCTTGTTTTTGAGGGTAGGAGTGCATGTTAAAACCAGCATGTGAGAACTTTGTATTTCTAAGGCTCAACATGAAGATATAATCAAGTTAACCACTGAGAACTGTTAATTTAATAAAGCAGTAAAAACAATTATAGGCCAAACTTTAAAGCTGAACTCAAGCTGTGAAAGTAAGTTTGCTAAAGCTGTCACAGTCAAACAAAATGGCTTTTTATTTATTTATTCAAGATATTTTCCACAGGATATATCCCAGTTAAATGTGACAACTTATTTACAATGGGTTCTTGCCCAAGGACTGAATGTGATGCAAAACTGACAAGAAACTGCTTAGAAAAACAAACTTATTTTCCTGCGCATCCTTTCTTTGTGTGTTCGTGTGTCTGGCTTTTAGGTTGGATGCTCTTTGGGGGCAGAAAATGTCTTTATTCTTGTGTACTGAACACCACAGAGCACAGTGTTAATAATACAATTGTGCTGGACATAGTAAGAGTAGCTAAAGAGTGTATGTTTTGGTGGTGGTGGTGGTTGTTTGTTGTTTCACTTGTTCACAAATATTCATCAAAGATGCACAATACCTCTTTCATTTTGAAAGCGTCCAGAGCTGAGTGCGGAACTTGTGTTGGAGGGAATCATGACACGACAGATGGGACTGCGGTGGATATTGGCCAATGTTTTGTCCTAACAATTGGGAAAACTGGGGTCATTGTGGTGTGGTGGTCAGGACATGCATTAAACTGGATGCATAGTAACGTAAGTCTCAAAGAAAAGTTAGCCTGGTCTACACTGAAAACTTGGGTTGTCCCATCTATGTTGCTTGGGGTGTGAAAAATTTACACCCCTGAGAGATGTAGTTAAGCTGACCTAAGCATACGAATTGGTTGCCAGAAAAATTCTTCTGTTGATCTAGCTACCACCTCTCGGAGGGGTGGATTAATGACAGTGACAGAAAAACCCCTTCCGTCAATGTAGCTGTAGTGTTTGTAGTATAGATGTAGCCATAGTTTTTCTGTGGAATTTTTCCCACTATTCCTGTTAAAATAAAACTATCACCTCGCTGCTCTTAAAATGCATCCTGTCATTGTTGACATTGGAAACTTGCCCTGCTTCCCTCTCTCATTTGTTGAAATGTTACAGAGCAGAAGAGTAACTAATGTGTTTAAGACTTGATTTTTCAGCAGAAGTATTTCCATGGTAGTTAACTAGGGTGACCAGATGTCCCGATTTTATAGGGACAGTCCTGATATTTGGAGCTTTTTTTAATATGGGCTCCTATTACCCCCCACCCCGTCCTGATTTTTCACACTTGCTATCTGGTCACCCTATAGTTAAGTAGGTGAAAGTTAGTAAAGGTACTGCATCGGAACACCTGTATAGCCTACAATGCAGTATCTGCCTCTGTTTTGTAGCCCAAAAAGTCACCCCAATAAAAATGCCATCACCTTACTTAGCACCTATGCACCCTGTGTGTGTTTGAGTCATATCTGCTGATCTTACTTCTGTTAGCTTGTAGCACCCATGGAGCTGTGGAAGAGGAGTAGGATTTTATTCTTCCACAGTTATTAGGCCAATATTTTTGTTCTGCAGACACAGTTACTGGAGATATCAGTCCCCCGTCCACAGACAAACAAAAACCACCAACAGCAGTGGCTTGACTTTCAAATTCTTGATAATGTTCTGGCTCATCCCGCTGTAGGTTTCGGGTTGCCACGCATTAGGAAAATATCCTATTTGGATTTGTAAACTGAGAAAGTTCTTAATGTAAGTTGTTGTGTCTGTTAACTTTCTAACTGTGTGCCATATCTTGGTAGTTTTAAAGTGGGAGGACTAATGTTAATCAGTCCTTCTTTGATTTAAAATATCTGGACAGTATCTTCCAGCTTTCTTCCTTAACGAAGCAAGACCTTGACAATAATGGCTAAATTTGCTAACCTTCAAAACTAACTTGAGACAAGTAAAATCTTTAACCTTTTTACTTTTAGCTGTGTTAGATCTTTCACATAAAAGTTAAATCATCTCTCTCTTTCAAATAACCTCTAGTTGCCTTCACTAAGGTCTGATCTATGTATAATATATTAGTTACTATAGTAAAGTGAGAGGTTGACGGATACAAACATCAATGTGTTCAGTAGCTTATACCACAACATATTCAGTGATTTAAGGGGGTCTTTAGAATTCTGTAGGTTAAGTTGCTAGATAGCTTGGTGGTTCATCTGAATTTTTTCTCATTTTGCTTAATTGTATCCAATTGAAATTATAAGGGGAAACTTTATTCTTCAATTTTACTTCCTCTCCTAGAGACACTTCTATAGCTGCATTTTGCAAATGGGTAAAGTGGTATAGTGAAATTAACACTGGGGTGCTAGTCAAGAGCTCATGAGTTCTTGTCTGCTTGAGGGAGTTGTGCTACTTGAACGAAAGGTGCACTTTTTTTTTAAACCAATTTAGTTTTGGTTTAAACGAGGCTTTTATTGGTTTGGCTTAAGTCTATTAAAAATCTGTTTAAGCTAAATTGAAATAAGCCACTCTTAAACTGAAATAAGTCTCCATACTGGTATGCACCTGTTTGACCAAAATCAGTTTAAAATCACACCTTTAGTTAAACTATACAGATTTCTTGTGTAGACAAGGTCTTAGTCTTGGTTCTAATCCTTGGTATGTCACTGACTTGCTGTGTGGGTTTACCTTTTGTTCCTCCACTTCCTTATCTATAAAATGGGAGGCAACAGCATTTACCCAAGCTGAGCCAGAAGGGAGGTATTTACCCATCATATTGGTATTTTGTTAGATCCACTGGCAGACTAAATTTGCCTCCTTACCAACTTCTTGGTTCAGCTGATGCAACACAACAATATTTGAACAACCCTTCTTCCTTCAAAAGAAAGGGCATGTCTATATGGGGACACTCAGGAAGATTAAGCCAAATTAACTGAAGGTGTGAATTTAAAGTGCATTAGTGAAAATACCGTGATTAAATCCCTGTGTGGATGCTCTCACTCAGAAAAGAAAGTCAGTTCACTTTAGCTTAATTCTATGGCCACTTTCTTTTTTCAATCCGAGCATCCTCTCAGGGGTCTAATGCACCTTAACAAATGTTCTTTAAATTTATACATACAGTTAATTCAGCTTAATTTTCCTGAGTATACGTGCCCTAAGAAGCATTGATACACACAATTATGCCTCATATTTTCATGTCCCGATCATGACTAAGGTAAGTCTACACTACAACCTTTTGTGGAATAGCTGTGTCAGTCAGGGATACAATGAGATGAGATTTGTGACTGACATATCTGTACTGGCAAAACTCACCAGTGTAGACAGTTATACTAACCTATATTGGCAAAAGCATAGTTTTGCTATTTCATTTGGGGGACTGAATAAGCTATGCTGGCAAAAATGAAATTTTTCTGATACAGGTAGTGTCTTCACTAAAAGCATTGTGCTGTTACTATATCAGTATAACTATATGGCAAAGCACTCCTAGTACAGACTTGGCCTAAGTAAATGTCCCAAGTACTGACTGAGGAAAAGGAGTCTGAAGCACTCCATACGGAAGAGGAGACTGAAAGGCCCTGTTAGGGTTCTGTTTTCATGACTTCTGCTGTCATGGGTCAACCAACTCTGTTAATGAAAACTAGGTTTGGTCAGCACTTAAGTTTAGCTATGAAAAATCACACCCTTAGCTGACAGCTAGACCAACAAAAGAGTCTTTTTGCTGATCTAGCTTATTTCATTCAGGAAACTATACTAGTAAAAATGCACTCTTGCCCGCATAAGCTGCATCTACACTAGGAGGATTTGCCGGTATAAGTATACCAGAAAACCCTTTCTAGTGTAGATACAGCCTTAGCTTCCTCTGCTTCTTAATCACAAAAACAGTGATTGTGAGGCACTAAATGGCTACTCAGAGCATTAATTTCTGAAACTGGGTTCTGATCTAGGGCTTGTTTACACTGCAGATGCTATAATGGCACAGATACCGCACTGCTGCTGTAGCACCGTAGTGTAGACTCTTCTTACAGCAATGGAAGGGTTTTTTCCATGGCTATAGTAAGGTCGCCAGAAGAATTCTTCCATCCACTCTAGCTGCGTCTACACTAGGGGTTAGGTCAACCTAACTATAGCTCTTGGGAGTGTAAATTTTCACATCCCTCAGCATCATAGCTAGGTCAAACTAGCTTTTCGGTGTAGACCAGGCCCAGGTAAAAAAGCCTAGCCTTCTTGCATATGTCGTTAGGTGAGAGTGAGTGTGTCTGTTTTCGATAGTCAATGTTGGCCCTTAAACTGTGTAGTCCGTGTCATCTGACAAAGATGCCAATGGCTTATATAGAGTGTACAGCCCTTTTAAAGTACTTCACAAGCAAATGAGGGAAATTCTGTATTAAGTGAAGTAGCATTTGACTGGCTGATATATACATGTGGGATTTGTGAGTGTCGGGGGTGGTAAGTTCTGCAATGACAGAACAGTTCCATCCAACTAAAACTCATAATTCAGCAAGTTATTGTTTAACTCTGCAGAAAAGTACAAGAGGAAATCACCTCTTTGCTCTCTTCCCATTAATACCCCTCACTTTTTTTGTCTGTCCTATGAATTATGGCTTTATAGGAAAACTGTCTGGCATTCTTCATACACAAGCAGATCTTAAACAGTACTTTCTGTGAAAATATTGACATGCCTCCAAGAGATAAATGCACAAACCTATCAGAATTCTTGCCCAGAGAGGATAGTAACATATTCAGTTATTTGTACTGAATGCAGAATGGAAGTAGAGCTCCAAGTTTTAACCTCCCCTTCACATTTCATTGTTCTTTCTCCTGGCAGTGCTCTCTGTCTTCCTAAGCGCTTAAGTGATTTTTACTGTCATGTTCACACTTCATCTTACAAATGACAAATACTCTAAACTTTACTGTTTTATTTTTATTTCTCTGTTGTTCCAAGAAGTATTAAATCACTATATCCCTTTCATGGTTGCTACTGCATAGATCTTGGGACCAACAACAGCATGACTTCTTAAGGACCTGTAATACTACGGGGAAAGGTGGGCAGCAGAGCAGGTTGTGCTGAGGCACTGGAGACCCTGCAGGCTGTCTGCTGCTTTAGAGGCTGAATCTTTTGCCTGTTCCGTGTGGGGCTGGGAGGACCCCATTGTGCTGTACAAGAACAGTGGTTTTGGCCCCAGTGTGAGGAAACCTGTCTGGAGTGAAACATGCAAAATTTTTGCCTTCTCTTACCATTCTGTATCTTTTTGGTAGAGTAGAGAATGGTCTTGTCTTGTTAAAAAATTGGTTAGTTCAACCCATTAAAGACTTGCCTTACAACAACTTTGAAACTGATTTCTAGCAATAAAGGTGCCTCTTTCAGCCCTGCTGTACCTTCCAGTAGGGACGCAGTAGTTACATGAAGTGAAGTAAAACTGAAAAAATGACAAAAGTGGCAACACCCTAAGAGGCAACAGAGTGATGCACTGAAAGAACAACCGATATTTCTTATCTAGGAACCCAAATACAGTCCCACCTCTTTTTTTTTTTTTTTATGGTCATCCCATATGATGATTGTTTTTCATATGTCTTGTTTAGTACATTAAACAAGAAACAAAAATGCTAACGCTTTTTGCTTTCTAAAAGCAGGAGAGAGACTAAGACCTGGTCTACACTTTTAAAAATTACATTGTGCAGGGGTGTGAAAAATCCATGACCCTGAATGACACAGCTGTGCCAGTCTAACCCCTTAGTGTACATGCAGCTAAGTCAGTGGAAGAACGCTTTAGTCAATCTAGCTATCATTGGCTGGGGAAATAGCGTTCCGTCAGTGTAGGCTGTGTCTGCAGGTTTATGCCAGCATCGCAACAGCACCATAGCTAAGCCTGCATAGTCCTGGTAGTGTAAATATAGCCTAAGAGCCGTGGTCTGGTCTCTGCTTCTCTTTTAAAAGGGAGAGAGGGAACAAAAACTAACGCTGGTTCTGATGCTGAACACCCTTATGAGAAAGATTATAAAAAAATCATTCTGGAATTCACTGTTGTGAAAGTTAAATCTCTTTTTGGGGGCGAGGGAGAGAGGAGTGTAGGGGCTGCATGGCAAGAAAGGCTGGCGCTATAATTGCTGCAAATTTCACTTGAATCTGAAGAAGGAATGCTAATATCCATCAGCAGGAATCAAGCTAGAACTCGGCAGAGTGCAACTAAGGTTTATTGTTTACAAAGTGGGGATAATTTTTTTAAGCATTTACATGTTGACTAAACATCTCTCCAACTGTTTCATTTATAAACACACTATATTTTGAGTTTATAGGAATCTCTTAAAGTGGAAGTAATGAAATTGGTGTCTGTCTTGCCACAACAACTATGTAGACAACACTCTGCTCTTGTTTAACGTGTAGCTTGGGGATATCTTGATTTTTTTGTTTTGTTTTTTATTTTTATTCCTTTTTTATAGTTGCAATATACGCCTTGATCTTGATCCTATCTCCATTAACAAGTTAAAATATTTAGATGCAAACTTTCCTTAATCTGAGGACAGCTTTGTATTTTATATCAGCTGTGTCCAAACTTTTGATAATGCAGAAGTTTGTACAAGTAAAGAATCATACGGATTATCACAAAAAGAAATCTGCAGTTTGGTTCTATTTTTTAATAGCAGAGGTTTATACTGAACTATCAAGACTTCATAAAACATTATGTATAAGTTTTGGAACCCCACTGAAACACATGTCAAGAGAAGAAAATATATTTTGTGATTCATGCTCCTTGCTTTTTTAAAAATTTGCCCAAAGAGTTAGCATCTTGTAATCAGTCTTCCAGACAGAAATGCAAATGAGCAAGTTTCTATTGCGTGCTGTTTGTTTTGTTTGTTTGTTTTTTATTAGCTATGTTATTTCCATAGTGATGTGCCCAGGTGATTGACTTTCACCCTTTGGCCTTCCTTTGTTCTGATACATCTTTGTAACATTTTGGCAGCCCTTGCGGGAGAATTCCTGCATATCTTTGTAACATGTTGGTGGAAAGGTGTGATTGTTGGATGTTCCTTGTATGCTCTATACAAAACTTGCTTTTTGTTCCAAAGCTGTGAATAGTATTTAGCAGAAACTTTCAGAGCAGTCATCATCATGAGAATTTCAGAGCTGGAATGATTTGTTCCTCAGAATACATCACCTTTGTCTTATCCTCATTCTTTTGAGCAGCCATGCAAAACTCAATAAAATCGATCAGCCAGGCAGAAAATCCTACTCTCCTGTGATTTACAATTGATAATGTTAACAACGTACTTGTCCAATGGAGGGCAGTGGGGAAATAACTTGCCATTGGTGAGTAGAACTTTTCAGAGCTCGTTTGGAAAATGCAACTGGATGATGAACCACAGAGGGGCCTTTTTCACATTAAAGCAATAGAACTATTCATGTGTACAGTTAAACTTGAGTATAGATGTTTGCAGAATCAGAGCTGAAATCAGTTCAGAACCTATGCTGTCCACAAACCCCGTGAGGTGGTAATGCTTGGCTATACTCAGGATTTCTATTTTATTATTAACAGCATGTGCCATAGAGCAATATGAGTGATCTCCGCAAAGGCATTTTTCCTATGGCATCACTCCCATATCTGTTCATTTTTAAACTATGCAGAAAGGTAAATCCAACATGCCTGATGACTGCTTCTATCATTAACCTCTCTGCTTACTGAAGGACTGCAGTGGCTTATCTCAAAACGGTACACTACAAATTAAGGACCTTTAAATGGCAAATTAAATTTAATGTGAATTAAATGTAAAGTAATGCACATTGGAAAAAATAACCCCAACTATACATATAATATGATGGGGGTTAACTTAGCTACAACTAATCAGGAAAGAGATCTAGGAGTCATAGTGGATAGTTCTCTGAAGACGTCCACGCAGCGTGCAGCAACAGTCAAAAAAGGATAGAGAATAAGACAGAGAATATATTATTGCCCTTATATAAATCCATGGTACGTCCACATCTTGAATACTGCATACAGATGTGGTCTCAACATCTCAAAAAAGATATGCTGTCATAAGAAAAGGTTCAGAGAAAGGCAATTAAAATGGTTAGGGGTTCAGAATGGGTCCCATATGAGGACAGATTAAAGAGGCTAGGACTTTTCAGCTTGGAAAAGAGAAGACTAAGGGGGGATATATTAGATATAAGGTGGTCCTCGGGAGCCAAAAATCTTACCGTGTTTATAGGTGAAAGTGCGTTATATCGAACTTGCTTTGGCCTCGAGCATCTCCGTTATATTAATAGTCAGCACATAGCCCAGCCTGCTATCTGACCCCCACCTACTTCCTGCCCCCTGACTGACCTCTCAGAACCCCCAACCCATTCAACCCCTTTCTCCCCCCCCCCCCTGTCCCTAATCACCCCCAGCACTCCCACACTGAGCCATGCGCCACACAGGGACGGGCACTAGGACCTGGGAAGCCGGTGCACGGAAGCGCTCACACCTGCTCGACCACATCAGCTGGGGTGAGCCCCATAGGGGTGGGACAGGGGGAAGTGGCCTGGCGGCCGCTGCCCTGTCCACAGAGCACGCCCAGTCTGGCACGGCGGCTGAGCCCGCGAGGGGGAGCAGGGTGGGCAGCCTTGCCCAAGATGCCCACATGTGCCTGATCCCCACCCCGTGCCCATGCAGTTCTGGGGGGGTGAGCCATCAGTGGGCAGCTCCTGCCATGCATGCCCACGCTCAGCCCATCTCTCCTCCTCCGCAGAGCCCCACTCAGCCCGTCTCTGGTGAGGACACTGCAGCCAGCTGCTCGCTGGGGCACATGGAGCCCCTGACTGTGGGCAGGTAGTGCAGCACTATGGACCCAGAGAGCCTGCCTGGCGCTGCTGCGAATGTGGTACAGCCTGCCAGCTGGGCCCGCTGTGTGCCAAGCCTTCCAGATCCGGGACAGGGGCACCTGCACAGCACCATCTAGGACAGGCATCTCCTGCCCTGGATCTGCAACTTCCCTGCGTGGACCAGTCTTCCCCAACTTCTCGGCACTGTCTGGAGCCCGTGTGATGTTCCCCTGCACTGCAGCTCCCCGCCTCGGGCTGTGGCTCCCTCTTGTCCCCTGACCACTCCCCCAGGACCCTCTGGCCCTTATCCAGCCTCTTGGCTCCAGCCCGGCACCCTTAACACACCGCTCAGAGCAGCATGTCGGAGCCAGACACGCTGATGCGCTGATCTGCTGGAGCACGCAGCCCCACCTCCCAGAGCGTTGCTTTACCGCGTTATATCCGAATTCGTGTTATATCGGGGTAGAGGTGTATATAAAATCATGAGTGATGTGGAGAAAGTGAATAAGGAAACGTTATTTACTTGTTCCCATAATTTAAGAACTAGGGTCCACCAAATGAAATTAATGGGCAGCAGGTTTAAAACAAATAAATGGAAGTTCTTCACACAGCGCACAGTCAACCTATGGAACTCCTTGCCTGAGGACATTGTGAAGGCTAGGACTATAACTGGGTTTAAAAAAGAACTAGATAACCTCCATGAATTTAAGTCCATTAATGGCTATTAGCCACGATGGGTAAGGAATGGTGTCCCTAGCCTCTGTTTGTCAGAGGGTGGAGATGGATGGCAGGAGAGAGATCACCTGGAGTGAACCTAACAGGTAATCATCCTGTGGGGCACCTGGCATTGGCCACTGTTGGTAGACAGGATACTGTGCTGGATGGACCTTTGGTCTGACCCAGTATGACCATTCTTATGTTCCCGTTGAAGTTGATGGCAAAACTCCTATTGGCTTCAAAGGGCATAGGGTCAAGGCCCAAAACAGCGACGGAGTTTTTGACATCATCTTCTCTACTTTGATTCTGTCTTCAGACCAGCAAGAGAAAAGTTGTACCCATTCATCTGCTTTGTAAGTCTCATCTTGCCTGAACCTGCTTCCTTCTGTGAGAGGACAGAATTAAGCCAAGTCAGCTGGATTCCCAGTGGGTCTGTTTTTGTGTCTGTATGTTAATCTACCTGGACAGGCACATTTCCATTGGCAAAGTGTGTGTGTGTGTGTGTGTGTGTGTGTGTGTGTGTGTGTGTGTAACATCCATCACTTAATAATACATCTGTGGCTTAAGTGCAGTTAAAATCCCCTCCCGGGACTCCTGTTTCTCAATTTGTGACTTCTGCAGTGTTTAAAGATTAATGAAAAGGGGGGTTGGGAGGGTTAAGTGAGGGGAGATTCACTTACTCTCCGCCTGTTTATTTGTAATAAGATAATGTCCCACAGGAGAGTGTTTTCTTGTCAAGTCAATGATCATTATTTCCCAAGATATTTTCCATTTCCTTTAAAATTCTCAGCCCTTGTTCTCTATGCCAAGGAACAAAAATTAAAACAAAAAAGAGAGAGGGCATTTATGTCTCAGGAAGAATCCTGTCCTCAGCTAGATTCACTGCATTAGTGCTTCTTGTTCAGCGGTAATTTTCTGTGTGATAGTTGGAAATGTCACAGAATTCCCCAAAACTTCTATTCGCCCTCCTCCCCCTACACACACTCTGGGAACAATACCAGCATCAGTCAGAACTGGTGGTGCCAGAGTATTTTTATTGGAGATGCCAGCTAACGCTGGTTGAACAAATAGTTTAGACTACCTTACAGTGGCATTGAAGGACACTGTCTCTCTGAAGAGATATAGATCCCTTGGAATTCATTGTATCTAAGTGCATATTTTATTTTAAGGAGCACCTGCTAACATGAACTCTTAAGGCAATTAGCACGTAACTGTCTGATCTGGATGGAGTATACTTTGCTCTCTTGTATTTAGACTACATAACTTTTAAAAGTATGCAGAGAATGAGCACACTAGAAATTCCCAAGATTAAATTGCTCATCTCTTTGTACCTCGTGCACTTTCTCCCTATCTATCCTGTGACTAACTCTGATTGTAAGCTCTCCAAGGCAGGAAGTTTATGTATAAAGCAGTGTCTCTGTGCATGCCTGGTGCTGTAGAAATAATGTCTTAAAGTCGAATACAAAGTAGCTCTTTGAGTCGCTTCTGATGATACTTTAAGAATCAATCACTCAGGGCTTGTCTAAACATAAAGTTATTCTGGAATAATACATGTTACAAAATAACTCTGTCTGGATATTCTGATTCCAGAATAATGATGATTCCTAGCTCAGTAGATATCAAAACACTTTACACAGGAAGTCAGTATCCTCCCTTTCTTACAGATGGGGAAACTGAGGTTGGGCCCACCCCCGCACTCACCAGCAGCAGCGGCAGGAAGCAGAGTGACCAGGCCCCAGCCTGCTCCACCAGCTCCCAGCCGTGTTGCTCCGCTTCCCGCTGCTGCCGCTGGTGAGTACAGGGGTGGGCCTCATCCCTTCCTCCAAGCCCCCTCCCCCAAGAAAAAGGGCTGGGAGTTGCGGGAGCAGAGCGGGCTGGGGCCAGGTCGCTCTGCTTCCTGCTGCCACTGGTGAGTGCGGGAGCGGGCCTGACTGGCGCCAGGCCCCTCATTAATCCTCCGCGCTGCCCTGGGCCTCTCTGCCCTGCTACTGCCCCCCACAGCTCCTGCCCCCGCGGCACTGCAGCCCTTGAACACAGCTCCCTACCCCCTGTGGAGGGCTTCCCCCCCCCCGCCCCAGCAGAAGGGGTGCAGGGGCTCAGGCTGTGTAGGGAATCACCATAGATAGGGATGGCCCTGACTTTTTGTATATAGTTGTTTAGTCCCGGACGGTTCATAGCTTTGGGACAGATCATGCCACGGTCCCTGGGCTTAAAGTCCTGTGACTGCTGCAAGACACCTGTGCCAGTCAGTGATCCCCATAAAAGCTGTCTAAAGTGCTTGGGGGACACCCACGTGAGCGACAAGCGTCGCATCCTTAAGAGCTTCAGCCCTCGAACAAAAAAGGAGCAGGACATTCGTCTTCCAGCACTCCTTATGGAGTCGGCCGTCATACTGGCATTGGAGCCGACTAGATCAGACTCTGCTCCGAGCACTGCAGCCTCGGTGCAGAGCGCGCCGCCGGCAGCAACCTCAGACCAGTGCTGATCCCCATCCCCAGTACCAGCTGAAAAGCAAAGAAAGGCTGGGAGGGGGCATTCTCCTGAGTCCTGTAAAGGGAAGGAGAGAGCTGGAGGACAGCAAAGATCCCGAGTGGCGGCTCTATCTCTGAGGATGGTGGCTGGGCTCCAGCACCTACTGAGCTGTTGAGCTCCCTTTGAGACCCGCCCACCACCCTAGAAAGTGGCAGAGGCACTCGGCACCTGACAGTGCCATCCATGCCAGAGGCCTTTCAGGCTGCTAAGGATATATTGTCCCTGCCAGGTCCGCCCATGCCAACTACTGAGGTGCCTCATTCAAGGGGAAAACCCGCCTAGGGACCCTTCCAGCCATATCCATCAGTGCAGCACCATTCCCCACCACAGGGAGTGTCCCGCCAACTTTCCACCTGAACAGCGCCACCACCCCCCGGAAGTGCGTCGGCTTACCTGCCAGAGTCCCTGGCGTTATTCCCCACTCTCTAGGCAGTGTTCACTGGGATCTCAGTGTCAATCGCCGGCTGCCTGGCGCTGACCCTTGGAGGCATGTCCCCAGAGGCCTAGCGCCTGGAGTGTCCAAATCTGTCTCCAGGCTCGCAGCACCATTCCGGAGGGTTGATATGCTGTCCCCAGAGTCCCGTCTCCAGTTCGCCAGTATGGATCCCCACAGGTGCGTCGACGGTCTCCAAAATATTGATCCTCCAGCTCCCGTTCTTGCTTCCGGTCCACAGAGCACCACCGCTCTCCTAATGTGAGACGTCGATCGTCGGGGTACTGTCGACAATCCACTGAATGCAGTCACCTGAATCGCGGCACCGAGAGACAATGCAACTCCCCAGCAGAGGTCCACAGAGCGAGCCAATGGGAATGGGTTAGACTGGCGACATCAGTCCTGTCCTGGTCCCCCAGACAAGCCTCCCCATTCTCAGGCTCTGAAAAAGTGAGGAGGAAGAACTGCCTGCGGGCCAAGGCCACCTCTGGAACCCTTGGGCATTTCCCCCAACGGTCGCAGGGGCATCAGTCGGTCTCGGGCATCAGAAATACGGTCAGCCACAGTCCCTTGCCCACCTCCGACTCAGAAACGGAGTCAGAGAAAGCTCCCCAGGGATAGCCAGCTCCAACCGAAGCTCCCTAGGCAGATGCAGTGAAGTTACCAGGCCCATCTATACCTGCCTCATCATCATCTTTGCCTGATGAGGCGATAGTGAGGTCCTCTCACGCAGTCCCCTAGGATGATGCAAAAACCCACCTGAAGCTTTTGAAGAGGGTGGCATTGAACCTCAGGCTGGAAGCCCAGGAGCTGGCAGAGCCCTCAGACTCCCTGTTGGATGTGCTGAGTGCAACGGCCCCCTCAAAGGTGGCATTACCAGTCCACAAGGGAGTTGTGAAACTGATCAAAGCCCTTTGGCAAACCCCCTCCTCCCTGCCACCTTCTCTAAGCAGACGGAGTGGAAGTACTATGTTCCCGCTAAGGGGTTTGAATACCTGTACACACACCCCGCCCTAAGCTCACTGGTGGTGTCAACAGCCAATGAGTGTGATAAACAAGGCCAACCTGGATCAACCCCTAAGAATAAGGAGGCGAAGAGGCTCGATCTTTTTGGTAGAAAGATTTATTCTATAGCCAGCCTCCAGCTAAGAGTGGCCAACCATCAGGTCCTATTTGGCCACTATTATTTTAACATTTGGCAATCAATGGCCAAGTTCGCAGAGTTGCTGCCTGAGGAGCCCAGGAAGGAATTCCTGGCTATTCTAGAGGAGAGCAGAGCAGTAGCCAGGGCAGCCCTCCAAGTGCCTCAGATGTGGTGGACTCTGAAATGGCCGAAGCCATAGACTGGGCCACAATGAGGCGGGCATCCTGGTTTCAGTCGTCAGGCTTGTCAGCAGAGGTCCAACAATCCATCCAGGATCTTCCCTTCGACGGCTTGGTGCTGTTCGCAGAATAGACAGACACAGCAAGTTGCATGGAACTAAAAGACTCTAGTGCCACCTGTACATGCAGGCGCCCGCAAGGAAGCGGTTCAAGCCACAACAGTCCCACAGGTTCAGAGGCCCTTCCCATTCAGAGCCCTTCCATAAAAAGGGCATGGGCTACAAGCACTGGCAAGGCCATCAGCTGGCCTTCTCAGCTCACTCGAGCTCTACCCGTACCCAACTGGGTAATAAGCAGGCATTTTGAGGGTGTGCTCAAGAGCGACCTTCCAGCCTCTGTCTTGGATCCAACATCCCTATTTATTTGCAACGGCCTGTCTCCCCTCCTCCCTGCCTGAGCCTCTAGAACATCAGACTAGTGGGTCCTCAGCACAGTAGCAGGAGGATATACCCTCTACTTATTTCTATTTTCCTCCCTCCTACCCAGTCCCTCTTCAGGGACCCGTCTCATGAGCATCTACTCAGTCAGGAGGTGCAGGGCCTTCTGCAGGCAGGAACAGTAAAGGACGTTCCTCTGCACTTAAGGGGAAAAGGGTTTTACTCCTGCTGTTTTGTTTTTTTTATTCCAAAGGCCAAAAGGGATCTACACCCTATCCTTGACCTGCGGGCCCTCAACAAGTATCTCAAGAAGTTGAAGTTCCACATGGTCTCCCTGGCCTCCATCATTCCTTCCCTGGATCTGGGAGACTGATACGCTGCCCTCGACCTGAAGGACACCTACTTTCACATATCGGTATTTCAGGGACATAGACGGTTCCTACGTTTCGTAGTTGGGACCACCCACTACCAATTCGTGGTGCTTCCCTTTGGCCTAGCAACGGCACCAAGGCTATTCACAAAGCGCATGTTGGTGGTAGCAGCCTACCTCAGACGTCAAGGTATCCAGATCTGCCCATACCTCGGCAACTGGCTTATCAAGGGCCATCCCAGGTCCAACGCAGTGTGGAAGTTGCAGGCCACTTTCCAAGCTGTAGGCCTGTTGATAAATGATCAGAAATCAACATTAATCCCAGTTCAAAGGATAGAATTTGTTGGAGCAGTACTCGACTCTATCCGAGCCAGAAGATTCCTGCCAGAGACCAGGTTCAGGGCAATAGCAGATCTGATCACCAGCGTCACGGCCCATCCGCTAACCGCTGCCTGGGTCTGCCTCAGACTGTTGGAGCACATGGCAGCTTGCATGTACATTGTCCATCACACTAGACTCAGTCTGCATTCCCTCCAGATGTGGCTGATGTTGGTCTATTGCCCGACCATACATCACCTTGACGAGATTGTCACAATCCCACCACAGGTCACAATCCCACCACAGGTACTTATCTCCCTGCAGTGGGAGTCCGATCCAACTCTGGTAATGGAAGATGTGCTGGTCATGAGCCCATGACCTATGGTCTCTCTGATTTTGGATGTGTCCAACCTCGGTTGGGGAGTGCATCTCCATGTACTGCAGACACAGGGATTATGGTCACGGAAGGAGCTCATGTTACATATAAATGTCAGAGAATTCAGAGTCATCCGCCTGGTTTGCGGAGTCTTCCTTCCCCAACTGTCTGGGTGGATGGTGCAGGTGTTGACAGACAACACAGCCTCTATGTTCTCTGTCAACAGGCATGGGGGAGCTCATTTGTGGCTCTGTGTCAAGAAGCCCTCCGTCTATGGGACTTCTTCATTCAGCATGCAATCCATCTGGAAGCCTTGCACCTCCTCAGCGTTTGGAACACGCTGGCAGATCACCTCAGCAGGTCCTTCTCTCACCATGAGTGGTCCCTTTACTGGGAGGTCGTCAGGATGCTCTTTCAGAAGTGGGGAGCTCCCCGTGTGGACCTGTTTGCCACCAGACAGAACAGAAAGTGTCCTCAGTTCTGCTCTCTGCAAGGTCTAGGCAGAGGCTCGCTTTCTGATGCCTTTCTCCAATTTTGGTCAGGAGACCTGATGTATACCTTCCCACCAACTTCGCTCATCAGCAAGGTTCTCTTGAAGATCAAGAGGGACAAGGTGCGGGACATTATGATTGCCCCAGCATAGTCGCATCAGGATTGGTTCAGCATGCTCATGGACCTGGCCATAGCGAACTACTCTTGCAGGATCACGGTCAGCTCTTGCACCTGAACCGTGCCTCTCTCCACCTCATGGCTTGGATGCTGTGTAGCTGAACCTAGTGGAACAAGCCTGCACTAGGTACAGCAAGCTCTCTTGGAGAGCAGAAAGCTCTCCACCAGACTTACCTGGCAAAGTGGGAGCATTTTCTCCTGCTGGGTGTCGGAGTGGAATATTTTCCCCAACCCAGACATCTCCTACAGTCCATCCTGGATTACCTGCTTCACTTGAAACAGCAGGACCTCACCTTTTCCTCGATCAAGGTGCATCTGGCTATCATATCGGTATTCTCACATGAGATGATCGTTGTCCTGAAAGGCCCTGAAAGACTCTCTTTCCGCTGATCCGGGGCCCAGTTCCCCAATAGGACCTTAACCTGGTCCTCTTCCAGTCTCACAGGTCCACCCTTTGAACCTATGGCTTCTTGTTCCCTCTCCCACCTCTCATGGAAGATTGCATTCCTTGTAGCCATTACTGAGGCGAGGCGAGTCTCCGAGATTAAAGCCCTCTCTTCAGAGCCCCCATATACAGTATTATACAAGGACAAGATTCAGCTGTGGCCCCATCCAGCCTTGCTGCCGAAGGTGGTGTTGCACGTCCATGTCAACCAGGATATCTTCCTCCAAGTGTTCTGCCCAAAGCCTCACACGACCAACAAGGCGAGACGCCTGCACACTCTAGATGTCAGGCGTGCCCTGGCTTTGTACTTGGAGCACACCAGGCCTTTCTGCAGATCGACTCAGCTCTTTATTGCGATCGCTGACAGGATGAAGGGCCTTACGGTGTCCTCTCAGAGGACTTCAAACTGGATCACCACCTGCATCTGCACTTGTTACGGGTTGGCGCAGGATGTGCCTCCACCGATTGTGAAGGCTCACTCTACTAGGGCTCAGGCATCTTCAGCTGCCTTCCTGGCGCATGTCGTCTTTAGTACACACATTGACCACGTTACACCATTATCCAGCAGGCCACAGATGATGCTGGATTTGGCAGAGCTGTGTTGCAATCGACACGTCAATGAACTCCTGCCCGCCTCCAGAGGTACTGCTTGAGAATCATCTACAATGGAAAGGACATGAGCAATCACTCGAAGAAAAATGATTACTAACATTTTGTAATTGCTGTTCTTCGAGATGTGTTGTCATGTCCATTCCATGACCCACCCTCCATCCCCTCTGTCAGAGTTCAGGCAAGAAGGAAGTTGGGTGGGGGGAGCTGGTGGCACCCCTTATAAGGGTGCATACACGCGCCACTCCGGAAGTCGCCAGAACCAGTCCCCTACGGATAGCACTGAGGGAAATATTTCCGGCACCGGTGCATGTGGCAAGTGCACACACCTACAATGGAATGGACATGAGCAACACATCTCGAAGAACAGCAGTTACAAAAGGTTAGTAACCGTTTTTTCTGTCACTGTATTAACTGTCTACACTACAACAGCAGCACAGCAGCTGTGCCACTGTAGCACTTGTAGTATAGACCTACCCTGAGTGTCCCCATGTAAATGTGCTTGTGGTAAAAATTTCAAAAGCACTTCAGTTCCTAAGTCCCATAAAGTCAATGGAATCTAGGAGCTTTTTGAAAATGTTCTCTCTGTGAGTAAGAGCCTAGAAATCTATCCTACCTTTGCAGAGGTGCAGAAGGGAAAGACTCACTGATCTAGTGGTCTTTTCTACTCTGATTGGTACCATTCTGTTTCCAGGATTTCTTAAATAGGTCTTTTTCCCCCTCCTTCTAAGTGCTGTTGACAGTATTTTTCTCTTTAGACCAGGGGTGGGCAAACTATGGCCCATGGGCCACATCTGGCCCATGAGCCATTTTAAGCCATCCCATGAGCTCCCACTGAGGAGCAGGGTCTGGGGCTTCCCCAGCTCTGGTACTCCAGCTGGGACACAGGGTCAGGGGCTGCACCACGCGGCTCCCAGAAGTTGCGGCATGGCCCTGCTCTGGCTTCTATGCACTCCAATGGCCCCTTCCGATGCTCCAATGGGAGCTGCAGGGGCGGTGCCTGTGGATGGGGCAGTGCGCAGAGCCACCTGCCTGTGCCTCTGCGTAGGAGCTGGAGAAAGGACATGCCATTGCTTCCAGGAGCCGCTTGAGGAAAGCGCCGCAGTCACTTGGAACCTGCACCCCTGAGCCTCTCCCCACTCCCCAACCCCCTGCCCCAGCCCGGATCCCCCTCCCGCTCTCCAAACCCCTTGGTCTCAGCCCAGAGCACCCTCCAACACCCCAAACTCCTCATCCTCCACTCTAGAGCCCACACCCCCAATCAGAGCCCACACCCTCACCCCAACCCCAATTTTGTGAGCATTCATGGACCACCATACAATTTCTATTCCCAAATGTGGACCTCAGGCCAAAAAGTTTGCCCACCCCTGCTTTAGACCCTTTCTTTTATACCACATTATGAATTATCTGTATGTTTATATGAGAATTTTGTGGAGAGGGTCTTATGAGCAATAGAAAGGAGAAAAAATATGGTTTTTGGTGGGAGGGAGGATTTTTAAAAACCGAAACTGTTCTGGGTGCTGAGTATCAAGCTTATTACTTCATTTGTAACTGTTCCAGCAGCTGCAGTTCGAGAGGAACTTGATTGTTCCGCTTGTGAAACAGGAACATCTGCAGTAAAGACAGTGGCTAGAGGCAGAATCTTAATCCACTGTTTTTTGTATTTATGGTGTTGCATCATTGTACTTGATTTCTGAAGAGGGATTCAACCAAACGAACTCCTACCCATTTTCCCCTGAGAGGTCACAGAGAATCAGTGTTGTGAACAGGAATCTCTGTAATAACCAGGAGCATTCACTTTCTCTTGTTTAGAGAGGTTGCTCATTTGTTTCTTGTCAGAGGTTTACAATTTAACCAGAATAGGTGATCCTTAAAAAGAAGATTGGTTAATCAACCCCTTATCAGAACAAGTCATTCTCTTCAAGGATGACCTGTAACTTATTAACCAGAAATGGCTAGTGTTGGTCAGAGTCAAAGTAGTAACAAAAGTTTTCTTCAAATACAATGATGTAGAAATGAAAGGAGATTCCTTTCCTATGTTTTTCTACTTGTTGTATAGACTACGCAAGCAGGTCTAAAGCTCAGTGGAGATGCAAATAACAATGTCTGTATGAGGTTGATCCTGAAACCCTTTCAATAACTTTACTGAGGCTAGTGCTCGTGTAGTCAGAGGCTGCAAGATGGAGTCCTGAACAACTGACTTACATCCGTGTCTTCCTTAGTCCAGTTATGATATGTATCATAGTGGTTTTGGGCACCCAGAATAGATACTCTTGAAACTCAAAGCCTTGTCAGTTGTTGGTCATCTCCCTTAGTTGTTCTTCACACCTGTACAAAGCCCTGAAACTAACTTCCCCAGGACCACAATAACGTTAACGTTGGTGTTGTAAGAGCATGGCTTTTTTTTCCCTTTCTTTCTTTTAATCCCCTGTTCTAGATAACCATGTTGATTTTTATTTTGGAACTAAACATAGCCTTCCTCAAGGCAAGGAGTGGGTGGTGCAGTCATTGAGGCAAGAATATTTTTGCCATATCAAAACTCATCATTAGGTGTCTTAGTATCTTACGTGCTTTGCTGTGTTTGTCATCTTGGTCTTCGTGTATTTATGCTAGAACAATCTGTTCCGTGGTTGTGTGTTTTGTTTTGTTTTTTTTCTGGCTAATCAGTGATTTTTGGAAGAACCTCCAGCACTGATCCTTAGTCTCCCCTCCTAATCTATGCTTGATTGCTTTCCTTGGAACCTGACTGGTTCTAAAGTCCTGTGCAGTGCAAGCTGATTAGGGGTTCTCTTCCTTCTGCGAAACTAGCCAGTCTGCTGATAAAGCAGTACTGCAAGGAGTAGAAATGGGGAAGGAAAGAAACAAAAAATCCCCATTAGTGGGGTTTCTAAAAACCCATAGGGAATTCTGAAGATACTGAGCAATTAATTAGTAGACCTACGCTGTAAAAACAGCAGAAAAATAGTTTGGCCTGTCACCTCCCAAATCATATCTGGTTTGTTGTCCTTTTTCAAAACCAATATGCAAAGCAGCGACCAGGCATGTATTTACTTGCATGCTTTAAATATCAGACTCGAAGGCAAGGACAGCTCTGTATGAAGCTGGAGGCTCTTTATGTGCTGGAGGCTCTATGAGGTAAGGAGAAATTTGCTCACATTTAAGTCCTGGTTGTGGACAGAGTAAAGTTAGGAGCAATAACTACAAGTAGCGTAACTTGGATCCTCCAAATATCTATGTGCAGAGCTGCACTGTTGCATAATTAGCATGAAAAGCCGAGAAACTGACTGGGCAAATGGAAAAAGAGCAGCTTTTTAGCTTAACAACTTACAGGTGTTAGGTACCATGGAGCCAAAGTTCTTTGTTTTTATTTTTTATCTTATTTTGATAAGAGTTAAATATTTGATAACTAAATTGCATACGACTCGTCTAAGGGCTCATTAAAGCTTCATGTTCTGCCTGTAAAGTTATCTGTGGTTTGTTTAAAAGAATTGCTAGTGTAGGTAGCAGGAAGTTGCTGCTCATCTTGTTAAAACTTGTCACATCATGTTGACTTGACCCCTATTTAGAGAATACATTCCCCTTCCTCTGAGGATTGAGGAAAATTGAGCAGGTCACTTGCACACTTCAGAATTGTACATTAAAATGTTGACACACCCGTGACTGGATTATGTTTGCACCCTAAAGTAAAAGCCTGTTAGTGTCCCACTGTAGTACACAAAGCTATACATTGAATAAAACTGGGAAAAGAGCAGTTGAAACTTAGTTAACTTTGCTTTTGGCCTGCTGTGGGAATCTATTAAGATAAAAAAATCAGTTAAAACAATTGTTGAAATGATTGTTGCTAGCTGATATCATTTAATCACTGGTTTTGGCCCCATTGTGTCATAAACTATTCAATGCGATGATCATATGCTGCCGCTAGATGGAATCCTGCTAATGTTCTCCTTGGGAAGAATAAAACTACTACAGGAATTCAAGGGTCTCTGCATATCCTAGAAGTCTGGAGTGCTGGGATTAGATGGCTGGGAAGAGACACCTCTCAAAGCATCTTCTCTAACTGAGGGTCTGTTTACAACACGCTCAGTTGATCAGGAATTGAATTTGTGCTGCCAACGGATGTCTTATTTAAAAACTGGAATTTATTTCTCACTGGATTTATCACTCACCATCCTTCCCTCATGCAGGTGCAATTGAATGCTGCTGCTGACTCATATCCTGGAGGCTTTGCCCCACACACCTCCTAACAGCTACAATCTACATAGATCATAAATGACAGTTAAACTCTCACAGGTTTGTACGGCACCAGGGTGTTGCCTGTTAGTTCAAGACAATGTGGTTAACCTGTCTTATTTTTATTTCTACAAAAAAAGTCACAAGCCATTCCCACAAAAGCAAACTAGGAAATCCAGGACTCTCTTAAAAAATTTTTCTCATCTGGCATGGCTGTTATCCTGATGAACATCAAAATCATATTCCAGCCCCAGATAATGCTGAAAGAGAGGGGAAATGAAAGGTCAACCATCCTAAGTGCTGTTGATCTCCAGAGTCGCAGAGACACTTTATCAAGTGCCTGAGGCTTCCTGAAAGGCTCTCTTGCTTGGCTGTGCACACTGACCTTGGTCATGTGCCAGCATGTTTCAAGCAGCCGAGGATTGAGGGGCCAAGTGAACAATCATGATGATGCTGTCATTGTGTCTAAGATGGAAAACTGGGATGGGCAGTAACCAAAAGTGTGTGCTTTCCTGCTGATTTAGATCCATTTGGAAGGAGTCGTTGTCCTGTATTCCTGAGAATTCATACATTACACACATACCATGAACAACTTACCTCATACCAAATGACTGGGAGAAATATACAAAAGTAGAAGGAGAGTCTTAAAAGGGTGCAGCTGTTTTGTACATGGCTACATGTGCTTTGGTTCCTTCCTTTGCAGCTTTCTCAGCTGTCCCTGAAATCATGAGCTATAGTCTCCCCCTTTGCCACCATTCTTGCATTTTTGCTACACAGACCTTCCGTTATAACCTTTTAATCAAGAGGAAAAAGGCAGAAAACAGTTTGTCTAAGTTTACACTTCGATAAAGCCACTAATCAGATTATCACCTTCTCTTCCACCCCTAGCCCAAGAGTGTTTACAGATGAGAATATTTATTTTACCCTGTATACTGTATCAGGTCACAGTACATAAAAGGACTCTGTTGGCTTTAAATCCTTTTTTGTAGTACTGCAGGTCACACAGCAAAGGCTAGATTGTGAGAGTTCATAAAATGAAACTTTCACTGCTAAAAACACAATGATCTGTGTTTGCTACACACAAGTAGGGAATGCTGTCCACCAGTACTGATACACTCAAGGTTTGTTGAAACCTTCAGACTTTAATTCCATCATATGTAATGTGCCTAAACTCATTGACACTTACTGTGAATCTCCCAAAAGAAGGTTGCCTTAGTGAATAACTGAACCTGTGAATCAGTTTCTTGTTTAATATTGCAACGGTCAACATATTATTATATTCAAGCTGCTGAATGTATAAACTCTCTGATTATTTTCAGTGCCAAACACTTATTATTTCTTTACTAGCATACAAAGAGCTTTGCATCCTTCTAATATTGTTTCTTGGTTTCTGGGCTTACCCATATTCATTAGTTGCGCAGGTTTAATCCTAGGTGTGTCTTTAAACCAATGTAGTTCAAATTGTGCAAAATCCTGTGCCGACACTCTCTTAATTCTGTTTAATTTAGGTTAATAAACTGGTTTATATTGATTTTATTTTAATTCAATTCCATAAATAACGCCTAGCGTTAAACTGGTGCAACTCTGAATATAGACTAGGCCTCTGTCTCTAGGTGGCTGGATATGGAGATAATGCAACATGAATTGCTTTCACCTGTACACATTGGGATTGAGTCTCTTATTGTCCTGGGAATGTGCATACGCTCACCTACATTAATATAGGACTTTCTGGAGGGGTCTGAGCAAATGCTTTCCAAGTACCTTTATTTTATTTTCCCCTCTCTTAATGTAGCTCCCTCCTCCATAGCCTGCTCCGTCATTACCATTGCACCCCACTTCAGGTTCTTTCTACATGAATGCTTTTACTACAGAGACTTTCCTGACAGCCAGGGATAAAAAAAGAGGGATGGAAGTTCTCTTTCAGTAGGTACAGGTGGAGACTTCACTCCCCTTGGACTGAGCCATTGCTACCCTGTGGATGCATACGTACAAGCATATCTGGCTCTTCCTCCACCCTGGGGCTCCTTCCTCATTTGTTGACTTGATCTCTCTTTCCCCTCTTGAAATGGGATATAGTAAAATCAAAGATGTGACTGTGGTGCCGATTGCCTGAGGATTAGTTGTGTCCTGCTATTTCACTCTGTTGCTGCTGGATTCTGTTAAAATAAAAACTGCTGAAAGAGGAATGGCAGTATAAAGTTTCATCTGATTATAAATGCAAACCCCTTGCCTCTGGACTGTGATTGGCTAAATTGTTGGTATTGTATGTACTCGTGATTAGATAACTGATCCACAGTGTTTTTTCTATCTTTAAATTTACGTTCAAGGCTCTGGATGTAGGCATGAAAAATGAGATCTCCGTTAAAATCTGAGGTACAGCAAGTAATGAAAAGAAACATGAGCAGGTTATGGGAATTCAGAGCTTTTTGGTGACTTAGGCCAGTAAATGTTAACTGAGTCTGCTGTAAAGGAGCCAAATACTAAGTGCATATTATGCAGAAGGTAGTTGATCAGGAAAAGGATTTGACGATTGCATACAAATCTTTAGATGCCTGCTTAGCATATGTTTCAGAGTGTTTGTGAGGTAAACAATCTATAGAATAGGATGCAATCCCAAAAAGCAATACTGTTACTGTACACATTATCAGTTAGTTTTCATTTACCTTATGCTTTGCATTTGTCTAGCATATTTTTACTGGAGGGTCTCTAAAGCACTTTGAAAACCTCTTGGAACACCCCTGTGGGCTGTCCTAATTTCACAAATGAGGAATATATAAGGTATTGAGAACTGAAGTACAGTTTTGTCTATACTGTGCACCTTTTAGTGACACAGCTGTGCTGCTATAGCCGTGCCATTACAAGGCACGCAGCGTAGCTGCTGTTTGTAGGCAGGAGAGAGCTCTTCTGCCGACAAAAAAACTTCCACCCCGCAATGAGCAGCAGCAGCTTTGCTGGCAGGAGAGCGCTCCTGCCAACAAAGCATTGTTCACACCGGCGCTTTTCTTAACACCCCAGAACAACAAAAGTTTTGCCGACGAAGTTCCGGTGTCAACAAAGCCCAACGTTTTAGGGTCATTCAGTGTTGGGGTCAGAGCAGGGGACAGAGCAAAGGGCTACTGACAGGGCACATCACAACCACTGCTTTAATCAATAGAGTGTGCTCTCAAATGCAGTATTCAGTACTGACCACTGTGGCATATAGAGTAGACATGGTGCTGCCAGGGTGAGAGTATAATGAAAGCTGACTGCGCTGATTCTAGGCTTACAGGATTCGGTTACTCCGACCTGCTCTGACTAAAGAGAATTATTTCATTAGGACAAGATCATTGTTCACACTGTGGAGTTTTAAAATGCCATGAAAGAAACTGGGAAACTTGGAGAACTGTTTTGCTCAATGAGTGCAACATAAAACAAATTGCAAGTTAAAGCCAAGCTGAATCTAATGGGTAAATGTAGGAAAGGATATGCAGAGATTATCTATGCAACTGCCGCTGCCTTGTGTGATCAGATCTGCCCAGTATGACTTTATATAATGACTTGAGTGTGTTTATGGGAAGAGAGGAAATGCAGCTAAGGGTTTGGCTACACTTGCAGGTGTGCAGCGCTGGGAGTTAAAGCTGTCTTCATACAGCTGTGTAGAGAAAGCGCTGGAGTGTGACCACACTGACAGCTACCAGCGCTGCAGTGTGGCCACATTTGCAGCATTTGCAGCGGTATTGGGAGTGGTGCATTATGGGCAGCTATCCCAGAGAGCACCTTGTCCCATTTTGGCGCCGTGGGTTGTGGGAAGGGGGCGGAGGGTGCGGGTCATTCTGCTTCCTGTCCCAACGCCCCGTGATGCATCGCTTCACATTCCAGCAATCCCTGTTTTTTCCGTCCACGTTTGGCGCCATCTTGACTCTCTCAGCGGTTTCTGTGCAGCGCGATTTCTGTGGGAAATGGAGGCCGAACTGCTGAGGAGTATGCTGACGAGTCTCGCTAGCACATCACGTTTGGCAGTTGAGCTATTCCTTAAGATACAAAGCGATGAGGAGTCTGACTATGATAGCGAGTCGCCTGATGCGTATGACACTAAATTTGCTTCTGGCATTCACGGAAATGCTCAGCATCGTGGAACGCCGCTTTTGGGCTCGGGAAACAAGCACTGAGTGGTGGGATCACATCGTCATGAAAGTCTGGGTTGATGAGCAGTGGCTGCATAACTTTCGGATGAGAAAAGCCACTTTCATGGGACTGTGTGCTGAGCTCGCCCCGACCCTGCAGCGCAAGGACACGAGATTGAGAGCTGTCCTGACGGTGGAGAAGCGGGTGGCTATTGCAGTCTGGAAGCTGGCAACTCCAGACAGCTACCGATCGGTCGGGAATCAGTTTGGAGTGGGAAAGTCGACCACTGGAATCGTGTTGATGCAAGTTTGCAGGGCCATTAATCGCATCCTGCTAAGAAGAATCGTGACTCCGGGGAACGTGCAGGACATTGTGGATGGCTTTGCACAAATGGGTTTCCCTAACTGTGGAGGGGCGATAGATGGGATGCATATTCCTATTCTGGCACCACCCCACCTAGCATCCGAGTACGTTAATCGGAAGGGGTATTTCTCTATGGTTCTCCAGGCGCTTGTGGATCACCGTGGGCGTTTCATTGACATTAACACAGGCTGGCCTGGAAAGGTGCATGATGCACACATCTTTCGGAACAGTGGCCTGTTCAGGAAGATGCAGGCAGGGACTTTTTTTTCCCAGACCAGAAGGTCACAGTAGGGGACGTTGGAAATGCCCATTGTGATCCTTGGAGACCCCGCTTACCCGTTAATGCCTTGGCTCATGAAACCGTATACAGGGAAGCTTGACAGGAGCAAGGACCGGTTCAACTACAGGCTGAGCCGGTGCCGAATGACTGTGGAGTGTGCTTTTGGCTGTTTAAAGGGGTGCTGGCGATCTCTGTATGGGAAGCTAGACTTGGGGGAAAGCAGCATCCCCGCGGTTATATCCGCGTGCTGTACCCTCCATAATATTTGTGAAGGGAAGGGTGAAAGATTCAGTCAGGCATGGACCTCCGAGGTTCAACGCCTGGAGGCTGAATTTGCACAGCCAGAGAGCAGGGCTACTAGAGAGGCCCAGCACAGGGCTTCAAGGATTAGGGATGCCTTGAGGGAGGAATTTGAGGCTGAAAACCAACAGTAATGTTTGGTGCCTTGCACGGGAGTGAAGTGCAGTGGTTACAATGTTAGTAGGAATCTGTTTTTCCTAAGCTGATTTGCAGTGCCTGTTTCTTTTCTGGGCTAAGGTATCTTTGACTTTCTGCAATAATAAAGACTCTTTTCAAAGCCAAGAATTCATTTATTGAAAAGAAAATAACTTTACTGACAGACACACAACATTTTGGGAACCTAAAAGGGCAGGGGGGTGGGGAACTGTACAGGCACAGGTTTGAATATGTCCTGTCTGGAGTGCTGTGCAATGACTGCTGCACTTCAGAATGCCTATACTGCATGGTGATGGGGGTTGAGTGCAGAGGGTAAGGGTCGTAGTTCTCAGGGCTGGTTGGTGAACGTACAGGTGTTGGAGGCAGCTGGGGGTGGTAAGAACCTGGATGCTGGGGAAGGTGGTTTTGAGCTGCCATTGAGGCACAAGGGAAGGAGCTTTGGGACGGGGGCGGCGCGGCGCGGTAGTGCTCTGCCTGCATGGCTATGAGCGCCTGGATAGAGTCCGCTTGGCGCGCCAGGATGCTTATCAGCTGCTTTGTGCTTTTCTTCCTGGCCGCTGTGTTTTTCTGGCGGATCCTGCTTTGCCTTTCCCTCCAGTCCTGCACTTTTTGATTCTCTGTGGCAGAGTGCTGCATAACTGCTTGCAGCAGGTCTTCTTTGCTTTTTCGTGGCTTCTTCCGGAGGTTTTGGAGTCTTTGAGCTGTTGATAACACGGGCAGCCGAGAACTCAAGGTTGCTTGTGGAAAGGCAAAAAAGGCAACACTTAACAGAGGCAGCATTCTTTATATCAGACAGTTATTCCCACACAGTGAAGGAGTAACATTCTTCACAATAGCATAATTTTCCCATAATTTTCCCATAATCCACAGGAGACCCGAAATGGTAAGTAAGGAGAACTGATTGCTTCAGGGCTGTACTGTCCTCGGGGTTTCTGTGCGTTGGGGAAAGCAAACAGCTGCAGGGGGCACCTACACTGAACACACTCCCAACATTTTCCACAGGAGTTGATCCTGGAAGATATCTCGCTGCTGCAGGTCACCTGGGAAGAGCAGGAGGGTCTTCTACAGCAATGCAGATTCCGCTCTGGTCCCTATGCAGCTTGCCTGTGTGCAGCAATGGTCCCCCCAACCCCTCGCTATTCCACATGTAGGCATGCATGCATACAGAACCCTCCCTCCTCTCCCGAAAAATTTCCATCCTGAAAATAAAAGCCACTCACCGGGAACCCGCTCCTCTGTTTGTCCTCCACCAAGTACCGGCTGCTGCGACTGGCTACCTTCCTCCTGGCTTGAGAAGAGCTCCTGGCTGCATGCCTCCAGGGACTCCGGGGTGTCTCCCCCCACCCCAGTACCCTCACTCTGTTTCCTCCTCCCCCCCTTCTCCTCCCCCCCCCCCGCTCTGAAGTGTCCATCGTGGTCCTCGGATTGGCGGTGGGGTCACCCCCAAGTATCACGTCCAGCTCTTTGTAAAAACGGCAGGTCATGGGAGCAGTGCTGGAGCGGCGGTTTCCCTCGCGGGCTTTGCAATAGGCACTCCGCAGCTCCTTCACTTTAACCCTGCACTGCAGCGCGTCCCGGTCATGGCCCCTTTCCAGCATGGCCCTTGATACCTGCCCAAAGGTATCGTAATTCCTATGGCTAGAGCGCAGCTGGGACTGCACAGCTTCCTCCCCCCAAACACTGATGAGGTCCAGCAACTCGCCATTGCTCCATGCTGGGGCTCGTTTGGCGCGTGGAGGCATGGTCACCTGTAAAGATTCACTGATTGCACTCCACACCTGGCTGAGCAAACAGGAAGGGGATTTTTAAAATTCCCGGGGCATTTAAAGGGTGGGGTCACCTGAGGCCAGGGCAGTAGAGTTTGAACTGATGAGCAGAGTGGCTGAACAGGCATTCTGGGATACCTCCGAATACCTCTGGAGGCCAATAACAGCGCTTTTGGTGGCCACACTGGCGAAGCAGCGCTGCATCACCAGCGCTGCAGTCGTTTATTCCCCAGGCCGATGTGGAATATAGCCAGCGCTGTATATGCCTTGCAAGTGTGGACGGTGTGTAAGTTGCAGCGCTGTAAAGCCACCACCAGCGCTGCAACTCTCTAGTGTAGCCAAGCCCTAAAGGGGGATCTAGTCTTTAGGCCAAGTGGTTTCTTGCTGTCCTTTCCAGGCAGAAATAAAGTGCTTGTTGGGCAGGGTGAACTATTCTGGCTTGTAGCATCCCTGTAGTTACCTACCATGTTCAGCTCTCCCACCTGGCTAATGCTCAGGAAATCTCCTTTTCTGTTGCTTATGTAACCTTGCCCAGCCATTCCTTTCCAAACATATACAAGTTTACTTTATTTAAAAAAAAAAAAAAAGATAGGGGGCGATGATTCCTAAAGGGTTAATGGGGACTGGTTCATACAACCCTCTCGTATTCCTTAACTCTTACTGTAGTATTTCTTACTGGGTGTTCTACTTGCACTGAAATTCAATCAGCCTTGTGCCCAAGGACAGAGCGATAACAGGCATTACCTGGCCAAAACCTGTTGCTGCTGTAACAAAGCAGATTTTTTAATGTACATCTCATTCTTCTGCCTTATCTGGGCAGATTAAAATTTTGAATGTACTGACTTATCTTCAGATAATGCTGTGCTAGTTACAGCCATAACACTCCAATTAAAGAGCTTACCTGGATGGGAGATGAGCCAGAAAATCACTGCAGGTGTCTAAACAAGGAGACAGTGTGTGACCAATGTCAATTTTTTTTCTCCCTCATGAAGAGAGATGTAATGTGGATTTTTTCCCTCATGTATATGTGACCAGACTTTCCTAAAACAAAGTGTCCATTTGCTCCTGAATGGTATTCTGTGGTTGTAAAGGCCCGCTGTGTTGCAGAATTGACCACATTTGTTTAACAAAGTTGCATCTTATTGCTGTGGATGTAACCATAACTATGTTACATGTTTGGTTTGGTTTGTTTAAAAAGAAGCGGGGAAGGAGCCATGTACAGGTTTATTTGCAAAGGCAAAATGTAAAAGTCTACTTTTTTTAAAGTTTAAAAACGGGGGCTAAAGCAGCATGCTTTTTGTATATCTGGCTACAATATGGCTCACTCCTATTCACATAGGCAGGGTCCAACTGTTGTAATTTAACATGGCCAGGTGGCTTTGATTAATAGCATAGACAAGCCCTGGGGGTACTGTGGCCAAGTTTGCTTGTCATTCTACAGTTGTATTCTTCATCCAAGTCCCCACCATTCTCTTGCTCTTTTCTCAGAGGGCTGGGTGCATGCTCTCCTTTGTCCCCTTTGCACTGACCCAAAGGTCTTGTCTACAGTACCATTTTTATTCAAATTTCCGACCACTGCACTAACAGCAGGTCTGGCAATAGTTGAAACAGACCCACTGGCAGGGGCGGCTCTAGTAATTTGGCCGCCCCAAGCAGGGCGGCATGCCGCAGGGGGCGCGCTGCCGGTCCCGCAGCTCCGCGGGATCTCTTGCAGGCGCGCCTGCGGAGGGTGCGCTGGAAGGGCGGCAGGTGGCTCTGGCGGACCTTCCGCAGTCATGCCTGCGGGAGGTCCACCCGAGCCGCGGGACCAGCGAACCCTCCGCAGTTATGCCTGCGGGAGATCCGCTGGTCCTGCGCCTCCGGTGGACCTCCCGCAGGCATGACTGTGGAACGTCCGCCAGAGCCGCCTGTCGCCTGTCGGCAAAATGCCACCCCAAGCACGTGCTTGGCGCGCTGGGGTCTGGAGCCGGCCCTGCCCACTGGCTGCTTTTGAACCACCTTAAAGACCTGCTCTGAGCATAATCAGACAGCCTGAAAGTTGAAATACAAGTGGCTTGTCTTTAGTGGCACATTCATCCTTGCTAGCACTGGAGCTGTGCTGATATTGCAGTGATGGGAAATTTGAAAGGAAAATGCTGGTGTAGGCACAGCCAAAGTATATGCGTGTGTGGTTTTGGTTGTTTGGAAAGGCACAGCCTCCTTACACATTCTTGTTTTGCTATCTAAGCTTTCTTTCTCCCTCCTTTCCATACTACCAGAAAAGGAAGATGTCAGGAGAGAGATCCCTCTATCCATCCATAATATCTGTTTTTCCTTACTCTTTTATCTTCCTGCAAACTAACTTTTTTAAGTGCTCTTTTGTTCTTGTTTGCAGTCATAACCTTATTTTGATTGTCCAATCAAATACCAATAGTAATAGTTTTGGTCCCTACCAAGAAACTTTCACGTTGTGCTATTTAAGGGACATTACTTCTATACAAAGTGGGGGAGGGAAGGAGAAGGGCATGTTTTATCTTATGTTTCTACAGCTGGGTTGTAAAAGGTGAATGTGCCTTTTGGCCTCACATCCACACGCAAGCTTATTACAGCCAAAAAATACTAAGACAAGAATGAAAGTGGAGACGGACAGGCAAGACTGCAGTTCATAGATAATTGCATGTCATTGTGGACAAGAGGGAGGTGCGGCTTTGGTGGGGGGGGAAGTCTATGAATCTAAATTGTGAAGTGTTTACACAGCATTGAGAAGAGTTGGCCCTGTGTCTTTCTTAGGACATTAATTGAATCATTGTGAAGGTCACTAAGCCAGGGGTGGGCTTCTCTTCCATTCTAGCATCCTTCTTCCTCTTGAGTTGTCTCCCCCTCACAGGACCAAAACCACCACCACTTGCAGATAGTGCTCTTAACTGCTTTCACAGACTGGTAAACAGAGCTCCTTAGCTCGAGTTGAGGGTGCAATAATGTGGTATGATATAATCGCCCAATGACCATGAAGACTGAAATTTCAACATGTAGGATTTAGTGTGTATTTTGAGGTCAGTTGTCTTGTGAGGAATTAAACTAATTCAGTATATTTTTGGAGCGTGGGATGTAATTGGAGAGTGAATGTATTAGACCAACATCTAGTGCTGTTTTAATATACATCTTCTCCGGGTGATGGATGAAGTTCAGGCATCCATGCAGAGTTCCCCATATCTGTCAGCTGCCTTGGACACCACTGATTTGTGAGGTTTGAAGCTACCTGCAGTCCCTAGCAAGAGTTGAAGCCCATTTTGGAATGGCTCCATTCATCTCCCCCAGCCACCCCCAAAAAAAGGGGAGGACAGAGGATTGTGTAAGCAGTTCATCTGTTCCAAGGGTTTCCTCATTTTGGGATTTCACTGAGGTTTTGTCTACACAGAGAAAGCGCACTGTTGAACTTAAACTCATACAAAGCCCTGTATGGACATTCACTGATCTTGGTGCAAGAGTAGCTTATTTCAGTTTAACTTAAACCTATTCCCAACTGACTTAAACTAAACAGAAAGGCCATTCTTGCATCAAAGAAGTGTCCATGCACGCAGTTTAACTACATCGGTTTAAACTGACACCTTAGTTTATACTAGGTTATCATATTTGAACATTCAAAGAAGAGGACACTCCACGGGGGGTGTCGGCCCCGCCCATAGTCCACCCACGCTCTGCCCCCACTCTGCCCCAGGTCCTGCCCCCTCCCGCTCGGCCCTGCCACCGCACCCTTCCTCACCCCCTGGCCTGCCGCTGGCTTGCTGCGTCCCTCCTCAGTCCCTCACCCACCGCCCGCCTCCTCCCACCTGCCACCTACCTCCTCACTCCCCAGCCAGAAACCCCCATGCCCACCCCGAGAACCCCCACCTGCCGCTGATCACCGCTTCTTGCCTCCTCACCCCCGCCGACCGCCCACCCACTGCTGGCTCCCTCACTGCTCGCCTCTTCAACTCCCGCTGGCCTTTTCACCCCTCCCCACTGCTCACCTACACACCCCTCACCTACTCAACCCCTGCTGCTCACTGCTCGCCTCTTCACTCCGCCCCACTCATCTACTCTCCCCTCCTGCCGCAAGTCCCTCTGGCTCCTAGGATCAGGGGCAGCCGAGGGGTCTCCACATGCTGCACCTGCCACAAGCGCAAGCTCCGTTGCGCCCATTGGCCCGGAAAAGTGCCTGTGGGAGCTGCCGGAGCAGCGGGGCTTGCAGGCACTGGCAGCACGCAGAGACCCCCTCCGCCTCTAGGCTCCTGCCGGCGGGCGGGCGCCAGGAACTCCCCAAGGAAGCGCCGCCAGCCCTGGAACTTTGGACTTAGGGTTACCAGATGCCCATATTTTCCCGGATGTTTTTAGATATTTAAAAATTCTTCCCAGATGGCGATTTAAGAACTAAAAAGCTGGACATGTCTGGGAAAATACGGACGTATGGTAACCCTAGTTTATACCAGTGCAACTTTCTCATGTAGGCCTTAGTTTTCTCATTTCCTTCCTGCTCAACGTGTATATGAGGAGCGTATGGGCTGTCAGCTGGCATTCAGCTCTGCATTTCTATTTCGTATGATCTGCCTGGCTGCTGCAATTAGGGTGACCAGATGTCCCAGTTTTATAGGGACAGTCCCGATTTTTGGAGCTTTTTCTTACATAGGCTCCTATTACCCCCCACCTCCTGTCCCGATTTTTCACACTTGCTGTCTGGTCACCCTAGCTGTAATTGAAAGACTTAGGCCATGTGTATTCAGTGTAGGCTACAGCAGCTTAACTGTGGCACCATAGCACAAATGCTTCCTACAATGGAAGAACAGGTTTTTCTATCACTGTAGGAACTCCAGCCTCTGCTGTGTCTAGAACAGGGGTAGGCAACCCATGGCACGAGTGCCGAAGGCGGCACACGAGCTGATTTTAAATGGCACTCACACTGCTTGGGTCCTGGCCACCGGTCCGGGGGGGCTCTGTATTTTAATTTAATTTTAAATGAAGCTTCTTAAACATTTTTAAAACCTTATTTACTTTACATACAAGAATATTTTAGTTACATATTATAGACTTATAGAAAGAGACCTTCTACAAACATTAAAATTTATTGCTGGCACGTGAAACCTTAAGTTAGAGTGAATAAATGAAGACTCGGAACACCACTTCTGAAAGGTTGCTGACCCCTGGTCTAGTACACCTGCCTCTTCTAGGGGCACTTGTGGCTTCAACAAATCTGCCTACAGCAACACCCATCTTTGTGGTTTCTATAAACTGATAACAGTCCTCAGCAGGCCAGACCTGTTTTCTACCTGTGTCTCTAGCTATAACCTTTAGCCTACAACAAATATTTTACACAATCTTGCATGCTTGTCAAGCTTCCCCAGTAGAGAGCTCTGTAGTTCCTTCATCCAGACTCCAAAGCTCCCTTCTTTTTATCTCTAAATGGGCTCCAATAGTGAAATGCATTTTAATTTTAAAAAAATTGTGTTTCTCCACCACATACCCAATAAATGCACTTTGAGGACAATGTTGTTGCAGGAGGGGTAGTTGTATGTATTAGGGCCCAAAATTAAATAACCTGGGGTTTATTATATTTATTTAATTAGTGCTGTGTGTTTGTTTATTAATTGGGTTTGAGTCTCTGTGCTAAGTACAGTATCTGATCCACATTGGCAAGGAAGGAAGGGTAGGTGCATGGGTGAGAGAGAGAGACTTACCTGCATGGTGTTGGCCAGTGTAAGGAGAGTCTTCTCAGAAAACCCGTATATAATGTACTGAGCTATCCCTCCCCCATGTTGTCTCTGACCCTAGAAGAGATCATTTCTCTGTGCTTAGATTAGACTAGCCTATATTAAAAGTGCCTGGAGTGCAACCTCAGAAGTCCTAAATTGCATTTTGAATTGAAGAGTGAGGACTAACTAATCAGTTATGGATTTCTATTAAGGGCTTGTCTTCACTAGACTTTTGAATTAATTGAGTTAATTGCCAATTAAGAGTAAAGAACAAACATTTATAGTCAGGATCAAACGTGTGGGGAAGGTGCATGCCAGCTTTTACAAATGTGTTAACTACCTCGAATTAATTGTAATCAAAAGTCTAGTGAAGACGTATCCTAAGGCCATATCTACACTACCACTTTCGTTGGTATAATTTGTCGCTGAGTGACATAAGTTACACCAACAGAAGTGCTGTGGAAGTGGACAGCACTATGTTGACAGGAGAGCTCTCTCCCATCGGCGTAGAGCAGCTACACAAGTGAGCTTACAGCAGCGCAGCTACACTGGTACAGCTGTGCTGTTGTAAGCTCGCTAGTGTAGACAGGGCATAAGAGTAAACTGGGTAAGCAATTTCTAGTGAGGAAGGTTCAAGTATATATCAGAACTGTGGTCAGATGCATTATTTATTTATTTAAAATCTTGTACACTTCTATACAAATTATCTGTTGCCACTGGGCTTTGGTGTTTCCAATGCAGCCTCCCTGTGTTTCAGTTTGAGAAATGCTGGGCTAGGCTAAAATACCTCCAAAGATTGTCCCCACAAATGTGAGGATTCTCCATGAGTCTTCAGTGCCCTGTAGGCCTGAGCTGATTTGCTAGACTTTTGATTTGCTAGCTCTGCAAAGCAAAAATATTGACCTTTCCGACCACAAAATATTATAAACAAACATTTAGCATTCAAATCAGCTCAGTTAATACAAAGACATGTTATGAGGAAAAAAAAAAGCTGAATGAGAAGCAGGGCTGATTCAAGAAACTGGAGACCAGATAGCATGAAATAACTTGGAAAAGTTAAGCAAAGGAAAACAAATTAAAAGGACCCCAGTTTTGTGCTGGCTCTTCAGCCTTCGCCAGGGACAGCAGGCGAAATAGCACTTGCCTATGCTTTATTTTGTTTGCATTTGTGTAACTTGGCCAAAGGATTCCATTAGGCCCTGTGCATGTCCAAGCTACTCTAGGCCTTGTAACAATGTTTGAAAGTTTTACAATTTGATTGTTTTGCAGAATATGTTCCCACTAAACCATATTCAGTAACCGTGCTAGACATCAGCTGAATACTACTTCACCAACATAATGTGGGAGTTAGCTCACGAGCTGCGTGGGGAACCATGTAACTCTAGCTATAGCTTATTCTCAAGTAAACCTGTTTAAACACTGCTACAGTTTTGCAAAACTCTACTTGTGTGGAGAGAAGTTTAAATAGCTAAGAAAATTTTCATTAGTGGATTGGGCAATTCTGAGGAACTGGCCCAGATTGAGGTGTTATTGGAGGAGATTTTGGAAAAAATTGATAAACAGTGATAAATCATTAGAACCAAATGGTATTCACCAAGAGTTCTGAAGGAACTCAAATATGAAAGTGCAGAACTACTAACTATGGTATGTAACCTGTCATTTATAACAGCTTTTGTACCAGACGACTGGAGGATAGCTAATGTGATGCCAATTATTAAAAAAGGCTCCAGAGGTGATCCCAGCAATTACAGGCCGGTACGCCTAACTTCAGTAACAGGCAAATTGGTTGAAACTTTAGTAAAGAACAGACTTATCAGACACATAGATGAACATTATTTGTTGGGGAAAAGTCAACATGGTTTTTGTAAAGGGAAATCATGCCTCCCCAATCTACTAGAATTTTTTGAGGGGTCAACAAGCAAGTGGACAAGGATAATCCAGTGGATATAGTATACTTAGATTTTCAGAAAGCATTTGACAAGGTCCCTCACCAAAGGCTCTTAAGTAAAGTAAGCTGTCATGGGATAAGAAGGAAGGTCCTCTCATGGATCAGTAACTGGCTAAAAGACAAGAAACAAAGGGTCGGAATAAATGGTCTGTTTTCAAAATGGAGAGAGATAAATAGTGGTGTCCCCCAGGGGTCTGTACTGGGACCAGCACTGTTCAACATATTCATAAATGATTAGGAAAAAGGGGTAAACAATGGAGTGGCAAAATTTGCAGATGATACAAAACTACTCAAGATAGTTGAGTCCCAGGCAGACTGCGAAGAGCTACAAAAGGATCTGTCAAAACTGGGTGACTGGGCAACAAAATGGCAAATGAAATTCAGTGTTGATAAATGCAAAGTAATGCACATTGGAAAACATAATCCCAACTATACATATAAAATGATGGGGTCTAAATTAGCTGTTACCACTCAAAAAAGATCTTGGAGTCACTGTGGATAGTTCTCTGAAAACATCCACTCAATGTGCAGCGGCAGTCAAAAAAGCAAATAGAATGTTGGGAATTAGGAAAGGGATAGATGATAATATAGAAAATATCATATTCCCTCTATGTAAATCCATGGTATGCTGACCCCTTGAATACTGTGTGCAGTTCTGGTTGCCCCATCTCAAAAAAAGATATATTGGAATTGGAGAAAGTACAGAAAAGGGCAACAAAAATTATTAGCTTCCATTTGAGGAAAGATTAATAAGACTAAGACTCTTCATCTTGGAAAAGAGATGACTAAGGGGGGGATAGGATAGAGGTCTATAAAATCATGACTGGTGTAGAGAAAGTGAATAAGGAAGTGTTATTTACTCCTCATAATGGAAGAACTAGCGGTCACCCACTGAAATTAATAGGCAGCAGGTTTAAACAAAAGGAAACATTTCTCCACACAGTCAACCAGTGAAACTCTTTGCCAGAGGATTTTGTGAAGGCCAAGATTATAATAGGGCTCAGAAAAGAACTAGATAAATTCATGGAGGATAGATCCATCAATGGCTATTAGCCAGGATGGGTTATGATGCAAAACCACGCTCTGAAGTGTCCCTAGCCTCTGTTTTCTAGAAGCTAGGAATGGGTGACAGGGGATGGATCACTTGATGATTGCCTGTTCTGTCCATTCCCTCTGAAACACCTGGCATTGGCCACTGTCAGAAGACAGGATACTGGGCTAAATTGACCATTGGTCTGACCCACTATGGCCATTCATGTGGTTGGTTGTGTCTCCTTCTTTCCCTCTTCCCCCAGTCTTAGCAAGGATGGGTGAGTAAACTTTGTACCTGGTGTCCAGTAAAATTTCATTACCATTTTTCAAGGTTGAACTAAGGGGAAGTCTTGACTGGTATAACTTTCTACTTCAAGCTTCGTGTTGGGCATTATGTCCAGATGATTTTATCTATAAATTGTTTCCTTGTAGGTGGTGTCAGATGCTGCTGGGCAAGGGGTTGCTATCACTGGGAACAACACCTTCAACAACTGGAATTGGCCTAATGCTGTCATCTTTGCTGCTACAGTAATCACAACAATCGGTGGGTATTTAGTATGTAAAGTCTCCTGGCCTTTAAGTCCAATGGGCTGGTACCCTCTCTTGTCCAACTGGCTGTCCACTGAAGGAAGATAAAAGCTTATAGGAAGTGGATACAAATCAATAAAAACCTTAGAAAATGTATCTTTAAGGCACATTTGGTGAGGCGATCACAGTTTTTCAGTTTGTGTCCACAGAACTCAAATCCTTGAAATACATAATAGAAATATTTCCCTTGCTGAGTAGTTACAATCCTATGTGCTGACAAGGTAGGATTAATGTGTTCTTAGTTCAAATCAAGGCTTACACTTGCAAGTCTGTGTGATATAAATTTAGCACAGAGTGTTGCCTTTAACTTAAAGGAATATTCTTTGGGGCTTGGCACATCCACACATGCATGAGATTTTTGTGAAACTCGCCTATCCCGTACAATCCCACACACTCCCAAACAAGCTGTTGATAAATGCATTGTCATTAGTGAAAGAGAGAGATCAGAAGGCCTTCCTGTTTGTCTCCTGTATTTCTTGGAGAAAGCTGGGCAGAATTGATGCACTCTCCTTAATCTCACTGCTGATTTGTTCATGTGGAATCCTATTGCACTGTAAGGCTTATTCCTCATCTCGGAAATGCAGACAGACTGTGCTGCAGGACTTGCAAAATCAGCTGCTACCCTTTTGCAAAAATCTGCCTTTGCTTTTGCAGAAGGTCTTTGCTGATATGTCGAGAGAACCCTGCAAGATGCAAGAAAACATATGGGGCACTGTTTGTTGTTTTTGTCCTGACAAGGAACACACACAGTGTTTGCAAACACAAATTGACCAGGGGAGATGGAAACCTTACTGCAAAACCAAATACAGCATCATGTTCTGCTTGTTACTATTATTAAAAACCTTTTGGGAAAAAAAACCTGACTTCATTATTCTTTAACTTCCAGTAAAAAGTTCAAGAAAGCAAAAACTGGTTTAAACAAGAGAATTCTGGCAGAGGGTTAGAAATCGGACTAGTTGCCCTTCTTGGGTCCGTGCTCAGAATATCTGCTCACCTCAGTTGCTATCAGAGGGCCAAAGCCCTCACCAAGGCAACTTGTTCTATCCCAACCTTTCCTCCACTTCTTCACTACCAGGCTTCCTTTATCTGCAGAAATACCAGGGCGAGGCGTAGATGTTCATAATGGATCTCATAAAAGAGATGTCTTACCTGGGGCTTCTTGTACAGCAGATGTCAGGGAACAATTCCCTATATGCTGAACTGTCTTGAATTGGCATCTGTGCAAATGGTCTTTTATCTCTTTCAGGCTATGGAAATGTTGCTCCTAAAACACCTGCTGGACGTGTCTTCTGCATATTTTATGGGCTTTTTGGAGTTCCTCTCTGCTTGACATGGATCAGTGCTTTGGGGAAGTTCTTTGGTGGGCGTGCCAAGAGGCTGGGCCAGTTCCTAACAAAGCGAGGAGTAAGCCTGGTATGGATTTCTGCTTGTTTTTCCTCCTGCAGGGTGTGGTTGGTGTGTGATTTGAACTTCTAGTTCTTCAGCTATCTGCTAATCTAGGTAGTATACTTGGCTATTAAGGACCGTATTCTGCAATGAGATTACATGGATTGAACTGAGAAAAAGACTCAGCCCTGTTTGTAAGTTTGCAAGAGGCAGGATCCGTGACCACTAGAGTTTGTACAGCACCTAGCACAATGGGGCCCTGATTGGGCCCTCTGGGTTATATGACAATACAAACATTTGATGATATCGTAGTCACTGTGGAGACATTTACAAAACATTGTTACAAAAATGTGTATAATCGGTATACGTAACTGAGTGTTAATGCAGTAAAACCAAGCAGGTACAGGAAACTATTGAGGGTGAAATACATGTATGTACACAAGCAGGTAAATAGGTTTTGTGCAGGCGTTGGGGGAGAATGGGAAGGAAAGTGCTAAAATTCTCTCCACATGTGCCATGAATTGCAGTGTGTATGGTGATCACTCTTATGGCTGCTCCAGCCACAACATCCCATCTCTCCAGCACAGAGCTTATGCGCTGTGGGGGCCACGTTCTACCTCTCTGTATCAGGATGAGTTTTGCCTATAGAGAATTAATAGACTGATATGGATTACAGGGCTGTTGTTCTCTCAAAGGTGTTAGTGGTGTCACCTACACCTTAGTGCAGCTTGAGTGGGTTGTGTAGTTCCCAAAACCCTTTGATAGAAATGAAGCCTAGGAATTCAGAATACTGCAGGTTTAGTTCATGTAACATGCCCTGGCTCTCCTTTTTCTCTTGAACCCTCCAGTGCTATCGCCTGTCAGTCCCATAGTGCTTCTTCACTGATCACTTGCTCCTATTCTGTCAACTGTGCTCCTACCTCCACTGGCCTTTTACAACCCCCTTCCTTACTACCAGAGCACTCCTTATCTTTTGCTCCAGGAGCCACTGTGCAGGGTTGGTGATATGCTCATGGACTTCAGTATTTGGGCTAACATTGATGGACACACTGTAAAATGCACTGGAGTGGAAGAAAACTTGACTTGTGTTTCTGAATAATTTTTTTTCTTTATCCTTCACAGAGAAAGGCACAAATTACATGCACAGCTATTTTCATTGTCTGGGGAGTCTTAGTCCATCTGGTCATTCCTCCCTTTGTCTTTATGGTGACTGAAGGCTGGGACTACGTTGAAGGTCTCTATTTCTCATTCATCACAATCACCACTATAGGATTTGGAGACTTTGTTGCTGGTCAGTTTACTCCCTATTTTATTATTTGTATATTGCCTGAGGTGTGTCTGTCTTCAATGTAAATATCAGTGCTCTGGTGTATGTGTTCAACTTCCTGAGGTCTGGGTGCATCTGGAGGCTTTTGCATTACTGAAGCTTTTATTAAAGATCAGCACTACTCCAAGAGACTCTGGAGCTGGCCCTGCAACTTCTCAAAATGGCACTTCCTAGACCCTGAGCTCAGTGCTCCGCAGAGGTTGTGGGAAACTGGCGTGGGGAGGTAAAGAGAGTTGTCTCAGCATTGTGGAGTGGGAGACGCTGCTCCATTCCTGCCCTTGCTTCCACTGGTCCTATCAACCACAAGATTTTGCTAGTATCTCATCATGTGGGAGTGACCCAGAGGGCTTGTGACCTAACCCCATCAGTAAAAAAGTATTGGGTAAGGCCAAAGCACTGGGAAACCATGGAGCCTCTAACTTTTAGGTGACATCAAGAAAATCCATTGAATTCTTTATACCTGTCTCAATAATCTTAATTTGAGTTAAGTATTCTCTCTCTCTCACTCACACTCACACACATTTAGAGCAATCAAAACTTTTAGAAACAAGCCTCATAGCATCACTGGGGTAAGCACAAGCATTGTCCCTGTTTCTCAGATGGGAGTAAATGAGGCACAGAGGTGTTGAGGCCTAATCTTTAAGGAGTGACCTTTAATCTTGGTTGCCCAACTTCAGCCACCTAGGCTCTGCTTTGGTGAGTTGTATTTGTTCCCCAGAAGTGCCAAGCGCTCATAACTTAACTGAAGTCAATGGGAGCTGTGGGCGACCAGCACCTCTGAATATTGAGCCCAAGATATCTAGAGTACAATGCCCTAGATTAGAGGGCACTCCTGAAAATTTGGGCATAGCTTGTCCAAAACCATGCAGGAGAGTTTGAAACAGAATCCGGAATCTTAATTACTGACCTCTGCTTTGATAACTAGATTGTCCTTTCTCCCTAACCCATTTAAAAAAAATGGTTTTTTTTAACGAAAGATCATTCAGATGCAGTAGCTCATTCTAGGAGAGTTTAAATGCAAACCTCCACATGTTTTCTGTTTCAGCTTTCCTCTTGGAAGGCAGGTATGAAAATGGTAGTCTGAAAACTCTTGAAGATTCTTCATTGGATTTCAAGTTACATCCAGACTAAAACTTCCTTAAACTTTGTATATACTTGTTGTTATATAACCTTTCTTGTTTTGAATTCATTATAGGTGTAAACCCGGACGTGAACTACCATGCCCTTTACAGATATTTTGTGGAGTTATGGATCTACCTGGGCCTAGCTTGGCTTTCACTCTTTGTCAATTGGAAGGTCAGCATGTTTGTGGAAGTCCACAAAGCAATCAAGAAACGGAGGAAAAAAAGGAAAGAGTCCTTTGAAAATCACTCTCCCTCTAAAAAAGCCCATCAGATGGGCAGCTCCAAGGATGTGAACATCTTCAGCTTCCTTTCCAAGAAGGAAGAGACGTACAATGATCTCATCAAGCAGATTGGGAAGAAGGCTCTGAAGACAACCAATGACAAAATGATTAAAGCAGAAAATGCCAAACCAAATATCCAGAATGCCAGCAAGGATGCCCTGGTGACATACACAAAGAGCAAATCATTCGATTATGACAGCGTTTCCCTAGGACTCAAAAACGGTCACATCATGAGGCACCTAAATGACAAACGCACTGGAGACAGCCCCCTGGAGGGCACCGTGTTTATAAACCAGCTGGACCGGATCAGCGAGGAAGAAGGGGAAGTTTGGGACTCCAGGGATTACCGACCCTTAATCTTTGAGAGTGCCAATATACATTTTGTAAATGAGGAAGAAGACGATGAAGAAGATCTTTCAGATGATGAGGAAACTTCAAAGTCCTCCATGGATGACAATCTTGCAGAGGAACCTGAGACTCCCAAAAAACTGGTGAATTTCCCATCCTCTGATGAATCTACCTTTACCAGTAATGAGTCGGAGATTTCTGTGCCTTATGAACAACTGATGAATGTGTACAATACAGTAAACAACGTAACAGCTACAACGTGAAGCAGCACGCATTTTGGCATAGTTTTTTGAAGGTGGTTAATACTGTCTATTCAAAATTTATGCAGGAGGAAGGCAGATTTGTTGCTAGCACCTCCTGTCTCTAACACCCAAACAAAAAACCTCCTATGTCTTAATGTCATCAACAGTTGTTAGCATTCTGGAGTCCAATCAGCTTTGCTTGTCTATGTTAGAACAGTTGCAAGATGACAATTTAAAGCTTGAGGCATCTTGCTTCCTCTTGGGACTCTAGTTCTTGAAGAAAGTGGGAGGAAATGACTAAAGTTGTTACACTGGACCTATTTTTTTTTTAATTGTGCTTTTCATGGGAGAATTCATTTGGGTGTAAACCTATACAGTTGCAGACAAACTGGTTTAGGCATATAGAACATGTTAGATTACTGCACTAGCCTCTCACCTCTGGAAAGCTGGATTCAAGTCCTGCCTAGCTCACAAGTGAAAACAAGTGTGAGGTCTTATCCTAGCCACACATCAACTTGCTACCACTAGATGTGGCATAACTGGTAGTCTCTCTCCAAGAGAAGCTTGGGATTGGAATAGCAGGATGTACTTAAGATCAGAGTTGAGGTGCATTGGCAGGGGTGAGTAAAGAAGCTTCAGAGCTACCATGGTGTTTGTCTGGGTTATGCCAGTGCTATTAGTAAAATGGTGAGCAGTGAATTTATGAACAAAATATTAAATTAAAAAAACGCCAAAGGAACTGACTTAAAGAGAGCCTGCTTCGCAAACAAGAACCTACCTGGGATGAAATCATCCTTAGGGACATGAAAAGCACTTGTGACTAAAGTTCACTGTGTCCAGCAGCCAAGACCTGTGCAAGAAGAAGGTGTGGAGGAAGCCACCGTGATCAAAGTAAAGAGGAGCACAAAGGATATGACAGACTTTTTACATGGAAAGTGTCCTTCCACTGTCCATATTTTAGAGAAAATACTTGAATACACTTTGTCTGTACAGATGAAGTTTTAGTTAAACTGTCCTTTTGAGTAAAATCACCTTTTGGGTATCAGATCCTGTCTGAATGTTGCAATGCCTGTCAAAGCTGTTACAGAAACCTGTACGGTATGATCACTATCGCTGGTTCAGAAACTCTTGCTGGACCTCCCCAACTTGATACTTCAGATTAGACTTGAAGTTGAGATGGTTTTAAAAACAGTCACATTTTGAATGTTTTTTTAAAAGCATGACCCACTTGGGTATTCAATGGTTATTCTACCCTACTTACAAGAAGGTTGTGTAATTGTAGACATGGGTAAAATTTTCAGAAGTGCCACTGACTTAGGGATTGTCTACTCAGAGGATTAGTGCGCAGCAGATAAGAATGTGAATCGATAGTGCGCTAGTTTGCTGCATGCTAGCTGGCCATGTGGACCCTGCTACCATGCACTAAAATCTCTTTAGTGTGCTTTGACATATTCCCATATGAAAGCATACTGTGGAACTTTGTGTTGTAGCAGGGTCCACTTGACCAGTTAGTGTGCACCGAGCGAGTGCACTGTAGATTTATACCCTGGCTTGCTTCATGCTAACTCTCTGTGTAGACAAGCCCTTAGGAGTCTGAGTCACTTTTGAAAAAGGGACTTGGGCTCCTAAGTTACTTGGGCATATCTGAAAATTTTACTTCTTGCTTCTAATTAGAGCTTTTGATTGGTTGTGGGGCACATGGGCTGTTTTTTTTTTTAAATGTTAACCCCAGATGTTTTGAGTAAAAAGAAAACGGTAATATATTTTTCTTCCCTTTAAAAAAAAAAAAAAAAAGATATCCATTCATACACCATGTAAAACTCTCTCAAATGAGCTCTTAATTACATGTTGGCAAGAGGTGCTGCTACTCTGGCTACTGGGGACACTGCGGAGGAGGGTGTGCTGAGGGAGGGGAAAGGACAGTGTCCCAGTATCCAAAGTATTTTTAGAACAGAGAATTGTCAAGACCTTTGGACTTAAAATGGCAAGCTTTTGTTTTTGTTTTACAGTATCTAAATCATTCCAAGATGCCCTAGAAATGTTGAAAGTTCAGAGAACAGTTAAAACTGAAATATATGGATTTGGGAAGGAGAGAGGTAAATATTGCTGCCTCTAGAACTCGGTGAGAAGGAGTGTGTGGAATTTTGTAATACTAATGTTGAATGACTAAATGTACTAATAACTGTAAATATTGGCCGCTGCTTGAATCATGGGTGTCTCCTTACATGTTAGGAGGAGAAACTGTGGGAACCCAGCACTCCAGTTAGATATCATGTTGACAAGAAGTTCTGAAGCCACCTACTGTAAAACAAGGAATGTCTATATTGATTGCTTTATGGAAACTTGTATTATGTTCATGAAGGTGTGTAACCTAATTGTAACAAAGGGCAAGATCCTACGCTGTTAAAAATGTTGGCAAAAATGTGGAATTAACTTTATTGGTTGCAGCGGTTATTCCACCTTTACAATATTATAGCTGAAGAGAGAATCTAACTCAAAGTGTAATTTCATACTTTTACTGCTTTTTGGAGTCTTGGTGACTAGGTGATCAGATTTGCAACAGGCTGGAATGAATGAGTGTCTGTACTAGAAAGGTTTTGATGAGTTCTAATAGGTTTTCTTTCCACAGCCTTTCATCATGACTCCAAGCCCCTCAGGTATGCCTCCTTGTGGAGAGGGTTTTGGGTGATAACTATTTCTTGATGCCACTGTTTTTGGGGTTTTTTTCTTCAACCATAAGAAATGGGAGGCAGTGCTCCATTTATAGAGGTGTGACTTTTACTGTGGCAGGTCTAATATTCTCATTAAAGAAATGCACATCACAAAACAAAACACTCCAAAAAACTATTCTTGTTCTCCAGCTTGTCTTCCATTGTTGACACAAAGATCAAAGGTTTAGTGACAGTTAATGCAGTGTTAGGGTAAGGCAGAAAGGGACACTGAAAAAGATGGAGAAAGTAAGTCCAGCTTGGTATTCTCTGTTAAGTAGAGAAGAGGAGCAGCCAAAGTGTGGTCCATGGAGCTTTAGAATGTGGCTCCTCTTTAGTACAGAAATTACATGACCCAGACACTTCTCTTGGCTGCTCTGACTGAGATGGAATATTGCACAATCTCCATATCAAATTGCAGCTGTGTCTTTAAAGATGTGGAGGGATGTAGTCTGTTTCATGTTATCAAGTTAGGTGCAGCTCTCTGCCTTCTGCCAAGCTGCTGACGTGGCCCTCAATTGGACCTTCCCGACATAAAATATAAAAGTCTACATTATAAACACCATAGATGTTCAGGTACTGATTAACTTTCCTGGAACTAAGTGCAGGATTCTTTTTTTGAGACATAAACACATCTCACTCAAGTCAACCCACCCACGTGCCTTACTGTAACGCTACTGGGCAAAATTCACCTCTTTGCAGTGGGCCAGCACAAGGGCTGTGCAGCAATTAAATCCTGCTTTGCACCTGAAGATTAATTGGGATTTAATTGGTACATTGCAGAGGGCCAGCACAAAACCGAAGAGGTGATTTCCTCCTCCCCCGCCAGTATTTTTCAGATCTGGTGCCATCTCAGAATTGCTCGAGTTCTAAGCCAGCCAGCCCTCTTTGTCCACCTGTCTTCCACATTTTAAGAAAAGCAACAGCCTGGGGCCTTAACTAGCATTGTCTTCTTGCCCTTTGATTCTCATGTAATGAATCAGAAGTGTGTCCAGTATTTTATCTCTTCAACATAAAAATGCCTATAGCTAGTTTCAATTCCCAGATGCTGCTTGGGGAAAATTTTGTATAATGTGAAGGTAGTTCAAGGAAACTTAAGTTTACTGTTTGCCACCATTTAGAATTTCACTGGGGTTTGTGAACTGGGGCTGTGGTTTGTTCCTCAATAATTTAAGTTTATAGGTGGGATTATGTGGGTCAGCTGCGAACTTTAATAAAAAAACAAATTTATGGCAGATATAGACGTGGGGGTGGGGGACAGGGAGAATCCTTCCAGCTGCTAACCTATTTCCAGCCACTTCTGGGCCATTAAATCTGAGCATGGTTTCCCCTTTCATGCCTGATTTCCATTTGCCAAGATGATCCAATGTTGTAAAAGGCATTGGCGGTTGCAACAAGGTCTTTATGTTGTATTTTAAAATGTTGTTCCTACATCCAAATTAAAAAGACAAGGTGGCCTCATCTTCCACTTTGCTCTCCCCTCTGTCTTATGCCAATTAGACTGGCTTGAGGGTGATTAAATGGGCTTCAATTGTGATTGTGTGTGTGTGTGTGTGTGTGTGTTTGTTTTCTGGCAGGCAGACTAACAAATCTGATACATTGGTACGAAACTGCTGAGTAATAGAAAAAAAAAAGCCGTGTTCTTCCAGTGCTGGGGGTTTGTGTGAATCCATTGCTGCCAATGGATGCCACAAAACTTAAACCAAAACCAGTGCTTACTGACAAACGCCTTGTCATCCTGCATAAGAGATGATTTTTTTTCTCCATTTGATTTGAGTGGTACAGATAAAAAATATACCAACATTCTCAGTAAAATAGGAACAAAAAAGTTATACAGAAACCTATTGACCTTAATAGGAGCCTGAGAGCTCTATCTTTTCTATACTCTTCTTGCCTTCTAGGCTTCAGTCTACTAATTTGATGCATTTAACTTAAATATATATATATATATATAAAATATGTAAAAGAGCCCCTAATTTTTAGTCTGTACAGTCCTGGTGATCTCACTTCTGTCACTCCGTCACATGAACAGATACAACATCTGTTTGTTCTTTGTTTGGTGATTGTCACTGGAATCACAATGTATGTAAATATTGGATAACTCTGTGTCAAATGTAATTTATTTTAATATTTTGCAATAAAACGTGAAATGTACAAGTTGTTTTCTCCAGTCATAATTGGGAGGGGAGTGGAGAAGTATCAAGGAACTGAGTCTTATTTCTATGACACTATACATTTGTATTGCAATTCACAGACAAGGCTGGTCTTGTTTCAAAAAGCTAAGGCCCTGATACAGCAAGTTGTAAGTTAATACACTGCACTTTGAGGGAGCAAAGTCTGTCAAAAAGACAGGCATGTTGGAACAGAGGTCAGCATTTGGAAGGCTAGCCAAAAGGTCATATGGATATGCTTGTGTACCCACAACCGCTCTCCAGATCTTTTACTCCACAATGTCTGAATGGGAGGTAGATGACCCAAAAAAACCAACAAAAAACCTGTATTAAAACTGTAGGAACAATCCTACGGTGGCCATTGAATGGGCTAGAAGACCTAACGGCACTTTTCTGTCTCCAGCAGTTTAATGTGTGGAGCACCAGCAGCTCCCATAGAAATCAGTGGGAGATGGGGTGACCGACACTTGAGAAAAAATCAGGCCACTTACTGTACATGCCTAACTTTAGGCACCCAAGTCTGAACATGGCCTGATAGGTATGTGTATGATATTTACATACTCAATGGCACACTCCAGCTATTTAACACCTAGCTATTGATGACGGGAAGTGCCAGACTGGAATACTGTTAAGTTCTGACTCGTGGGGTTAAGTTTTACCCTTTGGAATCTCGGACACAACTTCCTGTAAGACCTGGTGATTTCCTTTGAGTGCTCTCCCCAAAAGGGCCTAACCAGCCTTGCGCCTGGAAGTTTGGGGATGTGATCCTGTCTATGTTTATGTGGTGGCATCCCTGCTGCTATGAGGTAGTGTTGTCTAGTGGCTAGAACGGGGCCATGGATCTAGTTACTATTTGATTGCTGCTGACTCATCATATATCTTTGAGCAAGTCACTTCACCTCTTTGCCTTAGTGTTTACACTCCTGTAAAACATGGATGATACATAGTGCTGTAAGACCCCTTGAATGAAAGGTTACTATGCAAGTGCAATATTTATTAGACTTTGCCCCTCTCTCTTGCAAATAGGTAGAATTACACTCTGTGGTTTTATTTTGGTTGCATACGTGATGAAAAGAGGGACATGGGAGGAAAATTTAACCCTGTCCATAATAAACAGGGCTGGCAGGTGTCCTGTATGGCCTGTGAAACTCGCACATTGGACAGCCTTCTCGCAGCTGCCTGCATTTCAGCTGGGTTCTCTGGCATGCATCCATCCAGCTGAGCTGTGGGCAGGCATCAGGCTTGTGGCTGTGCCTCCTGGCCACTTGGAGCCATTGTGCAGAGATCCATCTGCCCTTTGTGTCTCAGCTCCTGCAGCTCACATGCTGCAGCACAGCCAGGAGGGAACAGCTGGGAGGAGATGATGGTGTAGTGGTGGCCCAAAGTGAGGAGCCCAGTACTGACCCCAGGCTCCCTGAGCTCCCCAGGATCTCCCATCACAAGCTGCCAGGCATCTGGGAGAGTAGTTGGGGTTCTTGGGTTTGTGATGAGGAACAGGCATCCAGGCTGCCTCTTTTCTGTCTCCTGCTACTGCTCCCACTTGGCTGTGAGGAAGAAGAGGTGGCTGCTGCAGTCTCTCTCACAGGGCAGGTTAGAGGTCCCTTTCACAATGAAAGAAAAGGGAATGTGGTATCGCCTACCCCAACAGTTCAAAAATCATGAGTCAGACCTTAAATCTTGAGACTTACCCCCCCCCCCAAAAGGGTTTGGGTCTGTCTCTTTAGTTTCTGAACTCCCGCGGCCCATCCCCAGTCTGTGTCAATTAGTGTTGCCAACTCCCCCAAAAGGTGATGTTGATCCCCTAGGGCAGAAGCTCTCACCCCCAAATCAATCCTGCCTCAGTTTCCCCCACTTCTCTGCCTCCTCTCTACTCCTCCTGCAGCTCTAGAGTTGTTTAACCCCCCTCTCCCAGGTCGGGGGCAGGGGGGGCTGCAGCAAAGTCCCCTCTGCCCCTTCCCAGGATGGGTGTTGCAGGGAGGGAGGGGAGAGGAGCTGTCCCTGTTACTCGCACGAGGGAGAGGAGGGCTCTTTCTGTTCCCAATTAGGGTTACTATACATCTGGGTTTTCCAGGATATAGCCTCTTTTTTGAGCCTCTAGCCAGTGGAATTTTTCAAATAACATGAAATGTCCAGGGTTTTTGCAGAGCAGAGGCTTCACCTCAGAAAGAGCCCCGATTTGGTCCCTCCCCTGCAGTGGCATCAGGTTCATTTCTGGCAATCACAGCTGCTGGACCCCAAACAGCTCCCAGCCCTAGGGGAGGGTCCCGCAGGGTGACGCTGACTGATGGCTCTAACTGCATTCGTGACAGGGAACAACACTGCCCCCCCGCACCTCCAGTGAGTCCCCTTCCCTCCCACAGTGTCCCAATCCTCTCCCCTCTTTGCCTCTCTGAGAATGGTGTTGGCTCTTGAGAGCGAAGGAGGAGGAGGGGGAGGCAGGGGCTGTGGAGAAGCCAGCCAGTCAGAGGGGTTCCCCCCTCTTCCCGACCAGTGCTGAAATGCTCCACAGGGCTGGAGCTTCTGGTGTCCTCACTGGACTGGCTCCATTCAGCCCTTGCTGAAATCTCATGACTTGCAAAGGTATCCTGACAGTTGGTGACACTATAAATGAGGGGAGCATCCCCTGGCCTCCCCACACACTTGCTCCTGTGATGTGTAACTTGAAGAGCTGCCCTACCCTTGACAGCCACGAATATAGGTGGGAGGAAAGGAAGGAGCTATAGACCTTATCATTCCTCTCAACATTAAGGCAGCAGGGATCCTGCTGGCTGGAGGGAGGAGAGTTGCAGAGCAAACCACCCCATGCTGCAGCAGCTCTAGTCCTGCAGGACTGGCTAGGCACAGCTCCCCGTTCAAGGCATTGTGACCCGATGTATGGGGACAAAGCGCATACAGATTTGGCCTGGCCGCAAAGGGCAGCTGAGCTTAGCCAACCCTCCGGGACAAGAGCCACTTCAACCAAGACAGGGAATTTTGTGGGTCAAAGCAGGACTGTCTCATGAAACCTGGGACTCGGGAGGTCTGCCCTACCCCGTCCTAGTGTACATCCCTTGATGTTGATATTAGGCTTTCAGACCCTCTTTTTCCATAGGTCCTTTTGGCTGTTTACCCTGTGGTGACTAGATTAAAATATTAGCTGTAGACCTTGCACAGCCTGGGATATTTAAAGTATTTGGGGGAATGTTGTTTAATTTCCATGTTGACAGACACCAGCCTGCCTATGGCATCTGGCACCATTTCTGCTGACGCATGTGCAGGCACGCTCCCAGCAGAACAGAGGTTGCCTTTGTAACACTGCTCAATTAGGTGTTCCTTCCTCCCACCCTTGCCCTAAACTCTCAAGAAAATCAAACTGAAAGAAGCCTTTTTGGCCAACTTGGGGGAGAGAGGAGTAGAAGTCCACCGAAGGGTGTGGGGTGGAGCGGATATTAAAAGTCCCATCATGTAATCAGCACCAGGATGGGCTATCCTTGTTTCACATCATAACTAGAGAAGAAACAAATCCTGTCTTTAGGGTATAGTATTGTGCCTAATACAAACCAGCTATAAATGTATACAAAAACCAGGCTCAGGGCCCATAGAAATTAACAATTCCAGATAAAAAGGGGTAAAAGATAATCCCAAAAGGAAGAGTGGGAGCAGAAAGAGTTCAGAGGGAGAGCGAGAGAGACCATCTTCCAGAAACAGAACTTTGAAAACAAGCTGAGTCACTCTAGGCTGGAAGCGCTTTCTCTGATGTTCAAATTCCCAAATTGAGCTTTACTTCTGGACAGAATCCTGTTGACATACAGGACTGCGGGTTTACACATGTTTTATCTGCTGCTGGTGTAAGCTACTCAAATACAATGGTGTCAAGAATGGTATAAGACCCCAGATAAGACACTATTAAAAAACGATTATATTTTAAAAATATTGATCAGACTAGTTGTAGGATAATTATTAAAAAGAGTCAAAAAACAAAAAGTTGACTGAAAAACTTTTCCATCAGGTTTCAGAGTGGTAGCTGTGTCAGTCTGTATAAGCAAAAACAACGAGGAGTCCTTGTGGCACCTTAGAGACTAACAAATGTATTTGGACATAAGCTTTCGTGGGCTAAAACCCACTTCATCAGATGCATGGAGTGAAAAATACAGTAAACAGTATATATATTACAACAAACTTATGCCCAAATAAATTTGTTAGTGTCTAAGGTGCCACAAGGACTCTTTGTTGTTTTTCCATCAGAAAATGTAGTTTTTGTTGACACTGGCATTTCTATAGGAAAATTTTGATGAAATATTCTAATTTTCTTATTGGAAAAGTCTATAGTTGTTTGGAGTAACCGTATAACCGTGAAAATTCAAAACTTTTTTTCCATTTTGAATTGATGTTTTGAAATTAAATACATTTTTTGATAATTTAGAAATTAAATTTCTTTCAGTTTTTGGAAACCAAAACAATATCAGTTTTCCATTTTCAGATTTTGGATTTTTGGAGGGGAAGCAATCTGAAAAGGTAAAACTGAAATCTTTTGATTTCTAAAAATTGAAAAAAAAATCATTTTGACTTAATGTTTCATTTTAAAATGTTTTAAAATTTCTCACAGAAAACAACTTTTTTTACTGAGAAAATTCAAATGGGTATTTTTCCCCATAATTTTTTGTGGGGGAAAGATGTTGATTTTTCCCCCCCACAACCAACTCTAGTATTTTTGAGAAATAACAAAGAATCTCCAAACTTGTCTGTCATTCTGCCTTAGCTTGAGTGTATTGCAGTACAGTGCACTCTACCTTTAATTGTACTCAATGCATCACCTCTTCTTTCAAAGGAGCACAGGCCTACACTGAAAATAAGAGTGCCAGTCTACGCTGATCAGAGTCCTTACTTCGTCGTATAGCTTTAGGCATTTGCTGATTGCATCTGTTTACACCTTTCTAGTCAGTTTCTGGGTGTATAAGGAAATATTGTAATTAGTTTCTAATGCTTTTCAGATCACAGCTTTAAAAACTCTTGTGCTTATTTATGGGCTGAGCACTGCTTATACTTATGCTTAAAAATAGGCTGCGGTCAGAGAAGCACTTATCCCAACCATACACCCTGTCCATGGATGGGACATAAAAAAATATGTATGGCCAAAAGCGTGGAGAAAATCAATTTGTTCCCCTGCATGCAGGCCTACAGAAAGAGTCTCATAAAAACTAGAAAGCAGCTATAAAAAAAAGCAGAGACCACCTAATGAAAACTTCCTCTTTGCCTTCTTGCATGTGGCTGGCTATATTTTTACTGCCAGAAATGAATGCTGTATTTCTCAGATTGGATTTAACTCCCACACCCTCTGAGGTAAGATTATAGGGTTTCATTTACAATGCCAAGGCTGTTCTTCCCATACAGCCCCCAGACCTGTTGCGTATCCACTGCATGTTGGCAGTCAGTGGAAAAGTGGGGGCGCAGCTCAAGACTCCAGGCACGGACAGCCTCCTCCAATATTTTTCTACTCCTTTCAGGCTGGGACCGCTGCCAGCTCCATCTCTGGCACAGCTGGAAAAGAAGGCAAAATTAGTAAGGAAATTGACGTGATTTTTAATTTACGACTAAAATGGGAAATGAATGAAAAACTAGCAAGATGCCTTGGGCATTTGTTGGGGAACACTGCCTACTGTGACTAATTTTATGGCCATCTGCTGTTATAAAGCGATACAGTAGTTGTGGCTTACCCCAAAGAAAATCAGAAGGGTTCACAAGGAGGGCTCTGATAAAACAAAGCAGTGATTTATGAGAGACCTGCTATTCTCTTCCATCGTTTCCCAAAGGAAAGTGGAAGCCGCATCCTTTGAGTCATAGAACAAATAAACAAAAAAACACTTAGACTGGACTAATAAATATACCATGCAGAACAGTTCAGTATTGGCAGGTAGATGGGGTAGATCACAGGTTCTCACAGCACATACCACACCGTGCTTGCTGGTCATGTGATTATGACTCTTCTTTCCTACAGTTGCCTGCCTGCCTGTCTGTAGAAATAAGCAGTCAAGGGGCAAGCCTAGCAGGGAATGTTGTAACCACCAGTAGGAAAAGAGACAGGAGGTACTTGAGGAAGCAGAAAGGAGTGAGGAACAGGAAAGTAATTCATAAGATCAAAGACCTGCTTTCCTGTCTTAGTATGTACTCTGTGAAGCCTTTCCTGATGGGCCCCAGAATGAAAGCTGTTCTAGAACCAAGAGGGGGGGAATTGAGAGGGGTCGTGTGCATGGAAGGGAGGAGGATATATCTCACATTAAACTGTTCACGGAAGTAAGCTGTCAGAGAACCCCTGCTATAAGCCCAGCACAAAACATCATAGGAGATTTAAAGGAAGCTGATTCCCAAGCTCAGGAAAGGTGGAAATATGGCTAAATAGAGTAACTAAAACAGAGGCAGAGCATCAATGGCACCCGGTGCACGGCTAGAACCAGAGCCAGTAAGGGGACCTGCTTGGAGACCGATAATTCACACTCTGCGGGCCGAGCTGCTGCAGGAGGGGTGCACGATTCAGGAACCGGGACCAGAGGATCTGGCAAATGATGCAATGACTTCTTGCTCTTGTGAGCCTTGGAACGCACCCCTCCTCTGTGGCCGGAACTCATGGAGGGTGCAGTGTCCTCCTTGGGTTTGGAGGAAGACTTACTGCCATACTTATGCACATCCTTCCATGGTTATGGCTAGGCCCCAGCATGGGGTCCATAGCGCTGGTACTGGCGGAACCAGACTGGGACTCCGCGGTAGGAAGTGCACTCCTGGATTGCTCAGGCCAATGTCCAGAGGGGATCCCCTGGCCAGGATCTGACTGAGGCCTCATGGCAACCTCCATGAGGTACTTCTTAAGGCGTAGGGCAGGGAAGGAGAGACAGATACTGCACCTGGATGTGACGTGGGCTTCCCCCAAGCAGTACAGACAGTGTTGATGCTAGTGAATGAGTGAAAAAGAGTGAGGGCATCAAGGCAGGAAGTGCAGACCTTGAATCTTATCATCATAATCCAGTACCCAGACACAGGTGGTGGGGAGGGATGGTTGGGTGGGACTACTGAAGTGACGTCCCAAAATCTTTAATCGTACAAGAATAACTATGAACACTAAATCTACTACAAAATCAGTAAAATCCTAATTACGTACAAGAACAAAAACAGATTTTCTGGAGAGTTTGGAAAGTGCGTCACCAAGGACGAGAGAAAAGCAAAAGCTCCGACTCAGACCACGTAGCAGTGAGAAGGAACTGAAGGTGTGATTATTATTACTAGTTATTACTTGCATCATGTGTGCCATGTATTATTCATAGTTCCATATAGTGTGCACAGTGCTTTATAATAGAATGAAGAGGAATTCCCTGCCCCCAAAAGTTTACAGTCTAAGTCAAGACAAGAAGAACAGGGAGGGACATGAGAAAGGGAGGACAAAAGCGAAGGCTATGTTGAGGCAGTCATACGGGAGGCTAAAACACAAATCTAGAGAACAGTGATGCAATGCTCCATCTTGATAAGGTTAGCCTTCTGCATGGCTCATTGCATTCAGAGAACAGTATTCTCTGTGCACATGGTCCTCTCTGTTAAAGATGGAGGATGGTTGAATTCCACATTTTAGCCAACTTGGAAGTTTCTCTGCAGCTTGAGGTTTTCAAACCTCAGGACTTCAGTAACTCAGACATAGGTTAGGGGTTTGTTATTGATTCTGTGGCCTGCATTGTGCAGGAGGTCAGACTAGATGATTATAATGGTCCCTTCTGACTTTAAAGTCTATGAATCTATGTGGTTGGTCCCCCCTGCCCTTTATCACCTCAGGCAAAACCAGGAAGCAATGCAAGGACGCATATGTGTACCTACGGACACTACTACTTTGAAAAGGTCCAACTCCAGCCGCATGGCGCATGCACATTAACCCTCAGTGCAATACAATAGGGACCATCACTCGAAGAACTATCAAAATCAGATGGGACATCAAGGAACATCAAATACAAAGGATTGGTTAATGGCTATCGCACCTTGGAAATGCTATGTGCAAGGAAGCTCATCCTATGCATTTGGAGGCTAAACAAAAGAAATAAAATAGACACAAGAAAATTTCCCATCTCTTTGTTGTGTGAACTCTGGGGCTAGAGATTCTAAACTGATGCAGAGATCCCCAAAGGTTACCCCCTGGATCTGCCCTGAAAGACATCTTGAATTGATAGACTAACACATCTGTCATGTTTAGGAATCAGAGATGTGTTTGCTTGCTATAACCTGTAAATAACTCTTCCTTTTTCCTAGTTAATAAACCTTTGTTAGTTTATTACAGGAATGGCTACACAGGTGTTGTTTTCGTGTGAGATCTAAGATTCAAATTGGTTTGGGGTAAGTGAATGGTGAGACTATTATAGTGATTCAGGAGTTCACATTTGTTACTTGCTTGTGGAAATCTAATTATAGAACATACCATCAGTGTGAGGTGTCTGCCCTCTCCTAGGCACTCATGTTCGTGAGCCATTCCAGGCAGCGTGACACTGCCAATCCCTAAAAATGCCCAGGCATGAGAGACATTGTTTTCTATCTCAAAATACTTGATCTGTTAGAGATTTTAAATAGGGGGAAAAATGGATTAAAGCTTAAAATTTGCTGTCCTTTATAAATTGCCGCCTTCCGACCCAATATGTGACCTTGTGCATTCATACAATGTATCGTCTTGGAAATGTTTATGATAAACTTATCTTCCCTTGGCCAAGAGAAGGAGAGGGGGAAAGGGAGGAAAAGGCTCAGAGATTGGCGTAGTTTATTTACTTTTAAATGTTCATTCTTTCAAAAACCACAAGACCTAGGACTAAGAGGTCAGTAACTGCTTCCAAAAGCTATATTACATGCAAACTTTTTATGCAGTAATCACCCAGGCTCTTCTTTAAAGAGGGATATTACTGCTGTCAACTGCCCCTGTCTTTTTCTTGCAGCTCCCATTGATATGTTCCCCTTGCCTGGACATCCTAATTTCCCTTTCCTCTGCTGTGCTACATTTGTCCTATCCTATAACAACTCCTGTGACCACATAAGTATGCCGTACTTGTCCCTATGCAGTGTAGTTGTAGCCATGTTGGTCCCAAGATATTAGAGAAACAGCTTGGTGAGGTAATATCTTTTATTGGACCAACTTCTGTTGATGAGAGAGATGAGCTTTCAAGCCACCCAGAGCTCTTCTTCAGGTCTGGGAAAGTACTCTGAGCATCACAGCTAAATGCTGTGGACCAGATTGTTTAGCACAAGTAATTAGTGCATATTGTGAGGGACCATTCAAGGCAGAATGGCCCGTTAGCACCTCTGTGGTCATAAGACAAAAAGGGAGGGTTAGTGCAGGGGTTCTCAAACTGGGGGTTGGGACCCCTCAGGGAGTCGCAAGGTTATTACATGAGGGGTTGTGAGCTGTCAGCCTCCACCCTAACCCCTGCTTTGCCTCCAGCATTGTAATGGTGTTAAATATATTTAAAAGTGTTTTTAATTCATAAGGGGGGGTCACACTCAGAGACTTGCTGTGTGAAAGGGGTCACCAGTTCAAAAGGTTGAGAGCCACCGGGTTAGTGGGTTACAGATTGTTGTAACTCACACTAATTGTGACCCACTCACGGCCTCTTTTTAATCTTGTCTCTGTTACCAACAGAAGTTGATCTAATAAAAGATGCTACCTCACCCACCTTGTCTCTAGTAGCTGTCCCTATTATGCAGCCCACCATGGCAACTTGGCATTGCACACTGACAGCAGAGCCCATACTTGGATTCTCCTGTAATAAAAGCACAGGGCCTTACTGCTTGAATCAGAGGCTACTCTCTGTTAGCAATATGCGGCCCCTGCCACACAGCTGAACAGTTTGGGGGCTCTCTCCATTAAGGACACCGACGCACATACATGTTATTTTATCCATTATGGGTTTGATCCTGGGGTCTCATGATTAAGAAAAGAGAGCACAGATGTATTCTGACTATTTGGACCCTATGTACACTGGGCCAGAAACTGGGTTAAGGACACATCTAATCATTTGCCAGTGGGTCTGGTGTTACCTGAAATGGCTTTCACAGCAGGGCCTTGCCTATTTTGAGTGAATTGCAACTGCTTCTTTTTCAGCCCCACTTGCCCCTGCTCCATCCCACTGCAGCACCTGTCTGCCACCAAACCTGAACTCCTCACCACCTCTCTTTCACAGGGTTCCCTCCTCCCACCACCTCAGCCCCAAACCTGAGCGCCCCAACCTGGTTTAAAGCACAGTTCCCCTTCTGCAGTGTAGATAAGACCTCTATTGTAAGAATCATGCTGAAGCTCAGGAAAGGGGTACACTGAACTACTTTTGTATTCAGGTCTGCTGACATGATTGCATTTGTAGTGTGGATGGAATCTAAATTGGTGTCTTTGTAGCACAAAATAGGCAGCTAAAATTGTCACCTGCACAAACAAACCTTTGGCTCCAAATCAGCAATTCAACAAAGGAAAAGAAAATGAACGGAGCAAAATGTGCCTGCTTATTCACTGAAGACAGGATGACCTAGAGAATGAAAACAAAGAGAAGGGATGAGAGTCAGAAGCAGTCAGCATAACCCAGTCAGTTTGCACTGGGTGCTTTTATGCTATGAAATACTGGTGGTAGAATTCTATACAATGCTTGAAAATGCCACTGATGCTTCCCCTCCATATTGCATTTATTTCGGATAAATGCCAAGATGACAGGTCCTTTAGAGATCCCCTGGGTGGATGTCAGGAATTTTGTGGTCTGTGCTACATAAGACACTAAATTTAATCCTCAGGGTGAAATGAAAATGATATCAAGCCCGCATTCCTGTGCTGAATGTCTCCACTAACCAGACTTCTAACTAAAGGCTGAGTTGTATGCTCTTCATAGAGGATGCACCTTCCTGTTGCGGGGGAATCAGCACAGTTAGGGTCCTTTTGCATGGGGCTCCAGTAGGTTATCCAGTCATCTCACCTGCCTCATGGCAGAACAGAGTTCAGTATCCCTAAATAAGGAGCACAGAGCCAGTTCAAGTATATCCTTGGAGACCACCTAATTTGGGGTCCTATTAAGAAATGGTTCTTACCCCATCCTCCCATTTTATAATTCAAATAGTGTCTTATTTATTTAACGAAAACACATAACTTCCACAGGTTAGGTCAGGTTGCCTGTGACTGGGGAAGAGAGAGGGTGCAGGGCAGGCTGGGAAAAAGGGCAGACATGATTGAGGTGAGGCTGCCTGAAGGGAGGGGAGCTCTGGGACAGGAACAGAAAGCAGCAGGTAGCATGAAAATAGTGATTCCTGAAGAGCTTCATATCAGGTTCAGTATGAAGTGGCCAAAATGGGAGTGAGCCAGAGGAAGCAGCAACAGCTGGTAAGGGTGGGGAGGAGCCTGGAGAATGCCTGTAAAGGAGAGGAAGAAAAGGAGGAAGTAGCTGGGAAGGGCACAAAAGAAATCCCCAGTAGGGAGAAAGTAAGGCAACAGGGAGCCATTGAGGAAAGGACCCTGATTCTCACCACTACTTCCTAAAGTAAAACATCAAATTATCTCCTTCCCTGCAGCCACTTCCTTCTAGCCTGCCTTGCTTCTCACTGGTGTGGGGTGGAGACTTTCTTAGGCCAGGTCTAGAGTCTAGACAGGGTCTGGGAACAAGCAGACTTGGGGTCCAGGAGGTGTAGCACAGGCTCAGCTTCCTCACACTGTGGTGGTATGGGACTTGGAGGAGTGAGGAGCATGTGCATGCTGTCTCCCTGTGAGTGACCTCCTCCCCAGCTCACAACCCCTTGCAACCAGGGGTTCTGTCTGAGCTGGCTCTGACATTGAGGGTGCAGTCTTAGCCTTGATTAGCTCAAGTGATGGTGTTTCTACCTTGGCAGGTTTTTCCAACAGGCATAATTGTTCTTAAGTATTTTCTAATAAGTAAATGCCATTTTTCTAACTGAAGTTTATTTTAATTACCATTTCCTGACCTTGTTAGAGAGGGGAAATAATTGGTTCCTGTCCGTATTCTTATATCTTTCAGTTTCTGGCTGCCCAGGGCCTGGAGTTGTCAGGGCACCATAACAAGAAGAAACTAAAAACAGAACTCATCAAAACAAAGCAGCATGGTTGAATACAGATCCCAGATCAAGAACAAGAAACCCTTCATGCTCCAACCCTCTGTCCTCCAACATACAATGTGGACGACTCAGGTTCTTAAAAGATAATAAGATGTCTTGTGCCCAGGTCTGACAGCTAGCTGTGAGGTCCTGTTGTGTAGCTTTAACGTTCATTAATGTACGTGTAGGCAATTATCAAGTTTGCCCTCAGTATATTTCAGTCTGTCTAAGGCTAGGTACTCACTGGTTGAGTGATTGTGGGTTAGTCAATATGCAGTTGCATAGCTGACTTTAACATAACCATACAGTCGATATAAGCACTCTGCTGTTAGGTCTTTCATCCACCCTGGTGCTATATGTGGCTGGGATAGGCAATACAGCTATCTGGGTGCATCTCCTGAGATTCATAGTGCTACAACTTGCTATATCACTCTCTGTTCGCATTCACAGGGTGTTGTGGGGCAACTTGCCTGCCCAGTCAGGGGATTGAGAGAGAAAATAAACTAGGTACAGGAAATTCATTTCCTGGCAGGACCCAACTGGTGTGGTGGTATGCTGTTATGTGTCAAAGGAATGGTTCCTGCTTGCCCCAATAACCCAGACCAACAGCTGCAGCTTTTTATGAAGGCAATGATTCTTTTTTTGTGCTTTCATGGAAGCTTCTGCCAAGAGATAGTGGAAGGTGTTTCAGAGGCTGCTTTTAGACTGGAGAAGATGGAGGCAGCAGAAGCACAACAATAGGAGATGGGGACCATGAATATGACTGAGCAGATGCAGTTTCCCATGGCAGATGCTCCCAGCGCAGACCACCTCTTCTGAACCAGGAGCACAAGCACACAGTAGTGGGACTACATTGTGATGGAAACATGAGATGCATAGCAGTGGGGCCAGAACTTTTGCATAAGAAAAGCCACTCTCTTTAGATCTATGTAAGGAGCCTGTCATAGCCCTTGAGCAGCAGAACTTCCAGATGCAAAAGTGGCAGCCAATAACGATCCAGAAGTGTGTTGCTACCACTCTGTGGAAGTTGGCAACCCCAGACTGTTACAGATCTGCCAGTAATCAGTTCATAGTCGATGTATCCATGGTGATGGAGGTTTGCAAGGCAATTAATGCTGTGTTTTCTCCTAGGGTGGAAAAAAATGGAAATAATCCTGAAATAATTTTGGGGTTTGAACAGATGTGATTCCCAAGCTATGTAGCATGATTGATGGGGCTCATATATACCCATCCTATGCTCACCATGTCAAGGAATTAAATACATTAACAGGAAAGGATACTACTCCTTCATTATGCAGATCCTCGTAGACCACTGCAACATATTCATGGACACCTACATTGGATGCATAAGGATCCATGATCTTCTGGAAGTCTGGACTGTTCCAACAAAGAGATCCTACTATCTGGATTCACCCCCATGGCTCATGGGCCCAAATAGTCTCTCAAATATGTCCCTTTGAAACTCTATGTCTTGCTCTCTCATATCACAATCATGGTGGAGAAACTCTGCCAGCAACTTCTCCTCAGACTCCTTATTCTCCTTTTTTATTTTTCTTCCAACTTCTTATTGCTTCTCCTTCAACTCCATAGATTTTTCTGATCAGATGGAGCAGTCCTTTTGCACCTCCATTATTACATCATCTCAGGTCCTCCATGATGTTGAACTCAATTTCTGAAGCCTGTCACTGACCCTGAGTGGTCTCCTAGTTGGCCTCCCATCTCTCAATGAGACCATTTCTGTCTCACTTGGTCCTGACCGAGGAAAGAAAAGGCTGTGCGTGTCCTTGACTCCCTATATTCATACTCAGTGTGCACAGCCACAACTAAAAAGTAGCAACGGTTATCTCAAAAGAATGCCATTCTCTTTGCTGATTCTTACACCCAACAAACTTCTGCAAGTTGTGAATCTTTCTAAAGGAGTTTTTTTCAGGAAATTAAATGAGGAGTTGATTTTATTTTCCAAATCTCTCAAAAAACTCTTTTTGGAAAAGGGGGATGGGTGGGCACGGGAGAGAGTACCATGTCCTGGCTGACAGAATGGCAATGGGGATTATATTAAACCTCTTTCAGGCAGCTGCAACCTTACAAGACATCATGCTGCTTCAGATTCCAGAATAGAAGAGGGATCAGTTATTCCAGGCCTTAGGGAGAAGACTTTCTCTAGATACAAAGGAAATCTTCCTATGTCTTGTGACAGATGAACTTATAAGTGACTGGACAGGGATTGCAAGTTATAATGGTGGCAGAAGGAGGCTTGCTTTACCAAGGAATCTCAGAGGCTGCCTGTAATATTTACTGAGCAGGGGGGAAAAAATCTCCAGGAACGGACCAAAAGGCAGATCAGCAATAAAATGACTTCTATGCTAGTGGGAATGTGCCTTAACATGCAGGTATATTTGGATTGTAGTGTGTTCTGGCAAGCTACATTTTGCCTGGACTTAGGTACAGCCAAGAAGCTTTTTACTTTCATATGAATGTTTTTTCATTAAGAAAATATATTGCATTCAGCTGCTATAAGATGCTGGTTTGCAGATGGGTTTTAATCCACTTGCACACCATTTTAAACAGCATAGTCAGGATGGATGGATGGACAAGTGTAATGACAGCATTTGCCCCCAGCTGAAGCAGCAGCTAGGATTAGAGGTAAAACCCACCCAAATATTTTGTAATATCCTTCATAACAACAGAGGTGGCTGTGCCCATCTTACTTGGCAGAGAGACTGAGTCCTCTCCTAGTTCTTCTGTGTGATGCCTTTTGCAGTGGGGAAAAAGCTAGGCTGATTGGGGAAGCAGCCACAGCTGGGGCCATGCCCAAGCAGGCCATAGCTGGCCCTATAAAAGGGCTGTGAGCCAGGAACTGAGTGAGTCTCTCTCCAGACTTGGAGGGAGAAGGACCTAGCTGCCTGGGGATAGGGTACCTGAAGCAGAGCAGAGCAGGGCTGGGGAAGGCAAGAGGAGCTGGGGTGCTCCAGCCCAGCAACTCCCCAGGCTGAGGCCTTGATAAAGGCCTACACAGGTACTGGGGCTAGGAGGTGCAGCCCGGGGATAGGCAGAGGCAGCTGGTCCAACCCCCTTGCCAGTGATGAGTGGCCATTACAGACTGAAGTTTGCCCCAGTGAAAGGGGGCTAGATCACGACTGGCAGTAGCCACTGAGGCAAGGTGGGCCTAGAGAGTGGGGGGTTCCCCTGGGAGTGAGGGTAATGCTCAGACAGAACCCTGAGGTAAAGGGCACTAGGGTCCAGGAGGGACACAGGGGCCTGAGGTAGGTGAGAGACTGCCAGCAGGGGGCACTCCGGAGCTGGAATTGAGCTAATTCCCAGACTGACCAGCAGGAGGCGCCGTGGTAGTGAGTGCGATCTGCTACCCCTTTCCACTCCACTGTGCTCTTCCTGGACCGGATCAGGAAAGAGTTCCTGTGATTCATGGTTGAGATCATCTCTGAACCTAGTGTCATTAGCCACCCACCCTTTTAGAGCTGTCTAGTGGGGTGGAGCATGTCTTCTCAGACATCTGAGTTCTAAACATACACCCATCCTGGCTCCACAGCTAAGTCCATGCTGAAATCAGGCTCTATACATGACATGCTTCTCAGAACATGGTCCAGTTCCTCATGAAATAAACATGCTGTCAGGTAGTCCTGGACTGGCCTTCTGGTACTACACCTTGAGCCTCTTTATATTCTCCCTGCACTGCTGTCTGGTCCATTTCATCAGCCAGCAGCTGCTGAGATATACCCATCATACAGTCTGAGGTTCTTCTTTGAGGAGTTAGAAGTCATAGTTTTGGATGCTTCAGCCCAGAGCTGTATCAACATTCTGGTCTGATTCTCCTGCGAGGTGACTGCACACTGATACATGGGCTTCTGAGTAGGCACTGTTCTGCTGTATTAAACACTGGAGATGGATGGAGCTAGAGGATGGTGAGCAGAGGCCTATGAAGGCAGACCACTTCCAGTCAGGGGTCAGACCACAGGCAGATGGCAAAGATAATACACAGGAGTGGGTGCCCAAGAGGCTTGTGGGGAAGCAACTGAAGGACCATGAAGTATCTATTTTTGTGACTGGCTGTGGTTGCATTTTCCCTGCAGATATCTCAGGTTAGCAATATATGGAACAAGCTCACTCACCTCAGGGCATGGTGGGTGCCTTGCCATGTGGTACAAATAGAGGCTTGTGGATGTGGGAGAGTGGAGCATGTTTAACAGTGGGTTTTCTCCTTAATTCTAGTTAAGCCTGCAGCAAAGACAAGGCCTAAACTGAACATGCCTAGATTTTGCAACTGTTCCTGCCACTATATTTTTCGAACCACTGATAATTTTGCCCCTCATCTCTTCAGAGCAAACCTTTTTTCTTTAATGTGGTGCCAAGAGTTGAATGCCAAGGTCCAGTCAGGGCCTACCTAGTGCAGACTAATTACTTCATTGTTTTAATCATAGAATCATAGAATTGGATTAATACCTCATTATTACTCCTAACTCACTAATAATTCACATTTAAAGTTCATCGTCAATGAACAAAAGTTACTATCACTAGGAAAAAGAGAATTCAACCTCCCTTTGTGTAGTAACCTGCTACACTTCAGTGCATTTATTATTTGTTTTTGGTAGTGCCCATGATTAGCTAGGAACTTTCCAAATAAAAGAGAGAACATAGCGCTCTCCACCTCCACCCCAGGAGATTACAGTCTAAAAGACAATGAGACAAACACACATAAGGTGTTTTCATCAGTATGGTTAGGATTAGAGGGCCAATCCTGCAAGCACACTGAAATCTGCAGGAGTTACACAGACAGGCTTTGAAGAATAGCATGAAATGAAGGACAATGGTATGAAAAAACACTGACAGTTATTTTTTAGAGGTGGCACCGCCCAGTGTTTTTATTCATAGTATAAAATCAGATTGTTACATCACAGTGAATGAACCTTTGCAGGAATGTTGTTTGAAAACATATTCTACTTTTCAGCAGATCTAATGTTTTTTTTAATAATTCCCTACCAGAATCTGAACAGAATGCATCAAACAACAGATGCCCCTTTAAATTAATGCTCACCCTCTGCTAAGTAGGATCAGGCCCTAGGTTAGTGTCCTATGATGTTATAAATTTTGTCATAAAGTAGGTTTGTTCATTCTTATAATACTAACTAGAGTTGATGTTGGATTTTAGCTCATGTAGAAGTTCCCCTGAGACATTTGTACTTTAACATGAAACAAACACACAACAAAATATGACTATTGCTGGTAAGTGTCAGGATATTCCAACTGTTTTAGAGACAGACCCAAACCAATACTTTGAGTCTGAACACCCCAAAATTCTGAGTTGTTCAAAATCCAGATCTGCACTCTGCCACTTGAGCTGATTTTTAAAGACGACTGAGCATTAGGAGAGGCTGCCCTCTCCATACAGTGCTGTGCTCTCTGTTAAAGCACTGGAGAAAACCTTCCTCAAGAAACTGCTCACTGCCCAGAATTGTCAGTTTCACCTGTCACAATAACTTACTGGAGCTTTGGAGAATTTTCCAACTGGGTGGCAATTTTTGCAGGGTAGGGGAAGGAGAACTGGCTGGATTTTCACACAGAATTCAGATCCATCTCCAAACTTCCCCAACTTTTATGCTACTGTCATCTTCCTGGGAAGAAGTAATGCCTTCCCCAGAAAAAGTGATCCCTTCCATGTGATTCTGTTACACTGAGAAGATAACTCATGAGTTTCAATTTTGCAAGTAAACGTGCTCATCCGATCATGAAGAAGAGCTCTGTGTGGCTCGAAAGCTTGTTTCTCTGACCAACAGAAGTTGGCCCAATAAAAGATATTACCTCACCCACCTTGTCTCTCAGTCTCATATAAAGTGTAAACTCTTCCCTTGGAACTGTCTGCCCTCCTCTGGAATCCTGTGTAACTACAAGAAGCACTGAGAGCAATAGCTCCAATATTTTAGCTCTTCAAAATCATGTGTCAGAGAGACGGAGAGAGCAAGGAGATTTAGAGAGCTGTCCACTATGAGACCACTCTCTCGGGATCCTGAATGACAATCCTGAGAAAAAAGCTTGGTTCAACTGGTGTGATGTCCTCAGAATCCTGGCACTTGTTATAGCCCTTGTTCCATTTCCTTGTAGTAGGATGGAACAAGGAAGTTTTTAACTGCTCCTCACCCAACCCTGCTCAGGTTTTGACAAGAGAAAAATTGTGGGTCTTTTTTGAAATAGTGAGGTCTGATTACAAGCTAGTTATGAACAGATCATTGCTGGATGGTGAGAGGTAACTACCAGTCATATTTCATACTGTTTCGTTCCTTTGTCTGCATAATGTAGTCCTACTGGTTAAGGTGATGGTAAAACATAAAGATCTGGGTCCGTGACCTGCATGGCTCAAGATGTATGTGAGAACAGATCAATAATTTTAGATAGCACTTTTTGTCCTGAAAAATCCCAAAGTGCCTTAACAAACTGTACACTTGGATCACTGCATTCACAGCTGAAATGAAGTGCCTAGAGTGGAATGCAGCTGCTATTTAATAGCCTGCAGCAACAGTACACAGCGGTTTAGGACTGAAAGCAAAGATATTCTTATCCATGTGAAACGACATGGGTAATTTAGGTTGACAGTAGAATCGCGTGAGTTTATAGAACAGGGGTTAGGGCACTGTTTTTTGTGAAAAGCCAGATCCCAGTTCAGATTTAAAGCTTTGTCCATTCCCACCCTACAGCAAAGTTTGGAAGGGTTTCCGGATCCTAGCTTTTGGTTTGGGGCCATCTCTACTAGATACAATTCCCAGATATAAGATATGCTGTAAAAAGAAACAGACAATGGCATGGGACAGTTTGTTAGTATAAAATGTTTGCAACAGCGAGAAGCTAATGCCAATTAATTCCCTAGTTATTTACTGTAATCTCATTAATTTAAAAAAAGAACTCATTTGTCTTGGGTGTAACTATGCAGCATCATATGGTTTCCCTTAAGATGATATTTAAAAGGAAATAAATAAAGTAACAGTTTTTAGAAAAATTATGTAGTTTTCTTCATCCCCTATATCAGCACTGATTTGTTCACACCATAAAAAATGATAGTGAGTTTACCACCACAAACTGCACAGCTAGTTTAAATATGGTGTGTACCCACCACTTATCTTCCAGAGGAAATGTTCATGGGGTAACTGTGGATGAACATTTTTAGGTGTGGCCCTGTGGCAATCCTTACCTGCAAGCACACCAGCATGGAGTGATTTAAATCAAAATGATTAAAATAACCAATTTTAATCATGATTTAATTCTGCAAGGAGGAAACCATGATTTAAATAATGGATTTTAATATTGTTTTACATGTGTACTTTTTAGTTATTTTCATAAAGAAAGGCTGATTCTCATTGATATAAACTGGTAGCTTTATTTATTTATTTATTGCTAACCAGGAGGATACACCACAACTATACACATTTATTTAAGCAATTATATAGCCAAACCTGCATCTATTCAGATTCTTAATATTTACTTGTTTTATTATGTTAGAAAAGGGGAATGATGCATTTTTTGTTTATTAGATTATTTATTTTTGACTTGTGATTTGTGTCGAGCTACATTTGCAGGCAAATTGGAATTCAATTAAGATGCACAAAAACAGCATTTCAAAATTGTTTTTCATTTGTTAAATAAAAGCTACCTAACATGTTGGATACATAAAAAAAAGTTTAGAAAAGCATGTTTTGCATTTAAAATAAACTGCTTTATTAAACAAAAGAAATATTATCTGTAGATATTATGGACTTGATCTGATTGTTTCTGGTCCCTATGTCCTTCATAATTTTAGAGCTAGACAATCTCATCCTCTCACACTCATTTTTCTTCATAGATGGGAAGAGGAAAACAAGCTTTCCTGCTTGTTCGTTCCCAATTTATTTCTCAACTTTGAATGAACTAGTCATTGAACTGAACTAGTTGAACAAAATTAGATGAAGAAAATATTCTCTCTGCGCCTGCAGAAGAGGCTAGGACTGTCAAAATCATGGTAGAACACAACTTTGAGGAGTCACGGTAACTAGCATGATGTTACATTCAGTGTAGACAGGGACCAGTGTGTCTAACATCATCTCCCCTGGACATAATTAACCCCAGGTGGGGTGACCAGATGTCCCGATTTTATAGGACAGTCTCAATATTCGAGGCTTTGTCTTATATAGGCACCTATTACTCCTCACCCCTGTCCCGATTTTTCACACTTGCTATTTGGTAATCCTAATCATACCAGTTGACATGATGTTAAACACGACAGTTCATGTCATGCTGAGTGCCATGTTGTGTTTAACATCATTGTCATTATGAGAGCTCCTCAAGATTGTGTTCTAGCACAATGCAATTTCCCAATGTAGACAGGCCCTTAGAGTGAGTGTGGCTCTGAACATGGGGCAGCAGGACTCAAGCATGGTAATACCTTGTTGAGGGAGCCTAGGGGTTGTGGAAACAGGCAGTAACAGAGAATGCGGAAGAAGGAGGGAAGCTGACGCAGAGAAGGGTAGGAGGACTGCAGGTGCTCTTCTAGATATCTGTGTATTTTATAGCTACTCCTGGAGGGAAGTGCCTACACAGAACTCACGGCAGCAGGACTAGAAACTAATGCTTTGAGTAAAGCTGGGAACCACAGAGTGAAGTGTGTGCTGATGCTAAGAATAGAGAAAGCAGGAGATAATCGTAGTAAAACGTTGCATCACTAAGCACTAAGTGGGCATTGAAACTGAGGCACAGAGGTTAAATGTTTTGCCCAAGGTCAAGCAAGTTAGTGTCAGACCTTGCAAAAGAACTTAGGTAACATTACCTCTCAAGAAAAGGCAAATGTATCATCAAACAAAAATGTACAGGTAATTCAGACAGACTTTTGCCAGGATCCCATGTACTCCATGATTCTGTAGCCATTTGCTGCAGAATGTACCCCTTGCCACTGAACACGCTCCAGAAGTTGAGCTTTCATTTTTTTTTAAATTGTTTCTAGCCTTTATGGTTGCAAAGAAAACTTTCCAAATGTCAACTGAGTATAAACTGTTAGCCTGAGTCTGCCAACCAGAAAAATAGCTGTCAGGGTGGTGAAAGCTGCCTAATTCATCTCAAAGGATGTTGACTTTGGAACCTAATAACAACAAAGACACCATTGTGGGTTTTTTTTGTTTTTTTGCTACTGATCACTTTAACAGCAGAATCCAACTAATGTGTTTATCCCACAATCTCAAATTGCCTCCCATGCCTCCACAAGCGCCAAAAATATCATTTGTCAACTACACAGCTGCCAAAGCCTCTAGCTCCACTCTAATAACTTCTGCAATGTGGTTATGCATTTTCAATACAAAACGCTTTAGCATGCTGGATGTTTTAAAATGAAGGGGCAGTATAAAACCAATTAAATATCAAATTAAATGGCCCAGGCACTATTATATTCATAATATCCATTTTTATTTTTCAGTAAAGACCTCCAATTTTTTTAACTGATCTGCAGATGGATTTTCTCATCTATTGCACTGGTATGCTGTAGAAATCAGGCACCGTGCTGCAGAAATTAGATTCTGTGGCAGAGTGCACACGCCCTTGATCTAAATAAGTGTCTGCCACTGGTTGCCGTGCAAATGTTTTAGGGCTTGTCTACATGGAGCCATTCAGGAAAGTTAAGATGAATTAACTAAAAGTGTGGAAGTTAAGGCACATAAATTAAAGCGCATTAAAGCCCTGTGTGGACGCTCTCATTCAGAAGTAACATTCCCTTATTTGCTGAAGTTTATTCTTCCTCCAGGAAGTACTCATATGCAAATCAGTGGTAAAATACTGAACTTCAATGGCAATTAAATGAAACACAATGTGTTCTTTTTAGACTGATGTTTCCTCCACCACACCCAAGACACGCACTGTAAGGAAACTGGCAGTGCTGTGTAATGAAAGCATTTAAAACAAAAGGTGGGGGGAGGGGAGAGAAAGACAAGCCTTCAAGTAACTAGGGCCATCCCAAGCCATTTGGGTGCCCAACACAGCCCCTTCATGGGGAGGTTTGTGGGGACCCAGGCCTCCCCCCCCCAGAGTCCGGGAGGCAGGAGCTGTCGGGGGGGGCCACTTTTGGGGGCCCCACAGGCCTAGAGTGGCCTGGGGGATTAGTGGGTGGATGGAAACAGCCCGCTCCTCTTCCCTCGCCCTGGCCCAAGCCGTGTCACTCAGGGGAGGAGGTTTGGGGGAAGGGATCCCCCACTAACCGGCAGCGGTGGGAAGTGGAGCAGCCCGGCCCCAGCCTGCTCTACTGTGCCAGCTCCCAGCCATGGTGCTCTGCTTCCCACTGCCAGTGAGAGCCGGAGGTGGTCCTTTCCCCAACCCAAGCAACATGACTGTGGCCGGGGCCAGGGAAGCGGATCAGGCTGGGGTCACATCTCTCCACTTCCCGCCGCCAATGAGTGCGGGGGATGATCCTTTCCCCGCATTCACCAGCAGCAGGAAACGGAGCGCCACCACTGGGAGCTGGCTGGGGCCGGGTTGCTCTGCTTCCTGCCACTGCTGGTGAGTGAGGGGTCGCTGCGGGAAGAGGTGGAATGGGGGCAGGTGGATGGGGCTGGTTGCCGGGGCTGGTGCTGCAGCGTATGCAGCACGCAGCTGCCTGGGGCACCAAATTTCATGGTGCCCCAAATTTCATGGTGCCCTATGCAGCTGCATATGCTGCGTATGCCTAAGGACAGCCCTGCAAGTAACCGCTGTGAATGACAGAGCCAGGTTAAAGATTTACTTGATGATGAGATTATCCAACAATTTCATCCCCCCACAAAAAGTAAAAACAATTACAAATATTTCTGAGGGAACAGGGAAAAATAATGTAATTGAATGATCCATTTTAGGGGCTCTGCAGTTCAGCCAACAACTTCTCACCCTCCCGAAGTAGCATTTCCAATATCCTCTGCTTCTGGAAAAGCTGCTTCATTCAGGCACCCTGGAGGGAAGCAACCAGTGTATTGACATCAGCCCATAATGGATTCATCTAGTATATCTTTTCTTCTCTCCTGGGAATATTTCTAGTTTGATGGGGACATTGGCTCCCATACCCAAGAGAAGTCTTCAATTCTTCATGATTCTATGATTCTATAGTGCAGAACCATGAGGTTTTTGTGTGTGTGTGTGTATGTCACTCCCATAAGGTTAATGTGGTGAACATGTGCAGCCAGGAGTACTCACAACCGAGATAGCATGGTCCCTTAAGCCCACTAGATTGCCACTCCTTTGCACTACCTTCCCATCTACCTGTGCTTCCTGCGCTGTGACCTCTGACCAAGTGGTTATATCCCTTTGCTTGATGTCACAGTCCCACCCTGCCTGCAGTTTCTCCAGACTTGGCCATGCCTAGTAATTGAAGCAGCAGAACAATGGCCCCTGATAAGGCTGTCTATCATTGTGCGTCCACCTGACTATAAGAACACCAGAAAGTTGGGGCAACTTTGAGCCAAAGTGAGCACAAGCCATGATTTTAACAATACAAAGAATTGTGGGAAGGTATATCTAAAAAGCTGCAGGAAGAACATGGGATCACGTGGACATACACAGCATCTCAGGGAGAGGCTAAAGGGGCTGAAGACGAGCTAGTAGAAGTCCAAGGATAAGCATAAGAGAATCAGGGGTGCCCCAACAACCTGTTTCTTATCTGATGAATTGGACTGTGTTCCGAGCACCCATGAGCACAGCGTCCCATTTCAGTATGGACTCATCTGTGGAGCTGAGACGAGTGTGGGTTAAAAACCTGGATGTCTGCAAAGACCCAACCCAGGCTGCCCTGGACAACCAGCAGGGAGAGGGAGAAGGCGAAGAAAGGTGGAAGAGGCTGTGGGAAGGAGTACTGACACTAGTCACAGAGAAGAGCTCATCCCCAATTCATAGGAACTGTTCCCCTTTATGACCCAGGCAAAGCACGGTATGGAGGAGGTTTCCCAAGCTGAAGAAGCAGGGGAGGACAGCAGCTCAGGCTGGTAAGATGGAGGCTGCCATTATTGTTGTTATTATGAAGGATATTACAAAATATTTGGTCAGACGCTTACCCTATAGCCCTAGCTGCTGGTTCAGCTCAGGATGGAGGCAGCACCATTACAGCCCTCCCTGCTATCCCCCTCTCCCAAGTGATCAGTTCAAAATGGCAGACAAGACGAGAGGAAAAAATCAAAGTGGCACTTTGCAGCAGCTTTAATTAAAAATCATGAATGAGAAAGGTAACTATAACCCATATTCCAGGCAAAATATAAATGATCATGAAATTATGCTTGAAGGCACTCATTACTATTGCAAGCCACCAGCATGTTAAGACACCCTGCCACTAGCATAGTTTCAAGCGTAGACCTAGCCACACGTGCATGAGCTATCCCAAGTTAAAATCACAGGGAAGAAAATACACTTTTATCGTGAGGTAAAGTCACCTCCAGCCTGACTGCTAACAGGGTAAGCTAGCTAATGTTATGCACAGAGATAGGCCTGAGCCAAAACACCAGTTCCTAACCCCCTTCCCTTTAAAGTTTGATTTGGAGGGTTAAAATCTGGATAATAACTTTTCACTCGACCCCTATCTCTATGACAGGATGAACCAACCCCCCTCCCCCAACCCCCAGATCCAACCCCTCGAAACACTGGACTATTTGAAATCCAGATCTGAATTTTGCAACTTCGGTTCTCTTGTGGCACTTCTAAGGCAACTAGTCGTAAACCTATCTGACAGGCAGCTTGAGTGACTCCCCTTCTCCCCACAACCCCTGCAGTCAAAAACAATTGCCACCAGGAAAAATATAATTTTTACTGATGGTTTTTTCCTAAACTTTACAAAAATAACAGTTCAGTGTTTTAATGGAAAAAGTTTTTGCATTGGAAAACGATGCAATGGAAGGACCAAGAAGATGTACCGGTATGTGAGAGATTTCCATTTGTTTTGCTAGAGATGAGAGGAGCAATATGCATTTTGCAGGGTAGACAGTACCTCCCGTTTGAATGCACTTCCCCCTGCCCCTTCTGCGACTGCTTTGGAAGAAGAAGTTAGAGCATAACTACTGCTGTAATCTTAGTAATACAATGACAATAGATAAATATCATGTATGCAATATACCTTCTTTCCTCAATATAGAATAGCCTCCTTCAACTCACTAATTGCTGTAGAGAAACTTGGGACACACAAACCTCACTCCCTTCCAAGGAATATTAATTACACTCAGATGGAAAGGGTGGTTGTTCTGTGGTGAGGGTGATTCTCAGTATGCTGACAGTGCAATGTGCCTTTTGATCACTAGTTTAAACAAAGAAAAGTCTGGAAGTGGGAATACTGATATTTCGCACTGCAGTGGAGAATGTCTATGGTTAACACAGTGTTACCAGACCCTTACACAAAGTTTTCAACTTACTGATGTAACAGATTTATGCATGGTGCAGGCATTTTTGCAGAAGAGAGAGAAGATGCAAAGTTCTTGACTACTTTGACTCTCTCTATCACCTTTCATCTAAGGATGGACAAGTGTTTTACGAACATTCATTAATGAAGCTTCAGAACACCCCTATAAGTAAGCATTATTAGTCCCATTTTAGAGTAATAGAGACACAGGCAGGTTTCCCAAGGTTACACAGCGCTTCAGTGCCAGATCCAGGAGTGACACCTCCCTCTCCTGCACATCCCCTGATCTAACAACTGGCCAACTCAAAAAAATGGGGCAAATTCATCCCTAGTGTAACTCCAGTGACTTCAGTGGAGTTGTCCAAGGGACTAAGTTCTGTCAGCCAAAAATATCACTATCAAGCTTTTTAAACAAACACCAGATTTGTATCTATTTGGAAGAAAAGCCATTTAAACCTGAAATAAAACTAAAAGATGGAATTGCTGGAACTAGCTTGAAAAACAGTTTTCCAATCCTATGTAAATTTTTGTGATATCAAAAAAATGTCCTGTCCTAATTCAGGATGAAAAGTCAATCTCAAAATTACTCACACACTGAAAATCTGGGGGAAAATTAGTAGAGGCCAAATGAAACATTTCATTCCAATCATTTCAAAATGTGTACTTGTAATTTCAATTTTTTAAAATAAACTATTTTAGTTTAAATTCAAAACAAAGTTATTTTGAACCAGAAAAATGGATTTTTTTTTCATTTTGAAAACTTAGAAACAAAACACTGAAAAATTTTATGAGTTGAAATATTTGTTGAAACTGATCATTTCCCATGAAAAGTTTTTATTTTGACAAATTGGCATTTTCTGATGGAAAAACACTTTGCCAAATTCCCAACTGGTTCTATTTGAAATGTGGTTTTAGTGTGTTAACATCCACATGGAATGAAGAGCTCATAGAAAATATTGCTGTCAAGTTCTGTCAGAATTAGGGAATGAATGTAGTTTGCTGGACCCGTACCAAATAATTAGGCCAGCCTGGAATCAGAATAAGAAAACAACTGAAATAGTCTCTTTTAATTGATTATTCCTAATCTGTTACAAAATAAACTTTGAGTCATAAAAAGCTCAAAAAGAGTAAGTGCTCTGTCTTTAGATGACTCTTAAAAGAACAGTTGTATAAACAGTATGAAAAGGCTAAGGAATCCAAAGGCAGGCTATGTCAACTCTTCCATGAGAGACAAGGTAGGGAAGATAATATCTTTTATTGCATCAACTGAAGAAGAGCCCTGTGTAAACTCAAAAGCTTGTCTCTCCAAAAAATTCAGTCCAATAAAACGTATTATTTAATTCACCTTGTCTCTCTAATATCCTGGAGCCAGCACAGCTACAACAAGACTGCATACAACTCTTCCACGTGTCACCTTCAGCAGACGAGAGCTCTCTCCATCATTAAGAACTTGAGAAAGAAACGTGTATTATCTTTTCAATATATCTAGGAAATTGAAGTCTAATTCACTCAGAATACTATTCCTCTAAGAACGGCAAGTCTGAAAACTCATCTCACAGGAAGTTATACAGGGTTTTCATTCATAGCGTCTATTGCTGAAGGAGGTTAAATGCGCAGAATGATGGTTGTGCACTGTGAAGAAGTTGCATTATACTTTGCATTGAAGTGATCCAAGCAAGCCCACTATTGATGAAATGCAATGGCTGAGGAAGGCTTGGAAAAGAAAATGTCAAATGCTACTTAGTGATGGGGATGATTCAACCTTTACAGTAAGAGCGAGTGGTCCAGGAATAGTCTATGCTAGTTCTTCACCTTTTGGGACACCAGTGCCAGTTCATTATACTAAGAAAGCCAGTGCCCACCATTCCCTATTTAATTGTATATGTTTTGTCCCCAGGGCCGGCTCCAGACCCCAGCGCGCCAAGCGCGCGCTTGGGGCGGCATTTTGCCGGCAGGGCGGCAGGCGGCTCTGGTGGACCTTCCACAGTCATGCCTGCGGGAGGTCCAGCGGAGCCGCGGGACCAGCAGACCTCCCGCAGGCATGACTGCGGAGGGTTCGGTGGTCCCGCAGCTCCGGTGGACCTCCCGCAGACATGACTGCGGAGGGTTCGGTGGTCCTGCGGCTCGGGTAGACCTCCCGCAGACATGACTGCAGAGGGTTCGGTGGTCCCGCAGCTCCGGTGGACCTCCCGCAGACATGACTGCGGAGGGTTTGGTGGTCCCGCGGCTCGGGTGGACCTCCTGCAGGCAAGCCTGCGGATGCTCCACCAGAGCCGCGGGACCAGCGCACCCTCCGCAGGCACGTCTGCAAGAGGTCCCCCGGAGCCGCGGGACCAGCGACCGGCAGCGCACCCCCTGTGCTGTGCCGCCCTGCTTGGGGCGGCCAAATTCCTAGAGCCGCCCCTGTTTGTCCCACATCCTCCAACCCTCAGTCTTGTGATCAAACATCACTGAATGGAGGTGGGCAGCAGCTGAGTCTGACTCATTAGGGGCCTGACTCATGAGGAGTAGTACTCAGTCATGAGGCCAGGAGTAAGGATGGTAGAGTGGGATGCCCCAAACCCTGAAATATCAGTCCCCAAACCCTAAAATATTAGTGTAAACATGCAAACACTGTACTTATAGCTCATGGAGTTAATGAGACTATTGCGCTCCATTGCTAGTTTTTGTTTTTTATTGGGCAGTTATAGATTTTGTCCAAAATATTGGGGAATCCCTTCCAGGGTCCTGTCCTGTTAGGTGCTTAGTGCTCTCAAGCACTATTGACTTTAGTGGAAGTTGAGTGCATTCAATAGCTTAGAGAACTGGGTCCCTAAGTGAGAGGCATCTGATGCGGGAATGACTGAAACACTGATTCTGTCGCGGATCTGTAAACACTGACTGTTTCTGAGTGATTTAATGGTTGTCTTTTACCAATGTTGCACCAAATGCATTAAAGAGACAGACCAAAACATAGTGGAAAAAATGAGCTAATAATGATTCATCACTGCATCCCCAGCATTGAAATGGCAAGGATATTAGGTTAAAATTCAAGCATACAAGTTTCTGGCTGAACAATATGTTCCCAATGAATGCTGTTATTCATGAGTTATAGCTGCATAGCAGCAATATACAGTGAGGATCCAGCATAATACAGATATATATTTCTTTACAATTAGAGAGATTTGGTACGGTGCCTTCTAGGAGGTATAACCCAGGAAGTGGAGAACAAAGATGATTTATGACCTCAGTCTATCTTGGGCTGTTGCACAGAATCTTCATAACACTCAGCACTATGATCACTCTGTGGTTCTGTCTCTGACATGTTCCCTACAGTGGGGTTGTGAGAGGACAGCACAGGACTGCAAATAGCAGCTCTAAATTTCCCCTGCATGGAGGAGAATTCCTATATTCACCACCAGAGCAGGACAGAGGTACAAGGGCCAGAACTGGCCCCTTTAATTTTTATTCAAGCAACTCACAGATTAGTAATGTGGGAATGGGTTTGATTAATGTTCTTTAGAGTTTTGCATGCATGGAAAGTAAAATAATAAAATGAGATGTCCTGGGTATATTTTGAGAATAGTCTATGCACAATATGGTAGTATAAATGCTTCTTCCTCATCTGTTCAAATGTCCCCTCCTCCCTTTCAGTAATAAACCAATCCTGATTAAAATTTCTTTTCTTAGGAGTTTTAGGTGAGTTCCATCTCTTTGTAATGAATGCATTATTATTGTTTGCAGTTTTGTTGTGGTCATTCTGGTCCCAGAATATTTGAGAGACAGGGTGGGTGAGGTAATATCTTTTACTGGACGAACTTCCATTGGTGAAAGAGACACTTTCAAGCTACACAGAGCTTCTCTCTTTCACCAACAGAAGTTGGTTCAGTAAAAGATATTACCTCATCCAGGGCCGGCTCCAGGGTTTTTGCCACCCCAAGCAGCAAATAGAAAAAAAAGCCGCGATCGTGATCTGTAGCTCTACCGCCGCCGCTTCAATCTTCGGCGGCAATTCGGCGGCTGGTCCTTCGCTCTGAGAGGGAGTGAGGGACCCGCCGCCGAACTGCCTCCAAAGACTCGGATGTGCCACCTCTCACCGTTGGCTGCCCCAAGCAGCTGCTTACTGGGCTGGTGCCTGGAGTGGCCCTGACCTCACCCATCTTGCCTTTCTGCATTATCAGTGGCAGTGTACTATAGATAACTGGATCTTCAAATCAGATCAGAACAGTCCTGTGAGGCCAAGATATCCAAGATCTCAACTCTCTGTCAGTGTCTCTTCCATTACTGAATCAATAACTTCTCTATGTGCTCTAACCTTCCCTAGTCTGGGCCCAACTACACAATGGGGTATTCCTTGGAACTTAATGACCCACAATCTCTTCAACATCTGAGATATTTTCTTTTCAATAGTAGGCAATTTTTACGGTGGGAGATTAATCTTTACTCTATCTATTTGAAGCTGGCACTAGTGCCACTGTGGCCAATACGTAGGTCAGAGAGATGCAAATACTTCTCTGAAGTCTCAGTTTTCAACTCTGGCTCCCCTCTAGCTTTGCATGGGGCTTGTCTACTGAAGTGGCACAAACACAAGCTGTGCAGTTCAGAGAAAACAGGACATCAGCGTTGTTAGATCCTCTTGCAAATAAGAGAGTGATAGGAGCTAGAGCTGGTTGGAAAACAGGAGATTTTTCCACTGAGAATTTAAAAAAAAGTTTTTGTTGACAATCATTTTTATTAAAATTAATATTTCAGCTTTTCATTTAAAAATAATGAAAACTTTAGTTCAAAATCTGAATGTTTTTTGGTTTGGAGCTGAAAATTTTCCAAGGAAACCAGACACTTCTCTCACACACTTTTTGTTGATGTTTATTTAATCAAAAATCCAATTTTTCCATCAAAATTTTTGACAAGCCCTACCATTATCCCCATTTAATGTAAACAGAGCCAATTCCTCTCCTAGTAGCCATTGTCTTAGGATCCCAAGCCTATATAAGATGAATGATCTCTCATTAGATATTAATGCCACAATCCCCATTGAGATCTTGGCCCTGCAAATCCTTGCATGGTGCACAGCGGGGTTGTACTCTGGTATAGATGTGAATGGAGGAGATGTGTGGAAACATAAAACTAGAGTGCTACTCATAGTCCTCCAACTGCTTAACAGGTCTGGCCCTGGCATGCCTGCCCCTTTACTTACACGTGCCTAAGGTAAAAATCTGAGGGAGAAGGAAAAAAACCTCAAACAACTGAAACAGTCTCAGGGTTTCTATGACTAAAAACTGCTCCTTGGCCTCGACTCCCGTTGGTCCTTGCAGATAAAAAGAAAACTCCATCTACTTTGTGTTTACCTGCCCTTCTCCTCAACATTTCTGTGTAATTTGCAGGGCTTTGCAAAGTGACAGCAGGTAAAGCAAACAAGCATCCCCACTCCAGGCAGTTTCCTGCTCTGTTCCCCTCTGATCCTAGATAGAAAGTGTTTGCAGCAACAGTTCTTGTTTATTGTGGGAAATCAGACAAGCTCCTGACTGAGAGGGAATTTGCCTGATTCCCTTACACACCAGAACAAGTTCTCACATAATGCAAGTGACTTCTTCATAGGCAAACTTTATGTCATTGCAGAATTCTTCAGGACAAGATGGCTTTCCAGTCTCCAGCATGCCCACCCTTGAGGATTTAATTGCCTGAATATTATTTCCTGACATTGTGCATGTCTCCACATTTTCACAGGGGCTTTTTCCTCTGTTGAAATGATAGGCTCATTTCGGAAGCAGATTGTAGCTTTTCTTTGCTTTGTAGGAGAACAAAGTGTGAAATACAGCACGTTTTGGAAACTGGGCGGTAACACGGTATAAATGCTGTCTACCGTGATTCTGATACTTCTGGGACCAAGACCAATGTTAGCCCCTCAGGCCCATTGAGGCAGAATCCATTCTTGAAACACATTTAGCTTTCATGTGACTTCATTTCAAACTCCATGAAGGTGGAGGTTCACAGAGCCCAGGCTCCACCCTGAGCCCAAATGTCTGCACCAAAATTTTACAGCCCTGCCAGCCCAAGTCACCCGACACAGGCCTGCCACAGTGTAGACATACCCTTATAGACTGAAGGCTGCTGGTCATTCCCAGAACAGGTAGATCATGGGTATGCATTCTTTGGGTATCTCTTGGAGATAAAAATGAAAACTATGTAGAGCACTGGAGTGTTACCGACATCACTGTAGGCAATGTGAAGGTAGAAAGGAATGCAAGAGTCTTTTCCCTTTGGAGAGCCCTTTTAACTTCTTGGCTGGAAGCGGTGTGCCCTGCCACAACCTTAACTGTCACTAGCTATGGTCTGTGAATATTTTTCTAAGCTTTCCTTTAGTTTTAACCCCATCGGTTCCCAAAAATCATGCTGGGTGTGTCTCCATCTCTACTGTGACGCGGCAGAATTCACTGTTCTGTGAAGTCACAGCCACCATTACGCTCCACTGTAGAAAGGAGCCAGTCCATAAGGGTCAGGAAGGAGGCCCTTTTCTTTTTTTTACTACATACCCTGGTTCTGAATCTTTTAAATTATTGTTTAATGCCCTTTGGTTGAGTGATGAAGTTCACAAGTTCTGGTCTGACCAGCCTTATTACAGACTTTCTCAGTAGCAATAAAAAAGAAATAAAAAAATCCCCCATAAAGAACTTAAGCTCCATGATCCTTATGAAGGCAAAACTCCCACTGAAGTGGAGGGATGGGACTGAGGAAGGAAGATTGCAATGGGAGTTTTGCCTCCATGAAGAGACACAGAATAAGGCCCAGAGCAGATCGTTGCTCAAATAAACCACAAAGATATTTTTTGCTTGTGGGTTTCTTTATAATATGATGATATGCTAAGTCAGTCATTTCTGTGGAAATTACTCTACTCCATTATTCAGGACAGAAATCAGCACTGAGTAAGAAAACATGACATACAATGCTGTGGACAAACTTTCTAACAGAAACAGAAGCAGCCAGTTTGAATGTAACCCAGGTCAGTAGTGACTGAAAGCACTGACTCTTAACATATGTCTACACAGCCTAGAGCAGCGAGTCTCCCAGCCTAGGTTGACAGACTTGGCTAGTGGGACTTGTGCTAGTAATGTAAAAATAGCTGTATAGACAGCGCTTTGAAGTTGTGGATCAGGTTCAAGCTTGGGCTATGAAGCCTAGGGTGGGGGCTGGGCTTCAGAGGCTGAGCTCCAGCCCAAGCCACAACTTCAAAGCTCTGTCTGTGCACCTATTTTTAGAGTGTGAGCACAAGCCCAAGTCTGTTAGCCCAAGCTGAGGCTCACTGCCATGGGCTGTATATACATACCCGTAGGCACCCTGTGTGACTGAGTTGGTGGTTTTAATCCAGTCTGCGGTGGACAAGTGACCAAATGACAAAACTGACACTAGTTTGTCCCCTTGTTGGCCATCTCAGAAGAGGATTAAAGAGACATGGAGTCTAAACTTTGAACTGATCTCTCTGTGATAAGGCACATTGTGTCAGAGAGAGAGAGAAAGAGAGAAGCTTGCACTGCTTGCCCATGGTCTACCTAGTCTCTGGACAGGGCCGCCCAGGGGATTCAGGGGGCCTGGGGCAAACAGGGCCGGCTTTAGGAAGTGCGGGGCCCAATTCAAACAGTTTTGACGGGGCCCCAGCAGGGATGACTGGGAAAAAAAAATGTAAAAAAACACATGGGGCTTGTATTCACCGGGCGGTGCTCTGAGTCTTTGGCGGCATTCGGCGGTGGGTCCTTCACTCACTCAGGTCTTCAGCAGCACTGAAGGACCCGCTGCCGAAGTGCCACCGAAGACCCGGAGCGAGCGAAGGACCTGCCGCTGAAGTGTCGCTGAAGACCCGAAGCGTTGCCAGGTGAGTAAAAATTTAAAAAGCGCCTCTAGCCAGGGAAGGGATTCTCACTGGGCGCGGGGCCCTCTTAGGCACGGGGCCCGATTTGGGGGAATTGGTGGAATAGGCCTAAAGCCGGCCTTGGGGGCAAAGCGGGGGAGCTGTGGCGCTTGTACTCACCCGGCGGCAGTCCAGGTCTTCAGCGGCATTTCGGCGGCCGGGGGCCCTTCAGTCGCACCGCGTCTTCGGCAGCACTGAAGGGCCCCCCGCCGCCGAAATACTGCCGAAGACCCGGAACAACTGAAGGGACCCCCGCTGCTGAAATGCTGCCGAAGACCCAGACCGCTGCTGGGCCAGAGCTCGCGGGGCCCCTGCGGGGCCCAGGGCCTGGGGCAAATTGCCCAACTTGCCCTCCCCTCTGGGCAGCCCTATCTCTGGATGATCAGAAGCCTTCATTCTTCAATGCTATCAGTCCAGCAGCTTTCACCAGCAGTAAACCACTTAGAAAATCTATTTTTGAAATGTTTAAGAATTATATGCAAATTCAAGATCAGCTGCTTGAAACAAGTTCTGATGTGATGGGGGGGTTAGGAGGAGAGCATTAGTAAGAAAATCTGTGGGTGTCAGATTGTTTCTGGGTGCACATGTGTGGGATGCTGGTAAGGTTTGAGAGGGAACCACAAATGGTTTTGTAAAGTCTGTGGGGGCAAAAGGAGGAAATGACTATTTTAGAAGCCAAACACATCACTAGCGGGGAGGAGAGAAATTAAATACCCACACTGTGGAGACTTTTAGTGGCAAGAGGCAGAAATGGGAAAGGCTGCAAGAAGAAAAGACAACAAATAGTCCAAGAAGAACTGTAGCTGCAATTGGTGCCCTAGAATATTTTTGGTGCCCCATTCATATCAAGAAGGCAGGCTCCCAACCATAGGTCATTTCCCTTCCCTCCCTCACTAGAGCAGGGAACTTGCTTTCTGAATGGCTAACCTCTACCTACATCTCATGCTCCCGGCATGTAGTCCGGGGCACAGAATCTTCTGGCCCTTCCTCTTCCAGCTCTGGGGAGTAGCTCCAGGAATACATAAGTCTTCTGTGTTCAGCTGGTCCTTATACCACTGTTGGCAGGGATCCTCTAGCTGGCTGACTTTCTCCTGCAATGGAACTCTTCTCAGTCATGCCTCACCCACCCCAGATTGAGGTACATTAGGCATAGGCTGGATGGAGGCTACCCAAAGTCACTTTTGAAGGTGGCTTTTGTTAAAGAGAGCCTTCTGGAATGTCATAGTCATAGAGTTTAAGACCAGAAGGGACCACCAGATCATCTAGTTCAGTGGTTCTCAACCAGGGGTACACAAAGGTCTTCCAGGGTGTACTTCAACTCATCTATCGGGGGTAGCCGTCTTAGTCTGTATCCACAAAAACAAGGAGTCCAGTGGCACCTTAAAGACTAACAGATTTATTTGGACATAAGCTTTTGTGGGTAAAAAAACACTTCTTCAGATGCATCCAAAGAAGTGGCTTTTTTACCCACAAAAGCTTATGTCCAAATAAATCTGTTAGTCTTTAAGGTGCCACTGGACTCCTTGTTCAACTCATCTAGATATTTGCCTAGTTTTACATCAGGCTATATAAAAAGCAGTAGCAAAGTCAGTACAAACTAAAATTTCATACAGACAATGACTTGTTTATACTCAGGCCTGCCGACAGTGGGAGGTCAAAGGGGGCAATTGTCCAGGGGCCTGGGCGATTTAAAAGGGGCCGGGGGCACCCGACCACCGCCGTGGCGGTGGCCGGGAGCCCAGGGCCCTTTTAAATCACCCAGGCAGGCCGCAGGGCTCCTAGGCGTGTGTGACCGCTTCGGGCCCCGCACTTTGGGGTGCCCTGGGGGCCGGTACAAGCAGCCAGTGCGGTCCATCCCAAAAGTGACGGATTTGTCACTTCTGCCCCGCCCCCCCAGGGATGGTCCTGAGGCCCAGAATTGCTGTCGACAGACCTGTTTACACTGCTCTATATACTGTACACTGAAATGTAAGTAGAATATTTATATTCCAGTTGATTTATTTTATAATTATAAAATAAAAATGAGAAAGTAAGCAATTTTTCAGTATTAGTGTGCTGTGACACTTTTGGATTTTTATGCCTGATTTTGTAAGCAAGTAGTTTTTAAGTGAAGTGAAAGGGGTACAGTAGTCTGGAAAGTTGAGAGCCACTGATCTAGTCAGATGTCCTATATATCATAGGCCACTAACTCCACCCAGTCATCCCCACACTAAACCCAACAACTGGAATTAGACCAAGCTGGTTAATTTGGAATGGGGGGCTCAGCAGGGGTGATGGGTGATGGACTCTTTCTAAAAGTGTGGCGGGGTTGTGAGCCCCAGCCCCCTCCAGAGCCTTGCCCCTCCTCCTCCCCCTGAGACCCTGCCCCCAGACTAAGTTGGAATCCAGAGCCAGGTTGAGGAGCCTGGGGGGCGAGAGAAGCAGGCAGGTGAAGGGTTGGTAGCTCTTACCCCAACTTGGCTCCAGCTTCTGGCTTGGCCTGGGGTACGAATAGCCACAGCCAGGCCATGATAAGAGCTGCCCAGGCAGCTGTAGGGAGACGGGGACCCTCCATCTGCCCTGGGCAGGGGACCCAGAGGGTGGGGACACAAATCAGGTGCTGCTCTCGGGCCCCCCCAACCCAGGCATGTGAAGGGTCTGCATCTCCCCATAGCTGTCCGGGCTCCCTGGGCCACTCTTACCCAGGCCAAGCTTCAGCTTCCAGGCCAGGGGGCGGGGCTTGGGGGAAGAGGAGGGGCTGGAGGCCGGGCCTGTGGCAAAAAGTGGACAGGACAGGCCCATCCACTTTCAAAAGTGGGAGGACCATGCCCCGTTCTCTCTGTCTCCTCCTCCCCCCTCACCCCATTCCAACACTCCTGGCACTTTGTACAAAACCTTGGAGGTAGACACCACATTAAAACAGGAGGGAGGGAGACAGAGAGAAACCACTTAAAGGAAGCTTTGCTGGGCTTGGTAAGTCTGAAAGGAATGGGAACTACATTGCCTTTGCCTCATAGACTCAGAGCTTAATTTATTCAGGGAGTTTGTCAGGGCTGAGTATCGGCATCTCTTTTCATGCTGGGACTGTGGCCTGGCACCTTTTCTGTCGGCAGCATGCAAGACATTCAGTGTATGCAAGACCGTGCTGTGCAGAGGATGCCATCTTTATTGCTTGATCCCTGGCACCTCTTATTCTACACTTTAAGAACTGAAGACTTTCCTGCCGAGCATCACTTGTATTTACTTCATTGTTCTTACATTTACCTACCAATGGTGAAGGGAACAGCAGTGAAACTAAGTTTAAATGCATAGAAGTCCCTTTCTCTTAACTACATGGCAGAGCCTGCAAGGAAAGGCTTTGATTGGGCTTTTACTACTGAGTCTGCTGTAAGCTTCGTAAAGAGTGACTTGTAGCTGAGATCAGTTTAGCACATCTTCTACGGGCTTGGAAAGATGAAGTCTTCCTTTTCGTTCACCTGGCAGAACTTGTGGATCTTGTATGGCATATAGTCTATAGAAGTCTCCACTGCAGTTAATGTGCAGGACACCCTCAGAGGGTCTCCAGCTGTCAATCCTATTTACTTCCAGTAGATCAAACCAAGAATATACTGCAGAGAACAATCCTACATTGGCAGGGGACAGACGACACAAGGGTCTCTCTTCATTTCTAATTTATAGGATTCAGCCAAAAGACAATTTGAGACTGAACAGGAAAATCCACAGGAACTGAGTAACAAAATCTGTAAATGTGGGTGTGTGGTTTTGTTTTGTAGTATTTTATTGATAAGTCTGAAGAATTACATGGTACATCAGTTCTGAGCTGCTGGAAATGTCTAGCACCACTAGGTTTTCTGTTATTTTTGGCCTTAAAAAGTCACCTACAACTCTGCTTCCTGCTGGGAATGGATAATGCAGCTGAGGTTTTCCTATACCCGTGAATCTGTTTTATTGATTCCATATTGGAAACCCAATATACAGATGTGGAACACAAGAGGCTGCTGTCTATGATAGAAAAGCATGTGAGTGGTATGGAAGGAACAAATAAAAATAACAAAGACATTGCCAGGACCAAATCAATAATGACAAATATAAATGTAAGGCCCAAGACTGGAATAGCAGAGAGGGCCTCCAACCAGGAATGTCCTACAGGGAGGAAGAGCTCTGTCAGATGGGATGTCCTGTAGGTTAAATGATCCAGATCAGGTGACTTGCCAGAGTTAGAACAGAATAAACTGCATTAGCACACGTGCAAGTGAGCAAGGCTGGAAGCAGAGATGCTATCTGTGATGGAGGCAGAGCTGTTACATCGCTGTACTCTAACAGCAGCTGCCTTTGAAGCAAGAATGAATAATGTGGGTTATGAACAGTGGGGTATGGTCACTGCTAAAAAGGAGAGATTATCTGAGGGTTAGTGCTATAAATAGTAGTGCTGGGACACTCCCAAATAAAATGACATGTTGCTCTGCAAAATCAGGACTGCCCTTCTCTGTAATGTGCCGCTGAGGACAAAGATGGGCAGAAAGTCTTTTCCCAGCCCTGAAGCAGCTCAAGCCATAGATAGTTAAAATGCTTCCCCCAGCTTGAGTGCATTTATACAACTTTACATATTAAATAAACGAGTTCTTCCTTGTCTGCCTCTCAGCCTGGCTGCTTGACTTAAAGAAATGTGCTGAGTCTCAGAGTGGGTCCTCACCCTGGTTTGGACAGGACCTACTCTTGACTATCCTTTAGTGCAGAGGTGGCCAACCTGTGGCTCCAGAGCCACATGCGGCTCTTCAGAAGTTAATATGTGGCTCCTTGTATAGGCACCAACTCCAGGGCTGGAGCTACAGGCACTAACTTTCCAATGTGCCAGGGGCTGCTCACTGCTCAACCCCTGGCTCTGCCACAGGCCCTGCTCCCATTCCATTCCTTCCTGCCCCCGGCCCTGAGCCTGCCGTGTCCTTGCTCCTTCCCCTTCCCCGTCCCCAGAGCCTCCTACAAACCACGAAACAGCTGAACGGGAGGTATGGGGAGGGAGGGGGAGGTGCTGATTGGCAGGGCTGCTGATGGGTGGGAGGCGCTAGGAGCCGGGGTGTGGGAAGCTGATGGGGGGACTGCTGATGTATTACTGAGGCTCTTTGGCAATGTACATTGGTAAATTCTGGCTCCTTCTCAGGCTTAGGTTGGCCACCCCCGCTTTAGTGAGTGGTTCGGATTCCTCTCCTTGCACTAGCCTGGACACCTTCTCTTCAAAGGGATTCAGCCTGAGGGAAGGCAAGAGGTGCTTCTCAATTTGAGCTCTCGATGAGTAGGGCAGCTTTGTTTTCTACCTGGGATTTCCTAAGAGTCTTGCCTAAAGATGTGATGAAATAGCAGAAGTATTGCTATGTCCCTTCCTGGGCAGGGCTGCATCATACCCCTCAATGGGTTGTTAGCAGTAGGTTTCAAACCTTGGTCAGGTGGATTTGAACACTCTAGCCTCTTCAGCAGAGATGGGCAAACTGCGGCCCGCAGGACCCTCTTGCCCGGCCCTTGAGCTCCCAGCCAGAGAGGCTAGCCCCCGGCCCCTCCCCTGCTGTCACCCCTCCCACAGCCTCAGCTTGCTCTGGACGGCAGGGCTTCGAGCTCCTCCCAGGCGGCGGGGCTGGGAGAGCTGCCGGCCTGCCCTGGTGCTCTAGACTGCATGGTGGCGTGGCTGGCTCTGGCCAGGTGGCACAGCTGCTAGTCCTGGTGCTCTGAGCAGCATGGTAAGGGGGCGGGGAGCGGGGGGGTTGGATAAGGGGCAGGGGGTTCCTGGGGCAGTCAGGGGACAGGGAGTAGGGGGTGGTTGGATGGGGCAGAGGTTCTGGCGGGGACGGTCAGGGGACGGTGAGGGGGGTTGGATAGGTGTGGGAGTCCTGGGGGGCCTGCCAGGGGGCAGGGGTGTAGATAGGGGTCAGGGAAGTCAGGGGAAAGGGAGCAGGAGGGGTTCGATAGGGAGTGGGGTCCCTGGAGGGGGCAGTCAGGGGACAAGGAGCAGGAGCGGTTGGATGGGTCAGGGGTTGTGAGGGGGGCAGCCAGTGGGTGGGAAGTGGGAGGGGGTGGATAGGGGGCGGGGGCCAGGCTGTTTGGGGAGGCACAGCCTTCCCTACCTGGCCCTCCATACAGTTTCGGAACCCCGATGTGGCCTTCAGGCCAAAAAGTTTGCCCACCCGGCCACCCCTGTTCTACACTCTAGGGTGACCAGCTGTCCCGATTTTATAGGGACTGTCCTGATATTCAGGGCTTTTTCTTATGTAGGCACCTATTACCCCCCAACCCCTGTCCTGATTTTTCACATTTGCTATCTGATCATCCTACTACACTCTGAGCTAAAACCCTGTTTGCCCAGGCTCATCAACCTCTCTATGTGGCCCAGCCACAGAGTGTGGTTTGCACAGGCAGCATTATATGGTGAACAGCTTTCCACCAGTCTCCTCTTTCATTAGCTGCAGCTGAGCCTGTAATGACCATCAGGAAGTAGTTGTTGATTTTGAAAACTCAGACTTTTTCTGCCTCTTCCTGAAACGGAGGAAGCCCCTGTTACTTCTTTCTCAGACAAGCCAGCTTTCTTGATGGAGGGACACACACAGAGAAAGGGTTGTTTATGCCATGGCAGCATGGGGAGAAGTGTAGAAACTGAAATACTGCAGCAATTTGAAGAAGCGAGAGCAAAGGAAGGACAGGTAAGTCTCAGCCACTCCCCCACCCCCCATCCATATCAAATTGATAAGCAGAAAGTTTCCAGAGCTGAAGAGGCTACTGTGGAAAGGGCACATCCCCCAGAGTCCTACTAGGGTGACCAGATGTCCTGATTTTATAGGGACAGTCCTGATATTTGAGGCTTTTTCTTATATAAAAGCCTATTACCCCCACCCTCCACCCCCATCCCGATTTTTCACACTTGCTGTCTGGTCACCCTAGTTACTACAGCCATGTCAGAGGAGAGATGGCAGGAATCGCCTCTGCTTCTTGCTCTGCTACACCCCTGAGAGTCGTCCTCCCCGTATCAAGACCTCACAGGCATTGAAGTCAAAAAATCTTTCCTTGCAAGAGTCAGTCATACTGTGTCAGAAGCGTTTCTCCTAATGTTGTGCTGCTCAGAGAGAAGGGATTGTGGGCCAGAATTGCCCCTAGATTGAGTCTTGGTTTTGCAAAACTAGGTCTCCTCAGCCCATTTCTAATTTGCATTTAAAATTGGGGGCCAGATCCTCAGGACCATCCTTTTGGTACTCAATGAAGTTTGGGAGTGGGGAAGATTGCACAAAGGTGGCTTTAACTCTAGCCAGTCTCCAGGCATAATACAGAGCCATTCCAGCCCTCAAGGAGCACTCCAGCCATACCCATTTCCCCCTGGACATGATCCTGCATGGGATCAGGGCTGTGGCACAGAACTATGTAATCTGGGGATTACCCTGAGCAGGGAGGTGCCCTCCTGGAGGCAAATATGGACGCTTTAGGGCTGCTTGGCACTGCCATAGAGGGACTGAGACTCTGCCCCAGAAATTTTTTGGCTTCATCTTCTCCAGCATGAGAGCACAGTCACTGTGCAACTATCCCTTGTTTTGGAAAGTGAGTGCAAGTTTGTGGTGGCAGACACTAAGCTCCTGTTTGTGGTGAAGCAGCTTTTAATAACTGCTCTGGAGTCAATGCCAAATTGCACGTTATGTGGCTATTGGGTGGTTACAATCTGTTTCTTGCCATGTCACTTACAGCAAATAGCATCAGGTGCCATGTTCTTATGACGCTCTATATCAATTACTGCTCCTCGGGCTGCACATTAACTGTTTCCATGCTCAGGCCCCACGTGGGCACAGCACTTAGACACGTGAATTGGCCTGGGTGTGATCTAGGGCCTGAGCCAGTGAGGTTCTGAACGCCCTCAACTCCAAGCCCTTACTGAGTGCATTTATCTGGAGAGACCCAGCCTGCCCTTGACATTCCAGGCAGTTGAATGGCCAGTCCACAGAGCTGTTTGTAGAACTGTTGTCAGAACCCATGCCCACACCAGTGGCAACGAAGGGGCAAAATACCAATTAAAGGGCTCAATCTTGCGGGTTGCTGAGCACCTCCCTGAGAGATGTTGAGTGCCTTCAACTCCCTTTGAAACTAATGGGAGCTAAAAATGCTCAGCGCTTCTCAGCATCAAGCCCAAAGAGTTTAAATTTATCCAAGAACAAACAATGACTATCAAGCCCTTGTTTACTTTTGCTGCCTTTGCTGAGAACATTGAGTGGGAGTGATTCTGTTTGTTGGTGCATAAGCTTATTCTGCTTGTATCTGTGCTACAGTGTAACACCAAAAGCATCCACTGTCGGCTTGTAGTTGATCCAGATGGCTTTAAACAGCAACTATTTTCTGTGTTTCAGGGGACTCATTGCAAAACCTTCCTAGGATGTGCAGAGACTGGCACTCTTCCATCAATCCTATTTGTTTGGGTGGCATTGATACAGTGGATCAGACTCCAAGAGTAAGTCTTCACCACTATGTGCACAGCTTTCTTTTAGATGGGATCTTAAGGAACATGTGGTGGTTTATGGGTTTGGGATGTGTAAGATTATACCCCTGGACCTGCAGAGATTGATTGTAAAACTGACCACTTGGCTATCAAGAGAGTATTTTGATTTACTGGTAACATGTTATATTTTAAAGACACGTATAATTCCTTGTAAAATGCCACTACAGAATTCTGAAGTCCTGTCTCAAAACATAGCAGCTTACAGTAGTGACAGTGCAGTGTGATAACTGCAGAGTACTGTAGTATTTCCTTTTATAAGGGATGTTTTATGCCTAAATTTAATCTCTTACCCACCACCTCATTTCCTCAAGTGTTTGCAGAACATCATCTCCTAGTCAGTAAGAGACCAGAAGAGACAGTGTTTCAAGATCTTTACAGTCCTTCAGTTATTCTGCGAGCAAATTGCCATCGTTCCTTTTCATGTCTCCTCTTTCTGAGACACACGCTTCTCTTATCATCAGCTCTTGATCTAACAATGCCATGTCCGTCCCTTGACTACTATACAGTTTGACATGCTTGGTGCCATTGGAAGTTTTGCTATAAATCGACATCAGAAAATACTGAAATTTGAAATTTTGTTTTATGTCCTACTACAATCCGAGCTGCCTTCATGGTCTAGAAAAAAGCGACAAAGAGTCCTGTGGCACCTTATAGACTAACAGATGTATTGGAGCATAAGCTTTCGTGGGTGAATACCCACTTCGTCAGATGCATGTAGTGGAAATTTCCAGAGGCAGGTATAAATATGCAGGCAAGAATCCTGAGCTGATGGTGTCAAACAAAGACTGTGAATGGCTAGCCAACTACAAAAGCAGTTTCTCCTCCCTTGGTATTCACACCTCAACTGCTAGAAGAGGGCCTCATCCTCCCTGATTGAACTAACCTCATTATTTCTAGACTGATTCTTGCCTGCATATTTATACCTGCCTCTGGAAATTTCCACTACATGCATCTGGTGAAGTGGGTATTCACTCACGAAAGCTTATGCTCCAATACGTCTGTTAGTCTATAAGGTGCCACAGGACTTTTTGTCACTTTTTACAGCTCCAGACTAACATGGCTACCCCTCTGATGCTTGACTTCATGATCTAGTAAATTTTACTACGGTTTCATGGAGTCCATCAGGCTAAAGTGTTTACTAGTGCCTGTATGTCCATTAAAGCAAAAAACTATATTGGTTACACACACGAGGTGATGGCAATTTTTTTTTCTTAGAGCCATTGCATGTCATTTGGATCCTTATCTGAAAGTACCTAGAGATCTAATATTTGTTAAGAACACAGACACTGTAATATCAATGACAGGCCAGTTCAGCTCTGAAGCTGCAGTTGTTAAAACAGTGAGAGGAAGTTCAAATTAATTAGCACAATATCCTTATGAATGTCCTCTTGATTTAATAATTAAGCTGCGGTTCTCAAGAAGGAAATGGAGAATGCACTGAATCTGATTTTATAAAAGATGTCCTTTGGCTCCGCAGTGGCAGTTCTTCCAACCACAGTGAATTCCCAGAGGAGATACAAGTTTTTAAATAATAATAAAAACAACAAAGAGGAAGGATCCTGCATTTTGATTTTTTTTGACCAGCCTCCAGAAGTTACCAGTAAATTTAAACCAGATGATGTTAGTAAAACCAATCAGGCAGTTGGCATAGTACATAGTAATTTGCACTGAACATTGTATAAATGAACTTGGACAAATTTGTAGCCTCTCCTGGAAATGTGTAGAAAAATGTACCGCAGAGCACCCAATGTGGAATCCTGGGAGCGTCCAGAGAAATATGCTTCCTTGTCTTCTTTTCTTTTCCCACAGGACTGTTGCATTGTTAGATAGAAAGAGCCCAGCAAGCCACCAAGGCTTAGTTTTGCACTATGGCTCAGTAAACCTGCCGGGGCGGGGCAGGGCTGGGAGAGGGGAGAAATAAGCTAGAACTTCTAGTTGTTTTTCCCTCCTTCCTCCCCCACATCCTTTTTTTCATGTTTGAATCAGCTTGGGACATCATACAGCTCCTCTCCCACAAAATGAAAACAACTTTGATTTATCCACCTGTCTGCTAGTGTATGGGGAAGGCTACTTAGATGAAATCCTATGAGTAGGATTTGCATTTCATTAATGCTTTCCTTCTAGGGATCTCAAATCACTTTACCAGCAATGCAGAGTTAAGCCTCTTTACTGAGAAACAGAGGCACAGAATGGGGAAATTACATGCAAACACACAATAGAATCATAGAAATGTAGGACTAGATGTGATCTTAATAGGTCATCTAGTCCAGTCCCCTGCACTGAGGCAGGACTAAATGTTATCTAGACCATCCCTGACAGGTGTTTGTCTAACCTGTTCTTAAAAGCCTCCAACGATGGAGATTCCATAACCTCCCTAGGTAATTTGTTCCTGTGTTTAACTATCCTGCCAGGAAGCTTTTCCTAATGTCTAACCTAAACTACTCATGCTGCAATTTTAGCCCATTACTTCTTGACTTGTCCTCCGTGGATAAGAAGAACAGTTTATCCTTCTCTTTATAACAACCTTTTACATACTTGAAGACTATTATCATGTCCCCACTCTGTCTTCTCTACTCCAGACTAAACAAACTCATGTTTTTCAATCTTTCCTCATAGGTCATGTTTTCTAGACCTTTAATCATTTTTGTTGCTTGCCTCTGGAGTTGCTCCAATTTGTCCATATCCTGCCCTAAGCGTGGTGTCCAGAACTGGACACACTACTCCAGGTGAGGCTTTATCAATCCTGAGTAGAGTAAAACAGGGGTTCTCAAACTGGGGATTGGGACCCTGCAGGGGGTCACAAGATTCTTACATGGGGGGTCACGAGCTGTCATCCTCCAGCCCAGCCCGCCCTTTGCCTCCAGCATTTATAATGGTGTTAAATATATAAAAAGTGTTTTTAATTTATAAGGAGGGGTCGCACTCAGAGGCTTTCTATGTGAAAGGGGTCACCAGTACAAAAGTTTGAGAACCACTGGAGTAAAAGAATTACTTCTCGTGTCTTGCTGACAATATTCCTGCGAATACATCCCAGAACGATGTTTGCTTTTTTTGCCACAGCGTTACATTTTTGACTTGTATTTAGTTTGTGATCCACATTATGTTCTTGACACCAGATTCTTTTCTAGGCAGTCATTTCCCATTTTGTATTCATTCAATGGATTATTCCTTCCTAAGTGTAATACTTTTTTTATTTGTCCATTTTGAATTTCATCCTACTTATTTCAGACCATTTCTCCAGTTCGTCAAGATCATTTTGAATTCTAATCCTGGTCTCCAAAGTACGTGGTATCATCTCCAAACTTTATGAGTGTCCTTTCTATGCCATTATCCAAATCATTTATGAAGATATTGAATAGAACTGGACCCAGGACAGATCCTTGCAGGACCACATTTGATATAGTCTTCCAGATAGAGTAGTTATCAATGATTCTCAGTCAGAGTACAGTTTTCCAATTATGCACCCACCTTATATTAGGTTCATTTAAACTATATTTCCCTAGTTTGTTTATGAGCAGGTCATGTGAGATAGTATTAAAAGCCTTACCAAAATCAAGATATCACATCTACTACTTCCCCCTAGCCACAAGGATTGTTAGCCTGTCAAAGAAGGATATTGGGTTGGTTTGACATGATTTGTTCTTGACAAATCCATATTGACTGTTACTTATCACTTTATTTTCTTCTTGATGCTTACCAATTGATTTTGTTTATTTGATTTCATTATCTTTCCAGGTATGGAAGTTAAGCTGACTGGACTATAATTCCCTGGGTTGTCCATATTCCCCTTTTTTATAGATAAGTACTATATTTGCCCTTTTCCTGTCCTCTGGGATCTCTCCCATGCTCCACTAGTTCTCAGAGATAATCACTAATGACTCAGAGATCTCTTCAGCCAATTCCTTAAGTATTCTAGGATGTACTTCATTAGGCCCTGCTGACTTAAAGACATCTAGCTTGTTCTATTCCTATTTTAGCCTCAGGGTATGTCTCCACTAGCAATGTTAAAGCGCTAAAGTTGCAGCACTATAAAGTGGTAGTGTAGACAAGGCCTTAGATGGTACCCCATTGATGTTCAGTATCTTAGTTGTCAGACCCCTGCTAACCTTTTTGGTGAAAACTGAAGCAAAAAAGGCATTCAACACTTCTGCCACTGCTGCATTTTCTGTTTTTTTGTCTTTCCCTCCTCACTGAGTAAAGGGTCTACCCTGTCCTTGGTTTTCCTCTTGCTTCTAATGTATTTGTCAATTTTTTTTTTAAATCTTTTACATCCCTAGCTAGTTCAATCTCATTTTGTGCCTTGGCTTTTCTAATTTTATCCCTACATGCTTATGTTGGTTTTTATATTCTTCATTAGTAATCTGACCTCGTTTCCACTTTCTGTGTCACTCTTTTTTGAGTTTCAGATCATTTGGAGATCTCTTGGTTAAGCCAGGGTGGACTCTTACCATGATTCTTATCTTTCCGGATAGTTTGCGCATGTTCCATTAGAAATGTTGCATTTAAAAAACTGTCAACTTTTCTGAATGCTCCTCCCTGCTCCCCCTTAGGGTGTGTCTACACTACGAAATTAGGTCAATTTTATAGAAGTCGATTTTTTTAGAATTCGATTTTACACAGTCTATTGCATATGTGCACACTAAGCGCATTAAGTCGGTGGAGTGTGTCCTCACTACCGGGGCTAGCATCGACTTATAGAGCATCTCACAGTTCCCGCAGTCTCTGCTGCCCATTGGAATTCTGGGTTAAGCTCCCAATGCCTGATGGGGCAAAAACTTTGTTGTGGGTGGTTTTGGGTAAATGTCTTCAGGCCCCCCTCCCTCCCGCCTTCCGTGAAAGCAATGGCAGACAATCGCTTTGTGCCTTTTTTTCCGGGGTCCCGTCCACCGGACCCGCTCAGCCCACTGTCTGCCTGGATGATCAGAACCCCAGGCAGGCAGCGGGCTGAGTGGGGCTGACAGATGGAGCCCCAGACCGGCAGTGGGCTGAGCCGCTCAACCTGCTGCTGGTCTGGGGCTCCGTCTGCCGGCTCCTGCCAGCCGGGGTCCCGCTCAGCCCCACTCAGCTGGCAGACCTCGGTGAGGTTGATATGGGTTGCCTGGATAGACATGGCTATCCTCCTCTTAGAGCACCAAATGGGAGTGACTCCAGGTCATTCTCTTAAGTTTTGTCTCATGGAGATTCAGTCCTGCCTGGAATATCATGCGAGCTGGAGGCTTCTGCCTCAGGCTGCTCTCCCAGCCGGCAGCACCACGCAGTCGCACCTACCCCAGCCTGCCCCTTGTTCCCATGGCTCATGAAGACTGGACAGTAGTAAGGAGCAGTTCAACTTGTGGAATGACAAATCCAGAACGAAGGATTGCACTCTATGGGCCACGTTAAGATTATTTCAAAGTCCTAGATAGCATTTAGTCTCTATAAAAGTCTTCCCCCGCCCCTAACAAAGATGTTAATTTATCAGAGCAGCTGAAAGAGTAAGGAATCCGATACTATAACTTAGAGAGAGCTTCCATATTATTTAACTCATAATTGGATATAATTCAAAGTAAAATTTCACAGCATGGTCTATTCTAAAACTAAAAATGCAGGAGGGGAGTCAGAAAAAGGAACAGTGACCTGCTTCTGCCTGGTTTCAAACCGGAGACATTTCGTGTGTTAGGTGAACATGATGACCACTACACTAAGGGACTTTTGTGTGTTAGGTGAATGTGATAACCACTACACTACAGGGCTTCTCTTTTTTCCCCCACAGACTTTGCCGAATGCACAGGAATGTTTTCTCTAGCTACAGAAGCTACCTAATGCAATGTCTATATCGATCACCTTCCTGCTCACAAAGCGGTCATGCCCCCAAGGCTGACACAGCGCGGAGTGCATGTGACACAACGACCTGGCTTGGGCAGGATCGCTAGCGAGGCATGATACTTTTGCTGTTAAGCAAACACAGCAATTCTTTCGTGGCCTCTGCCACTGAATGCCTCCATGCATTACGCTGTGCCCTATCAGTGCGGGAGGACTGCATGAGCTCGGAAAACATGTCATCGCGAGTGCATTTTTTTTCACCTTCTAATCTGCGATAACCTCAGGGACGGAGATGATAGGGGGAGCGTAGAAACATTCTGGGGGGGACTGCATGGTCACCTGTGCTGCTGAGTTTGCCACGCTGGCCAAACAGGAAATGAAATTCAAAAGTTCCCGGGGCTTTTCCTGTGTACCTGGCTAGTGCATTTGAGTTCAAAGTGCTGTCCTGAGTGGTCACAATGGAGCACTCTGGGATAGCTCCTGAAGGCCAATACCATCGAATTGCATCCACACTACCCCAAATTCGACCCGGCGATATCAATTTCAGCCCTAATCCCCTCGTTGGGGAGGAGTACAGAAACTGATTTTAGGAGCCCTTTAAGTCAACAAAAATGGCTTCGTCGTGTGGACGGGTGCAGGGTTAAATCGATCTAACACTGCTAAATTCAACCTAAACTCGTAGTGTAGACCAGGGCTTAGACTTGCCTCCCATGGCATCTTACCTACCAGTTGTCTGAGTTTGCTGAAGTCTACCTTCTTGAAGTCCATTGTCTTTATTCTGCTATTCTCCCTTAGAATTATGAACTCTTATTTCATGATCACTTTCACCCAAACTGCCTTCCACCTTCAAATTCTCAACCAGTTCATCCCTATTTGTCAGAATCAAATCTAAAACAGCATCTCCCTAGTTGTTTTATCCACCTTCTGTAATAAAAAGTTTATTTCAATGTATTCCATTAACTTGTTGGATAATCTATGCCTTGTTGTATTATTTAAATACTTGCTAAAAACTCACCTAGTAGTGTGTTCATAATAACAAATTAAAGTAATTGTTCCTCCTCCTTTGGATTACGCAATGTGTTCTGTCTCCTCTGTTTGTATGCTTGACTGGAAGATCTTTGGGACAGGTATTGTTTTGGTTTTTGCATTTTGAACAGCGCTGCACACACTGCTGGTGCTAAACAAAAAAAATAAGGCTAACATCCTCCTTTCAGAACCAGAGTGGATCTCAACTCCAGTTTTTTTGTCTTCCACATGTGTACTTTTATCTGAGGCCATGACTAAACTAGAAAAATATGGTATGTTTTAAAACCCATTGGCTCTCACATCTTAACTTTGCATCGAATGTAGGTAGGATAAATTGTCTTTTAAAAGAGTCAGCTGGTCTTGATCAACCCCCCTGGGTGCATAATCTTGTGTAAATCATGCTGGTTAAAATGTTTTTGCTAACACATCTTAAAGCACAATCTCTTTTCATAGTCTAGATATGGCCTGAAAGGCATGTATGGAAAGCCAAATTTACAGCTAGGATCTGCCATGTAGATATGAGACGTGAATTTTGTCCTAACTTGGCAAGGAAAGAGGAAACTTAAAAAAAAAATGCAAAGCCCTGACTAAGGATTTTTAAAGTATTTATTCCACTGTGGAAGTTCAAGTGTATTGTACAATATTATTAAACAGGCTTCTAAAAGTCCTGTGTCTGCAGACATTGCTGGCACTATCTATGCACACAAAATTGCCTTGAATTTGTCCATAAAAATAGAACAAATATTGATTTGTAGGCCCTTGTGCAGGGGTTTACATGAATGGTTTGATTTGCTTGTAATTTTTGTAGTACATTTTTAGAAGCAAGTTTGAGAATGTCTTCCTCACATTCCTGGTAATTCAAACCCATTTGTTCAGGGTTTGACTTCTTGGCAGAGCAATGTTCACAAGAAATGGCTGTCATTGTCTTTTCTATAGCAGTGGACTAAACCACACACCTGCATAAATTGGAGCTGTTCCAGTAAAGTCAATGGAAATACTTTAGATTAACACTGGTGTGACTGAGAACAGAATTTGCTCCTTTTCTTATATATAATGTACAGAGCAGCAAATTTTGCTTTTAGATGCGTACGTGGGGCAGCTATGGAAATCAGTGGGTGTTTTATCACAAGCGAGGGAAAAGCCACGTCATGCTTATTAAAAACCAAAAATGATGAAATGCAAATACATTGATAGATCTGTAAAACAGACCCTCAGCTGCTACAACTTAGCTTAGCTCCATGGAGCTGATTTGCACCAACTGAGGATCTGGCTCCATGAGTCTATTAAGTTTATGCAAAGGCATCCATAACTTTAGCATAACTGAACAGAGGATTGGAATAAAGGGGTGTTTAGCTCTCTGGGGGAAGATACAGGTCACCAACCTCCTAACATGCTGCAATAAACTTCCGAAGAAGAAACTGTTCAATAGGATATGTTTTCCAAGACCTTAATCATCAGGCTAAAAGGGAGGGATAATGGACAGTGGTGCTGAATTCTCACATTGAAGAATCATGAAGTGGGTCCTCAGGTTCACTGTTACAAACAAATAAACCAAGGGCCAGTGTGGAATTGTTCCCTCTAGTGCTTTTCCAAGCAGTTTTTTGAACTGTTTAATGAAAAATTACCTTCTTACCACTCCATGAATCTTCTAATGCAAGAGATTGTCCTCTGGAGACTAGTCAGAGTAAAGGCACTGTGGTGAAGCCACAAACTGACTTTTGCTCTCCTGGATTTAGACTCCAATACTACCCTGTGTTCGGAAGGCCAGGTTAGAAATGACCCATAAGGGAATGTTTCTACCATTTTTCTTTAAACTCTAATTGGGCAAAATCAGTCACGATGCACTTTGTAGCTTCACTTGTGTTTTCACAGTGACAGTTCTTATCTCCAAACATTTGAGGGTTCTGTTTAGAATAATCTTCAGAAGCAGAAGTGCTACCCTTCCTTCTGGAAATGAGGAGAACACAACATAAGCCTTTTGTATTTTTAGTCAAACAATCTCCAACCATTTTAATATTTGCCCAGCAGTAATGGTCTATGTATTTCCTTGTAACTTAAGTAATATGTGGAGTTTGAGGGCTGTTCCACATAGAAATCACTTGTGTGTCTGTTCTGGTTTTACCCTCCTTTTATAAAAGATGCATTTGATACTGTGGTTAGAGAAAAGAAATGCTTTGAGGGCTTCTTGGTTCTACTCTTGTCTCTGCTTCTGGTTTACTGCAAATCACTTCAACTTTTTCTGCCTCAACTTCCACTCCTTTCAAACGGGGATCATGAATGACCTGACCGGGAGGAGGGATTGACTTGTGAGTGTTTTCAGCTCTCTGGATGAAAGATGCTATTGAAATGCCTAGTATTCATAGTCTGTTGTTCATGGCTTGTTGGAAAACAAAGTCTGCTCTTTTCCCTGAAAATTAAATACATAAAACTAAACATAAGCACCTTTACTACAGCAAGATAGACTACCCTGTACTAAGTGTGTGCTTCCAGCTTGACATCTTTGACACTGTACGTAGCTTTAAGTCAAAGCCAGTTTTGCCCTTTGATATATTGTTTCCTGTAGGTTTAGTGGAGTAGCTTACATACTAACTGAAATTATCTTTGTGTGACACTAAGATGCTGAATGTGTGGTAATAAGTAACGGCACTGTTTTTTAATATCCAATGTGCTCTTGGTGAGAAATTAATAATTTGAAGGCACGTTTATAAAACATAATTTGATACGACAGGAACAAAATGTCATGAACCCCTCCACCCCCGGCAGCAGCAAACATTCCATCAGCATATTTTCCATTGGGGTTAACAGCATCCTAATTGGGTGAGATGTTTTGGGTTTGGTCCAGTGTGTATGCTGCTTTGAAGAAGTCTTAAGTATCAGATAATGTTTATGATGGGACTAAAATATGGCCCTTTCCTGGATATTTCAGTGATTTTGTGATGACAAAACCAAAAGAATGCATGAAAATGTGTCACACGTGAACATTGCACCTGATTCTCAGTGACTCCGTTGCTGCTATTGGAGCAGGGCAAGCCACTTGGAGAGGAGTGTGGGGCAGGGCAAGCCACATTTGCATTTCCTGTATTCTGGGGCCATGCAGAGGCCTGTCTGTTCCCCAGTAAAAGTTAGAACTGCTTTAACTTAGGCTGGGTCTTCACTGCCATTTTCAGCGCTAAAACTTTTGTCCAGGGATGTGAAAAAACATACACCCCCGAGTGACAAAAGTTTTAGCACTGAAAAGCACCAGTACAGACAGCAGTGCTCCCGGCAGGAAAGCTACCACCACTCATTCAGGGTGGGTTTTTGTAAATAGCCAGGAGAGCTCTGCCCCGGTGATAAAGCACGTCTACACTGCCCACGTCGCAGCGCGGCCACGGTGTAACTTGGGCAGTGTAGACACCCTTGCAGTCTGCACCCTACAGCCCTGTAATCCTGAGAAGCAGAGAGTGACTATGGTGTAGTGCCCTATTGCCCCACCCTCAAGCTGTCCTTTGCACTGAAGGCTGGGAGTGGGACCAACAGCGTATAGACTTTATGCCAGTTCCACACAGTCTAGGGCGGCCTTTTGTGGCGAGGGTATTCGGAGGGGGTTTGTTCTTCCCCCTTGAAGGCCCCTTATGTTGCCTGCACGGCAAAAAGGGGCATTAATGTAACTGAGAATCAATCCCTTTATCTTCAGCACCAAATCTACCACATAGGAAGCAGTAAATCATGTAAGACTGTCTCAAAAGAAAATGAAATGGATTATTTCTCTTTCTATATAGAGAAACTAAAACTCCAGAGGAAAAGTCCATTGATAGCCACCCATCATAAAACCAAGATTAGAGTCCAAACAAAGTTTGCTTTATGGTCACAGTTATTCTTGCTCTCTAAACAGGAAAGTTATCGGCCCATACAAACTGTTCCACAGAGAGTTTCTAACCAGGTAATTAAGAACCAAAACACTGCTTTCAAGGTTTTGTCATGTATCACTCCCTGTTTGTTTTTATTGTGCAAGCTCAGTTCGTGCAATGATAAATTGTTTTCTCTATGGCCTTGCTGTGGTACATGGAAAACTTTCCATGACTGAATTGCTATAGAACAGAAATAGCCAGGCATTTTCCAAACAGCTTTGTGAAAACCCATTTTGGATCCTGACGAAAAGGGGATTGTTCAGAGGCTCATCAAGGTCCCGACTACCATACGACTTAGCTGTTTTGCACCACTTCAGATCTTTTTTTTAAAAAACATGTAACAGATCAAGGGGTATATTTTTCTAATACAGTGTAATACTGTTATACTAGGGAGAATGGCCTTTTGAAACTAAATATTCTTTTGCTGCTTCTGAATATCCTGCTGTGTTGAAGTAACAGTGTCATTTTCCCCCCATACTTTTCAGAAAAAAAATGTATCTGGGCTAAGGGATACACAGATCTGTGTGTCATAGGGGCTGAGGTCCAGAGATTTAGATATTTAGGCCCTGCTGCTCTCAGCATTGCAAACCCTAACTGATTTAGGAACCTGAATCTAATTTTCAAATGTGATTTAGGCACTTCAGATACTAAGTCCCATTGACAGTTGATGGGATTTAAGCTCTTAAATCCCTAACTCCCTTTTGAAAGTGAGATTTAGGTTTTAATCAGTTTGGCATTGCAATGCCGAGAGCAGCAATGCCTAAATATCTTAAAAGCTAGACCTTGGAGCTTATATTAATTTTAGAAAATGCAGTATTTAAATTGATAATCCTCGTTTAAAGTGTACCTACTAGGCAGAATTCTCTCTTAAATATGCAAGGTGGGTCGTGATGCCCACATTTTCCTCTTCCCCATGAGCATTCCTGACACTGAGGGGAGGAAATGTGTTGTGAACAGGAATGGGCTTATGGTTAAGCCACTGGACTGGGACTTGGGAGACTGGGGTTTATTTCCTAGCTCTGACACAAACTTTGTCTATGACCTACCCTCTTTGTGCCTCAGTTCCCTGGCTGTAAAAGTGGGATAATGATGCTTCCTTCCTCTGACCCTTCTGTCTTTCCTATTTACACTGTAAGCTCTTGAGGAGGGGGGAAATGGCTGTCTTCCTATGTGTATGTACAGTACCTGAAGGCTTGATCTGAGAGGAAGATTTTTGTCCAGAGAATTTAGAGTTTATAAGGAAAGAAAGTAAACTTCTGGATCCTGACTGTGTCTGCACTTCAAGGGTCTCATACAAACTGATTTGCTACTGTGACAGGATCCAGATAAGAATGACAAGACTTTAGGTGAAGGGAAAAAGTATAGTTTATGGTAAAGGATCAGGAATAGGAGAGTGACTAAATTCTAAGGTCTGGCAGGTGGGTCAGCACTCTGATCACTGTAGCCTCAATTAGTTTCCACAGTAACAGCTGATTAAATAAGTAGCTAATCAGAAGGAGAGGCTAGGGAGGTAAGCCCTCAGCTGGTCTATCTGAGAAGAAGCCAGGAAGAAAATGTTAGAGGGAGCAGGACAGGGCTAACTGAGCCTGGACTAAAGGCACTCCCTAGAGAGAAGGAGGCCTCCTCTCCTCCTAGGGCCCCAACAAGAAGGGCTGAAAGAAGTAGAAGTTAAAACTGAGGTTGCATGGTACTGGTGTTGGAGGATGGGTTTAGAATAAAATACAGCCTGTCCACAAGACAAAAATTGGTCAAAGCAGTTTATGGGGCATCAGAGGACAGGAACAGATTGTGGCCCCATCACAAGGAGTAAGGAGGACTTAGCTTCCCAACTCAAGTTCCATCCAAACTGACAAACTTTTTCAGGGTCTCTTAGCACTAGCTTCACCATTATGATATCAATAATTTAGAAGAATTAAAAAGACTCTCAGTAGATGGAGGTCTGTGAGGAACACAAACTATGGCTCTGATGCTGTGGAGTGATGAGCACCATTAACACCAGTGAGATCACACCGTTAAGGCTTAAAAGGACAGTGAGTGGCAGCAATACCATCCTGCTTTCTGATGTTCTCCTCCATTCTTCAGACAGCCAGATTGCCCCTAAAGTTAAATGCTCCAGTGCCTTTTGTCTTTAAAAAAAATAACCCTTTGTTATGCGGGAGTGAGGGTAATTACTGCACATTTCCTCCTTTGGGTCCTGTTGAAATTTCTCCAGCAGTATTCCTGCCTGTTTAATAATTATCCATGGTTTTGCAAATTGATTGTGAGCTGGAACATTAAATCCCACAGGAAATCTGGTTTTGCACGATCTATGGAGGCTTTTCTAGCAGCCTGAGCGATTAAAGGTTGAATGTGACTTTTTTCTAATGTAGATATAGTGTAAATGATTTCCAGAAAAGGGTTAATCTCAGAAGCTGAGCTTTAGTCAGAAACAGAACTTTAGGAGGACTAGAAGGTTCAGACCTTGGTAATGAGATAAGGAGCTGTACACTTATAAGGATCTGGTTTGAATCTGGTGGTGGATTCAGTATCTGCAGTAGGTAGATGCCAGTATCACAAATCCATCCTCATAACTGGTCCCCTTGTTGATAAGCTCAGCAGAGAGTACAAGGCTTGGACAGATGATGCCTTGGAGGCTAAACTTTCCCTTTCAAGTGACTCCTCCAATGCCAGGTTGAGGTGCATTGGCAGGGAGAAGTGTCCGAGAAGCTCATGTTTACCCATTCTGCAGTATGTCTCCCACATACCAGTTCTCCTGCATGCTGTTCATCCATCACACCACCAGGTCCAAAGACCTCTCCTCAGCCTCCTCCTGGCATTGGCCAAAGTGGCCATCTATTAGTCCAGGAGGAAGAAACAATGTGTTTTTTGTTGTTGTTTTTTGCAGTGATGGGGCCTGTGGCAGTGTATGCACACCCTGTCCCAAAAAGGGAGTTCAGGGGGTATGTGGACATCGCCATTAAGTTTGCTTGTCCATCTCCGACCTCACCACCCCAGAGTCTAAGGATCAGAGTAAAGGTAATAGCCTAGCGGCCAGAGTCAATAGTGCAGCCCTTTGGCAGAGGGGCCTAGCAGCCAGAACCCAAGGGGTCACTAGCAAAGGGGGGGTGAGGAGGTTAGCAGCCCAGGCAGGGGGGCTTGGGCCCACCCAACTCTTCAGGGCCCCAACCCAGGGCCCTAGCAGTGGCAGAGCAGTCCAGCAGTGGCAGAGTGGTCTGCCACTGGGTCAGTGGGGAATCCCACCAAAACAAGCTGAGCTTACCTGGGTGGAAGATACCACTCCATTACCCTCCCTGGGTCACTTCCTACCATTGTCTCTGGTGTGGCAGTCCATGAGGCTTTGGGGTCTCCAGGCTCCACCGCACAGGTCACTTCCTGGAGCTCCATTGGTCACAGGGGTCCAAGCCTGTCCTTGGGTCCTCTGGTCTCTGCAGATAGGGGCCATAGCCAGTCCTCAGTTGAACCACCTAGCACAGGTCCTTCCCCTCCAACATCTAGCCCCAAATGATCTGGGCTTCCTCCCTTTATACTGCTGCAGCATCTGGAGCATGCCCAGTCCGGCCTAGGGGGCAGGACTTCTGCTGTCCATAATGTGGGTTTAACCCCCTTGGCTAGTGTGAGGTATGCACACCCCATCACAGGGCCTTTTTCCCCGCTATTGTTTGTTTGTGCACACATCAGGGCAGTTCCTCTGTGCTGCATTCAATTTCTCTTCGGACACTTTTTCATAGTAGTGAGTGTTATCTGAGGTTCTCTGCTCAGTGCTCCCTTCTGGTTCCCTCATTTTGGACCTGTGACCTGCACTTGTCCCTGCAGTTCTCTTTTATCCCTCATACTCTGTTAATGTCTGGGTTCTGTGGTCCTTCCCTCACCAGTCTCAGTCATGAAATACACTGACACCATTCACTAGCACTTCACAGACAGTCACAAAGAAAAATATCTGTACTCTGAAAACTGTAAAGAACATAGAATCATAGAATATCAGGGTTGGAAGGGACCTCAGGAGGTCATCTAGTCCAACCCCCTGCTCAAAGCAGGACCAATTCCCAACTACATCATCCCAGCCAGGGCTTTGTCAAGCCTGACCTTAAAAACCTCTAAGGAAGGAGATTCCACCACCTCCCTAGGTAACCCATTCCAGTGCTTCACCACCCTCCTAGTGAAAAAAGTTTTCCTAATATCCAACCTAGACCTCCCCCACTGCAACTTGAGACCATTACTCCTTGTTCTGTCATCTAACATATTCAATGCAGTAATAATATAGCTCTGCCTTTGATTGTTCTCAGCATTAGAGCTGGATGGAAGTGGGCTACAGTCTCTGATGCTGATCTTTCATAAAGAGATGCCATTAGTATGGTTGCTTTCACTGCTAGCAAACATGCCAGTTTTGATTTCTAGAAATCCCATCTTGATATCAAATTCTATTCAAAATGTATCCATGCAAAGATGGGCTTTCTCATCAGAAAAACCTTGAACCAACTACCATGGGCAGTTTCCTTTCAGTGCAAACTTCTTTAGCAATGCAGAGCTTTTGAACTGACAACTCAAAAATATTTTGTTATGATTGTTTCAAGATTTACCAGCTGTGACATCACGACCCCTTGTTTTATAGCAGTGATGTTACTTCATTGGATAAAAACAACTCTCACATCTTCCCACAAAAATGTAGTTGTTTTAATTTTATTACATAATTTTTTTATACATCATTGATAAAGTGCTAGAATTCTGGGACCATGGCTCTGAACTCAGAGCCAGCCCAGACCTTCCTGATGTCATGTAAATAATTATTTGGTTCAGGTTTTATGCACCTCTCATCAGACTCTGCAAAGTCTGTCTCACACCTCTGTCAGCAGTCACAATGTTAGAACTGCAGTGTGTTGCCATTCATAAGTGTCCTTATGCTTCCGAGTGGGCTGGCAGAATCTCCAAGGCAGAGGGCTGTGGGAGGAGATGGGAACCTCTGATTAAGGAATGACGGAGTGCCACACTGGACTGACTCCAGATCAGAGTCCTGTTCCCAGGGAACAATTCCTTAACCTTAAGTGAGATGTTTTGCAAAGGGCTTGGTGGAAGGCCTACTGGAAGGCAGGATTCCCTGCCACCCTTTTCCAGATAAGGAAAGAAAGGAAGCAGCTGTCTTATAAGTTTGTTTCCTTAATAGCCCTCCATGGAATTCAATGTTTGTTAAAAGTAGATAGAAACTCAAATCCTTCCAATGTGGATTCTTAGTGTCTCAAACTTCTGAATATTTATCTGGCTTTTAAGTACCATTTTGAGTGGAGAGGGAGGAAAAAAATCATTGTAAATTTGTTCCTTTGCCTTAGAACAAAGAAAAAGTGAAGTTCTGCTTTATTACACTGGTACAAATCTGGATTAACTCCACTGAAGTTGAAAGGAGTTACCCAAGATTTCCATTGTACTGTCACTGTGGTCTGAATCTGTTTTCACCAGCACGTGCTGCTTTTAGGCTGGATCTTACAAATAGAAGAGAGACGCATGATAGACAAGCCCCTGAACTGTGAGTTTTCTCTGGCAGTGGGTATGCCTGAAGTTGATGCTACAGAAAGACTAGAAGCAGTAGTTTAACCTTTCCTCGCAGTGTTGGGTAACAGGTTAAATGAAAGAATGGTCCCAGCCAGGAAAAAGTGGCAAAACAAGTCAATGAAGCCAACGCACAGGGAGAGGAAATTATATCAAGACCTGAGATGTTAACAGTGAATTGCAAAGGAAATATCCAAATGAAGTTAAACTAGATTTCTGTTCAAAATGCCCCCCTCTAACCTGACTTCAAGGGGCATTCACAATGAAAATACCTTAAAGGTTAGTTTAGGAAAAAAACCAAAACCCTCTATCTCTTGAAGTTTTCTGGTTCTGTGTGTCTGTCTTTTCCTAATGGCATGCATTAGATAAAGTCCACAAAATACATCATTCCATGACATTAAATCCTGGTTTCAGAGTAGCAGCCGTGTTAGTCTGTATCCACAAAAAAAACAGGAGTACTTGTGGCACCTTAAAGACTAACAAATTTATTGTAGCATGAAGAAGTGAGCTTTAGCTCACGAAAGCTCATGATTAAATCCTGGGTTTTCATGAGTGAACCAGGAAATACCAAGAGAAGCCCTTACTTTTTTCTGCACCCAGTTAATAATTTTCCTGCACCTTGTGCAGTCAGCTATATTGGTTCAAAGCAAACCAGTCTGATTTGTTAGCCTCTTATACCCACTTTCCTCTGCACCTGTATAGTCATTTACACTAGTGCAGAGTGCATACAATAATGAACTAGGCCCTCTATGTGCAACTGAGAGCCATGCTGCCAGGATCTTGTGCTGGCTGAGTCCACACTCTGTGCAAGTGAAGAGGAGGAAAAATCCAAGGGGGACCCTTGGAGAGGGTGAGTAGCGAAGCAGGGTAATCATATTGGCTGAGACAGGAAGTTAGAGATGGAAGGGAAGAAGTGAAGGAGTTGGGGGGCAGGGGAAGGGTGAAAAGATTTGAGATACAGGACATTTTTTAAGTAATCAGGGTTTTTAGATGCTGCTAATGATTAAGAGTCTAATTTAATATTAAAGTTATTTTCTCTGCCCTTCTCCTCTATGGAGAAAATTGCCTCAAATTCACCAAGGTGATCATAACATTCCTCTACCCACTGCATCTGGGAACTTGCAGCCAGGGCCACCTCCAGCTTTTTTGCCACCCCAAACAGCAAAGCAAAAAAAAAAAGATAAAGCCGCAATAGGTGGCACTTCAGCGGCAGCCCTACTGCGCCGCTTCACTCTTCAGCAGGGCCGGCTCCAGGCACCAGCTCAGCAAGCAGCTGCTTGGGGCAGCCAATGGTGAGGGGCGGCATGTCTGGGTCTTCGGTGGCAATTCAGGGGCAGGTCCCTCACTTGCTCTCGGAGCAAAGGACCTGCCACCGAATTGCCGCCGAAGACTGAAGTGGCAGCAGTGGAGCTTCAAATCGCGATCATGGGTTGTTTTTTGTTTTTTTTTCTTTTTGCTGCTTGGGGCGGCAAAAACCCTGGATCCGGCCCTGCTTTTCGGTGGCAATTCAGAGGCTGGTCCTTCCCTCTGAGAGAGACTGAGGGACCCGCCGCCAAATTGCCGCCGAAGACCCGGACGTGCCGCACCTTTCCATTGGCCGCTCCAAACACGTGCTTCCTGCACTGGTGCCTGGAGCCGGTCCTGCTTGCATCCCCCCAAACCACATATTATTTAAAAATTGTCCCTGAAAATATTTTCTTAATGGGACCCCTGTGTGTAATCCAAATCAGGGCAGCCATCCTCTTATGACTTCACATGAACATGGCAGCATTTTTTATACCTACAGGATAGAGTGAACATTAATCTCTGTAAGAGGCTGTGGGGGTTGTGGGCAGGGGCAGCTAATTTAATGACTTCTTTTCCTTGGATAGGTTGAACAAATGTGCATCCAGGATCTCATCCTGAGAGATGCTGAATACCTGCAGCTCCCACTCAAGTCAACCAGGGTTAGGTACTGGGTACTACACAGAATGAGACCCTCCATTTGGAAAGTCTTGAATTGTATATTTTGAAGAAAAATGCAGCTTCTGAGCTATTGTAAAGACAATGGAAAACTACCAGCTTAGACCAGAACAATACTGCAGCTCCAAACAGGTGCCGGGTTGAGTGGGGGTGAGGGAAATGAAAGTTTAACCTTGAATGAAATTATATCTAAGGATGTTGTTGATATTCTGCAGCAAAACTGATGTCTTTTATGCAGTTAAAAACAGATGGTCAGGAAGCTTTCTCCTTTGGAAAAGTTTTTTGCCTGGAGCTATTTTCTTTTGCATACAAGGGGAATAACCTTATTTTCCCAAAGACGAGAAAGTCACAAGAAATATTTTGAGACATTTTATAGTGGGCTTAATTTTCAGAGCTGCCTCCATGGGGTCACACGCTCCAGTGCTGTTACAATTAACCTCTTCTCTACTGCCAGAATACACATGAATCTTGATAGCAAGGTTTTACAATAATGGCCACAATTGGGTTGCATGCGCCCCTTTATGCTGCTCCAGTGACCGGATACCAGCCAGATCATCACAACAGGGAATATCTCCAGTGTAATGGGGTTCCCTGGCCCTTTGTAGGGCTAGTAGAATAGTTGTACGCCACCTTGATTGTGCCAAAACAAGCCCAGAGGAGAGAAGGGGGACATTGAAGGAGGGAGGTATAATAGTTAATGCTAACAAACATTGTGGAAGGGACATTAAACCTCATACTTCAGGGCTTAAGCAAATCTCTATTAGAGATCAGAATGAGACTTAATGTGAGGAGCAGATTAACCCATAGCTGCCTATTGCAGATTTCTTACATCTTCCTCTGACCATCTAGCATTGTCTTTAAGGTGCCACAGGACTCTTTGTTGCTTTTTGTCGGAGACAGGATACTAGACTGGATGGACCTTAGATCTGATCCAATATGGCAATTCAGTATGGCAGTTCCTGTGCTCTACTAAGTGGAGTATGACTGCATCATAAGAGACAAACAGGGCAAGGAAGGAGTGCAGAGGAGAAATTGCTGCATTAGAAATTTGTCGTTACTTTTTTATGTGCTCAATCAGACACAATACACTGCTAAATGCCGAGGACTGTTTATGCTTTACAAAAAAAAAAGTCTCTTCCTTGAAGTCAGAGGGCCAAACGCTGCTTTGGCTGATGCCAGTTTACTCCAAATTCAGACCAGTCTTAGTGAGAGCAGAACTTGGCCCATAAACTCTGCTGAATTTGCTTAGTTGATTTTTCAGTGGGCTATATCTTGTGGCAATGTGTGAGTCTGCCTACATGTCTTGCAGCAAACGCACCTTTTTCACACTCAAACTCTTATCAGAATGATTTGTCTTTTTTTGATAACAGGACAACATTGAAATAACATCTCACTGGCGTTATTCTGAAAGAGACAATTGAACAAAGTGAGAATTACGCCAACTTCTGTTTATTGCAGGGCTGCCCAGAGGATTCAGGGGGCCTGGGGTCTTCAGTGGCGGGGGGCCCCTGCTGCCAAATTGCCACCGAAGACCTGGCACTGCGACGTGGGGTCCTTCCGCCCCGGAACCCGCCGCCGTGGGTCTTCGGGCACTTCAGCATCGAGTCCCAGAGTGGAAGGACCCCCCGCCGCCAAATTGCTGCGGAAGATGCTCCAGGGGCCCAGGCCCCACAAGAGTTTTCTGGGGCCCCCAGAGTGAGTGAAGGACCCCGCTCCATTTCTGTGAAGAGGCTAATTTATTTAAAGAGTTCTGTGGCCTGATTTTTGCTTAACTTAATTTAAATCTTTATCAATCCAGCTCAAAGGGGGCACACTAATGGAGACAAAACATTAAAACTCTGAATTCATAATGGAAGTTACCCCATCAAAACATTTGTTAGGAATATACATCTGAAAGCCTTTTCACTGATGGATCAAGATCAGAGAAGACATTCAGGACTCCAGTTTCACTTCAAACTAGGAACTACGTTTTCTGAAATGAAAAAAAAAACTTGTTTTTTTTTTTTAATGAAATTAGGTCAAACACTAGAAACACCCTGAAAAGTGGAAAGATTTCTTTTTTTTTTTACCCATTTTTAATTTAGTTGCTATTTCACACTGCATGCAAACAGAGGACTTCTTCCTACCCCCAAATCCTGCAGTGCCTCATTGTGCCCATGCAACCATCAGCAACTAGTGTTTTGATGATGATGATGATTGATGATGCACAAAGAACAATCCAGCTTGCTCTCCCACATCACTTTGAAAAGCAAGGACAGTAAACTAAGTAAGTCCTGCTGCTCTGGAGCTGTGCAGGCATACTCAGTTAGGCAAATGGAATTTGTGATTATATTAATGCCTCCTTGAATGAAGGTCAAGTTGACTGTTCAGTTCATTGTTTGTTAATCAAGGTTGCAATTTGGTGATCTGGTTAGACTAACAGGTGTTTTTAGATAAGAGAATAAGAATGGTCATACTGGGTCAGATCAATGGCTCATCTAGCCCAGAATCCTGTCTTCTGACAGTGGGTAATGCCAGATGATTCAAAGCCAATGTACAGAACAGGGCAACTAACAAGTGGTCCATCCTTTGTCATCCAGTCCCATCATTTGGCTATCAGAGGCTTAGGGACACTCAGATTATGAGTTGCATCCCTGACCATCTTGGCTAATAGCCATTGATGGACCTTTCCTGCATGAACGTATCTAATTCTTTTTGACCCCATCCCCAGCAACGAGTTCCACAGGTTGACCCTGCATTGTGTGAAGAAGTACTTCCGTACGTTTGTTTTAAACCTTCATTTAGTGACCCTGGTCCTTTTGTTATGTGAATGGGTAAATAATGAGTTATTTTTTCAATACTATTCATGATTTTATAGACCTCTATCATATTCCTCCCCCCCCCACCAAGTCATCTCTCTTCCAAGCTGAACAGTCCCAATTTTTTAAATCTCTCTTCAGATAGAAGCTATTCCATACCCTTAACCATTTCTGTTGCCTGTCTCTGTACCTTTTCCATTTCTAACCTATCTTTTTGCCAGAAGCATCTATGGTCACTCTTTCCCTCCCCTCACCCCCATCTATGTGGGGCCAGCAGAGTCTGACCTTTTCCCTCAGATGTGGACCTTGAACCATCATGCACGCTTTTAGGTTAGACTATTGCAATGCACCCTACATAGGGTTACTCCTTAAATTGATTTGGAAGCTTAGACAGGGGCAAAATGCAATTGGCCCTTTAACTAGGGTATCCCACTCTGATCTGCCTATCTACTGGTTTCCAGATGGAGCTTGAGATGTTGGTTTTGGCACCAGCATACCTCAGAGACTCTCTATTTCCCATGCCTTTCTGCCACAGATGCAGTCAGTGAAGGTGCTTGAGCTGGAGCCTCCTGAGTTTAAAAGCGTAGGCACTTCCTGCAGAGCACTCTGCATGAGGACCCCTTGACTCACTTCCCACCTTGGTCTGAAATAGCCAGCATCTGCTGCCCTGACATGTAGAGCTGGTGAGGGTAGGGAGAGAATAGATTCTGCTGTATGATGTGGGACTTCTATGGTTTGTTGCTTTGATTGGATTGATTATTTTTGTTGGGGTTTTCTGAATGGAATGTCTCTTTAATGCTTTTTAAAAAAAAGATTTTAATTGGCATTAGGGCCTATAGGGCAGCGGGGAGAGGCACTTTGTTTTGATTTCTAAATATAAATAACAATTTTTTAACTGCCAGAGTTTGACCATAATGCTGTATGTCTATTAGTAACTCCATCCACAAAGAGAAATGCCCTTTCTTCCAACCCAAGAAATCCTAGGGGAGTGAGTCTCCTGTGGAATACATGTCCAGCACTTGGATCATAACAGGCCACCGAGTATTGCAATGTAAAACATTAAGCTCGTGACTGAGTTAAATGTTACATTGACTGATTAATGAAATAATTTTTCCCAAGAATTATTTTTCCTTTGGTAATTACTGTTGGCTGGTAAGAAAAAAAAACAGAGTATGGATACAAAAGACCAATTCTCAGAGGACTTAATGTAATTGTCATATTACAGATGGCTGTGTGTTCTTTTATAGTTAACTCCTTGCTTGGCTGCTTTCTTCAAAGCTGCGTACACTTAAGATGTATTCTTTGATATTTGAATGTAAGGAAATGGAAAATTAAAAATAAAAATGTTGGAAATTCCCACTAGAGAACTCGGGTATATGCTTGGAGCACCTTTAATTGTTTTACTGCATGTTACTACCTTAAAATATTGTGTCTACAGTTGGCTCCAAATGGTAAGATTGGAGTTGGTATTTTGTTTTTTTTAAATTCAGGACCATCTTTACTTCCATCCATGTCAATGTTCTGGGCCTGAAGGTGGTTGACCTCTGTGAAAGTGCACAGTGAAAGAAGAGGAAGCAAGAAGCCTGTCCTGCACCTGCATCCCGCCACAATGGCCACTCATGGTCCCTGCTCCCTCCTGAGCACAGGAACTGGTCCTTGCTGGTGCTCCTGGGGCACAAGCCATCCCGAAGGAGGGACATAGCCCTAATCCACTTTCCACTGGCTACGCTGGACGGTTCTCCTGTTAAAGCTGTTCCAGTTTGTATACATAATTAAATAGCTGTTGGATCAGGGTCTTGAATGTGGGTCTCCCACAATGACTGTTTAATGATTTACACAGTGGAACAGCTTCAACAGGAGAGATGGAGAGAGCTCCTCCCTAGAATACTCTCTAATCCTGTGGTGAGGCCACTGTCCTGAAATATGGGAAACCCAAGTTCAAATGCCTTCTCTGCATCAGGCAGAGAGGGGAAACTGAAGTGAGGTCTCCCACATTCCAGGTAAGTGCTCTAACCATTGAGCTAACAGTAATAAAGGGAGGTCACTGCCACCTAGAAGCATCCATTCAGGGTCAATTCATTTGACCCCATATGGATTTATTTCAATTTGCTAGATGATTTTTTTGTTGTTGTAACTTTTAGATTTGATTTGGGTCAAACTGAGCTTTTTCAAAAATTTTTTTGTCAGAACTGCCGGCGAACCGAAAAATCAGTTATTTCTCCAGCTCTGGGTAATAACTACCCTTCATTCAGAATAAATGTAAAAAAGGCAATTATGTTCCTTTATGGAACGGGTAGCTGAAACATTAGGAGCCACCACGCAAAACACAGGCCACATTCAAGACCATTGAGGAATCTTAGCTATGAGAATGGAGATTTTGTCTGGGGGCTGAATACAAATGCTGGGGGTGGGATATTGTTGTTTTATAGGGATGTGTGAGTGAGGCAGCACCACAGAAGCACACACAGAAGGAAACCCAGGGACAGCCAGAGAAGCATTTATAGCATGATGCTGAGAAACCATTGACAAAGAAAGCTTTTGAGTGGAGTGCTGGCTGGAAAGAGGCTTGCAACTGTGAGCAAAAACCCCGTCTCCTGCTGTATGAATCCTACTGTGTTCAGAGAAACAGGACTTTGTGTATATTATTTGTATATTATTGTGTATATTATTTCTCTTCCTACTGGAAACAACTTGCAAAACCTTGATTATTGGCTAACCACTTGGGTTGAAAGGGATAACAGTTGCAACACAGGCACACTTCACTTGTGAACTAGCTTGCTCTAAGTGGCATTATGCTTCCCAGGGCTCCCTTTCAGGTGGATTGTTCTGCATCATCCCCAAAATAAGGCTGTAGTGAAAAGCCACAACAGAGCCTGTGAGACTGTTGGGTCACTACCTGTCTGTAAGTCATGGACAGTTAGGTAGCTGCATTCATTTAAAAGCAATCCTTTGCATCCCATGACACATCACTTGCATTTTGCACTGTCAGGTTCCAGAAACAGGGAGTGTCTGAGGTTTGAGAGAGAGACACAGCTAAAAATTTATTTCCAGTCCTTCTCTGCATTTAGTTCAATTTCTTTGGTAAGTCCCTGACTGTTAATCTTTTTGAGGGGTGGAAAAGCTACATGTTTCTCTGGAGAACCTCGTGAGTTGCAGCATATGTTTGAAGTTAAGTGGAGTTGTTTTACAGGAAATTTGCTTCTTGTGTTCTATATATTTGCATACTTACCAAACAACGACAAAAAAAAAATAATCCAAAAATGAACAGTCCAGTTAATCATGTTATTCATTCCTTACTGGGATACAATACTACGAGTGTGTGTATGAGCTTGGTGACTGGCAGTCTTTAGTCTGCATATTGATATCCTATAAAATGAGCTCTCTCAATCTTTGATCTTGTGGTTGGGGCATTCAAACAATGTCACTGGGTTTTTACCTCTTGTGCTTTCAGGAATTCCTATGACCTTAATGTTTTTCTTCCTCTTCAGCTGTTCAGATTTTCTTGTTTGTCACACATTTGTTTCATCTGTGACTTTACATCCCTGGGTATGTCTACACTGAAGAGAGGGGAAAAAAACAACAACCCAAAAAACAAAAACCTGCAGCAGTCAGTCTTAGAGCCCAGGTCAACTGACTTGGGCTCACAGGGCTTAAACTATGGGGCTTACAAAAGCCCGGGCTCTGAAACCAGGTGAGTTGGGTAGGTCTCAGAGTTTAGCCTCCAGACCAAGTGAGAACATCTACACTGTTATTTTTAGCCCCATAGCCCAAGCCATGCAAGCCCAAGTCAGTTGACCTAGGCTCTGAAACTAGCTGCCCTGTTTTTTGCCGTGTAGATGTACCCTTAGTCAGTCTCATTCAAGTGTAGGATCTTTAAGGCAGACGCTCTCCATTCCACATCTCTCACAACTGTTAAAAATGGAGTGCATGTTTGCCTTGATTTTTTCCCCCTCAAGACTTTCTAATCTTGGTCCAGATCCTGAACTGATATAAATTGGTGCATCTCTGGGATCTGACTCACTGACTTAAATGGAGTTGTGCCAATTTACACACCCTCAGAATCTGGCCTCTTGTGTTTTAATCCTGTACTGAGGTTCATGACAATGTTCAAGATCCCCACAGAGATGGTAGCTAGCTTCTTTGGAGTCTCTTGCTTTCCTTTTAAACACTTTGAACAATGCTGTTTCTCTTACCCGCTGAATCATCCCCACCTGTCCACCAAAGCTCAGGAAAAGAGACAATAGCTCTCAATCACTGAGCCAAAATGTCAATGCAAAAAGTTTTTGGTTTAATTTTGGAGTCAGGGTATGTATGAGCCCTTCTCTGCCATACTCTCCCAGTGGCTTTCCCTGTCCTGTGCAAACAGAGGCATGTTCATTTCCACAAGCTGCTTTGGTGGTCTTGCAAACTAGGGGTGGTCTGATTTACATAACTCTTTAGTGCAGTCAAGACAGCAGCGTTCCTGTGTGTTTTGTCATCGACCCTCTTAAGCGTATTGTAGTTAGATGGAATGAGCTTGGTTGCGAACTGACCCAGAAAGTCAGCTGTCCCTCTTAATATTTTCCCTAACTGGGGAAAGGGGATCTAATACAAATCCTATTGGTGACACAAATCTCAGAGTTCTGCACTTTCCTCTCATTCTGTATCATTGCTGTGCCTGCTGATTGCTGCAATAATTGGAATTGTCCCAACACTGCTTTTATCTAGGGGATAAAAAAGGTATATCTCCCTCTTCTGTAGCTGGAATAGCCACTTGTTTGTTTGAAGAAATGATTACCTCTTGGCAGTTTTAACTTGTTTGCTTTCCACCCCTCCTAACTTACATGCAACCACAAGAATCTCTCCTATTGTGAACCACTAAATGTTAATGCCTCATTACCGAGCGAGTCATGTACTTTTGTAATCCTTAAATCTTGTGAAATAATTTAATCAGGCTGTGTGCTAATCACACATTCAGTGTTGACTTTACAACGTGGCACAGAATACTACATACATCTCTTAAGGGCAGGCCCACAATGGAGCAGAAAAAGCACAACAGGTGCTCAGAAGTGCTGTCCAATCCCAGATTAGCTGCATATGGGGTGGTTTAGTAGTTTCAGCTGGTTCTTGGATTCAGTATCTAGCGCACTTCTCTTTGGACCAAACTCTCTTCCGACTTATGTTTGTGCAACTTCATCAAAATCAGTGCGGTAGCATTCATATAACTGAGTCTAGGTCTACACTACAAGTGCTACAGTGGCACAGTTGTAGTATAGACACTTGATAAAGCAGTAGAAGGGATTTTTCCTTTGCTGTAGTAAATCCACTCCCTCGAGGGGTGGTAGCTAGGTTGACAGAAGAATTCTTCCGCCAGCCTACCACTGTCTGTACCGAGGCTAAGATTGGCTTAATTATGTCTCTCTCAGGGTGTGAATTGTTCACATCCATGAACAGTGTAGCTGGGTTAATATATATTTTAGGTATAGACCAGGCCTGAGAGAATTTGGCCCCATTGTCTGATAGCTTCATGAGTGCAGCATGGTTTTCCTCTAGTTTTTGTAAAATGTACCATTCCAAAGCAAAATAAAATATTTTATTTCTAGACACCAACCTCACCATGTAAGTGGCCGGGGCACTGAACAATATTACAATAAAGACATTAAAACATCCCCAAATGCAAGAATCCCAAAGTGGAAAGTCTCTGTCTGGGAAGGCTTCAGCAGCACGAAATGACCACAACCTCCCTTCCACTGGGAAAGTCAGTGTATCTGTATCTTTCTTTATAAGAAAAGTTATGCCCAGGTTTTTTTGTAGTCTCTATTTAGTGGGAGAAGTCCATTTGCCCATGGTGAGGAAAAGAAGGTGTGAGAGGATGGTCAGAGAGGGAAAAGCCCAATATATTGGAAGCTATGTTTCTGAAGCTGGCCTGGTGTCTCTGGCTCCCCTTGATTGATTTTTATTCCTTCCTTGCCATATTTGTAGATTTAGAATGTTTCACAAACCCATTTCTCCCTATGCAGAGATGGGAGTCAGGACAGCCATTCACCATGCTCTACAATGCACTTCCTAGGCTATGTGTGTATTTGGATCTTTGGAACAGTGCAAGAAGCTGAGATCTTGATCATTTCTTTTCCTTTTCTTCAGAAAATGGTTGGTAATTCAATAGCATTTCCCATTCTCTGTTTACACAGATGATTTACTTCTTAAAAGACTATTTATTTTATTGTTTGAAACATTTCACGAGACACATAATTGTTTATTAAGTAAAGGTCTGGGGCACAATTTACCAATTTACATGCTGTACTAAATACAAACAGCTTATTTTTGTTCAGTTATTCCTCTCTCCAACATTCTGAAAGTCTCATCAAATGATACCATGGGAGAAGAACATTCTCTGGATTCCTTAAATATTCATTGTACCCTAGCATTACACAACCATAATGGCAGAAATTCTTTGAGTAACTGTAATAGCACTGTGATTGACCATCCTTCATAGAAAATAGAAGGAAGGGGCAGAAATAGTTAGTCTATACTTTTCCTCTCTAGGTGTTTTTTTATTCAGCTTTTCATTTTTACCCAGTGAAACTCAATGATATTTCATAGTGCTGCAATCAGCCACTTATCTACCAATTTATATAATCTCAGTAATCCATGACCAGTTTCTTTTTCCTATAGAGACAACTGGTTAAAGTACTTGCTTTGGCCTGCTAGTGTGTGCTCGAGGCTCAGGTAGGAAAATTCATTGCTAGCTACCGGGAGGTTTTGTTTTCACTTTATTTTTCTCACTTTGAGCCTATATATTTTGAACTGTTATGATTACACCCTTGCAAAATTCTATGCACCCATTTAATCCAAACAAAAGTTTGGTTGGTTGGCTTTTCTTGACAGGCGAGTAAAATAGTCCAGGCCTTAAAGACCTGACACAGGTAATAGCGTTTCATTTTGTATTTGTATTGTGCCTAGCACAATGGGGCCTTGATCCAAAGCTGGGGCTCCTCCGTGCTACCACAATACAAATAATAAATTATTTTGTTCACTATCCTTATCCACCTTAAATGTGGTCATGTCAGTGTGTGAGTGAATAGATTTGATGCCAGAAAAAACTGGGAACCATTGGAATAGAACAAAAACAAGAGCGCTCTTGTAATATAGTAGCTATCTAAATTTCAGATCCATGAACATAACGTTAACTCTGGAGCTGAGTTGCATTTCTCTGTCATCTGTGAATTTTACAGACAAGGAGACTAACTTGTTTATGGGAAGATTTTGTTTTTCATACTCTTCATCTCAGGTGACAGAATAACCAAGTGCCCAAGTTCTTAGTTGCACACATTGATGCTACTAATTTGGTTTCCCATGTGAGCTTTAACTACATGGTTCGCATGAAACTAAGCTTTGAAACCCATCATCCAAAGGGTTGCAAAACCTTACTGTAGGAGCCAAATATTTCCAGCTGTTGTTGTCTTCTATTTATTTCCCACAACATCTTGGCTTAGGTCTGCTAGTGATCTTTCTTCCTCAATGGCATGAGATATTAGCAGAGTCATTGTTTATGCTGCACAGAAGGATATTCCTCAAGCCTTACTTCATTAACAATTTTAAAAGCTTTTTAATCTGATTTATCTTTAAAGAATGGAAACTTTTTTTCATGTGAAATAAGGGACAGGCTTTCTGTAGATTGTGATAATGAGGTCAATTGAATACCAGGAGGCAATCTCTGTTATAAACTTGGAGATGTCATCCAGTCTTCAGTTGCTTTCCAGAGTTAAGAGACGAGAGAGATTATTCAATATATTACATATGTTTTAAAGCAACTTTACATCTGTTTCCTCCAGTGCATTGAGTTGTTTAATGTTCAGAATCTTCAAAAGAAAACAACCACAAAGAGATCTGATGATAGTCGATGATCAGAGTGGCCACTAAACTACTGAGAGCATTTTGGTGTAATATCTACCCAATCAGTTGTGTGAATAGCTTAAAATGACCCTGGATGTCTCGGGATCAGCTATTTGCTATCACGAATCTTTGAAAATGGTGCCGACGAAGTACATATGAAAAGCAATCACATAAAGTTTAATTGTATGAGGTTCTTGTAGATCAACCTAAAGAACTTTCTTAAACAGATGCTATCACGTTAAGAGCACTCTTAAAAAAACAATTTCTTCTCTACTTCTAACAGCTCTTCAGATTAGGTTATTAAAATGGAAGGATTTTTCTACCAGTTATGCTGTTCGTTTACATCTTGCATATTTTCCAGTTTGGGCAATGAAAATAGATGTCAGTCCAACTTTTGTTTATAATTAGCATTTATATAGTATTTTATAATTAATTAATTTTAACAGTGCCACACAAGGTGGATGATATTTTACAGATGGGGAAACTGAAACATGGAGAGGTGATGTGACCTGCTCAAGGCCACATGGTGAGCCAGTAGCACAGACAGGATTTAAATATAGAATTTTCTGATTTCCATTCTGATGCTCACTCTAGTTTACAGTCAATTTCAGTTTATGGTTCTCATGCAGTAGCCCAGGGATACTAGGTTTGCCAACTTTGGTTGGACAAATTTCTGGAGATTTCATTACATGACATAATCTTTAATTCCTGGGGACTCCAGGACAATCCTGGAGTACTGGAACTATTGCAGGGGATATATAGTTTTGTTTTTATTTTAAAATCTGTTTCCATTTCTATTTATTTCCTTTTGATCATGGAAAACACTTCTATTGGTTCTAGGTTTCCTGAAAGCTTATTTTTATGCAACTGAAATGTTAGCCCTAATTCTGTCTGACAGTGAATTTTCTTTAAAGCAGGACCAAGATATTCACTATAAAGGATCAGTTACATAAGTTAAGCTCTTATGGGTTAAAATGTCCACCCCAGGAACTAGATGTGGAGGGCGTATTCCACTCGTGGATTTCCAGCTTCTTGTGTGGAAGATCTCTCATGGCACCTCCTACCCCAGAACCTGTGCAGAGTTTCTCATGGGATCAGTATGCAGAGAAGAGCCAGGGGCAGCAGAACCAGGAGGGTTTCATGTCCTCTTCTCCAAGCCTAACAGGGAATCAACCAAAAAAATTAACGCAGCCTCAGGCCTCATTACATGCATCCTTTAAGGTCCTGTGTGACTGCCAGAGGGCCAGCAGGGGTTCTTGGAGCCAGTATAGAGACACACAACCTTTGCCCAGATGTCCTGTGCCTCAGAGTGATCACTGGGGATCCACATAGATTTGGGAAGGGTGGGGAAGTCCAACATCATGCATATTCCATGGAGTTGGAAGGAGGAAGCTCTGTAAGGAGAAAGTAGTGGCACCTGCCTTATTACTGATAGCTATAGGCAGAGCCTGCAAGAGTCAGAGCAGGATGAGAGTCTCTATTGTATTCTCTGGTAGTGAGAGGTTGAGGCAGGAAAAAGTAGCTCTCCAGGGTAAGGTACATGATCAACTGCTGATTGTGAAAACACAAAATACTGCTGCTATTTAAGCTCACTGGCCTAGAGAGATCTCCAGGGCCTGGATCCCCAGCCTGGTCTTCACCTCTTCAGTGCCATTGACTATACTACTCCTGACAAATTACACCTGGGTCTGTTGTTTCCCTCTCTCCTTCAACAAACACCATTTGGTCTACCTGCTAAAGTTGATTAGTTGATTGAGACAGGTAAGTAGGGGAAGAGGATGATTTTCCAGTTGTGTGTGTGCGCGCGCACACACACACACACCCCTCAACCTAGATGTAGGTGAATGAAATCTAAGCCTCAAAAGTTTTAGAGGAGGTAGTTTGTTTGTTTGTTTTTGTTTAATTTATTTATATTATTCTGCTATCTTCATTTAAAAACTATGTATTTTTGTGAAGTAACAGTGCCAACTAGTGGTCAGATAATATATTCACCTTGTGACAAACCTGAGTATTTGTGGGGGAAAGCCAGGCCTTGTTAATAAAAACGTGGGTTAAACATAATGGAAGTCCCATGACAACACAGTCAGCTTGATTTTATTTAATTAATTTGTCTATTGATAGGGAAAAGACTTTATTGACATTTCTGGGCATTTACAATAAAATATTTGTTACATTGTTGTGACTTGTATAATAGGCCAGTTATTTAAAAATTAACAATATTCTATATTGACCATATATTCTTATATCATTTTCCTTTCCCCTCTTTTAAAATTATTTTAAAAACCATACTTTGATTATATGTACATTTAAACATTCACAATAACTTTTTAAAAATCTTTATTGTGAAGGAGGGGATAGCTCAGTGGTTTGAGCATTGGCCTGCCAGACCCAGGGCTGTGAGTTCACTCTTCGAGGGGGACGCGTGGGGATCTGGGGCAAATTCAGTACTTGGTCCTGCTAGTGAAGGCAGAGAGCTGAACTCAATGACCCTTCAGGGTCCTTTCCAGTTCTATAAGATAGGTATATCTCCATATAGTATATTTTCAGGGAAAGATAGGAAGTATGAAAACTTGAAGGAGGAGGGTGTAATTTGGTTATGTCCTCTCTGTATGCCCTTCTCGATTATTGTGTCCATATCAAAGCATATCAATGACTTCAGTATTTCTACTATGGTGTTTTTCTGTGCAAAGTACACTATTACTTTTATCCTTTTTTGCGTGTGGGAGAGAGTAGAGGGAAGTTTTGTCTGGCATTTTTCTCACAAAACTTGTTAAGCCTTTCATTCCTGAAGAGTTCGCTAACAATTTTTTCCAGGAGCCAGAGTAAAACCTGTTGCATGGGTCCACGGATTTACAATTGTTGCTCATTTTCCCTCCCTCCATTTCCCACCCCCATAAAGAGCAAGAATAAAAGTAGTTTCCTTATTCCCGGCTCAAATCTTTTTTAACAGACCAACTCCCAATACCCATGTTTTTAAGTCTTGTGCAAATTCTATCCCTAGTGCTTTTTATTTCTTTTAGGAGGGATTTCCAAAATGTTTCTACCATCCAGCATTCCCATGTCATGTGTATAAAAGAGGATCTGGCTGTGTTGCATTTTATACAAATATCTGGGCAATATGTATTTTGATTATACAGAAATGGAGAAACATACATTCTGTGAACCGAATAGTACAGCTCAACAATCTTTTGTTCAGTATCTGAGGGGTAGCCATGTTAGTCTGTATCCACAAAAACAATGAAGAGTCCGGTGGCACCTTAAAGACTAATGGATTTATTTGGGCATAAGCTTTCATGGGTTAAAAACCCACTTCTTCAGATGCATGAAGTGAAGTGCATCTGAAGAAGTGGGTTTTTTACCCACGAAAGTTTATGCCCAGAAAAATCTGCTAGTCTTTAAGGTGCCACCAGACTAATCTTTTGTTGTTTTCATATTTGCAGTCTTACCCTATAATTTAATAGCTTTATGCAGTTTGTCTTTTAAAAAGATAGTCATGAAATTATACATTCTAGACACAATCTTGATTGCTGAAACTTCAAACTCTTGTATGTTTTCTAATGCAGGTAGTTTTGTTTCTTTTCTGGAAGCTTAAGTAAAATAAGCAACCTGTGCAATGTAAGTTTATATTTTTCTTTTAATATATTGCTTACATCTGCTTTGTTTTAAGATTTTCCAACCTTCCTTCCACTTATTATAGTGGTATTTGCACTTACATTTTAATAAGTTCTTATTTAGCCCAGGTATGAAAGCACTATTATTTCTTATTTTTGATGATATTAAGATCTGCTTTTTTTTTGGTTGGTTGAGTGCCTCTCATATATCTATTTAATAATTGCACTTGTAAGTAACGTGATGTTTCACAGGGTCCAGAATTTTGGAATATGGGTCTAACATACATTTAATTGCATAATTACATAATTGGGTTTGCCAGTTTCTATTCTCTCTGTATGCACAATGGCTTTTCTCTACTGGGGATCCATTCCAGTACTGGCCTGATTTGTGCCATGCTATAGTATCTCTTGAAATCTGGTAGTGCCTGTCTCCCATCTCAACTAGATGTTACAGCCACTCTGTTTTGATCCTTTCAATTTGACCACAGGAATCTTTGAATAATTGTAAAAATTTTCTTGACAGTTGGCGCCAAGGGAATCATAAGGAAAGGACAGAGGACCTAGGCAGGACATTCATTAAGTACTACTAATTGATGTCAATGGTAATAATGTATTCAGCGTTATTGTTGCTGTCAGTTCCAATACAAGATCAAACAGATATGCTAAATTATTTAGCTGAGACAGTCTGAGTACCTTCCTCAGATCTGAAGAAGAATTCTGTGTAGCCTGAAAGTTTGTCTCTCTTGCTAAAAGAAGTTGGTCCAGTAAAAGATATTACCTCACCCACGTCTCTCTAATGGCAATAATGTCCTCCTGTCTCAGTCATTGTAAATAGCTTTCATTAATGGCTCAATATTAATGGCTCCCCTACCACAGGTGATACGTTAATGCCGAAGTACCTAATTTTATTATCTGTTACTTTCAGTAGGGGCGGCTCTAGCAATTTCACCTCCCCAAGCACGGCGGCACGCTGCGGGGGGCATGCCTGCGGGAGGTCCACCGAAGCTGCGGGACCAGCGGACCCTCCGCAGGCACACCTGCGGGAGGTCCACCGAAGCCGCGGGACCAGTGGACCCTCCGCGGGCACATCTGCAGGAGGTTCACCGGAGCCGCCTGCCGCCCTCCTGGCGACTGGCAGAGCACCCCCCGTGGCATGCCGCCCCAAGCACGCGCTTGGCGTGCTGGGGCCTGGAGCCAGCCCTGTCAGTAGGCATTTATCATCTTTTAAGTATCTTTTGGAGCTGAGCCATAATATCTGATTTCAGAGTAGTTTAGTCTGTACATTGATTCCTGACCAAACACTTCAATTATTTCTTGTAATAATGGCTATATTTGATGTATATCTTGTATAAAAAGCATAAATTGTCAACATAAAATGAAACTTTGTTTTCTATTCCCAATACATATATTCCCTCAATTTTTTCAGTGTCCCTGATCTTTTGTGATAATGGTTCAATAATTCAAAATAAATAACAAAGTTGATAAGAGACATGCTTGTCTTGTTGCTCTGCAAAGTGGTATCAGCTCAGTTTTTTGTAACGTTTCCCCAAATACATGCATTAGGATTTTTTATAGATTACTTTCATCCACTTCTGAATGTGTTCCCAACATTCTGAATAGAAATGGGTGTTCTTCTGAGTTGAGAGCCATTTCTGTATCCATGGTTAGAATGTAGGTCTTGTTTGGTGCTTCTGGGGTGCTTACCACATTGTAGAAATTTTCTGATATTACTTAAAGGGCATCTGCCTTTTATAAAGCCAGTTTGATTTTTGTTCATCAATTTAGGCATATTGTCACTAATCTGGATGCCAGTATTTTAGTCAAAACCTTACTATCTATATTTATTAAAGAGAGAGGCCTATAAGATGTTGGATCTGGTAAATCCTTATTTGGTTTAGCTGGCAAACCTACAGCTGTCTGATAAGCTGTCTCATAAGTACTCTGTTGCCTCAAACTGAAGTGCACTCACTAATAAGGAAGTTACCTATGTTTTAAATACTTCACAAAATTCAGAGATGTATCCATCCTGTCCAGGACTGCTCCCTGATTTCAATAATGAAATCACCATCTCTCTTTTTTTTTCTTGTATTGATGGGCCACCTAGCAGCTCTCTTTCATTACGAGGGAGTCTGGACAGTATAAGATCCAGCAGTACAGTGTTCTGTGTTTACATATCAGCTAATTCTATATCTCCTGAAAATATTTAGTTAGTACCTTGTAAATTTTTTTTTTTTTTTGCGGTGGTGTTTTTTTGAGTAGCCCATGGCTGTTCTGGGTCTTCTATTAGAAATCAGTCTGGTTAGTAACCTGCCTGACTTGTGCCCCCATTTGATTCCTAGACTCCAAGGCCATAGACAGGACATAGAACTTCCCCAAAATAATTCCTAGAGCAGATTTTTTAGAAGAACATTTAATCTTGATTTAAAAATTAACGGAGAATCCATCACAACTCTTGGTACAACCTTTCTTTGGCAAATAGGAGAGCTGGCTGGGCTTTTCTGTTATCAGTGGCTCTAATACTATTTTCACATTTGTAATCTCTTGGAGCAAGTCTGCATTATTAGTCATGTTGTATTGCTTCTGCAAACCATAAGTTAGTTCCTCTAAGGCTGCCTGTTTTTTGCCTTTGGTCCCTCCCTTACCCAGCCAAATAACTATTGTATGAGATAATGTTCCTTTGCTACTGTTTTAAAGACCTCCCACATAGTTCCCTGGGATATATCCTATAAGGGATTGTTCTTAATATAATCATCAATATGGTTTTCCATTTTTTCACAAAATATTTGTCTTCTAGCAATATATTACCAAATCTCCAGCCCTTCTCTCTTCATCCTGACTTGGACTAACTTTTCATGAATATAAGTGCATAGTCAGAGATATGTCGTATTTAAATCCCTACATTAAGGATTTTGTGTAGAAGACTCTTGATTTAAAAATCTGTTTTTGTTGTATTACTGTAACAACTATTCTACTATATGTTTTGGCAGATTGGGTTAAAAAGTGAAGTCCCTCCCAACAGAGTGTAGCAAACCTCTAAATAGCCATCGTGTCCTGTTCTGTATTTGCTGATTCCAGTATTTTAAGGGTTTTATATATATACCCTTGAGTTCTGGGCGTTACCCATGAGTTCTGGGCATCTGCAATCATTCAAAAAATAATATTGAAGAAAAAGGTATCCTTCTCTTTTGGGGCATATGTCGTATAGTATAACAGACTTGCACATCACTGCAACAAACCACGAAGCCCTCTACATCTCTTTTGATCCTTCTACATTGCCCTGCTACTTGTTTACTTATTAGTATACACACACTCCTCTTATGGGAACCGAAAGACGTTCCGTACACATGGGATGCCCATTCCCTTTTAAGTAGGATTTTTGTTTTGTTTTAGATTCCCTGAAGCATTGTCATTGATATCTTCTCCTTTTTTTATTTTTTTAAAGCAGTTAGCACCTTTTATGTTTTATTGGGTGGTTTAGTCCCCTAGAGTGTCTACACTGCTTTCTGGAGTGAACCTCCCAGACTTGTGCTAGCGCTCTAGAAACAGCTATATAGACAGTCCTTTGAAGTTATGGCTTGGGCTGGAGCTTTGGACTCGGAGCAGGTTGGACTTCAAAGCCCGAGCTCCAGCTTGAGTCGCAACTTCAAAGCGCTGTCTATACAGCTGTTTTTAGAGTGCTAGTATGCCCGCCCATGTCTGTCAACCCAGGCTAGGAGACTCGCTCCAAAATGCTGTGTCGACACAACCCAGATGTTTCAGGAGAACCAGATTGTTCCTAGTTCTCTCTCTCTCTCTCTTTTTTTTTTTACCCATTTCTTAGAATATTGATATTGTCTTTACCATGTGATGTGTTCCACATCTTCCCCCATTCACAGCCCCCAGATATTTGAATCTATAAAGTATTTCTCAGCTTCCCTACAATTATATTCAATATCCTCTCTAATTATAACCTTAAACCATTGTAAACATTCTGATTTTCACTTTCTCCTTATACTTTGTACTATATTTTCTGATATCCTTTATTAATAGACAGACTTTAACATTAACTTATGTACCATGATTGGTTGAAAACTATTGCTTAGAACTATTTTCATAGACTTAACAAAAAATGATTGTTTAAACTTCTGCTGAGGCAGCATTTGTCTTACAACACATAATCATTCTATTTTCATTCCTCTTCCCTGATACTTAGTTAGCTCTTAACATGAGTCTCATCAATCTAACTACTTTTTGGTCTACTTAGTTTTGGTTCAAGTACTGAAGTCAGATACATCTGGGTTTCCCCCAGCATGTAGAAAGTGTGGCTTGACTTGTCTGATTTTTTTTTTTTTTAGCAGTACTGGGAATATTTGTGCAAATCAAAGTTTCTTTTTCCTGTGGAGTTGCTTGTGGACTTCTGCAGTTCAGCCCTTCTCCTCTGTACACCTATAAAGTAATCTTGACATGAGTATACTTTGGTTCTTCTCCACTCTTATTTCTTTCAACTTTCTGGCTGTGTCAAAAGCATAGTCAATCTCCTTCTGCCACATTGACAGTAGAGTCAGGGAGGGAGAGCGGGAAGGAAGCGTGTGTGTAAACCCACTGCCTTTCACTATATCAGTGTTAGCAGCTCTGCTGATTTCTTTGTGAGCCACAAGATTTCAGATGGGGTTGGAGTCAAGCTCACAATGATGCAAGAGGCTCTGTTACCTGGGTTTTTTTTAACCCAAAGCTCTTGGTAACTTTTACTCTGTGCAAGGTGGTGTTAGGAAATAAATCAGGGGAGACACAGCCGTCCAACCGAAAGATGGCTGGCACAAACAGGACAACACAAGAGTGCTTTCACTTAAAGCTAAACTTTACTTAGTGTCAAGCACTTACACACGTCTGCAACAGGTTAGTAAAACACCCCCAACCCTTGATAATTACCAAAGCTGAGTGTGGGCTCTTGAGTGACACAGGGCAGGCTTCCGGTGGCCAATTTTTCCGTCTGCCGGTGGGGACCACAAGACGTATCCAGAGGGAGAGTCCAAACAAGTCCCAAAAGAGTCCAACTACTTCAAACTTTTCCCCTTATTTGTACATTAGTAATAGAATGACATGTCCCTTAAATAAAATTTGTTAAGTAAGCAGTTTCAATGGTCAAGCAAGAGGTTCCTTCTGATTATTGATTAACCAGGTGTGGGTTTTTCCAGAGTTTGCAGCCTTGAGGCTCCAATAAACATTTCTGGGGCACATCCTGCTTTCCTAAAATGCATATATTAGCAACTTCAACACAATTTGTATTAGGAAGGATGCAGGGTCAAGCTGACCTTTTTGTGGCACCCAAAAACACCCTCCCCTCCTGCCGTGGTCAAGCTGAGACTGCTGACTAGGCTGCTTTTAGCAATAAGCCATTGTGGTTTTAGGCACTTTACTGATTTGCCAAAATCTCCCTGTACAGCTCCAGCCTTCTGGCAAATTTCAGACCTGCCTGGGAGAAAGCCCCCTCTGATTGGCTGCTTTCCCTATTGTCTGGCATCCTGGGGAAGAGCAGCCAACCAGAGTTACTGCAGTAAATCAGGCAGAGCTCTAGCTTTGCTCTCAGGAGCTGACACTGTTGTCACAGGAAGGGATGGGGGAAGAGGGAGCAGAAAAAGCCCTGTTACTCAGGACAGCTGCACTTTTCCTCCCAAGACCAACAGGTATGGCTGTTCTGCTCCTCCCCCGTCCCTGCAACCAGTGTTCCCAATCTTTGGTGATTTTTGCCAGTTAGGCTGCTTTTTGAAGGCTTCAGCAAGAAAATATCTGGAATAGACAACAGGTGACTTTTGGGGCTAAAAATTGGTGCCTCTGCCAAAATTAGGGCAATGTTTAAGGCTTGTCTACACAGCGGCATGGCGACAAAGTGGCTGTGTGTTAGAGCACTCTACATGCCCCTCCCTAATGTGCTGCTGCCCTGTTTAGACCCTGCTGGTGTGCCGTAAGGGTACCAAGTTCACATTAACACAACAGGTCCCTTTACAGCACACCAGCAGGGTCTATAGGGGACAATTACAGTGCAGCACCACCTTAGAGTATAGCCTGGCCTGCACCATGTCTGACAGAGAGGAGCAGAGAGCAGAAGTGAGTAGTGCGTTGTCTCTGTGGTGATGGCGAGAGGTGGGGCTGCAAAGCCAGAAACAGCAAATGAGCTCCTGGAGCACATGGTGGGTATCGCACCCCCGTCCCCTGTGGGATCCTGGACTGGCTCATTAAGGGGTTTCATCATGTGATCTAGGGATAACCCCTTCCTATGGGCCACATCCTGCTGATATGAGGGGGCTCAGACTCCATATGCCACTTGGTGCCTGGCCAGGGATAGTGGGGTGACAGTTGGGGCACCCTGTTGAGAGTTGGCATTGGGCAGCGCCCAGAGCTCCCTGTTGGGAGAAAATGTGGGAGCTGCTGAAGTACAAGTGGGGACCCTGCTTGGGGGTTGGTGTGGGGCAGGGTGGCCCTGCTGGGGAAACGGGGGACAAGGGTGGGTACTGGGGGGTTGAGGAACATTTGTGGGGGGGCTGCTGGGGAGTGATTTTGGGAAGCAGAAGGACAAGGAACTCCCCTCACCCAGTGCCGGGGTTGAACAGAAGCACAGATCAGCTGGCCCCTTTCTCTTCCTCCCACTACAGCCCCCTGCCTGGGGCCTTCGCCATGACGAGGAAGAGCATGAGTTGTCAGTAGCTGTGATTTAAATGGCTGCTTTGTCAGGTTACATTTGCCTCCAAACTTACATTTCATAAAAGAAAGATGTTTATAAAACCTGAGGTGGATAGAAATATTGTTGTTGTTTTTACGTTTACATTTCCAAGATCAGTATTTTACTTTACACAAATGAACAATCTCCTGCTGGATAGTGTCTGGAACACAAAGAATGTGAAATGGTGAAAATGTGGGCTGTTTGACCCAATCAGTCATTTGGCTACTTTGGTGGCTATTTTTCTTATGCAATCGGCCAAAACTCCAGCCTTGAGGTTGGCAATGCTGCCTACACTCCCATCCCTGCAGGCTTTGAAGAGAGGTGAAGAGCCCCTGGAGCTGCAGGAGCAGAGGTGAGGCTGTGGGAGCAGAACTGATGTGGGGAGCTGGAGGATAGGCAGATATGAGGGTGAGATCTCCTGCCGTGGGGGCCAAAATCACCTTAACAGATTTGGGAGCATTGGCAACGCTAATGGCCACATGCATACGCTGGGATGGACAGGGGGAATTCAAACATCAAAAGATAAGATTATTGTGTGTTTGGTTCCTTTTTTTTTTTTTTTTAACTTTCATGAGTTTTCAGCCTTTGGGGTTGGCAATACTGCTATGTATACACCAGTTTTGAGGGAGATGGGCCTCTCAACCAGCCTGCTTCTGACCTTGTACCCAGAGTAGGTGGGAGGCGCTCATCAGCTTCTCTGCCTTATTCTTACCAGATCTCTGCTCTTCAGGGATAGGGCAGTAGGGGGAATAGGGTCTAGTTGGGGACTTCATTGTAAATCTTGCAGGTAATGAGGGAAGGGGAGAGTGGGAGGTCACCAAATCCACTTCCTCACTCTGCCATGACAGTCACGTTGCCAGTCAGTTTGATATATTAATAAATGCATGAACATGTATGGGCAGGCAGCATAGTCTAGTGCAGGCCTGCACAACTCGTAAAGCGGCGAGGGCCACATTACTCCAAAGAAAACAGCTGAGGGCCGAAACCCCCCGGCCCCGCGGAAACACCCCCCGCCCCCAGGACCTCTCGGCCCCGTGGAAACACCCCGCCCCAGCACCACCCAGCCCTGCAGAAACAAACCCTCCTTCCCCAGCGCCGCCCCACCAAAACAGCTATGGGCCAAAAAGGAAGGTTGGGGGTGGGGAGGTGATACTTGATTTTAAATCAACCAGGGGCTCCCAGCTAAAGAGGTGGCTGGGAGCCCTCAGGGGCAAATTAAAGGGCCCGGGGCTCCAGCAGCTGGGGGAACCCGGAGCTTTGTGGGGCTGGGGCAGAGATTTAAAGGGCCCAGAGCTTCTGCCGCTGAGGGGAGCCCGAGGCCTTTAAATCCCGGCCCCAGCCCATCCGCTGGAGCCACGGCCGGGATTCAAAGGGCTCTGGGCTGCCTGCAGCCGCGGGGAGCCCTGAGCCCTTTAAATCTCAGCTGCTGCTGGGATTCAAAGGGCTCTGGTGGCGGCGGGGAGCCCAGAGCCCTTTGATTCCCGGCCGCGGCTGGCAGGGCCGGCTTTAGGAAGTGCGGGGCCCAATTCGAACATTTTCGGCGGGGCCCCGGTAGGGATGACTGGGAAAAAAAAAACATGTAAAAAAAAGCCTTTCATTTCTTAGCAACTGGTTCCCTATAAAAAGTTCTGCCACAGTATGTATTTTTTGTACCAATAGGGTTACCATACATCCGTATTTTCCTCCCGGATGGCGATTTAAGAACCAAAAAGCCTGACATGTCCGGGAAAATACAGATGTATGTTAACCCTACCTAAAGTTATTTTTTTAAAAGATGGGCCTGAACTAGAAATGAGCTCTGCCACTCCCTGAGGGTGTGCTAGGGTGCACATGTGTGGGTCCCAGCTGCTCCCTGCCCACCTCATTGAAGCAGGTGTGCAGGGTTACTTCCCTGGGAACTGCAGGGCACCAGTGGACATGGGGCTGGCTGGAGGTGGGGGGGAGGGGGCTGGAGGTAGGGTCTGGCTGCAGGCTGGGCAAGGGGTGTGGGGCAGGCTGGAGACAGAGGGTGTGGAGTGGGCTGGCTGGCTTCAGGCAGGGCCATCGGGGGGGGGTGCGGCATGGGTTGGCAGGGCTGGAGACAATGGAGTGCGGGACTGTCTGGCTTCAGGCAGGGGGGTGCAGCAAGGGTTGGCTGGAGACAGGGCAGGGGGTGCAGGGCTGGTGCGGGCAGGGCAGGCGGTGCGGCAGGGGCTGGCTGGAGACAGGGCAGGGGGTGCAAGGCTGGCTGGAGACAGGGGCTGGTGCAGGGCTGGAAGCAAGGCAGGGGGTGCAGGGCTGGCTGGAGACAGGGGCTGGTGCAGGGCTGGAAGCAAGGCAGGGGGTGCAGGGCTGGCTGGAGACAGGCTGGCTGCGGGCAGCAGGTGCAGGGCTGGCTGCAGACAGGAACTGGTGCAGGCAGGGCAGGGGCTCCCCTGCTTCCACTGCCCCAGCCCTGTAAATAGCCGCGGGAGCCCTGGGGAAGTGGCGGGGCTCTGGGGGCTATTTAAAGGACCAGGGCAGCAGAGGCAGCTGGAGCCCCCCCCCCCGCTACCCCAGGACTCTGGGGGCTATTTAAAGAGCCCAGGGCTCCCCTGCTTCTACCGCCCCAGCCCTTTAAATAGCTGAGGGAGCCCTGGGGAAGCAGTGTGGCTTTGGCCGCTATTTAAAGGGCCGGGGCGGTAGAAGCGACGGGAGCCCCGGACTTTTTAAATAGACCCCAGAGCCCCACAGCCCTACCCCAGGGCTCCAGCAGTGGGGCTCTGGTGGCAATTTAAAGGGCCTGGGGCTCCAGCCCCTGCTGGGAGCCCCAGGCCTTTTAAATTGCCCCCTGGGGAAACTGGGCCACCCCGGTACAGCGCACTGGCTTTTGCCGGTACACCGTACTGGGGCTTGGGCGTGGGGCCCTCTTAGGGGCGGGGCCCGATTCAGGGGAATTTGTTGAATTGGCCTAAATCCGGCTCTAGCGGCTGAGATTTAAAGGGCTCAGGGCTCCCTGCGGCTGCGGGCAGCTCAGAGCCCTTTGATTCCCAGCCGCGGGCCGCACAGTGAGCCTCCGCGGGATGCATGTTGTGCAGGCCTGCTCTAGTGGATAATGCACTGAGCTGGAACTCAGAAAACAGAGGTTCTAGTCCCAGCTGTGCCACTGATATGCTTTGTAGCCTTAGGCAAGTCTCCCCCTCCATGTCTCAGTTTTCTCTCCCAACTATTGTCTATTTAGACTGTAAATCCTTTGGGGTAAGGACTCTCTCTTACTGTGCGTTTATGTACAGCACCTAGCACAATGGGGCTCTGATTTCATTTGGGAACTCTACATGCTACTGGAACCTATTGTGGTTCTATCAATATATTAGTTTGATCCATCCTGGGCAGATACTTATGCACAGATGGTTCAATAGCTGTTGGATTGCTCAGTCACCAAGAATTCAAAACATCTCTGGCGTTTTAAAAGTATGTTCAGAGACTGCATTAGTGATGAGTCCCTGAGGCTGGACGTTCTAACTGTTGCCCAAGAAAAGCACTTGGATGCACAATGAGCTACTGGAAGCAACCCCGGGGGTAAGGGCAGATTGAAGTAGGATCCTTGGGATCCAGGCCTCAAGGTTAGATGGGAGTGAGCCCTGAGTCAGAGACTGATTGTCAGACAGCAGAGATTGCAGCAGGCTGTTTGGCTGCCTGGGGAGAATGAGTGGCCTGATTCACATGGAAGGAAGATTGAGGATTTGGTAATGGAAGAATAACAAGGGTCCCCATACGGGGTGGGGGGAATTCTCTCCAGGGGGGGATTTTGAGGAAGGGTCTGAAATTATGGTAGATCCAAACCCCCACCCTGTTTAGCCTTAATCTGTCCTCTTGCTTACTTTCAGCCTGTGGGAGTTCATGTTGTCATGGGGAGATGCTCAGTCTCCTGCTAGTGGGAGCAATTTGACTGGTGCTTATGCCTATTTTTCCAAACAGCTTCAGAAGTAAATGATGAGCACAGAGGGTAACTGAGGTTGTAGTGAGGAAAACAGCTGTCCCCAGTGAAAGGCTAAGTGAAAAATGAGACCTCACTCAATTAGTCTAATCTCCTGAGTTCCTCCCTGGGGATGACAAGATTCTCTTTGGTTTATGTCTTTATTTGGGACAATGTATGTTTAGAAGCCTACTTTCTTTGGCATATCAAGGAAACAAGGTTTTAAAATTACATTTAAATCAGTATCTCATTAATGCTAGCAGCAGAGCTTATAAATCATATTTATTCTGTAATGAACTGGTACTGAGTGGCTGCCCTCTTTGGGTTAGATTCAGAACTACATAAATGTCAGCCCCTATACTTCAAGTAGCTAATGGAGAGTCTCTTTTTGCTCAAGTGGCATAAATTGGGTTTTGGTGTATACAGTTGATTTACTTTGAACAGGAGGATCTGAATTCTATTCACCCTGAAGTTCCAAATGGACATGGTGGGCGCAGAAGGTCAGTTGTCAAGGCCTAGTAGCAATGTGCTATTCATATCTTAGATTATTGATGTTTAGAAATTGAATTTCATTTTCACCATTTGGTGCTGTTTGTTGACATTCTGCCTTCCACTCAGCTGGGCAGTATAACTAGTCAGTTCCACTTTCTGGTTCTCCAGGCCTAGCATCATGTGGCAGTGTTTGTGTTGCATACACTATGGGGAAATGGTTACATTTTACAAAGCTGGGTTGCAGTGCTGATCTTTATTAAGTGATCTCTGGTGCCACTGTTTTTTGCTAACTTTTTTTCAGTAAAAAGCTGGGCCAGAGATTGCAATGTTCGGTTTTGGGTCTGGGTCCAAAATTCACCAAAGGTCTGGGGATTTTAGGTCCATAGTTCTGGTTTAAATTAATCTCTGCCTCTTCAGACAGAGATTGTTACAGGCAAGCGGGAAATCAGCAGAGAGATTCAGGAGAGGCTTGGGAGGTGGGGAATAACAGAGGAAAGTACAAGCTTTTTGAAGCCCAGCGTCATGGTAAATTCAGAACTAGCTCCTCAAACTTCATCAACCTTCCAAGCAATGTATGAGCCCAACCTGCTTCAAGGGCTTGTCCACACTGGGGATTTTTCCACCAGTGTACAGCGCAACCCCCTAGCATAGATGCCCTGCACCTGTGTAAAAAGTGACTTGTATGGGTAAGTCATACCAGTGCAAGTGACTTATTACACCGCTGCAGTGCATTTACACTCGGGGTCTCACTAGTGTAGCCGGTGGTGTAGTACATTGGTGCAAAAATCCCCTGTGTAGGCAAGCCCTGTGTAACATTACTGCTGCCTGTGAATTGAAGAAGTGGCAATTTGGGAGAAAACAAGCAAGACTTTGTCAACACAAACTAGACCTTTATGGGAATGGGTAAACAACCTTGGAAAACATCTAGAGTCTTTGGGGAAAAAATGTTCATCTACAAAGTAGTTTTGTTCATTCAAAAAGATTCAGAAATGGGATCCTGTCATTCAAATACCTCTTGCTGCCTTCATGACAGTTAACAGAGAAGTCTGTAAAAATGGGGCTCACTGAATTGTTCCTCAGCATTGACTAATATGCTTAGGACGTTTGTCTGATATCTCACTGGATCTCAGTCATTTTCAGTGGTGGAAAGGTATCCCAGAATATATTAAATATTGCATTATACTAGTGGTTTTCAACCTTTTTACATTTGTGGACCCTTAACAAATTTCAAATGGAGGCATGGGCCCCTTTGGAAATCTTAGATATGGGTCTGCAGAATACAGGTTGAAAACCACTCTTCTATGGTAACAACAACCTCTCACGGACTCATTAGACATAGTTTATGTACCCCGGGGGGTCCACGGACTACAGGTTGAAAACCACTGCATTATATTGTTTTAGGATGCTAGGCATGGAATGATTTCCCATCACTATCGTAATATCCTGCAAATAGGGTTGTGCTGTTGAAAGTACGATTTTCCTGAAAACGATGCATCAACTGTTTGCAATCTGTATGAAATCCCAAATAGAAACCTCCTTACAATTACAGTTCACGCTTTTAGTAGCTTTTCTGTGTCCTGTTTGATAAAAAGCTGGGGCCTGAGTGTTTCCTTTGTTTCTGTGAGTGGACAGAACCCAGACCTGGCACATCTGAGCTGTGTGGAAGAGAGGAATACATACTCTGTGATCCTCTGGAAACCCCTCTAAGAATGCATTGCAGATTTCAAATTCTAAGGGTGTGGGAATGGCTGTTCTGAGACATTATTCCCCACCTTCACCCCTGGCCTTGGCTCTGGGGACGTAACTTACATAAGATCATGCTGACCCAGACAACATTTTTTTGTATTGTATCCTATTCCAAGTAAATCCACCTGAGGAGGAAATTGGGGGCAGTGACTGTTAAGGACCACATGAGAGCATGGCTTCTGAAGCAGTGATGAGGTACAGGCCCAGTGTCCCAAGACCTGCAGAGGGCAAAGAAGCATCTTCACCCTCGCCAATAAAATGATACGGCGGAAGCCTGTGAATTGAAGCTCATGGAGTTTCTTGTCCCCTATTCAGGTTTTTCCTGTGTAAGGGAGAATTTGACCCCTGATCATTAGCACATTTCTTTCAAGCAGGACTAAGGCTTTGTACACGTTCTCTGGGATGTGGTCATAATTCTGAAGCACTTTCTGTAATCTCAGTCATGATTTCTTGTTTCTAAATATAAATTCTGGTCGTGGTACAGGGCAGATAAGAACATTTCACTCCAGGTTTGTGGACATTCCAATGTTATTTGTCTTTACTGGAGGGGCAAATAATACTTCACCTAAAAATAAAGTTGTTGTATTTTGTTGAGGTGTCTCTTAGTAACTTGACCTAGCGTGTGTATCAAGGAGTCCCAGAAAAGAATCTGATAGAAATACAATAACTACGGAGCTCTACAAGAAACCAAAGCAGGCACAGATACGTGATGATGTGTCTCTGTCAGGTCACACTGGGTAGCAACATTTCAGTTTTGTAAAAACAAGATTTTACAAAACCTAAAACTAATAGGAATGGTTTTTTTCATTCCAACAAACTTTTTTAAAAAAATAAATCAATATCCCCTGGCAGTATTTGGATCCCAAGCATGGCAACATTGGGTGATGTGATGGGGTATATAGTCCCATCCCGGCTTTAAAAGGGGTTAATGTGGGCTGAGAGGCCAATTAACCCCTCTGGCTAAACCTGGAATATGGATCAGCCCCAACTAAAGGTGAGTCCCAGGTGGGAGAAGAGCGGTGTGGTTACTATAGAGGCAGGGAGTCTGGGTCAGAAGGGGGCTATAGGGGGAGAGGGAAGAATTTTACAGTCATGCTCCGGGACTAATATGTGGAGAGACGTGCGTCAAAGAAGAAGCCTGGGGAAAGTTGGCCCTGGAATCCTCTCCTGCATAGCAAAGTCTGGCAAGAAGCCAGGAGAGTCATGGAGGAGCTGTGCAGAGAGCTCTGGGAGGCATTCAGCTGAGGAATAGAAAGGGATGAAATGGCAAGCCTGACGGGGGGAGAAATTGGTTTAAGGTTACACTTTTGATTTGGGATTTATTAGGGGATTCCTAGGGTGAGTCCCATGAGTCCTAGCCCTGAGAGAAGGATGAACTTAGAGACTGTTGGAGAGGCCAGTTCACAGGTTTGGTAGAAAGGAGGACAGGAAGGTAGCAGCAAGGAGTCGGGTGGAGTGAACCTTGACTGCTCTTCCTGGAGTCCCTAGGCTGGAACTCAATGCAGAGGGTGGGCCTGGGTTCCCCTAACACCCACTAGTAAGGTGGCATGAAGACCCTGAGAAGTATGTGAAGTCCATGAGGTCCAGAAACTGGGTGAAAGATCTTTTGTATGGATGTCAAATTATTTGTTGGACTTTCTGTTACCCTGGAAGGGCCCAAGGGCCAAGTCATACCACCATGGGATTGGACTGACCATCCGCAGGGGTGATAGAGACTGGAGCTTCTAGGCCACGCCCAGCTATGAGGTAGCATGCCAGTGGTGAGTCCACCCTTCTATATGTGAGAACTTGCAAGTGAAACTGAGTAAAGTCTGAACAGAAACAAAACCAACCAGAGAATAGCAAAACAAGACAATGAAAAAGTAAAGCTTGAGGAGACAGCACAGTATGTGTCTCTCCTGAGAGTCTAGCCTAAACTGAAAGGAAAAGAGGAGCTTGTCACGAGTACACAGGGTGAACTTGCCTCTCTCAGCCTTCCTGGGAGGGTTCCCCTTTTAGTGATAGGCCTGAGGCCTGCACTTTTTGCAAGTGGGGAGATTGCGCTGTGCTACTCTGAGACTGGACCTCTAGCTTCAGCACTCCTGTTTCTTTCTCACCCTGGCTCCTTCAGTGAGTCCAAAAGAGCTTGAATCCCTGTTGGAGACTTTACCCCTTTAGAAGCAATGCAATCAGCAGATGTTTGCCATGATAGAGAACAGTCTTTGTAAAGACGACAGCATTTATTTTAGTCAACTGGAATACAGTATGTAGGTTTCTCTGCTTAGAATGGAAAAGGAAATCTTACACGTGGCTACATGCTGGCAGCACAACCTGCCTCTTTTGCCCCAAAATGTCTAGGATTTAAAAGTCTGCTCACACTTCAGTTCTTTGTTTCAAGTAGCAATCGCTCTGGTTTCACACATTCTGTCTCTCTTGGCTGGCATTTATTAGTGACCAGTCCTTAGTCTTCCACTGTCTCTCCAAGGTACCTCCATGTACATGTTCTTGATAGTTCATACCAACCCAGACATGCCTATCTGACCCAAACCCCTCTTATTTCCCTGTCCCTGGAAATACATTAACCCCTTCAATCACAGGCAACAGATGCTCCCTGAAAGTGGGGGATCATGGGTGCCTGAAAAAGTGATGGGGCCATACCCCTCTAGCCCCCCACCCCCACCCCCAGTTCCAGCACCCCTGCCTTCAATCTCAGTAGGTAACAATACAAAAGTAAGTGAGTGAAATTGAGTGATGCCTATTTTTCAAAAAAATAATACAAATTTTCCCCATGTTCTTCACATAGCCTGTCTCTGCATCAGACCTTCCATCTGAGGATCTCAAAGCACTTTATGAATTAAGTAATCTTTCACATTTCTAAAGTGCTCCCAGTGTCACACATTGAGGTGTTGCCAGAATCGGGATCCAGAACCCCTGATTCCAGTCCCTGTCACTAGACAATTTGCCTTTTTAAAACAAAATGTTGTCATTGATGTAAAAATGCAGGTAAGATTTCAATTATGTGCTCTAAGGTAAAAGATATTGAATGTCTCAGTATATATCTGAATATATAGTGTCACACTAAAGATCAGAATGTTGCTAGGGGAGACAAGATCAGATATTCAAGATAGCTGTGTGCAAAATTCTCAAACCACCACCTCCTAAATCTTCCTAGTAAAATTCTCATTGACTTCAATGCAAGCAGGATTTGATTTCACAAGAAAATAAGTATTTTGGAATTTTCAATAATCTGAATAAAAAGAAAATCCCATGTCACTAAAATAATAAGTATCTTTAATCTAATTATAGTTTAAAAATTAGGTTCAGGCAAAGTCCTCAACACAGAAATACAAAGAGCTTATGCTTTCACAAAGTACTGTGGAAAATGAATGTATCGCTGCCAAATTCTGCCTTCAAATACACATTGTGCAACTGAAGTGAATGGAAAACATTGAAAAGGTAAATTACATAGAGCTCAAGATGTTTGCTATCAAGATGGAAATGTTGGGCAAGCAAAAAAATGACCAAATTACCTTGTGGTGAGGAGGTTGACGGGGGAGTTAGAGCAAAGACACAGTAAAACATATGAGTAACAGGAACAGGATCAATGCAACAGCACAAAGTTAGAGAAGCAAAAAAAAAGGTGGTGAGATGGGAGGGGGCAGAGAATGATCAATAAAGCCATGAGCGTGGCCCAACAAAGAAAATAACAGAATGGCACTAGCCGTCACCTTCAGCCCCCAACTAAAACCTCTCCAGCGCATCATCAAAGATCTGCAACCTATCCTGAAAGATGATCCCTCACTCTCTCTCAGATCTTGGGAGACAGACCAGTCTTCGCTTACAGACAGCCCCCCCAACCTGAAGCAAATACTCACCAGCAACCGCACACCATACAACATAAACACTAACCCAGAAACCTATCCTTGCAACTCTGTCCACGTATCTGTTCACATATCTAGTCAAGTGACACCATCATAGGACCTAATCACATCAGCCACACCATCAGGGGCTCATTCATCTGCACATCTACCAACGTGATATATGCCATCATGTGCCAGCAATGCCCCTCTGCCATATACATTGGCCAAACCGGACAATCTCTAAACACAAGAATAAATGGACACAAATCTGACATCAGGAATCATAACATTCAAAAACCAGTGGGAGAACACTTCAACCTCTCTAACCACTCAGTGACAGACTTGAAGGTGGCAATTTTACAACAAAAAAACCTTCAAAAACAGACTCCAAAGAGAGACTGCTGAACTCGAATTAATATGCAAATTAGATCCAATTAACTTAGGTTTGAACAGAGACTGGGAATGGTTGGGCCATTACACTAATTGAATCTATTTCCCCATGTTAAGTATCCTCACAAATTCTATGGGTCATCTCGACTATCACTTCAAAAGTTGTTGTTTTTCCTCCTGCTGATTTCAATTGATTGGCCTCTTACAGTTGGTATGGCTACGTCCACCTTTTCATGTTCTCTGTTTGTATAAATATCTTCTTGCTGTATGTTCCAGTCTATGCATCCGATGAAGTGGGCTGTAGCCCACGAAAGCTTATGCTCAAATAAATTTGTTAGTCTCTAAGCCTTGTCTACACTACAAGACTATTTCGAATCAACTTAGTTCGAATTTGTGGATTCGACCTTATGAAGTCGAATTTGTGTATCCATACTAAATACACTAATTCGAATTTCTGAGTCCACATTCACGGGGCCAGCGTCGACTTTGGAAGCAGTGCACTGTGGGAAGCTATCCCACAGTTCCCGCAGTCCCCGCTGCCCATTGGAATGCTGGGTAGAGCCCCCAATGCCTGCTGGGGGGAGAAATGTGTCGAGGGTGGTTTTGGGTAAGTGTCGTCATTGAACCGTCAATCACAACCTCCCTCCCTCCCTCCTTGAAAGCGCCTGCGGGCAATCTGTTCGTGCACTTTTCTGGTCAGTGACAGCGCGGACGCCACAGCACTGCAAGCATGGAGCCCGCTGTGATCATCGCCGTTTTCTCCTCCTCGCACTTTATCGTCCACCTCTTCCACAGTCAGCTGATGAGAAATTGGGCTACTTTTCAATGGTGCTGCAAGCACTGGGGGACCATAGGGGACGTTTTGCAAACATCAACGTCGGGTGGCCGGGCAAGGTTCATGATGCGTGTGTTTTCATCAACTGTGGGCTGCTCAGACGCCTGCAGGAAGGTAGTTTCTTCCCGGACCACGAAATAACTGTTGTGGATAAGCAGATTCCTAAAGTCATCCTCGGGGACCCAGCCTGCCCGCTAATGCACTTGCTCATGAAGCCCTATACAGGCGCCTGGGACAGCGACAAGGAACTCTTCAAATACCAGCGAGCAGCGTGACCTGTGACTGTTCATTTTCTTTACAGAGAAGCTGAACCTGCCCCTGTTTCTTTACCCACTGACTGTTGACTCTCCTCTTCGGTTACATACCCCGTTCACCCCGTTTCCCCCACTTCCAACACACGTGTAAAAATAAAATACATGTCCCATTGTTACTGAAGAAAGGTTTCTTTATTCATGACTTTGCGTTAAAGGGTTGAAACTGGGAGGCAGACTGTGCTGGGTAGGGTGTGCGGTGATGTAAAGACCGCCTCTAAACTCAACGAATGACAGGCTCCTGCTCCTAGAGCGGTCCGCAGTGCCGGAATGCTTCTTTCAACGGAGCCTGCCATCCCTCTTTTTCGAATTCTGTGTGCGGGGGGATATGTGACCTTGTGGCGGAGGAGTACGGATACAGATTCCTCTGCTGTGTGACTCAGCGGTCCAGGACAAGGAGCGCTGTATAAGATCTGTAACCGCCCTCCCCCGCTACAAAGTCACATTCCCCCCCGCCCACACAGAACCTGGAAACCACCTCCCATACCGACCATGGTGCCTCCTGACTGCACTGTGTGTGTGACCCGCTGCTGATCCTGCCCCCGTGTCTGTACCCTGGGAAAGGTGACTGTCCTATGCAATTAACAACCCCCTTCCCCACGCCCCCCATTCAAACACAGTCTTCTTTGAAAAAACATGACGGAAACAGTAATTAACAGCAAAGTATTTTTATTACTTAAGTAAACACTTAGGGGATGGAACTGGGATTGGGACTTGTGTGAGTCCGGAAGGGAACGACTTCTGCAAATGAGAGCTTTTGGGTACTTGAGCACTCTGCTGGGGTGCAGTAACAGTTTACACGGCCTCTGGCGCCCCTCCTTCTGGTTATTTTGGGTGAGGGGGGTATGGGACTTTGTGGCGGGGGAGGGCGGTTGCAGATACACTGCAGGGGGGCTCTGTCCTCCTGCGGTCCTGCAGGACATCCACAAGGCGCCTGAGCGTGTCCGTTTGCTCCCTCACTAGTCCAAACATTGTTTGAGTCGCCTGCTTGTCTTCCTCACGCCACCTCTCCTCCCGTTCGCTGTGTGAGCGCTGGTACAGAGAGACGGTCTCCCTCCACTGGCTCTGCTGGTCCGCCTCGGCTAGGTAGCAGCCCATACGTTCATCGAACATCTTGTCCCTTGTCTTTTTCTTTCTCCGCCTAATCTTTGCCAGCCTCTGCGAGGGGGATGCTGTGGCAGGTCTGGAGACAGTGGAAGCTGTGAGATGGGAAACAGGGAGTGAATTCCTTGCAAAGATACATTTTTGCGAACAATTAACTGAGTCTAGGCTGTCTCTGTGAATTCTGGGTTGAGACCCCTGTGCCTGCTGGGGCACAAATAATTTTCGCGGTGGATTCTGGGTAAATGTCGCCAGTCATTCCTTCCTCTGGGAAAGCAGCGGCAGACAATCATTTCAAGCCCGTTTTCCCAGAATTGCCCTGGCATACGCCATAGCGTGGCAACCATGGACACTGTTTTGCCTTTTGTGTATGTCATCGTATGTGTACTAGATGCCGCTGACAGAGGCGGGCCAGCAGCGCTACACAGCAGCATGCTTTTGCTTTTGCTTTTGCATGACAGCAGAGATGGTTACCAGCCATATTGTACCATCTACCATACCATAAATTGGTAATAAGATGGTAATAAGATGGGCATGGTTACCTGTCCTTTTGCACTGCACCATTTGGTGCTGTCATAAGTGCCCCTGGCCGAGCAGCCAGGGGCGCAAAAGCAAAAATTGGGAATGACTCCCTGAGTCAATCCCTCCTTTTTGGTATCTAAAAATAGAATCAGTCCTGCCTAGATTATGGGCAAGTGTACTAGAGAACCACTGTATCATAGAACCAGATAGCACAGCTGCTCTGTGTCCGATCCTACATAAATTTGGAGCTGTATGCTATTCACAGGGGGTGCTCCTGCAACAACACCACCTGTTCATTCCGGCCTTCCCACAGCCTTCCTGGGCTACCATACCATTGTCCCACCACTTGTGTGATGAAGTAATAAAGAATGCAGGAATAAGACACAGTGACTTGTTTGTGAGAAATGAGTGGAAGGAAGCCTCCAGCTGCAATGATAGTCCAGGCAGGACATTAATTACTGTGGATGAAAGAGCCCATCATCCCTCTGCTAGTCCAGGGGCAATTCAATCTTTTCTTTACACAGGAAGGGTGGGGGCTGATGGAGCTCAGCCCCCTGTTGCAATGATGAGGATGGTTACCAGCCATACTGCACCATCTACCATGAAAAATTAGGGCCAGGCGCCCTTGATCGACCTCACAGATGCTAGTACGCATGGTTACCAGTCCTTTTGCACTGCCCCATGTGCCAATAGGCTGATGATGAGGACGGATACCAGCCATATTGCACCATCAGCCATCCATAGCGTGGGGGGAGCAAGGATGTTGGTGTTGAGTGCTGCACCATCGCGTCTATCTGCAGCATTCAGTAAAGATAGGGTGACATGTAAAAGAGTCAAGAGAGGATTGTTTTCCCTTTCACTTCTGGTGGTGGGTGGGGTGTGTGCGCAAATTGCCGAACTATGCCCTGACCCACCGCAGACACTGTGTTTGACCCTAGAAGCATTTGGAGCTCATCCAAGAATGCAAATACTTTTCGGAGACTGAAGGAACTGTGGGATACCTTGCGTCCTCATTCCCCCCTCCCTCCATGAGCGTCCATTATATTCTTTGGCTTTCCGTTACGCTCGTCACGCAGCTGCGTGCTGAGTCTGTGCTATGCCGTCTGTCCGTGGATTTATTAAAAATACTTTGGACCAGGCGCACCATAACAGTAATTCCACTACTTAGATGCATGAGTCTCCTAGCGAGATCACCGTGAGGACGGGCACTGAAGGAGATAGAGAGCGCATGCTGCGTGAAATCTATCACGAACCACGGACCGATGCAGCCGTGCTCGGGGAGGCAATGCTCCCTGAATACCGCATGAAAGCCTCGCGCGGAAAAGGGTGCTATCACGGAGCACCCAATAAGGCAGCTCTCCCCAGGAACCTCCTGCTGATGCTTATCGATTAACGGAAGGAGAGCTTCGTGGAGATCTCCCAGGAGGATTTCTGTTCTATCACCATATATAGAGAGACCTCCTTCTCACACACTTCAGATTCCTGTTATATTAAGAATAAAAGTTAACATGGTTAAAGCACTTACCGACTGCTCCTTCCCCTGATTCAGGATCCGGGTTCATGGCCGGGGAGGGTTGGTAGGGGATCTCCGTGACGGTGATGAATAGATCCTGGCTGTCGGGGAAACCAGCGTTGTAAGCGCTCTCGCCTGCCTCGTCCTCCACAAACACTTCCTCATCTTCCCCGTCCGTGAACATCGTCGAGGAACTGTCCGTCGACACTGTCCCATCATCAGAGTCCATGGTCACTGGTGGGGCAGTGGTGGCAGGCTCCGTAGCGTCCGTTTGCCGCTTTGATTTTTTGGTAGCCTTGTCTGGGGTCCTTGGTTTTCACGCGGCGATGCGTTGCATGACGGCTGTATCCTCTGTCTGGATCATGGCTTTGGAGACCTTCTCGTAGGTCTTTGCATTCCATTTGTTGGAGCGCAGCTCCGAAAGCACAGACTCCTCGCCCCACACACCGATCAGATCCAAGAGTTCCCGGTCAGTCTATGCCGGGTCCCTCTTTCTATTCAGAGATTACATGAACTCCTCTGCTGGAGAGCTCTGCATTGCTGCCGGTGAAGCTGAGCTCGCCCCGATGTCCAACCACGAAATGAGATTCTAACTGTCCAGAAAGGAAAAGGAATTCAAATTTTCCCGGGTCGTTTCCTGTGTGGCTGCTCAGAGCATCGAAGCTCGGACTGCTGTCCAGAGCGTCAACAGAGTGGTGCACTGTGGGATAGCTACCGGAGCTACTAAGTTCGATTTGCATCCACACCTAGCCTAATTCGAGCTAGCCATGTCGAATTTAGCGTTACTCCACCTGTCGGGGTGGAGTACCAAATTAGAACTAAAGAGCCCTCTAGTTCGAATTAAATGGCTTCCTGGTGTGGACGGTTGAGCGGTTAGTTCGAATTAACGCTGCTAAATTCGATTTAAAGTCCTAGTGTAGACCAGGCCTAAGGTGCCACAAGTACGCCTTTAAAGGCACAGTCCCCAATACCATATCTTCCCTTCCAAGCCAAATGTTAATAACAAGAACACTTACAACTCCATATTAATATAGCACATAATTACAAACACTTTTATAACTAGCCCAATAACTAACGACACAAAGAACATTCTATTAGCCTTTGAGGTGCCCTGAGCTATTGCTTGGACCTGGAGGGCTGCCCTGGAACCTCAGCGCTACTGCTGTCGGGACGCAGCAAATCCACGTTTTTGTGGTTCCATGTCCCTCCGTTACCGCAATCTGCTGTGGTGGTTGCTTGTCTGAGACTCTCTCAGGCAACACAGCAGACTCAGTGCCCCTTATCTCCCTCCCTTCTGGGATCTGGAGAAGATGACACCTATTCCTCCACAGTATGTCTCTGTCCGGGGTGAGAGCCTCATATGGCCACAGGGCAACCTCTTGTGACACCATTGCTGTTAGCAACCATTTTTTACCATCAGAGAGCTACACAGAATCATTTTCATGAAGCGGTGGCAGCTCCTGGGAACCCAAATTATGTTGTATTTTTTAATTTTGCTTTATCTGTCCCTTTATACACCTGTAAGTCCCCAATGACTGCAACGTCAGTTTCTAATCATGCAGGCAATCTTGTGTTTTCAGTTTTCTGTTGAACAAAATGTCAGCAGGTGACAACCCATGTTTCATTGGTGCTGTTCTGTAATTTGACAGTGCTAAATATGGAGCAGGCTCTGCCTTTTGCAGTAGGTGCTTTATTATTTTGACAGTTTTCTACCAACCTATTGGATTGGGGATAATGGAGACTAGTGGTTACATGTCTAAACCTGTTCTTCACAGCTTCCTCAATGTCGCTGTTCATTTGAGACCAGTATAAAACATCTTGGCCCTTCTCTTAGATTTTTGAATTCCTAATGACCTTCCTGTATCCTTTTTTAACAGCCCCCTTAAATTGATAATAAGAGCTGGGAATATCCTGTCTCGGCCACCCTATGCTAAAAGCCTTCATTACTGTCTGTGGAGTCTCAGCCTGAGCAGCAGCTTTGGCAATCACAGTCTACATGTCATCTGAGCCCAGACTGGTTTTTCCTCAGATTAATATGTACAAAATGTAGCGCTGGACTCCTTGTATGCTCTAGAGTGCGTCTGCAACCCCCAAATCTCTCCCATAGTACCTCTGAACTGAGGCCTCTTTAACGCCTTCAGTTTCTCACACTTTTTAGTATCCCCATCCACTGGAGATCTTTGCACAGTAGTGCACTTGGGTTGCTTGTTTGGACAGCTAGATTAGGCACAGATTTCCCTACATAGGTCACCATTCCAAGGAATCTTTGTATTCTTTGCTAGTCTGTTGGGGCAGACATCCTGGTGATGACATTAACCTTACTTTGATCGTCCTGTACAACTTGCAGTGTTAACATGTCTCCCAGGTATGGTATTTGCATTGCACAGAATTTTCATTTTTGTTTCAGCATTTCAACCTAGAGCCGCTGGTATTAGTCTCCTACTATTTTCCCCCAGATCAAAAAGTCATCAGTGTAAACTTTAGTATCCGCTATACCATCCAAAGTCTGTTGTATTTTTCCAGTGAAACCTTAGGTGGCAAACACGAGCTAAATGGCAGTCTCCAAAAGGGCATATTGACCGTGTATAAACGTGTGCTCTGGGTTTTTTTAGCCTGGCACCTGCCAGAAACCTGTTGATGCATCAAGCATAGAAAATGCCATGTCAAAAAACTACAGTATCGCACAGTTGAGGTTACTTGGTGGTATGTTGTCCTCTGGCAGAACACTGAGCTAAGAAAAGCTCAAACTTCTGAAAACCAGGAAATGCACAGTTAAGGATGCCCTCTTTCAGCAATGCCCCAATACGTCCCATTAATATACACACATTCCTTTATTCTGCCAACCCCACAGGTACTGGAATATACAAGCCCTTCATGTCCTTTTACAGCCCATTCACTCTCACCCACAGGCTTCCATCCAATATTATTCAAGGACAGAATCGGGGAGTGGGAGAAAAGGTTGCCCATGCCACCTTCCCTCAGGTCCTCTGGAACTGGAAGTAGCCAATGGGAACCACCTGCATACACTCCAGGTACAGTCAGTGTGTTAGGTGTACGTACACTAAATGGAGGAGGTAGTAGTTGGCATTGCTTGGTAAAGGTGTCTTTGTGATGAGTGTGGCCGTACCAAATTCACAGTCCAGTTTCATAAATTTCACAGTCCTAGCATTTAAAAAATGTTGAATTTCATGATTGCAGATATTTAAATCTTACATTTCATGGTGTTGTAACAAAGCATGAATATGTATTTAAAAATGGCAAAATATAAACATGTAAAGCCCACGACGACCCCCTTCAAAGTGACGAAGCCTCCTCCGCCCCCATGACAGCCACTGCTCTCTGGCCAGGCAGTGCAGAAGTAAGGATGTCAATACCAGGTCCACCCTAAAATAGCCTGCTGACCTCCTTTTGGGTCAGGACCCCCAGTTTGAGGAACGCTGCTATAGAGTAAAAGTACACAAAAGACCAGATTTCATGGGGGAGAGCAGATTTTACAGTCTGTGAAATGGCCATTCATTTAATAGGGCCCTAGATGGGGACATGTCGGGCTTTCTTTGGGCTGTGTGACAGAGTTGTGATTGTGATCTGAGGAGATCTGTGGTTTACACTCTCTGATGTGTGTGAGCAAAGGGAAAAGTTGCGTGTTAACCTTCAGGATCTAGTATGAATTATTTCAATGCAGAATTGTATATGTTGTACAATCAGCAGGGCATAGGGGATTTATTACAAAGGATGTTGTCAGTAGCACACTCCCATATGAGAGCAGTCTAAGAATTTATTGTCTCATGCACTCCAGGTAAATGTATGTGTGTGTGTGTTCTGTGTCCAGTACTGAGTAGTGGAGGCAGTGATTAGCTCTACTTGGTGGAGGTGTGTTTGCAAGAGCTGTGGATTACTTTGAGGTATGTGACAGAGCTATGACTGTGATCTGAGGAAATCTATGTTTTGCACCTCACATGTGTGACAGAAAAGAAGAGATGCATGTGTACTTTCAGGATGCAGCACACATCATTTCTAAATGCAGACTATGTTGGTAGCAGGGCATAGAGCTTTTATTACAAAGGTTGTTGTCAGCAGCGAGGTGGACTATGAGAGGATTCTAATGCGCTAATGATGATTAAGTGAAAATGTAGGCTGAGATGGTATCGTTTAAATAAGCGCAAGGGGGTTGTAAAAGTCTGTGGTGCGGTTCTTAAATTGTACACATGTGCTATTATTTCTCGGGAGTTGGCTAAGTGGGTGAGGGAGTGTACGGCAGGATCTGGAACCTCCTGAATCTTATAGTGCCAAGGGCCACTGTGAATATGTGCACACTGAGGGCTAGTCTACACTTACGAGCCGGGTTGACGCGGTGAGTTCGACTTCTCGGAGTTCGAACTATCGCGTCTAATCTGGACGCGATAGTTCGAACTCCGGAAGCGCCGCGGTCGACTCCGGTACTCCACCACTGCAAAAGGCGGTGGCGGAGTCGACCTTGGAGCCGCGGACTTCGATTCCGCGGCGTCTGGACGGGTGAGTAGTTCGAACTAGGGTACTTCGAATTCAGCTACGCTATTCACGTAGCTGAATTTGCGTACCCTAGTTCGACCCCGCTTCTTAGTGTGGACCAGCCCCAAGACAATGCTTGAAGAGGGCAGAGGGAAGGTAGCATGAGCCACCTTTTTTTCTCCTTTAATACTGTTAGATGGAATCCTATGGGCAAGAGCAAATGGGATGTAAAAGGAAGTGGAAAGCTTGTGCATTTCAGCAACTATAGGGTTAGCAGAGTGAAGGTGTGTGTGTTTATGGGACATATTGGGATTGCTGAAAGAGGACAGAGTTACAGTTGCATGAGCCTTGAAATAGAAGTTGTGATACAAACTTAAGTATAGTGGTGCAGTCCCTGCCCCAAAGAGCGCACAACCGTGTGAATTGGTAGATAGGAGCAGGGTTTGTGCATGGGCTGGGGTGCACTGGCAGAGCTGGAAGATACAGGAAGGTGGGGGCTCAGGGGACACACGGGCACAGCTGTGTTGTGCAGGAAGGTTGGCATGCACAGGCAGAACTTGGAGGTGCAGGGGATTGGTGTGCACAGGCAGAGCTGGATATGCCAAGCCTCCCTCCCCCTCCATTCATCCCCACAACCCCTTTCCCCTTGCTATAGTCCCAAACCCAGGAAACACTCAGATGTCTAATTTTTTTCTCCCCAAAACTTTGATTACATTTCCCCCTCCCCAAATAAAATTGCCATCCATGACTCACAAATTTTAGCAACTTCCAACAATAATGTCCCAAACTCCTTTTGTCTTAGATGGGAGTTTGTGATTAACTTATCCTTAGTTAAGTTACTGGAAGGGTGAGTTCACAGCCATCAGTCTGATTCATCCAGTCTTTGGTAGCTCTCAGGTTAATAGTTTGGGGTGGAGGCCTGTAACTCAGGAACCCCTTGGTCAAATGACCCAAAATGTAGATCACTAATGCTATCCCACGTCCCCACGAGGCATGCTAAATTCCAAAGTAATACAATTAACCATTTAGATTTTAGAGCATTTATAAGAGTCAAGCTTTAAAGCATATAAAATGGTGAGAATGGAAACTTTCTGGCCATTTTTCCGTATTGGCGCATAAACACTGTAAAATGTACATTTTCTTAAATACCATTCTCAATGTGCCTCCCCCCCGCAAAGATTTATTGGGTGCCATGGACCTTCTTGGGTAAAACTTGACAGATTTAGACCATTTTGACCCACGTTACATCAATAGTTTGACCTCTAGCTCTTCGCTAAAATAATTTTTAAAAAAATCTAGAAACTGGGCTTATATCTTTCCAACTTCTGCATCAAGTCACCTCAAATTGGGTCACTAACCCTACCCTGCACCCTTCTGAGGCACATCACATTTCAAAGGAATCCAACTAAGCACGGCAATTTTAGAGGACTCAGAAAGGTCAACCTTTAAACAGAAGTCATGTTGCAACCTTTAGTATACTGGCCCTGCTGAGCCGCTATATTTTGCATGAGCCATCTCCCCAAAAATGTCTCCCTTTGTAGGTAGTGGGAAATATTCTCTTTTTACATATTAATTTATTTTGGAACTATCCATAAAGGAAGCATTCCCACCCCAAAATACAATGTCCAATGAGTGTACTCTGTTGGTTCTTCCACTTGCTCTTATTCCCAGTCCAAGAAGCCTATCCAGCACCTCTTTTAGCCGTTGCCTTAACAGAAGGGGAACTTTCCTAGGGGCATGGATGAGGGGACAGTTGGGCTTTTCAGCTCTATTCTGTACTCCGATAAGTGCTTCTCTATCCCCCGGAAGATGTCCTCAAAAACTTCTTCAATTGTTTTAGTCCCCTGCCCCTTCAGAGAGTGCACCCTCTTGATGAGACCAAAGGGGTGCCATGCTTTTAACCCAATAATGGGTGGTCTTTTTCCCTGGCACATCACAGATTATCTTTTCATTCATGAATGGGAGCTCAAGGACTCCATCTTCTGCAACATCTTCCAGACAATACAACCTGTTTCCTTCTATTCGACAACTCCCCCCCTTTCCCCCCCCCCAGTAAGACCATAACCTGGTTTTGAACACCCAAAGGAAACCCCCGTTCAAACCAATGGTGACCACCTCCCATTTCCACCTCTCCCTCAAAATTTCTTTTCTAATTGCCGTCACCTCAGCAAGGCAAATGAAGGAGCTGGGAGCACTTATGGAGGACCCACACCATACACCACTTTCTACAAAGACAAGGCTATAATATGTACCTATCCTCATTTTTTCTCAAAGGTCTCCTTGGAACATAACATTAACCACAAAATTCACCTACCAGTTTTTTTACCCCAAACACAAGCAGCTCTGAAATTCTGTGAGATACTCTTAACCAGACTTTCCTTGCCAATAATATACCACCATTGCCATCTTGTGGATATACATATTGTAGCAGCAGTGAGAGCTAAAGGTATTTTGTACATAGGCAAGAAAACAATCTACAGAGGTTCACTTTCTCAGAATTTCTTTTCTGTATAAGACTTTATACTGCTGCTGCTGACTTGGTTAGGAGGAGGCTCACCTGGGCCCTGATCTTGTTCTTTTTACTATTGCCGTACTTCTGCTTGTATTTTTTTATACCTGTTCCTACACAAGCTCAGAAGGAAGAACTGCATAAATAGTGCTCACTCTTAAATGTTCCGCTGGCCAAAACATGGGAAGCAATTGCAAGCTTTCATAACAAGGTAGTATTTTACATCAATTTAGTTTGGTACCTCTGGAGAGGACCATGGGACAGTTCTTCTGAATTTATATCATTGAGGTAATGACCTACAGTAAACCATGGCTGTGTTAGACACACAGTAAAAGCTGTTCATTTCCTTCAATCTGAACGTTTCCTTCAGAGTCACGAATCAACCGACGTTTTAATTCAGTGTCTTGTTTTGGCTTTAAACCTAAATTCTGAATCAGAACATGTCAGGGCCAGATTCTCAGCGGGTGTAAATTGGCTCCTCTAATGTCCATGGAGTTGCACCAGTTCATACTGGCTGAGAATCTTGCCCTCACTGTTTGTTTTAATTTGCATTTTGCTTTCTTTTTAGATCACTGTATATTAACAAAACAAACTGGAAACACAATAAAAAGAAATATTGACATGAAGTGGAAATAATACTGGGACAACTCTGTTTACTTTTTCTTTTAGATAAAATTATATTTTATATTAGTTTTAATATTTAATATCAGTATTTGCTTTTAACAATTATAATTCACACTTGTTCAAATACATGACATAAATACTAGGGCTGTCAAGCAATGAAAAAAATAAATCACGATTAATTGCACTGTTAATAATAGAATACCATTTATTTAAATATTTTTGAATGGTTTCTACATTTTCAAATATATTGATTTCAATTTTGACACAGAATACAAAGTGTACAGTGCTCGCTTCATATTTATTTTTGATTACAAGTAGTTGCACTGTAAAAAAACCCAAAAGAAATACAGTGAAACCCCGCTATAATGCGACCTTTGGGGTCCAAAAAAATCCCATAGCGCTAAATGCGGGGGTCGCGGTATAGTGGGGTTTCAAATCAGTTTATTTTTGCAGGCGATAATGCTGCCCGCTTCTTGTTTACAATGTCACCTGAATGTGAGAACAGGCGTTTGCCTGGCAGTGATGTAGCTGGTGTTGCAAAATATTTACCTGCCAGATTAATTTAACTGTGATTAATTGTTTCAATCGTGATTAATTTTTTGAGTTAATCACGTGAGTTAACTGCAATTAGATTTCACCAACCCAAGTAGGGCTGTCGACTAATTATAAAACATACAATCTGTTTGGGGTTTGTGCCCTGTTTCTTGACAGTCTGACCTGAGGTTGGCTCTCACCATTGTGAGCCACTCTAGACAGCCTGATAATGACATCAAACCAGATCTCAATGATGCAGGCAACATATGGTGTTTCTTCCAAAGTCAGATCATGAATGATTCTGGTTTTGTTCACTGCTAATGTTACATTCATCAGCAGGAACTTGAGGCTATCATCTTCAGCTTTTCTGTTATTATGTTGAGTGTGATATGATGACAGAACAATATTCTTGGACTATGTCTTGCCATAGCAGAGCCAGATCCCTTTAAAAAGTTCCACTCCTCCAAAAACCAAGAGCCTATCTTTTTACCAAGAAGGTTTGCATAGCAGTCCTTGTATGCGTGAAGCTAGTTGTAGGAGAATGCTAGAGTGGCAGATCAGTGTATGTTTGTGCAATTGAATCAACTTGAAAAATAGACAAATTGTAAAAATTGACTGTCAACCCACAAAAATTGGCAGAAGGACTAAGGGGGCAGATATAGCATTTTAGATGCTCATTTTAAAAAATAGCTAGAGTCAAGTTGGTGTCCTTTCAACAAAAGCCTTCTGAAAATTATGTTTTGGGGTTTTTTTTATTAAAACCCACATTGCTGCTCAGCCCTTTGTTTTCAACCTACAGTATTTTTTCATGTGAATACTTTGCACATGTATAGCATTTACTGTCTCCAGAGTCAGCAAGGACCATAGAAGAGAGATGACCTAATGGTCTAAACATGGAGCTTGGAACGAAAATCTCCTGAATTCTAATGCCTCTTCTGATGCTCGCTCCCTTTGTGGTTTTGGAAATTACCTGTCCTCTCTACCACCTTTATTTTCCACCTCTGTAAGGATCAGGGATGCTTTGAGGCAGCAATTTGAAGCTGAAAGCCAGTACTATTTGTTGCTATGCTTGTGACTGCAGTGCTTGTAATGGTAGGAGGTGATTGGTGCACATGATGCAAGAAGGGGCCTTAACATAACAACCAGAGGAGAGAGTCAAATGAAAAAAATCAGCAGGGAGGAAGATGGGGGAATGGAAGGTCTCAAGAGGAGGACAGGTCCCAAGCCGGCTGCAAATTTGTGTATGTCCAGGGATCATACCCAACCTTCTCCTTTGGCGTACGATGCAGCGGGTGCTGTACTTCAGCAGGGCCAAACTGCAGATGGATGGGTGCAGTGATGAGCTGCCAAAATACTAACAACCGGTTCCCTCCTCCTCCTCACCCCAGGAGGGGTCATGCCCCCCCCGGGGGACTCCTGTCCCATCCAACCCCCCCATGTTCCTTGACAGGCCCCCCCCCGACCTATGCCCTATCCACCCCCCTTCCCTGTCCCCTGTCTGCCCCCTGCCACCCCATCCAACCCCTTCTCTCATTCCTGATGGCACCCGGGGACCCCTACCCCATCCAACCACCCCTTCTCTCTGTCCCCTGACTGTCCCTGGAATCCCTACCCCTAACTGCCCCCCCGCCCCATCCAACCCCTGCTCCTTCCTGATTGCCCCCCGGGACCCTTGCCCCCGTTCAATCCCCCTGTTCCCTGCCCTCTGACACTAATCACCCCCCCCAGCTCCCCTGCCCTCTTCCCACACCGGCTCCCTGCTCCCTTACCCTGCTACCTGGAGCTGGGGGCCCAGCTGGGCTGGGGCTGGGATCGGAGGCACCCAGCCCACGTCGGGGCCGGACCAGGAACCGCGCCCCCGGGCTGACCCGGGGCGAACAGGAGCCGCGGCCGGCCCGGACCCCGGGGACCAGACCCCGGGGCAGCAACCGCGCCGCCCGGCCCGGACCCCGGGGGCCGAACAGGAGCCACGCCGCGCTGCCTTGCCTGGTGAGGTCGCAGCTGGACCCCGGGGGCCAGGAGCTGCGCTGCGCCGCGCCGCCCGGCCCCAGGGACCAAGGTCCGGCCCCGACCTCGCCTGGCAGCCCAGCGCCTGGAGCCCTCCACCCGCTGGCGCCCCCCGCCCCCAGCGCAAACTCACCTGGTGGAAGCCTCTGCTTTCTTCTCAGCCCTCCCAGGCTTCCGGCGCGAACAGCTGATTCGCGGGAAGCTGGGGAGGGGGAGGAGAAGCCGGAGGAGCGTTTAGAAGACGAGGCGGAGTGAGGTGAGCTGGGGCTGGGGGAAGGGCAGGGAACTGCTAGAGCGTTTATTAAATTTAAAAGCCCTTTTGGAACTAGTTGTTCCTCCAGGAACAACCGGTTCTAAACTGGGCGTCTAAATTTAACAACCGGTTCGCGCGATCCGGTGCGAACCGGCTGCAGCTCACCACTGGATGGGTGGTGCGTGCAGTGGGTATGGAGAGTCCACACTGCTGGACTGTGAGGAGGGAGGAGTGGAATGCTGCGGGTAGAGAGTGGAGCCAGGAGGTTGATAAGAGTGTGTTGGTGGTGTGTGCAGGGGGTGGCAGGGGCACATGGGAAAGAGGTTTGCAACAGTGGCTGCAGGAGAGGGCGGGTGCGGAGCTGCTTGGTTTGAAGAACTAGTATTGCCTGGAGCATGTCCACTTGGCGCTCCATAATTGTTAAGAGCCACTCCGTGGCTTCTTTCTGGTGTGCCGCATTCTCCTTTCGTTCCCTCTTCTCACTGTCCCACCACTCCTTCAATTCCTTTTTCTCAGAGGCGGAGTGCATCATAACCTCATGCGTAAAGTCCTCCTTAGTTCTTCTTGGACACTTTCTAATTCTTCACAACCATTCTGCTGCCGATAACAAAGAGGGAAGTCGTGCTCCCAAGGTCATCTCTGTGAAGTGTAAATGCAACATTTTACAGAAGCAGTATTGTTTGCAACACAGACAACACTGTTTCAATGCTTTAAAACACAGCCAGTCCTCACACACCTGTCACTAACTGGCTAATCCCAGGTAAGCACACACAAGCCACAAGACCCCCAGAATGGTGAGTAGCCGCAGGGGCAGGGTAAATCACTCTTCCTGGACCCTGCTGTACACTGAGCACTGGGCCCTTGGGGAGAGCCAGCACTGTAGCAGGGGCCTGATAATCATTCCTGTCCCCACATTTTCCACAGGAGGTGATCATTATGGAAGATACCTCGTTGCTGAGGGTGAGCAAGGAATCTAGTGAGGGTCTTCTCCAAGCCTGCGGCATCTGCCCTGGCCTCTATGCAGCTAGCCTGTGTGCAGCTATGGTCCCCGTCCCCCTCCCGCCCCCCGCCTCCATGATGGCAGAGTGGTGCGGGAAAGTTACCATTAATGGGGCAAGAAACAAAGCAGCTCTGCCAAGGAACCTGTGGGAGCGGATTGCCCAGTATCTCCATGAGAGTTTCCTGGAGATCTCTGAGGGAGAGTTACGTGAAGTGAGGGAGTCTATCAACAGCCTGTTCCACCGCTCAAACTAGGCTTGAGGTGGGAGACAAGCCTGCTTTCTGTAACCCTCCTGCCCCCAACAACTCACTTCAGCAATTCCCAAATCAGATCCACATACCAGGGGCCTCCTCTCCTGTTTGCACTTCACCAAGATCCAACTGCTATGACTGGCTAGGCTCCTCCAGGATAGAAAAGAGCTCCTGACTGCATGCATTTCTGGCCTCCGAGTCATCCTCTGCCTCTGGTTCCCCCATCCCTCACTTCATCCAAGATTGCCTCCTCCTGGCTCGGTCCACTCTCGACTGGCAACGAAGCCAACGAAGTATCCACAGGGACTTTGCAGTGGAGGTGGGGTCACCACCGAGTATCACATCCAGCTCTTTGTAGAACTGGCAGCTAGTGGGCGCAGCACTGGAGTGGCGGTTTGCCTCCCGCGCCTTGTGGTAAGCGTTCTGTAGTTCCTTTACTTTGACCCTGCACTGCAATGTGTCCCGGTCATGGCCCTTTTCTATTATGCATCATGAAATCTGTCCATAGGTATCATAATTCTGATGGCTGGAGCGCAGCTGTGACTGCACAGCCTCCTCTCCCCAAATGCTGATGAGGTCCAGCAGCTCAGCATTGCTCCAAGAAGGGGATTGCGTGGAGCAGGCATGGCCACCTGGAAAGATGCACTGAGACCACTGCATGCATCACCAAGCAAACAGGAAAGGGACTTTCAAATTCGCAAAGGAATGTATGTGGTGGGGTCACCTGAGGGCAGGGCAGTAGAGTTCAACCCAATGGCCAGGGAGGTGAGACCAGGCATTGTGGGACACCTCCCGGAAGCCAATCGCAGCACTGTAATCACCACGGTGTCTACACTGGCACCGCAGTGCTGTAGCCCCGGCACAGAAAACTATACGCCTCTCGTCGAGATGGTTTTTTTTTTTTTTTTTTTTTTAAGAGTGCTGCATCTGTGCAGTTTCTATGCACTAAGTGGCTTGGCAGTGTGTAGACCTCAGGAGTTACAGCGCTCAAAGCTGCTTTACTGCGCAGAAACTTGCCAGTGTAGACGGGGCCTAATATAAAAGGAACCAAAATTCAATCTGTCTCTTTAAAAGTTAATTCTCCAATACTTGAATTTTAGGAGGAAAAATTAATCTAAATTACAAGTTTTACAAAACAAATGTCTCTTCTCTCCATTTACTAATCAGCTCTAAATAACATATGCAAAAACCTCTGTAAGGAATTAGATAAGTCCAAGTCTACCCACTCCATTCCATTTAATACACATTTTCACAACCCTCACAAACTAAAGCTACTGCAGCCTTTTCTCCCTCAGCTCCATAGAACTAATAAAGTCAGATCATTATATTAATAATCAGTTGCCTTTGCCTGAATTAATGGCACTTAGCTTGTCCGCATGAGTGGATGTTGATGTCATGAAAGAGAAAGTGCCTATCAATTAATTAGAGGAATACATCTGTACTCAAGAGAATTAATAGAATTTGATCATCAATATTATTTCAGAATAGTATGGCATGCACAAAATTGGATAGAATTCACACTTTTTGTGAGGCTGAAAGAGCTTTGGAGAAGCATTTCCATGAAGATTTGACTTCTATTGGACAAAAGATCTGATTAAGGCTTTATTATTGAAGAAATGGGTTGCTGGTGCTGTGGTGTAGTGGTACCGTTTTAGTGATGTGCCAATTTCAGAAAGACCAGATCTAATATGTGCATAGGGGCTTTCTCCATCCCTTTAGGCCAGCTAAGTTAGGATGGAAATTTGTAAAGAAGCGGTTTCCTGATGAAATTTCTATTGCTTCCTGCTTCCAGTCATCTCAAAATACCTCAAGAATAGCCTTTCAACTAGCTTTCCAGCCCTTCTGCTTCCAGAAGGAACTAGAAAATGCAGACTTGTGAAAATGGAAAAAAATAATTGACCCTTGTGCGATCACTAAAAAAAGATTCATTTTACATTTTGGACACAAATTGGAGTAGGTTCTTATTTTGTCAATCCTTACATCACTCAGTTTATGCCTGCTGTCTTGCAGATTGTATATGATGTCCAAAGCCAGTTTTAGTTTTAAAAGTTCTTGAAGAGGGAAAATGAAGCAAAATGCAGCCTGTGTCCCACCTGTTCTAATGACCTGTGTGACTCTGATTTTCTAAAGATTATTTTATATCATAGCTATGAAGATGTTCACACTTGGTTAAGGGCACAGGTATCCTGCAGAATTGCTGAGAGGTGAAAATGTCTAAAGAATAAGAGTCTCCTTTATTTCACTTGTTTGTTGCCTGGACAAAAATAAATCAGTCATCGTGCTGCTGTCAAGGCCGAATCCCCACTCTGTCACTTTGAGTACAGAAAGTGGGGGCCCGCAAGGATTTTAAAAATTAATACTTGCCACTCCAGGCTTCTATTAAACTTCCAAGGTTACAGCTTTTCTCTGGCCTTGGCTTGGTAAATGCTGCCACCAGCCAAATGCAAAAAAACTCCTTGGACCCAGGAAGGAGCACTTGGGAATTCCTTCCTCTGGGGTACCCTCGAACCCTTTCACACCCCCGCCCCCTCCAGGGAAGAGCTGTGAAAGAAAATAAAGGAAACTAGCTGTTTCTATCAGCTAATCAAACAACATGCACGAACCTCTTAGGACACCAAAAATCCAATCCTGTTCTTAAAAAAGGTAAATTTTATTAAAAACAAAAAGGAAAAAAATACATTTGGAACTCAAGCTTTTGCTAGATTTTTAAAAGAACAATTCCAAAAATTAAGCACCCAAAATAGCTTTCTTAGGGTTTAGCTTAAAGGTTACAAGCAAACAAAGGCGTCCGGGGTTAGCACAGAGGAGTCCACAAGCCTTTAAAATAAAATAAAATAAAAAAAAGGAAATAAACCTAATCGCGTCTTCCTAAACATTCCTAATTTACTTACATATTTGGGTTATTAAAAGTAGTTCTAGATAGGATCTGATGGTTTTCATATCTGGTTCAAACTTCACACAGCATTCCTGCTGCCCGTCTCTTCAGCCCAGAGAGAACAACGGACAAAGGGAAAGTTTCTTTCCCAATTTTAAAAGTTTTACCTTCCCATTGGCTCTTTTGGTCAGGTTTCCAGTTTCTTTTCTTTACCTGGGGGACTTTTAACCCTTTACAGGTAAAGCAAGCAGAGAACAGCTACCAAGAGTGATTTTACAGCTAACTGGCTGGCTGGGTGTTCATCAAAGGGAGCTAACCCCCCCCCCGCCCTCTCTCTCTCTCTCTCTCTCTCTCTCACACACTCTCACACACACACACACACACACACACACACACACACACACACACACACACACACACTTCATTTATCACAGCTGCTTTGCATTTATAGGACACAGCAGTCATGGTTTGGCATAAAGCTAAGTAAAATCCAAATTCTTACAATGATCTTACTCCTGTTTTTGAAAGCAGATGGACTGTCATATATTATTGTAGCTGTCAACGCTGTCTGCAGTGTCTCACCACTCTGAGCACCAATCTCAGGTCAGATGTCAGAAAACAGGGCAGACACCCTAAACTGGTGGTGTAATCTATAATTAGATTTCACCAAACCAGTAACAAATATGCACTCCTGGATCACTATACCAATTTTGCCATAAAGTCATAGACAGCCCCCTTAGACTCTCCATCCTGCCAGCCAGCCAAACTGGACTTAGTGATAATGGTCACATAAACCAAAAATCACACCACATCAGTTTTCTTCCAGTCCCAAAGGACCAGTCACTTACCCCCAGATCAATTGGTATTCTAGATCTCAAACCAAAGACAATGCTGGCAACCAATTCTCTAGTAAACCAAAGGTTCATTAGCCAAGAAAAACAAAAGAGTTATTGAGAGGCTATCGCAGGTACATTAACAGGTAAGTCAAAGATTGTAAGTCCAAAATGGTAACAGAGATGTAGTAATCTGCCAGTTTCCCCAAAGTCTTTCCAGGGCTACCCAAAATAACTTCAGGGATCTCCATTTTCTTGTTCGGTTATTCTACTGTGTTAGAACCCAAACAGTCCAGAGATAAAGGAACTTTTTTAATCAGTATTTCTAGCTTCTTTTCACAGACAACAATCTGACAAGTGTATGTACCCACACAATGGTCATGGCTTTGAATTTAGCACTCCTCTTCATTTGCATTTGATGATTTATTTAATCACAGCGATACACATAATGGAAATGCCTACCATTACATTATAATAGGAATAGATAAGTGAAAACAATACAAGCAACATTCCATTGGTTTTCACAAAGTTCTGACACCTGAATACACTCTTACATTATCACAAACTTTGATCTAGGGTTATTTAATTACCAGGCATGCATAATGTAAATATAATAGTAAACAACAGGATATAGATAGGTAAAAACAATACCTTATTAACATATAAGTGAATTGGCCTGAACATATACTGATATATTTAACTCCTTTGCTATTCACATACAAGTGAATTGGCCTATAGGGATGGGCTTGAGCTGGTCTGTCCATGTGATAGTAGCTATAAGAATGACATGCCAAAGATAAAAGACATGAACAGGAGCCAAGAAACTGAGTTAAAAGCAGATCCTTTTAGTGCAGAAAGAATAAGAGATACTTGCCTCACTTTGAACTAAATCTGCCATAGCCTGATCATATCTTGCCATGCGTGTATATGTGTGTGTATATAGCATAAACATATTTTGAAAACGATACAATATTAAGCAACTATTCTTAAGTCTCTTAAAGCAGTGGCCTTTTCAAATGCTGAGTTTACTTTGAACAGCTAATCAGATGATGTTTATAAACATGTTGGACTTTAACTGGAAACTCACAAAGCTCCCAGCAACAATGGGAGTCTACGTATCAGCTGCTTGCTTTAAATGAAACTGCCTGAGGAGCCAGTGTTAGGGCTTGTTGGGCTACACAGGCCATATGGTCATTATAGTTGTAGATAGAGGTTGCCCAGGTGGTTTTGCCATGGGGACTATTTTTAAGCAGTTCTTGGTCACATTGAAGAGATACTTAGGGATGGTCACTTAGCGTGGGTGGACACTAATACGGATTGAATTAAGTCTCTGTGTTTGTAATATACAGTTAAGAATGAAGTTACAATTGCACAAAAGTTAAGACATTCCAAGTTAAGGTTCTCATAGCAACCTTTCACTGCCCTTAACAGTCAGAAAAGTGGGTTGCCCCATACCAAAAGAAAACAGCATAACAAATATAATATAGAGACTTTGACAGAAATAATTATAAGTTCAATACCAAACTAATAAGTCATAAATTATATGTGTAAAGATTAATTATATGTGTCTTTCTCATACTAACCGCTGCTGATGTATGTGTGGATTCATCTCTTTAAGTGCTCATGTTTTTGTCCGAACTTCAGTACTTCAGGTGTGCGCTATTTGATATCTTCATCAGCACCAGAAGGACATTTTATTCCACATACTAGATACATCAGGCAGTAAACCAAGGTCCTATGCATGGTATTTTAAAACATTTGGAATTTTATTTGAAGACCACCTTTCTTTAAACAAGAAAAATTTTTGATTCCGCATGTCACAGGTGTGAGGCTTAATGTTTAAAACAAAGTTGATCTGTAACTGAGTGTAAAATATGCAGCTGAGAACTATCTTAGTTGAAAAATAAAATTTCCCCCACCCTAAAATAATTGAAAAACAGCACCATGGATTTGTATTTAATTTTCCAAACACCAAGCATGAGAAATTTCATCCCCCACCCCACTCCACTCCCACCCACCCAAGGTAATTTCTGAAAGAGCTATAAACAACTGGAAACTACAGAATAGAATGGAAGTGACATCTCGTTGGTAACAGAGCATTACTGCCACAGAGATAATAAACCCACAGCCACCTACTGTAAGATAGTTTGTATTTCAGAGGTGTAATGACAGCAGCAGAAGGTTGAAATAATGACTGAACCAGCTTTCCATGCTTTTAAGTTGTATTTAAAAAAAAAAAAGGCTAGTTCAATTTTACTAGGTCTAAAAAGTGAGTTCATAGATGGTGCTAATTGGTCTTTGTAATCCCATAGGCTTCTGTGACTTAAAATAGTTTTGTTGCCATTTATGCCAGTTAAGCATAACCTGCATGCATGGGTGGCGCGTGACTCCCGCATTTGGGGAGGCTGGGCCTGAGGGCCGGAGTGACCCTGCCAGCAGGTAGGGGATCTTGGGGGACAACTACTGCACAGGTGGGGTGCAAAATAAGCTTTATTAAGAAAAATGCAAAAACAGGGAAAATTCAATAGTGAGGGGTATGGGGTTTGTTAAGGTAGACAATTGGGGAGGGGTTTCTTTTAGTAAATAGTAAATGGGGTACAATACAGTGGGGTACAATACAGTTGGTAACCAATTAACACTGTATAAATGTAACAGGTAGCTAACAATTTTTATGTAAAGGGTGTGTCACAGCAGCATATAACCAACTAACAGTTAAGGGTAAAATGTGTTAAATAACCAGAGAAAAAGGGTAACCAATGGGGTTTTATGCTAGATTTCAGCAATACAATTGAGGTTTGGCAGCAGTAGGAGTGGGGTGAACCCGTGGGGAAAGGGATTAAAAGAGAGAGAGAGAGCGCGAGAGAGAGGAAGAGAAGCACGTGGTGAAGCGGAGAGCACTGCGGAGGGAGATTTAACTCAGGGAGACGCAGAGAGCAGACAGGCTGCAAGTTTAAGCAGCAAAGAGAGAAAGACTGCAACAAGTCAGGGAGACAGAGAGAACAGACAGGCTGTAAGTTTAAGCAGCAAGTGACTGGGGAAGCTGGGGGGGGGCACGGGGAGAAACACAATTATACAGAACACAGCAAGGTCTTTATCTATGATCTAACTTAACCAAGACTACACAAATTAGCAAGTAACAAAACACAATACAACAATTCTCTAAGCCTAACTTACAGAGTACAATGAAAACAATTTTCAAACCTAACGTAACCACAGCTATGCAAAATTAAATTACAACTTATCCAGACTAAAGGCTAAACCTAACCTAATGGGTGCACCTTATACTAGGGGTAGTTCCAGAGGGCAGAGTGGTGTGTGCCCAGGATACAGCTCCAAGGGGGGGAGGGGGGGGGGTTTAAGGTGGTGGCTGCAGCAGTGGGACGACTGCAAGTAGGCTGCCCAGGACAGAGTCCAGGGAGGCACAGCTTAACAGCGGCACAGGCTTATTTCTAGCAGCAAAGGCGCTGCGGAGCTAGAAGCAGAGCAGTTACAGAACACAGACCACAGAGTTAACTTGGGTCTGTCTGCTGGGGAAACAAGGCCAGCAGCTAGGACAGGGGGAGTTTGCAAGAGGGAGTTTTTACCAATCCCCAGGACAGCAGCAAGCACAGAGGCAGGAACAGCAGTAGCATCGGAGGATGCGGAGAGGACTCGATTCGCTTACAATAATCAGGAGATCTCCAGGCAAAATTCGTTGTTCGTGGGAGGGGAGTTTAAAAACGGGGGTACGCTCAAAAACAAACAAGAGCGGGGAGAGGGCCCCCCAAAGACCCCTAGCTGATCAGACCAGGTGGCAAAGCAAGGACCTTCTCTGGGGGTCTGATCAGAAAATGTCTGGTTTTAAAGGCAAACTCAGGCAGTTTCCTGCCAGTAACTCTGATTGGTTCCTTTTCATACAGGGGAGGAGAGAAGGCAGGGAAAAACTGCAGGTGAGCACAGAACATGTCTAGGCAAGTTCTGAGTCATAGGTATGACTCATATGCTTAACTATTTTGGCCACTTTAGGTCTTGCATTCCTGGGCAGAGCACCCTACACCGAGCCGGGTCTGAACAAAGAAGAAGCCCCCCTCCCTGAGCAGAGCAATGGCTCCAGTCAGTCTGCACAAGCCATTCCCATGAGCAGGGCCAGGCTGTGACTTTGGTAGCAAGCAGTTCAATGGCCGGGGGGGGGGCACTTAGCACAAACAGAAAGGGGGGGGGGGAAGGAATCCAGCAGGGGGACAGCTGTAACAGACACCTAGAAGGGGGCGGAAGTGCTCACCAGCACCCAGACTGTGGCCCTGCCCCCTGCTCCACCCTGAGGCCCTGCCCACATTCAACCTTAGGCCCCACTTAGGCTGTGGTGCTCCATAGGTGGCAGGCTGGTGGTGTGCATCCAAAGGGAAGTGTGCCGCATCCTGCGTGGGAAGGCTTAGCCTCCCCTGGCCTCTTAACCTGCGCCCATGCCTATACGCTGCTTTCCATCTTAAAAGCCGTGTTTCAGCCTTTGTTTTTGAAGCATTTAAAGGGCTTCTCTTTAACACCTGATATTACTACAAGTGTTGTTTTTGTTTCAGTATCCACCACTGCTATTAAATTAACATCTACTTCTTACTGTGTTTCTCTCTCCCTTTGCCATGATCACTTCCAGTCATTTAAGGGGAACTTCTCATTAGATCAGTGGTTTCCAAACTTTTTTTTGTTAAGCCCCTTTGGAGATTCATGTCCCCTGCATGCCGCCCTCTTTCTAAGGAGGCCTAGGCTGGAGGGATGCAGTACCTGTGGGGGCACTGGGAGCAGGAGAGGAGCAGAAGGCTGCATCCCATGAGCATCTGTGCTCTTGCAAGCCAGCCCAGTGGAATTGGGCTTGCTTTTTTTTTTTTTTTTTTTAAAGCTGCTTTAACGTTTTGAGTCAAGGGCTTGTTTTATTTGGCAGTCGCTTATTGTTTTTTTTTGTAATAGGTGTCTTGAACACAAAGTTATAGTTTAAAAATGGCTGTAGGAGTATTTTTAGTGATTGACTGGCGGTCAATGTACATGCACATCTTTTGCATTTTAGAATCCTCCTACCCCTACTCTGTCAATTAAGGAAACATACCTAAATTTGTGAACTTTCTGGCCTGCCCACTGGACATAGCCTATGTTCCAATTTTTTGTCCCACATCAGGATATGCTTCAACAGTTCAGCATGGGAATGTAGCACATTGAGGTAACAGAGACCACTGAGGATAGCGAGAGCGAGGATGATCTTTTTTAATAATGTAAGTACACACAATTATTTTAATATTTTTATGTGTAACAATGTTGTATGCAGCAAAACTAGAACTACTAAAAGAAAGTGGAGTTGGAAAAACATCCCCACTTCCCTCCCTCTGAAATAGGTTGGTCCTTACAAAAAGAAAGGCATGGGCCAGCCTACCATATGCCTTGTCTCATACCACAAGGCCGGAGACCAATCAGTGAAAGGCAACAACTGTAAAACCCATCAAATGACCCAGCCCATTACAGAGCCAAGCCTAACCCAAGCAAATCCTTGGCACTCGCGCTCTCTGGCACCAAGGCAAACAGCTTAGTCCAACTCAAACCCTGATCAGAGCTGCAGGTGCCCCCTCCTCCTTGCAAACGTATGGGGCTGAGCACCAGCCAGGCCGCTGCGGAAGAAGGGGATGGGCCCCACCTCTGGTCCCATCCATCCGCCTCCCCTAGGGAGGGTCCTTCATCTGTGCCAGTCCCCTGTGCACTGGGGCCCCCCTGCCAGTCTGTGGCTGGGCCTTAAATCTGCCTCCATTGAGGCAACAGCCCTTGGCTCCGGCCCCCAGCGACTCAGTCCTGGCGCCCCAGCAAGTGCCTGGTTCTGCCCCCTAGCGTGGAGGGGAGAGACAAGGACTCCACCCCCCGCCCCATAGCTCCGCCCCCTACTGCTGGGGGGCGGGGCGGCGGGTGGCCCCTCCCCCGAGCGCTCAGTGACGTAGGAACGGGTTGCCTGGGGAGGTGCAGCCAGCGCGCGGGTCTCCATGGAGCGGAGGCTGGCGCAGTTCCGAGCCGCGCGCCGCGGCCCCCAGCCCACGGCGGCCCCGGCGCCAGAGCAGCGCGCGGGGCCGGAAGCAGGCCTCGGCCCGCGGGACCGCCCCGCCCAGGTGAGGGGGGAGGGGACCGGGGCCTAGAGGCACTGCGTCCGCCACGCGCGCGGTGGCGCCGGGAGGCTCGGTCTCCTGGGGCTCTGCAGCGCGGTGAGCGCTGGCCCAGCCCGGCGGTGGGCGGGGCATGGGAGGCCGCGGGGGGGGGAGGGTCCGGGGGAGCGGGGCAGCCCCGCGCAGGGCGCAGTGCCCCCCCCCCCGCACACCCCCCCACACCCCGCTTGCTCTTGCCCCCCAGGAGGAGACGCGCCGGCCGGGACCCCCGCAGGACGTGGCTGCCGGTGCCCCCGCCCCGTGGGGCGCCCGGGCTCTCCTGAGCCACGTGGCCTGGCTGAAGGTCCTGCTCTGGCTGGTGCTGCTGGGGCTCGCCGCGGAGCTGCAGTTCGGGCTGCCCTGCTTCGTCCTGTCGCTGTTCTACTGGCTCCACGCCGGCATGCGCGGCCCCGGCGAGAGGCGGCCGGGGGAGCGAAGCGCCTACTCCGTCTTCAACCCGGGCTGCCAGGCCATCCAGGGCACGCTCACCGCGGAGCAGCTGGAGCGCGAGTTACTCTACGGGCCCGCCGCCGGGCGGTAGCGGCTGCGGCTGCGCCCGGGCCCTGGGGGCGCAGCCTGACTGGCCGGAGCTGTGTGCGCGCCTCCCCTCCGGGAGCTGGTGCCTCCTTACGCTGCCGGGCCTCAGGCGCACCCCGCAGGTGTGAACTAAATCCGCGTCGCGCTGCCAAACCAACTGTCCTTCGTGGGCGGAGCCTCTCCTCGCCAAGGGAGTGAATTCGAGGTGGCTCCAGTAAGAACGTAGCCAGCTCCGTTCCAGGTGAAATGCCTTCATTGACGGCTGCTGGCTTGAAGTTATGGCCACAAAGTGGTGCCAATTGTAATGGACTGAGCTGGCCTTGTACACAACTGCTGGGCACTAAGGCTTCTGGTACCTCAGAGGGCAGGGCAGTCTGAATCTCCTTGCCTTTATTTTCTTATGCTGCTGGCCCACCAATGACAACACTTAACCTGTTAAGATTGCCATTTTAATATTAAGCAGCCGAATGAAGAATCCATGCCTAGCCTGGCTTTCAGAGTCAGGACCCCAGCTACTCTGGGACCAAATTTCACAGCAGTGTTAACTTAATTCTACTGCCCCTGAAAGACCCTTCATTCTTGTTTCTTATCCTCTCCCCCATACATATAAATGTGTCATAGCTGAAAATATTGAAGGATTTAAAATGTGTTGTATTTACTATTTCCAACTGTTTTTTATGAAAGTTTTTTTTTTATTATGCTGTGCAGTGGGAGAGGATGGGATTAAGGGGGGGGGGGGGCTGAGCCCACTGTCCTGGCCTCAACTGTTCCCCCACCTAAAGGTAAGTGGGAGCTGACTGACCCGCTGCCTTCCCAGTGCAGGGAACATGGACTATAATCCAGTTACTTCTCTGTTGTGGGGAAAGCTGAAGATCAAAAGGCAGCTGCAGGCATGTCCTATGGGTGCCTGACTGCAACAGCATAGCAAATTCCACAGCAAAAATGCTGAGTGGTATATAGTGGGAAAAATTCCAAATTACAGGACAGCAGAGTCGCCAGGGCCCTGAATGGGGTAGTTTACACCTCTGAGCTATTGTCAGACTTTCTGTACCTCTACATTCAGTTCATGTTTTCAAGGTTCTTTCTGCCAGAAACCAAATGTTTTTTAAATGAAAGTTGAAATTTGGGACACAGTTGCGCAGCAAGGGGTAAATTTAGCTGCTGGGGAATCTCAAACACTGTCAATAACAATTAACAGATTTTATTTAGCTCTAGCTAGGCTTTTAATAGTATGATTAATAACTGTTTCTTCTTCCCTTATCACTGTAATTGCACTTCGGCAGGCTGCTATTGCTGCCATTTATTAAGGGATGATGATAAATGAGGCACAGAACTGGGGATGGTGCGGGAAAGTCAGCTGACTTGGTACCCATAATTTGCTATAATATTCTTAATTATGTAGATTAAGGAATAAACTCTTCAACAGAGGCAGTATTGAGCCCAGCACCCCACACATCGTGTGAATGCCTATGCAACTGCAAAGGCACCTAGCCTCCTTTGTAATGCTGCATGGAGGATGGGTTATACTCTGCACTCAGCCAAGTTTACAGCCTGTAGCATAAGGTTTGATTTTTTTTCCATTTTACTTAATCCTTATGGGAATGTGATTTATTATAAAATAATTATCCTGCTTTAGAATCCAGTCCAAGAGTTACTTCTGGTTTCAAAGTAAAATGTAGGCTTCAGGAGATGAAAAATAACCATTAGAGCTTCAAGCTCTGCCAAGACTGCTTATGTAATGAGCAGTGATATCTTTATAGTTATTGAGCTGTTCACAACTGTAAGTGGGTGAGATCTAACACAGGAAAAAATACAATAATGCTGTTTTGTCCTGGTTATTAAATATGCATAATCTCCCATTCCAAGAAATCATTTTGTTTTCTGGCTGGACAGAGACAACGTCTATCATCATTGGGCATTCAGCTTGAATTGTTGGCGGTCCTTGCCTCTGGCAGATGCTGTACTTTACCATCCCTTAAACAGGGAGAGGTTTCTCTAGTACAAGTCTCCATGGAGGAGTTTACTCCGATAATCTGTGCCATGGCTTTGCAATACTGACTAATGTTAGTATGTTTGCCTCGAACGTATTGTATCATAATGGGACCATACCCATAAAAAAGAAAATCAAATGTTTTAAATGTGATTGTAATTTATTCCCTTTGTGTAACAAAGATATATAGTATAAATGACTGTTTGCAGTCCAAGTTACCAGCAGGAGGTGGAAAGGGAATAGAGAGAAGTGCTTCAAGGATTCTTGTTTGTGGAAGATAGTGAGATGCTCTCACTGAGTGGAAGGACACCAATCACGTTTGAGGCTCTTCATGCAGCTCTCTAGCTAGTGATTAGACTTCTAGCTTTGGATTGTTTGCTTTGATAATGAGACTGATTAGATTAGAAATTTTAGTAATTCTTTCTAAGAGACTGAGGTATCAACATATACCAGTAAAATATCTTTTCTGATTTGTACACTTTTGTTCAAAACACTAATTCATATGTCCAATCTGATTCCAGTGGGGGTCCTATCGTTCACCATGTATTCTAACAGAGTAGCTGTTGCTACAGAGAGATCAGGAAAGTTACTAACACTGCAGAAGATGATGTTTTTAGGCAAACCGCTTGAGGACATAGACTTTCAATAAATGATTTAATATCCACTATATAAAGGCTTTTCTGTTTCTTTGAGAGAATCATAACTTGTCACTTAATTCTCCTTGAATATTCCACCAAGAACTGTGTAAAAAGTAGCCAAAAGAAAGAAACACACACCAGTAATAACAGATTTATGTGACAAGGGGATTACATTCCAAGGAAAAATAAGGAAACTACACATCCATTTAATGTGCACAGGGAGCTTATATGTTCAACATGTACTACATCTATAGCTGCCTTTCTGTTTCTACATGCGAAGAAATCACATTCAAATACAAATTAACATTTAAACATTTATGAAAGAGTACACATTCTTTGTAGCAGCAAGAATAGACAGTTTTCACTCACTAAAAACCGTTAGTGACATAATCGCTATATGTGCATTTAAAGTCTGGCTCCAACCACTTTGAAATAAATTATAATCACAGTGAGTAAGCATGTTGCTACAAGGCACAAAAAATACACATTCACGGGGTTCATAAATGCAGGTTAAAAAGGTACTGCAAATTCTGAAGCATAGGCAGCAGTCACGTAACAGAAGATAGCAAAAGGATTTATTGAAGACGCTGGTCACGTGTGAAAACCATCTAGGCCCTGTCTGAAAATTTTTTTTTTCCCCCAAGGCAGGATGTAATAAATTAGCCTAAATATTTTGACATGTTGGGTCACTAAGAACCAGGCTGGTGTGAGGATTCTTTTTTTTCATTATAACTTTATGTATCTGACAAATTATTTTTTTTTGTCTCTGAAAGATGATCTGCACAAGAGGTGAAGGAATGAGAGCTTATATTTTCTTTATGGCAAATAAGAGGATGCCTGAAAGTTTCCTCCAAAATTATTTTTTCTTGTTTGTGTTTTACCATAAAGTATTAGGCATGCTTTTAGGTATTCCAGGGGTTTTTGGAGTGCTCCCTTTAATGACAACAGGAAGAAAAGTGTGAAACTTTCAACCCTTAATTGATGGAGCAAGTTCTCAGTCACTGACAAAAGCACATTTCTTGTAAGTGCCTGTCATCCATTTGTGCTAAACTCAAATCTCTGCATGCCTGTAATCACTTTCATCACCCTTTCCAGTTTTGCTATGTATCGTTTGAGGCAGCTGATGAAGTAAACGTGCTATTCCAGGCAAGGTATGTTATTGAATTAGATCATGGCATTATAACATTTTTACACTACAATTTTTCTATCCTACTCTGTAAATGTCCCAACTTTTTTTAATCGCTTCATTGAGCTGTCCACAGTAATAGCCAAGCTTTGTCATGAGATGTAACAGTTAAATTAGAACCCAGCCATGGATGAGTAGTTAAATTATGCCTTTGGCTGTGCAGTATCTTGCATTTGTCAGTCATTAATTTTACCTATTGTGATGCTACCCATTCACTGGGATCCTACAGCTTTGGCTTTCATGTCAATCCGGTCCTGTTTATCAAAGCACTTAAGCATGCACTTTGCCTTCATCAGGTCTCTAAAGTTCCTCGCAGGGCTTTTAGAGTGGGGTGAGGAAAATAAGGCAGGGTGGGCCTTCCATATGGGGGGGAGAGTGAAAAGATGGGGGCTTGTTTAGTTTTGAGAGAATTAAAATAAGGGGACATGACAGAGGTATACAGCAGATAGGTTGGGTGCTTCTGCTTACCCTTTCAATACAACAGCAGTAACCCCATCAATGAAATGGAAAGGCAACAAATTTAAAACTGATATAGGTTAATTATGCACCGACACTGATGCTCACAAGATACTATTGAGCTTTTGTAGGAATAACCAATTACACTGGATAAGATTTTTAAAAAATGGTGTTGTAAGCTAATGCCTATGTGAAGGGAATTAGGAACAGCTCAATTCACAAAGGTATAGTTAGGTGCCTAAATGTTAGACTTAGATGCCTAAGGCCCAATTTTGGCTCCAGTGCAAGCCGCCAAACACCTGCCATACCTTCATTTGGTGCATACATGTTAAAAGTTCCTTAAGCACCTATAGTTCAGCCTCAGGGCAGGCATACTACTGCTTCCTTCTAGGTGTCCCCATGCCTAGCTCCCCACCTAAGCACCAGAACAATTCACAAACCAAGGCATGCATGCAGGGCTCAATTCAGTACACGTGCTCAGAGGCTGCCTACTAGATCAGGTCCCATTCAGAATCTGAACAGGAGGAGCAGCCAAACTTTGCCCAGTGGTTGGTGCACTGACCTGGTATGTGGGAGACTCGATTCAATTCCCCATCTGCTTGAAATGAAGAAAGCATTTAAATAGGGGGTCTCCCACACCTCTCAGAGTGTCCTAGTCAACTGAGCTAGGATATATTCCAATATAGTGGGGTGGGGAAAAAGGGGATACAGATCCCTTGGTTTCTTTGGTGGAAGCTGTTTCACTATGGATAAAGTGTCATTGGAGTAGAGGGACTAGACTTTGGGTCTTCTACCGCCTTTGGTGGATGTCCTAATCGCCAGGATACAGTGTCATTCTTCCAAGCTCGCTCATCAATGACACTCATTTATCCACAGTAGAACAGCTTTAACCAGAGACCGACCTCCCCACCCCCAATCCCTGTGTGCCTGTCCCACAACTAGTAGTTGGCTCATTCTCACAGGAAACACCTTAAGCACACCTAAACTGCCTGACTCCAGGAGAGGGGTTCCTGGCTGTGGATCGCTAGCAGAGATAAGTGCCTCCCTGCAGCCTGGACTGAGGTGCCTAACATGAAGAGGAGCAAGGGTTAGGCCACACCCTTGTCATCAACATCACCTCTTAGATAGCAAGTAGGGAGCAGCCTAATCTATTTGTGAATCGCAATCTGAGGTGCCCATCTCACCCCATTCATTGTATAGCAAGCCTAAGCACTGAACTGCAAATCGCAGTGTCGTTCCTATGCTTTTGTAGGTATCTAAAAGTAAGCTTTGTGACGCTAATCTGAAGAAACTTCCCCAAAGGGGAAGTTATTAGTTAGTTGTTCAATATGAGGTTTCTTGCACTTTTCTCTGGAGCAGCTGGTATTGGCTTGTACTGAACCAATGGTCTGATCTGATAGTAATTCCTTTATCTTGACTAACCCAAACAATTGCATTACTACAAAATAGTGTTACCACATAGAAAGGTGTTAACCTTTTGTCATGGTGAAAATAGGGTCCAGTCTCTTCTTTCTAGATTAGAATTCCCCATGTGCATGTAAATGTATATTAATAAAGTACATACAAATTTGCATTATGTTAAAACGTTTCAAAAATCTGTTATTCACAGGAAGTAATAGTGTAAAGGGAGACAGTTGCAGCTCAATCTAAAACTTTTCTTGGAAATTTGCTATATTTTATTTTTTCACTGCATGGTTGTAGACTACTTAAATCACTGAATTATTTGGGTCTGAAACTGAAATAGTTAAATCATAACAATTTGATTCATGTTCAATTATAAACTGCATGACATGACTTGGTAAAATCTTCACCACCGTAGAGATCTCCATTTCCTTTGAATATTCCCACCTCAGGAAAAAGTCTGAGCAAATATATGGGCCTTCCAGCGTGTCCTGAGCTCAACAGACTGCTTTCTCTCTCCCTCTGCTTGTCTGCAAACCAGAGTCTAAAGGCTAGATTCACAGAGGACATAGGTGTCTAACTGCTACTTTAGGTGCCAATGGCATTCACAAACCTCCTGCTCAGCTGCTATCTAAAACTTGTAAGTGCCTAAATTCCCATGGTACCTACATTTCTACCAGTTAGCATGTACAAAACACCCTAAATCATGACACAGCTGAGCTGTTTGAGAATCCCACCAGGATTAGGCATGAGCTAGAGTGTCAAACTAGGTGCATGCCTACCGGTTCAGGCCTTGCATAAAAGAGAGCCAACAGTTCAAGCATTGGTGTGGCTGCCAGGCATCTTTGTGTGTCATTGCACTAGACAGACCACTGGATAAGGAGGTGGGAGACCCAGCTCTGAATCCCTGTTCTGCCTGTTTGATTTGAAGCAGGGACTTGAAACCTACAATGTGGGAGACCTGGAATGTACCCTAACCATGAGGCTGTTGGATATCCTGGGATGGGTGTCTCAATCTCTCCTGCTGAAGCTGTTCCACTTTGTATTATTAATTAAATATTATTGGAACATGGTCTTGAAGCTGACTCTCCTATATGCCAGGGACATGGCTTAACCAACCACCAGCCTATTCATTCTCTCAGAAATTCATTCTCTCACTTTTTCTTTCTCTCTGGCTCAATGACTATTTAAGTATTTATACACAATGGAACCACTTCAACAGGAGAGACAGAGGGTGTGTTTACACTAAAGTCAACCTTAGGTCGACTTACAATCACCTCAGTAATTACTGCAGTGGTGCATGTCCTCACCAGGAGTGCTTCCATCGGCCTAAGAGGAGCAGTGTGGGGAGCTGAGAGTGCGGTCTCTCAGCTCCACTGGCAGCTCCTTGCCGGAGCCGAGCTACCTACCCCACATGCTCCCAGGTTACCGATGGGCTATGAGACACAGATTTTATTTCTTCCCCTGCCTGATGTGGAACAGAGATTTGAATTCGAGTCTCCCATCTGAGTACCCTAACCACTGAACTTGTCTTGTTGAAGTTGTTCCACTTTTTAAATAAATAGTAATTGAACCAGAGAAAAAATGACTATATCCCAGTGGCTAAGGCACTCTCCTGGGAAGTAGGAGTCTCCAGGGCCGCCCCGAGGATTCAGGGAGCCTGGGATCTTCGGCGGCAGGACCCGGGGAGGAAGGACCCCCCGCCGTGGGTCTTTGGGGCACTTTGGAGGCAGGTCCCGGAGCGGAAGGACCCCCCGCCGCCAAAGACCCGGAGCGGAAGACGCTCCGGGGGCTTGGGCCCCGTGAGTTTTTTGGGGCCACCGGAGCGAGTGAAGGACCCCTGCTCCAGGGCCCCCGAAAAACTCTGGTGGGGCCCAGGGCAAATTGCCCCCCCGCCGGGCGGTCTTGGGAGTCTCAGCTCCACAATTAAGCAGAGTGGACTTGAACCTGGATCTCCAACATCCTAGGAGCTCTAACCACTACAATAAAGATTATGGGGGGCTGGTTCTTCTTCTTCTTCTACTACTACTACTTCTTTTCCCCTTTGTGACTCTAGCTCAAAGATTGAGATGGCCCTGCCACCTGCAGGACATTTACGTGAGATACATATTAGGTTGGGTACCTTGGCTGAATGCCACTGGGAGTAAACAACATGAGAAGAGAGGCAGGCCTCTAAGGTAACTAGGAGTCAAAGTTTTGGTCTTAACCAATACAATCAAAGCTTATTTACAGCCAAAGAGACAGAGAAATACCATTCAGAGTGGTATGTAAGGGGATCAATGTAGGGAGAGGAGGAGTATTTTGCCAGAAATACAGCATGAAATAAGTCATTAGATTATTTGAAGCCTATAAACAGTGGACCTGATCCTTTGGTCCTTACATATAAAAAGTTCTCAGACTTCACCGGGCAGTTTGCTTGAATAAGGACTACAGGAGTAAGTCCTTTCACACTAAGGGCAGGTCTACACTACAGACTTGCATTGGTGCAGCTGCATCAGTGCTGCAGCACTTCTGGTGAAAATGCTCTAAGCGGATGGGAGACAGCTCTCCTGTCAGCTTAATTACCCCACCTCTGTGAGAGGCAGTAGCTACGTCAGCAGGCAAAGCTCTGCCGCTGACATAGTGCTGCCTACATGGGAGGGGTGGGAGGTGAAGGTTGTTAGAATTACGTTGCTCAGAGAAGTGATACGCCTGAGCAAGGTAGTTATACTGAAGTAAGTGTGTAATGTAGATCTGGCCCAAGCAACTGGAGCGAGGGTTATATAGCTTCTCTTACTGTTCTCATGTACACTCTGCCCTTCACAACACTGCACACTCTCAGCTCCTGTAGACTTCAGCGGGAGTTGAGGGCAATTACCACCTTGATTGGTCCTCTGGCTGGATTCATTCATTTTTAGAAAGAGCTTTGAGTTTACATAAATAGTTCCTTTCGTCTTGCAACATTGTAAGTGGTGATATTCTAAAGGCTCATTAATAGCATAAATTTAAATAGCTCCAGCACAGAAGAGAAAGTACAGCAGAGAGCTGTCCTCAGTGCTGAAAGTGTAGTTACTAAATAAACTCAATTAATATTTTAGTTCCTGGCATCATGAGAAAAGAGCCTTGAAGATACATCATGCCAAAAGAAAATAAACAAGGCAAGAGACAAGGAAACTAAGCGAGTACACTAGAGAACTCCAAGAATTCTATTATTTCAAAGTGAAGAAAATGTTGCAAGTTGTGTAATGGCCACAATATAACTTTTGCATGTTTGTACACCCAAGAAACAGAGCATACCATCCACAGAAAACTATCCATGGTCAGCCACTTACTCTGAGGTGCAACTCATTACTTCCATCCATATTAATATGTATGCAGCCAACTGACAGTGCAGAGTGCTATGTAAAAGCTTAATGTTCAGGTGTTACACTGTCAACGTTACTCCAAAGAACACATACTCATTAACAGGAGGATAGGCCCCTAATATACACAGAACATACTTCTCCAAATGAAGCTTAAAAAAAATTCAGGCGTGTGCACATTACTGTTTCCAGTTATAGGCTGTATGGATACCCCATATTTGCCCCTTCGCATCAAACAGTTAAGCACACCTCCAACCTTGATTTTGGGATGCTCTTGCCATTTAACTGTTGTGGCCCAGTGACTGTGCCATGAGGAAATATGTTCAAACTCCACTAATGTCTCTTTCTAAAAATAGTGAATATCAGCCTCACCTTTCCCAGTAAAAGTACAAACATGGTTTATTGTTAATAGTCATGTCCTGTATTCTTGTAATTTAATCAGTGGATCTGAGCTCGCCCACCTACAGTAATAAGCCATTGACCCTATGGTTTGTGACTGGATCAATGCACTGCTTAAGTTTTGGACACCTGGAGGCCTCGTGTATTAACAGGAACAAACTCTTTAAACTTACTTTAGACATGCTCAATTTATCCTCTGATGTGTTGATTATATTAGCAGACTGCTTTCCTTAGAAAACCTTGTCCAGCTGCCTGCAGCAATGAGCAACAGAAGGTTAAGTCTCTGGGTCCAGCAGACATTTTTAAGCTGCTTGCCTGGGTATTTGAGGGTCTTCAGGTGCCTCCTACAGTTCAGTTTGGGTAATCTGGCTCATCTCTATTTTCATCTGTAGAAATCCTAGCTGAACGTGGCTTGGCAAGTGGCAGCATAGACACTGCTGCCCACTGTGCCGCCACTGCTTAGGCTGTTGGCTGGACATTTCAGTGGTTTCATACTGCTGTCTCTCTGGACATAAAAATGTTCCAGTCTCCAGCGTTCCCAGCTTTTCCGAAACTCTGTCTGAACCTTACACAAGCAAAGAAGGAAACAAAGGCATTTAATACAGAAATAATCAAGTCTTGAAATAATCCCATTTTGGGACAGGAAAAAATATAACGTATCACATTATTGAAGGACACTGGCAAGGTTTTAAGGCTCCCTTATTATTGCTTCAAATGGTCTCCCTAATTACCTTATTGGTCCATCACACCATTATTTCATAAGTAAAATAATGACAGCACTTACTCTTATCTCTATAAATAAACCTGTTTATGCTATGCAGCGGGCACCAGCAAGCCTAGTCTATATTACCTTGCTCCAAACAGTGCTCAGCTGCAGTTCTGAAACTGTTCTAAATATGGTCTGGCCCTGTCTGCACTTGCAGTTAGTTTTTAGCACCAATTCAGCAGCAACAGTTGCACATACCCATTGCATCAATAAAGGAATAAATCAATTTCCTAACGCAAGCACAGCCAAAGTGTCCAAGGTCTTGTCTACCCTTACAGTGCCGCTGTAGCGCTTAGTGAAGACTCTACCTTGGTGTAGGTACTCCACCTCCCTGAGAGGCAGTAGCTATGTCGACGGGAGAAGCCCATTGACACAGTACTGTCTACAGAGGGAGTTTGGTCGGTATAAGGGGTGTGGATTTTCCACACCCCATAGCAATGTAGTTATACTGGCATAAATTCGTATTGTAGACCAGGAGCTAACTTTCCTTCCATGTTTTATAACTGAAAACACCTAAAGATCTGAGGCTACATTCATCCCTGTGTAATTCCATTGATTTAAGTGGTATTACATCTTGGATGAATTTGGCCCTTTGGATTTTCAACATGTTCATTCCACAAGGCAAAGAAATAGCAACTATTTACTTCAGCAAACAGCAGGCTCAAGAATTGCATCAATAAAGGATAAATCCAATAGAAACCCTCATCTAAGTTTTGAGCTCCCAATAGGTTCTTGACAATAATAGTGAGTTAAAGAAAAATGCCAGTGATGAAAGATACCTTGACAGTGTCCTTCCAAACAGCATTACACCAGATATTGAAGGACATTATACGGTACCTTTGATTATGCAGTGCAGTTAAGCATAAAAATCTATGTGCATAAAATAAACCATTGTGCCTAGTACCTTCATACATCAGTTAATTTTCATATCTTAAATTGAAGCAGGGACCAGAATATGGCACATCCAGATGTGGAAGCTTAGCGTGCATGAAACTCGCCATCCCATGTCTGCTGTAATGGACTAATTTTGACTAGTGTGTCTGAATGAGTCGTGTTGTCCTCTAGTTCCTGGGCCACAGAGAGGATAAGAAACCTACTAGAGGGGTTAGTTAAAAGAGTTGTTCTCTGAGCTACCAACTGCGCCTTAACTAAGTTTTTGGAACCAAAAGGCAATGGTTCTGGTTCCAAATTCCTCAAAATAAAGCAGAGATACTTTTAAGGCGAACTGATGGGGTCAGCTATAATCTCTTTCAAAGATATCAAACAAATAAATTTCCAGCACTGAGTTCTACCAGGTCCACAAGGTTTCTTAATATAATAATATATAACAAATGGAAGAAAGAAGAAGTTGATAGTAATGAATAATAAATCAGAAGCTAGGAATTGTAGAAAATCAATAAGGGAAGCAAAGGGACATAAGGAGACATCTATGGCCAGCATTCTTAAAAATATCCTTCTTATTGTCCTTAAATATAATAGGAACAAAAAGAACCCTAACAATGATATTGGTCCATTACTAGATGAAAATGATAGAATTATCAATAATGATGCAGAAAAGGCAGAAGTGTTCAATAAATATTTCTGTTCTGTATTTGAGGGGGGGAAAAACAAACAATGTGATCATATCATATAACACTGTTTCAATTTCACTAGTATCTCAGGAGGATGTTAAACAGCAACTACAAAGTTAGATATTTCAAAATCAGCAGATCTGGATAACTTGCATCCAAGAGTTTTAAAAGAGCTGCCCAAGGAGCTTGCTGGACCATTAATGCTGATTTTCAATAAGTCTTGGAACACTGGGTTTCAGAAGACTGGAAGATAGCTCATGTTGTGCCCATATTTAAAAAGGGTAAACAGGATGTTCCAGATAATTATAGGCCTGTCAGTCTGACATTGATCCTGAGGAAGATAATGGGGCTGCTGATATGAGACTCAATGAATAAAAAATTAAAGGACAGTAATACAATAATATCTTTTTTGATGAGATTACAAGTATGATTGATAAAAGTAATATATCAAGACTTCTGTAAGGTGTTTGACTTGGTGCTACAAGACATTTTGATTAAAAAACTAGAACGATATAAAATTAACAAGCCACATATTAAATGGATTAAAAACTGGCTAACTGATAAGTTTCAAAAATGTCACTGTAAACGGTGAATGACCATTGAATAGTTGTATTTCTAGAGGATCCTGCAGGGATTGGTTCTTGGCCCTACACTATTTAACATTTTTCTCAATAATGTTGAAGAAAACAAAATCATCACTGCTAAAGTTTGCAGATGACAAAAAAATTGGGAGAGCCGCAAATAATAAAGAGGACAGGTCACTGATAAAGAGCAATCTGGATTTCTTGGTAAGCTGGGTGCAAGCAAATAGTGTGCGTTTTAATGTGTTTAAATGTAAAACTACACATCTAGGAAAAAAGAATGTAGATCATACTTACAGGATGGGAGACACTATCCTGGGAAGCAGTGACTCTGAAAAAGATTTGGGGGTCATGGTGGATAATCAGCTGACCATGAGCTCCCCAGTGTGACACTGTGGTCAAACAGGCTAATGTGATTCTTGAATGCATAAACAGGAATCTCAAGTAGGTGTAGACAGATTATTTTACCTCTGTATTTGGCACTGGTGCAACCACTGCTGGAATACTGTGTCCAGTTCTGGTGTCCACAATTTCAAAAAAGATATTGATAAATTCCAAGAAGAGCCACAAGAATGATTAAAGTATTAGAAAATGTGCTCCATAGTTATAGATTCAAGGAGCTCAATCTATGTAGCTTAACAAAGAGAAGGTTTAGGGGTGATTTGATTACAGTCTTTAAGTAACTACATGGGAAACAAATATTTAACAATGGGCTCTTCAATCGAGCAGAGAAAGGTACAACACAATCCAATGGCTGTCAGTTGAAGCTAGACAAATTCAGATTGGAAATAAGGCATACATCTTTAACAGTGACAGAAATTACCCACTGGAACAATTTACCAATGGTCATGGTGGATTCACCATCACTGACAATTTTTAAATCAAGACTAGACGTTTTTCTAAAAGATATGCTCTGGGAATTGTTTTAGGGGAAGTTCTATAGCCTGTGTTATACAGGAGTTCAGACTAGATGAACCTATGAAAAGGTTGCATCAAAGAAACTTGCAGGACTCTGCCCACAACTATCCCTGAATTATGTAGCCTGAAACATTTCCCATAGTCTGTGTGATGAGAAATCACCCTCTAATTTCCTCCAGTGGGTCATTACTGTATGCAGGAACCCTAGAACAAACCTAAACTGATAAAAAATGGTCTTTAACTATTAATTGTATTTCTTTTTTCTGCAGTGGATGCTGATATGGCAAGCTGGAGCTGGTCTGGTGTCTCTCGTACCTCATTGTTGATAAAGCAGTAGAGAATCGCCACCATAAGTCCCTGAAATCCAACAAGACAACAGAACAGCAGTCAGAAAAACAGCCCACAGAAATGCTCCAAGTTTTGCTAGTCAAACCTGCAGGGGGAGGAGAATCTCATTCCAACATGGAGTGCTCCATAGTTAGAGGAAGAAACAGAAAAGTGGATGAGAGTTTATTCCTCTCTGCTGAGAAATATCTTGATGACATAACCCCAAACAGCTCTCACAGGACAAGCACATTTTAGGTTCCCCCAACCCTTGCTCCTTAAAACTCTCCCCTTTCCCTGACCGTGGCCTATAATACTCCATACATCAGCAATTCATGGGGACATTGAATGCAGGCTGTAGGTGGCTGTGGGAAGTTTAGAAGAATAATGGCCACCCACCACAAATGGGGAGATTCCTATAAAGTGGTCACATGTGAGACAACAGCTGAAAAAGAATCATTACAGAATCCCCCACATCCTTTCTATCCATACTCCTTAACTACCTCTCCACATGCACAGTTACAGTCCTACAGATGTGCCTTTCAAGGGTCAGATTTCCAAAAAGGTATTGTAGCAGCCATATAATTTGCCCTGGGTGATACCATTACAGTTTCCCAGGAGACCATGGGAAATTTTTTGTTTTTAGGTTTTGCATATAAAACAGAAATTAACATGCGGATGCAAGGATCAGATCACTGCTGGAGATCTAGGAAGCACTAAAAAGGAGTGTGTGTGGATGCCAGGACCGGGACTCTGGCCACCTGATTTTAGCACTCTGGCTACCCTACTTCTAGGTTCATAATCATCTAACATCCGGAGCTGAAGTAGGAGAGAAATTTAGGGTAACTGCCATGAAAGACAAACTGGTCTCCAGTAGCATTTAACATACAAACTGGGTTGAATATGTATTTCCTGGGTGTTACCTGGAAGGAGTTGAAGGAGAGTTCACAAAAGAGCTTCACAAAGCGTAGCATTCCTCTGGCGTGCTCATCAGTAACAAAGGCAAAGATGACCTCATGGGTCCCCAGCAGCGGGATCAGAGTCAATGTAGACTTGGCCAATCTAAAGTAATAAAGAAAGGGAAGTCATAGCAGGCAGTATAGCGGCTAATGATTTAGCACAGAAATCTGGAAGTTAGGACTCCTTAGTTCTGTTTCTGACTCGCGGAGTCATCAGGTGACCTCAGGAAAGTTATTTTACCACAATGTGCCTGAGTTTTCCCATGTGCCGCGGGGATAATGTTTCCACATGACAATATGGGGTTGTGAGGATTAATTCAATAATGTTTGTAAAGCACATTCAGATTGTTGGCTCAAAGGCACTATGGGCATGCAGAATACTATAAATTACTGTATAAAGAGGAGTGCTGACATTGGATTATTTAATATTCCTTAGCACTTACATAGCACATGACATCTTCAAAGCACTATAGCTAACATTAACTGTAAGTCACTGAGCTTTGTAAAATGAGAGACGTGAACTTAAAGTAAAAGGGAATGATTGCTGATGTTTACAAGGCAAGCTCCAAAGACCAGGGACCTCAGTAGTGAGGGAAAAACCTAAGTAAAACATCTCCCAGTGCAAGGGCAATGAGCAGAGATATGAATACACAGGAGGAGAAGAATGCTTCCAAAACCAATGGTTCTTAACACTGATGAGGGGAGTGAGGCACTGAGCAACACAACCTGGTAATGAAATATGCCAGATCCCTAAGAAGGGAATTCCTAGGCTGCCTGAGGCCAGAGAACCAGCTCACATGTTATCAGCATCTCATGAGGAGTTGTCATTTGCAGACAAGATGCAAGTTGTTCCTTGAGGAAATGGGAAGTAGAGGCTCCAATGGAGTCTCAGGTCTCTCAAAGTCTACTGAAGGCAGGCTCTCAATTAGTTTGGCACCCTGGATGCTGTGTTTCAAAGTGATATGTAAGCAGAGAGATGGAGAACCAAAGCAGCTATTTACATCAGCGTGCACTTACAGGCAAGTGGGAGATGTAGGAGCACCAATGGACCTAGCCAGGGGATTCCATGGAGTGGCTGAGAGGGTGGTTTAAAAAGGAAATCTCCTAGCAGCCATAATTGCCTTGCAATTAGGGCTCTGCACTGCCACCTGAGGAAGCCAGGGTCAGCCTCTTGCCTCCTCATATGGAAGAGACTCAACTTGCTCTGGGACACCCATGGGGGAAAGGGAGAGGTGCCCTATGTGGCTGTGCAGCAGCCCTTCTGGTTGGCATATCAATAATGCTAATAGGTTCAGAAGGGAGTCCCAACATGGTTCTACTCAGATAGGAAGTCTTGCAAAAGTGGGAGAAACACCTTTGCGGGGAATAAAGGGCCAGTTTCCCAAGATTCTCAAATTATCTGGGGTAGGCAAGAAGTTTCCCAACAACCTCAGCCCCTCCACACAGGAAAAGGGATTTGCTGCCATCAAGATCTCCATGAACAAGAGGAGTGGCAGGGAGGAGAAAAGAGAAAGTACTGAGAGAGACAAGGAGAACCTATCCTGCCTGACACCAGCACAGATAGGCCCAATTGCTTTCCAAATACTCTTGAATCTAATCCAGTGCATTTCTAGGGCACCTAGCCTTGGTGTATTTAAACTACCAAACAACAGCTATAAAGAACACAGCAAAAGTGCAAGACCTTTCAAACTGCATCAATGCCTTTCACTCCCTACCCACCTCCTCAGGAAACGTCAGAAAGGAGAAATTACCACTAACTTCTTGGAGAGGAGTGAAGAGGAATCCCTGGCCTCCAGTTTTGTTCTCATCATGGGAGCCAGCCTGATCTTTCTAGGCTCTTGAAGTGAAGATGGAACTTTTCAGGGCTCCCACCTAACAACTGTCAATGCCCCTTCAAACTGCAAGGATAGGCTACAGGACTTCAGTATTCCTGGGTGAAGAGGAGGAGCTCTTTTGCCAGGCAAGTCTTCTCCTGTTAGAGTGAAACTCTGCTTATAGTGAACCTTTTTGGGGTGTGTTGCCACAAAACCAAACATCACTCAGAGAGGGCCCCACTGTATCAAAGTTAAGGATCCATAAACTTCCCTATCATGAGGGTCACAGAGATTGTGATAGCGAGAGATAATGTGGACCCACATCCATCTTATCTCTCTTAACCCTCCAAAATGAGTCCCTTCTCTCATGCTGAGCACCAAATACCCATTAGACAGCCATGATTTCATGTGCAAAGACAGGCTGGCAGAACAGAAGGAGATTAGCGATTGCTATGGTGAACTGTTATAACAGAGAGAACAAAATGTGATTAGAAAGGGCAAGGTCTTTAATGTTCCCTTGGTCCTAGACTTAGTCACCCATCATATCAATGTTTAGAGAGTCCTCTCTAAGTGGAGGTGAGGGTTTTACTACTAAGGTGTCTGTGACATACCGGGGCAAATCCAGACTAGTTGGGGGCTGGGTCCTTGTTTTGGGCCATTGAACAGAGCATCATGATGCTGCATCAAGACATCATACTGTTCCACCAAAACATGACGACAGTGGGTCACAGGGTATTGTGATGACCCAAGCTGTCATGCACCAATGCAGTATCATGATATGCACATCATTAGGTGGGACAAGTTTGTGTGCCTCCCAAAATTAATCTGGGGGAAGGATCTTGAAGCCCCAAAGACACAGAAACCAAGGGATGAAGAATATGCCCATGAATGTTGGTGGTGTGAACAGCTGTCCAGGTGAGCCACAAACAGTCCACATGTAAAGAAGTCTGCAAGGTAAAAATTAAACTCATGCAGTAAGCCTCACATAATGTACCAGACAAAAAGTCACACACACATGCTCAGAAAACTGAGGACACATAGGTCATGATAAGAGGGCACAGTAACTAGTGGAGAGAGGAAGTAAGAGCAGTGATGGAAACAAGGACAACAGTGTTTTTCTCTATGTTTCTTAAAAATAATTGCCAAATGGATTTTTTTTTCAGTGCTCATGGTAGGTTCTGGATTGACAGCCGCAGAAGACAAAGTCCTCTGTTTAATCCATAGAGCAGGTACAACAAAGGCACTGATAGGGCAGGTTTACCATAAGCTTTGTACCCACCAGTGGGCTTCATCTGTGGTCAGTTGTTCTGGACTATCATAGTTACGTGCAATGCCTTCTACATGCCACCCAGTGCCTGAAATCTTTAACTTCCTATGGCACTCCACTCCTGCTTGTGTCTCCCTTTTCAAAAAGCACAGCAAGTGCTAGCCCACCAAATAACTTACCTGCATTTTGTGTCAGTTTTGCACATCAGATTTGCTTGCAGCTTGGAAATGATGATACATATAACTCTGATAAAGATCAGGAAATTCACCTGGAGAAAAGAAAGAAGTAGCTGACATTGTCATCAGGAAGTATATGTGCAAGACAAGACATATGAATGAACATACATAGTGTCAAGGTGTCTATAGACAGGGCCCTGTGTATTCCATGATTCTGCAGCTGCAGAATTTGCTATGGAATTCAGCTCTTGCCACAGAACCATGCTCCAGAATCTGTTTCTAGCTTTTACAATTGGATAGTTCACCTTTAACATGTAAGCTGAGCATAAATCAAAGAAGTGATCATCCCAATTCGTGCCCTGTGGTCTCCACAATTCTGACTGAGGAATCTGGCATTTTTCTAAAATACCATGGAATTTGTCATTTTGCTGTAGCCAAGTGTCTGGCACTGTGTTTTTGGCCAGAAACAGAATTGGTTTCACATGATCATGTTTCTGAACTGAAGTGAGGACCAGGAACTCCTCAGTTTTCCTATAGGACAGTGGCCAGTGGGCATCACCCATACATCTTTCATACTTGCATTTTCATTCTTGCATCCGAAGAAGTGGGTATTCACCCACGAAAGCTCATGCTGCAAAACGTCTGTTAGTCTATAAGGTGCCACAGGATTCTTTGCTGCTTTTACAGAACCAGACTAACACGGCTACCCCTCTGATATCTTTCATACTGACTCTCACATTTTGTCTCTACCATTAACCCATCCCACCATGCAATCTCTCAGCTTTGGCTCCCAAACCCTCCTTGTAGTTTCCTCCTCATTATTACATGTGAAGAGCAGAGCTGCTGTATAGTAGCTTTGTTAGCAAAAGTGTATCCTCCAGCATTGAATGCTCTGGTCTCTCCATCTGTCTCATTACACATATGCTGAATCCCTGTATCTGTCACTCACCCCAATGGCGATTAGAATGGGCAGTCTGATGATCAGCCAGTAATTCATGTTTTGGTTTCTGGTCCAGCAACTGGGGAGGCAGCAGGGAGGTTAAACACAAAACAAAAAGCTAAGAATATGCATGAAGTCTCTTCTCTCTCATCACATGTCTCAGCAATGCAGGTGATGAGAACTAGATACCAGAAAGGCACATCATGCTGACATGGAAACAGATGCAGCTACTTGTGGTTCTTAGAAACATCTGAATGCCTCACACTAAATTACAGCACCCAACTGGATGCTGTAGCCTGTCTCTCTTGCACTCTGATGACTAATCCTCCTACTTAATTTTCTGTCATTGTGAAGATTTACAGCACTGAATCCATGGTCCAAATATGTCATCTGGCTAAGCAGGAATTTGTTAAAAATCAAATATTTTGCTGCATGGTAGCTACTCTCATCTTTCCATTCAACACTTTTTAAAAAAAAAAAAAAATCTTAAAAGTGTCAAAGTAAAGTCTTCTTGTTACTTGGCTGTTGATGAATATCTTATACAACAGTGTAACTCCAACAGGGGTCCGCGGGTCCCACTGATCAACTCCTCTCCCTCCCTCAACTCCTTTCTCCTCCTCCTTCCTCTATTCTCCCAGAGGCTACTGAAGCCAAATGGAGATTTTAGGCGCTAAAAGTCTGACGGTGCAGCAGGGCTAAGGCAGGGCTCCTCATGGCTCCCAGAAGTGGCCGGCGCATCTCTGCAGCTCCAGGGAGGGAGGTGCCAGGAATGGGGCAGAGGGTCTCTGGCATTGCCTGCACCCCAAGCGCCAACTCCACAGCTCCCATTGGCCGGGAACTGCAGCCAACGGGAGCTGCGAGGGCGGTGCCTGCAGGCAGGAGCAGTGCGCGGAGACCCCAACTTCCCCTCCTAGAAGCCGCTGCCAGTAGATGTGCTGGTCACTTTCAGGAGCTGCCCGAGGTAAGCGCCGCCTGGCTGGAGCCCACTCCCCAACCCAGACCCAAACTCCTTCCTGCATCCAAACTCCCTCCCAGAGCCCGCACCCCCTCCCATGCCTGCACACCCTTCTGCACCCCAACCCCCTGCCCCAGCCTAGTGAAAGTGAGTGAGGGTGGGGGAGAGTAAGCAATGGAGGGAGGGGGGGTGGAGTGAGCAGGGGGTGGGAAGAGCTGGGGTGGGGGTGGGGCCTTGGGGGGAAGGGGTGGCGTGGGGGCAGGGCTTGGGGCTGAGTGGGGGCGGGGCTTGGGGGGGTCTCTGAAAAAAATTAAATAAAAAAGTGGGCCCTCGGGTTGCTAAAAAGTTTGAGAACTGCTGCTATAGAAGGGAACTGTGTTGCATTGGTCAGATTTCCAGCCTCTCTCTCACTCCCTCCCCTCAGTGTTAAGATTAAGCATCTATATTTAAAAAGCACCTGTTTACTCACTCCAACCTGGGCTATTTAATGGAGATCAGGACAAAGGGCATATCCAGTTCTTTCAATATATATGTAGGTTTCAGTCCCAAAGAAATTTTAAAGAGAAAGTTATGAGCAAGCAGCATGCAGGATTCCTAACATTTTCATAAACTGGAGTTAATAACTTTATTAATCTATCAAACCATTCAACATTATTAAAAGGCACCAGTTCTTATCAAACCCAACAGATTCAAACATGGTGTTTCTACACCACACTGTTTTTGAGATATGACAAGCCATAAAGAGAGTAAAAAAATGTTCCCAACAGATTCATTACACTTGATTTCTTTTCAAGTCTCATCTGCCAAAAACTACAGTAATCTATTCACCCTGCATTAGCCACTTCATTTATCCCAGGCACAAGAATATGCCAATTACATTTTGGGTGGTATTAGTGGGGTAAGAAAAGGAGACTTGTAATGGGAAAGCTAGCTTCAACTTTAACCCTGGAGATCCTAGCAAGCCATAAGCTATGCAGTTGCACCTAGATGTCACAGTGATGGAGACATTAAAATACCACATAGAAAAGTGAAGCAGCTAAGCTTGTAGCGTCACAAATGTCTGTATCTGGCAGGTGTAACAGATCTCTGCTGTTTTTCAACTATATTTCATTTTGGTGCACACAACAAATATATTTTTTCAACCCGTCAGTTCTACCACCAGACCCTGTTCTACAGTACTTTAGCCACTGATGAATAGCAAGTGTATATTTTGAGAATAGTCAGTGCACCTTAACTGGAACTAGGTTAACAGGAGAACCACTTCACTGGCATGTGTGACCGGGAACCAACTTCATGTAGCCTTTAAAATTAATTTTATGTGGATACTTCTGAGACATGCTGGATAACATTTTAATTTCTCTGAGTAGCTGCAGTAGAAACAGAGAATTTTTAAGGTTCCTAGTAAAGACAAAGACTGAGATATGGTTCTTTATATTAACTCTGCTACATTTATACGTGCATTAATTGGTTTCCACAGCACAGATCAGCTTTAACTATTTTTAGATTTATACAGATTTATGCAATAAAAATGCCATTACAATGCAATTAACGTACCAGCACAATTAAAGCGTCCAGAAAATAAAACTGACATCTGTATGTGATTCCTTGTCTATTTGTACTTTCTGGAGTTGTTACAGTAATAGAAACATCAACATCTGTCGTGACTTGGATCTATTCACTGGCAACTGAGTATGCTCACCACCTCTCAGGCCACGTTTAGCAACTCACAGCATTTGGTCCCTAGTGGGGAAATGATCCAACTAACCGAATACCACTGCAAAAACTCTGCTTTTGCATCTCAAGTTTGTATTCCTTTAAAAAAAAGAAAAATCTTCAGTGCACTTCTGTCTTGGTTTGGTGCAACTGAACACTCTGATTTTTAAAAAAGCAGCAACCCAGTCCCTGCATTTTGCATCCGCAATTAACTGATGGTGCAGACGTGGGTGTGTGCGATGAATGTAAGTACCAGATTTGTGGGTGCACTCCTGTAATTAAGAAACATAACCTGTCTTCACTTCCACCCACATATAATTGGACCCACAAAAACAGAGATAGATTTTAAAAAACAGGGAAGCTGAAAATGTCATCTTTTAATAGATCAATTCTTTTTAATGAATGGCAGTTTTTAGGGGAACTTCACAGTTGTAGCCACAATTGTGGCCACAATTGTGGCAATCCTCGTCAGGCGGGAAGGAGACAGTTTGCAAGTAGATCTGTCCTTGCAGGCTACAATCCTTTATTCTGAGTGGTTACATTCTCAGGATTGCCTAGAACATTGAGCCATTGTAGCCCTGACCTTATTTATTTCTAGTTATGCCTCATAACTGGGGAGATAGTTGAGTCACAAATGAAATTTACAGCCTTCTGCACATCCACAGTGGCAGCACTATGGCAAATGGCATAAAAGATATCCCTAGACGCACTAACAAATGCCATCCTGAGGCCTGAGGCACAGAAATCTTGCCCTTCAGAGAGGAAGCTGCACAAGATGATTTATTACAGTATTTTACAAATATTTATACAAGATTTAGAAAACCTAATAAGATGCAAAATTGCCCCTTTTAGGGTCTGCTGAAGGCAGCCAGCAACAGTTTTTTTTAATAGAAATCATAAGTCAGCTCTGAGCATTGCATAATGCAGAAAGCTGAGGGAGAGCACTTTGAATACATTTTCTACAGCAACAGAAAGACAGGCTGTTCAAGCTCTTTAAAGCTACAGGGCTGCCCAGAGGATTCAGGGAGCCTGGGGCAAAGCAATTTCAGGGGCCCCTTCCATAAAAAAAAGTTGCAATACTATAAAATACTATATTCTCGTGGGGGCCCCTGCGGGGCCCGGGGCATATTGCCCCGGCAGCCCTGTAAAGCTATACTGATCATTTGGACAAAACTTGCAACATCATTGGAGCCAAGGTCTTATTACAGAATACAGTTGAGACAGACCTGGACAGAACAGTCAGAAAACCCTAGGATTATTTTAGCCTGGAAAGGAGAAGAGTTAGAGGTGACTTGAGCAAACCATTTTGTATTATGAAAGACACAAATAAAAACTGATTCCTGATATCCCATCCCTTGAATACTCGGTCAAGGGGAGAGTTGATACAATGTTGGGCCCAACTACAGTGAATTTTCACACCATATTGGTACCTGCCTAGGAAAGGACTGTGTTTAAACAAGGTTTTCTAGGAAGGTGCAGCGGGGAGGGTAAACTGAGTGGCAACAGGGCCCAAAAGGTGGTAAGCAGAATAAAAAATAAATAGTGTAGAACTGTTTATCAGCGCAAAGGACATTGGCCATGCATCACATTATTTCCATGCTCCCAGCCAGTCCCTATTAGAGGAAAGCTGCTACTAGCCTGTTGCTAGAAATAAACTTTGGTAAAATTAAATGATGTCACTGATTTTTCAAATCAGCGGCTATTGTGAAAGTTAACAAAACAAGTATTTCAAGTTCTACAGCATTTCCTTATGCAATGTAGTCAACCTGTGCAATTCTCTGCAATGCAAGGGCAGCCAGCCAGACAACATGGCTGTATTTTATAATGGCCTGAATAATGGAAGCTAAGACAAGAATGGATAATCAGATCTCTGCTCCAAGGCATAAGATGATCACTACAGGGGTCAGGAAGGAATAACACAAACAGAGAACTTTGTGGGAGGTTTTGGCCTTCCTCTGAAGCATCCTGAAGAGGCTATTGCCAGAGGCAGACTATCAAAGATAGTCTGATCAGGTATGACGACCTCTTCAATGGATATTGTAGCTGCTGAAAAACAGATACAAATGTACCTCTCTTTGACCTGCAGAGGAATAGATAAACAGACATATGGAAAATTCTGACCAGGAATGAGCTTGTGTGTCTTTCAGAAATGTTATGCAAGAGCTTCATACACAACATAAGCAACTACATGGGATTTCAGCACATCAGCCATTGCCAAAACAATCAAACCAAACCAAAAATGACCCCCAACACACACACTCCACAAATGAAATATCAGCTAGATATTAGAACTGAACCAACCCCTCATCTTCATAAAGGTACTTGACAATTCCCCAGGGGATAACAAACAGCATTGGTACACCTGAGAAGAGAGGAGACAAGATAGATACTGACAATCAGAAACAAGGAAAAGCAGGAAGGACTAAAACCTCATATGACTAAGAGCAACATAATTAGCCAGTGACAGGTTAGCAGCTCCCATCCAGTGTACCTACCCATCACTGTTCCAGGTCAGCAATGCTGCTAAGTTACCGTCATGCAGCTATTTAGTGGCTTATATAAAATGAGTTAGGGGGATCAGTCTAGTTCCGAGTGGACAGGTGTTTGTGTGACAAAAACCACCTCCAAAACTGGCACTAATTGGACCTTTTGTTGGTAGCTTTCATTGAATGGGCCCCGGAAACCAAATTCGGGAGCTCCAACTAGGTCAGAGTGAATACAGAATGGGAGGTGTTTTCTGGGGGAAGCTTGCAGTGCTGTATACAGACTCAAGGGCCATCAATCCAACGCCTTTCACTTGCATTACATTTACCCACATTTAAATATACACTTAAAAAGTGCATCTGTCAACTGATAGTGCTGGAAATGTCCAGAAACAATGCAAAGGGGGGAAATGTTTCATTAGACAAAGAGGGATGAAACACTGTCCCAAGAATGAACAAGGTGTCACATTTCCATAATTTCTCTGTGAATCTGTCCCTCCTTGCACACCCTTTCAGGTTCTTTACCCTCGTTAGTGCCAAGTAAGGTGGTGTATAATCCATGGAGTGTATTTAAAGGTGTGGGGAGCGGGAGAGAGTGAAAGAAGTGTTATGATCCACAGTGGTCTGGAAAGCTCAAAACAGTATCTGCAATGTGAATTATGCTGCAATAACTTTCAGTTGTGTTGTACTGTATTCTTTCCCAGCGACCCAGGAGACCGGGGTGTTACAAAGAGACAAAGGGTCAGTTACCCTTCCTTGTCAGTAAGGACAGAATGAGAAGTAACAGGCAGCAGCAGCAAGGAAACTTTCTGAAGCATTCTATAACTAGAGTAATCATAAGGACAATGGAGTGAGCCGGCCAGGGGGAGGCTGTCGAATCACCATCACTGGAGGTATTCAATCCTGGGATTGTGCGGGCATCTGTCAGGATGGGCTAGTGAGAACGGTCTATGTGGCCCCACAGTTTGGGCTACAGAGCACCTCCTAGACGACAGGGAGGTGAATTACAGAGTGCACTAAAATGCTGCCCTGTAACTTCCCCTTATGGACGCTGCAGGCACAAACTCAAGGTACTTGGTTTGCAGTAACCTAGTCCTCGTCAAACAGGACTGCATTAATGTAAGTTAGGTACCTGTTAGTTTGCACCCACAGCATTCATATAGGGGAGTTACAGTGATGCACGCTAGGATGCGATGCAATTAACACCCCCATTGTCCGAACTGCAGGGCCAGGTAGACAAGCCCCCAGTTGTGCTAGGACGCCTAGGAAGTGGCTTAGGCGACCCACTGCAGATCACTTTCAATCCCAAATGAGTCTTTGATTCATGGAAGCTATTAAATTAGTCTTTGCATTTTTCCCTTCTTGACTTTGCAGGGAATTAAGGCTGGATTAAAAGTCACCCTAATATGAAATTTACAAGATGAAACATGCACACTCTGAGAGAACAAGATATAGTTCAGTAAAGGAACAGATGTTTAGAGTGATATGTGCTATGATTTGTGGAGATCTCCATAGCCTGGATGCATCAGAAATCTCTCCATATTTAATTGCATTACTTGATTTTTTGATTCGGTGAGATTCAAATTATTAGTGATATATTTTAAAAGGGCCAAGCTAGACAAAGCCTGTCATTACTGAACCACTTCAGTATTCTGATTAGAAAGTACTCAATTAATTAAAGGTAACATGGTGATTGGCATCTCCTCCGCCTCCTTCCAGTTGCTATCCAGTGCTGCTACATCAGTCATGTCCCATGTCACTGCACTTTAATCCAAGGCCTTGAGATTTGACAGTATTGTGGAAATTTATGAGTTTTAATTGATATTGACTGTACTGCTTGGATATACATGCAGCACTGACCAAACTTCAAAAGTTCTGTTCCAGGAGGTGCTAGGCTCAGTATATAATCTAGGACAGACTCTCAGAGTAGCAGGGCTATGAGGGATAGAGTCTCTTATTGTTGTAATGTCCTGGTCAGGGTATGTCCCCACGATATTACTTAATCCACATAAATCCAGTTTACAATGGACTGTATAATCTGAAGCAGTGTTTCTCTTGTGATTTATAGCACCGAAAAACAGTAATGTCTCCAGCATCTCCTAAATGAATTAGTTTTCAAAGATCACAAAGGCTTTGCCTGGACAAGAGTTTGTGATCCTGGTCTTGATTGCTAATTAACTTGAGTTAATTTACATGATTGGGACTGTTAGGCTAGACACACCCCAAGCACGTGTGGTTTGCTCGAAGACTCAGTCTAGGGTAACTTTTGTGTAATGTACCAAGAGTGCATGTTCACAGGAGGGAAACCTTAACTTCACATGATTTAGAAACAAACCCATGATGTATTTTGGTGTACGTATAGTGGTTTGGCTAGACTATGAAAAGATGTCAAAGTGAGTTAATGGCTTGGTAATGTATTAGCAAAGGGAACACAGCTTTTTCTCCCTCTCTTTTTCCCCAGTATGTCCATTGGGATCAGAGATCTAGACGTTGCAGATCTTTAATTCTATCCACACATTTCTAAGATTACATGCATCACAGTACCCCATGGAAGCAAGTCAACATTTACCAACTATCTATTCTCAGTTCAGAGGAAAAACTATGGTATCTCTAATGTTATGACTTTTTAAGTGGCAGCCACAGGATAAGATAACTGCAAATTATATTAAAAAGGAGATAACAAGATCAATGGTATCTTTTATTAGATTCATGGTTACACTTTACATCTGCATTGCTACAGACCCAAAAGTTTTTCTCCAAAAATAGACCTCATAATTTGAATCACATTTGACACAGTTAATTTTTATTTCTGAATCATTTCCATCAATTTGGTGCTCATGAAACTGAGGGGTTTATAACACTGGGTTGAGTATTACTGTTATTTATTTATATCACATATAGCCTAGGAACCCCAGTAATAAAGCAGGTGCCATTGTGCTAAGCGCTGTAAGCTAGGAAAACTTCTTACACACAGTTCCACCAATGCACTTTCAGCCTGACATTCCCACCCACCCCAGCTATTCTATGCCTTGGCTCCACATGCAGTTCTACCATCGTACCTTATCCCTGGCCACGGCAGGCTTTTCAGTGTAGCCATGCCCTTAATCTAAAATAAAGGTCCTTCTGATATAAAGTTTGCAATTACTCTGTGTAGAGGAAAAAAAAGTGGCTGAGAGTTTCAAAGTCAACCAGGGGATTTAGACACACACAACTTCAGTGTGGGTACGTCTACACTACGGGACTATTCCGAATTTGCATAAACCGGTTTTGTAAAACAGATTTTATAAAATCGAGTGCGCGCGGCCACACTAAACACATTAAATCGGTGGTGTGCGTCCATGGTCCGAGGCTAGCGTCGATTTCTGGAGCGTTGCACTGTGGGTAGCTATTCCCTAGCTATCCCATAGTTCCCGCAGCCTCCCCCGCCCCTTGGAACTTCCGGGTTGAGATCCCAGTGCCTGATGGGGCAAAAATCATTGTCGCGGGTGGTTCTGGGTAAATGTCGTCAGTCACTCCTTCGTCTGGGAAAGCAACGGCAGACAAGCATTTCGCGCCTTTTTCCCCTGGATTGCCCTGGCAGATGCCATAGCATGGCAATCATGGAGCTTTTTTTGCCGTTTGTGACTCTCACCGTATGTGTACTAGATGCCGCTCACGCAGGCGATTCAGCAGCGCTACACAGAAGCATGCTTTTGCTTTTGCATGACAGCAGAGATGGTTACTAGCCATATTGCACCATCCAAATCCTTCCATAAATTGGAACTGAGGATGATCATGGCTACCAGTCCTTTTGTACCATTTGCTGCTAGTGCCCCTGGTCAATCAGCCAGGGGCGCAAAAGCCAAGAGTGGTTACTAGCCATATTGTACCTTCCATCGTTTTGTACCATTGGCTGCTGTCATAAGTGCCCCTGGCCGATCAGCCAGGGGCGCAAAAGCAAAAATTGGGAATGACTCCCTGAGTCAATCCCTCCTTTTTGGTATCTAAAAATAGAATCAGTGCTGCCTAATATAGGCAAGTGTGCTAGAGAACCACCTGCTCTGTGTCAGAGCCCGCAGAAATTATTATCTGTATGCTATTCACAGGGGGTGCTCCTGTAACAACCCCACCTGTTGATTCCGTTCTTCCCCCAGCCTTTCTTGGCTACCGTAGCATTGTCCCCCCACTTGTGTGATGAATTAATAAAGAATGCAGGAATAAGACACACTGACTTGTTAGTGAGAAATGAGTGGAAGGCAGCCTCCAGCTGCTATGATAGTCCAGACAGGACATTAAGCAGTGTGTAGGAGAGAAGCCCAGCATCCCACTGCTAGTCCAGGGGCAACTGAATCTTTTCTTTACACATGAAGGGTGGGGGCTGATGGAGCTCAGCCCCCTGTTGCTATGATGAGGATGGTTACCAGCCATATTGCACCATCCATCCACCAGAAAAAATTAGGGCCAATAGGCTGATGACGAGGACGGTTACCAGTCCTTTTGTACCATCAGCTGAGGCTGATGATGAGGATGGATTTCCATCTTTTTGCACAATCAGCTTATGCTGATGATGAGGATGGATTTCCATCATTTTGTACCATCAGCCGCCCATGACGGGGGGGGAGCAAGGATGTTGGTGTTGAGTGCTGCACTATCGCGTCTATCTGCAGCATTCAGTAAAGATAGGGTGACATGTAAAAGAGTCAGAGGATTGTTTTACCTTTCGCTTCTGGGGGTGGGTGGGGGGTGGGTGAGTAGATTGCCAAGCTATGCTCTGACCCGCGGGCACTGTGTTTGACCCTAGAAGCATTTGGAGCTCAGCCAAGAATGCAAATAATTTTAGGAGGCTGCAGGAACTGTGGGATAGCTTCAGTCCTCCAGTCCATGCGCATCCATTTGATTCTTTGGCTTTCCGTTACGCTTGTCACGCTGCAGTGTGCTGAGTCCCTGCTATGGCGTCTGTCTGGAGATTTTTAAAAAAGGATTCTGAATTTCATCTTCTGTAACGGAGCGCTGATAGAACGGATAGAACGGATTTGCCTGCCCTTACAGCGATCACATCCGCATGGTCCATGCGGGAGCTCTTTTTTTAATTTTGATTTCGGACTGCATCGCCACCCGTGCTGATCGGAGCTCCACGCTGGGCAAACAGGAAATATTCAAAAGTTCGCGGGGCTTTTCCTGTTTACCTGACCACTGCATCCGAGTTCAGATTGCGGTCCAGAGCGGTCACTGGTGCACTGTGGGATAGCTCCCGGAGGCCAATACCGTCGATCAGCGTCCACACTAACCCTAATCCGATATGTTAATACCGATACTAGCGTTACTCCTCTCGTTAGGGAGGAGTACAGAAACCGGTTTAAAGAGCCATTAAAATCGATATAAGGTGCCTCCTAGTGTGGACGGTTTTGGCGTTAAATCGGTTTTACGCTCCTAAAACCGATTTAAACGCCTAGTGTAGACCAGGCTTGAGTCTAAATCCCCTAATCTGTTTGGAAAGTCTGAAGCAACAAGAGCAATGGTTCAAAATGCAGCAGCTTGCAACTGCAGAGCTTGTGGCCACTAGTGTAGAATGCTGCAGTATTTTTAATAAGGCTCTTGATATCCCTGTTTTAACAAAGTCTTTTACTTGAAGAAGCAAGTTTAAAAGGAAATGGCTAATGGAACAAACATATCTAATTGCTACACTGAGTCTAAATAAGACTTTGAAAGAAAGTGTTCTTCCTGGATCTCTTCCAAACCGATCTTCCTTGCAATCTGGCTTTAGACACTGATAGCCTAGTCTGGCTTCCTGTATTCAATAGCTTCATTCCTGCAGCTCTTTCTTCCTTGGAGTAGGTTTCTGTTGTCAACTTTTCTGAATGGCAGCTTCCCTCCTGTGAGCACAGCTGGGTGTAAAATTGCTACAGGAGCTCAGAGAATCTGTTTGGCTTTTTATTAATATATTCCTGTTAGTCTTTAGTGCTGCTAATTGCCTCGTTGTGTCATTCTCCCTGCACATTGCAATTGTGGGATGTTGCTCGGGTATCATCATTTTCCTCCTCTTCTGAATGTAAAAAGTTCCCTGTTCCAGTAACTGCTGGTGGGCGTATGGATGGGTTGAAGTGTAATCTGCTGTTCTCATAGACTATTTTATACAGTGCTGATTTAGTTAGTCGGGGTGACTTGGGTTCAGTGTCTGCTCTCAGACTCGGACTAAAAGAACAAGTCTTGCTGCCTTGAATGCTGTAATTAGGAATAATCTATGTATTTTAAGAAACAAAAAACAAACAAAAAATACCAATGTGTCACCATCACCATGACCACTTTACATTTGGTATTCCTTCCCCCCTGCATTCCATGTCTGTTTTGTCTCTGGTGGAGCAAGAGCGCTTTGGGGCTCTTATGTCTGTGGGGCATTCAGCTCATTGTGGGCGGTATCAGAAATAAATAGCAACAACAGTCTCTTTTCCACTGCAAATGAGCCTGCTGCTTCTGAGTCAATATTCTGCTTAGCTACAGCTGTGCTGCCTTCTAGACTGAAGGGAATAACTCATCTACCTGCCCCGCCATTTGCCAATATGGCCCATAAGAGAGTTCTTTTGTTGTTGCTACTGCTTCTGTTCTGGATACAGTATAATTTTTCTAGCAGCTTTGCACATGGTAGTGACAAGGGGAAGCTGTGGGCTTTGGTTTACATAGCATGCACAATACATTACATGAGTGCATGTGTGAAATCACAAAATGTTTTGCACAATTCAGACTGTAAGCCCGTTGGGGTCAGGACTGTCTTTTTGTTCTGTGTTTGTACAGCACCTAGCACAATGGGGTTCTGGTCCATGACTGGAGCTCCTTGGTGCTAAGGTAATATAAACAATAATAATTCATGGAAACAAGCAAAAATATAACACTGCTCTCTCCATATATTCCACTTTCCCCACTATTTTCTACAAGGATGTAGCCATAAAAATAAATAAATAAATAAATAAAGGAGATTCCTGACAAAAAAATCCAGGGATTCTTGTGAATATAAAAGTGATGTTCACATAAATGACTCCTGATTTGTGAAATGAGGTGAAAATTTGCCTTGCATTATTTTACTTACATCATTCAGGAAAGGTTTTACATGTTTTCCAGTTTTGCTATATGACTATTTGTTTTATAATAATGAACGGAACAGAATTTTTAAAAATCAATTACTTATTTCTACAACCAAAGAAAAATAAACTCAAATCTGCATTGATGTGAATGGAGCACATCATAATAAATAATAATAGTAACAATAATAATCGTCAATTATTAACCTTTTGCTAACATGCACTTGAAAAATTATTTTAAAATATTTTGTAATTTAGCATTTTACAGCCTGTTATTTATTAACCTTGCCAAGAGGCACAACAGAGAAACACCCCACTGAGATTGCTTTTTTCACCTCATTTGGAAAGCATTTTCATCCCCCACGTTTTAACAGAAACTAAACGAACATGGTAGTTTTGATTTAACCACCACCTCTTTATATTATCACCCAGAAATTGCATGGGTTTCAAATCATCATCACTGACTCATGTCAGTACATCTCTGGGAACAATATGCGTTTGTTAGCTGCTGCTGCCCAGCTTATGACAAATTTTAACAAAGCTCAGCATTTAGGCCTAAAATCTGGGCCAGATCCACTACAACAATTTACACTAGCTGAGGATCAGGCCCCTAAAGTGCCAGTCAAATTTATCTAGGGTGTAAATTCCTTTATCTTCATATACATGAGGATGAATTTGGCCCAGCCTATTTAGCTCTTATTTGTTCTGTGACTTCATGCACAGCACTTGCCAAGCACAAGAACTACAGCAGAGCAAATACTGCAAAAAATAGTATTTGCAAACATTCAGGGGAACAAAACCAGCGAGCTGGCTTCAGTGGTTGCTCATAAACACTCCAATGGTTCTGTTCATGTGGATGTCTGGGAGAAGCGCAAACCTATATATATATATATATATATATATATATATGTGATCACACACAGAAAAATTAGTGTTATCCAACCAGGAAGCAGAAACAATACTGCGAGGCTTCTGTGACCAATCACGTGGCTCAATTATAATTACAACTAAAAAAAAGGAGAAGTAGTTAATAAACAAATATTCAGAACAAACCAAAATTTGATGTAAAAACATTCATTTAACAATGGCGAGTGGTGAAAAAATTAGTGGAGGTCAAGAAATTATTCAACCAGCTCTGGTAAAAAACAGAAGGTGCTTGTGTTTTGGTTCAGCTTTATCAGGTGTGATTCATCATATGCAATGTGTACTGTACTGCTAGATAATGGCAACCTTTGAGATCCTTGTCCTCAAGGCCTTTGCATATCCATGACCCATGTCCATAACTTCCCATTGTTAGATGGATGACATGAGGCACTAGCAACTGAACACACGTCACTTCTATTTTTTTTCTTAATCTACTAGTTCCTTTCTGTTGCTAGGGTGATCTTTTAACAACTGATAAACTATGTCAAGCTACAGGACTCTTTCACCTAGAACAGGAACATCTTGTCTCATTGGAGCAAACATGAACATTACATTGAGAAAAATCAGTCTACTTAGAAGACCTTCTGAGCATTCATGGCATAAAGAGATCTGAACCAGGGTTACATATTCATGAAGAAAGAATAATGCGCAAGGCAGAGAGACAGGAAGAAAATCTATTCTTGCTTCATTTTGTCAGTAGTTACATTCACAATCGTTAAGCCTGACGTAGGAACGAGTTATGAACTCTTCTGAGGGCACTTTCCAGGATAGGAGTAGTAGAGGCTGCTTTATTTGTGAATGAAGGTGCATTGGCAATGCTTTGTACAAGTACCCAGGGTTGGAATAGTAAGGGACTCTGCAGGTTAGGAGTCAACAGTGCTGGCAGGAAGTGTGGATGATGCCTAGACATTGAATGCCAAACTGGCACTGCCAGTCATTTTCACAAACTCAAAAATTAAATAAATTGACAGTAGTAAAACTTGAAAGATGAGGGAGAACAAACAGGACTGTCATTTTTCTTCATCATTTTCATCTTTTGTTCTTGCCAGAGGCTGAACTGAAAGCAGACATTTTTCAGACAAAATACTTCCCTCCGCCCCTCCCCACTATTTCTTATACAGGATTTTTGGCATTTTTGCAGAATATAATTTTGTTTTCATTTCTGTTCTGTTTTGCTCCCTGGTGAGTTGGATGCCTTATAAGTTTTATAAGGGGCAGGACTGCTCATAGGATTTGAGCTATGTATGATTTTAATAATGATTACACAGCATGTAGGTTCTGTTGCTATGCACACAATATAAAATGGTAAAGAAAGGGATACAGCAGCACTGTTTTGGCTTGCACATTCCAGCAGAGATTCCATTGCATCCGACGAAGTGGGTATTCACCCACGAAAGCTCATGCTCCAAAACGTCTGTTAGTCTATAAGGTGCCACAAGACTCTTTGCTGCTTTTACAGCAGAGATTTGTTATTCCTCATATTTATTTATTCCCATCAACACACCAGAAGTCTTTCACCTTTCATATATCACTGTGTATTAAATACAGGTCAGTTAGTAATTTGCAATGGATCATTTATATGAATCTCACCAGTCAACACATTTGCTAGCATATTCACAGAAGGCCAATACAGAAAATGTGAAAGAACGCAGTCTTCCAGCAGCAGTTGTGGGAGCAAACAACCTAATCAGTTTTAAGATGGAGCTTGATAAATTTATGAACAGGAGTACACGATGGGGCTGCTCGTGATAGCAAAGGACTGGACTGGGCTCAGGGACGCAGGAGATCCCTTCCGGTCCTTTGTTCCTATGTAACACAATTAAAACTGTTGATAAATTGGAGAGGGTTCATAGAAGAGCCATAAGAATGGTTAAAGAATTAGAAAACAGGCTTTACCAGTGCCAGACACAAGGAGCTCAATCTATTTAGTTTAACAAAGAGAAGCTTAGCTGGAGAGTGAAAGATTCAGACCTTTAGCATTTCTATTACAGACAGCTCAGGCTCAAGGGACTGAAACTTATCCTACTCATCACAACCCCTAATCTCGCTCATGCACATGCACAATAGTCACATTCCATCGCTTTCCAGAAGATAACCACTTGTTCTGCCCATACAGTAGAGCTGACCTATCATTACCTTCATTTAGCAGTCCCAATAATATTCCACATAGATGTTGACTGCATGAGCTATAACCCTGCGTTGTACATACAAGGAAATCCACTCGCTTGCATCTAGGAGTGGCTAGCATTTCCTCCTGGAGGTGCTGCTGTCTTCAGATGAAAACTGCTGTTATGTAAAGCAAGATTTTGACATGAGGGCTATTCTTGATTGCCCTGTTCCATCTTATTACAGTTATACAGCATAAAGGTCTTTCACGTCAAGCAACTAAGGGTGTGGCTACACTTGCGAGTTGCAGCGCTGGTGGAGGCTTTCCAGCGCTGCAATTAGTAAGTGTCCACACCTGCAGGGCACATCCAGCGCTGCAACTCCCTGGCTGCAGCGCTGGCCATACACCTGGCTCAGCATGGGGAATAAAGATTGCAGCGCTGGTGCTGCAGCGCTGGTCATCAAGTGTGGCCACACACCAGCACTGTTATTGGCCTCCAGGGTATTAGCAGATATCCCAGAATGCTTTTATAAATTACTCTCTTTGTTTTGTTATGCAGCATCTCTTTGTTTTGTTGTGAACTCAGAGCTCCGTAGCTCCGTTGATCCCGGAGCTGCTTATCTACAAACACAGCTCCTGTTTGCTGTGATCAATCTGTGAACAATCAAATGAGATAATGAGGCAGGCAGGGAGTGAGTGTTTGCTTGACAGAAACGGGGCAGAGGGGAGAGAGGGAGTCCGTTGGCTGCAGGCTGTTTGCAGTTAAGAGTTAAGGGTAAGGGATTGGGAACATGTTCTGATTTTTCAAGGCAGGAAGGTAACACACAGTGTTGGCTCCAAAAATCCCCTCTCTCTCTCTCTCGCCTGCTCCCTGTCACACTACGCCCCACCCCACCCCCTCTTTTGAAAAGCACGTTGCTGCCACTTGAATGCTGGGATAGCTGCCCATAATGCATCACTCCCAACAGCGCTGCAAATGCTGCAAATGTGGCCACACACCAGCGCTGGTAGCTGTGAGTGTGGCCACACACCAGCGCTGGCCCTGCACAGCTGGACGACCAGCGCTGCAACTACCAGCGCTGCAGATTTGTAAGTGTAGCCATACCCTAACATACAACGGTAAAGCATTGTGCATCTGTCATTCAGTTTATAGAAGTTTGAAGGTGTTAGTAAATTTTGCAGGGTCTCGGTGACTTCATGGAGTTATATAGATGTCCCATGATGCCTAATGTATGAATGTACGAGATTTATGCATAGCCACTGTTTTCAGCTAAAGGCTCTCATATAAGAAACTAAAATAGTGTAATATCTATAAAGGATTTTAAAAGCATCAGGTCAGATATTAGGAACAGAAAAGGAATGGGAAGCAGGATTTGAATCCAACAGTTACAGAAGAGAATATGCGTAGACAGATAGCTTTTCCTATTTCACCTGTCCCAAAGTATGAGATAGGGTAGTCACCACAGTGACCGTGTAGGCAAATGCACTCAGCAATCAGTAGATAATATGAGAAAGAAAACAAGAGACTGACTTACCCCAGCCAATGCAGAGATAAAGCCGAAAAATTCTCTGTTCAGAAAAGACCGACAGGACCAGCAGTGTGTACAGGTACATGCCTTCCACCAACAGCCAGTAGTAGTTTGCAGCCACACAATACTGCATCATCACAAAAACCAGGCGGCAGCTGAGTGACTCCTGAGAGAGCAGAAAATACAGGTCAGTGAATGTAGCAGGGGTGGTGAAAAAAAGGAGACAACCCCCCCCCCCCCCGAAGTTCTAGTAACATGAACAGAAGAACAGGATTAACTGTACACTCCTCTTCCTAGTCAAAACATATCTTCACTAAATGGATCACACCTAACCACTGGGATAACTAAGGGTCAGCTACTGTACTTCAGAAACACAGCAGGTGAATTCGAAAGCAGAGAACTGTATAGAAGAACATTGACCCTTGTTTCTTTACATATCTACTGCTCTGAATATTCCCCTGTGTAAACCTTAAGTGGTAGTTTGCCAGTACAGTATAGGAGAAGGGAAGAGAAGAGTAGATACAAGATTGTCTCCAGTTACTGAAATCAGTCACTGAAAAATTTCAGGTCCACAGATACTATATTCTACAGATAAGAACTCCACTATTCCAGAACACACAGTTGATGCCACAATGCTGCGAATTCTTCAAAGGCAAGTGATGTGTGATACCAGAGCAATATTGCCCTGATGCATCATATCTGACTGCAAAACCCTCTTGGCCATTTCTCTGAATTTTACAACTGTTCAGGAATCCAAACAAATACAATTAACAAATTCACTTGCCCATCAAATCATAAAACAAATCTGAACTACACAGCACTGTTTACACACTATGCAGAAGTACTCAGCCCTGCCTGCTTGAAGGGAGGGACTGACTGACAATCCAGGAGGTCATTGCCAATCCTCACATTTATGATTTTATATCAGCTTGTCGGTACACCCCAAAGTCTGCATGTTACAAATCACAAGAAACTGATCATCATGTGGGATGAACCCATCTGGTCCCAACAGGTGATCCCCGTTCAGTGGAAAGTAAAAAATGCTTACGGTTCCTATCACAGTGCTCAAAGAGAGATTAAAAACCCCTTCCTGATTTTTCCATTTTCCAGTGCCTTTAACCTCCTGCATATGACCTAGAATCACAGCCGATAAGTATCTACTCCCATTTAATTTCCATATCACTGTCTCTCACAACTTGGTTACATTTTACATATCAGCTCTCAACGGGAGAGAAAGCAGTTCTCTGGTTTCAGCATCATCACAGAATATTTACATACTTTCTATATTCAGACTAAAGTTTAAGTGACATGTTACTTTAGCTCCTCCCAGATTTGGACTCACATTCAAATCAAATCACCATAGTTAGCAGGACTATACAGTCCCCCAAGAATGACCAGCTCACTGGGTCACATGATTGGCTGGACAATGTCACCTGTTGCAATGGAACATCTGTCAGAATATTCTGTTGTCATCACTGGAAATGGTGAGTGTGGAGGCAAGGGGGAGAGGTATGGGGCATTTACCAATACATGGGTGGGGGGGGGGAACTGCTCTTGATGTTTTCTCTGCCCCATGGGGACAAACCTTCAATAGGACAAGAAACACAATGGGGTAGCAATTATTCATAGGTAACAAGACTGGGATTGCATTACTAGAACTGTATGAAGTCTGCCAAGGGACTCAAAGGAAAACCCTGTGGAAGTGAAGAAAATATTTTGGACAAACCTCAGTACAAAGCGAAAGTTTCATGCAGATGATGGACCACTGTCCTCAGAAGCAACATGACTCTTGCCCCTACCTGGTAGGAGATGAGTCCTTCCCACTGGTGCTCAGGCGTAGCTGTTTTGTACATCCACTTCACCACAGAATCCTTAATGAAGACAGATACAGCACGTAGGATAAAAGACATGAAGAGATTCAGGTGAATGTAATTCCTAGTGCAGTGCAAATGCCTGTAACAAGAAAGCAAAGCCTGAGTCAGTGAGTGTGTGTAAGCTGCAATGATACCATGGGTATGAGTGAGAGTGGAATTGATAGATTCTGTTCAAAAATCAGTGGATACTCATGCAGATGAGTCACTGGTAACTCATTACTTGCGAATGGCTGCGGGGATCTGAAACTCTCTAACAAATATTCACCTTTAGGCAGAAGCCTGACCTAGAAAATTTCCGCCCAAAAGGTGAATATTTCAGAACAACTGGAGTGTGTGAAAAATAGGGAGTTATAATGAAACACAATTTACAACCTTAATTACAGTGATCACAGCTGAGGGAGCTAAAGGACTGAACTTTTTACATAATGCTGCGTCTAAACGATTTAAGTGATCCTTCAGCACAGAAAACAAGAGTGCAACAGGAATACTTTGGAAGGGTTCATGTGCTGGTGCGCAGCACAGCAGCAGACTATGTTAAAGTATCTGTCCCCGTGAAGGGAAATTATCATACATATTAATTATCACAGACAACAAGAGAAGACTATATTCATCAACAGCATCCTGAGAGGATCACAAACGCCTTCCATGAGTCTAAAAGAAACACGATTTTCACCTTTGTGGTGATGATAAACAATGACGGAAGATCATCATCTTCGTGAATTTCAATAGCCAGACAAAATTGCTACCTGTCAAAATGTGTTTTGGGTGGGCAAAGGAAACCGGAGTTGTGTGATTGAAACTCAGCAATGAAGTGCTGTCAATATTTTACCAGAGTTCTCCCACTAATATTTCCTCCCTCAACTTGTGACAAACTCTATGTAAGCAGAAGCACACATGCTGCAGAGGGGAGAGATGGGGGAACTCTATTAACTTGTTTTTCCATTTAAACAAAGACACATTCTCACAACTAGGATCAAGAAAGTAGGCAGCGCCACTTAGAAAATTCATATTAAGCTATGCTCTGCTGGAAGTGATTATTTTTTATTTCTGAAAAATATACTGAGCATATTATAGAGGAACTGTTGTTACGCCTATATTTTAAAGTCCTAATTTTTCAGCTCTGCAACGTTGGCTTGGAAAATAGATTTGGCCTGAAATTTTCTAGATTTCTTCAGAAGGCAAAAAAAGAGCATTTCTGCAAAGTTTGAAGAAGATTCATTAAGCCACTTTTAAGTTACAGGTCATTTCACAATTTAACCATGTTTAACTTTGGTCACCCTCTAGCTCAAAACTAGCTTGTTGCTACCCCTTCAAACTTTCCATATTCTTAAATCTGCTTGAAAAGTCAGACACCATCTATACACATATATATATATATACACACATATACACATACACACACACACACACACACACAGAGAGAGAGAGAGAGAGAGAGAGGTGAATGAAGAAAATAATTTGTAAGTAAATACAGTTACTGATTATCTGCATTGTGGGTAGTTTAGGTGTCCAATACTGCTCCCATCGATTTCAATGGGCGGTATGGGGACGATCCTGTTTCCATTGTTAAGCATAGAAGGTTTCTACCATTGACTTCGGTGGGAGCAGGACTGGACACTACTTGTTTGTGAGCACGTTGCCCTCTCTTGGCTGGTTGCACCTTAGAATTAATATAAAGGATAGTCTATAGCGAACAGAGATCTTCCTTTAGCTCAAGGTGGAAAAATCCGTGGTTTGGAACCAGGTTTCTGCTCCCAGCTCTGTAAGCACGCAAGGTTGCTGTGGATAGTTAGAAGCTGAGGCTGCAGTCAGAGTCCAACAACATGCGGATGTTAATTCCAAGGGAAAAGTCCTTCTGACAACTAGAATTTGTCCTGATAATTATAAGTTGAACAAACATTTTTTGAAATTTAAAGACTTTAAAATGGCTCCTTTTTTCATGTTTTTGTGAAGCCTCTAACATTGTTGCTATTCAGTTTTTCATTTTCTTATGTTACTGTGCTCAAGTTTCATAAATGTTGCAAAAGGCAAGTACATTTGTCACTTAGCACTTTTGAAACTGAAGTTATTTGTTCTTGGATTGACAGCAGAACACAGTGCTCAGCTGGAGAGATTTGAACTGTGGTTGGGAGTTTTGGACATCCTCCTCCAGAAAGATTTTGAAAACACCTGCCATGTTGGCTCAATCTGCACCATTTCAACAGCAAAATAAATTGCTCCTCCAGAGTATTTTTATGAATTCTGGGGAGAAGTCATCTCTGGCAGGGGTGATTTAGTGGTAGCCAGAGAGCAGTGACTCTGAATCCCTAAACTGTACTAATGCCTAAACATGTGAATCATCATAATCCTCCCATGGCATTGACGGAGGCAGAACTTGTCTTTCTGGGTTTCCCACAAATTTCAACTCAGTCGTGGTCATTTTAAGCTCTCTTTGGAATGCAAAGAGCAGTCACTCTTGTTTCTCAGCTAAAAAAAGATAAAATACAATAGACCAAGATCAAATATCTGCATTTCCTGCACTTTCTACCTGTCATTCTGAATGCCCCCATATTTGCACCTGTTGTGCTCAGTATCCCCCAAATTCAGACAAACCAGGCTAGAGTCAATGAAATTGCAGCAGGCATGCATGGTGCATTTATGGAAAGATGTATGATCTAGGTCAGGCTGCCAGCATTTTTTTTGACCAAACCTAAGCAATCTAACATATATTCCAGGGTCCTTTCAATGGCTTCTCAGTCATCAAACTCTGTTAATTTCTATGCTCTTCCACAGAATTTGATGGAGTCATACCTAGAAGAAACGAATACATAGAGCTGACCAGAGGATGGCAATTCTGTTTCATGGCACCGTTAGCAGGTTTGGGGGTGTGTGTGTGGAATTGTTCCATAGTGGAACAAAAATCTTTCAAATATTTTGGCAAAAATGGAATTGCATTAAAGTGTCTGTTTTCAGATCAAAACCTTGAGGTGTTCATGTGGGGAGGCTCGTCTGACAGGTTCGAGTCCCTGATTCTGATCTCATTTTGATCTGGCATGAAAAATTCTGCTCTGAATCAGGCAGAGCAGGGACTTGAACATGGGTTTCCCCACCTCCGATGCCAATCCCCTCACCACCCTAGCGTATGATAGAATCAGTCTGTCCTCTCATCCCTTCCAATGAAAATTTTGTCAAAACCAATACACCTCCGCAAAGCATTTCAGCTTCAGTGAAACAGCATATTTTGACAAATTTTCATTTTGTGGAAAATATTTCAACCAGCACTTCTAGTAGTTTAGAAGCTAAATATGTTTGGGAGAGATAAGGTGCAAGAGGGGAGCAGGGAAGGGTGAGAGGATGAAAGGAGTAGAACAGGGAGATGGTAGAAGGGAGAAGCTGAATGTTTCAAAAGTCTGATGCTGTTTAGACTGGAAGAACAGCGTGGCTGCTTCCACTCTGCTTTGAACTGCATCAGGATTACCTGAATCCAAGAAGGATGGCAGTTGCTATTACCAGGGCAGAGAATGAAAGAGCATATCCAATGGTGTAGATGACTGACACGTATAGGAGTTGTTCCTCTGGTGCATCCTGACAGCATAAAAGGAAAGAAAAGACAGCACTCGTTGGACCTGTTTCTCTTCTCCCATCTCCGCATTACCTTCCCACCAACCCTACTTTGATGACACCTACTATTTTTCCATCCCTTTATTAGGTACTCAGAGGCACACATTACAAATCAGAATCTTCCACCTTTCCCATTCCCCAAACAAACAAAAATCCCACCTCAACTCCCATTAAATACAAGAGCTTTGCAGCAAGCCCAGAAAGTCAATAAAACGTGGCTATTACAGAACAAGGCTGAAGGGAGTGGGGAAGGAAGTGAATTCCAAATCCAAAGGACACTGTCCTTCCTATCTATATTGCCATACAGACAGACACATCAATTCTGCAATAGCAGATATAAATTCTGAAGCCAGCATTTTCAAGCGGGAATGCCTAAAGCTATGTTCCTTAATGCCATATTTAGTGGCTTCTTTCATACCCAAGTTTGAAAATTTTGGTCCATGTCTTGGGGAGAAAAGATTTTTGTAGAACATGCAATAGCTAGAGATAGGCCTGAATCATGATGTTTGGGTTGTGGGGCAGGATTTAGATCCTGTATTCTGAATCATCTCTAATCACAAACCTATTTCCAAGACTCATCCATTTTATTTCGCCACTTTGGGTTGATGACACTACAATTAGTGAGCAATGTGCACTGTGCTGTACAAAAGAAGACACTCTCCCTGCTTCAGAAATAGATAAAACCATTCAGAGGCACACGGCACAGCATGTAAGGGTTCAGACTGAGTGCAGAGGCCATCATGGACAGGTTTTGTGGAATAAGAGAGTTTTAAAAGGAAGGATTTGAAGACTGCTTAGTCCAGGAGGAGAGACTTTGTCAGGGTCACAGCCTGGCACAACTTCTGAGACTCAACAGTTTGAAACATCAATGCAGCCCAAACTGATGTTTAATGTTTAAAGGACATGATGCCTCCTCTCTCATCTTGGAGGATGTTACATTAAAACAAACCTTAGCTTTTTGCCATTACCCTATCAGCTTGTGATCCTTGTGCAGAGCCTCCCTCCAACATTCCTAGTGGGTTTGTGTTTGGGGGATGGCCACAACATGACAGTGATTTTTACCCAAACTAAGCCCTCGGTGGTTGGATACATGTTGTGATAATTGGGCCTAAAATTTACCTTAAATTGTGAGCTCAACTGTAAAAAGTACATAAAAGTTCATAAGATGTCACAATAACCTATAACAACACGTACTGATGGGAAAAGGGATGAAAGGGAGACAGAAAGACTGAATTAGTCCAAACAAAAAAACATACCAATATAACTCAAGGATTGTGTTAAGATCATCCCTTATAAACAAGAAAAGCGTGGAACCAAAAATCAGTGAACCAAAACTCATGTTTCGAAAACTAGGCCTAATTCGTGAACAAAATAATGAGGGGATAGGCTATTCCACCCACCATTCCCTTGGTGGGTCCTTACGAGACTTTGGGGAGAAAAATGGGTTACTGGAGTGAACTTCACCATCACCCCACCACCACCACCACCTTGTGGGACCCCATGACTTCATCATCCTGATCCTGAGAGATATCTTGACCAGACTGGGTTCGAGAGAAGGACTCAGATGACACTCCCACCCTTACCAACTCCAGCTGAGTCCCAAACACCATCTGATATGAAACAGGATCAAACTTTAACATAGACCATAAGAAAGGCCATATTGGGTCAGACCAAAGGTCCATCTAGCCCAGTATTGACCAATGCCAGGTGCTTCAGAGGGAATGAACAGAACAGGTAATCATGAAGTGAACCATCCCTTGTTGCCCATTCCCAGTTTCTGGCAAAAATGAGGCTGGGGACACCATCCCTGTCCATTCTGGCTAAAAGCCATAGATGGACCTATCCTCTATGAATGTATCTAGTTCTTTTTTGAACCCTGTTATAGTCTTGTCCTTCACAACATTCTCTGGCAAGAAGTTCCACAGGTTGTGTGAAGAAATACTTCCTTTTGTTTGTTTTAAACCTGCTGCCTATTAATTTCATTTGGTGACTCCTAGTTCTTGTGTTATGAGAAGGAGTGAAAAATTCCTTATTTACTTTCTCCACACCAGTCATGATTTTATAGATCTCTATCATATCCCCCCTTAATCATCTCCTTTCCAAGCTGAAAAGTCCCAGTCTTTTTAATCTTTCCTCATATGGAAGCCATTCCATACCCCTAATCATTTTTGTTGCCCTTTTCTGAAACTTTTCCAGTTCCATTATATTTTTTTTGAGATGGGGTGACCACATCTGCACATAGTATTCAAGATGCAGGAGTACCATGGATTTATACAGAGGCACTGTGATATTTTCTGTTTTAGTATCGATCCTTTTCTTAATGATTCTCAACAGCAGCAGCAGCTCCAGCCCATCTCAACTAACTTCTTCTCTTTTCCCCAGAAGGACAGTTATTACCACCTCTGATACTCATTAAGAGTCTGTCAAACAAGAGGGGTTTTCCTTCTAAACACTCTCCAGCTACAGAGAAAGGGAACAAGGGATGTTGTTAAAATAAAAGCCTTACTTAATACTTTACATTTCAAATGCCTTAATTGTTTTTCCTTCTTTTCTTTATCTTTAATAAGAGGTTAACATGATTTTTAATTTTGTGTTTGCTGGGGTAATAAGCAGACTGAGGTCTCTGTAAACCAAACCCAAACCTTCTTTAACACAGTTTATGTTGGACAATGACTGGGTTATGTTAACACCTTTAGCCCATATATTCCATCTACTTTAATACAAATGCATAAACATATTTGAAAAGCAGGCAATTAGGAGTTCTGCATCTGCTAAAGTGGAAAATAGAAATAAAAATTGCAAGCTATTTCCATATCAGGAGGTGACACAATGTATTTAGGGTTTAACATAATTGCCCCCCCAAGCACTGTATTTTATGGAAATGAGCTATGTACCAAATGGCCAAGTGCTGCCATAAGGCATGTGTCTACTTGGCAGCTCTCAATATATAGTTAAGGAAGAAGCCTTAAACTGCAAGTGGAATTAAAAATGACCAGGCATGCAGTCTGTTAGGCTAAAGCTGTCTCTCGATGCCACAGAGCTTTGAAGGAGTGGGAAAAGGGATGGGGCTGCAATTTAGGGGACCACTTACATTTCCTAAACTTTCCTTCAGATGTATTGAATTTCCCTTCTTCCCTTTCATAACCCTTTCCAATTTACAATCTTCCTGCTCCCTATGAAGGGCTGTGGCATTGCAGAACAGGGAGTTCTGGGAGAACAGGAACCCCTGATAGTTTTGGGGATCTCCTATGTCTGGACTGTTTGTCCGTGTCTATACTAGAGTGTGGAGCTCCTTGAGACAGGGACTGGGCACTCAATAAATAGGTCAGAGGCAAAGGGCTAGTCCTAGAACATGTTGAGAGCTCTTAACTTCTCCCAAGGTCTAGTGCATTACAGCCAGGAAGTGAAATTGACCAGTCTAACTTTGCTGCCCAAGTTCAGTTAAAAGTAGACAAAGAGCATAAATCATAGAAATGTAGAACAGGAAGGGACCTCAATAGTCCAGTCCCCTGCATGGAGGCAGGAGTAAGTATCAGACCATCCCTGACAGTTGTTTGTCTCATCTCTTCTTAAAAACCACAGAGATTCCACAACCTCCCTAGGCAATTTGTTAACTAACTTTACAGAAGAAGTTTTTCCTAATGTCTATCCTAAATCTCAATTTAAGACCATTACTTCTTGGCCTGTCCTCAGTGGCTAAGGAGAAAAATGTATCACCTTCCTCTCTATAACAACCTTTTACATGCTTGAAGACTGTTATGTCCCCTCTCAGTCTTCTCTGCTCCAGACTAAACAAACCCAGTTTTTTCAATCTTTCCTTGTAGGTCATGTTTTCTAGATCTTTAATCATTTTTGTTGCTCTCTTCTGGGCTTCCTTCAATTTGTCCACATCTTTCCTGAAGTGTGTCATCCAGAACTGGACACGCTACTCCACAGGAGGCCTTATCAGAGCTGAGTAGAGGTGGAAGAATTACCAGGACTTCTCGTGTCTTGCTTACAACACTCCTGCTAATACATCCCAGAATGATGTGGGTTTTTTATGCAACAGTATTACATTGTTGACTCGTATTTAGTTTGTGATCCACTATAACTCCCCACTCCTTTTGTGCAGTACACCTTTCTAGGCAATCATTTCCTATTTTGTATTTGTAAAATTGATTATTCCTTCCTAAGTGGAATACTTTGCATTATTGTCCTTATTGAATTTCACCTTTTCTTCAGTTTGCCAAGGTCATTTTGAATTCTAATCCTGTGCTCCAAAGTGCTTGCAACCCCTTCCAGCTTGATACCATCTGCCAATTGTATAAGTGCACTCTCTATCTATGCTGTTATCCAAATCACTTATGAAGATATTGAATAGAAGGAGATCCAGGACAAATTCCTGTGGAACCCCACTCAATATGCTCTTCTGCCTCAGTTGTGGCTCATTGATAACTATGCTCTGAGTACAGTTTTCCAGCTAGTTGTTCACCAACCTTATAGTGGTTCATCTAAGCTATGATTCTCTAGTTTGTTTACAACAAGGTAATGTGAGACAGTATCAAAGCCTTACTAAAGTTAAGATATATCACATCTACTGCTTCCCTCCTATCCACAAGGCTTGTTCCCTGGTCAGAGAAGGATATTAGGTTGATTTCACATGATTTGTTTTTGAGAAATCCATGTTGAGTGCTATTTATTACTTTATTTTCTTCTAGGTGCTTACAGATTGATTATTTGCTCCATTACCATTCTGGGTACCAAAGTTAAACCGACCAGTTTATAATTCCCTGGGTTGTCCTTATTCCTTTTTCACAGATAAGTACTATATTTGCCCTTTTCTAGTCTCTCTCATCCTCCACAAATTCTCAAAGATAATGGCTAATGGCTCAGAGATCTCTTCAGCCAGTTCCTTAAGTATTCTAGGATGTACTTCATCAGGCCCTGCCAGCTTGAAGACATCTAATTTATCTAAGTAATTTCCTATTTTAGCCTCAGATCCTACCTCATTTACACTGATGTTGCTATATTTGTCATCCGATCATTGGTAACTTTTTTAGTGAAAACAAACAAAAAGGGCATTTAACACTTTGGGCATTGCTGTGTTTTCTGTTATTGTCTTTCTTTCCTCATTAAACAATGGGCCTACCCTGTCCTTGGTCTTCCTCTTGCTTCTCATGTATTTGTAAAATGCTTTCTTCTTACTCTTTATATCCCTAGCTAGTTTAATCTCATTTTTTGCCTTGGCCTAATTTTGTCCCTACATACTTGTGGTTTTTTTAATATGTATCCTTGGACCTAGTTTCCATTTTTTGTATGACACTTTTTTTTAGTTTCAAGTCACTGAGGGTCTCCTGGTTAAGCCAGGGTGGCCTCTTACCATACTACTTAACTTTCCTATTCATTGGTATCATTTGCTTTTTGTGCTCTTAATAATGTCTCTTTAAAAAACTACTAATTCTCCTGAACTCTTTTTTCCCACCCCCTCTCCGACTTGCTTCCCACTGGATCCTACCAACCAATTCTCTGAGTTTGCTAAAGTCTGCCTTCTTGAAGTCCATTGTCTTTATTCTCCTGTTTTCCCCTTAGAATCATAAACTCTGTCATTTCATGATCACTTTTACCCACGCTGCTTTCCAACTTCAGATTTTCAACCAGTTCCTTCCTGTTTGTCAAGGTAAATGGCGGAAAGGATTATTTTTTAACAGTTCAGTTAATTTTAATCATGCAAGCTGTTATTAGCAACACAGGAAAGGACATTATTTTTGCCCTGACAGCGTTCCCTTGTGGGAAGAAAACAAAAGAGATGAACATTAAATGTCTTCACCAGAGTGAGTTAACACTACTGTATTTCATCCCTGTGCAGAAAACTAAAGGCAACTCAGTTCTCTTCTAAGGCTTTGCAGCTCCTCGTCTGGTACCATTGTGTGGCTGAACTGAGCATCTGTTTACTGGATCAGCACTGTGCTTATCTGCATTACTTCTTCCAATGCTCTTATCTACACCAAACACTAAGCGAGATTAAATGGAGAGCCTTAAAATTTCTTACTGTTAGACTCACTGGGGCCTGTTAGAGAGATCAGATTGAAAAAGCTGATTTCAGTAGGAATAATACATGTGTTGACTTATTTCCATTTTTTATAGGCAAAATCTCTTCTCCTTACCCCATCTGATGCCTCACATTCAGAAATGTTCTTCCATGGCAGGGTGGAATTCTCCTTCAGCAGCCAAGTGCCCTCAGGAGTGCAGAAGCGGTAAACTTGTCCATGGAGCACTGCCAACAACAAGGAGGGAAAGAACGTAGACTTACTGGGGAGAAGAATAGAACAACTACGAAGCTTAGCCTACCCTCTCCCCGTCACCTGTCGCCTTATTACAGCTGTTCTTCACCTTGCTCCTTTCCTGTAACAAAGACTGCAATTCATTCATTCTCACAGCCAACTGTGTACAGCTTCCAAGAACAACATTACAAAGAGTACTCCAAAGACCGCTCCAACTGTTCAGCAGCAACAACCCACAGAGTTTGTGGCTGAAAACAAACCTCTGTTTGGTGAGGAAACTGCATGTATATTTGTTAGGAGAAGAAATGGATCTAAACTGAATGCCCAGATTCAAACACCCCAGAACTTTAGGAAAGTTTGATCCTGAACGTTGTGACTTAAGCCCGTCTGTAGTATGTATGCATATGTGCAGGTTCCTGCCAAGGTCTCCCTGTAAGCTGAGCCAGTATGAAGTTGCCTTACCAGGAATGTAAGCAAATACCCAGATTTGCTCAGGAGATGGAGGAACACAAAAACCACAGATCCCCTCTGCTCTTTGCCTATATTAGTCCCAAAATTAGTAACAGTGATAACAGGGAACACTTGAAAGGGGTATGCTAAGATGTGCACACAAAAATGTGGATGCTTGGCCAAACCTCTGCTCTAAAAATTGAGCCACAAATCTCTCTAAGCTGCCCACACATTTTTTACTCATGCAAAGAGTAAAACCAACAACAAATGAGAGCCCTTCAGAGGCTGTTAGAAGCCTAGTGTTATGAGACAAGACTAAAAGACACATGATAAAATAGAACTATACTGAACCATCAAAATAAAAGTAGGAAGAGGGGGGAGCTTTCAGATACACTGTAATAAAGGGAACTTTGTGCTGGTAAAAGTCTTATCCATGTATTTAGAACAGACTCTCTCATTATGGTATGAAAACATGCTGGAGACTCAACACTTATCCACAAAACAGGTACAGCAGCAGTGCAAACTGCTTCCCAAACACTGTAGCTTGCTAACATGCCTCAGCCTCAATCTAGACTACCTCTTGGTTGAGAAGGTACCATAGTTTGATCACCAGGGCCAATTCAGCCCCTGCCCTTTGCTGAGACAGCAGTGCAACATGGACATGGACCCACTAGAAACTGACCTGAGAGCATTAATTCATTTTACAAAAGTCATCAAATACCCTTTTGATTACAATTTTCACTAACTATCAATCTGATCCAGATTGAGCCTATAACCTGTTATCAATATACCAAGCCAACCAGTTTCCTGCTTACTACAAACTAGAGCTGATTGAAATTCCAAATTTCTGTTCTGTGGGAAATTCTGACATTTAAAAAAAGAGAGTTCCAAATTGGAAAATAAAGTCAACATTTTCTGTAAAACAAAATTAACAAAAACAAATCATTTGGGGTTAATCAAAACATTTTGATAAAACCAAAATGTTTCAATTTTCACTTTTTAAATTTGATTTTAAAATCAGGGTTTAAAAATTATTTTAACATAATACAAAATAATATAATATAGTGATTGCACTGCAACTGGTAATTGCCTTGATAAATGGTATTGTAATAAGTATTGGAATTGGTATTCTAATCAGCATTTAGTATTGTAACTGGTATTGAAATTGGTAACTGGCTTGCTTGTTGGTAATCGGAGTATAGTACTTTGTTATTAGTATTATAGTTAGAATATAAAATTATAAGCTGGAAGAGAATTTTCTTCAGTAAGTGTGTGTGTCTCTCTGTGTCTATGAAAGAGGCAGCCTGTGCATGTAATATATTTCATATTCATTAACCACTTTGTTTGAATGCTTCATCATCCACTCCCTTTATTTATAACCTGTGAAAACTGTAGGGGATATTGCTGCATTGCCAGAGATTGCTTGTTAGGTGAACAGTAGTGAACAAAAAGGGTTAATTTTCCTCAAGATTTAGTGGATGACACATATGGCAGGTGAATTGCTGCAGAGGACATTCATGTTAGAGCCACTAAATCTACTCCAGAAGTCAGAATAATGGCTGAAATAAAGGAAAGCTTTGAATCTACACAGAAAGTGTTAGTAACCTTGGATTGAAATGAAAGGCCATCTTAGCAGTTCACCTTTAAGATGCTACAAGTTTATCTTTAAAATATTACAAAACAAAATGCAGTAATAAGCCAATCTGGACCATACGACTCTTTATACTTTAACCGCTGTGTGTCTACTTTATTGGCTTATTGCAAAACTTTTCTACCCAAACCATTTACAAGATGAGGAGTTAAAATGTGGGGTGACCAAGATGCATCCACAGGCCAAAGGAGGCTAAGAAGTCCTACAATGAGGCCCAGGCGCCTCTTGTTTTTAATACCACACGCTGTGGGATGCAGAGACTATGAGACCCAGCGTGTAATGATCAGCCTTGACCCAAAGCTCAGTACACCATCTTTTAAAAAAGTTAGATCTAAATGGCAATACCTTATTGCTTCTTCAGGGTCCGTTTTTTCGTACTGTAATTATATAGAATTTAAGATCAACAAGGGTATGTCTACAACGCAGCTGGGAATACACTAAAAATAGCAGTAGTGGCACTGGTGATGACATGGGCTAGTTGGCTGCACCCAAGCCCATGCAAACCCCAGGATCCAAACTCAGGAGGCTACCTTGATTGGCCACTCATGCCACAACATACTCACTGCTAATTTTAGCATACTAGCTCAAGCAGAGCTCACATGGGTCTGTCTACCCAGGCTTAGAATCACGCTTCTGAACTGCAGTGTAGACCTTTCATATTTAAACTTCCACAAAGAATGTGACATTCTAGAATTAGCCAGTTTCATTAATTCCCAATGTTCTGGAAAAGATAACAGTTTTCTCTCGAAGGCAGCAGAGACTCTGTAGTGAATGAGTAACAACAGAATGATTTGCTGCCACAGATTGATGTGATCCCTGATCATGTGACTTGACCTTCAATGGGGAAGACAATACATTTTAATGGAGGAGTTTCTTCTCCTTTAAAGAACTCGTCTCAGCTCATTCCTAGCTGAGTTTATCGTTCAATGTGGCCTGAGCGCACAGCTCGCTGGATGTGTACATGCAGTCAGTTCTTTGCTGGGGAAGTTACTGTTTAAATGTCTCACTTCCATACTTGGTTTTCTTTGCAATAAACATGCACTAAGTCCAAACTGCAGCTAGCAGCACGAAACCCATGAGCAGTCTCAACTTGTTGGGGAAGAGGGGCTCCAGCTTTTACTGCAAACCTATTTAACCAGCCATATATTTACAGTGGGCTCATCACCATAGTATCCTAAATTATATTCTTAGCTCCTGCACCAGGGATATTTAAAACTGGGCTGAACAGATGCTGAGGAACAATCTTCCACTGGTCAACACAGGTGCAATTGATCATATAACCCACCAGGAATTTCCCGTCACGTATTTCTGGCTTTAAATATCCAGTAAGCATTTGTTTTCCCTTGAATCTTGTATTCTATTTATTCTGTCTGTGTATTGTAAAGTTCTGCTCTAAAGGGGTAGGTGATAGGGAGAAAGGAATCGTGCTGCATAATCAAGAGGCGGTTGCTGTGGATAGGAAGGCAGCAGTGCCTCCTCCACAGTTTCGTGGAGCTCCATGCTGGAACATTCTCTGTTCTATGTAAGCTTCTAACTACTAATCCTGTTCCCCATAAATGGGGCATCAGACTCCCTTTATATTAGGACGCAGTTTTGGTTCCTCAGTGGATCCTGTATTTTATGTGTGCAGACAATATTTATTATTATACTCAAAAACTACATTAAAGGTAGAAAGTCAAGCACTCCAAAGTTAGGAAATGCCAGAATTAAAGTCGCCAATGCAATATTTTAATTCAGCCCCCTTGTCCGTATATATCATCATACAATTTTTAATTACATGATCATTCACTATTTTTCCACAAGGCCCTCCCTGCCTCATTCAGTGCCCCAGATGAATAGTGCTCACAAAATGGGTAGCTATTCCCTATTTCTTTTATCCTTACAACTCAGTGTGTGGCTCTAGGCCTTATTTAACCATCCCATATAACCTCTGCACTGCAGGGCCGCCCAGAGCGGGGGGCAAGAGGGGCAATTTGCCCCGGGTCCCGCCGGGGCCCCCACGAGAGTTTTTCGGGGCCCCTGGAGCGGGGTCCTTCACTCGCTCCGGGGGGCCCGGAAAACTCTTGCGGGGCCGGACCCAGGAGCTTCTCCCGCTCCCGGTCTTCGCCGGCGGGGGGTCCTTCCGCTCCGGGGCAGAAGGACCCCACACTGGCGAATTACCACTGAAGCGGGACCCGCCGCTGAAGTTCAGCTCGGTCTTCGGCGGTAATTCGGCGGCAGGGGGCCCTTCTGCTCCAGGACCCGCCACCGAAGTGCCCCGAAGACCCGCGGTAGGGGTCCCCCGCCGCCGAATTACCGCCGAAGACCGGGCTGCACTTCGGCGGCAGGTCCTGCTTCGGCGGTAATTCGGCGGCGGCGGGGGCCCCGGCCGTGGGTCTTCGGGGCACTTCGGCGGCGGGTCCCGGAATGGAAGGGCCCCCCCGCTGCTGAAGACCCCAGGCCCCCGGAATCCTCTGGGCGGCCCTGCTGCACTGAACACAGAATTAGTAATTTTCTCATGGACCGTTTTGTGGTGCTCTCATTTAGTATCTTAGTTCTTTACAAAGATCAATGCATTAACCTTCACAATACCCCAGTGAAGTGAAGTTGCATTATCTTCATCCCCATTTGGGTACCCAGAAAATGAGTGGGCACCTGTGAACATTTTGGCTGAAGTGACTTGCCAGCATCACCTAGGAACTCTGTGGCAGAGGCAGGGATAGAATCCAGTTCTCCACTGCAGCATTCAACTGCCTAAACCATGAGATTGTCCTCTCTCTTACAGCACTCCCCTGCCTCATTCATTAGTCACCTTCCAACTTCTGCAGTAGATAAGGTAGGGTCCTAAAGACAACAGTCTCCTTCACTGCACAACCCTGATTTAATTCCCAGAATACTATCCATCATGCGTGCTGAAGAAGGCAGAGGTCTCATGGTCTGTCACAGGATGTCATGGCACATCTGACATCAGGACAAAATACCCCTTTTTAAATTTCAACTCCATCCTCCAAAGCAGGGAGATGCTAAAGCTTCTGATCAAAATGCTTGTACAGATTTTCTTTTTAATAGGGGCAAAACACCATTTTCCTTAATCTCAGTCTGGGAAGAAGCTGAAGATTTTTGGCTGAAACTTCCAAAAATAATTCAGTTCTATGCAGACTCTCAGCATGGAAAATTTCAACTCGAACAGTTAAAGTTTGGCAAAGTTATAAACAATTGAATATAGGATCGTAGGAAGCATCAAGCAGCTTTAACTGTAGGTATTGCTACCTTCGCTGACTACCGTTATGGACGGTACTAACACATCTATTACAAACTTAATTTCCAACCCAACTTTACTAAACTCAAACCTATCTCACTAAAGGTTTCCATCCCATAGCCTCATCTTAAGCTTGGAGTCTCCTACAAGATTCTATAGTCAGTGTATCCTGCATTCTTTGCCTTTCCTCTCACGTGTTCTTCACTGTCTGTAGGTAAAAAGTCTCTTTATGGCTTTGAGAGCTCCTCTTCTCCTGCTGAGGTTAAAATACACTCTTTAAACATCAAAATCCACAGCTAGTTGACTGCTCATTTGTATAAACTTGGAAGGGCCTGTTGTCACTCATCCACAGTGAGGGTGAGGACAATCTCACAGGAGTCTCTGCATTTGTATTCACTTGACAGAGATTGTTGCCCCACTTCACTAAGCTCTAGGGACAGTCATCAAGTAGGTTGTGTATATGCAAGCCAGTTTTTGCTGAAAGACCAATTATGCTGATTGAGCACTTGCTCCTCTTCTTCCCTAACTCACATCTTGTTATTCTGATTGTCAGAAAGCAGAATAAATTAGCGCCAGAAAGGGCAAATGAGGCTGGCAAGAAGCCAGCACCACTGTCAGAGATCTTGTAGGTGTTTATCTCTGTCTGAGGGATTGGAGCAAATACGGTTGTATCTTAGAGCTTGGCTGTAGACAATGGATCGTGTGGTGTGTCCGGGATGGAAGCTGGAGGCATGTAAGTAAGTATAGCGGTCAGTGGGTTTCCGGTATAGGGTGGTATTTATGTGACCATCGTTTATTAGCACAGTAGTGTCTAGGAAATGGACCGCTTGTGTGGATTGGTCTAGGCTGAGGTTGATGGTGGGATGGAAATTGTTAAAATCTCGGAATTCCACCTGCACATCTACCAACGTGATATATGCCATCATGTGCCAGCAATGCCCCTCTGCCATGTACATTGGCCAAACTGGACAGTCTCTACGCAAAAGAATAAATGGACACAAATCTGACATCAGGAATCATAACATTCAAAAACCAGTGGGAGAACACTTCAACCTCTCTAACCACTCAGTGACAGACTTGAAGGTGGCAATTTTGCAACAAAAAAACTTCAAAAACAGACTCCAAAGAGAAACTGCTGAACTTGAATTAATATGCAAACTAGATACTGTTAACTGTGGGTTAAACAAAGACTGGGAATGGTTGGGTCATTACACCAATTGAATCTATTTCCCTATGTTAAGTTCTCCTCACACCTTCTATGGGCCATCTTAATTATCACTTCAAAAAGTTTTTTTCCTCCTGCTAACGATAGCTCATCTCAATTGATTAGACTCTGCCTGTTGGTATGCATACTTCCACCTTTTCATGTTCTCTGTATGTATAAATATCCCCTGTCTGTGTGTTCCATTCTATGCATCCGAAGAAGTGAGCTGTAGCTCATGAAAGCTCATGCTTAAATAAATTTGTTAGTCTTTAAGGTGCCACAAGTACTCCTGTTTTTTTTGCGGATACAGACTAACACGGCTGCTACTCTGAAACCTATTTTGAGTGTGTTTGAGGATGTCTTTATTTGCCATAATTCCAGAATAAGTGACAGGATCTCTTGGAGGTGAGGGGGGCATGGAGGATTTTGCCTATCATAGAAAACTCTCAGTGGGAAGCTCACAGCAAAATATTAGAGGGAAAGGGTACCAATGCAGATAAATAAGAGAGTTTGTGTGCGAGATTAAAGGAAAACTGCAGCCATTTTGCACAGCCTAGCACTTTTAAAGTTAAAACTGTGTTTGTGAAACTGTTTTGAAATGGAAGGGGGATGGATTTTTAAATATATATATAAAATAAAACTATTACTAGGATGTCCTAGACTGCCTGTACATATACGTCTGTGTACATCTTTCTATGAAAAGTGAGATTTTTGTCTCAGAAAATCTTTGTATTTTTCAATAAAGATTATATACTAATATGTAAGGGATCAAAAAAATTAAGAGGAATAACACAAATAAAAAAGGCAAAGAATTCCAAACTCATTCAATCCTGGCAATCTATATTCACAGGGGCTCTGATTCTGTTCTTACATGTATGTAACTCTGCCTGATTTCAATGGAATTACTTCTGATTTACACCAAAGAGATCAGAATTAGAATGTGTGTGTGTGTCTGTGTCTGTCTGTCTGTCTCAGAGGAAGACAAACTCTTAGAATTCAACAGGGAAACACTGCTGATAAATATTAAGTTTACATAATTAAAAAAAGAATCTAGTCTTTGGGGCTTGGAAAGTGAATCTTCCAACTAGCTGGTAACTTTCAGATAAGGAAAATGGATATTTAGATAATAGCCTTAGTCCCTTTTTCAGCAAAGCACTTGCTATATAAGATTAATGCTTAATTCAGAACCTTAGTTACTAACTAATGACTGGATTAACATTCTCTTTCATCAATACCTAGCAAGGGCATACTTTGTTTCTATTAAAAGATGTAAAGTTGATTGTCCCCTGTAATGAGATGCTATATATTTCTTCACCTAAGACTTCTAATGAAAAAACATCTTGGTGGGGAGCAGGGCAGGCTCTACTGTTTTCACCGCCCCAAGCAGCGCGCCGAATTGCTGCCGCAGACGGTGGGGGCAATCCATGTGCCTTTATGGCGGCACGCACGTTTCTGCGGTGGCGGCAATTCAGCGGCTGCTTCTGTCTTCAGCTGGAAGACAGAAGCTGCGCCGCCGTGGACAGCTGAACATAGAAGCTGCCACTGAATTGCCGCTGCCGCAGAAACGCGCGTGCCGCCCTAATGGTGCACAGACTGCCCCCGCCATCCGCTGTGGCAATTCGGCGCACTGCTTGGGGCCAAAAACGCATAGACTGCCACCCCTTGCAGATTGCCGCCCCAAGCACCTGCTTGGAATGCTGGTGCCTGGAGCCGTCCCTGGTGGGGAGTTGTACTTCTGTATAATATAATAACTATAATATATTTGTATTTATTTTAACTGGAAAGGCCACTCTGACAAAAAAAAAATCCTGGATAACACCACAGTCCTACCAAGTATATAAGAAAGTATTGACATTTCAACACCTCCCCACCCCACACATACAAGCAGTTGGTGCAGTTGCCATGAGCTGTGACACATACATCCCTCCACTGTATCTCTCATAATGAAATTTCTGACTGTTTATTCCAACAGTCCATATTTCTGTCCTTGAAACAAGAGTGGCATATGTTCTAGAGTTTATCATCTTATAAACAGATGTAGTTGATAAAGTCAGAGGTAAACGTCCTGTCAGTAAGTGAGTTTTCATATTATTTACAAAGTGAATTTGTTGATTAGATTGAGACAACTTTTAGTCCAGGGAAGGAAAAAGACGGTTACTCACCGTAGTAACTGTTGTTCTTCGAGATGTGTTGCTCCTATCCATTCCAGTTAGGTGTGCACGCCGCGCGTGCACGGCTCTTCGGAAGATTTTTACCCTAGCAACTCCGGCGGGCCGGCTGGGCGCCCCCTGGAGTGGCGCCGCTATAGCGCAGGATATATACCCCAGCCGGCCCGTCCGCTCCTCAGTTCCTTCTTGCCGGCTACTCCGACAGTGGGGAAGGAGGGTGGGTCTGGAATGGATAGGAGCAACACATCTCGAAGAACAACAGTTACTACGGTGAGTAACCGTCTTTTCTTCTTCGAGTGATTGCTCCTATGCATTCCAGTTAGGTGATTCCCAAGCCTTACGTAGGCGGTGGGGTCGGAGTTAGATGTTGCAGAACGCAACCGCTAAGCCAGAGGCTGCAACAGCTCTGGACTCCCGGACCAATGAGGCAAAGGTGTGGACCGAGGACCAGGTAGGTGTACAACACATCCCCCGAAAGGGAATGCGAGCCAGGAAGGCAGCTGAGAAGCGTGAGCCCTGGCGGAATGTGCAGCAAGGTGGCTCTATGGCACATGGGCCGAAACAGAAGAGGTGCAGATGCACAACGTCATTGAAGATGAAATCCTCTAGGAAGAGACAGGTATGCCCTTCGTCCGGTATGCCGGTACGATGAAGGTTGTGGGGGCGTTACGAGAGGGCTCTGTCCGCTAGATATAGATTGCGGACGCCCTGCAGATGTCGAAGGAGGGCAACCGTTGCTCTCCTTGCACAGAGAGTGGCTTCGGAAATAAGACCGTAAGGAAGATATCCTGGTGGATATAAAAGGCCGACACCTCCTTGGGGAGGCAGGTCGGACGTGGTAATAACTGCCCTTGTCCTTGAGGAACACAGTATCTCTTGGGCCTATTGTGAGAGTCTGAAGCTCGGAGACTCGTGTGGCTGCAGGAAAGACTACAGGAAACTGCCTTGCAGGACAGTTATATCAATGAACATGTTGACATTGGCTCGAATAGGGCAGTCATAAAACTGGGTAGAACCAGATTGAAGAGCCAGGTTTATGGCGGGGCCCCACTTGGGGTGTGTGTGCATAAACGCTCCAAGCCCTGAGGAACCAGATGGAATGGAGCGGGATCTCGGCGGGAGAAACATTGCGCGTTTCGGAGCAGCATGAGAAACGCTTCCGCTCGGCCAGATACTTTAACCGAATGGACAAATTTTATACCACCCCGGAGAATCCTGTAGAACCGAGGCCGAACAACGTAACTCGGAACGGTTTAGCCACGCAGGAGTCCTGCTGTGAGGTGCAGGGATTACAAGACCGGGTGGTGAAGGTTGTCGTGATTCCGCGTCATGGGGTCTGTGCCAAGGAGGGTTGCTACCGAGAGGTGTAGCAACATGGTGTGCCAGTGCTGCCCAGGTTACACTGGAGCGAACCCGATCAGGGGCGCTCTGTCCCTGCGGAGTTTGAGCAGGACCTTGTGAACCAGCGGGGACAGTGGACAGCGTATGGCAGATGGCTGATCCATGGCCTCAGGAAAATCCTCCAAGACCGAGCCTGGGGAGAGGCCTTGGAACGAGGAGAATTTCTCTCCCTCTTTCCGTTCTCGCGAAAGCGAGGAGGGCTATACGGGGGAAGACCCACTTCTGGAAAACGGAATAGATAAAGACGGGAGGAAACCACCACTTGTGAGACAGGAAGGATCTGCTGAGACGATCCGCCAGCTGAATCGCCTGGTACACAAGGCAGACTGCTCTCAGCTCTCGGACATTGATGTGTAAGGCCAGCTCTTGCGCTGACCGAAGGCCGTGAGTGCGAAACTACACCAGGTGCGCACCCAACCGAGAGATGGGCTGTCTGTCACGAGGGACCCCGAGGGGTGAGTGAAACAGCATCCCCGGATACACCGGGGAGGACGCCGACTCCCGGTCGAGGGAGCCTAGGCTGCTCGGTGGAAACGAGACGACCACGAGTATGCCATCTCTGCCCGGGTGGCACCCCCAGGTGAGCCACGATTGAAGTGAACAGAGGCAAAGCCTGGTATGTTTAGTTGCAAACGTGTAGACAGCCATGTGACTCAGGAAACCGAGGCAAGAGCGAGCCCAAGTTGGCGGGAAGGTCCGTAGACCTTGTACAATTGTTACCCTCGCCTGAAACCAAGGCTGAGGAAAGCAGGCTCTGGCAAGTCTGGAGTCCAGGACGGTCCCAATGAATTCCCTTCCCTATATGGGAATCAGAGTGGATTTTACTATTGATCATCAGGCCTAGACACAGGAAAAGGTTCGTGTCGATGCCCACATGACTGGTACTTTGGGCCCGGGGGTTCTTCGAATGAGCCACTCGTCTAGACACGGAGAACGTGTATCAGATGGTGGCGAAGAAAGGCGGCGATTACAGCCATGCACCTTGAATACCCCTGGGCTGTATAGAGGCCAACCGGGAGGGCCGTATACTGGGAATAACGATGGTAGGCCCCAAACCGAGGGTACCTTCTGTGTGGAAGAGAAATGGCAACGTGAAAAACACGCGCCCTTCATATCGAGGGCGGCGTACCAGTCTCCGGGATCCCAGGATGGGATGACGGTCGCCCTGGGTACCATGCAGAACTCATCTGCATCGTGACTTGTTGAGTTCCTGCAGGCCTAGGATAGGTCTGAGACCTCCCTTCGCTTAGGGGAATAGGTTTCGCCCTTAGGTACCTCCTGTATAGCTCCGATGAGGAGGAGCGTCCGCACCTCTTGCCAGAGGAATCGCTCGTTAGGAGGGGCGAGGATGGGTAGGCTTTTGCCCCATTGGTGGTCAGAAGGACCCTAATTCTGGCTCCTTTGGGGTGCGGATTGATGGCCACGACCGTGTAAGCCACGCCCGCTGGCCATGTCCTGACCTTGTCAAAGCGCAGGGTAAGAGCGGAGGTTGGGGACGGAAGCGTCGGTGCTGAATTACCGGCGTGTGCATGCCGAGAGAGAGAGAGAGCAAAGTGACCCTGCTGCCCTTTAGGTTCTGCAGCCTAGGGCCAGTGTTGTCAGAGAACAGGCCTGTGCCACTGAAGGGCAAGATCTGTATAGCGTGCCGCAGCTGCGAGGGAAGGCTCGATAACTGGAGTCCTGAAACGCGCCGCGTGGCAACACCCGAGGCCAGAGTCATGGCAGCGGAGTCAGCTGCGTCCAACGAGGCCTGGAGGGAAGCTCTCTCCAGCTCCGTCCCTTGCTGCAGGAGGGCATCGAACTCTTGACGGGAGTTCCGAAGAACCGACTCTGTAAATTTGCCCACCGCCACCCACAGTAGCGGATAAGCAGGGCTTGCTGGTTCGCTACACGAAGTTGCAGGGCCCCCTCCGGGTACATCTTATGGCCCAGTAAGACCACACGCCCAGCCTCTTTGGATTTAGGGGCTGGTCGCATTTCGATTAGAGGAGGGCCGGAGGGGTATGTTCCTGCCCCCGCCTCATCTGGGGAGGAGGAAGAAGAAAGGCCCGGGACAAGCGGGTCCTGTGTGGGCTCGAGCTCCTGGACGACCTCCTGATCCGGTGGGATCTGGGAGCCCGGTGCCGAACCGGGGGTTGCTCTGTACCGGTCGGACGGGGACGACTAATTGTCACCTCTGGCACCCAGAGCTCGGAGGGAACGGAGCGAGATGGGATCACCGGTACGCCTCTGGCGTGGTAGTACACCCACGGCGTCCAGAATGACCACTGATAGGTCTCCTCGAAGACTCTGGAGGGCACATCGGAAAACAGAGTGCTACGCATATGAAGTGTCCGCACGGGATGACACTGATGCGTGGCTGGATGGCCCTGGAGGAGCTGAAAGCTCTTGGTAGAGTCTCCGTCTGTAACTGACGTCGCTCGATGTGGCACCGGGGATCGGTACCGGTAGACAGACCGGTACCGAGAACGGGACCTGCCACCGAAGCTGTGCCGGGCGGTCGACCGAGGGCGGTGCCTGAGGCTTGATTGGAGCTGAGTGTCCCGGACCGGCGAACGGGATGCTGACCGGTGCCGCGAGCACTACTGGTACCAACAGGGAGAACGGCGCCGAGACCTAGATCGGTGACGGGACCGAGAACATCTGCGGAACCGCGACCCTGAACGGTGCCGCTGTGCGGTGCCGAGGTAGGGTGGTCTGATCAAGGCAGGCTTGCCCATCGACTATGTAACCCCCACCGGCGGTGCCGGGGGTTGAGGCAGCGTAGATGCTGTCTTTGCAATCAGCCCCCTTGCCGTGGACACTGTCTCCGGCGTGGAGGGAATAGTGAGCTCGACCATAGCTGGCACCCTGGATGCAGCTTCATAGTGAGCTCGACCACGGTCCATACCGGGGAGTGTTCCAGCACCGGACTCGACGGCTTTTGCCTGGCCGGAGTTAATGGTGCGGACACTGACGGTGCCGCGGTAGACATCGGTGCCGGGCGATCCGACGGAGCATAGCGCTCGGCTGCGGAGCAGGCGGCTCGGACGCAGCTTCAGGGCAAGCTCGACCACGGTCCGTACCGGGGAGCTTTCCGGCACCGGACTAAACGGCTCTTGCCTGGCCGGAGTTAATGGTGCGGACACTGACGGTGCCGCGGCAGACATCGGTGCCAGGCGGTCCCACTGAACATAGCGCTCGGCTGCGGAGCAGGCGGCTCGGACGCAGCTTCATAGCGAGCTTGACCACGGTCCATACCGGGGAGCTTTCCAGCACCGGACTCGACGGCTCTTGCCTGGCCGGAGTGAAAGGTGCGGATATTGTCGGTGCCACGGCAGACATCGGTGCCGGGCGATCCGACTGAGCATAGCGCTCGGCTGCGGAGCAGGCGGCTCGGACGCAGCTTCCGGGCGAGCTCAACCACAGTGCGTACCGGGGAGCTTTCCAGCACCGGATTCGATGGCTCTTGCCTGGCCGGAGTAACTCTTCATCCTCCAGGAGAGAGGTCCATGGCGAGGGTACGTTGGAGTCAGCGACGGTGGTGCCAGGAGGCCTTGGCGGCACCGGCGGTCCGGTGCCGAGGGAGCGCGCCGTGAAAACTAACTAGCGCTCGGCGCCGAGAGCGGAGGAGCAAGAGCTGCCTCCCTCAGGAGCTGTTTAAAACGAAAGCCCCGCTCCCCTTTGTTCACTGATTAAGGGCCTCACAAATGCGGCACTTATCTGTGAGGTAAGATCCCTCGAGGCACTTAGGAGAAGATCTCTTGTCGGCAGCGGCTTGTGGCCGGCCGAGCATTAGAAAATCCTGTGGACCGGGCATCGGACCCGGCCCCGGGTGAGGGGAAGGGGATAAACCCCAACCCCTGTAAAATAAATACACTATACTATTCTACAAACAAGCAGAGTTAACTACAACTATAAACAGAACGAGAGAAAACTACGAGTAGCTAGGGAAGTGGAGGTCAGCTGAGCTGTGCTCCACTGTTCCAACGGCCGTCACGGGCGGAAAGAAGGAACTGAGGAGCGGACGGGCCGGCTGGGGTATATATCCTGCGCTATAGCGGCGCCACTCCAGGGGGCGCCCAGCCGGCCCGCCGGAGTTGCTAGGGTAAAAATCTTCCGAAGAGCCGTGCACGCGCAGCGCGCACACCTAACTGGAATGCATAGGAGCAATCACTCGAAGAAGAACTTAAAATTTGAATTGCTTTACAGTGTTGGCAAATGCAAATTAACATCTCTTCTAGGGAAATAATCTGGCCCCTTTTGAGATCAAGTTAACATATTTGAAAGCCTACTACAAACTTAATTTTGGTGTAAGAGGGAAAGAAAAGTGTAGTGAACCCTCTACCCACCTTTACTTTATACCACATTTTACATGAAACTCCTTTTAGAGGGTGTTTATATATAATAAAGGAGATCTTACTGCTGTGGAGGCCTAAACCAAAGAAACTTCTGGGGGAAATATCCTGCTCCTTCCAATCCCACAATTTGGAATCTGTTTGGTCTCTACTGCATAAAAATGTTCTAACAGGCACTGTGTGAGAGTTCTATTTTTATGCTATCATCTGGACTCAGAGGTCTCCAAACTGGCACGTGCCCCCTAGGTGGGGAGCAGAGGAACATTCTAGGGGTTGCGGCAGGGTGCTCTACCCCCACCCTAGCCTGATTCCCAGCCCTGACCATGCCTCTGCTCCCTGCCCTGGGCCCTGAGCATAGCTGTGGCTTGGCCCCCGGCTCCCAGCTCCCAACCACAGCTCATGGAGGGAGGGCAGGGGCGTGGATAGATTCCATTACTGGTAAGGGTGGAGGGAGGTGACAGAAGAAGTTTGGGGACCACTGTCTTGACTGGTTACAAGGCCACTGCAGAGCCTTCTGCTACTGGTCAGCCCACTGAATTAAGTGAAAGTTATCCAGGATCATAGTAGATTAGGAGGTCACCTGAATCAGACAGCATAGCTAGGGATGGATACTGAACCAAAACCCTGGATACAAATATCCACAAACTTCGGGGGAGTTTGGCACCGGATCTGAATTTTGTGAGCTGGTGTCATCTCTATTTATAACTACTAAATGTGTGTATAAGCAGTAACCAACGATCTTGGACATAGTGTTTCCTTATAATCTACTTAATGCTTATGTTTCAAATAATGTAATTTAAATGAACAGACACATACCCACAGCCACTAACTTCTGAGCTACCTGAAACAATAAGAAGAGAGGGAACACATTAGCTGTCATATGGCACTCAGACATGGCTACGCTCCACCAGGCTGCAGCTAACCTTTATGTGCCCCAGTATACATAAAAAACAACTGATGTGGTTACTGTGCACATAAGTCGTGTTTGGAGCCACTATCTCTGGAAGATTTTCTATTTAAGAGGATTTAGTACCATTAAACAATAAAATATCAGAACCCCAAAGGACATAAATGTAAAATGAATTGTACTTGTTGCTCCAAGCTTTCCAGGTCCATACAGCATTATTGACAACTGGCCTTAAATTTAAAAAAAGTAACAATACTGAGATGCATAGCCAGTGACAGTAACTGGAAGTGGATGCTTTCTCTCAAAGGGGCACTGCTATTTTCCTGTAATATTCCTAACTGATGGTACGTCAAGGTACATTGTTTCCCCCCCAATTGCACCCATTCAAATGATTGACTTCAGTGTATACAAACGGTCACAGTATCTTCAGCCATGTTTTATGGTTACCAGATTTCCGCAGGGTTACTTGTACGTAACTGAGTGCAAAATGTCACTCTGTAGGTTTACTAGTGATCAAATCTCAAAAGCTTTGGCTCAGGCAGAAGTTTCTCTGAAGCCTTTGTGTTCACAAAAGACCTGATCGAAAGCTTTTACCTTGGCTTCTCTGGACTTCAGAGTTGGTCTAAAAGTGGGCTGGAAACTTCATGGGAACAGGTCCTCTAGAACATTCTGTCAGGACTAAGGAAAACCACAAGAGAACTGTTTCACACTTGTTCAACATTTCCAACCCAGCCCTGTCTGAGACCAGGAGATGCAGAGGCTATGGAAATAAAAAACAGAAAAATTTATCCCAGGGTCCTCAGACTTTGAAGATTAAGTTTTGAGCAACAGTTCAGGTTAGGCTTTATTTCATCTGAAATGGCTCTTTAAGCATTGTGTTACTGGGCTCCTGAGAAGATGAACAGGTTGTGTCCACGAGCACTGAAAATGAATCACAGGAAGGAGGAAGGATAGTCCAGCACTTAGGGTGTTAGGCTGGGACTTGAGATACTTAGATTAAATTCCCTGCTCTGCTCTAGACTTTCTGTGTGACCTTGGCTTCCCTGTGCCTCAGTTCCTCATGTCTAAGATGGGGATAATAGTCTTTCCCTGGAGCACAGCAGTATTGTGAGGATAAATCCCTTAGAGATCATGAGGTGCTCAGCTGCTATGGTGATGGAGCAAATATAAGTACCTATGGCAGTTAGGAAATGGAGATGGCTCTGGGTTATCAAAGCAACTAAACAGTTAGGTAGAAGGACTCCAATATGGTGTCAGGTGGCCCAATCTGAACATTTGCTACACAGCCTCAAGAGGAAAAAAATAATTTCACATCATCTTTAAAGTATTTTGATTGAAATGCTGCAATCAGCAAATTCTCCCCATAGCAGAATGCCGAGACTTGCCCACAAGAATAGAAAACAGGGAAGCATCCCCAAAGTATGTCTTGGAAACATTATCTAGACAACTGCAGAACACACACAGTGCCAGCTTGTGCTCAAGTACCAGGGGACGCAGATGTTTGGTACTTCATATAATGAAGACGGGAATAAGGTAGTACTTTAGTGACTGGTACGCTGGCCTGCTCATCCCTGCTGTGATGCTGAGCCTCTCTGCTGGAATGTGGTGCACAGCAGCTGCTCACCTCCCACTCAACATGCAATGAAGCATGAACTGCTCTAAACCACAGTCTGTCTGGCTAAGGTACCTGTATGGCTTCCATCACCACATCTGATCCTCTCTCAGTCTAATGCATTTTATCCTCACAAGCATCCTGGGAAGTAGGGCAGCACTACTATCCCCATTTTACTGATGGGGAACTGAGCTACAGAAACACTACAGCCCAGATTCACAAAGGTACTTAGGCATCTAACTCCCAGTTTTAGGCTCCACTGTGATCCAGTATGCCCCCCCCCCCCGCTCACCTGCCACCTAACCCTGTAGGTGCCTACACTCACTTGGCACCTAAATTCCTGCTGTAGAAATTCCCTAGGTGCCTACGTTTCTGCCTCTCAGCATGCACATGTGCACTGCTGCTTCACTCTAGGCATCCAGACACTTATCTCCCACCTAAGCTCAAGAGCTATGCACAAACCAGAGGAAGATAGGCAGGCAAACACCTACATTCCCTGGGGGACCTGGTCTGGTAAGTATGCCCTGAGCACCTACTGGGTCCGGGCCATTCAAAATGCAGCCTGAGACGGAGGAGGTGGTGGTAGTGCCCTCCTTGTAACCCAGTGGTTAGAGCACTCAGCTAGGATGTGGGAGATCTAAGTTCAGTTCCCCTTCTACCTGAAAGAGAGAAAGGACTCAAACAAGAGAAGCCCACACCTCCCAGGAGAGTGCCCTAATCAACTGAGGTATGGGATATTCTGACATAGGGTCCCTCAAACTCTCTTGTTTAAGTTGTTCCACTGTGTATCAATAATTAAACAGTTCCTGGAGCAGAGGAACTGGACCCTGGGCGTCCCACTTCCTAGATGGGTACGCTAACGAGCAAGCTATAGAGTAATTTGCACTCTGATAATTAGGCCCAGTGACTAATTATTTATCCAAAGTGGAACAGCTTCAACAGGAGAGACTGATGGAGCTCCACATAGACTCAGAACTGGAAGGCACCTTGAGAGGTCATCTAGTCCAGTCCCCTGCACTCGTGGCAGGACTAATTATCTAGACCATTCATGACAGGTGTTTGTCTAACTTGCTCTAAAGTGGGGAATTGAACCTGGATTCACCACCATCCCAGGTGAGTGTGCTAACCCCTGTGCTAAAAGTCACAAGGCAGGCATCACTAACCTCCTCTCATTTCGTATGGCACGATGCAGGTGCCTCACTCCTTCTCCCAAGAAACTACTTAGACACTTAAGCCACCTGATTCCAGGAGAGAAGTTTCTGGTTGGGGATTGAATGCAAAGATAGGTGCTTGGACTTAGGTGCCAAACCCTGAGAGGTCCAGGGCTTGGGACATACCCCTCTTGTTGGCATCTTCTAGTGGCTAGCTTAGGTGACTTCCCGCCTAGCATGCTGGCTATGGTGGATTGCATTTTTAGGTGCTTATTTCTCTCCATTCATCGTATAGGAACCCCAGGCTTTGCAGATTGCAGCGTTGTACTAGTGATCTTCTAGGCACTGCAACACTGGGTGTCACAACACTTAAGTCCCTTTGTGGATCCAGGCCTGCATGACTTGCTTAAAGTCACACAGGAAGTCTGTGGTTGAACACAGACTAAACCCCAGGTCTCCCAAGTCCTTGACTAGCACTAAACCCTAGGGCCTAGTGCTTCCTCCGGTCTCAGGCTCATGAGTGACAAACCCCCACTATGGGTTACAGCAGATTCAACCAGGACCTTAGCTGATCAACTCACATGTCAGCCCAGACAGCTTGGGACTGAAAACTGCTGGTCTAAGTCTGGCAGCAGGCAAAAAACTGATATGGAGTATGGCTTAGCACTTCTCAGATTCAGGCCATTGTTGTTTAATTCACTGGAACAGGTATCCTAATTCTCTTCAGCTCCTTTGAATGTTCCTGGCTTGGTATCTAAATATGGATTTAAGTGCCTAATTTTAGGAACATGGATTTGAAAATGCAGGTCTTTGCCTCCCCTTAAAGATGGGAGAATTTTCTCTGACTCCCCCTATTTACTCTAGAATAGAACAGAGGCCTGTTCAGACCCTCCCTGGTCAAGGCACTATAGTATAGGCTACCAGTTTGATGCAGACAGTTTCAGAAGCTACCATGCTGGGGGACACAGTTACACCTCCCTGAGAAAAGTCGGTGGCTGCAGATAGAGGGAAGAGGAGACTGCTGACAGCATCAGGGATTGGGCTCATGGCTAAGTGGATGAAAAGACAATCTTCACATCATTTTCAACTTCCTGTCCTGCTAGTCACCCTGCAGAGCTACATCTGACAGCAAAGCCATGAGTCAGGCTGGTGCTAAGACTGATAGACCACCAGAACAGAGTGAGGGAGAATGGGACCTGTGAATGAGAGACTGAGTAGCTGCTCAAATACAAAGCTGGCCAAGTCTGCAGTACGAACAAGAAGAGTTCCTGCATTACAAAATCTCTCACTGCAAGCACTCAGTGTGGGGTCTTTTTCCAGCCCTCTATGCCAACTGGCACCAGTTCAGGCTTGTTAATGTAACTGGCTAAATGGAATCTGATTACCTTTTAACACAAAATGATCATATTAAGCAATTACTTGAAAAAATACCTATATCCCAAGCCCTAATGTGATAACTATCCAGGTCAAACAATACTGCTAGTTTTTTCCATTTACTTTGCTTTCTATGTTCTATCCCCAGCAGGAGCAGCATTCACACTCTCCATAGCATCTGCAATGGCTACAGCCTCACTTCACAAATTGGGAACATAAAAATTGCTATACAAGATCAGTAGCCAATAGCAGATGTTGAGAGAAAGATGAAGAAAATCCTGCAGTTGACTGAGCTGTTGACAAGAGAAGTTACTTCTTAAGGAGTGGTCGACACTGAAAAGTTACAGCGGCATTGCTACATCTCACAGGGTGCGAAAAAAATATCACATCCTGAAAGACTTAGTTAAGCTGACTTAATCCACCTCCCTGAGAAGTAGTAGCTAGGATGGAAGAATTCTCCCTTCGACCTAGCACAGGAGAACCCCTTCTATCCTTGTAGTGAGTGTCTACACTGAAGCACCACAGCTGTGCTGCTGTAGCATTAAGTGTAGGCTTATCCTAACCTCCATCAATGGGCTGACCCCCCCCCCAGGCATAAAGTCAAGCATATTCTTAAGGCCTGGTCGACACTAAAAAGTTAGTTCAACCCAGGGGTGTGAAAAATCCACACTGCTGAGCAATGTAGTTAAGGTGGACCTTACCCACCAGTGTAGACAGCACTAGGTTGATAGAAGAATTCTTCTGTCGACCTAGCTACTGCCTCTTGGGAAGGTGGATCAACTATAGCGATGGGAAAACCTCTCCCACCACTGTAGTGAGTGTCTATCCTGAAGCACTACAGGGGCACAGCTGCAGCACTAGAGCTGTGCCACGGCAGCATTTCTAGTGAAGACATAGCTTAAGAGTCACACTTCTCTAGCTACAGTTAACTGTTGCACTTCCCACTCAGTAACATCACACCTCACCAAAGAGCCTTTCGAGATGCTTCCTGAACAAAGCCTCATTTGTAACATTATTGTCTCCCTTCTCAGCATGTGTAGAATAGAAAGTTAGGGGTCCACACCCAGAAGTGCTGGAGTCTATTTTGGATTTATGGGAATGCATTGCTATGTAAGAATAAAAAATGAGTGTGGTTCAGTGGTTATAGAAGGGAATTGAAGGCCCAATTCACTGTTGCAATGCATCTTTTGAAACATTTTTCTCCAGGGAAAAGAAAGCATAAGCACACTACCCTTCTAGTCTGGCAGCATTTTACCCCCAACTTGGCAGTGCTGTAAATGACTCCACAAGGTGCAGTGCAGTGATGAATCAGGCCATGGGAATTCAGACTCCTAGGTTACATTTCCAGCTCTCACAGTCACTTTTTGTGTTACTTCTTTGTTCCCCTTCCTTCCCCCAACTCCCTTATGTCAAATGGGGATAACCAGCAATGAAGAGGGAAGGAGATTGGGAGGCTTAATTTGTGTCTAACGTCCTTTTGCCACCTTCCTGTGCAATACTCCATAGAAGTCCAAAGCATTGCTGCTTTTTTTTTCACTCAAATACTCTTTCAGAGTAATTCATTTTTTACTTATTTGCAAAAGTATATGAAAGATATTGCACATTCTGATAACTTATTCCCCACAGTATTGCGTTAAATTCTGACTCTCCTGCAGTGATGGTTTCAAGTGCAGTCAAATGACTGCACGTAGAGTCTTAAAGATTGAAAATAAATGGGTTTGCTGGAGGGAAGGCGTTTAATCCTATAAGTAGGTTATTAGATATCCAAAAAGATTAGAGCTATTGGAAAGAGTTCTGGAGCATCTGAGGGGCTTTTAGGTCAGGTAATTGGAAGGTAAACATTGATTCTGTGCATTAGAAAAAGAAAATCTTTAAACAGCTTGAAAGGTTTAATATCTTTATTAATGATCTCGAGGGGCTAAACAAACAGCATATTAATTCACAGATGATACTAAGTTGACAGTTGCTACCAACAGCAGAGAAATACTACAAAAGTGCTGTAGGGAAATCAGAAATATAGACAGAGTAAGAATATGATATTCACCTTGGACAAATGCAAAATAAACAACTTGGAAAAGATTATCTCCAACATGGATATGAAGGCTATGGCTATACTTGCACTTCAAAGCGCTACCGCAGCAGCGCTTTGAAGCGCTAAGTGTAGTCAAAGCGCCAGCGCTGGGAGAGAGCTCTCCCAGCGCTGTCCGTACTCCACCTCCCTGTGGGGAATAACGTACAGCACTGGGAGCCGCACTCCTAGCGCTGGGGCTTTGACCACACTGGCGCTTTGCAGCGCCGCAATTTGCAGCGCTGGAGAGGGTGTGTTTTCACACCCTGCTGCAGCGCTGCAAATTTGCAAGTGTAGCCATGGCCTTAGTGTGAGCAAGGTACTGGTAAACGAGTAATGTGAAAAGTATACAGGTCATTACAGACAGCAAGGGAAAAAGGAGTGAGTAGCTGTGTGACAGAAAATATCTCTCCTGTAATAATCTTGGTAAAAGGCATGCCTCTGAAAACTCAGTTTGCTGATCAGTAGTGTCCTGGTAAAATAGGTGTGGCAGCATCATATGTGAAGTTATAAAAGTCCCCTTTATGATGTTCTAAACCCCACGCCCCAGCCAAACAGAAGCTGGCAAACAGGTCTGTCCTAAACAAAGAAATGTGTGCTCTACTTAATTTGCATTTAAGCAGTAAACAGAGTCATCATCAAGCAGGAGGGGAACACAAAGGAAGCTCTTTAAATCAGAATTAGAGGTCTTTCTAAAGAGACATGCTCTGCAACTCATTGGGCACAATACAAGAATCACTGGGTAAAATTCCATGGTCTGAGTTATGCAGGAGATGAGACAACATAATCATAATGGTCCCATCATAGATTTTTAAGGCCAGAATTTTCCCAGTGACAACCTCTTCACAAACCACATTCTAATAAACCAGAGAGCAATGAATCCCAGAAATCAATGCAAAATGAAGGAAGGAACATTAAAACACTTTCTCCTCCATTTCAATTTATCTACTGTATGTTGCTCTATCTTTCTTCTTAACAACTTTTATCTAGGTTTTTAGATTTGCATCTAAGAGGCATCACATTTGGTTCTGGTTTGTATAAGATATTACTTGATTCTTAGCTCCTTGCCATTGAGGTACCCACACTGATTGGCACACAATCACAGCATAATGCCACCCTCCTCTTCTACCGCCTACCGCAAAAGGAAAATGGCCAAGTATTTAGCTAGGATGGACTAGGATCAGTATCCTTGTATCGAAAGCTTTTAAGTGTCTCAGCTGCAATGGCTGTGTAAAAGTTTAACAGGCTGCTGCGAGGCAAACATCTCACATTTGGGGATGGATTTGCCCAGAAAGGACAGGTCCTTACCTGTGCTGGCCCAAGGAAGATACCAAGGGCAGCTTACGTTCACATAGGTCCCAGGTAGCCCATCAGGCCAGCAGGCATAGTCATCCAATGTCCTGCTGCAGAACTTGCCTTCTGCAGAGAGATGGAGAATGGGATCAAGCATTGGCCTTGAACCATGATCACTGTGAAGAGCAACCATTGGAAAACAGAAGGAATGAAGGCAAAGCAGCTGCACCACATAACTGTAAAAGGTTTTATTTTATTTTAGGAAGGGGAAGTAAATACCATTTATCCTCACCCCTTACAAGAATAAAGGGAAGGGACTGAACCTCCCAGGCTGCTCTTTCACTGACTGAACAAATGGGCAGGATGATTGTGGAGGTGACATCGCAAAGATCTCATGCCATGGTGCCACAATACCTGAAGCTAGAAGCTTCCATCCTGCCCCGGTGCCAGGTATCCTCCTCATCTCTCTGCCTTTGTATAGCCCAGTCTCTCACATTGGTTCTCTCAGCAGCTCATCTTCTTGTTATGAATGCTGTATATAATCTCTCTCTGAGAACTGGTTGCTATCATGATGTTGTGAATTCTAAACTAATACATTGATACATTGCTGATATGCCCACATAAATTACCATAGATCAGCATTACAGCTTATTCAATGTGCTAACACTACAGCTTCACATTTATTAAACCGTCAGTCTTGGAGGTGATCACTCTGAGCATAATGGAACAAAGGGAGATGAATGTCTCCCTCCCACTACTGCTATCACTATACACGCCATTGCAGCAATACAACTAACAGAGGCAGCTATGGGGAAATGAATAACATTTTTAAAAACAGTGTTTTATAAATGTAATTTGAGACTCGCGCGGTTCTTTTCAGAGCTTTACTGTAGCACACAGGCACTCTAGGAGCTCCCACGGCATGTCCAATTGTGGGCTGCATTGTCAGCAAGTCCCAGCAATTTGCCAAGCATAACACCGAACAGATTGCAGTTCATGGTCTCTATAGGCTGAAATGTTTTGTTGAAGATGAGGGCAGCTGCATTCTCATTTACACTAAGGCCCCTTTACACCACTCTGACAAATAAAGGGCACTTAAAGTGGGTGTATATTAAGGGGACCGAGTGTAAATGGAATATGGCCTTATATGTCCAATGCAGGACTCTCCTTGAAGATCCCTGTAGAACACTCCTTGCTAGGACCTATTGTCTCCCTTGGGCTGCTCCTCCACATGAAAGGCTGCAGGGCACATTGCAGAACTCCATGGGTGGCATTCATCCTGCAGGCTGCACTGACAATACCACCTGCCTTGGAACCAAACATGAGCTTGGCACTGCAAGATACTTTGGGCCATGGAGATGAATGGTTTTATAGCACAAAAACAACGAGGAGTCCGGTGGCACCTTAAAGACTAAGGGATTTATTTGGGCATAAGCTTTCGTAGGTAAAAAACCCACTTCTTCAGATGCAACAATGCAAAAATGTGGGGTTTTTTTTTACCCACGAAAGCTTATGCCCAAATAAATCCCTTAGTCTTTAAGGTGCCACCAGACTCCTTGTTGTTTTTGTGGCTACAGACTAACACCGTGGTACTTGACACCATGCAAAGTTTTATAGCAGAACCGTTCCATGTAATCTCCTCTCCCACAGCCTGCAGGGAAACCTGTTATCCCAGGAAGCAGCCCAACACAAGCAGTGGGCTGGAGAGATTGGAAATGGAAATGGAGTTATGGAAAGGGAGGACTTTGTGTTTCCTTGCCCCAATTAGCAGATGTTTTATAAAGTAAACATCCCATTCCTGCCAAGCATTACCTGTCACAAGAGGAGGCGTCTCATAGAGATACTTCAGGCACTGGAGCTGATATTCTTTCCACTTCTGCATCACTTCAGAGAGGGACCCATATGCACTCTGTAAGAAAAAAGTCTCAGGTACTTTAGAGCCAAACCAGCTGCTTCACAGACAGCCTAGATAAATAAAAACACAGCTGTAGCCCAGTTAGATCTACCCTGCAAGTACTAACATAGTCCTGTCAGATCCCTATATAAAGAGGAAGAAGGAAATTCAGAGTTTCATCAGGGCTGCCCAGAGGATTCAGGGGGCCTGGGTCAAAGCAATTTCGGGGGCCCCTTCTGGGCTGCCCTGAGTTTCATGATCATAAAGAGCCTCTGTTGCATGTTTGTCTCAGGACAACCAAGAAGACGGCCAATGCAAAACACACAACCTGTCTGACATGGTATGGAGATTTTCATGAAAAGGTTATGGTCACGAGTGATGCTCATTTTCTGACTCATTACCTCCAAACAAACCTTTCCAATGAGCAGGGACATCAGTGAGCCTTCTTGGAAAAGGACTTCTAGCCAAGAGCAGCTTCTGTGATCCCAAAATTGAGGCCAAGAGAACCCAGGGTTTTCAGCTGACACGGTCCAAGCGCTCCTCCAAAGCAGGGGCTGAACTTTCCCCTCTTACTGTGTCTTCTGGGTGGCAGCTGCTCCAACATCTAGCACACTTCCCTGCCTTTCCGCCCCCTCCCCCCCCAAAGAGATCTGCCTCTGCACATTGCACAGACACCGACTGCCAGCTACTCAGAGTTTCAGGAAGAGAAGTTTCTACATTTGGTCACTGATGATTAATGTGACAATAGTGAAGCCAAGTGAATTAAGTAGTAGGCATCCTAGGTGGCTCTGACGGGCCCATCTTGTTGCCTGCATTTTCCCTTGTGGTCTTTTAAAAACATCAAACTAGCAAAAGCTGAATTATGAACATAAGAACTACCATCCTGTAACTGACCAATGGTCCATCTAGCCCAGCATCCTATCTCAGAGAATGGCGCAGCATGGATGCTTCAGAAGGCATAAAACCAGCAGCATGAACCTAATTGTGCAATACTCTAACACAGGGTGGGGAAACATCATCTAACCGCAGCTGTTGATCAGTTTATGCTTTGAAGCATGAGGATTAAATGACCCTTGTAATTTTACCCTGGCTGCTTTAACGGCCCTTTTTGTTTTTTAATCCCTTCACATATCCAAATCTTTTTTGTGGGGGTGGGGAGAAGCCAAGGGCCTGCACAGTATCATTTTAAACTGGCAAAAAAAAATATGAAGCCGTTTTTAATTATACAAGAGTTTAAAGAAAACTGGGCTGGATTCTTTCCATTACATCAACGTGACTCATCAATTGCCCTGCATTTCACGAGTGTACGCATGAACAGAATCAGACTCTACATTTTTAGAACACGGCACTTTAAGGTTCCCTCTGCCAGCATTGTACTCCTTCCTATAATTCGAAACATTTAAAATGTTTGTGAAGAAAAATTTGCACATCAGGCCTCTGCCTTGAGCAACTAACCCACCCAGAATAGGGGTCACTAATGGGAGCACATCATAACCATGCTCAGACATACAAGCATGACAATATTGCTCTCATAAACATGAGCTATGTGAGGGCCTGGGGACCTTATTGGCCAATGCATGCTTCCAGGTGCTCCTCTGCTCTTGACTAACATATTAGTAACGTTCGTGAAGATCAGAGCTCATGACAAAACCCAGCAAAACGCTGATCAGGGTGAGCTTCTGATGACGAGCAAATGAGTCACTCTCCTGTGACAAATGTCCCAGAAGCCCAAATGAGCAGCCAGTAACGCGATCATCATTATGTTCATTCATAAATGCCTCAGGAGGCATAATGAGGAGTGGAACTTACTTGCCTAAACACAACACGGACATTTATTAAGTGCCTGTATTTAAGTGTAAATTTTAATAGTGGTTATAGTCTTTGTCTAGTTGATGCAAAGCACCCTGGACTGCATCTTGCCAATGAGGGCTGCATTGCCAGTCAGATTTTACCCATAGTCCTCACAGAAGGCTATTGGGACCTTACATGCTCTGGATGTCTGGGGGAAAGAAAAAAACAAAACAAAACAAAAAAGCACAAAAACACCACACCACTTATTTGAGTGCCTAAAGTTAGAAAAATCTGGCCTTCTCCTTATTAAGTTAGAAAGGCATTCACAAGCCAGAGCTCATTTTCTTCAACTGGATTAATTGTTCCTGAATATTCACCAAATAACCTGCTGAACGAGTCATTTTCAGACTATGGGTTGTTTAGGGGTTGTTCATTGTGACCAGTCACTATTCTTCTTGTATGCTTGGCCACCTAAGTCACACGGTATTGTTTCTTCTCTTTCCAACTGCATGGGAAACGTTTTAGAAACAGTAAAAAAAAAAAAAAAAAAAAAAAAAAAAAACCCAGCACATCCAGGATAAGCTTTTGGACAATAATCCTTTGCCCTAAATTTGTGGTGCTACTAGGATTCACAAAAATTTTCATGGACTATTTAGTAATCATCCCTACATATGACCCCCCAAATCACAGCAAACCAAATTCACCCCTTTATGCTGTATTGAAAAACGTGTGCAAATCATTTTAAATTAAAAACTAGCTGTAGTCAATTACATAAACCCAAGATTATTCACATTAAGGTCATTAGATTTTCCAGAATACACTAGTTTAAAAAAAATAATTTTGGAAAAGGGAAAAAAAAAGTCATTTTTTTCTGAATAGATTTAAATTGTCATCCTGTGCTAAGGCAACTCTAATACAATTATTAGCAAACTATTATTAGCAAAATAGGAAAATAATCAGACATGTTCTCTTTAGTGAAGAAGACTCATTTGGGGATTTTTTTTTTATTACCAATATCCCGCTGCCAAAAAAAAATCAAATATAAATCGATTGTACAGTATCTTTATGGCTCTATGCACTCAGCAGTTTATAATTTGATTAATCTGAATACCATTTCTTGTTGCTCAGGTGAATACCAAATTAGTCATTGGATGTAAATTTTATACATTCTATCTACCCTTTTACAAAGGGACTTAATAGCTGGTGAACAATAATCAATATGATTTATATAGCACTATAGATGTGCAATGTAATCAATTACTCAAACTAGAGAACTAAATTAGTGAATAGATTACTATTATTTATATAGTGTCAAGTGTGCTAGACACTTTATAGATAGGTAAACATGACAAGGCCCCTGCTCCAGAGGGCCTACACCTAAATGGACAATCCATAGGCAAGAGGAGGAGTTATGGCAGGCAACAAATAACTCAAACAAATAGTGTAGTTAAGCACGTTGTGTAAGTATCATGATTTTCATCACTAGCTTGTTGCCATCTTGCAATTATTTTCAGTTCTTTGCTAAGTACTGGGCAGTGAGAGAAGCAGCACTAAAAGGTAGATAGCCGCCCAGCAGGAGAGATGTGTACTAAGGAAAGACGGAGGCGAGGACGGAGGCATGGCAGATTAGGTCGAGGTGGTGGAGTTTCAAGGCATATGGGGGGCTGCGTGAGGCATAAGTGGGAGAAGCACAAAGGAGGCAAGCAGTGAGGCAGCTTGGGTGGCATGAAATGGATTCAGGAGAATTAAGAGAGACAAGTGCAATGAGCCATTCATTGTACTAATATAATTAAGTGCAATTAATCTCTGGTGATAAATTATCCCATTCAGAAAAGTCTGAGGAAAGAATTCTTTAGAAAGCAGTGACACCTTTATATGAAATCCTTACCATGATTACACTATGTCTTAGCAGTTTTCACTGCACAAAAAAGCACTTTTATCGTTTTCCTATATCCTGGAGGTTACCCAGGTAATTTCATTTATTTGACCCCAACACAATCCTTGCTACACAAGTGCAGTTCCATGACACAAGAGTCTGAAACTGCAAGGAGCTCAACAATTTCATTTCTCATTGAGGTCAATGGAAGCATAGGCTGCTCAGAACTTCACAGAACTCATGCGTCATCTTGCAGGACAGGGCAAGTTCTCTCCCCGTCTCTGATACAGCTTGGAAAAATGTGGCCTTTTCTCAGCTCCCTATTGAGTTCCCTCCCTTCTTGTCCATGCATTCCCTGCCCCAGCCTTGTGTGTGAAAACAAAAGTTCTCCTTCTACATTGGCTTCAGCTTGCCCAACCCATTCCGTTGTGTCCCATTCCAGTATATGTAATGTCCCCAGTTCATCACCAAGGACTCAATTGCTAACACATGATCCAATGGCTGGAAGCTGAAACTAGACAAATTTGGATTGGAAATAAGGTGTAAAATTTTAACAATGTAATTAACTAAAGGAACAATTTACCAAGGATCACTATGGATTCTCCATCACTGACTATTTTAAAATCAAGATTAGATGTTTTTCCAAAAGATCTGCTCTAGGAATTATTGTGGGTAGGTTCTATGGCCTGTGTTATATAGGAAGTCAGACTAAATTATCACAATGGTCCCTTATGATCTGGAAATCTAATCAACTGTGATGACAAAGACTAGGAGCTAGGAACTGCCAAATTCTAATCCCAACTCCCAAAGTGACTCCCCAGGTGACACTGGCAAGTAAGTTCATTTTCTCTATCTGTGACACAGGTACAATACCATACTTACATCACTGTGGGGTTGTGTAGATCCATATAGGATTATGCTCCTACAGCTCTTTGTAGATGTGACGTGCTAACAATAATCAGTAGTAATATGACTACCCTTACAGTAAAATGGTCAGAAAAACTGGTTCCCAGCAAAGCCTAATTTCCAGGCTATTTTGCTCTGGATCAGAATCCCAGTCTTGGGGGGACTGCGGATCTTATCTGAAAGCCTTTTAGAGATTGGCCTATTACTAGTTATGTTTTTAGAAGAGGCAAAGAATGACGGGCCAGAATAGAGTCTAATGAAAGGGTCTCTACACTAAGTGTCTGCATTAGAAAAGCTTCCACTTCCCAGGATGGGCAATTTGATTCTATTAATAACAGATATAGGCTTGAATTTACAACACTGAGTTTAGTCTTCTGATCATAGCCCTAAAGGAGCAGAATACAGCACTGAAACCCCAGAAAGTCCTCTGTAAACAATTATCACCTTGTATCCAACAGGGGGTGAGAATCTCCTCTCTCTGGGGAGGGCAGTTCTCAGGTTTTAGTGAATTTGGTAGTGACAGTCCCTCAAGCCACAGACCAGGCTCAGACACATCAGCATTAGCGCAAACTTCTCTCAAAGTGCTCTTCACTCAACAATATGCCTCAGCCCAGACCTGGACACTGCTTCTTCGAGCATGAAAGTGATTCATCCTCTGGTCCTTTTTGGTCTATGGCTTCTCGTATAACTGTCACAGTACGTGTCCATTGTAACAGAGCAACGACTCACCGGCGCGGCACATCCTGATGGTCGTCCAGGGAATTAGCTTTCCATTCTCCAGAGCGCCCTCTCTCACCCACTGTCTCGCCTTTCGCTAGCCCCCATGTCCCTCCCGGACCCCAGTGCCCCTTTCTCTTGGGGGCTGCCCCCTGTCAGTATCCCCACAGTTTCTGGGTCTCCCCATCCAGGGGACCCCCACCCACTACCTCACCTCAGTAGAAGGCTACTGCCAGTCACCATCTGTTGCAGCGCAGGCGTGCGTGGACAGAGCTCGACCATCAATATGATTGAAAGCAAAGTCATTTTATTTCTCTCCAGCATACATCTTTATACTCTTAAAGCAGGCAAGCAAGCAATTGCTAATTGGTTAACAAAATACACACAAGCACTGCTATAACTTCATAGGGTAACATCATCCTAGACAGCCTTCTAATTTATTATCCTATTATTGCCTGCTAGAGAGAAGTTAGCCAAGGCCAACTTCTCATAACAAAACTCACAGCCTGATTAACCCAACCTAAAAACCTAAACATCTCAAACTTCCCACACTCTCATGCACAACAATCCCACAACCATCTAGCCCCCGTTCACTGGGGCAGACTGCAGTGTACAAGCCACTCATCACAGACAAGAGGGGTTTGGATCTGCTGCCTCCGCCTACCCTTGGGCTGCCCCCTGCAACCTCAGAACCTATTTGGCCTTGCACAAGGCCAGCAGCCTGGGGAGTTGCCAGGCAGGAGCTCCTCTCACCTTTCCCCAGCCCTGCTCCACCTCAGGCATCCTGGTACACTCCCCAGCAGCCAGGCCTGTCTCCCTCCACAGCTAGAGGAGAGACTCTGAGGCTGTGGCTACACTTAGCACTTCAAAGCGCTGCCGTGGCAGCGCTTTGAAGCGCTAAGTGTAGTCAAAGCGCCAGCACTGGGAGAGAGCTCTCCCAGCGCTGTCCGTACTCCACCTCCCTGTGGGGAATAACGGACAGCGCTGGGGCTTTGACCACACTGGCGCTTTGCAGCACCGCAATTTGCAGCGCTGGAGAGGGTGTGTTTTCACACCCTGCTGCAGCGCTGCAAATTTGTAAGTGTAGCCAAGCCCTGAGCCTAGCAGCCCCTTTATAGGGCCAGATGTGGCCTCACTGGAGCATGGCCCAGCTGCGGCTGCTTCCACAATCAGCCCAGGCTCACTGCTTTGCCCTGCCACAGCCCTCTCCCAGGGCTGTTTTAAGCTCTTCAGGGCAGGAGTGGGTGACCGCCCCGCTACACCATCTTATGGTAGGTTTCAGAGTAGCAGCCGTGTTAGTCTGTATCCGCAAAAAGAACAGGAGTACTTGTGGCACCTTAGAGACTAACAAATTTCAGCATAAGCTTTCGTGGGCTACAGCTCACTTCTTCGGATGCATAGAATGGAACACACAGACAGGGGATATTTATACATACAGAGAACATGAAAAGGTGGAAGTATGCATACCAACAGGAAGAGTCTAATCAATTGAGATGAGCTATCCTCAGCAGGAGAAAAAAACCTTTGAAGTGATAATTGAGATGACCCATAGAAGGTGTGAGGAGAACTTAACATAGGGAAATGAATCTATTTCCCTATGTTAAGTTCTCCTCACACCTTCTATGGGTCATCTCAATTATCATCTATGGGTCATCTCCGAAGAAGTGAGCTGTAGCCCACGAAAGCTTATGCTGAAATAAATTTGTTAGTCTCTAAGGTGCCACAAGTTCTCCTGTTCATCTTGTGGTAGAATTTTGTTATGTGTCTGTCTGCCCAGAAGGACATGGACTGACACCCCTCCTCACTCCCACAACTCATTTCACACAGAGCACAAAACAACCTCCAGCCGGTAACAGCTTTTAGTCACTACTGGGATGGAATGGATTAAATCCAGTGGTTTGAAAGCAAGTGTCAGCATGCCATTATTAGTTCCCTGAGTCAGTCTCTAACCCAGTTCTCAGTTTCTCTCTAATGTGGTGGTGTCCCTTATAGACCTGAAGATAATTAGTTTTCTCTCAAGATTTTTAAAAAACTTTTTATCTGGAAGAGAAATCAAGGTGTTGGGTTCTTTTGCAGACACTGTAGTGACAGCTTAGGTAAGGCTGAACTCCAATTTCAGTAATAAGGCAGATTTTGCCTCCACATCTTTACCTTTCATGAAAAGATACCCAGAATCCATGAGAATTGGTTAGGGGGCTCCTTTGCCAGGGTATAATAGGTCTTGAAAGTCTGAGAAAAACCAAAAGAGGCAATGACATGGAAGAAACATAAAATCGTCAGAGGTAAAGTCTGCAGATACAAAAATTGGGGGAGTAGTAAATAATGAAGAGGACAGGTCACTGATTCAGAGAGATCTAGATCGCTTGGTAAACTGGGTCAAGCAAACAATATGCATTTTAATATAGCTAAACGTAAATGTATTCATCTAGGAACAATTTAACTTAACAAAGAGAAGGTTAAGTGGTGACTTGATTAGTTCAATAAGTATCTACATGGAGAACAAATATTTAACAATGGGCTCTTCAATCTAGTAGAGAAAGGTACAACACAATCCAATAGCTGAAAGTTCAAGCTAGACAAATTCAGACTGGAAATCAGGTGTAAATTGTTAGCAGAAATTGGACCAATTTACCAAGGGTTGTGGTGGATTCTCCATCACTGAATATTTAAAATCAAGATTGGATGTTTTTCTAGGAATTATTTTGGGGATGTTCTATGGCCTGTGCCATACCAGAAGTCAGACCAGATGATCACAATGATCCCTTCTGGCCTTGGAATCTATGAATTTCTGGAAGTGGTATTGGGGAGGGCAATACTTTGACCACTTTGCTGCCATTCATGGGACTTGTTATATGCCAAATTTCATATTCCTTTTGCAGATGGAAGGTGAATCACAGGTGCCCTATAGACACAGATACAAATTCACTATAGGATACTCCACTGATAAAGTGCAGTCCTGCAGCTTGTGTGTGTTGAAGAGCTGCTTTGTCTGAGGACTACGTTGTCTCTTCATTTTGGGTGATGATACAGGGCCGAGTTAAGGGCATTTGTGAGACTAATGGTGTGGTTTTCCATGCTTTCATATACTTTTAAAGCATATTTTCCTTTTAGAAACAGTTTTCCACTGTTTATTATTTCTCCTTCACCAAGTTATGACATTCCTTCAGTTTTTTTTCCCACTTGGAGTTATGATGCCCAATTTCAATTTTCACTCCAATTTAATGTGGTCTTCTTGATTTAGGCAAGACGCAGTGCCTCTCTGAGATGAAGTAATTATTATTACCCTGCCTTGGCAACTGCTTCACTGATCAAATGAGCTCACCTTAATTATGCCTCCCAACTCATATTTTACAAGTTACTTGGTTGGCAGCTGGGTCATTCTGGACAAACCCCTCAGAAATGGCAAGCGCTGAATCAGAGCAGCCCTTCATTCAGAGAGAAGTCTTTATTGCAGCTTTCGAGAATGTTTTACACAACATTTCTGGTTCGTTAGTCACCAAGGAAAAATTACTCCAGGAGCTGGAGAGCTAATTTTTCCCCCCCCCCCAATGTTTTCCCTTTTTAAGTAAGTTTCTTCCCTTCTCTCGTTGGGAGCAGTAACTGATGAACACATGCAGGGGCGGCTCCAGGCACCAGCGCAGCAAGCACGTGCCTGGGGCAGCAAGCCGCGGGGGGGCGGCCTGCCGGTCATCGTGAGGGTGGTAGTCAGAGAGCCTTCGGCGGCGTTTCTGCAGGAGGTCCGCCAGTCCTGTGGCTTCAGTGGCAATTCAGCGGCGGGCACGCCGAAGGCACAGGACCGGATCACCCGCAGAACTGCCGCCGAATCCGCGTGACCAGCGGACCTCCCACAGAAAGCTCCCTGACTGCCGTGCTTGGGGCAGCAAAACACAGAGCTGCCCCTGAACACATAGAGGGAAAGCACTGTAGGAGTTACTGTGAGATTTCTGCAGCAGCTTCCTGCACATACCTGCCATTTGGCCTCTCTGTGAGCAGCAGGAGCTGCTCAGCACTTCTCCAGCATTTAGTTTTTTATTCCCTCTCCTAGCACACTGGGCCTCCATGAGGTATCCTTTGCCATGGGATCTATCTCCTGGTCCCAGATTAGTTGGTGGATCAGGGACAACACATCTGGAATGCTAAGGCTCTCAACAAAACAAAACAAACCAACATTCAGTTTCACTTTTCAGCATGGTTCTTATTTTACCTGAACTAGTTTGCTGGGCCCTCACTGGCATGGCACATCAGTAAAGCATTACCTTGCTAACTGCACCTTCAGTTTAAGCACAGTCTAGAATTAAGAGAGATCCTCTAGCAATCGATGCATGGAATGCTTCTCCTCTGGTAGGTCAGACGGGGTAAGAAGGCTCTTCTCTCCTACGTGGCTTTGTACTGGGGAACTGCCATTTTCTATTGCACCTGTCCTCAGTGATGGATAGGGCTGGGATGGAGAAGAATTACCAGCAGTCTTTACTCCTGCTCCTTGAAATGTCCTCCAGCATTTAGGTCAGGATGGAGCTCTGCCCACTGGTCATTGTGGGAACCAGTAGTCAATATGCTTACAGCTAAAGTTGACACAGATTTAGTTTGACAGCCATTGTTACCATCAAATGTTCTTTTCATTACAACTTCTTTCATCTGTTCTGACAAATGTTCCTACCCAGGACTTATTGCCTGGGTCAGTTACAAATCCAACATGAGAAAACGACTGTGCTCCTAAGCAAAGGCACAAAGGAAAACCCCCTTCCTTGGGGGACTCTGGTCACAAAAAGACTCAGGAAAAAAAAATGCAGCCACAGCTATAAGAACTCCAAATCAGAAAGTAGCCCTATGATTCTAGCAGAGTGCTGGGCAGTTCTGTGGCACTCCTCTCAAAAGGGGGATGAGACCAAGATGATACAGACTCACTATTAAAAAATAAGATAGATGCTACTGCCAAGTGCAGCTCAGTAATGCTATCCACAGACAAAGTGTATGGAGTACTTTACCAGCACTGTAATTCTTATTTTAAATGAGTTGCATATTTTTTCTGGCCCAAGGCTATTGCGCTAGCAAAACTGTGGAAGGGCTGTCAGAGGTTAGGAGAGCTGTAATTTAAGTCTCTCTCACAAACACACACCAGAGGGAGGTGAATCCAGCCCTCTATCAGAAGAAGAGTTGTTATAACATGGAATCTTTCAAGGGAGGGGGGGAAGGGAAGAGGGAGAAAGGGAAAAGATTGACAACCATATGAGGTGCATCAGCGGTGCTGTGAAGTGCTGCGATCTGTGAAGTAGAGGTCAGCAGCTTCACGTGCTACAGAGAGAGAAGGATTAACCTAATCAAGTAGGATTTTTGTTTCTTTTTGCTGTGATTTAAAAATGCATGGAGTCAAATTAACCCCTGATGACTTCTGTGGACATATGCCAAGGAAATATCTAACCCAATGCCTACGGAACCAGGCACATTTAAAGCACCTCACTCATGGACATAGAAAAGCTCTATGCTGATTAGTTCAGTGATAGGCCGGCAGGGACTAAGCAAAACAAGAACAGATAAGGATTTCCAAGATTTCCCCTGTAGTTATGAAACTGGGACATAGGGTGTGTGTGGGGGGTGGAGGGGTAGATTCCTTGAAGACATTTAAGATTCAAGACGAAAAGAGCATCTCCTTTAGGAGACAATGTGCATCTCAGTTCCAAGAACTGAGAACTTGCTGCCATGCAGCAGATGCCTAAGGTGATTTAACAGAACAAGGGCCCTCAATTTATTTACTTTTTGCCCTTTGGTAGCGCTTTGCATCCAAGAGTCTCAAACAATCTAACAAATCATTAGCTAAGTCTCACAAATACCATTGTAAGGTAAGCAAAATCCCCATTTAGACAGATGGAGGAAAGGGATGCACTGAGGGTAAGTGATTTGCCCAAGATTGTAGCAGCAGAACCAGAAACCAGATCTCAGTCTTTTACTGTTATCTCTAGACATTTATATTCCTAGTGATCAGAAGAAAACAAAATCACACGTATCAAAATCTTAACACCCCTCTTCCATCCTAAAAATACACCCCACATTTGTCTCAAAAACAGTGAATCTTCAGAGCTGAGTCGCCAGTTTTGATAGGAACACTTTATTCTACCTCTGTCATTGCTGTTTGCTCAGATACGCTGATATGAACTTAGTCTCCAACTTAAACAAGTGATTTGAGACAGTACAATAATAATCACAAAGCTATTAAAGAAATCTCTGGTACATAATTTCATGGCTCCTGCATCTCTTAATCACAACTGATTTCAAGAGAAGAATGTGATTGCCTCTCTGAGTTCCAGCTGAGGGAAGCTAGTTATTTCTGTTTTAATTAACAAGTAGCAGAGTAACTCGTTAGCAGCTCATTGCCACCGTATTCAAGGTCCACTGTCCAGTTATCTGCTGTACAAATTTTTCCCTGTTAACTATCCCTCTCCCAAGACTGCTTGTATGCAGTGGCTTTGTAAATTTTCAGCCAAGAACATAGCAATTACAAGAAAGACTTGAGAACTGAGCCTGCAGGACCAGAACTCTCCAAATTACACTCATCTCAAACTCTTGGTTCTATTAATGAGACGTATCCCCTTGGATGTTTCCACTGTACTTCTCCCCAATGTAAAAACAGTGCAGGCCAGCCCTTACAGCATAGAGTGACATGGGTTTACTGTACCTGCAAGCAAGGCAGAACAGCATCGCAGATTCTTGGCCAGGCTTTGCATATGCTGGAGCACGAGCACGTACACTAGATTTCACATGCTTGGATGCATGCAGTGTTTACAATTTACAGGCAAGCACATACATTACACTATGCAGCATGCAACCCACATGGCTACAGTTTCTACACCCCAAAGACTTGTTTTGTCAAAATTAAGACAGTGGCAAACTCAATCAGGATTAAAAACAAAAAGAGCCCTCTATGCCAGTTTGCTTCACAGCTTCTACATGGTCCCTCCAGCCTGCAACACCCTCTGAGAGCTCCTCTCACTGAATGAAGTGGCTTAGAGGAAGGATAGATAAGTCAGAATGGGCCCACAGGCTTTCCTCACTCTGGGACTTTACATACAGCATCATCATAAAAGGGACCAGATGGGCTTTTAGGACTTGTGAGGCTTCTCTGTTTGTAAAATGTCTTGAGATAAGAATTCTCACAATACCTTTGTCAGATAGGAATAATATTTATCTGTTTCCTAGAGGGCTAAATTAAGGCACAGAAACATTAAGGGAATTGCCAAAGATCACACAGTGACAGAAATGGGAATGGAATTTGGGAATTCTGACTCCCAAGCCCCTATTTTGTGTGTGTTCCTTAAGAGATAAATGCAACATCAATTCCCTGAAGTCAGTTAGAAGAAAAACTTATGTATATACAGATCTTAAAGAATATTTAAATACTTTGTTTCAAATGATAAGCCTTAAAATAAAACCTTTCTATCAAGATAGCTTCTCTTGGAATCTGTTTTCAATCTACCGTCTAGTTCAAAAATAGGAAAGTAGAAGAATTTGAGATTGTAATCTGTATTTTCTGGAAAATAAATTGTCAAACTTCTGCTTATCCGGAATGATCTGTTAAAGCCTGTATATCATCATCTCCTCAGGTTAGGGTGGACAGGAGAGGGAGGAAAGGATTAGCCACCATTAAGAATTGAATTTTAAGAAGGAAGCTAGGTATCTCTCTCTCAGTTTGTGGTTTAGACATTAGACAATATAGTTCGGTTTCGATATTCAGATATTTGCCTAAATTATAGAGTTCATTGATTTTGGTTGTAAATCCCAACTAAAAAGTTTTACCAAACAGACAGATTTTTAGAATCCGTCTAAGAATGTAAGGATGGATCTTGTATTAGTTTGATGATTTAATTAATTTGACCATTTAATTGGATGATTTAACTCCAATCTAACATTGAGACTCACCTGTTTGATTTGATCTTGATTAGATTCCCATTTGACAAGGCTTTATTTTTAGTTGAATATTAATAATTTAGCTTTGGTAAGATGTTTTCTTGATCTGATTTTATGGGGTTTTTTTAAAAGAGAGTTTTAGTAAATTTTGTAGATGTTTCATGAAGTAGTGTTTTTTCAATAAGCAATGTGGGTCTAGAGCAGTGGTTCCCAAACTTTAACAATATGTGAACCCCTTTCACTAAAATGTCAAGTCTCGCAAACCCCCTCCTAAAAATGAATATTTCCAGGGATTTTCTCCTTTACCTGAGTATAAGTTATAAAAGCAGTGATCTTGGAAATATTAAATTTGTTTTTATGACATGCTTATTACAGATTATTTATTATTAATTATTTATCATTACAGTATTTTTATTACATTATGAAAATGGCACCACTCTTCCAAGATCTCACTTTCGTAGCTTGTATCACTTTGAATAAGCCTGTTATAAGACAAGGCACCTAAGTTTCATCAAGGAGTATCAGATATGAAACAGCATGAAGGTATTTAAGAAGCCAACTCAAAGAGTTCCTCCTATACAAGCATTCAGATCTTGAGCAGTCCAGGCAAACAACGCATGTTACAACAAAGCTTAAACTTGTTCTTCATAATAATTTTAAAAACAATTCTAGCTGCCTATTTAATTTAAAAAACAGAAAAAAATATCCACCTCCCTTTCCATTACTTATAAGGAGTCCTGAAGTTTAAATCTCCTCAGTGTGATAGATATGCTTGCTTTGATCTACTTAGCTCTTGGAAATCCAGGCGCTCCGGGCTGCTGGCCCCATGCTACCCAGGGTACCTAACGACAACTCTGTCCGCCATTAGGGAATTTTTTCCTGAGAACCCCCTGTAATATTTCACGAACCTCAGTTTGGGAACCACTGCTCTAGAGCCTTTGAGGGCCTGGGATGGAGGATACCATCTGCTCAACCTAAAAGTGTGACTAGCTGCCCCTACGTTGGGTATGTCTACACAGCAATAAAAAACCCACGGCACCAAGTAGTAGAGCCCAGGTCAACTGATTCGGGCTCATAGGGCTAAACACAGCAGTGTAGACATTCAGTCTCAGGCTGGAGCCCGGGCTCCATTACCCTTCCTCCTCGCCAGGCTCCAAAGCCTGGGCTCCACCCCAAGCCCAAATGTCTACAACACTATTTTTAATCCTACAGCCTGAGCCACATGAGCCCAAGTCAATTGACACTGCAGGTTTTCCTGTGCAGTGCAGTCGTATGCAATAATTCTATAGTTCTCACATCATCCATCCTAGCTACAAATGCCTGAGTCAACATGTTCTGCAACAAGTGGCCCTCAAATCTTTCATTTCGAGGTGTAAATCCAGCAAAAAGACACACTCCAGTTGTCAATATACTGTATTAAAGTTAGCTGCCTACCCCACAAACCCAACTCCCAAAAATCTCCTGTGTGATGTTACCTCAGTGACCAATCACCACAACTGCACCATAGCCATGCATATACAAAGATAGACATTACTGCTTATTTCTGTCCTGTCAGGTAATCCTGGCAATCAATGCACAAGCTGCATTATCATCCAATGATAATGTCCACTGAGACACTGCAGATTGATTCCTGCAAAGTAAAGTCCAGAGCCCTTGCCATGCTCCTATGTCCTCCTGCCTCTCTCAGTAATCACACAACTGAGGAAACTGTGATACAAAGTCGGATCAAGGGGAAAGTGTCTCTTTATTAAGGAACAGTGCAAGGTTAAATCTGATTAGGCAGCTACTGTGTGAAGCATGTGGCTACTGTGCAGGAACTGAGTGCAAGTTATCCAATTCTGACACTTTGCGGAAGTTTAATATCCTTCCAGTTACTGATGGAATAGAATCTTGTCACAGTAAGATATGAATACATCATCTGCCTTATTTCCAAATACAGAACAGAAATATTTATTAAAATACTTCTTCCTTTTCTGTATCACGATTGACAATTTTGCCATCAATTGTCTGCATTTCTTAACTGCTAATTAGTACTCATTGCTATCAACTTCCCCATCTTTCCACTGTTGTATCTGTGGTTCTCAACCAGTGGTACGCGTAGCCCTGGGGATATGCAGAGGTGTTGAAGGGGGTACATCAACTCTCATAGATATTTGCCTGGTTTTACAAGAGCCTACATAAAAAAGCACTAGCTAAATCAGTACAAATTAAAATGTCATACAGACAATGACTTGTTTATACCACTCTATATACTATACACTGAAATGCAAGTACAATATATATATTCCGATTGATTTAAATTTATAATTATATGGTAAAATGAGAAAGTAAGCAATTTTTCCACTAATAGTGTGCTGCGACACTTTCATAATTTTATGTCTGATTTTGTAAGCAAGTACAGGTGAGGTGAAACTTGCGGGTACGCAAGACAAATCAGATTCCTGAGAGCCAATGTGTTATATATTGGGTTTGTAAAATTATTTTAGTTGCTACTTTCACTTCACTGCTCACCCTGGAAAACCTTTTTTAAAATTTAATATATATAAATATAAAATAAATAAATAAAACACACTTTCATTTTTACATATATTAAAATGAAAGTGTGTGTTTTTTGTTTTTAACCTAGGCAGCCTTCTTATGAGATTGCAGAATTCTGGGGCATCTAATAAAGCATTCTTATAACAATGGACAATTATCATTGACATTTTTATATTAAAATTTTTCCTCCCATTCAATTTAACTAATTTTCTTCCTTCAGTTTTACATCATCCGATGATGGCTTGTGTTTCCTTCAGTATATCTAGTACTTTCAATGATGTGAATATATGACATTCTATAAATGACAATGTTGTGATACAGGCCCTACATATGATCTCTGGGTCCGGACCTCTATAAAAACTTTCACGGATTAGGAGATCTTCTCAGCAAGTTGAATGACAACTCCTCACAGTTAGGGGTGTCATGTTCAGTGGTAGACTGTAGGCAATCTGGAATATAAAGCACTTTTCCACCTTTGGGCACATTTTGGTGGTCCGGACAGGGGTGGAGGTTAGCTTGCACCAGCTGCAATATAGACTTGGAGAAATTCTTTGCACTTCCCTCTGCATCAGCCCAGTTTTTTCCACCACTGATGTTCTAGTCCTTATCCTCCTCTTTTCACCTGGAGAATGCAAGTCATTCATTAACCATGAAGGCAATCAGCCCCTCTTTCCCAAAGAAAAATGGCCGATTCTGCTTCATACTTGTAGCTCTATTGCTGATTTAGTAGAAAGTTCCATTTGGTATTACTGCTAGCCAGCACAGAAAGGCACTTCCAGGACTTCAGTTGCCAAATTACCCAACATGTTTTATTCACCCTGACAACAGCAGAAGCCATTAGCTCTATTCACACAAAAGCATTAACAATGAGAAACTGGTTCCATCATCAGGCTGGAAGTGTGCCAGGACTTCTATCACCAATTTACTGTGTGACCCTGAGAAAGTTACATATCTGTGCCTCATTTCCTCCATACATATCTGTGATATTGGCAATAATATTTAGCATGTGTTGTTATGATGATTATTTCACTGGTTATTGCAAAGCACTCGGAGAGCCTTTATGAGTGCTATAAATATGCAACATATATTATTCTGAGAGAGAGAACTTTCCCTTAAGTGTCATATACAGAAACACAGGCCTCTTGCTCTAGTCCTAAACTGACACACTCCAACTCTGGCCTCAAGATTGATCCCCACTGAGATGTCTGGGAGATGTCCCTGCAATATGATTGAAAGCGCTTTTATTTTGTTTGCTTTATTTTAAGTTATTCATCTGTACAGCTTCTGTCTTTCTCTCATTATTCTGTCTCTCACTGAGCCCGTACTTTTGCTTTCAGCCAGAGAGCTAGCCAGGAATATTCCTGGACCTGTTTGTTATGCTTAATCTCTTTAATACTTGAAGGAAAAATCCCAATCATTTCTGGGAGGGCTTTGATAATAGTTTATATGGATTAACATTTAGAGATGAAACCATTTGGTTATCTGGACCAACCCACACCAACTTTGGGGCAATTCAGATACAGACGTCCTGAACTTCATAGACCAGGCCTAATTCCACTAAGAATGAAACACAGGTAGTAACAGAGTGTGTTTGTGTGTGATGGGGGTGGGGGTGGGGGAACTGACCAAAAACACCCAACCTACTATTTACAAAGGAGCCGATATTTCCAAGGTAACACACAAAGGCCTCTGCATGGGAATCCTCCTTCACACCCTGAATGTTCTTTATAACATTTAGATAACATTACAGGAGACCTCAAGCACAGGAGACAGAAAGATGTGGTCAAGAGCCTCAGAGTCTACGCCCCAGTTTACAATGTACAATGGAAGCAACAGGTGGGAGAAAAAACAAGATGTGCTTTCAACCGTTAATGGAAAAGCCCCTGTTCAGATCATCCTGGCAGAATGTCAGCAGTAATGGAGCATAATGACGATCATATTATTAAATGGACAAAAACTAATGTCACTGCAACAATCAGGTCACATAGTTAAAGCCCGGAAGTGAAAAGATGCTGAGCTAACGCTGCTGTTGGAATCTTCCACATCACGGATATGGTTTATTATTAATAACAAAGACTATTACAGTTGGGCCTAGAGGCCCTGAGATCAGGATCTCATTGTGCTAGTGTGATCCAGGCACCTCTTGGTGCCAACTGGAAAAGGGCACCGAGGTACACAGGGGTACAGGGATCCCCTGGGTGTGGTCTCTACATTGTGTTGCCCGTGGCTGGTGGAGTTGGGGAGCTGACTTGTGGCAGGCACAGACAAAACTTCCTTGTGTCAGGGCAGGTGGTAGCGAGATGTCTCAACTCTGGGTAAAATCACAGCGAGGCACTGTACAAAACTCATAGTAAGCATCAGTCCCTACCCTAAAATCTTATATCTAAATTACATGTGTGGGGGAACAGGAATTTCTTTTATGCACAAAGTGACACATTTCTGAAGCAGTTTTCATTTCAAATAGCAACAAAAAGTCAGAAATATGAAGTTTCCCATGGAATTGGAGTCTTTCAAAACATTCCAGGCAGGGAGCTGGCCTGCTGACGGGGGAGCTCAGGCAGCCTGCCTACTGGCTGGCTGAAAGTTTCAATTTTTAACAGTATAAAAGGCTGTTTCTATTCTGGTAACTAAGCATTTTCCAGAGAACCAACTCCCTTTAAAATGGGGGAAAAGGAGGAGCTCAGGATCTATAGACCAGTCAGCCTGACTTTGATACCTGGGAAGTTACTAGAGCAATGTATAAAACATTCAATTTGCAAATACCTGGAGGATGAAGGGGTGATCACTCGTGGACAGCATGGATTTATTAAGAACAAATCCTGCCAAACCCACTTGATATCATTCTTTGACAAGGTAACTGCTTTGTGTCTAGGGGAAATGCGACGGACATAATATACCTGGACTTTAGCAAGGCTTTTGACACAGTCCCACATGACATTTTAATAAGTAAGCTGGAAAAATACAAGCTCAGTAGAACTACCATTAAGTGGATACATAATTGGTTAAACAACCGCAAAGAAAGAGTAACTATTAATGGAATGATGTCAGATTGGAAGGAGGCCTCAAGTGAGGTTCCACAGCCATCTGTTCTGGGTCATTGTTATTTAACATCTTTATTAATTACCTGGATGTGGGAGTAGAGAGTATACTGATCAAATCTGCAAATGACACAAAGCTGACGGGGAAGGGGGGGGAGAATTTCAAATACTTTGGGAGAATAGAACTAAAATTCAAAGGGATCTTGATAAATTGGAAAACTAGGCTATAGACAACAAAATGAAATTCAACAAAGACAAATTTAAGGTGCTACACATCAGGAAGAAAAACCAAATGCACAGATACAGAATGGGGGATAACTAGCTCGGCAGCAGCACTGATGAGAAGGATTTGGGAATTGTGGTGGATCACAACCTCAACATAAGTTAACAAGATGCTGTTGCAAAAAGAGAAGCAAATGTACTTTTGGTTTCATACTCCTGGGGGAATTCTGTGTCTCTGCACATGCACAGAATTAATGTTCCCCACAGAAAAATGACTTCTGATGGGGAAGTAAAGGGAAGCCCACAAGAGCGGTCATGTGTCCCTCCCTGGCTGTGCAGGCAGGTTGGTTCGGGCTCCCGGAGCAACCGGGTAAATCACCACTGGGATGGTGTGGGAGGGGATGGGCAGTCGTGTGTGTGAGAGGGAGAGACACACTCTGTCCCTCTTGCTCGCTATTGCAGTATGCTTGGCATGGAGAGGCAGGGCTTTGGGGTGTTTCTGAGGAGGTAGGTGTGTGGCAGAGAAGCCTGCCTGCCTTAGTGAATTGTTCCCATTCTCTTTGTGAATTCCTCCAGGACTATAAGACATGTGTAAACATTTTAAGGCTCCTTTATGTTGCCAGAGTGGTGTAAAGCAGTGGTTTTCAAACTTTTTTTCTGGTGACCTAGCTGAAGAAAATGCCCGCGCCTCAACGGAGCTGGGGATGAGGGGTTTGGGAGGGGCTCAGGGCTGGGGCAGAGAGTTGGGCTGCAGGGGTGAGGACTGCAGGGTGGGGCTGGGGATGAGGGGTTTGGGTTGCAGGAGGGGGCTTCAGGTTTGGGGGGGCTTAGGGCTGGGGATTGGGGCACAGGCTTACCTAAGGTGGCTCTTGGTCAGCAGCGCAGCGAGGGTATTATGGCAGGCTTCCTGCCTGGCCTGGCACCGCGGACCACACTGCACCCAAGAAGCAACCAGCATCAGGTAGGGCTCCTAGGCGGAGGCTTGCAAGTGGCTCCGTGTGGCTCTCTCCCAGAGGCACTAGTCCCCCAGCTCCCATTGGCCAGGAACCAACCAATGGGAGTGTGGAGCCTGTGCTCAGGGTGGGAGCAGCGCACAGAGCCCTGTGGCTCCCCCCACCTAGGAGCCAGATCTGCTGCTGGCTGCTTCTGGGGTGCAGCACGGTGCCAGAACAGGTAGGGACTAGCATTCCTTAGCTAACCAGAGCCGCCGCAACTCAGTGCCTTACATTCCACAACCCAGTACTGGGGTCACGACCCAGTTTGAAAATCACTGCTGTAAAGGACAGTATGGCCTTATAAATGCTTATGGTGCTTTAGTGATTAGAACTGGTCTAAATTTTTGGACTGAAAAAAATTCCTATCAAAACGTGCTCCATGAACTGTTTGGTATTTACCTTTCTGGAGATAGTCAACAGCCGATATAAATTGTGAGTTTTATTCCTCAGCCCTCACTTGCTCTTCAGTTGCCTACAATGTAACACTGAGCATATGGATGCATATATTTGTTGACTAATAACTAGAAATAAAGGGACAAACCTAGCTACATTACTAGTAGACCAAGCGGGTTTGGGGATTACTTCCAATGCTCCCCACTCCCATTCTCCATCCATTGTACTGTAGCTTAAATAAATTACCAAAATAATTGAAACTGGCATGATTGCATTATTTTGACAAATAAAATGTGCAGAATTTTAAAATATTGTGTGCAGGAGTAGTTTCATTAACAGAGGCATAGCATGCAAGTCACAGAAAGTGAAGGCAGTGATAGTAGTGGTTAGGCCTCTGGATTGGTCACTGCTGTATAGAAAGGACAGAGAGATACTGGAAAGGATCCAGAGGCAAGTGACACAGATGATCAAAGAGATGGACTACAAGCCATATGAGCAAAGCCTGAAGGAACTAGGTATATTTAGTTTGGAGGAGGGGAGATTAAGGCCTTCAGATACTTGAAAGGCTGCCATAAAAAAAGATGGAGAAAAAGTATTCTGTCTTGCCACAGAGGGCAAGACAAGAGGCAATAGGTTCAAACTACAACACAACATAAAATCTCAGCATAGTATCTCAGGAGAAGCTTCCTAACTGTAAGAACAAACTGCCTGGGGAAGTCCTGGAAGCGCTGTCACTGGAGGTTTTCAGAAGGAAGCTGGATAAAGCATTCAAGACAGATGGCTAACACAACAAATCCTGCATCTCGGTGGGGGTGAGATTAGACGACCCTTGTGGCCCCTTCTAACCCCATGCTTCTATGATTCTATGACTCTGTTAATAGATTCCAAGGCCAGAACTATTGTGATCCTCAAGTCTGACCTCGTATATAGCACAGGCCACAGAACTTACCCAAAGTAATTCCCAGAGCAGAGATTTTAGGAAAACATCCCACCTTGATTTTAAAATAGTCAGGGATGGAGATGCCATCACAACCCTTGGTAAATTGTGCCAATGGTTAGTTACCCACACTGCCAAAAATTTACACCTTATTTTCAGTCTGGAAGTTTTTTGAAAGTTTATGATCAGCTGTACCCTAAATAAATAAGGCAGAAGAAGGATGGAAGGAGAAAAAAGAATCACAGAGAGGTAAAGTGGCTTGCCCAAAATCACACAGTAATGCTTTCCAATCTAGTTGTATAGATTATTTCCAATGTGCACCACAAAACACACAGCATGCACCATACAGCTGATTTAATGCTACAGTTGGAACCCAAGCATTTCAGTTCCTACCAACATGTACTTGACAGTGTTCAGACACTGAACAAGGTTTGTAGCAGCAACCTTCAGATCTTCTCAGAACCCAGTACAGTAACTCCCCACTTAAAGTCGTCCCGGTTAACGTTGTTACGTTGCTGATCAATCAGGGAACATGCTCATTTAAAGTTGTGCAATGCTCCCTTCTAACGTCGTTTGGCAGCCGCTTGCTTTGTCCACTGCTTGCAGGAAGAGCAGCCCATTGCAACTAGCTGGTGGAGGCTTGGAACCAGGTGGACCGGCAGTCCCCCTATCAGCTTCCCCTATCAGCTCCCAGTTCTCCTAAGTTCCCTGTGCTGCAGCCGCCCAGCCGGCTATCAATTGGCAGTTCAGCTGTCCCTCCCCCCACTGCCATGTGCTGTTCCTGCCCTCTGCCTTGGAGCTGCTCCCAGAGACTCCTGCTTGCTGTGTGTGTGAGGGGGGGGGGCTGGCTAATGTCAGGGTGTCCCCCTCCCCCCTGCTCCTGCACCCCTTCTCCATGTAGAGCGGGGAGGGGACACGGACGGAGAGAGACAGAGAGAGCTTGGGGCAGCAGCTGCTGAATCAACTTCCTGATCCACTTAAAAAGACAATGCACTTAAGAGTGGGTCAGCTTACTTAAAGGGGCAGTGTGCATCTCTCTCTCTCTCTGTCTCCCACACAGAAAGTGTGTGTCTGTCTCTGTCTGCTATGCTGTCTCCCCTCCCTCGTGTTCGTGCTGCCTTGTGTGAGAGGCTACATTAACAACAAAGTGTTAACCTTTGAGGGCTCAGCCAAGTGCTAGTTCATCATTTAGCAGCAAGGCATTCCCTGGGAAATATCCCTCCCTCTTCCACCTTCTAACTTCACCACCTCAACCAAGCTTCACAATCATCATAGCTGTGAACAGTATTAACTTGTTTGTTTAAGACATATACTGTGTGTAATATCTATATAATATAAAGTTTTTTTGTCTTGGGAAAAAAGTTTCCCTGCAACCTAACCCTCCCTATTTACATTAATTCTTATGGGGAAAATTGGATTCGCTTAACATCGTTTAGCTTAAAGTCGTATTTTTCAGGAACATAACTACAACGTTAAGCGAGGAGTTACTGTACAGCAGGCAGTAGCTTCTCCAGTCAGGACCAAAACTTTTCCTCTGTGGTGATCCCAGTTGTTCATTAAGCAGGCACACAATCTTATCAGTGTAACAAACAACTGTTGTGTTCACTTCCAACAGCTGCTTCCCCCCAAAAAATTTCAGCAAGGGACAGGAGGAAAGAAGAGGTAAGTCAGGATGTAGTTATAAAGCATACACAAAGGCCACCTATTATTCCTCTCATTATTTGTATTACGTAAAGCCCAGGGTCCCTACTCCAGGACCAGAATCCCACTGTACTAGTCACCGAATAGCATCACCAAGCAGATGACCATCTTGCCTGGGTGCAGCTTGAGCAAGCACTAGATCACATTCTCTTGTAACACAGGTCAGGATTCCCAAGTACTCTTCCCAGCTCTGCCAATGACTAGCAGAGATATCATTTAGCCTCCCTAGCTCTCCATAAAGTTAGTACAATATCTATGTACCTACCCCAGAGGGCTGGAGGCTCGTTGTCTTTGAAGTGCTTTTAGGTGCTCTGATTTTTCTTTTTTAAGCAAAGTATTACACAAAGCAATCCTGACAGAATGGGAGATCCTAGATGAAAGAGGACCGGAAGGAATGCTTCTGGGCTGGGCACATGCAGTTGCATGCTTACACTGTTCCAGACAGATTGAAAATGATAGCTAGAGGGGTTCTCATAACAATTTTTTTTGATGGCCCCACTAAGACTTTTTCCCTAAAATACTTTATTACCTATAGGAAAAAACAATTAAATATGCACAGATCCACATCCAAATCATTGTAATGTATATTTGTAGGGTTTTTTTGGCAGACTCAATAACAAAAATAATGCTGCCTCCCCCTTCAGCACCCCCATCCAGGGCTTAGTGGGTCCTGGGGCTTGCTGCGAGAGTGTATTTGTATATTTGTAAATATCACAGCACTTAGAAGCTATGTGGGAGGCTATCAAAAGTGATATTAAACATACAAGTATCACTTTTCACAGATAGCTAGTAAATCTGCTGTGAAAAGTGATACTTGCATGTTTATTAATATCATTTTTCTCAGCAAGATCCAGGATGCATTAAGCTCTGAATGGGAAGGCCGAAGCAGGAGGCAGCACAAGCCAGAGGCGATGGTGGGGAGGCAGCAGGGGCCTGGGCAATAGGAGGAATGCATGCGAGGCCAGAAAGGGGGCAGGATCCAGGGAGTGGAGGGGGGGCAGGTATCTGCTGCCATGAGGCCAGGGCTCAGTGCCCACGACCAGAGCTGGGGCCCGGAACAGAGTGACTGGAGCCCACTATCATGCAACTGGAGCTTTGGGTCAGCACCCAGGGCTAATGCCTGCCCCCACACAGCCAGAGCCCGGAGCTGGGTGCCGGAGCCCAGGAGTGTGTGGCTGGAGCCAGTTCCCACCACCGCATGGCCAGGGCCCGGGAACAGAGCTGTGGATTGGCACCTGCTGCCATGCAGCTGGAGCTGTGGGTCAGCACCTGCTGCTGTGCAGCTGGGACAGGGGATCAGCAACAGGGGCTGGGGCCACACGGCTGGAGCCCGGGGCCAGCTCCTACCACTGCACCGCTGGAACTGGGGCTGACTAAAGCTCTACAGCCAGAGCTGGGGGTCAGTACCCACTGCCCTGCGGTTGGAGCCCGTGGCCAGGTTCCTGAAGTCCTGCCACTGGAGCCTGCCCCTCAAACCCCCTCCCTCCCAACCTGGGTCAAGAACTCACCTTGCTCCTGAAGTGCTCTGCCCCACCTCCCTCCAGAGGAGATGCAGAGTGCCCCATCCAGGAGCAACAAGGAGGGAGGGGGACTGGCCACTGCCCCCCCAATCACCACCCAGGAGGCTGTTGTGACTGCACAAGAAGACCATGGCGGCCTCATTTGAGAAACATTGAGCTAGACACTATAGTGCAAAGAGAGCCACCACATGAGAAGATGCTGAACACTGCAACAAAATCCACTGCCAAGGGGCAAAACAGGAAAAGAGAGGTGAAGACAACAGTAAAGGGTTTTTTAGATCTGTGAACTTGTATAGCAGTAGTGGAGGGGAGAAGGGGGAACCGCATTTTGGAGCAGTGCTTAGCAATTAGTTGTTTCCCTGTTTAGGGGTCTGCACTAAACAAGTGCCAATGAATGCTGTATGGGATAGTGAAATATTCAGAACTGCTTCCCGAGGATGGATTTGGAGGTTTTTTGACTCACTAATTGTTTGACTTCACAGTTGGGAGTAATGTGAGAAAACAAGCCAGGAGCTCTTTCTGCCCTGACTTAGCGAGAGGAGGGCCCAGTGCTCTCTGCTTTCCTTGCTCTAGCTATCAGGTGTTTCTAAGGCACTTGTCACCTTGGTAGCTAAGCACTGAACAGTCATGTAATGTGCACAACACCACCTAAACCATCCTAAACATGTTATCCTGTCTTCGGTGCACCAGGATTTCTACATTTTCATATGCACACGCTCTCTCTCGGTCCTCTCTCCCTGCAATCCCTCCCCTTGTTTTTAATGCTGGAGAGAAAAACAAAAACCGAACATACTCCCTCTTCCAACCAGGGAAGGAGAAGTGATAACGTCACTTTGAGCGTGTGCGTATGTTTTAAGTGTCTGATGCATGCCCTCTAACATGAGGAAACAGCTATTGTTGAAACATGGTTAATTTTGGCTCGGTTAGGCAAGGGTCATGGAACAGTGTATGACTCTCCAGATCCCATTGTACCAGGAAGCTCAGGCAGAGCAAGGATGGATCTTGAGCCTCTCCTTTGAAGTTTATTGCCATTATAGGATTGCTGTTCCAGTGGTGTTCTCATGCGACCTAGCCCTAAGTGAACTAGGGCATTAGATGGAGACTTGGCATGCACACAAATCCTCCAGTCATGCTCTGCTTCCTTCCTCACTCTGTACCATCTCCTCCTCTCAAAAGGGCATCCCTATCTGCTCAGTTGAGGGCAGTGATGGGGTAGGGGTGAAACCAGTTGGACAGAAGCTGCTGGAAACAGGAGAGAGATTCAAATGGTCTTACAAGCAAAACAGCCTTGATGGCCCCAGTGTTACTGAGGAGCCACTTAGATGGAACCCTAGGCAGCTGCTTCTTTGGTTATCCCACCTCTCTTACTGAACCATCTGTAAGAGTTACAGGTCTGCACCTATCTTCCTACTCAGGGGGTCTGGGAAGAGCTTTAGCAGCCACCTCTTAGAATGCTCTATTACATTCTTTCCCTTCCTCTCAGAGGGCAGAAGCTGGGCCTGCCACCCTTCCCTCAGGGCTCTTCTATAATCAGGCCCAGCAGCCAGCCAGGAGCTCTCCTCTCTCACTCTGCGCCCCCACTCCCGCCAGTGCTGAGCTGTCCATGGTGCTGCACCTTCCTTTGGCCAGCCAGGAGCACCAGCTGTACTCCTCTGACTCCAGCAAAGAACTGACTCTGGTCTGCACTGCAGCTTCTTTTATACTAGCCTGCAACCCTCTGATTGGCTGCTTCCTGCTAGCCTGCAACCCTCTCCAGGCTGCTTGGAGGACTTAGCTCCACTGATCCGGAGGCCTCCAGCAAGGGGCCTTTGGGCCTAGCCCATCCAGTCATAATGACTAAAAGGTCAGGATGTACTTTAATGTCTAGGGTTACCTACTTCTATCCCCTTCCTTATAAGTATATGCTACAATACTTCAGTAATTGCCCCAAACAAGTGTCTGTTGACACATGGCCAGAAAGGGTTAAGCATCCGGCAGGATAAATGACCTAAATTCAACCTTTAGAGACATATTGGTAGATGTTTGTGTTTGTGTGTGTTTACATATATATATAGTTAGAGATTGACAGTGTAATCAAACAGTTCCTGTCTATGCTGTATTCTGTTAATTCTGAGATTAAAAGGAGATCTTAACATTTAAATTAACTGTAAATATAGTGATATCACTGTATTGATTTCTCTTTGAAGTATATAGCAGATCACCTGCACATGGTGGAAAACAGGCAATTGCCTCATGTTAATCCATGTAGCTAGTTACCGATGATGCTTAGGAAACAGGTCTACTTCAAAGTCTAGATGATTGTCTATTGTTCGCCTAAGGACTTTGTCCTGTCAAGAGAAGGCCTGGAACTGTATAAAAGTCGCTTGGGTCCTGATCCTTTGTACCTCAGATCTGTTTGATACAAGGGAAGCTTGAGTCATAAGACTGAGATCTCCAGTCCCATCTGGATCACCCTGGATATGAACATCGGACTATAACCTATGGACTAATTCTGAAAAGAACTCTTTGTAACTACAAAGCTCACTATCTCTACTATGAAACTGATCTCAGAACTGTACTCATGTCTGTATGTATACTGGTCTTTTAACCAATACTCTCTCTTTTTTTAAATAAAATTTAGTGTAATTAATAAGAATTGGCTGTAAGGAGGTATTTGGTAAAATCCGGAATATTCAATAAATTGGGAGGGTAATGTGTCCAATCCTTTGGGATTGGTAGAACTTTCATTTTTGACTTGGCTGTCTGCGAGGGAGCCCAAAGACTGCTTTTAAGGGTTGCTTTTAGGGGAACTGTGTTTCGGCTTCTGTATAACCAGTAAAGGTATTACAGAAGCTGTTTTGTTGGCTAACTGGGTGGGTCTAAGTATTGGAGTAACCACTAGCTTTGGGGATTGTCTGCCCCACTCTTTGCAGTTTGCCCTAATTGAGTAACCTCAGTGTGCCCCCACCTCTAGACCCTGGTCAGAGGGTCATTGCAGAGTCCAAGGTTATTTACACTCAGAACACTGTAGCATTCACTGTGAGGGTGTGATCAGCCAAATTAGGGTTTGGGGGTTGTGTGCATAAATTAAAATCTTGTTTTTCAGGACATCAAACAGTACAATTCTCAGGATACATTTAAAATTAAATTAATTTAAACTAATTGGATTGAAATTAAATAAAGCAAATATGCGGTATAGTAAGAGAAGCAGCTTCAGTTTCCAGACTGGAACATAACACAAGGAACGAGTAGAATACCTGATGCTGTGCTACCTGGGCATAACAGCATGAGGCAATCAAAACCACACAGTGTCTGACTCTGGCATGTTTCAATTGCCAGCATGAAGATAATGTAACAGACAATTGCATTTCATTTTATAGGGCATTTTTGCCAGCAGGAGGCCAGACACTCCAGACGACTATCACCCTTTAGGGTATGTCTACAGTGCAGAGTTAGCCTGGGCTCATACTCAGGTGTTGCCCCTTCCTTCCCCCCACATCCAAAAAATAAAAAAATCCCTCTCAACCCAGACTAGCTGGCACAGCTAGGAAAACAGGTTCCACTTACCAGCCTGAATGACACTCACCCACTTTGCAGTGTGGACACAGGCTAAACCACTCGGTGCTGACAGCCCTCCATTCCCTTCCCACATTTCCTCCCTCCAGCCACCATATGCCCAGAAGACAGACAAGTTCTCCCACAGTTCTGTGGGAAAGAATCAGAGCCATTCAGCTTACTGCAGCACTAAGGACTACAAGGTATGCCCCTAGAAGTCCCAGTGACATATACAGGCAAGTGCAGCATCAGCAAGACAGGAACTCTGTTATGGCTTTGGAGTGTGGCAGCTCACACCCAGGCATCAAGCACTGAAGCTCACTCTGCAGTGGAGTCCTTCATGAGGTGAACCAACTCCTTCTGGGACACATCTGGCACAACAACCACACCAGAGGCTCAGCCAGCAGCAGCTCCAGCAAATGAGCATCCCCCCTGGCTGAGCTGCACTTCGCTATCCTCAGCTGTAAGCCACGTTCTGTAGGTCTTATGTAGCAGAGCAATATAATTGCATTAACAGAGCTCAACATTGCAATGCCTAAATCAGTTTGGGATGTTCGTGGAAGTGAGTGTGGCAGTAGAGAGGCAGCAAAGAACAGGGAGGTCTAGACACAAGTGGGAAAACTATGAGGCAGATTATGTATGAGCGAGGGATAAACAGTAGCAATGAAACATAATCAATAGCAAGGGGATAGGAGTCAATTCATAGCAAAGAGCAGTGAACAGGCAATCAGTTAGAAGCAATCAATTAATGGTCAATTGCAGTAAGACTGTACTCAAATGGCAATAAATAGCTATCTCAGGCTGCAAATTTGTTATTTAAAATGAGGGCAGCTGCAATCTACTCCATAGCATGCAAAATAAGTGTGACCTCTGGCTTGTGGCAAGATGCACCTTCAATATTTGACTGGGGAAAGTTTGTGTGTTCTTGTATGGTCATTGAAGACATTAGAAGTGGGATCTGCAGAGAGCATCTGGAATGCAAGTCTTGAGGTTAGGCCTTTCCTTGGGCAGCAGAGTTAGGAGAAAGCTGCTGAATTTAAACACTGTTCTATCTGATGCTGTAATTCAGCAACACTCACTAACAGGTAACGCTGGATGTCTCCGAGATGCAGTTTTTGTTAGCTGTTGACTTGGTTAGTTTTCCTAGCAATAATGAACTCACATAGGAAAATGATTAAAAAAACCAAAACACCATATCACCTGTGGTGTGAACACTTTTGATAAAGTGATCACTCTATATCTGACCTAGAAGTCCACATCCTCAAACGAAACCTGCACAACACTTTCCAAAGACAAGCCTGGGAACTTAAATTCATAATTTCATTAGATACTTGTCATAAACAGATAGTTAAGGGTTAATGTCTCTTTTACCTGTAAAGGGTTAACAAGCTCAGTAAACCTGGCTGACACCTGATCAGAGGACCAATAAGGGGACAAGATACTTTCAAATCTCGGTGGAGGGAAGTCTTTGTTTTGTGTTCTTTGTTTGGTGGTGGTTCTCTCTTGGATCTAAGAGGGGCCAGACGTGCAACCAGTTTTCTCCAATCTTTCTGAAACAGTTTCTCATGTGCAAGATAGTAAGTACTAGCTAGAAGTAGTTCTTTTGTTTGTTTTCTTTATTGCAAATGTGTATTTTGATGGAAGGATATTTTACCTCTGTTGCTGTAACTTGTACTTATGCTAGGGGGGAGGGAGTCCCTTTAGTTTTTATAAGCTGTATACCCTGTATGCATTTCCATCTGATGGTACAGAGATAGAAAAGAAAATAAAATCTTTCTCTTAATAAAAGCTTTTCTTTTTAAGAACTGATTGAATCTAAAACAAAGAGGGATTCACCTTCCCCCTCCTCTTTTCCCCCCACCTATCCCTGGTGAGTCAGGACTAATCCCTGAGGTCTCAAACAAGGGAAAAAATCAATCAGGTCTTAAAAAGAAAAGCTTTTATTAAGAGAAAGAAAAGAAAAAGAAAAAACTCTCTATGTACCATCAGGATGGAAATGCTTACAGGGTATACAGCTTATAAAAACTAAAGGGACTCCCTCCCCCTAGCATAAGTACAAGTTACAGCAACAGAGGTAAAATATCCTTCCAGCAAAATACACATTTGCAATAAAGAACACAAAACAAAGACTTCCCTCACCGAGATTTGAAAGTATCTTGTCCCCTTATTGGTTCCTCTGGTCAGGTGTCAGCCAAGGGTTTACTGAGTTTGTTAACCCTTTACTAGGTCAAAAGAGGACATTATCGCTTAACTATCTGTTTATGGGACAATACTAAAAGTCACAGTCTTAAAATCCAGTGTCCCTATTACAAACAATCTATAACCCATTAACCTCCTTTTTGCCCTATAACTACTGGGGTGTTAACCAAGGCCACTATTACCTTGAATGATCCCTTAGTTTAGTATAAGTAGTTAGCATACATTCCATCTGTTTCAATCTTGTATGTTAGCTGTGACACTC